>NC_140583.1:1062407551-1063741051 GCF_964204655.1 Triturus cristatus
GATTTGTGAGATGGCATGGCCTTGCAATGGGGTAGTAAGTACCCTGAACTCCAGTGAGACTTCCTCCTCTGCATCTTTCAAGTCTGCCATACACTTGGCCAGAGGCATGCAAATCCTGTACAATCTAAGCCATGGATTGCCATCCAGGTCGTAACAAATAGGAATCATACCATCCTCCCCCAAAACGTCTCCCAATTTGGAAATACCCAGTAACTCCCACTGCCTAGGGGCAGTCTAGGTCTGCTAATATCGCTGAGTCCCATAGGTGTGTTTCTAGCATCAAGTTCCCCTCCCAGTCCAGTTTATGGGTGGCTCTCCTCCACACCCCAAGTATCGTGAAGGACGGGAGGGGCAGTCGTTTCTATCTGCCACAGTGGTAGGCCACATATCCCGCTTCCCCTATTGGTAATTAGTCAGAAAGCAGTGCCGGTTCCTATTGGATCCAAAACGCCTATTGATTCATTGTAACTTGGCCATCCAGGAATAGAATTGCAGATTGGGCAGGGCAATCCCTCTGTCATATGGGCCCCTGATGAGCGACTGAAGGGCTATCCTCGGAGGCCACCCACCCCACAAGAGCTGTCTGGTCACTCAGTGTACTGTGCAAAAAAAACCCTTGGGCATATGAAGACCCGAATACCTGCTGAATATTGTCAGAATGTCCAATAGTCTGGGAATTGAGCATTCTGGGACAGCTAAATATAACAAGAGGTCATCCGCATAGAGAGAGATTGTCTCCTCCCACTACGACTCCCATCACATGCCCTGTGGCTGAGCATGTCTCCTAATTCAGCGTGCCAGGGGTTCCACAACCAAAACAAATTAGAGGGGAGGCAGTAGGCACCCCCGTCTGGTTCCTTGTGCAGTCGAAATTCATCTGAATACACCATATTAATCCAGACTCTTGCTACCAGGTTTGTTTACAGGACGCGGAACCAGGAACAGAATTCAGGACTAAATCCAATCTTTTCTAGTATAGCATGCAAATAAGGCCACTCAAGGGAGTCAAGCGCTTTTTCCGTTCCAGTGACATTAGTACAGTTGGTTCTGCTACCTGGTTCCTGCGGGCCAGGCAACTGATCAATCACCTAAGATTATGCTAGGTTGTCCTGTGCGGCATAAAGCCTGACTGATTGGTGGCTATTAATCCGTTAATAACCTGGCCGAAGCAAGATGCTAATATTGTCGCCATCACCTTGGCCTCAAAGTTCAGTAGCAACATCGGTGTCTATGACCCGCAGTCCAGGGATTTGTTCTTTTTATGGATAAGGACTTCTGTTGCCGTCCTGAGGTCTTTTGAGAAACAACCGTCTGTCCTTGTCCCATAGTACATGCCACAGGTATGCTACCCCACTTTGCTCCGCACTATCTTGAAGAAGCCATTTGGCCCAGGGGTTTTCCCACTGTTTATCTGGGAGATCGCCTCCAGGATCTCCCCAATCTCTATTGGGGCCATAAGCAAGACCTTGTCCCCTCCCTCCAGGGCCGAGTAGGGATTTCCTCGACAACTCTGTAGATTCTCCTCGATAACCCAACTATGGGATTGATAAAGGGCGCCCAGAAAGTCTCTAAACGTCTTGGCTAAATCTTCTGCAGAGTACACCATTTCCACTGCCATGGAGGTGACCCTATGTACCCACCTTTGGCCCCCTCCAGACGCCGTGCCAGCCATGCCAGCATCTTCCCTGCCTTGTTCCCCATCTCATATAGTCTATGTCGGTTGCTTCTATATCGCAATCTTGGGTCATTGTCCTTTAATTGCCTGTATTTATCATTGTCGACAGTTAGTTGATGCATGAGTTCTGGGCTCGGGTATTCTACATATTTCTCTTCTATACGTAGCAGGAGGTTCTTAATCTCTTTCACCTTCTTATCTCTGCCCCTTTTCTTGTTCCTGATAATGGAGACCAGTACCCACATATTGGTGGGTTTAAACGCTTCCCAGAACGTAACTGGGACTCCACGGAACAGTTTTTTTCCTGGAAGTACCACACAGAGAACCCACCAGGAGTCATCTCGCTCCCCAGTCTGTGAGTTCCTATGGATCTAATATCTAGCCCCCTTGCCCCCTGAGTCTCGATAGTTCAAATCTTGTGGTCATCAGGGAATAGTCACAGACGTCCTATACCAAATAGCGTGTCTTTTTAAAGTGGCTCACCTGCATACTTTGGACCAAGTATGCAAGGGGACCGTGACATTTAGTTTCTGGCTGTGGCTACCTACGAGTATTGCCTAGTCGCTGGATGCTCCCCTCTCCGCCATCAATTTGAGAGGCAGTGGTCCTCCTTGCTCTCCATACTCCCCACAGAGACTCCATCCAGAGTGGCATCCATAGTCAAATTGAAGTCCATCTTAATAATCAGTGTAGAGTTAGGGGACACAGAGATCCAATTCCCCAAGTTTCTCTGACATCATGGTCTGAAGGCCCGTTGGGAAGTACCATGATGCTACTGTCAGTCTTCGCCCAGTTCCACTCTCCCCTTATTTTGGCACTGCACCCCCTATTGTCGGTCCAGGTCTTAGTAACTGTCGGGGGGGGGGGGAGCATCTTCTAGACCAAGGTTCCCCCCCCTTGCCACCCTGATGTAAAACTCGAGTGAACTAACACCTTATAGTTCACCCTTCCCAGGAACCTACAATTGTTGGCCACCAAGTTGGGTTTTGTTGATTCAGGAATTTAAGCACCACTCTCTGCTTCATCCTGTTACCCAGGCCGTTTACATTCCAGGATAAGAGCGAGATACCCAATCTTTGTGCGTCACCTCCTCCCTTCGTTCTGTTTGGTTTGTGTGATCGTGGAGGGTGATTTGCCCCTGCCTGGTCTTGCCCTGATCATCAAGCCTGATTTGGTCAATACCATAAAACATAACCCCCCCACCCCCAACCAGTGGTGCTAGAACGATTTTTAGAGTGGAGGTGCTACCATTAATATTATATCACTAAACTCATAAGGATTGTGAAAAATCTGAGCGTCATGTACAAAACAAGCATAGCAATTGTGCCATGCCTTTTCAGCAGATGGTTGGCAAGGGTGTGGTATGTAGTTGATGGTGCTTTTTGGAGCACTGGTGTGGTAGTATGCCGTCATTTACAGACAGCACATTTTCATTTGAAATGACCACAATATCTGTGTAGACATGCAGTTTCTCTGGTAAAACTATATAGCGCAAAAACGAGTGCGTGGAAATTGAGTTTCAGTGAATATTTATCATTTGTGCATCACCAAGTAAAGCGTCTTGATTTATTTTGATCCTATTAAAATCTTTGCTTCCATCACACTTCAGAATTACAAAAAAGTGCTTGACTTGAAATTTCCTAATTACTGATAGAATTTTCAATTATTATGCGTGTATAGTGCATTTAACCATATTTAAATGTTGTTGTGTTTAATAACAAACTGACACAATAAAGCCTTTCCTTTGTTTCCTGTACCTCAGCAGGATTGTCACCTAGATCACTTTTAAAAAATCCTCTCACTTTGCAGTCAGAGAAATAAAAGTGCACCCCAGTTTCCAAATAAACAGCAATATGTCAGAAGACATAGCCTGATATTTGACCTTTGTCTTTGAATGCGCAACTAACGTGACAAGGTAAATTCAACATTTAAAGGCATCTTTATTGCTCATTCACCTTCTGAACTCCAGCATGATTATTTTGATGGGTGCTGTAGCACCCCCCCCACCTCTACTTCCAGTGGCAATGAACCCAACTTGAACAACCTACCTGCTATACAGCCACAAGCTGCGGGCAGGAACTAAACCACTGCCCCAACTTCTGAGGTGTTAGTCCCCTCCCATACTGGACTTCAACTTGAGTGTCCCTGCTACGTGATTGCTGTTTGCTTACAGGCAATGCTCTCCTATGATGAGGCCGTGAGTTTGTTTGTGAGTCAGTCTCGTGCCTCTGCCCTCAGCCGGCTTTGACGGATGAAGGACCAGCCTCCCCTTTTTCATCAGTTTCTCTGCTTCTCTGCTTCCCTGCGAGGATCCGCTTTTGCACCTTCCATAGATGCTGTCTCCTCCCGGAGACAAACCGGATGTGGTCTCCGCTGCATCCTGCAATGCCTAGATTCCAGGGCTCCCGATGCATCCAACCAGTCCCACACCTCGCTCTGCCAAGATCTGTAGCTTGGTCGGGAAAAACATTACATTCCATAGCTCATTTGCATAACTCCCCTTCCAACTTGTCAAATGAGTGCCATTGAGCCTGCACCACTTAAGTGAAGTATGCAAAGACCATTATGGTATGTTTTTCATATCTCAATAGGTCTTGCTGTCGTGCTGCTCGGAGGATAGCATCCCTGTTCCTAAAGTTGAGGATTCATGCTATAATTGAGTGGGCACACCCTCGATCCTCGGGGGCCCCCCGGTACCCAATGCCCCCGCTTTACTACAAATTGAGTGAAGTCACTGGGCATTACCATGTGCCGGATGAAAAGTTGCACAAATCGCTCCACATTTCGACCTTCAGTCCATTCCAGGAAGCCAACCAAGCAAAAATTGTTCCATTACGACCACCCTTCTGAGTCTTCTGCTCGGATGTGCAGCTGTTGAGTTGTGTCTCTGAGATGGAGCACCTTTATTTGTAGGGAGTTGTTCGCTGCAGTGTGTTCACCAACTATGTCCTCCACCGTCTGCACCTGGACTGAGGACTTCTGTTCATCTGCCCATAGGAAGTAATGTTAATAGCCACCATACTACTTTCTTTTCCAGAGTCTCCTTAGACTCAGTAATCGCTGCCAGCACTTGCCATGTTGCCGATGTGGGGACCAAACTTCTGGTCCCTGCTCACTCCCCTGCTGCTTTGGGTGCTCCACATTCAGGATGGACTTACTCGCGGTGGACTTAACGACCCCGTCTGGATCTTACTCTATGCCTCTGGTCTTAGTGACTGTTTAGGTGAGAGGGGAGGTTGCTTTTCCTCCCGGGGCTTTGCTCTCGTATGCGTGATATTTGTTCAGTGTGACTTGCTCTGTGATCCACATTATTTTTATATTTGTGCTCCTGCTTTTATATACCAATTTATTTTTAAATTCAACTGCTGCTTTATTCATAACAACGTTTTAGCTTAGAAATACGATCCACTTACCCGCACTTTTGCTCCATTTTAAATCAGATTGAAGGCATACTTCCTGCTCAGCCGCCATCTTGGGTCAGGCGTGCTTGAGCACTTGGGGGAATTTGCTATAAAACATTGGCGCTGCGCGGACACGCCGCTGGCGCGCCGAAGGCACGCCTAAGGCAAGCCCGTCTGCCCCCGTCCGCGTCCCGGATGCGGCCAGGGCTCGCGGTGCTGCCCAGGGGCACGTTGATCGGAGGGTGTGGAGTAGGGAGGAATTATCAACTATCGGGGAGTCTTTGTCTAGATGTCATCATGTTTGGGCGGTGTTGGATAATACTGATATGATTTGCCCAAGCTGTAATTTCGGTTTTGTTACTACACGGGACGCTTCTCCCCTTCCCCACTGTATTTTCCCTGCCCCTTTGACTGGACATAGTATCAATGCTGCTCTGATCAATTCACGTTCCATGGTAAAGCACGCATCTGACATATTTGAGCTTCTGGTAGATAGCCAGCTTGATCTTTTATTTATTACCGAAACCTGGCTAAATGAGTTCTCCGCCCCGATTATTTCTTTGGCCATCCCTACAACGTTTAAAATCACCAGGAAGGACCGAAAATTAGGAAGAGGGGGAGGGGTTGCAGTTGTTTATAGGGAAAGATGGGTTTTTACACAGATTAACTGTCAGGATGTGGTGGAAAGCGAAGTCCTTGACTTCTCCCTCTCTATTTCTCCTCATTAAGGCACACTTATATATCGGCCCCCTGGGTCGCCCAGCTCATTTCTTAAAATGTTGGATGAAGTTGTTGTACAGAGATCCCTAAAATATTCCAACTATATTTTGTTGGGTGATTTTAATATCCACCTTGATTGTAGAGAAGCCCCTGATACACTCTCTTTTACTGAGTCATTGGACTTTGCCCAATTGTCCCAGTGGTTCAAATCCCCCACACACAGTGGAGGGCACATCATTGATGGGATTTGTTCTAATTTCCCTGTAAAAGTTTCTGGCACTCTTCCTGTCACTTGGACGGATCATTTTTTAATTCGCTATTCCTGGTCTATTCAACCGTCCACTTCTTCTTTGAATGTACCAGCGGGTGGACCTCCTTTACGTATTGAACCGGAGGTATTCCGGAAGATTTTAGCAGATACCCATTCGGGTACTTCAGGGAATCTATCCGAGGTGGTGGATTGATTTAAGTTATGGCTTACAGGTGCAGTGGAGAAATGTATCGGTTCGCCTGGTCATAAAAGAGCTAGAAACTCTCCGTCCCAACCTTAGTTCTCTAATGAACTTAAGCTACAAAAATCTGTCTGTAAAGAGCTTGAATGGACTTGGAGACAGGCTTATAGTCCCCTAGCTAAATCAGCTCTCCGAAATGCTCAGAAGGTATATTACTCTATGGTGAAGACGGCCAAGGGGGTTTATTTTGCTGAGCGTATTGCACAATCTAAAAATAATTCCAAAGAATTTTTTCAATTGTGCAGAGTTTTTGGGATCCTAGAGCTGAACAAAGGCCCTTGCCGGGTTCTAATGATTGGTGCGAAAAACTTTCAGTCTTTTTCTGCAATAAAATTAAATTTCCTCAGGATAGTTTGGGGCCCTCTAGCCAGTCTTTGGTGACACAATCTCCCTCCATTGGGGATAAGTCAAGTATGGTTGGCCCTTCTTTGACTACCTTTTCAGTTATTTCCCTCTCGGACACCTTGACGATACTTAAATCGTTGAAATCAGTTTCCCCTGTTGATCCTTGCTGTGCCAGGCTTTTAGCAGCGGTGGCTGATACAGTTAACCCGGAAGTCAACAACATGGTGAATTTGTCCCTTCAGACCGCCACGATTCCATTCGAGGGGAAGCAAGCAAAACTCCTTCCATTACTGAAAAAACCCTTGCTTGATCCTGCATGTCCAGCCAGCTATCGCCCTATTTCCCATCTTCCGGCTGTGGCTAAGGTCTGTGAGAAAGCTGCCCATAAACAACTCTGAGTTTGTTGAGATCTCTGGTGCTCTCCACTCTGCCCAGTCAGGTTTTAGAGCTTCTCATAGTACCGAGACAGCTTTGGTCGAGGTGGCTGAGGTGATTAGAGACTGTCTGGATGCTGGCGGCAGAGCTGCACTTGTGCTTTTAGATCTCTCGGCCGCGTTCGACACCGTGCCACACCAACAACTTTTGGCACGGTTGTCCCACATTGGCATCACCGGGCAGGTATGGAAATGGATTGAATCTTTCCATGCTAATAGATCGCAGCAAGTGTGGTTGCCGCCTTTTTCTTCTACTCCGCGCAGTTTGAAGACAGGTATCCCGCAGGGTTCTACACTTAGCCCTCTTCTTTTTAATGTTTATATGACTCCCTTGGTTTATTTAGCTGAGGAGCTGGGTGCGAGGATCATAGTCTACGCTGATGATACCCAGCTCCTCTTCACATGGAGCAAAATGGACTTCTTCCCTACTATTGCCAGGACTTGCCTTGCAGAGGTTTTTAAATGGTTAGCTAATGCCCAATTAAAGTGTAATGAGGAGAAATCCGAAGTGCTCCTTTATGGTGTATTACCCTCTAACTTTAGGGAAGAGATTTGGCCGGTTGGCTATCCTTTGCCGAGCGCTTCAGGATGCCCAGCAAAAAACCTGGGTATCTGGTTTGGCAAGGACTTGAGATTCTTGACCCAGATTAGTAAATTAGCGGGGGCGTGCTTTGGCATGCTTAAACGTCTTAATAAGTTCTTGCCGTTGCTTCCTAAAAATGCCAAGGAAATGGTAACACGGGCACTTATTTTGTCCAGGCTGGATTATGCCAACGCCTTGTATCTCGGACTTCCAGCCTATCAATTAAAAAGGCTACAGATTGTACAGAACGCGACGGCTAGAACTCTATTGGGCTTGCCAGTTAGATCTAGCGCTAGCCAGAACCTTCGAACCTTACATTGGCTCCCGGTTGAGCAGCGAGTACGGTTTAAGGCCTTGGTATTGGCCCACGGTGTTCTCTATCAGACCGGGCCTCACTACCTTAGAAGGCGTTTTTCGTTTTATAAGCCTTCTCGGCAGCTTGGCTCGATGGGCCAATGCCTTGCGGTGGTCCCTCGGTTCCGTTTGATAAGGCTAGGGTGTTGCTCTTTCTCAGTGAAAGCGGCCAGAGCCTGGAATACCTTACCCTATGATCTTCGGAACACGGATAGCCTTAGGCTATTTAAAAAACAATTAAAAACATTACTCTCCCAATAATTGCCTTTGGGGCAGGATTTTGTGCCGGTATTTCAGGCTTACCTTCCTCTCTTGCTGTTGGCTTCTGCGCCAGGACACTTTTTTAGTATCTGTGCGCGTTACAAAATGAGGTTAACATAACATAATATAACATAACAGGTGGTCTTGGTCACCACTGACGGGGAGGAGGTGTGCGTTCCATGCCTGAAAAATACCCTGGGAGGTAGACCGGATGGTTGGTTGTGCGGTATCCCCGCGGTGCCCCGTCATTTACTCTGGGTCGTCACCTGCAGCCCCGTCAGATCTGGCAGTCAATGTTGGCCACTGGGGGCACGGGTTCATGCCGGGAAGCACTGGCTCGACCACTTGTGAGACTGGGTCTGTTCCGTCTCCTCCACCCTGCTTGCACCTGGACTGTGTCATGGGTGTCCGGCCCTATTACCGCAACTTTCGAGTGGCATAGAGTGGAATAGCATAGAGTGGAGTGGAGTGGTGTACAGTGTAGTGGCGTAGAGTAGAGTGGCATAGGGTGTAGAAGGGTAGATTCAAAGAGTGTAAAGTGGAATGGCATGGAGAATAGTGACGTAGAGAGGAGTTGCATGTGGTGTAGTGTTGTAGAGCGTAGTTTAAAGAAACATAGGGTGAAAGTGGCAGACATAAATAATTTTCACTGCCTATTACCACTTTAATAAAGAGGCAATAGATAGGGAAAACAGAAAAAACCTAGTACTTATCTTTATTTAAGGCTCTAATCCACAGCAATAGGAATGTATGCTAAAAACAACATGGCTCAACTGGGATCTGTCCCACTGCTTTCCTACTACAGTGGAATTCTTCTGCAGCCTCATCCATGACGGCCTGGACTAAGAGCAGGGACTGGTGTGACAAAAGGGAGCAAACAATATACACAGCCAGGGTTTGCCCACATAAATTTGAGACCATTTGGAGCAAATGGTGGGCATACTATTGCCTAGAGAGAGTTAGAGCTGAGAGTGATTGGACCCGAACAATGGCAAGCAGATGGAGATGTTGGGGCGGGGAACTGGGTGGCACTATGTACTTTATGTTGAACGAAGAGAAACAGTATTTCTTGTTATCGTTATAAATAAAGATAAAAATGTTTCTATAAAAAAACAACACCATGGCTGCCTCTTACTTATGTAATGGCAGTCGTTAGCCAATCATACACAGCCTTGTCATTAGCAAGTATAGCGAAATTACCGTGAAATACCACTGTTTGATATATCACTAAGTTTTAAAGCCTTATACCTTTAAAAAGGATTATCTGCACACCATAATCTATAACCCTGACAAATTTCATGGAAATCCAGTCACCTGCTACGTCAAAAAAAGTAATCGAAAATACATTTGGGGCCGCTGGGGAATAATATCATTATCATGTGGGCTAACAGTATGTACGGTATACGGGTCGAATTTGGACGACTCTGGAATTCTAGAGGAATTAGAGTTAGAGCTAGCGTTGTGGCCCTCCCCTCTTATTATGTGTGGGGATTTTAAAATTCACATGGAAGCACGGGCCCCTCTATCAATGAATATCGAGGGAGGAAGTCACAGGTGTTCAGAGCATTAGATGCCCTGATTACAAGCCATGGTCTAATTGATATGTGGTCCTCGAGGATGCCAGGAGATGCAGGATATACATACTTTTCAGGAAATATGTTAGGTTAGATTACTTTATTGTTTCAGCTACCCTTACGGAGGGCGCAGATATCACAAAATTGCCTAAAGTCTTGACTGATCCCAATCCTCTGATGCTGGAAGTCAGGGTACAGGGGCACGAATGACCCTGTATGAAGTGGACCTTTGATAAGAAACTTCTGGCTACGGAGGGGTTTATTGAGCATATTTCGGGATGGACTCGGCAGTTCTTTGATCTAAATAGATACAGCGCATCCAGAGAAATAGTTTGGGACACGTTTAGGGCAGGGTTAAGAGGGGAGATAGCTAGTTTTGCTGGACATCGGAGAAAGAAGCATAGAGAGGAACTGTCTCACTTAACTGACCAATTGGCAAAATGTGAGGAGGAACATACAGCAGCTATTGCTAAAAAAACAGGCGGAGCGACAAACTCTGTTAGAGCTAGAGGTTATAAAGATAAAGGCAGAAATTAATGGATTGTACAGTAAACCAGTAGCAAAAGCCTTCCAAACCTACACTAGGGATAACTACGAGTATTGGGAGGCTACATGTACACTTGGCATTACGGTTAAGACAAAGGGCTGCAGCAAATAATATTGTGAGGCTGAAAAAGAAGGACGGGTCCCTAGCCGCAGAGCCCCAAGAAATTCTAAGGGCATTTGAAGAGTTTTATAGGGACTTATATCAGACTAGGGAAATTGAATCCCCAGAGGCTGCTAGGCCTGAAACTCCTGGGAATGTCCCTATATGGCAGGATCTGGAGGCTGATTTTTCAATTCTTGAAGTTACAGGGGATGGCCTCAGGCAAGGCGGCGGGCCTGGATGGAATTCCGATGGAAATCTATAAAGCCCTTCAGTCAGAACTAACTCCCCTTTTGTTAGGTCTGTTTCTGGCCGTACAGTATAAGGGGATTCCACCTCAATCCTGGCAGGAAACTAATATCATAGTTTTTTTGAAGAAAGGGAAAAAGGCAGAGGACCCAGCTTCCTATCGACCTATTTCCCTTATTAATGCTGACAAAAAATTATATTCTAAGATTATTGCGCTCCGACTGGGTAAAATCATTGCCTCCCTGGTTAGTCCTTGGCACCATGGCTTTATACCAGGGAGAGGGACCACAGATCACGTACGTCGTGTCATCTCCTTGTTTGATATAGCGGATGCCACAGGGGAGCAGATGTCCTTGATTCTCCTGGAAGCTCAAAAATCTTTTGACCAGGTTGAGTGGGCGTACTTATGGGATAATCTAAGATCTAATGGGTTTGGACCTCGCATTTTAACGTCTATAAAAACCATGTATGTACAGCCTTATGCTAGGATTCAATTGATGAGTAGGGAGTCCGAAAATATTTTGTTCGCTCGCCGCACAAGACAAGGATGTCCCTGCTCACCAATACTTTTTCGTGATGTATATTGATCCATTCATCAGGTCAATTATTCAGGATCAGATAATCAAACCAATAGTGGTCAGGGGATTTAGTACTAAGGTGTTAGCTTATGCTGACATTATAGCAGTCGTCACCCCTGACCCATTGGTAGCAATCGCAAGGATTGAAATTTTGGCCCTGGATTTTGGTAGACAGTCGGGGTACAGCTTGAACTCGGATAAGACTAGGATTGTCTGTACTAAAACCATGATTTGCCAGGATCCACGTAAGGCTGAGGTAGCTACCTACCTCGGGATTGATATCTCGGCGGATGTGGGGTCCATATGGGATATTAATTTGGCTCCACTATTAGAGAAGATAAGTAAAGATCTAAAGAGAATGGACAAGTTATGCCTGTCGATAATAGGAAGGTGCAATGTGCTTAAAATGACAATGTTCCCTAAAATGTTATATTTAATGCGTTGTATTCTGCTAGAGCCGGAAAACAATTTTTTTAGGAAATTAGACGGAATATTTTCCCAATTTATCTGGCACTATAAGAAAGTCAGACGTTCTCGGAAATTTTTGACCCTTCCACAAGATCGCGGGGGGCTGGTGGTTCATAATCTGCTTTATTATTATTGGGCTATAACAATAAAACAAATGGGCATATTATTTAAATCTGGTGCGGGGGCAGAGACAGATGCGGGTGGGCTGGAAAGAGAAATTCCCCCTTCAATATTTGAGTTGGCCATAGGTGGGGCAGCGCCAGGGCTTTTATCAAGACAGTTAGAGGACATTTATTATAAAAAAACCACGTTTAAAGCGTCTTAGAGCGGCCTGGAATGTTTGGCACAAAGTATGCAAGCTTCTAGAAATACCTAGGCTGCAGAGATACATGCTTTTGTGGCGCTCACCAGTATATCCGGCTCCCCTCTATGATGCGATAGGCAAACTCTGGGAACAGGCAGGAATCTGTAGGCTAGGTGATGTTATTGATCTGAATGGAATTATCCCTTTTGTAGAGCTTCAGGAGCGCTTTAACCTTGACGCTAGATCATTTTTAAAGTATGTTCAAATTCGTGAGAGGATTAAACCTGTTATATCTCATATAATTAGCTCGGGTCGGATCTCGTTGTTAGAAATTATTTGGTATAAACAACCCTGAACAAAGGATATATACTCTATTCTGATAAATGCCAATCAAGATGATCTGGTAAAGGTTGAGCCAGCTTGGGCAGACAAGTTAGAGAATCAGGATGTGGACTTAAGTAGGGCACTGTCTCTTTCCAGGAAAATCTTCCGTGTGGCTAATCTGAAGGCCCAACATTTCAAAACTGTGTTTAATTTGTACTTTACTCCGACCAAATTGTTTGCTTGGGGTAAGAAGGAAGATGATCGCTGCCCAAGGTGTGGGTAGGATTCTGCTGATTTGGCCCATATGTTTTGGGATTGTAGGAAATTAAGTTTGCTGAAAAAGGGGATTGACACATTTTTGTGTAAAATGTTAAGACAGAACGTGTCAGTGTCACCAATTATGATGATATTAGGCTGTGACGAGAATGCTCCGCTAGAACCTTCACAGGTATATTTTTGTTTTATGGCAACAGCTGTAGCTCAATTATTGATTGCAAGGCACTGGAAGGACGCTGACCCCCGGACATTTCAAGCTTGGTGTGCCAAACTGCTTCATGTCTATAACATAGAGATTGCGCTGTATAAAAGCAAGGGTCGAAGGGCAAGGAAAAGGGGTAGGCAAATCTGGGGCCCTGTAAGGGACTAGGTAGTTAATGCTACCTTAATTTGAATGGTAAACGCATAGGTTTGCTTAAAGTAGTATCTATGGGGTCGATTAGGTTGGCGGGCGGATCACCACCGCCAGTATACCATTTACCCCCTGTCGGACAGGCGACAGGGAAGAAAGGGGCTCCAATATGGTGGCGGTGTCTGCACAACACTGCCATCCATATTAGGATGAATGGGGAGACATGCCTTTGCCATGGAAAGGCATGCGGTTTCTGCCTTAGGGGGCCCGTTGCAGACCTCCAGGGTGTTCGGGTCATGGGGGGTGCACTCGGGGATACCTATGGTACCCCACTAATTTGCATGCACAAGGTGGCAGGCACCGCGCGGTGCCTGTCACGTTGTGCATTCAAATGCACAACTTGCATTTTTTACCTTGCGGTGGGTGTTGCTTGCAGCACCGCCCGCCGCAATGTAAAAAATGCGGGATGCGCCCGCCAGTGTGGCGGGCGCATCCTAATGCCACTGGCGGGTCCGCCGCACCTTCGGCGGTCGGTCCCTGGCTCCCTTGCGATAGTCCGCCTGCCATCGTAATGGACCTCTAAGTTAACTCTCTTCCCTTCTTTTTTCGTAAAGCATAGATGTTTAAGCTTCATGTCACGGGATAAAGTGTAAACCCCCCTGTTCTCCCCTTCAGGTGTAGGTTATGTGTGTACAGATGTAAGAATTTTTGTATGCCATTTTTTTTTTAATGTTTGGTCTTTATTAAAAAAAAAAATTCTCGTCTTGTTAATATGCGTACATGTATTTCGTTTTTTAGGTCTCGCCTTGCTATCGCGTAAGCGATTGCAAAGCAAGACTATAGTAAGGGTCATTTAAAAGTGCTCTGATAAGCGGATTGCATGGCGAGCACGCGCACAATCACGCGCATTGTGCCACCATGCAATCCGTTTGGCATCACACTTCAAAGGGTCCGCTCCCCCGCCTGGAATGCGCTCCCCCGCCAAGCGCGCGCGCCACGCTCCGCCGGGCTTGTCTTGTTTTCTTTTCACTCCAGTCCATGCAGTAGACTGCAGACTTCGGCCTTAAATACTCCACTTATAAAATGAAACCCTTCTGTTTGCAGAAGTTGCTTAATTGTTGATGAACTAATGCTGAAAGGGCTCGGTGCCTCTTGTGGGCTCCTGGAAGTGCCTCAACCCTCTGCTCCAAATTCACTCGTCTTTTATTTGTCTTAAGCTTTCGATGAGGACTGGAGACATCCTGCCTGCCCAGCGCTCCCTTCTGACTCGACACCACAAACGGTCATTTGTCTCCAGTTAAAGAGTTGATCTCGCATTGCTGTCGTCCCAGGCTTTCTTTAATCCATTACATTATTTTGAATCCTTCTTCTTCCGTTGAGTGCTTGCTACACTCCTTTACTTCCTCTCTTTTAAAGAATGTTTTCAGAGCCCATTTCTGAGCATCCCTTGTGGCAAGACTGCTGCAGTCCCTTCAATCTCATATTGCCTCTTCCAGGGTGGATGCTGTCTTCCCATCTCCACCCAGGATTTATATTCTATTAATTTCTATTCTTTTACTTCAGGATTTATATTCTTTACATGCCTTACCTACAGCAACATTTGAGCTTGGAGTATTTTACTCAGATTTGTTTTTATAGCTGTGCATTAATACAGGTTCAAAGGCTTTAAAAATGCCTAACGTTGAACACTGCCCATGCTTAAAACTAATTCAAACATGTACAGTATTAGGCATCATGCACTTTAAATCTGTTTAGCAGTGTTAATAACGATTTTAAACTAGAACTGTATACTGGTGTACATACTTAAAATTGTAAGGAACGGTATAGTTACAAAAATGACAGGCAAGTGAATTAAACCAATGCCCATTTGAATGTGTAAACAGTCCGACACTCCAATAATCTAGTAGGCTAGTTATCTAGTGTTTGTAGAGTGTCTGGCGTGGCATTGCACCGTTGGGTGTAGCAATTTTCATAACTTTCAATTTGTTTCAGCGAAAAACATGTTTTTTTAAAAATCTGCAATGTATACAACAGATAATGTATTTTTTGACAAATTCATGTTCATGCAGAAAATACTGCAGCCACACAACTGTGTCTTTTCTTATAGCCTGTGATGTACCGTCTCACGCCTTTTCTTGCTGTTGTCCATAGAATTTTTGCTTTCATCCCGTACTTTCAACAGTATTTAATTGTGCGCAGTCTGTTATATCTTTGCATCCATTAGTTTGACTCTTAGTTACTAGTGCCCAGCCACTCTTCTCGCTTTAAGCCACTGCTCCTCATTTTCACTCTCTCAGGAGGCATCCACTTTAATTTATGCAGCGCCTCGATGCCAGATATACATGCATCGACGGGACTCTACATTGGTTAAAAGATCGATCCCTCTGCTCACCCTTTGTCCTTTGTTAGTGGTGACGCTATTCCTCAGCACCCCTTTGCGGCCTGGCACCAAACGGGTTCTGTGTATGATAAACTATTTACGTTACTATGTTTTTACGTCGAGCCTGGGCAGCGCTTGCGCTGCTTTGCGGGGCATGCTGTATTGGAGTAGGGACTTGAAGCCCCGCCCACTCTCCACCCATATTTGTCATTGGCTTGTGTCATTATCCTTTGTAAATTCTGGTTTCTGATTAGTTAATAGGATTGTTAGTCCCTCCTTAGTACCGCCTTGTTTTCCTTTGTAGCATCCCTTGAGGATGAACCTTTATCTTCAGTTGTTACGCAGTACGTCTTATTTTGTCTCTAAGCACTATTTTCTTTAATGAGTTTCTCCGACTGCAGGCACATGCGCGCTTTCACGGGGCATTTTTACAAAAAAATCATTTGTTTGTCAACTTGACAAACAAATGCTTTTGTTGGTAAAAGCGCCCATACCGCCCTTTCACTTTAATAGTGGCCGCGGTCCTTTCCTTAGACACGGCTCGTCTGAAGAAATGGGTGTGGCCTCTATTAACGTGAAAGCGCAGCATGGCGCGCATGTAAACAACAAGCATTGCAATGCAATAGGACCTTTCTTTAGATACGGCTCGTCTAAAGAAAGGGTGTGGCCTCTATTAACGTGAAAGCGCAGCATGGTGCGCATGTAAACAACAAGCATTGCAATGCAATAGGACCTTTCTTTAGATACGGCTCGTCTAAAGAAAGGGTGTGGCCTCTATTAAGGTGAAAGCGCAGCATGGTGCGCGTGTAAACAACAAGCATTGCAATGCAATAGGAAGTCCAGCGAAGTCCAGAGTGTCCAGACGGTCGAAGTGCAGTGGTGTCTTGTTCAGAATCTTGTCCATGTCGAATCTAGGGTCTTACAGCCAGGTAAGCCTTTAAGTACCCACAGGAGAGGGTTGGACAGATTCAGGGGACCCTCCCAGGGGAGGGTCTGAACAAGGGGGAGGTTACTCCCCTGTCCTTTGTCCAGTTACTCGCCAGAGCGGGAGTCAATGGCTCCCAGGACTGGTTTGCACTGGGACACCAAATGTGCCACTCATGCAGACTTTCAATCGCTTGCAAGAGCACTCACCCATGCCTAATACATGGAATCCTGTCTGGGAGGTGGTCACATCTCCCTGCGACAGGATGCCTATTGTCCTGCCTTCCGCCGCTCGAGCTTGGCTCAGCAGCAGGAGGGCAGAAATGTGTCTCTGGTTGGCAGCAACCATTTTGTGCTGTCCGGGACTAGAAGGCTGGCTCCGGGAACATCAGGGACCCCACAAAGCTCTCTTCTGAGGGGTGGAATCATATTTCCCACATCGGTTACCAGTGTGGGTGTATGATTCTAAAATGTTTGACACCAAACATGATAGGGTTTGTTGTAGCCGTTTTAGAGTTGGTCATCATGCGGTCACGTAATGCCCCTCTATATATGGTATATGGCTGCTTCACTGGCAACCCGGGAGAATGGACTTCATAGGCTGCAGGGGTGTCCTGCTCATGCAGGGGCACCCTCTACTTAGAACCAAGCACCCTGCCTTCAGGATTGTAAAGGCCTGATATAGGGGTGACTTATAGGTTTTAAGTGAAGTGACCTTTAGATTTAGTAAACCTATATCTTAAGTAAGTGGTGCATGCACCAACTTACACAGGCTGCAATGGCAGACCTGTAGTTCCATTTTGCATGGCCTCTCATGGGTGGCATAATACATGCTTCAGTCAATGGGAGGCCTCTGGGGTACCTATGCCCTGGGTACTGTGTACCATATACTAGGGACTGACAAGGGTACTCCAGTATCCAATCTGGAGGGTACCTTAGTACATAACACAACAGTTTAGGGAGAAAGCAGATAGACTGGGGTCTTGATTAGCAGGATCCCAGTCAGACTAATCAGAACAGCATCATATCCAGCAATAAGTGGGGGTAACCATGAGAAGCTGATCCTACTTTCCTACAGGGGCATAGTTATTATTGAGCAAAAATCAAAGGAATTCCTATACCTGGGAATCCAAACAATAATTACAGAATGGCTGACGCCACTCTGTAATAGACCTTACCTATGCCTACCATACAAGGTAAAGACATGAGTGGTGAAGGCGTCTGTATGGTAAAGGCATGCTTGGTAAAGGTATGGGTGGAAAAAAACTGCATGGTAAAGGATGTTCCCGTCCTAGACTACCCTGATAACACAATGACATCCTGCCACCACCAGAGGGCAACAGTAAGTAATGTAACTATGTGCCTTTATTGAAGCCTTGCCTCTTCCTAAGGAGTGTGGTCGGTATCAGGTGGTCTCTTTGGCATGCGCCACAAAGATTTGAAATGGACTTCGTGCCTGGCTGGCAGGTGATCCAGTGAGCAGAGGACGAGATCCTGACCCGAAAAGAAAGCACAACATAAACTTTAAAAAGATCAGAATTGCACTTGAACTGCCAATCAGTTTCTATGTTGGGAAACTTTGAGGTAAATGTGACAGTCTTCACTAATACAACAGAGAGTTATTTATAGCCTTCTCAGGGCACTGTGCAGATGTGCAAATGAGAAACTGTAGATTTTCGCAGATTGGTGCTTGTTGAGCACAATATCTAATGCATAAAATACATCTCGAAGACAGTCACTATAACAAGCGAGGGATGGTAATGCAGGTGTAAGAGCATGGTTTAATTGAGTTCTGGTTGTTTTATCCGCCATTTGGTGATTCAGCAATGCATAAAAGAAGGCGAACATATAGCGTTACAATATGGCGGGAAACTGTATGAAGTATAGATGACGTATCATAATCATGTGAAATTGAAATTTGATTTCGAAACATAGAAGCATCATGCATTAATTTAGAATAATTTAATTGTTTGCTTTCATGAAAGTGCAATAACTAAGCAATTTAATGAGAAACAATACAATTTGTTTAAAACAAAAAGCGGAACTCAAAGATGGTGGTACAGTAACTGCCCGATCGCCAATGAAAATGGTTGATTTGTATGAAATAAAAGAGGCCGAGATGTATGATTGTTTCTGTACATGACCCTCTGATTTGGAGGAACAAATCAATAAAGAAATTTATTTATTTTTAAAACTCGGCTGAGGTGGACGAGATGTATGATTGTTTCTGTACATGACCCGCTGATTTGGAGGAACAAATCAATAAAGAAATTTATTTTTAAAAATGAAATAAAAGAGGCACAGACACGGCAGTCGCCGACTCTGAAGAAGGCGATCTGCCGAAACTTTTTTGTTGTAAAGAGTACGACTAAATCCTTACATGGATTTACCCCCTTGCGTGCTGGTCTTTTTTTTAATGAGCTAAGATATATATGTATATAGGAAATGGGGGTCTCTGGTTGGGTGGTTGCTACCCTGTCCAAGTAGGGACCCTTCTTCCTAGTCAGGATAAGGGTGATACACAACTGAAATAACCCCTTCTCACCACCTTGGTAGCTTGGCACGAGCAGTCAGGCTTATCTCAGAGGCAGTGTACAAAGCATTTGCACATAACATACAGTAATGCAGTAAAAACACTACAAAAGGACACCACACCAGTTTAGAAAAATATCCAATATTTTATCTGTTCAAAACAAGACCAAAACGATAAAAATGCAACATACAGTAATTAAAAATATGCACTCTGCAAGAATAAGCTTAGAAATGCAGTTCCTTGACATCGGTAGCCCCGTCTGGTGCTACAGCGGTGCCAAAAGCAACAGAATCCAACAGTTCCATCTGACTGTGGACTGGCGACGGTGTCGGCAGACTCGTAAATAGTAGCTTTAGGTTGCGGCTGATAGGATTTGTGCGGGCCGGTCACTGCAACTGTTGCAGTTGTGATGAGAAGTGTAACTGTGTGGCGTGCTGTGCCTTCAAGTCGTGGTGCGGGCAGCAGCTCGGTGACGGTCATCCAGCGACATCGGTGAGACGAGGGCTGTGGTGCGAAGTGAAGTGGTGCTCGTTGAGGTGCTGACAGGTCACGGTGCAGGCGACAGTGCCTGTTGCTGGAAGCTGGCGCCGGTCATCCCAGATAGCAGTGTGAGACAGGGCAGTGCGTCATGTGACTTACGAGCGATGCCCCCAAACCACGGTGCAGTCACTGGTGTCAAGGTCAGCATGCAGCGATGTCGTCATTGAGACCAGGGCGATGGAGGGAAGCGAGGCGGTGCGGAGTGCGGTGCCCACTCAGTGCTGGCGGTCGTCGTCGGTGAGACCAGGGTTGTGGTACCAGGTGTGGCAGTGTCCTCTGTGGTGCCTTCAGGACACAAAGCCGGCGGCGGTGTCAGTGACGCAGTCAGCTGTTTTCTCTCTCTGTGGCAACTGAAATCCACGGTTCCAGAGGCGGTACTCAGGTAAATGAAGTCTTTGCTGTCCATGTGACTCCATGAACAGGAGGCAAGCTCTATTTCAAACTCTTGGAGATACTCAGTGATAAGTGAAGAAAGTTCAGTCCAGCCCTTTCACTGCCCAAGACAGAAGCAGCAACTGCAGGCCAACCCAGCAAAGCAACAACACAGCAAAGTGGTGGTACTCGAAGGGGGCGTGGCTTGATGCAGGGCAAGATGCTGCATAATACCGCGGCTCTGCCGGCCACCGACATTATCCTGAAATAATCCTGCTATCTCGTAGCCATCGCGCACACTAACACCAAGGCGCCTGCTGCCAAGGCACAGTGGGACCCGATTGCGGCGTTTGCGGAGCAGAACAGTGCCTAGGACGAGAAAAACTACGGCTG
The DNA here is from genome assembly GCF_964204655.1 of Triturus cristatus. Taxonomy (NCBI): domain Eukaryota; kingdom Metazoa; phylum Chordata; class Amphibia; order Caudata; family Salamandridae; genus Triturus; species Triturus cristatus. The sequence goes on from NC_140583.1 coordinate 1,062,427,750, forward strand.
AGGCCGCCGCCATGTCTAGGACAAAATGGCGGCCCCCACTCCTTTGCTGTGGCGCTCCGGAGCTCGAGTGAAGTGAAGCGGTAGTGGAGACCGAACTCCCCCTGGTTGCCACCCTCTCGTCGGAGAGAGCTCCGGAGCCTTCATCTGTTACCTGCTCGCCGTGTGGCCCCGGAGCAGGGAGCGTCAGCATACTGCTGCATGAGGAGTCCCCTGATGTGCATCGGAGGGCTGAACGCCGTGATGGCTGGCGCCTGAGGTGAGCTGTGGGCCCTGCGGCGCCGTCTGTTGCGGCCGCGGGAGAGGCCGCTGAGGCATAGCAGATGCCGGGGAAATGGGTGCCGAAAGCGACGACGGTGAGGACTAGCGACATGTGCCACGGTGCGGACGAACACCAGGGAGCTGCACAACATTGCCACTAATACAGCCACAGCAGCGCCTTAATGCAGAGAGCGTTCCCCACAAGGAAGTGTGTCTTTACATCAGCGCTCGTTGCGCTTTAATTACAGTGTTTGAAGCCGCCAGGCTTGGCTTTGTAGCGGCGCCTTGTCGCGAGGCACAGGTTGATCCTCTTTTCTGCCGGGGGCGTCACTGATGTGCGGGGCGATCCCTTACTGCTGAGTTACACACATATATATTCACCCCAGTACTACTGAATTCTACGTTGTTTGGGGTGCTTCTGATCCCATCTGCTTCTCCGGTTGCTGTTGGATCTGCTGACACGGGGCTTGAGTGGAACCTGCCCTACTGCATATTCGTGTAGGCATTCCAGTCCACAATCCCCATAAGGAGGCTACTTGCAATCCCTCTGCGGTAGTGACGGACTGGCCCAGGTGGAATCTTTAAGACTGGGCTTGCCCAGTGGCGCGCTCCGCTACCGCGCTGGTCAATATAGGTTCCTTTGGTACACTACTATACCGGGTGCCTGCGCAGGCTTGACGCATGCGAGACAATCATCTTATCCTGTCTCCTTGATCTCTCTTCTGTGGTGCTGCGCATACGCTTGTGGCCTACAATGGTTAGACCGGACAAACACCAACCGCGGATCACTTTTGAGTTGCGCAAATCTGGCAAACCCCAGCATGCCTCAGACTCAGAATTGGACAACGCCTCTCCTGCCCCGACCGCTTTGGAGAAGTCCCTCTCTGGTATTCAAATGAGTCTCCAATCCGTAAATGAAAACATGGAAGCCCTTAATGGTCGAATTAATAGCATCTCAATTAAACTAGACAAGCAGGGTATACGCATCGGTGAAGCAGAGCAATGCATATCGACTGCAGAGGATGGCCTACAGAAGGTCGAGTCTAAAACATCTGAAATGGAATAACTGCTGGCGGTCATCCAAGCCAAGAATGAAAATCTCGAAGCGTGCTTAAGGCGCAACAACGTGCACATTCTAGGACTCCCCGAATCGACCAATGTTGGGTGTCTGGAAACGTATGTGGAAAACCTGTTTCGAGAACTTTGGGGAGATGACACACTGTCCAGTATGTTTATTGTGGAGAGGGCTCATCGCTCGCTGGCAGCACGTCCGCCCCCGGGAGCACCACCCAGGCCGAATTTTGCCCGACTTGTCAACTACAGGGACAGAGACGCTGTGCTCCGTGTTTCTCGACAAAAGGGCAATAACAACTATCAGGGTAATACACTCTCTTTTTACCCTGATTTCCCGGCAGCAGTGCAAGCAGCGCGAAAGGAATTTCAATCGGCCAAGAAAATCCTGATGGCTGAGAATGTCCCTTACGCTATGCTCTACACAGTGCGTCTTCATATAGGGTCTGAGGATAAAGCTAAGATCTTCACGAATCCCAAACGGGCCCTGGACTTCGCCAAATCTCTACGTCACAAGAAGAAACAGTCTCCAACGGTCTTGGACGAGGGAGACTGAATGATAAGCTTTTGTACGCACAAGACGGCGGCTCGGTGCAGTGTTGGTTGGACGGCCGTCTCCCAGCGTACTTCTGAGCGCTCTTGGATCCGAACTCTGCCCTGTTTGACTCTTCGCTTATGTTGCTGCTCCATGACTGCAGCAATACGATATACTATTATTCCTATATCCTTTTTAGGTCTCTTGACGTAAGCAGCGCATGCGCTGCCCTCGTCTTACGAGGCTTCTTGGAATCGAAACGATTCCAGAACCCTCGTCCCAGCTCTGCCTTCAGCTTTCATTTGTGCGTGTCGTTTGTGTAATGAAAGGTCTCAGATCTCCCCTGGACCAAGGTATGTACCGTCACTTTCCCAGGGAGAGAATATCAGTTCCAAACTTATGGAATATAACATATACACAGCACTTCCTAAGGTGGGCAAACACTCCCCCAAAGGCAAGGCAAGAAAACAATATATACACAGCACTTCTCTAGAGCGAAATATACTTTGCACATCACTTGCCAGGAGTAGAACAACTTCCTATAACACAATTACCTGCTAGAAGGGAATTCACCCATCCTTCTACAACAGAATACTTGGCCAAGAAGAGTCCACACCTCCTGCTACAAGGAAAATACGAATTGGTATATCTGGGATGTATTTATTAGTAAATAGCACCACACGGTAAGCCAAATGCACCTATCATAGCAGACTCTAACATATCAATAGTATGATTGAAACACAATCAAGGCAAAGATATATGTAGAAATATATATGTATGGATATAAGAATCAGAAAATAAGATTGAAAGGAAAGAATCAGTAAAGAATCAAGAGACAGTTAGTAGCAGAGGCACCTCACCTACTGCTTCATCATTTCATCCCACTTTGCTCAAGGGGAGTCCATTGCTTGAACCGGGTGAAAGCGCAGAGGTGACACCACTCTTCCGTGACAACACGTCTGCTCCACGGCGTGAACTTCCACCAGGCCAGTGTAGGCTCCCCTTTTTAATACAAATTCAAACACAACGAAGCTTCTAGCAAGCCTCGCCCCCTCTTTCTCATGAGAGCCCGTACCAGCCTGCTCCAAGGCCACTGCATCGGTTGATCAGGCCTTTGCTATGGCTCCGAGACAGACCATGTACATTCCTCTGATAAGAACAAGTTCTCTCTAGTCAGTAAAGTGTGAAAAACAGGAGAAGAGCAAAACATGCCCTCCCCACCTCTGAAGCTTCGTTCAGGCACAGAAAATAGCTTCAGTCATGAAAATGGAGTTAGTTAAGCCATGCACACAAAGGCCCAAAGCAAGATGGAATCAGAAAAGCAAGGATGACATGAAACCATGTCAAAGGCAATAGTCAGCACTGCCATAAAGCAAGGTAAAGTCAGAAATCAGATTGACATTAGACCACGTCAAAGCTAATAGGTCAAAGTCATAATTCACCTAACCCAAATAACATTATACCCTTAATCCCTCAGTCTCCAACATTGAGCACATGTGTGCACCATCACCCACAACACTGCACCTCAACATCCCATACCTACTATTCTTGTCAAGACTATTCTACTAAAAGACAGCATACAGGACAGAAGAGAAGCAGGCATATGCAAACCCATCCTACATTAAGGCTAGGGTAACATAACACACTTAAGTCAGTACAAAATGGTGGTGGCTGAGGGTCATCATAGGGTGTCAGACCACAAAAGTGGCTCATTCACTACAGTTTGACGTCACAAATTATGCCGAAGGCAGTGCAATGATTGCATGAAAGGCATGTAAATCGCTGCTTGTTGCCACCCTGTCTCATTTTATCCACGGCCACTGGGACTGGATCGTTTACGGGCGTATTTACACTCTTTCCTTTAAAGGACTCGAAGCACTTTTTTTTCTTATTTGCAGTGCCGTCCACACGCTTGTAATGGCCGCTGACAGCCTCTCTTGCTTCATCCCCCCACCCTCGCAAAAAGTGGAATTCTGCTGCATCATCAACGCACCTTATCTCTCTGGTGTTTAGCTTTTTAAAGCAATCTATTCATGCATTCATTTGCGCATTATGATGAGCTGGCGAGTATATTTTGCGTGAGGCGGGGTTGGACTACAGAGGTATGTTTGAATGGTCCTAGTTAAGGATACAATGTATATTTGTAATGCATGTTCTGGTTTGCGGACATGTATATTTGTAATACATGTTCTGGTTTGCGGGCATGAACTCAGTGGTATTCAGGGTAGTTAGCCAGGCCTTGGAAGAAACGTGGGCTCAGTCTCGTCACACAGGGAGTTCAGCGTCATCTTAGATCTTGCACGGCAAGGATGCAATGAGCCCCAGTGGGACACTCACCGCTTAGAGGTGATGCACACACACCACAGAATGAACACAAGTGCCTTTTGTGCACCCCGCATGTGCGTCTGGTGTGACTTCGCGCTTGTGCCCTGGTGCTGTGCACACGGAAGCAGGGCCGCGGAAGGCAGAGCTGCGGGAACAGAGGCGCCTGGAGGGTACTCGGCCTTTGTGTACATTATCGTGACCCTCTGTCGGGCAGCAGCTCAGTGCTGTATTTAACGATTGTAGGAGATGAGACCCCCTGATGTACACACACACTCGCTATGCATCAAGAGGCAGAGAACCAGGTCAGCAGAGCTGCTGTAGAGCCAGAGAAACCAGGTCAGCAGAGCTGCTTTAAAGGGAGAGAACCAGGTCAGCAGAGCTGCTTTAGAGCCAGAGAACCAGGTCAGCAGAGCTGCTTTAGAGGGAGAGAACCAGGTCAGCAGAGCTACTTTAGAGCCATAGAACCAGGTCAGTAGAGCTGCTTTAGAGCCAGAGAACCAGGTCAGCGTAGCCGCTTTAGAACCAGAGAACCAGGTCAGCTGCGCTGCTTTAGAGGGAGAGAACCAGGTCAGCACAGCTGCTCTAGAGCCAGAGAACCAAGTCAGCAGAGCTGCTTTAGAGCCAGAGAACCAGGTCAGCAGAGCTGCTCTAGAGGCAGAGAACCAGGTCAGCAGAGCTGCTCTAGAGCCAGAGAACCAGGGCAGCAGAGCTGCTCTAGAACTAGAGAACCAGGTCAACAGAGCTGCTTTAGAGCCAGAGAACCAGGTCAGCAGAGCCGTTGTAGAGCCAGCGAACCAGGTCAGCAGAGCTGCTCTAGAGCCTAAGAACCAGGTCAGAAGAGCTGCCTTAGAGCCATAGAACAGGTCAGCAGAGCTGCTTTAGAGCCAGAGAACCGGGTCAGCAGAGCCGTTGTAGAGCCAGAGACCCAGGTCAGCAGAGCTGCTCTAGAACCTAAGAACCAGGTCAGCAGAGCTGCTCTAGAGCCTAAGAACCAGGTCAGCAGAGCTGCTTTAGAGGGAGAGAAACCAGGTCAGCCGAGCTGCTTTAGAGAGAGAGAACCAGGTCAGCAGAGCTGCTCTAGCTGACACTGACTGACTAACACTGACTGACCCTGACTGACTGACTCTGACTGACTGGACTGACACTGACTGACACTGACTGACTGACACTGACTGACACTGACTGACTGCTAACACTGACTGACACTGACTGACTGACACTGACTGACACTGACTGACACTGACTGAAACTGACTGACTGACTGACACTGACTGACACTGGCTGACTGATACTGACTGACACTGACTGACACTGACTGACACTGACTTAATGACACTGACTGAAACTGACTGACACTGACCGACACTGACTGGCTGACAATGACTGACTGACACTGACTGACTGACTGACAGACACTGACTGACTGACAATGACTGACTGACACTGACTGACTGACACTGACTGATAGACACTGACTGACACTGACTGACTGACACTGACTGACTGACACTGACAGTGACTGGCTGACACTGACTGACTGACACTGACTGACACTGACTGACAGACACTGACTGACTGACAATGACTGACTGACTGACACTGACTGACTGACACTGACTGACACTGACTGACTGACACTGCTCGACAATGACTGACTGACACTGACTGACTGACACTGACTGATAGACACTGACTGACACTGACTGACTGACACTGACTGACTGACTGACACTGACAGTGACTGGCTGACACTGACTGACTGACACTGACTGACACTGACTGACACTGACTGTCACTGACTGACACTGACTGACAGACACTGACTATCACTGACTGACTGACACTGACTGACTGACACTGACTGACTGACACTGACAGACTGACACTGACTGACACTGACTCACTGACACTGACTGCCTGACAATGACACTGACTGACTGACACTGACTGACTGACACTGACACTGACTGACACTCACTCACTGACACTCACTGACTGACACTCACTGACTGACACTGACTGACACTCACTGACTGACACTCACTGACTGACACTGACTGACACTGACACTGACTGCCACTGACTGCCTGACATTGACTGACTGACACTGACTGACTGCCACTGACTGACACTGACTGACTGACACTGACTGACACTGACTGACTGACACTGACTGGCTGACACTGACTGACTGACACTGACTGACTGACACTGACTGACACTGACTGACGCTGACTGACTGACAGACACTATCACTGACTGACTGACACTGACTGACACTGACTGACTGACACTGACAGACACTGACTGACTGACACTGACTGACTGACACTGACTGACTGACACTGACTGACTGACTGACACTGACTGACTGACACTGACTGACTGACACTGACTGACTGACACTGACTGACTGACACTGACTGACTGACACTGACTGACACTCACTGACTGACACTCACTGACACTCACTGACTGACACTGACACTGACTGACACTGACTGACACTGACACTGACACTGACTGACACTGACTGACACTGACTGAAATTGACTGACACACTGACAGACACTGACTGACACTGACTGACACTGACTGACTGACTGACACTGACTGACTGACACTGACTGACTGACACTGAGACTGACTGGCTGACACTGACTGACACTGACTGACTGCCACTGACTGCCACTGACTGACTGACAATGACTGACTGACACTGACTGACTGACACTGACTGAGTGACACTAACTGACTGACACTGACTGACTGACACTGACTGAAACTGACCGACTGACATGACTGACACTGACTGACTGACACTGACTGACTGACACTGACTCAGACTGACTAACATTAGGTCTCGCCTTTCATTAAGTTAAAGCCATTTGCTTTGCTATACAATACCATTAGCAAAGCAAATGGCTTTAACTTAATCAAAGGCGAGACCTATTGCATTTTCAATGCTTGTTTGATTGCTGATATTGGTTCCTATGCAAATGTGTCTATACACGCTATGGTGTCTTGTTAATTGTGTGCCTTTATTTTAGGAACAGGTGTGGTGGCTCGGGAATTTCACCTGGCCCACTGGTTGCCACCTCCCATATTCAAGGGAGGCTGGTTGTGTCGCAATGCCCCCAAATGGGTATACCCCACTTTACTGTACTATTGTCTTGCTGGTTGTTGGGGCTGTTTGTGGGTATGGGGTATGGCCTTGGCAATTTGACACTGACTGACTGACTTACACTGACTGACTGACACTGACTGACTGACACTGACACTGATTGACACTGACTGACACTGACTGACTGACACTGACACTGACTGACACTGACACTGACTGACACTGACTGACACTGACTGACACTCACTGACACTCACTGACACTCACTGACACTCACTGACTGACACTCACTGACTGACACTCACTGACTGACACTCAATGACACTCACTGAAACTGACTGACAGACTGACACTGACTAACACTGACTGCCTGACACTGACTGACACTGACTGACTGACACTGACTGACACTGACTTACTGACACTGACTGACTGACACTGACTGACACTGACTGACTGACACTGACTGACACTCACTGATACTCACTGACTGACACTGATTGAAACTGACTGACTGCCACTGACTGACACTGGCTGACTGACACTGACTATCACTGACACTGACTGACTGACACTGACTGACACTGACTGACACTCACTGACACTCACTGACACTCACTGACTGACACTGACACTGGCTGACACTGACTGACACTGACTGACTGACACTGACTGACTGACTGGCTGACACTGACTGGCTAACACTGACTGCCTGACACTGACTGACACTGACCGACTGACACTGACTGACAGACACTATCACTGACTGACTGGCACTGACTGACACTGACTGACTGACACTGACTGACTGACACTGACAGACACTGACCGACTGACACTGACCGACTGACACTGACTGACTGACACTGACTGACTGACACTGACACTGACTGACTGACACTGACTGGCTGACTGACACTGACTGACTGACACTGACTGGCTGACTGACACCCACTGACTGACAGTCACTGACTGACACTGACTGACTGACACTGACTGACACTGACTGACACTGACTGACTGATACTGACCAACTGACACTGACCGACTGACACTGACTGACTGACTCACTGACTGACACTGACTGACTGACACTGACTGACTGACACCGACTGACACTGACTGACACTGACTGACTGACACTGACTGAGTGACACTAACTGACTGACACTGACTGAGTGACACTGACTGAAACTGACTGACTGACACTGACTGACATGACTGACACTGACTGACTGACACTGACTGACACTGACTGACACTGACTGAAACTGACTGACTGACTGACACTGACTGACACTGGCTGACTGATACTGACTGACACTGACTGACACTGACTGACACTGACTTAATGACACTGACTGAAACTGACTGACACTGACCGACACTGACTGGCTGACAATGACTGACTGACACTGACTGACTGACTGACAGACACTGACTGACTGACAATGACTGACTGACACTGACTGACTGACACTGACTGATAGACACTGACTGACACTGACTGACTGACACTGACTGACTGACACTGACAGTGACTGGCTGACACTGACTGACTGACACTGACTGACACTGACTGACAGACACTGACTGACTGACAATGACTGACTGACTGACACTGACTGACTGACACTGACTGACACTGACTGACTGACACTGCTCGACAATGACTGACTGACACTGACTGACTGACACTGACTGATAGACACTGACTGACACTGACTGACTGACACTGACTGACTGACTGACACTGACAGTGACTGGCTGACACTGACTGACTGACACTGACTGACACTGACTGACACTGACTGTCACTGACTGACAGACACTGACTATCACTGACTGACTGACACTGACTGACTGACACTGACTGACTGACACTGACAGACTGACACTGACTGACACTGACTCACTGACACTGACTGCCTGACAATGACACTGACTGACTGACACTGACTGACTGACACTGACACTGACTGACACTCACTCACTGACACTCACTGACTGACACTCACTGACTGACACTGACTGACACTCACTGACTGACACTCACTGACTGACACTGACTGACACTGACACTGACTGCCACTGACTGCCTGACATTGACTGACTGACACTGACTGACTGCCACTGACTGACACTGACTGACTGACACTGACTGACACTGACTGACTGACACTGACTGGCTGACACTGACTGACTGACACTGACTGACTGACACTGACTGACACTGACTGACGCTGACTGACTGACAGACACTATCACTGACTGACTGACACTGACTGACACTGACTGACTGACACTGACAGACACTGACTGACTGACACTGACTGACTGACACTGACTGACTGACACTGACTGACTGACTGACACTGACTGACTGACACTGACTGACTGACACTGACTGACTGACACTGACTGACTGACACTGACTGACTGACACTGACTGACACTCACTGACTGACACTCACTGACACTCACTGACTGACACTGACACTGACTGACACTGACTGACACTGACACTGACTGACACTGACTGACACTGACTGAAATTGACTGACACACTGACAGACACTGACTGACACTGACTGACACTGACTGACTGACTGACACTGACTGACTGACACTGACTGACTGACACTGAGACTGACTGGCTGACACTGACTGACACTGACTGACTGCCACTGACTGCCACTGACTGACTGACAATGACTGACTGACACTGACTGACTGACACTGACTGAGTGACACTAACTGACTGACACTGACTGACTGACACTGACTGAAACTGACCGACTGACATGACTGACACTGACTGACTGACACTGACTGACTGACACTGACTCAGACTGACTAACATTAGGTCTCGCCTTTCATTAAGTTAAAGCCATTTGCTTTGCTATACAATACCATTAGCAAAGCAAATGGCTTTAACTTAATCAAAGGCGAGACCTATTGCATTTTCAATGCTTGTTTGATTGCTGATATTGGTTCCTATGCAAATGTGTCTATACACGCTATGGTGTCTTGTTAATTGTGTGCCTTTATTTTAGGAACAGGTGTGGTGGCTCGGGAATTTCACCTGGCCCACTGGTTGCCACCTCCCATATTCAAGGGAGGCTGGTTGTGTCGCAATGCCCCCAAATGGGTATACCCCACTTTACTGTACTATTGTCTTGCTGGTTGTTGGGGCTGTTTGTGGGTATGGGGTATGGCCTTGGCAATTTGACACTGACTGACTGACTTACACTGACTGACTGACACTGACTGACTGACACTGACACTGATTGACACTGACTGACACTGACTGACTGACACTGACACTGACTGACACTGACACTGACTGACACTGACTGACACTGACTGACACTCACTGACACTCACTGACACTCACTGACACTCACTGACTGACACTCACTGACTGACACTCACTGACTGACACTCAATGACACTCACTGAAACTGACTGACAGACTGACACTGACTAACACTGACTGCCTGACACTGACTGACACTGACTGACTGACACTGACTGACACTGACTTACTGACACTGACTGACTGACACTGACTGACACTGACTGACTGACACTGACTGACACTCACTGATACTCACTGACTGACACTGATTGAAACTGACTGACTGCCACTGACTGACACTGGCTGACTGACACTGACTATCACTGACACTGACTGACTGACACTGACTGACACTGACTGACACTCACTGACACTCACTGACACTCACTGACTGACACTGACACTGGCTGACACTGACTGACACTGACTGACTGACACTGACTGACTGACTGGCTGACACTGACTGGCTAACACTGACTGCCTGACACTGACTGACACTGACCGACTGACACTGACTGACAGACACTATCACTGACTGACTGGCACTGACTGACACTGACTGACTGACACTGACTGACTGACACTGACAGACACTGACCGACTGACACTGACCGACTGACACTGACTGACTGACACTGACTGACTGACACTGACACTGACTGACTGACACTGACTGGCTGACTGACACTGACTGACTGACACTGACTGTCTGACTGACACCCACTGACTGACAGTCACTGACTGACACTGACTGACTGACACTGACTGACACTGACTGACACTGACTGACTGATACTGACCAACTGACACTGACCGACTGACACTGACTGACTGACTCACTGACTGACACTGACTGACTGACACTGACTGACTGACACCGACTGACACTGACTGACACTGACTGACTGACACTGACTGAGTGACACTAACTGACTGACACTGACTGAGTGACACTGACTGAAACTGACTGACTGACACTGACTGACATGACTGACACTGACTGACTGACACTGACTGACTGACATTAGGTCTTGCCTTTCATTAAGTTAAAGCCATTTGGCTTTGCTATACAATACCATTAGCAAAGCAAATGGCTTTAACTTAATCAAAGGCGAGACCTATTGCATTTTCAATGCTTGTTTGATTGCTGATATTGGTTCCTATGCAAACATGTCTATACACGCTATGGTGTCTTGTTAATTGTGTGCCTTTATTTTAGGAACAGGTGTGGTGGCTCGGGAATTTCACTTGGCCCACTGGTCGCCACCTCCCGTATTCAAGGGAGGCTGGTTGTTTCGCAATGCCCCCAAATGGGTATACCCCACTTTACTGTACTATTGTCTTGCTGGTTGTTGGGGCTGTTTGTGGGTATGGGGTATGGACTTGGCAATTTGACACTGACTGACACTGACTGACTGACACTGACAGACACTGACCGACTGACACTGACCGACTGACACTGACTGACTGACACTGTCTGACTGACTGACTGACACTGACTGTCTGACTGACACTCACTGACTGACACTGACTGACTGACACTGACACTGACTGACACTCACTGACACTCACTGACTGACACTCACTGACTGACACTGACTGACACTCACTGACTGACACTGACTGACACTCAATGACTGACACTGACTGACTGACACTCACTGACACTGACTGACATTGACTGACACACTGACACTGACTGACACTGACTGACAGTGACTGACTGACACTGACTGACTGACACTGACTGACTGACAATGACTGACTGACAATGACTGACTGACATTGACTGACTGACACTGACTGACTGACACTGACTGACCCTGAGACTGACTGACTGACACTGACTGACACTTGCTGGTTGTTGGGGCTGTTTGTGGGTACGGAGTATGGCCATGGCAATTTGACACTGACTGACTGACTGACACTGACTGACTGACACTGACTGACACTGACTGACACTCACTGACTGACACTCACTGACTGACACTGACTGACACTCACTGACTGACACTCACTGACTGACACTCACTGACACTGACTTACACTGACTGACTGACACTGACTGACACTCACTGACTGACACTGACTGAAACTGACTGACACGCTGACACTGACTGCCTGACACTGCCTGACACTGCCTGACACTGCCTGACACTGCCTGACACTGACTGACTGACTGACACTGACTGACACTGACTGACTGACACTGACCGACTGACACTGACTGTCTGACACTGACTGACTGACACTGACTGACACTGACTGACTGACACTGACTGACACTGACTGGCTGACCTTGACTGGCTGACACTGACTGGCTGACACTGACTGACTGACACTGACTGACTGACACTGACTGACTGACACTGACAAACACTGACCGACTGACACTGACCGACTGACACTGACCGACTGACACTGACTGACTGACTGACACTGACTGACTGACACTGACTGACTGACAATGACTGACTGACTGACACTCACTGACTGACACTCACTGACTGACACTGACTGACTGACACTGACTGACTGACACTGACTGATACTGACTGACACTGACTGACTGACACTGACTGACTGACACTGACACTCACTGACTAACACTGACTGACACTGACTGACACTCACTGACTGACACTGACTGACTGACACTGACTGACACTGACTGACTGACACTCACTGACTGACACTGACTGACACTGACACTTACTGACACTGACTGACTGACACTGACTGAAATTGACTGACACACCGACACTGACTGACACTGACTGACTGACACTGACTGACTGACTGACAATGAATGACTGACACTGACTGACTGACACTGACTGACTGACACTGACTGACTGACAATGACTGACTGACTGACACTCACTGACTGACACTCACTGACTGACACTGACTGACTGACTGACACTGACTGACTGACACTGACTGATACTGACTGACACTGACTGACTGACACTGACTGACTGACACTGACACTCACTGACTAACACTGACTGACACTGACTGACACTCACTGACTGACACTCACTGACTGACACTGACTGACACTCACTGACTGACACTCACTGACTGACACTCACTGTCACTGACACTAACTGACACTGACTGACTGACACTGACTGAAATTGACTGACACACCGACACTGACTGACACTGACTGACTGACACTGACTGACTGACTGACAATGAATGACTGACACTGACTGACTGACACTGACTGACACTGAGACTGACTGACTGACACTGACTGCCACTGACTGACTGACAATGACTGACTGACACTGACTGACTGACACTGACTGAAACTGACCGACTGACATGACTGACACTGACTGACTGACACTGACTGACTGACACTGACTCAGACTGACTAACATTAGGTCTCGCCTTTCATTAAGTTAAAGCCATTTGGCTTTGCTATACAATACCATTAGCAAAGCAAATGGCTTTAACTTAATCAAAGGCGAGACCTATTGCATTTTCAATGCTTGTTTGATTGCTGATATTGGTTCCTAGGCAAACGTGTTTATACACGCTATGGTGTCTTGTTAATTGTATGCCTTTATTTTAGGAACAGGTGTGGTGGCTCGGGAATTTCACCTGGCCCACTGGTCGCCACCTCCCGTATTCAAGGGAGGCTGGTTGTGTCGCAATGCCCCCAAATGGGTATACCCCACTTTACTGTACTATTGTCTTGCTGGTTGTTGGGGCTGTTTGTGGGTACGGGGTATGGCCTTGGCAATTTTGGGGTGCTGAAGTGGGTGGGGCTGGGGGGTTACATAGTGTTGTTCTCAATTCAGTCTGATGTGATTGTATGGATATACAAGATGAGGTCGCACCTATCATGGCTTACACAGAAACACACTTTACATGGGGATTTAATGCATTTTTTTTTTAAATAACATTTTTATTGATTTTGCCAAGTAGACATATAGAGTAGCAGATGTGTCAACAGCACCATATTACATTTTTTCAAAGTAATGCATTTTTTAATAGGGTTTTGGGGATTGGAGGTCGCTGCAATGGGTGGGGATATGGAGCTTTACTGCTCTTAATGATGACTGGCCTAATGAGCTTGTACTTATATGCTGAACGTGTTACACAATTACTATTATGGGCCTCCTTGTTTTAAGTAGTTACGCATTTCAGTCCAATCTTGTTCTTATAACGATGCACGATAGTTACACCTTTCTGACATGGAATGTCAGGGGGCTCAACAGTCACTCCCCAAGAAATCCGGCAAGTGTTGGCATATCTGGACAGACACAAGGTGCAGATTGCTCTTTTGCAGAAAACGCATTTCGCCAAGTCTTCAGAAACTCGAATTGCAGTTAAGTGGGCTGGGTATAAGTTGGCGTCTTCGTACTCCACGTACGCAAGGGGGGTTCTTGTACTGTTTAAAAGAGGATTGCAGTTATCCCCGCTCAAAACATATGTTGATGATGAAGGGCGCTGTACTATGATTCATGGGAAGCTAGGACACACTATGATTACGGTCAATAATATTTATGGCCCCATTTTAGATGAGCCTCAGGTGTTTCTTAGAATGCTTATAACGCTTGGCACCTGGCCAAAGGCAGCCATTTTATGGGGGGTGATTTCAATACGCAGTTGGACCCAGCCAAAGACAGGTCGAACCCGCGTGAGGCACGTACTGTAAAAGTAGCTCAGTGTATTCGTGATGCCATGATAGAGATGGGATTGGTGGATCCTTGGCGGCTACGCAATGAGAAAGTTAGAGAGGGCACACACGCCACACCTGCGCATAATTTTTGGTCCAGACTGGATTATTGGCTTTTAAATGAAGAAGGCAATAATTGGGTTACAGAGGTTGTTCTGCTTTCACGTACCTTATCAGATCATAACCTGGTGAAGTTGTGTTGTAAAATCCCCCCCTCTATACACCGACCGTTCACATGGCGCTTTAGGGCTGAGGCACTACTAGATCCTATCTACAATGACACTGTCAGACAGGCGATAACACAATTCTTTGAATTAAATGTGGGCAGTCTTTAAGGTCACTGTGAGAGGGGTCTGCATAAGCACATCAGCGGGTATTTTGTGGGACATACGAGGTCAACTTTCCAAAATAGAGGTTGCACTAGCGGGACTACACAGCAGATCCAAACACCACCACATTGGCACATATCCAGGAACAGATACTGGAATACAACACAATGGCGGAAACAGAAATCTGCTATTTATCGCGTCACCATATTGCGCGAACATATGGCAAGGGGGGCCGACCTGGCCATCAGCTGGCCAACAAACTCAAATTTAGAAATGAACAGGGTCCCATCACTACGATAGTGGATGCACATGGGAAGGAACACTTCACGCCTCAGGGGATAGTTGAACAATTCCGGTCCTGTTACTCAGAGCTGTACACCTCGCGTGGGAGCGTGGATGAAGCTGCACTTGATGATTGCTTTTCCGATATTGCTTGCGCCTGGCTGGTGGATGTCCACCGTGAATACCTTAGCCAACCTATTGGTGCGGAGGATATCAAGGCGGCAATCCGATCTTTGCCAAATAAAAAAGCACCTGGTCCGGACTTACTTTCAGCAGAGTTTTACAAGCAGTATGTTTATCTTTTAGCACCCTATCTTTTGGAGGTGTATGCAGAGGCCCATGAAACTGGCGTACTGCAGGCATCTCTACAGCAGGCCTTAATCATTACATTACTTAAAAAGGATAAACCCCCCTCCCAATGTGACTCCTATTGACCTTTGTCCTAATTAATTTAGACGCAAAAATACTAGTCAAAATAATAGCCACTCAACTCCAACCTCTCATGACCTGTCTAGTGCTGCCAGATCAATCCGGCTTCATAACGGAACGCTCAACGTCCCATAACCTGAAAAACCTTTTCGCCATGTATCATGTGCTATCCCCCAGATCTCCCGGCTGCTGCAGTAATGTTAGATGCAGCCAAAGCGTTTGACTCTATTGAATGGCGCTATATGTTTTACATCCTATGGCGAATGGTGTTTCCACACATTTATCTGTGCTGGGTGCAGCTTCTGTATAATGGGCCATCAGCAATGGTCCGAGTAGGGGGTCTCACCTCCGAATCTTTCCGCATTCACAGAGGCACCCGACAGGGATGTCCTCTCTCGCCGCTTCTATTTGCCCTCATGCTTGAGCCACTGGCCTGCGTGATTCGGCAGCGACAAAGAGAATCAGCACCAAAATTCAATCATCGTCCCGTTGGCATATCTCTCTATGCTGACAATATGGTGCTTTTTATACGTTAGCCACAAAAATACCTGTCCCCAATCCTTCAGGAATATATCCGCTTCGGGTTGTTTTCTGGGCTTTTAATAAACTGGGATAAGTCAGTGATTGTCCCCCTAATGACGATTACTACACCTCCACAGATGGAATATCTGTTGATCTGGTCAACAGATCCTTTGAAATACTTAGGAGTGTGGTGTCATAAGAGAGAACTATGGTACAGCGTGCACAGCACTAGAATCTCAAGTGGACAGGTGGTCCTCTCTCCCCCTTTCTTTGGCCGACCACATCACCCTTATTAAAATGATGGTGTTACCACGGTTCCTCTATCTTTTCAATAATATCCCGATTAAACTACCAAAGCAGCTCTTTCACTCTATACGCACCCATTTTCGTCGGCTTATTTGGAATGGCAAACAAGCTAGGGTAAGCTGGGATACACTCACGCTAGATTATGCGCAGGGAGGATTCTGCGCACCAGATTTATACTTATAATACCTCTGTGCACAGGCACAGTATGCCTACTACTGGCACAACCCACATGCCTTTACACCTCACGTTGCTGTGGAAGATGGGGATGCACACCCTACCCCCCCTAGATGGGATACTTACACATACATGCAGAGGCACTCCCCGGACGGAAATAAACACTATAAACACCACTATTACCGCTTGGCAAACTATTGGTAAAATGATGGCCAAGCTCCCACTATATGCCCCGGCGCTTCCGATTGCACATCACGCCTCATTTTCCGTTACACAAGATTCGGGTGCGATCCTTTCACTACAAGCGGTGGGTATCCGACACATGCAGGATCTCTTTGCAGAAGGGCAGTTTCTCACCTCTGAGGACCTTCACTACATTACCAACCAATCACTACTATGTAAGTTCACTATTCATCGCCTGAAACTTGCGCTCAAAGCACACTATAAATCGTTCCCTGAGGAGTCACCCGCCTCACAATCTCTGCAGCTTCTATTAGTGGCACCTTCGAAGCGTAAATTGGTAACTAAACTATATAAAGCGGTGCGTACTGAGTTGGTTAGAGAGGGGGACGATAGTTTGGCTCGGTGGAATAGCAAATTAGATCCTCCACTGACTACGTCGGACTGGGAGCATATATGCACACTAACTGGGAAACTGACCCCAAATGGTAATCTCAGAATCATCCATTTCAAGTATATTCACCAGGTCTACCACACGCCGCTTAGGCTCTACAAAATTGGCCTCCGTGACACAAGTGATTGTGAAAGATGCAGCCAACCAGACGCAGACTTTTGGCATTTGGCGTGGCAGTGCGCTCCTATTGCAAAGTTCTGGGCAGAAGTAATGCATTGTTTACAGGTAATGTCTAAACAACAATTACAATGTGTACCTCCAGTCTGTTTATTGAGCTTTGTGCCTCAGGTAAAAGGTGACTTGGGGAAATTCTTGCGTATTGCTTTGTTACTAGCAAAACGTCGAATAGCGTTGACTTGGGAGAACTCCCTGGATAAAAGACATGGTTTATTGTAAGGAGACCCTTGAGCTGTATGCGGAAGAACTTCCATCTTCATCTAAGCCTAAAGACATTTGGGAATCATTACGGCATTATTTGCTAACAAACTCTTCCCATGAGCCTACACCTGCTGACTAGGAACCAGTCTAATGTAACATATATGTTCTGCCCTGTGTATTGTTAACAACGGGTGATACCTCGTCTCTTGTATGAAATGCACAACGATATTGATCACATTCGGATGTTTGTTTTGTTTGTTGTGGTTGATTGTATACCGCCCTACGTGGTGGCTTCGCGAAGTGCCTTATCTTGAAAATAAATAAAAATATATTTTTTTTAAAGTGGTGGTACTCCTCCTGGCAACTCTTCTAGCTCTTGTTCTTGGCAGGTTCCTTGATCCAAGTAAGTTCTAAAGTTCTCGGGTCTGGACACCAATATTTATACTCAGTTTCTCTTTGCTCTCTTGGGCAGAGAGTGTCTGTGCTCAGTCCAAACCAGTTTGGTCCTCTATGGCCCAGCTTCCCAGCAGGAGATGGAGACAGCATTGTCCAAGACAGACCAGGACCATTCAGGTGCAAGGGAATCTCCTCCCACTACTCTAAATATAGCCCAGGACTATTCAGCCCAGCACTGACTCATCCAGGAAAGGCAGGACACACCTTGATTCCCCCAGTGGCTTCTTAAGAGAATTCACATCCCCAACCCCTGTCACTCCAAAGCCAGACAGTCAATCCACAACCCTACAGAGGCCCACAGAATGGCTAAGGAAAAAAAACACTTTCTAAAAGTGGTATTTTTGAACACAGAACATAAAAATCATCTTTACTAAAAGATGCATGTCTACATTCTGAGTTCAGGCATACTAAACTCCATTTCCCTATCTTGTCCCAGTGGGAAGATATGCTTATAAGATGTTATAAGTAAACTCCCATTCTATCCAATGGGACAGATAGCCTTTGCATAGTGAAAAATGAAATACACTATAATTCACTACCAGGACATGTCAAACACACCAGTACAATTCCTACCTTTAACATACACGGCACCCTGCCCACAGGGGAACCTTGGACCTACCTTAAGGGTGACTTACATGTAATAGAAGGGAAGACTAGGGCCTGGCAAGTGGGTGCACTTGCCAGGTTGACATGGCTGTTACAAACTGTGTGCAGACACTGTAGTGGCAGGTCTGAGAACCCTTTGCAGGGCTACTCCTGTGGGTGGCACAATCAGTGCTGCAAGCCCACTAGTAGCATTTGATTTACAGGCCCTGGCACACCTCTTGCATTTTACTAAGGACTTACCAGTAAATCAAATAAGCCAAACACGGAAACACCAATCCATAACCACAATTTACAGGGAGCCCATATACACTTTAGCACTGATCAGCAGTGGTAAAGTGCCCAGAGTCATAAAACCAAGGAAACCAGGGTCAAAAACAGGAGGCCAAAAAGCAATGTGTTTTGGGGTAAACCCGCTGAAAAAGCCAAGTCTAACACAGTGTGTGTGTGTGCGCATGTGTGTGTGTGTGTGTTTGCGCGCCTGTGTGCGTCTGTGTGTGTGTGTGTGTGTGTGTGTGTGTATATATATAGTGCCAGTCCCACTGTGTAGTTATAGTTAGGACCTAGTTACCATAAGATGAGTGTTTTTTGGTTTGCTAATAACTTTGGCACCATTTGATGAATATTCACTAAACTTTCTCAAAAAAATGTCATTCACCTCAGCTCCTTCCTTCTAAGTTTAGGCTTGATCTGTCAATCAGGGAGAAAAAAAGGTGAGTTCCAAGGCACAATTTCCTCATGCAATTTCCGTAGGGATTTTTTAACAGAGCTACAGCCCAACCAGTTTTTTTGGGGGGAAAATTCTTTTTATTGGCATTTTAGAATATAATCATACATACATCATGTTCCATGGAAAGGAGTATGTTACATGTGTAGAAACCGAGACCAACATCAATGTAGAAAGTATGTCTATGTCTTGTTCCGTGTGGAAGTGGTCTATATTGTAGCAGATCATTGCATATTTAGAAAACTGGGGAGGAGAACCAAACTGGGGAGTGCCATGAAGTTCTGAGTGACAAGGCCTAGGCTATGTCCCGAGTCCGCCATTGCCCATTCGGCTGTATAGTTGCCTCCTGTCTAGGGGGGAATGGGCGTGTGCGCTATCCGGGATGGGAAACAGTGGGGTGCAGCAGATGAATAGGGGGGGGGAACCCACCTGGCCCGAAGGTGGTGCAGGGGGACCCGGGGGGGGACTCCCCGCCGTGGGGACCGGGACCGCGTGAGGTGGTGCGATATCGGGGGCATGCATATAGGTTACCGGGGCAGCTGGAGTCTGAGATTGTCCGAATTGGTGTAGTAGGAGCGCCCATTCTAGAGAGATTGGGGTTTTACGGGTACCCTTGGCCTCCTCCTCTCGTATTGCGTCCTCCTCAGCTGCGGCCCATTTTAGAACCGCCCCTACCCAAGCTGCAAGTGGAGGACCAGTAGGGGACCGCCAGTGCATGGCTATGCAGCGTTTGGCCAGTAGGTGGGCCAGGAAGACGAAGCGCATTGGTACCTTGTGTCGCTTTCTCCGCCCCAGGATACCCAGCGCGCAACCCTCCCAGGTAGTCAAGTGTGTCAGCCCCGTGAGGTCTCTGAGAGTCGAGTGGACATATGTCCAGTAGTTCTGAATGCCCGGACAGGTCCAGAACATGTGAAAGAAGGTAGCATCCCGCGCTTGACAGCGAGGGCACAGAAATGTAGTGTCAGGATAAAAGCGTTGAAGGCGCGCAGGCGTCAAGTAGGCCCTATGGAGAATGTGAAACTGTATATTCTTAAAGCGGACATTCCTGGATACTTTTTTGGGGAATTCTATCGCCCTGTCCCATTCGCTGTCGTGAAATGTTCTTCCTGCCTCCTCCTCCCATAGGGCCCGGAGAGGCCCCAGCAGTGGGGGTGTCAGGTCCCCGATTGATTTATACAGTCATGTAATAAGGTGTCGGCCCCGTCCCATTCGTAAGATTGTGTGGAGGACTGGATGTGTGGGAGGTTCCCCCTGCGTGAGGTCAGAATATGGCCGAAAGTGGCTGAGGAGTTGATGGTGGAGCAGGAACTGGCTTGGGGGCAAATCGTAATCCTCCATGAGCTGTCGGTAGGGCCGGAGCTGTCCCTCGTCAAATAGCATTTCTGCTTCGACGATGTCCCTCGCCGTCCACTCCCGGAGCATGGCGGGTGTGAAAAATACGTCATTTCTGGGCCAGCCGACTAGCGATAGTGATGGCGTGTATGGAGGGCAGCGCGGTGCCATGCGCTACAGCCCAACCAGTTGAACGGAATTGCACTTAATAGGTTAGAAATCTAGATACCTATCCAGAAAGCATGCTTTTTGTGATTTGGTGTAAATAAGTTCAGTAGTTTTTGAGAGATTAAGGTTCAAAAGTATATCTGGACAGTTTGTTTGCTGTAATTTGAATTTTAAAAAATCTAAATTGTCTACCCAAGCGTGCGCAAGAGTCAGCACACAGAGGCACCCATCTTTTAATCTTTTTAACTTAAATACAAAACCAAAGCCTATGTATTCATATGAATACGCAGCTGTGTGTCAGTGGTTTTCACTTTTATACAAAACATTCAAAGATGGACGCCTGTCCATATCCACACATCGGCATAGGTGGACATTTTTTGTTGGTTTTACAAAAGTAAAAACACTCAAAGGTGGCCACCCCGTATGCCCTCCAGAACACCACATATGTGGTGCCGGAGGGTTCTTCAGGCAGGTAGACAAGGTTACTTGAGCTTTGCTATGGAATGGGAGAGCACTCCGAATAGCCCTAGCAACGCTGACAAAGAAGGCGTGGCACGGAGGCATTGCCTGGTCCAACCTGAAATTGTATTGTTGGGCAGCCCACTTGGTGGTCGTGAACAACTAAGTTTTCTGTGACCAACGGGAGCTCTCCTTGATGGCAGACAGATTAGCGATGGGATCAGAGGGACACCTGAGGCATCTGTATGGTTAAGGGATGTACGCAATTGCTCCCCTCACTGCCCGCCCTCGTGGTGGATATTGGATATACGGAGGAGGGCAGCGTGGCTTATGAGCTGGGAGGGTAGGCTTACCTTGGCAATGCTCTTGTGGGAGTTGGAGACACTCAGGGAGCTTAGAGGGATTGAAGGTCATGGATGCTGGGATTTGACGGGACTCTCTGTGGTGGGGAGCATCTGGAGGAACGGGGAGACTGATTCCCTTCCCTAAGCTGCATGTATGATTATGATTTTTCATGAGCTCATTATCTCAGGTATGTGCAGGTGCGACACACCATTGGAAAGCATGAGACTCTTTTTTCGGATCTACCAGAGGAGTCACCTCTGGAGTTCCAGGTGCTGGTGTCCCCCCTACATATACATGCTATTTCTCAGATCTACACCACATTTCTGACCCACAGTATGCCCCCACTGGTACACTAAGAGATAGGTGGGAATGGGACCTGGGCAGGCTGGAGGATGACACGTGGGGAGAGGCCAGCCGCTACCCGAGGGAGGTGGCAGTACGAGCAGGTTTCTGCCTGGTACAGCTGAAATTGCTGCACAGAGCGTACTATACGAGGGAGCGTCTGTACAAAATGAGGCGTGGAGTATCTGCCTTATGTTTGAAGGGTTGTGGCCAGAGGGTGCCTTGCTGTATACAGAGTGGGAGTGTCTGCCGGTGAGGATGTGCCTGTCACTGGTGACTGAGCTGCAGATTCAGCTCACGCCTCAGTTGATTACCCTGGGTATCAGGGGAAAGCAAACATTAGAAAGGTATATGCTGCTCTTCTGTGCTGTGGCCCTCACTGTGGCACGGCGGGACGTTGCTCGGAAATGGGGAAGCCCCATCACCCCCACACTGAGGGAGTGGGTAAAGAATCTTGATTGGTGCACGAGGGCATAGAAGTTGGTGTACAAGGCTGTCCTTGGAAATTTGAAGAAATATGGAACCCCTGGAAGATTGAGGAGGACGGGTCCTAACAGTGGTAGACTCGGGTCGACGACCGGGAAGAAGCTTCCTGGGTCTCCTTGAGGAACTGGGGATGATACGTAGGGAGACTGCGCTGGGTTTCTGGATGGGCTGGGGGTGACGGACTCTGCGGCAGTTCCCCAAGTGCATGTTGGACTTAGATTGTGGATGTGGGTTCTTGGTGTGTTATTAACCGGCTGAATGATAGCAGCTGGCTGCCTGGTCTTGGTTCGGGATGGGGAGAATGGGTGGGTTTACGTTGAGCTGAGGGTTTTGGGCGTGTTGAGAGCTGCTTAATATGAGTATTGAACCATGAATTCAAGGGATATTGATGATGTTTGAACACTTTTCTGATGAAGCAGTATAAAACAATGTATTCAAAGGTGGTCGGCCCTGCAGGTTAAAACCCATCTCTTAATAAGTTTTCAAAAACTTTGTTACAAAAACATTTCAAGATGGCCACCCAGGCATGTGCTTGGTGGGTGTGTAAGCAAGGCCGGTAACTTCTGTAATGGCTATGGTAGCAAAGCTTTACAAAAACCATTACAAAACAAAGCCAAATGGATGCCAGACCTGTGCTGTTGGCCAACATCATAAATCACGCAGGGCAGGAGAAATTTAGGGAACACGGACATGTTATTGTGCTTTCTTGGCATGGATATATGGACTCAAAAATATAGAATAAAACAACAAGGATCCAAAATGTGGGTTATATAAAGTCCACACTTGGACACCCCCTAACTGAAATATTGACGTACCTAATCCCATTACAACACTCCCCAAACCGTAAGGACAATGGTTAGAATAGCACCCGAAGCCAAGCCTGTAATAGGTTACATCTGGGCTTGGCCTGATACTAGAATTCTGAAAATGTTAATAGGGAGGCGTTTGTCTCCGTGTTTTTTTTTTGTTTTGCATTTTTGAGTCTTATTTAGTCTTATTTTTCTAGCCCAAATATTTTCACAATAGAAGCACGTGCTGTTTACAGGTCTTTCTCCTACCAGCACGTGCCTCTTTACACCCAGAAATACGCGCGTGCGCACGCCCCAAAGAGACACATGTAAACAAAAGTACCAGAGGAAAGTGTTAAGCTACAAGGAGCACGCAAACTCACGCAGACTTAGACACAGATGCAAAGGGGCCCAAACAGCCGCAGACACGCCACGGAGCCGCGGTGCACTCACACGTGCACAACTTCAGACACTCGTGGAGAGAGTGGCCACACAGAAATGATTATAAACACGTACACAGATCTTAAGCCACCTCGAAACACACGGAGAGAATAAAGGATTGTTCGACCCACTGTGAGCGAGAGAACCGCACGTTCCAAGGAGATGTGCTTTTTTTTAGACAGACGGTGCTTTTTTTTAGACAGACGGTGACAGGCACATCCAGATTTAGAGATAAAGTGAGAGGCACTATACGTTGCCACACAGTGAGTGCGATATGCGCGCGCAAACATGCACACACGCGCGAACAGGGTGACACACCGAGGGAAGAGCAGGAAGGTGTATGTGGCGGGAAGGACTCTTATTCTGACACTACTTTCTTCCTTCCAAATGAGGGTCTGGAAAAACTGAGCAGGCGGGCTTGGCTCCCAAATCACAGCATTCCCACTGACACAAAGCCAGGCAGAGGAGAGAGAGAGAAAGACCGAGGCAATAGCGGGGCGAAGAGACCGCGAAGAATTAGGAAACAGGGGCGCGGGAAGAGGGCGCAGAAAGAAATCAAAGAATGTGGAGAAAGAGAGAAGGGGAGAGTGAGAGGGGGAGATATGGGAAAGAAAGAGACAGAGAAGGGGAGAGTGAGAGGGGGAGATATGGGAAAGAAAGAGACAGCAGCAAGATGGGCCGAGGAGAATGGAGAGATAAGTGAGTGTCGAGAGAAAAGGAAAGACGGGCAGCGGAACAGCAAAGAATGAAGAAAGAGAGATGGGAGGAGAGGGGGAATAGAACGGATAGCAAGAGAAAGAGAGGTGGAGGAGCAACACAGACCAAGGGACACATAGACACACAACAAAACAAATAAAGGAGAAAGAACGGGCAAGGGAAAATAATGAGCGTTGGAAAGTACCGAGAGACTGCGAAAGAAATAGCGCAATATGCAATGGAGAGAAAAAAGAGAGAAGAGGATGCAGAGGAAAGATGAGAAAGAGAGTGTCATAGAAGTGTGGGGCAGAGACGGTGAAGAGGACACCCACAAGAAGAAGGAGAGACAGAAGGGGTTAGAGAGAAGAGGACTAGGGAGAAAGGAAGAGAACACGTGAGAAGAGAGAAAGAGACGAGGAAGGAAAGTGGAGGAAGGCAGCATGATGGGGAGGGAAAGAAAGAGGTGAGAGTAACAGAAAGATGAGAAGAGGAGAAGGACAGAAAGTGCGAGGAACTGAGAGAGAAAAGGAGAACGATAGAAAGTGATGAAAGACAGGGAGGGGGTTAAGCGCGCAGGCGCCTCTCCTGACACAAGCAGGGCAGGCAGCTGCCGAGCGCCCTGTTACGAGGCTGCGCTCCCGGCTGTGAAGGCAGGCGAGAGGTGGGGGAGGGACGGGTGACATTTCATCGGGAGGAGGTGCGCAGTTAGCAGGGGGATTGTGAAAGCAGGCAATGAGCCCCTGTTTGTGTTCACATTCCTGAGCAGTGTAGTCTGCACACAAAAACACAAGTAGAAGCATACTAGGGCACATTTAACAATACAAACACACGCAGAACATCTCACACGTCATCACTGCTCCTGCACACACAGGCTGGAGGACACTGAACTCTACCAACACATACTACAGGCACCGACAGATAGAATCAATCTCTCTTTGTCTCTCACACACACACACATGGACAGACACATACGCAGATAATCACCACTGTGGCACACACAGACTGAGGTACGGTCCTCAGACACGCTGAATGAACCCCAAGAACACAGGTTTTTCACTCACAAAAGCTCTCTCTCACACACACACACTCACTCTCTCACACACAAACTCTAGACGGAAGCATACTCAGACTCAACCTTACAGATCGATATGGGGATTCCAGAAGTTCATCCCCAATCAAGACAACAAGGTCAATTTAAGAGTTTGGCGGACAGGGTACTCTGTCACAAACGCTGACCCGCTGAATTTAGAGACCAGTAGACCGTTATCTTTGAGATGGCAGTGCCTATGCTGGCTCCGCCTTGGAAACTTACCCAAATGGGCCGGTGGAATAGGGCCCTTTGGAGTAGGAACATCAGACTGCCTGCCTTATAAAAGAGCATAGGTCTTGTGTATTTATTTTTGTCCATCACTGCCATGAAAAACCTAGTGGTCACGGACAGAAAAAATAATCTACCACCCTTGTGGTGCCGTCTGAGCAAGTGCAGTTCCTCTGAAGGCACTGAGATGACTGCTGGACCAGCAGGCCGCTGCCACCCTAGCCGATGGGCAGGTGACTTGCTGAACTCTAAATCAGCCTGTAA
The DNA here is from genome assembly GCF_964204655.1 of Triturus cristatus. Lineage (NCBI taxonomy): Eukaryota > Metazoa > Chordata > Amphibia > Caudata > Salamandridae > Triturus > Triturus cristatus. The sequence goes on from NC_140583.1 coordinate 1,062,454,602, forward strand.
GACACTAGCTCAATCATTGGTACTTTTTCGACGTGGATGTGGTAATTCCTATTCAACCAGTCTTCTGAGAAGACACTTCATTCCCCTGAAAGTGATATTGCATGCAGCTGCCCGAGTTACTGAAGGAACTAAACAAATCTGCCACCAGTGCTATTAATGTTATATTGGCTAACCATTATTGCTAAGGCATCCTACAAGACAGCATGCATTGGCCAAAAGATATGTAGAACTTCCTCTACACGATACTCAGCCCCGAAACTGAAAAATTCAAGTGGTCTGAGACAGGGCTTTAAGTGGGTTGAAAAAACTAGGGGGGTCTCTAAAAGGGGCGTGGTCAATGTAATTAAGGGCGTGGCTTAAAAGCAGGTAAGCTAAAAATCTGTGCTTAGCACAGTGTACCGCCCGGCGTGTATTTTGCTGTTCCTGTCATTGCGTCCAGATATATGATATAACAAGTCACATCATACCTACAAGTCACGACTATTGGCTTTGCCAATGGTTGTTAGTTGCATAAGATAAATAAGCAGCAACTATGGCTTGTATATAATATTGAAAAAACTTCCACTTAAAGCCCTGGTGACACCACGACAATGTTGCTGCTCCTGAGTTTCAAAAAGAGAAGGGAAATCCAGGGAGAAAATGACTCTCTTTCAAGGATATCCCTTCCCCTACAACGCTCACCATGCGCACATCGACGTGCCTGCTGTCACTGCATCCGAAGAACAAAAAAACGGACCGCCTGTACCAGGGCACAAAACAGAGCCCGATAGAGACCCGTTTCGAGGCCCCCTTAAAAAAACCGTCAGTGCTCAGACCAGGTGAGACCCGGCCCACCTAAAGCCCTGGTCTGAGATCTCTTCACTGTTTTGATCTAGGATCTCCAACTTTCAAGAAGGAACACACCATGGCACAGCTTTTGTCCGGAAGTGGGATGAGCGCTTGGAATTCTCTCCTCCCCCCTTGCATTACCATCTTTGATCTTTGGCTACCGTAAGGAAGCCGCCCCTCTTCCAAAGATACTCCAGTCCCACTAGAACTTAAACTCCTCAGTCCTTTTTCAGACAACCTTCTCCTCATGTGCTGTTTCACCCCCACCTCTCTCTATCTACAAATGCCCCGTTTCCTGCTCCTGTAATTAGTTGATCAATTCATTTGGGTTATACTGTTGTACAGATTGTATAGGATTTTATTTTCTAGTATTGTATATAGGATTCCACAGTGACATTCAGTTGATCTACTGTTCATCCAGACTGTTATTGATCAACTCGTCCATTTTGTGACCTCTTGACTTTTTCAATGTAAATACTCTAACACCTCTGTGTAAAATTCACAATATAAAACCAGAAGCACACAGACACACTCATAACCCTACACTCTCACTTATAGAGTCAATCTCTCACTCTTACAACCACAAAAGGGCACTACAGCCCACTTTACCATACAAACACATAGACAGAAAATTTTCTCACACACACAGACTCATGCTCACAATTCCACAAACACAAAGATATATATTCTCACTCTCGCGGACATACACCCAGGCATCCTGTCAACAACAAACATACAAACACTCTCACACGCACACATACATGCACTCTCACAGTTCCACAGGTATAATCTCTCTCTGTCTCACACAAAAGCACTCCCATGGAAACCCTTTGGATTTGTGAAGGTCAAACAGACAGAGACATAATCTCTAACACACCCACAATCTCAACTCTCAACTCTGACTGGCAAAACGTGTCTCTTTCTCTCCTACACACACAGACTCACAAACATGCACGCTCAGACACACTCCCAGTTCCACAAACATAGACATAGCCCCTCTCACACATGCAAAACATTCCCACACAAAAATAGGCATGCATAGGCACAACATGCCACATGTATGCTTAACATTCCATATGCACAAATGTCTATATAATCTCTCTCTCACACACAAATACACACTAACACAGATAAGCTTTCTCAGACACTTTAAACCCTACAAATACATGGACCATCTCTTTCACACTCACAAAAGAACACTTAAATAACACTATAATAAACTAATCAAATACAAGCAAATACACAGAATCTGTTTCTCATAGACACACATGCACTATCCCTCCAAACATAGAAGCATACTTCGTCACATTCACAACTGAACAAGCTCAGAGACAGAATCTTTCTCATGCAGATGCTCACATACGCTTTGTCGAAAAAAAACAGAAACACAATCTCTTTCTAACACATAATCAGGCACACTCAAATCTACACACACAATCAGAAATATTGTCTCTTACACACTGTAGGAGGCTGGCTTAGTATACGGTGCGCACTTATTTAAGCGATGCAATTTGCACCAATCCAGGTAACCCTTATCGTGAGTTTAGTGCTCTTTGATAACCACAGAAAGCTTTCAAAGTGGTCGCTGTGGAGAGCAGCCTGTAGGCTTATCTTGAAGTAGTGTTAAGAAGCTTGTTTTACCAGTTTAATCTGATAGTGTAGGTCAAATGAAAGAGAACCATACAGTGTTTATATAAAAATACTTCTATTTATTACACATCACTCACTAACACATTGGTATATCTCTACCCGGAGATATCAACACAAATACACAAAAATACTTCAAATGCAATCAGTAAGTAGCACAAAATACAGTGGTCTCCAGGGGGAGACCAAACCACATCCTAAGAAAGTGGAATGTGAACTGCAAAGGAGGACGAGACTTGGACCAGAAGACCTAGAAGAGCTGGGGACACAATGAACCATCTAAGGTAAGTACCCAGGAATCCCACGGAGGCTGTGTGCAGAGTGAGAACCCAGCCGCGTGACCAATGGAAGTCAATGGAGAAGTCACAGTCGCAGTTTTTCAGAAGAAGGACCCTTCCCAGAGGACACCGAAGAATTCCCTTGGAAGATGGAAGGTTGGAGAGCCACCCCAGATGGAACCAGGTTATCTACACCAGGGAATCCAAGTGCATAGGGTTGAAGAGACGTCAGAAACCTCCGTAGACGACAATGGAAGACTTGGAAGAAAATGCAGCTGGAGAAGACGGTGAAGAAGTCTTATGGAATCCAAGGGTGTATTCTGGAAGTGAAGAACCTGCAAGCAGAGGGGACAAGTCTATGCCACTAGGAAGCGACCAGGAGGCATGAAGACACAATGCCCACTGATGTCGGGAGGCTCAGAAGAGTCAATGGTGACCTTGTTGCTGCAGCTGTAAGGACCAGGCGACGCTGAGGAAGACCAGGAGCCGTTCACAAGCTGTCCCACTTCAGATGTCAGTGACTAGGAGGCTGGTGTCTGGTGGAAGCACCAACAAGCCTTGGTAGCTGCAACTGACGTAGAGAAAGAAGGAGGAACGTTGGGACCAGCAGGGTCCAAGGGAATCATCAACAATAGGAGAGTCAGATCAGGCTCCGAGCAAGCGGGGGAGCCCACTGAAACAGTGGAAGACCCTCAGGGGGACACTAAAAGACTGAACATACTCCCTTTAGATTTTCAAAAGTTCAGCCTACCGGTTACTGGTGGATCTCTGCAGCTTATCAGTCTTTCTCGGATTGGTTCCTGCAACCTGGTAACCTATGCATATCAGCAGGATATATATTAACCAGCTCATCCACCTTTCTGGGCTTTAACCCTGGAAGAAATTGGAATATTATTGGGGGTGGGTGACTACCGACATCTAGGAATAATCACAACCCCTGTCGGGGTGAACCCTCAAAGTCATTTAATTAATCTGATTTCTAAACCTTGGTAGCTATTGCACAAAGCAGCCAGGCTTAACTTAGGGGAATGTGTAAATGTGAGAAGTTGGCCTGGCATATGCTGGTCACTAGTTATAGTGGCCACCTTGCACCAGTCCAATTCGACTCTTATGGTAGATAGGTTTAAGACAACCTTTTAAAGAAACCTATCCTAGTGGTAGCTGTGTAGAGCAGCCTTCAGGCTAAGTCTCAGAGGAATGTAAAGCAGCTTGTTCTACCTTATAATCTCTTGAATTACCAAATGAAAGGACACCACACAGGTATATATATCAAATATATATGTATTTATTACTAGACACACTCTACTAATCTCTTTATGAGATTAGAAGTCAGGAACATATGCAAATATCAACGTTTCACAATAAGTTAAGCACAAATATGGCTGGGGCCCTAGGGGCGTACCAGACCATATACTAAAAAAGAGGTTTAGGAATGTCGACTTGCAAGGGGACAAGGCCTAGGGCCTGTAGAATCGCTGGGGCTTCACTAATCCACCCAAGGCAGGTAAGTAAAAGACCCACGGGAGACGCGTGAAGTGTGAGAACACAGCCGCGGGTTCCTTATTGATTTCAATGGAGCTAGTCGCGGTTGGATTTGAAAAGTTTTAGGGTACTTCGAGGAAGTCTGCAAGCAAGCCACGTACAAGGTAAGTAATTCGAGGGCCAACACACTGGAGCACCGGAGTGCATGAGTTACCTCACACAGGGAAGCCGGTTGCATAGATGTCTTTTGTTATCGGGTCGCGTCGTCATTTTCTATGGAAGCCGAATAAGATTTGCTGCTTGCGAAGACTGTAGAAGTGTCCGGTGGAATCCAAGGCTGGATTCAAGATGAAGATGACCTGAAAGCAGAAGGGACAGTGTTCACAGTCACTTGCCAGTGACCCGGGGCCAGGAAGATGGATGCCCACGGAAGTAGGGTGATTTCAGGTGATCAAGGATGTTTTGACTCTTCAGCCACGAGGTCCAGAATGCGTTGACGATGACCAGGAGCTGGATTCAGACTGTCCCATGATGTCTGCAGCTTACTGAGGTGTCGGCAACCGGATTGGAGCCAACAAGCCTTGGCAACAGCAAGTCTTGTGGAAAATGAAGAAAGTCAGCGGTGCAGACCAGCAAGGTCTGAGGGACTCACCCAGTGAGGGTAAGTGAGGGCAGGCCTGGAGAAACCAGGGGAGCCCTTTGGTTTGATAAGAAAGTCTTCAGGGGACCCACAAGCCAACGGGCAAGGTATCGCGAAGACGCCTTGTGAGGATTCACTTCACAGGAGCCCACGGTAGGCCTCTGATTTTCGAGGGAAATCCTGCTGGAGGCTTGGGCCTCACGTGGTCCAATGCACAAGTTCGTAGAACGTCGTGAAGGGGTTGCACTCGACAACAGTGCACGGTACCCGGGTATTGCTGTTCCTCGTCACTCGTGGGGTCCACTCGCCTCAGCTTTGCTGGGGACTCACAATGGCCGTCGAGAAGTCAGGAAATCCACTTCCGGGGCTGCAGGGACTTCGGACTCCGGCGGGAGCGGGAAAGTTTGCGACCGTTGATTAGAGTTTTTGGTGCCTGCCAAGCAGGGGAGTCACTCCTTGACTCCAAGGGAGATTCTTCTGTCTTCCAAAGGTAGTGGAACGTTGAAGGGCCAGGATTCTTCTTGTAGAGCGTCGTCCAGGGATATCTGATTTGCAATGGCAAGGTTTCCCTATCTTATACTAAAGGTAGGGGAGGGACTAGCTCTATGACCACTCCTCTGGGAGGGTCAGGGTAGGGGGTGGTTACACCCACTTCCCTTTGTCCAGTTTGGCACCAGAGCAGGGACAGGTAGCCTCTGAACCGGTTTGAGCTGGCATATGCACAGAGGAGCCTACTACTCCCCCAGTGCAGGACTTCAAAGCACTCTAGGAGTGCACCCAATCAGCCCCAATACACTAAATCCTGTCTGGAAGGTGGTTACACCTCCCTGTGACAGGATGCCTATTGTTGGGCCTCCTCCACTGCGAGCTTCAGTCAGCAGCAGGAGGGCAGCCCAGTGTCTGTGCTGGTGGCATCCATTTTGTGATGTCAGGGCTCTTTCCGATTTCTACCGTGTTTCCACAGTGGGTACATGTCATCCCCTCTAGAAGGGTGGGATCATACTCCCACACCAGTTACTGGTGTGGGGGTATGATTCCAAGTTGTTTGACACCAAACATGACATGTTTTGATGTAGTAATCCCAAAGTTAGCATTTACCGGTAGGTTATAATGCACTTAAGAGTATATAGTTTAGCCGCATCCACAAACAGCCACAGAGAATAGACTCTGCCAGCTGCAGAGGGGCCCTGCTCACGCAGAGGCACCCCCTCACATTGTAAACCAAGCACCCTGCCCTCAGGATTGATAGGGCCTGCCTTAGGGGTGACTTAAAGGTTTATATGTGTGTATATGGTGAGATATAGGGAACCTATGCCTCAGTGAGGAGTGCTAACACGACCTCACCCAGGCTGCAGTAGCAGGCCTGTGGTGTCAGATTTAGTCTGCTTCCCAGGGGTGGCACAATACATGCTTCAGCCCCTGGTAGGCCTGTGAAGTACCTATGCCCTTGATACCTAAGGTACCATATACTAGGGGCTCATAAGGTACCACAGTATCCAATCCCTAGTGCATCTAATATGCACTCCAATTCATTTAAGGGAGTAAGCAGATAGGCTGGGGTCGTGGATGGCAGGGTCCCAGCCAGACTAGTCAAAAACCATCAAAATACCAGGAAAAAAGTGGGGTCAACCATGCAGTCAGATTCCACCTTCCTACAGTAAAGTTTTTATGCAGTACCAAAACAGTAATACATTCAAAATGCAAAATAATAAAAATCCCAATCCGAATTAGAAAAATATAGTGAAATTTAATAAACAAAATGACATAACAATGGCAAAAATCCAATATTGCAAGCGGAGCTGTGAATTTTCAAAGTTTTAAGTAGGAACATCGTCAATAAGCATAAAGTGCGAATGATAGACAGTGTTCACAGTAGATCGGAACCTAGGGGCAGAGAGATGCTAAAGCGATAGAGCGTGTGCCGGATAAACCCACCAATTTTGTCCTAGTCAAAGATCTTACCTTCTGACATTAGTTCTTTAAGTCCCAGTACACCATAGGAACACACTTCTACATCTCCAGGACCTCAGGGATGTACTTAGAGACTCACAGGGTGTCAAGCAGAGGTCAAACAGCAGATTCCATTCCAGGTCCAGTTGCCACTGGTTAGATGGACAGTTGCAGGAAAAGGGCTCTTGTAGTTTCTGTGTCCCTGTAGCTTTAACGGGTTATCAGCCTTATGACCCTTGGAGTCCACTTCTTTGTCCTGGGTACATGAGAGGGCTGGTCTTGTCCTTCAGGGCTCTTCTCAGGTTGTAGACAGCAGGTTCAGTCCTCTTGTGTTCTTCCTAGGGCCTGGAAAGTGTCCTGAAGTGCATGCATGGGGCTGCCACATTTATACCTGGCACAAGCTAGTGAATGGGAATGACTCCTGGACACGCCCTAACCAAAGGGGGAAAACTTTGGCCATTTTCAAGGTGGCCACAATAAACGTATGCTCAGAGACCTGGGTGTGTGTGTGAGGAGTATACTATGGTAATCCTAGTATCCTCCCACATGTAACAATAACATCCAGATTGGGTCAGCTGATGTGCCTGCAATTAGCCCAGAGGATGCTCCCAGCCCCAATCCGGCATATTCCTGTAGGTTCAGGGAAGTTATCCCTGCCCATTCATGTCAGTCTCTTGTTTGCTCCTGGAAGGCATTTCACACCTTATTGGCACATATTAAAATGCTCATTCCTGGCTGGCAGAAGTATGAAATTAAATGCAAATTTAGTTGCCTGGTTCTCAGTGAGAGAAAAGGTAACTTTCTAAAAGTTATTTTTCCTCTACATTTATTAAAAATGTGACTTCACGGTTGAATTGGATTCCTAACAACTAGTAAAATATTTTTTTAATGATTTTTCTATTTAGCCCCATACTTGGGATACAGTAATAGGGTTTTTTACCTGTACTCTGGTTTTCTACATAGGACCGATAGGCCTGCCACTGCGAAAAATTACTTTTGGGTGCTTGTCACTGTAAAGACATGGTAACTTTAAATTTCTACATGTCCTACTTTTTAATTCCATTCAACCATGCTTTGTGGGCGACAAGATCTACACGGAGATGACTGGTTGATATTCAAAAAGGAGGTTTTGACTTGTCAAAAAGGTTTATTTTGGCAGTTAAGATTTCAGTTTTTACACTGCTGCATTCAGGCTACAATGGTAGGCTTGCATGTTTTTCACTGTCACTGTAGTGCATGACACAATAGTTGCTGCAGTCCACTAGTGACATTTCACTTACAGGCCTTGGGTATATTTTGTACTCTATACTAGCGTCTTATAGGTACCTTAATTATACCAATTGGGAAAATGCCAATTCAACCATGTTTAAAGGTGGAGCACCTGCACATTATCAATGGTTAGTGGGTGTAAAGTGCACAGAGTTCTAATGCTAGCAAAAATATAGGGTCCAGCAAAATGCAAAATATAAGGGGTGCCCACACAGAAAAGCAGGTTTTCCTATAACTCTTGTGACCTCACAGTTAAATACAGACCTCTGTAGCATGTGCCTTAACCCACTGAACTGTCACAGCAGAATTGGAAAGAATGACTTGCAGTTACTGGTCTTTGCAAGAGGCACCACCATTACACCCATAAAGAAAGAAACACTAAAAAGGCCTGAAAAGCAGGACGTGGAGTAACACTGGAGTCATTCTCATCTATCCTTTCTCCACTTCCAATTCCAGCCTCCCCCAAGTACGCTTGCACTTTTGTCAGTTAAAACACCTTTATAATCCTACTACCAGGTGTCGCAGAAGTATCTTGTGCCAAATGGGCATGTTATCCGTGGCACATTCAGCTTGCCCTGTCTGTTTAGCCACACACATGTTGGATTCATAGACTTATGCTTTGGCTCTTCTATGAACCTCCAATTCCCAACATGCACAGTGCTTTTGGATAAAACATCAGGGTTGTCATCAGGAAAACTTTCTTGCCTGCAAAATGCGACTGTAATTGTCCCCAGGCTTGTTAGTTTCAGCCAGCCTAATGCAATACAAAAAATTTTGATAAAATACATACCTAAATAAATACATATATAGGCGTTCAGACAGCTCTCTTCATTGATTGGTCTTTTCAAGTGTCATTCGCATTTTGGTTCCATCCACCACAGTTTACTGCATCGGGCAATGGTCAGCCCACTTTAGCCGTTGGCTCTCTTCAGTGTGAATGGCAGCATTTAGCTTGTGCACCTGCGCCCAGCCAACTAAAAAGTAGTGCAAGTCAGTGCCAAGGCACCTGGGCTGATTTATCTTTTCATTTAATTATTTCTTTTATTTATTTTCCTACTGGGTTATTAATTTGTTTTGCAAATCTATGCACAGTACTTTTACAAGACAGCATTTTTATTTTGTATTGCTTTTAAACTTTTAATACGTCTAGCATTTGTTTGCAAGGCAAGACCTGCTGTCTTTGCAAGTATATGTTGTAATAGTTGGTAGATATTACATAGTCATAAATGGGATTATAAGGAGGCAGAGGGCTATCACTCATTTGGCAATGGGCCAATGAGAATCCTAAAGTCCATCTCATGGCATGGGGCCAGTTGGCAACTGTAGAAGCACCACAGCAGTTAGATGATAGAAGTGGGAGTATTGTTAAGGTAGCTCAGCAAGTTGAGTGCAGGTCACAGGGTTGAATCTTTGCAAGAATGACTCCGCCTTTCAGCATCCTGGGGTCAAAAGAATGAGTACTAATCTCAAGTGGGTAATTATAATTGCATATAAAAACATTTTACTTAAAGCTCTGTGCTATAAGCGCAGTATAAATAACACGTTATTAGAATTAAGCCCCGACTCACTGTGGTGGTCACACGCTATATGTAATCTGCTCTAGTTTGCCCCTGATACTGTCTCTCCCCCTCTACCAGTCACGTCGTCTGACCATTATTTGATTCCTTTCTCCTGGCAGATTTTTAAAGGTCATTCCTCTCTCAGGCCTCGCTTTAATGTCCGGGGAAGGGTACCCCCAAAAATAGAGCCTGTTGCATTCTGTCTAGCTTTAGCAGAATGTCTGCCGTCGCTTCCTGCTAATCTTGTTCTTGCTCTTGCCCATTTTAATAGTTGGATTTAGAAGGTGGTGATCGATCTTACTCCACAAGTCAAACCGAGAGACCATAATGCTCCACTGTCTAAACCATGGTTCCCGCCCCAGCTCAAAATTTTGAAGCAGCATTGTAAAAGGCTGGAAAGAAAATGGAGACAAGATTATGGCTCTGAGGCTAAAACCAAATTGAAAATGGACAAAAGGCCTACTATGCGGCCATTAGATTGGCCAAGCGGACCTATTACGCTGACCGTATTGCTCAGTCTAGTAATAATGTTAAAGAGTTGTTTAGCATTGTAAAAGGTATCATTTCTCCCAATGCAATGAACGTGGCCCACACCCCTTCTCTCAAATGGTGTGAAGAACTTTCCAAATTTTTTATCAATAAGGTCAGGGCATTGCAATTGCATTTTCAAAACTCTGATAGCCAGCCCTCTCAGCTGTCCCCTGATTATCTATCTGGCTCCACTACTTGTGTTACCTTTTCGGCATTTGAACCTGTATCTCTGCCGGACTCCCTGGCTGCCTTATCTTGCCTTAAAACAGGCTCCCCTCATGATCCTTGCCCTGCGAAACTTATGGCTACAGCTGCTGCTGTTGTTAATCCATTTTTTAATCAGTTGAGTAATACCTCATTTTCTCTTACTTTCGTTCCTACTGACTGGAAACAGGCGCTGCTTGTTCCTCTCATAAAAAAACCTACTCTGGATCCCCATTTTCTTTCCAGTTATCGCCCCATCTCTCTGCTTCCTGCTATTACTAAAGTTTGTGAAAAATGGTTAACAAGCAGCTTACATCCTTCATTGAACAGCAAGGCCTTCTCCACCCTACCCAATCGGGTTTCAGGGCCACATACAGTACTGAGTCTGCCCTTGTGGAAGTAGCGGAGGCTATTCGGGAGACTTTGGATGCTGGGGGCAGGGCCGTCTTGGTCCTGCTGGACCTTTCGGCCGCTTTTGATACTGTCCCCCATTCACTTCTCCTTGCCCGTCTACAGAAGGTGGGTGTCATCGGAGCAGCTTGGGAGTGGTTAAAATCCTTCTTGGAAAATAGAACTCAACAAGTTTGGATCCACCTTTTGTGTCTACACTTCAAGCTCTGCTGATAGGGGTTCCTCAGAGGTCTATTCTTAGTCCTTTGCTATTCAACCTCTATATGACACCTCTTATTCAGCTGGCTGAGGACCTGGGTGCCAAAGTGGTTGCCTACGCAGATGATACGCAACTTTTGTTCACTTGGAAGAAACACGAGGCCGCCACATCTCATGTCAAGGCTTGACTGTCTGCGGTATTTAGCTGGCTTGTGTCGGCTCAGTTAAAATGTAATGCAGATAAAACAGAGATTCTTTTCTTTGGGGAGTTTCCCCCATTGTTCTGGCATCATTTCTGGCCGATGGAATCCTCCTGTCCTCCTTCTGGCCATCCTGTGAAAAATCTTGGCATCTGGTTTGATGAGAAACTCAGTTTTGGTAACTAGATTGGCAAACTCACTGGCACCTGCTTTGGTATTTTAAAACTCCTCCGCAGATTCTTGCCATTATTGCCTCTTTCTGCTAAAGAAACGGTTATCCGTGCTTTGGTTACCTCTCGCATAGACTATGCGAATGCACTCTACGTCGGTCTGCCGTGTTACCTTTTGGACAAATTACAAGTTGTTCAGAATGCTGCTGCTCGTCTTCTACTGGATCTTCCTAAGCGCTACAGTGTTAGGCAACACTTGCGTAGCTTACACTGGCTGCCCGTTAAAGCTAGAATAATATTCAAGGCTGTGACCATTGCTCATGCTGCTCTTTACGAGTATGGCCCTGCCTATCTCAAGAAACGTTTTCAGTTCTATACCCCCGGCAGGTGTCTTCGTTCCTCGAATATGCTTCTAGCATCCGTCCCCAGGTTTCGTTTGAAACGTAAGGGTGGCAGCTCTCTGTCCTACCTTGCAGCAACTTACTGGAATTCCCTGCCTCTGGATCTGCGTAATCTTACGAATCCTTCTAAGTTTAGAAAAAAGCTCAAAACTTCCTTGTTCAATTAGCCTATTTCTAGTTCTTATATGCTTTGGTTCCCTTTTGACTCTTGGGCTCGTGCCGGGACACTCTATTGAGTAGCTGTGCGCGCTACAAATACCCAACATAAACATAAACATAAGAGCTGCTATGGAAGGGAAGCAGTATGTCATCTGTTGCCTTCAGGCTAAACAGAAACAGGTCCAAATGTAAGTCTGGAAGTAGATATGAAAAAGGAATACATTAAAGGGATGGAATCCTTAAAGCCACAAATACAACTGAATAACTTCTTGGGGCAGCTGAGAAAATCAGCAAACCCTGATCTGCCGCGCTGTCACGCACCCTACCTAAAAATCTGGCCTTTCTCGGTTTTTAGAAGGGGCCCACTTGAGTGCGTCATTGATTTGCACCACTAAGTATTCAGTGGATAATCTGAACCTGATTCACAAAGGTAAATATACATGTGCATTATTTACTCGTGTGTAGATTACTTCAACACCTAGGTGTAACTCTCCATGTTTTTTGCTCTTCACAATTTCCAAATGGATATTTGTACCCAGGTATAAAATTACATATCTCCACCCCCTCAAATGAGGAGGTAGAGCCTCCTACATCAGAATTTACAAGTGTAAAGTTACTACTAGTAACGTTTTGCATTTTGTTGTAAATCTCCACCACCAGGTTGTTGATATACTTATGGGATAACTAATAAAGAGGTTTTTTTATGTGTAGAAATGTGTTAATGTATAACCTAAATGAAAAATAATTTAGCCTGCAACTAATAACATAAAATGTTACAGTACATTATCTCATCAAATTAAATGTGGTTAAATACATATTTTACATAGCTTAATTAAACAATTTATACTCATTTCTAAACAATAATTAAAAAAAAGACCAATTCTAACATGTTTATTTTTATTTATTTTGTAGTTAACTTGGTAAACGCTATTTAATCACTTAATTTGAAAAAAAGTTTCATTTCTTTTTTAGATAAAGTTTATTATTATAAATTTTTTCAAATCATTAATTGCAACTATTTTTGGTATATATGAGTGTATTGCAGTATCAGTATTTGGCCATGTATTTTTTTACTTATTCCAAAGTTTGGCTGAAGTGCATTACACCTGTGTAACACTTTTAGGGTTGCAGTACCTTTAGAAGGGTAGTTTGTGAATTACAGTGGTCTTAAGGGTCGATTATGTTGGCGGGCGGATCGCCACCGCCCACATGGCGGTGGCGATCCGCCCGCCAGTTTCCACCGCCCGCCTCCCATTTCCCCCCCGCCACATTACAATGGCGGGGGGGACCTCGGCGGGTGGAAAGACCATCCGCCGGTTTTCCGCCGATCGACTTGTCGGAAAAAGTGTTTAATATGGTGGCGCTGTCTGCAAGACACCGCCATCCATATTAAGATGACTGCAGAGATCTGCCTTTCCATGGCGGCAAAGGCATGCGGATCCTGCATTCGGGGGCTCGTTACGGGCCCCCAGGGTGTTGGGGGGTGCATATGGGGGGTACAGCATTTGCATGCACAAGGTGGCAGGCACCGCGCGGTGGCTGTCATGTTGTGCATTCAAATGCACAACATGCATTTTTTACCTTGCGGCGGGTGCTGCTTGCACCACCGCTCACTGCAATGTAAAAATTGCGGGATTCGCCCACCAGTGCGGCGGGTGCATCCTAATGCCAACGGCGGGACTGCCGCAGCTATGATGGGCGGTCCCTTTAGCCGTTGAGTCCGCCTGCCATCGCAATAGACCCCTTAGTCTTTTGTGGGTGCGTGTTTCATGTATGCATGCCCTTCTCCATCCTTTCCTTACATTTCTTAGCGCCACCCATTGTTTAGTAATGATTTCTCATTTTCCCAGCAGTCCCTAGTCACTCCCACATTTACTATGAATTAGAAAACTTACGTGTGCGCAGATGTCTGCGACTATGATGGAGAACTCCGCCCAGGCAAGACCGGAGAGGAGGAGGTGGAAGTCTCCGTACACATATGTTTGTGGATTGCTTTTGTAGTATAATGACTAGTACCACAGTAGTATTACTTTACATACTACAAAACGAGGCTTGTGAATCGGGCCTTGGGAATACATTTTTCATTGTGTCACGCACACGTCATACAGAAACAGTTGTTTTCAGTTTATGGGAGATAAGGGCTCTGAGGTGCAGAAAAGATGAAGTGATGGCCCAGCAGCAAGCAATTTTGCAAGTGGGTAAGATGGGACTCAAACTCAGGTGTTTGACACTGAGACGTGCCTCAAATGCTCGACCACGACTGCTTGCTCTGGCGAAAAAAGCGCCCATAAGCCTTACCAGCAAATCCCTTAAAAGCAGGTAACTTTTGCATATACTCCCATCTGACCTCAACTATTCGATTCAACCAGCAACACCCTTGTCCCAGTCTCCAGAAGACCACTATCCACCCACAATCCTGAAAGTGTGTCTCAGGCGGTGATCAGAGCCGTCTTAACAGCATTATAGGCCCCGGGCAAAACAGTGCACTAGACCCTGATTACACAACCACTCCAAGGATAAAAATGTTCACCCGAAAACTAGTGTTTAATTCTGGTCTGCATGGGGCCCCTGTGCTCGTGGGGCCCTCAGTCAACTGCCCATGCGTTAAGACGGCACTGGCGGTGATCACCTGCCATTATGTAACAAGCATTTGCAATGCAATAGGTCTCGCATTTACGCAAGTTTGAGCTATTGGCATTGTAAATGGCAATGCCTTTTATTTATGTTTTGGTTTTTAAAACATAAATAAAAGCATTGTCATTTACAATGCCAATAGCTTAAACTCTCGCAAACGCGAGACCTATTGCATTCCAAATGCTTGAAGGGATCGCTGGGTTGCCCCTTCTGTCTCCCATCGCCCCTGAAGAGCCCCCTATTTGCTATGAGTTAGATAAACAAGCTGGCGGTCACAACTGCACACGTGAGACCCTCCTGCCCTCCCAGAGGCGTAGCTAGAGCTTGTGGCGCCCGGGGCTATCCCTCAGATTGCCGCCCCTGGGGGGGGGGGCTGGGAAAAAGGACGGCGAGCACTTGAGAGGTCAGAGAGACACGTAGTATCGCCGGTAATAGTTACCTCGATCATGCAAGTTACATGCACATACATGACACGGTCCAAAGCTACACAGTTGAATACACCGGTGACCGGCGGTACAAAGGAGAAAACACAGACTGCATGATCTATCTGGGGACTCAGAAAAACCGCACGCCAATGGTGCCAAGTCTAACATGTGTCCCCTCCAGCTGAAATGTGGGGAGAACTACCCACCCTCTTGGGAGTTCTCTTCACTAAGGCTGAAAAATCTGGACAGATCATCAGCATTGGCGTGTTCTGTACCAGGGCGGTGTTCCACGATGAAGTCCATCCCCTGTAGGGAAATGGACCACCTCAACAGCTTTGGATTCTCACCCCTCATCTGCATCAACCATCTGAGGGACCTGTGGTCTGTCTGAACCCGGAAGCGAGTCTCAAACAAGCATGGTCTCAACTTCTTCAGTGCCCTGATCACAGCAAATGCCTCATGCACAATCGCACTCCACCTCTGTTCCCGTGGAAGCAACCTCCTACTAATGAAGGCTACAGGTTGGTCTAGGCCCTCCTCATTCATCTGTGAAAGCACAGCCCCCACACCATGCTCTGAAGCATCTGTCTGCACAATGAATTCTCTTGAGAAGTTGGGAGCCTGAAGCACGGGCGTCGTGCACATGGCAGATTTCAGGGCATCAAAAGCTTTCTGGCAGGCGTCAGTCCAGTTCACTTTCTTGGGCTGCTTCCTGGAAGTCAGCTCTGTCAAGGGTGCAACAATACTGCCATACCCCTTGACAGACCTCCTGTAATACCCTGTGAGTCCTAAAAAGGCTCTCACCTCTGTCTCTGTCTTGGGGGGTTCCCAAGCCAGAATGGTATCAATTTTGGGCTGAAGGGGCACCACCTGGCCGCCTCCCACCTGGTGTCCCAAAAGCAGATCATGCAATATATAGATGACATTCTCCTTTCTAGCGAAAATATGCAGTCACATGCAGAACATCTGCACCAAGTTCTACAGGCTATTCAGAAGGGATGTTTGAAGGTGAACCCCAAAAAGGCACAGATTGTGCAGACACAGGTAACATTCTTAGGGTTAGAAATATTCCCTGAGTGAAAGCACATAGGTCAAAGCAGACTAGGGATGATGCAACCGAAGTCCCTTCCACATAACATGCACTCATTACAGAGCCTTTTAGGAGTTATGGGATTCTCGAGATCCTTCACCTCAATTTTTGCTGAGATTGCAGCCCCCTTGTATGATTTGCTAAGATACAGAGACTGGAACTGGACAGTGAAAGCATTGCCGGAAGCACTTGTTGAAGCCCCTTGATAGGAAAGCCTAGACATCACTTTGCCATTCTATATTTGGCCGATGGTCAAAGACAATTCAATTGCATGCATTCTGTCCAGATGTATTGAAATAAACACATCCCAGTAGCTTTTGTCTCTCAGTTGATGGAAATGGTTGAAGTGAAATACTCTTTGTGAAAAAAAATGTTGCATATGTACTGGGCGATCTAGACATTCCAGTGCATGATTACAGGATCAGACATCATCAAAAAAAACATACACTCACTGCTGAAGGTGTTGCTTAATGGTGCGTGCAGCTAAATGGATAGCAGACCTTAGCAATAACTCCATACATACAGAACAGGTTCTACCCAGTGACCCCAATTGGCAAGAATACCCATTGTGGGCCAGACACATGAGTGTCATTGAAGCAAAAGGAGACTCTATGCCCAGTGTTTAGAAACCTCCCTCAAGATAAAGTTCACATTGTCAAGGAGGTGCTGGAGTGTATGTTCAATATCCTAGTGCACCAAATGGGACTGCACACACAATTCAGAGACAAACTGGTAACAGATCAGGGCAACTTTCTGAAGTGGTAGCAATGCGACTACCCCTAGAACATGAAACCCAGCATTACCAGTGTGTGCTATGATTGATGTCATTGTTGCTTCTGACTTTGTTTTCCGAGGGTGTGTGTTATACCTGAATCGGTGGAAACAAAACAACTTTAGAGGAACAGATGGTTCTACTGTGAAATTTTCAGATATATGGCAGACAAGTGATGCCTTAACTTGTTTGCTTATACAAGAAAACATGGTAAAAATCAGTGCACACAAGAAAACAGGCCCCTTTACAATAGGTAATGAGTGTGCTGACTGATCAGCTAGCAAAGGGAGCAGGCCCGGCTCCAGGAATTTTTATTTGGGTGGGCCAAGGGTGCATTTGGGTGGGCCACTGGGGGACCAATTTGTCACTTTTTGTGGTAGCCTACGAGGTCAAGATTACTTCATACCTGCAAACAGTCCCCATGATACAGCTGATAGATTCCGTGTGCATACAGAGCACGTGGAGAGTTATTTGAAAGTAAGAGCAATGTCTGGACCGCAGTGCAAACCCTCAAATTCCAACAGGCCAGGCTTCAACACAAGTATTTCCAGGCCTGATTATCCACTTTTGTACCATACCTCTCCTGTGCACCTTATCTCACAGCTGACTTTGGGCCCCAGCCCCATATCGGCCACCATCCAGCTCCACTTTCATTATTCCCGTAAAAAACATTAGTAGTATCACCTTCAAACTTAAAACATTGACTATAGCAGTAAATATAATTAGCACGCACTTTAAAATATGTTCCACAATTGCCCTAATTACCTGACTGCTAATTAAATAAAAAACAGAAAAGCCATGACAGGGCCGGCTTTAGCGCTAGTGTGAAAGTCTTTTTTGGTGCCCTACCACTGACCTCTTTCTCCGCAGATACCATTACTACCACCCTCCAACAGTGCCCCTCATCACTCCGTAGCCTCTCCCCCTCAGACTCCCTCACTACCACTCTCATCCCTCCATAGCAACCCCCCCCATGACCTCCTCCTCAGATTCCCTCACTGCCACCCTCCAACAGTGCCCCTCGTCTTTACGTAGGCCCTCTCTCATATGCATTTCATTTGTTGTCTAGCGCTACTCATATCAGTGTAGGGTGCCACAGTACTTTACATCATGCACATATTATACTGAGACAAGGAATCATACAAGTGTGTAAATCAGTCTACAGGGAATGTCAATAAGCCAATGAGGATTACAAGGTGTAGGAATCACGTCATCCATAAGGATGGGCAGCATATTTTAATAGGGTTTGGGCTGGGGAAGCAGAAACTCAGGATTTAAAGCATACCCAAGGGGTTAGGGGTTGGCTTTACTAATAAAAATGTATATCGGCCCAAACTCTATTTAGCAAAATTAAAATAATGAAAGACTGGAAAAGTTCTAAATATATAACAACACAAAACAAAGTGAAGTTCTAACTATACCATTCACGTTTGTATGCAGCTCTATGATGACAGTTCATAGGTCATTGTCCTATGTTAGGAGCATACTGCAAGTAAGACAAGAATCTCTGTGACAACGGCAGTAACCCACTGAGCTATCTACATAAAATTCAGTTTATCTGCATTTCAAAACTACCAACAAAGGATTGATATCCAGCAGGATCATTAATCACCAGTTATCTTGCCATTTTTATTGTTTTCTTGCATCCCTCATAAAAACGACTTAAATGAAGCATACCAAAGTATGTGCCGTGCTGGGCCTGTGCAGATTTTAAAAATAAGACCAAATAGTAGCACATTCTCTTAACTACTCAGATAGTCAAAGTTTGTGTCCTTATCTGATAAGCAGCTGCAGGGGTCAGTAAAGGTGAAAAAGAATAAAAAGACTTCTTTTCTCCAGTGTTGAAATAGAAAAGGAAATATCCTCACAGCAGCAGGACGGTAGGTAAAAGTTACTCTGTGCCAAATAAAGAATTGTTCCCCTTGCCATGGCCGTATTGTACCTGCAGTACAAAGCCCACCTTTCTAAAAGGAGTTACGTGATTGGGTCTGGGCTTTTTCTCACAGCCATCCCCAATCACGTAACTCCCAGAACAGGAAGAAAAACACCGTTCGGAAGAATGTTTTAAAGTATACTACCCATTTTCTATTGGCCTTCGTGCAGTCACTGCGTGGGCCAAGGCTCAAGTTTGGGTGAGCCTGGCCCACCCGGCCCACCCGCTAGAACCGGGCCTGAAAGGGAGCATACCTCTAAAATGCCCCTATATTCATAGAACAACGTACACATGTGACACCTGTGACACGTGCCCAGGTAGCATCAGACCAGACGATACATGACAGCTTTCAACATCTCCGGACTGCACAAAACAAAACGATTCCCAGCACTACGCAAGAGCTAAAACAAATACCTGGGTTTGGGTCTTGCTTTTTGGCACATGGAATAATAAGGTGAAAAAAGGATTCCTTTGTACTGTATATAAGGAAGACGCTGCTATGACGATGTCAAATGGGGAGTGAAAGATGTGCAAAATGTCGTACCCAGCGTAGAATACAAAACATTTTATTAAATGTGTTTTAATTACTTGCCTTTTTGAAGACCTCGATAGATTACAGTGGTGCCTGCAGCAGCGTTGTGAACGCCAGCGTCATCATTCAATTTGCGGCACGGCCAGCACGGCCAGCACGGCCAGCACGGAGGCGCGCACCTTCCTCAAAACTCCCGGCCCGCTTCAGCAGCAGGATGTGACGTCCGCAGCAGTTCTTCTGAACTTCTGACCGTGCGTTTCTTGCACTTCAAAAACTGGGGCCGCGCGCGCGCGGCACTATTGGCCCGTTGCGGTGGCCTTTATAATTTATTTGGGGACACTGACTTAGTGAGTAACCCCAAATAAATTATAAAGGCCGTTGCAACGGGCCACCAGTGCCGCGTGGCCGCCGCCCCCTAAATAGTGCCGCCTGGGGCGGTCCGCCCCCACCGCCCCCCCTAGCTACGCCACTGTGCCCTCCTGCATAAAGAGAAACTCATTAAAGAAAATAGTGCTTACAGACTAAAGAAGGCGTACCTTGTAACAATCAAAGTAAAAGGGCCAGTCCTCAAGGAAAGTTACAAATGAAGACAAGGAGGTACTAAGGAGGGACTAACAAGCCTAATACCGAATCAGAAGCCAGCATTTACGAAGGATAATGACACAAGCCAATGACAAATATGGGCGGAGAGTGTGCAGGGCTTCAAATAAACTCCAATACAACATGGCTCGCAGAGCAGTGCATGCACTGCCCAGGCTCGAACTAAAAATCTTGGTCCTTAGATCAAGAAACGCATAATTTCAATACATGACCAAGAAAAGGGTAACTATACTTTATATTTTTTTTCTCGGTGAGTGGGAAGGGATTGGGTGTATTGTGACCCTATTTTTAGTATTAACAACCTGGATGGCCATAACTAGAGAAGTGTGACTGTGCTTTGGCACCGACGAAGAACACTGAACGACTATAAACAGTGCCCACCTATATCGATGAAGGATCACACTGTCACATCTGACAAACCTATATAAAAGATTACAAACCTCCAGCATTTTAGGGGCTGTGAGCTTATTTCCATTTCAAAAAGTTCTGGCTCGGAAAAGGAAGAGAACTGACATTTCATGTGATCTTACATCACACATGAGCAACACATGGAGTCCAGTTTTCTTTGCATTCTGGGACTTATAGTATTTGTAATGACAAAACAATACTACACAAACCAGAAAGGAAATGGGAAAAATGTATGAATAAGCTTCAGTGGGGGTTTTATGAAGAGGACTGGAATATGGTGGAGGGAGGTCCATGGACTTGTTATGAATCTTTTTTGCATTCCACACTGGAATAAAAAAGGTTCATTTTTCAGATTTGTTATGTAGAATTGTGCAAACCTCCGAAATCCATCGGATAAAAGCACCCTTGTGCTATGATGAACTCCATGGACATGCTTGGCCTTGGTTGATGGGCTCGAGGGCAGGGCCGGACTGGGAACAGCAACCAGTCCTGGTAGATTGCTGCCTGACCGGCCCTGGAAGCGGGGGGAGGGGAGGGGTTCTAGCAAGAGGCACCGCTCCAGCTTTTGTTACGGGGCCCCCATTGACAAAACCAGACCCCACAGGCACAAAACCGGCCCCCACCCCTCCGGTTCACTGGGGAAATGCCCGGTGCCCGCTATGGCCAGTCCAGCCCTGGTGACTAGACATCCGAGATTTGCCAGGACAGTCCTGGTTTTTCATGCACTGTCCCAAGGTTCCATCAATTTTATGTTAAATAAATGCATGTCCTGGTTTTTGAGAGAGGGTGTTGTGAGGGAGCGTATAAATTGCAGTGCGTTTAGTGCACATCTCCATTTTATCCGGCTCTCTCCTCACATCGGGGACAGAAGTTCACTTGTTTAAGGCGTCACCTGCTGTGCTGCCCTGCTCGAGGGACACTGAGAGAGATAGACCGCTCATTAAAACCTGTTGTTGTGCTACATTAATGAGGTCAGGCAGCACAACAGGTGACTCCTTAAACAAGTGAACTTCTGTCCCTGGTGTAAGGAGAGAGCTGGATAAAATGGAGATGTGCACTAAACGCACTGTGATATATTTGCTCCCTCGCAACACCCTCTCTCAAAAACTAGGACATGTATTTATTTAAGATGAAATTGGTGGAACCTTGGGACAGTGCATGAAAAACCAGGACTGTCCTGGCAAATCTCGGCTGTCTAGTCACCAGGGCCGGACTGGCAGTAGCATGCACCGGGGATTTCCTCGATGGGTCGTAGGTTTGGGGGACGGTTTTTTCCCATGAGGGCCGGTTTCGCAGCAGGGCTGCAACATCGGCCCCCTGTAACAAATGCAGGAGCGGTGCTTCTCACTAGCACCCCTGCTCCCGGGGCCGGTCAAGCAGCAATCTGCCAGGGCTGGTTGCTGTTCCAAGTCCGGCCGTGATAGTCACCTTACAAAGGTGTGAACTACACAGGCGTTCGTGGAGGAGAAGGTGGCTTTCACACTCAAATTAAAAAGAGCAACATAATAGTACAAGCCCTTGCAAAGCCAATAGGCCTAGCCTTAGCAAACCTGCAATGTTTTATTTCTTTATTGTTGGCAAACATATGCCGTAGGCATTTCAAGTGTAAACGTTTTTTAAAATGCAACTGTATAAAGGTGATATGCGTATGCTTGCAAAAGTCAAAAAATCACCTATTGCAAAAGAAATAAAAAGATACAATGAAAGCAGGGATTGCCCTGTTGTTCTTGGTACTGAAGTGATCTACTTGTGAGGTGGATGTTCACATGTCCATAAGCAAGATGCCCTCACTCACAGTGAAGAGAGGCAGTCAATGCCTGAGGTGGGCAGACACATTGCCTCAAGCTGTTTGCAGAAGCAAAATGTTAATGGATGATGGCTCATTGAACGCTTATGTATGTATATGTATTATGTATTTTTGTTAGGATTTTTTGGAAACATGAAACTGGGACAGAACTTAAGTATATGGTAGTGATGTATCTGTAATGGGGGTGCAGCAATGGGTTTCTCTATTTTCACACAGATTGCCATCACCTACCTCTACGGAGAAAGCGTGGCGGGGGACGGTGAGGCTGGGTGTAGCACATTCCCGCTTATAGGATGAGGTCTGTGTGCAGGGGCGTGGAGTGGCTATCAATAGTGGAGCGGGTGCAGTGGCACCAGTGTCAGGGTTGTGTGAAGGGCCCACTTTACCAAACTAGTGGCTGGCTTTACTAGAAAACCAGGGGATGGGTGGCCCAGTTTCCCGCACTGCAGTAGTGACCATGGCGCCCTAGCTACACTACTGTCGGTGTGGCAGTCGCGGCCTGTCAGGATAGCAGATGCAGCACCAGACAGGCTCTTTATCGCATCAGCATTTCCTCAATGGGCTGGAGTCCTTGAAGACTGGTTTTGGAAAGCCCACAGCCAGGACCAGTGCTCTGCCACTTTCCCCAGCTCACCGAGGTTAACTGCAGCAAGCATGGGAAGGCTTCAACTGACCGAAAAAGAGAGAGAGGAAGGCAGAAGGCAGTGTTTGATTTGTCCCCCAAAAAATAAACGTGGCAGGACTCAAGTCGGGAGGCCTCTGCAGCGTGCACCACCCATTGCCCCTGCCAGCGTTGCCACCGATAGTACCTACACAACTACTAACCAGCACGCTGATACAAGCAGCCGCGGTCGGTAGTAGGAGTAACTGCAGGGCAGTGACGTGGGGAGGGGTGGGGGGTAGTAAACTATGGATTACGGAGGTTTACAGGTAAGTTAACATATAAATTAATAAAAGGAATTTCGTTGCGTGCACTGCATTCCCAAATGCGATGCAGTGCACGCAACGAAATTCGTTTTATTAATTTATATGTTAATTTACCTGTCAACCTCCGTAATCCATAGTTTACTACCCCCCACCCTGCCCCTCCCCCTCCCCACGTCACCGCCCTGCAGTTACTCCTACTACCGACCGCGGCTGGTTACAAGTAGTGTGACTATTCCGGGCCCCCAACGCTATAAAAATAGCTTGGGCGGCAGGTATTAGTTGTTTTTATTGCATACTGAATTAATAGAACTCTAAATTACCCAAACAGCGCCACCATGTGGCAGCTGTCATAAATGCCGATGCCGCCAATTAAGTGCAGGTGCAGAGCACCGAAACCACCCCGCTCAAATTAAGCACTAGGGGAAGGTAGGGGGGAAGCCATAAGAGACGGAGAAGAGAAAGAGGTGAGAAGAAGAGAGAGGATGGATGGTTGGAAGAGAGAGATAGAGTGAGCATGAGGAGTTGGGGAGAGCAGTGCTGGTTTGAGCACTTGCGCCAGGGCTCAGCCTCTTTTGGTTTCCCTGTCCGGCCCTGAACGAACGTTGCACTACAGGCACAGGTTGGGTTGTGCAATAACCCGACTCTAGTTTACACAGCTGGTGGCTGTGGAGATGCTCAGCTCCGGTTGGATGTGTGGCCAATAAGGGCACACTGTGAACTTTGACACTGGGAAGTATTTGTCCACGAACCTAAAGCCACGTGCAGGCTGTGTACTTACGGAATGAGCATGTCACTTTGGGAACTGTTACGTCGACCTGAGACGAGTTTGAAAAGACTGAATTGTTTGTAAATTGAACAGAGGTCATTAGTGAAGAACTTCCGGGTCTTGGAATGGAAAGGTGCTACCTTGCAGCGCGCGCCCGTTTGCATTATGAAGTCATAATTGTGCTCCAGAAACAAGCGAAACGTCCAGCAACTTTTACTGTGTGGATTTTGTTTCCATATTTAGAGACAGCCTGGGGGCTTCATGGGCGGCCAATCACCTGGACCCTGAACCCACACTTTGTATTGGATTCCTTTCAGCTCCCCGAAAAGCTTTCAGGTTCTCCTTTCAATTATTATCAATTTGTACTTCATCAAAAACAGTTGAACAAGGTTAGTTTTTCCTGTTCCTTATGACAGGAGCCACCCGTGCGGATATGGGCCCCAAATATACGGGAGGGCGGAGGCTTGGCACTCCCAGCTAGAACATGTACTTTTTAAGGGGTTCTAGCCTGCTATCGGGTAACCTGACCTCCTCTGCACCCACACACCGCATGACTTTGCTGCTTGAGAAGCCCCCCTTGATCTGTTTTGTAGTGTTCATACTATGAATGCTCACGCTTGATGTTATTTTTAACTGATTTCTAACTTGTTGTTCCAGCTGGACTACTCCAGCAGGTGTGCCTCATTCATTTCCAAGATTTTTGGGAGGCCAGCGGCCATCACAGTTGCCATCAGGTAGGATTGTATGCTGCTGGCGTGGGAGCTGGGAGAGCGTAACTTGTCTTGATTCCCTGAGCTATGGAGTGCTCATGATGGTGACGGTGGTACCTTGAGTGCGGATCTCATTAGACCATTTGGCTTCATGCGGCACCATTGCCAACCAATCACCGATGCTGCTCAGGTCTTCCCAAATCTCCCCTGGAGCTCGAGTAGTAAACAGGGTATGGCAGACTCTGCTCGTGTGTGCCTCCTCTGATCTCTCTACAGAGGACATTAGAATTATGTTGTGGCAGGTGAGGCGAAGAGACACCGCGATGAGCATTTGAGCATGCTTCGGGTAGGGAATTGGGCATTTGCAAAGGAAATGGTTGAAACAAACTATGGGGAAATTTAAATACTGCTGTTTGGCAACAGAGTTTGGATGGGGGGAGGGGGTTAGCGCTGGTTATCATACATGGGTTCTTGCCCACTTCAGTATAAACTTTGAGGAATTTAGGGTTTCTGATGGCGATCAAGTACGCCGTTTGTACGCCAATGTAGAAACCAGTTCCTCATTTAGTAATTAATAAGTTGTGCAAAAAAAAAAATCTGTTTCTTCCTTGCTGAACCTTGCAATATTACTGTGACCACAGATGTACTGGTATACATCGCCCAGTACCTACAGATGAATCAATGCAACACTACCCGTTGAGGGCAGGGAGGCTTGCATCCAGGGTTGGGGTCCTACCATTACCAGAATGCTCCATGCCACCAGGGACACTGTGTTTCAGTCTGGGGCATTCATTGCATTCTGGGACTTATAGTCTTTCTTAATTTCCACTGAACTGATGAGGCTAAATGGTGTGTAAAGGGAAGGCTGGGGCTTGGAAGACATAGTAATAAGGTAATCCTAGCTGCACCTCCCCAATTCCAGCTGATGAGCTCTGATGGGCTATGACCTGCCAGATTCAGGACCTGGCCTGGCAGTTCGGCTGGACTGTTCCCAAGAGGAGCAGGGTCAAGATTGATTTCCATATGATTGGAACTAAACTGGGGTGGCATGGTGAGCAAAAAAAGGAATGGATTTAACCCAGATCTCTTGACTGGGGAGAATTTACGATTTGTTCCGCAATCCGTCTATCATTTGTGTGTCTTTTGCTTAGGCTCAATTTAAGGCATTTAAGAGTGTTGTTTGTCAAGCACACCACTATGTCAACGATCACTCCTTGCTTGAGTACAGACGTGCAGGCCTTGGAAGACTCCCAAAGATGATAAGAACCATCAACAATCATCAAAAATTCAGAGGAGGAAATAAAGGCCTGACTTTCCCCAAAAGCTTAACTCAATAGAATGCCATCATGCCATCACTGACTGGTTTGTAGATGCTGCCTACAATGCTATCCTCACACTCCTTTTCCTACAAACACAAACACTGCTCCAAGTCTCAAACACATTCTTCGGGCATTACACACAACATCAAAACGAAACACTAATAGATCTGACAATCATTCTCCTACCCAGGCCCCATTGGTGAAGTATTACTCACTTGACTGACTGAAGAAAGCGCGTTGAGGGCTTGATAGGAGGTATAAAAGTACTATACTACAACACAAATCAACGATTACTATTCAGGAACATCAAAATTGGAAGTCATGGCTTCTCTTGTAGGACCAGCATTACCCAACTACCCAGGGCCGGACAGGGAACAGCAACCAGCCCTGGCAGATTGCTGCTCGACCAGCCCTGGGAGGGGGTTGTGCTAGCAAGAAGCACCGCTTCCGCTTTCGTTACAGGGGGGCGATTTTGCAGCACTGCCACAAAACTGGCCCCCAGTGACAAAAACGGCCCCCACGGGCACAACTCCGGCCCCCACCCCTCCGGCCCACCAGGGAAATGCCCTGTGCCTGCTACGGACAGTCTGACCCAGCAACTACCCACTTCACGCACAATCATCACCTATGCACAACATTTCAAAAACTATCTCCTTTGAGGAATTAGGCTGTTCTCTGTCAGTGTTGGATTGTAGCAGCAGAACTCTTAAAAAACAGATAACATGCCATGCAATAACACACAAGGACATGCAAGTACACTGCAACACAAAAAGATACACACACTCAAGCAAACAAAACATGGATTCAGATTCACACAGAAGCACCAACCACATAACTGCATTCTCAGACACTCAAATACAATTTCAAATACAAAATATACAGGATAAATAAATGTGCACAAACACAGACACATATTCAAATATATATGCAAACAACGCACTTACAAACAAACACAGATGAGTGGAATGACTGAATTAATCTCAGCCACTTCTAATTATTCTGGAACGTATTCCTCCCCCACTGTGCCACTTTAGACAGATGATAGACCTTATGCAAATCAGCTTTGGCCCTGCATCAAAAGGAACAGCCTATCCCGATCTGCCAGGCTCACCACCTGTGAACAGGAGCAAAATAAACCCCAGACTAGTTCTTTTGACCTTTTTGGGACTCCTCAGTGAGGTATATCTAGAGTCCTGTGTCACAGTGTGAATACGATATGCGCCTAGCCATATTTTTCGCACTACAGTGCTTAATTTGTAAAAACATAAGTGCCAAGCCTATCGTCAGGCCACTGCAGCTTGCACCACACATTGCCCCTGCCATGCTGCCCAGGGCTTTAAGTGGGCCGGGTCTCACCGGTGCTGAGCACCGGCAGTTTTTAAAGTAGGCCCTGAAATGGGTCTCTATCGGGCTCTGTTTCTGCCCTGGTACAGGCGGTCCGTTTTTTTCCGGACTGTAGTGACAGCAGGCACATCGATGTGGCTGCTCACACTGCTCACTTCTTACTAGTGGAAAAGTTACGGTATGACGTCATGCCAGGTGAGCGTTGTAGGGGAAGGGAAATCCTTTAAAGAGAGTATTTTCTCTCTGGATTTCCTTTCCCTTTTTGAAACTCTGGAGCAGCAACATTGTCGTGGTGTCACCAGGGCTTTAAGTTGAAGCTTTTTCAATATTATATACAAGCCATAGTTGCTGCTTATTTATCTTATGCAACTAACAACCATTGACAAACTAACCAATAGTCCTGACTTGTTGTAGGCATGATGTTACTTGTTGTATCATATCAACAAAACCACAACTAACCATCACACTCCTACAAGTGTCAGTCAATCAATCAATCAATCAATCAGCGAATTTGTATAGCGTGCTACTCACCCGCAAGGGTCTCAAGGCGCTGGGGGGAGGGGGGGGGTGGGGGTCGCTACTGCTCGAACAGCCAGGTCTTGAGCTGTTTCCTGAAGGAGAGATGGTTCTGGGTCAGCCGTAGGTGGGTTGGGAGGGAGTTCCACGTTTTGGCCGCCAGGTAGGAGAAGCGTTACAACAAACAATTGATGGACGGAATGCTGACAATGCAGACATTCTCCCCCAGTCAAGAGATCTGGGTTAAATCCATCGTTCTTTTGCCCACTACGCCACCCCAGTTTGGATATGGCCATATGCAAATCAGTCTTGACCCTGTGCCTCATGGGAACAGTCCAGCCCGAACTGCCAAGCCATGTCTTCCCTGGACCGGAATCAAGCATCCTAGGACCGGTTTCTGGCTATCAGCCGTCATCAGCCAGGATAGCTTGACTCCAGTGGCATAGTGAGCACGGGTCCCACGTCTGGGAATACCCATCCCACTTAGGGCGAAAAGCGTTACAACAAACAATTGATGGACGGAATGCTGACAATGCAGACATTCTCCCCCAGTCAAGAGATCTGGGTTAAATCCATCGTTCTTTTGCCCACTACGCCACCCCAGTTTAGACATGGCCATATGCAAATCAGTCTTGACCCTGTGCCTCATGGGAACAGTCCAGCCCGAACTGCCAAGCCATGTCTTCCCTGGACTGGAATCAAGCATCCTAGGACCGGTTTCTGGCTATCAGCCGTCATCAGCCAGGATAGCTTGACTCCAGTGGCGTAGTGAGCACGGGTCCCACGTCTGGGACAACCCATCCCACTTAGGGCGAAAAGCGTTACAACAAACAATTGATGGACGGAATGCTGACAATGCAGACATTCTCCCCCAGTCAAGAGATCTGGGTTAAATCCATCGTTCTTTTGCCCACTACGCCACCCCAGTATAGACATGGCCATATGCAAATCAGTCTTGACCCTGTGCCTCATGGGAACAGTCCAGCCCGAACTGCCAAGCCATGTCTTCCCTGGACCGGAATCAAGCATCCTAGGACCGGTTTCTGGCTATCAGCCGTCATCAGCCAGGATAGCTTGACTCCAGTGGCGTAGTGAGCACGGGTCCCACGTCTGGGAATACCCATCCCACTTAGGGCGAAAAGCGTTACAACAAACAATTGATGGACGGAATGCTGATAATGCAGACATTCTCCCCCAGTCAAGAGATCTGGGTTAAATCCATCGTTCTTTTGCCCACTACGCCACCCCAGTTTAGACATGGCCATATCCGTCAGGGAAGACATGGCTTGGCAGTTCGGGCTGGATTGGGTCAGGGAGGCAGAGCGAGAGATTTTTAAGGACCTGGACCAAACTTTATCCCAAAGAGCTATAGACCAGTCACAGCCCAGATCCGACTCCCAAGCACACTCCAATTTCGATTTTGGACGATTCGGATTGGGGGAGGAGAAAAACTTATAAATAAGGGAGGTTTTGGGAAGAGTAGACAAAATCTGAAGAAGGGGGGAGTGAGATATGGGAGATGACGACGAAGGAAGGGAATAATAAACATCAAGTATAAGGGCCATGAGGACAGTGAATCTGTGGAAAAAAAGATTGCGGGCAGTGAAACAAAAGTAGGAATCGAGGAAATGAGCATGGGAGAAAACCATCAAAGAGTTGGTTAACCCACACCAGACCTTTTGATCTCCACGCATTCCAGCAAATAGGGCGATTGTTTAGGAGAATAAGCGAGTTATACCAGATAGGGGAGGTTAAAAAGGATTTACGAGTAATAGGATCAGGACGGACCAAAGCATATAGAAGAGAGGAAGTGTGCTTGAACAAGGAGAGGAGTGGTTAAGTTCTTAGCAGAAAAATTTACAACCTCAGATAAAGAGAACGGAGAAAGCAATGAACGTTCAATAGAAAGCCAAAGAGGAGCAAGAGGGGAAGGTGTCAGAGAAAGCCAGTTAGAGGCCTGACGGAGAGAAAATGACTTATGATAGACGACGAAAGTCCGGAAAATTGACTCCGCCATTCGATTTTGGTTTACGAAGAGCAACTAGAGCAACCCTCAATTTTTTATGATTCCAAAGAAACTTAGAAAGACAGGAGTCGATGCGTTTGAAATAAATATCAGGAATATGTATGGGGAGCATGGAGAGAATGTATATAAGAATGGGAGATATCATCATTTTAATCGAATCCAGCCGACCCCACCATGAGAGAAAGAGAGGATTCCAAGAGGATAACAGTTTATCAATACGGGATAGTACAATAGACATATTCAACCGAATGGATGAAGAAATGGAGTTAGAAAACCATATTCCGAGATATTTGATTTTAGAAGAATTCCATGCAAAGCCGTTGGCAGAGAACTGATGAGGGAGACAAAATTTGGTGAGAGGGAGAATCTCAGTTTTACCAGAATTGATCTTGTAACCAGAGACTTGCGAAAAGGAATTAAACTTGAGTAATAAGGCAGGAATGGATTTTTCAGGATCAGAAATAAATAAGAGAATGTCATCTGCATATGCAGAGAGTTTCAAATGGGTCTTGTCATAAGGAAAACCAGAAATAGATATGTTATTCCTAATAGACGTAAGAAATGGCTCTAAGGCCAGAACAAAAAGTAGTGGGGACAAAGGACAACCTTGACGAACTCCACGTTGGAGGGGAAAATAAGGGGATAGATGACCATTGACTAAAACAGACGCCTTAGGAGCAGAATAAAGTAAAGAAATAAGAGAAATAAAATTAGGGCCAAAGCTGTGCCACCGCAAGGCGGCAAACAGAAAGGACCAATCCACTCTATCAAACGCTTTCTCAGCATCGACCGAGATGGCGGCTAAAGGGATGGTGAGAGAAGGTACTTTATTTAGGACATTGAGGAAAAGGCGGGAATTATCCGAGGTAAGTCTGCCCTTAACAAAACCACACTGTTCCTTGCCAAAAAGATGGGGAAGAAGAGGATCTAAGCGTAAGGCGAGAAGTTTAGCGAATAATTTGTAGTCCACATTAACTAAGGATATTGGTTGGTAGTTTTTACAGAATTGGGGGTCACGACCATCCTTGGGTATAAGGCAGATCGTGGCCTCGTGAAAAGTACCAGCAGCTGTGCCAGAGATAAAGAAGGACTGGAAAAGTGAGAGAAGTTTAGGGAGCAGAAGGTCTGAAAAATGCAGATAGAATTCCACAGAGAAGCCATCAGGACCCGGGGATTTACCTTTAGTTAGAGTCTTTAAAGCGCTATCAAGTTCGGTAATAGAGAGATCACGCTCAAGACCAGGGAAGTTGAGATGAGAGGTGGAGGGGGCAGGGATGCTATCGAAATAGGACTGAATAAGAGAAACAGAGGGAGGCGATTCAGGAGCATAAAGAGACTGATAGAAAAGTTGGAATTGGGCAAGTATATCCTGTTCCTTGTGTAAGAGGAGATTATCGGTAGAGTAAATCGAATCTATAGAATTACGCTCCCTACAGGACTTAAGATAGTTAGCTAAAAGTTTACCCGATTTGTTGCGACCTCCGTAGTAACGAGCACTGCTCCGTAGTAAGATTGAAGAAGCATTATCGGTAGTAGTTTTGTTGAAATCGAGTTTGGCACGTATAAGATCTGGTAAAACAGTTTTGTTAGGGGAAGTATAGAATTTATGCTCTAGGGATTTAATATGAGCCAGCAAATCTTTCTGTTTATTAAGGAAGCGTTTCTTTTTCCTCGAAACAAAGTCTATTTCAAAACCACGAGCGGTTGCCTTGAAAGAATCCCAGATAACATGAGGGGCTAAAGAGGGATCGGAGTTGAGCAAAAAGAATTCTGTAGCAAAGGAGAGAAAGGAAGAGGAAAAAAGAGGATCCATAAGAAGAGAGTTATTGAAACACCAACGAGAAGACTTGGGATGTGGAGGGAGAAGATCAAGAACTGTGACAATGGGAGCATGGTCTGAAATAACTATTGGTTCTATAGACGAAGATAGAAGATTTTGAAAAAGAGATTGAGAGAGGAAGATGTAGTCAATCCGAGAAAAAGAGGCATGGGGAGGTGAAAAGAAGGAGTAATCCAGAGTGTCAGGATGGGAAAGTCTCCATGAGTCAATGAGGTGTGATTTAGAAATAGTGTCTAGAAATTGTGTATGTGATTTGTGAGGTGTAAAGCGGGCAGAGGATTTGCGATCAAGAAACGGATCAACAATTTGATTACAATCCCCTCCCAAGATAAACATGGAATCACTGTATTGAAAACATTTCGAAGTGATTAAAGGCCAAAAGTTGCAATCAGGGTGAGTTTGACCATAAACATTAAATACAGTCAAAGATACAGAATTGATTAACAACTTAACTAAAACCCATCGGCCTTCAGCATCATTATCTTGAGAAAGAACTTTACATTTGAGCTTCTTGTGACACAAAATAGCCACACCTTTCTTTTTATTAGATGTAGAAGAGAATAAGACCGTTCCCACCCAGCCTCTCTTCAGCTTAAGAGACTCAGCCTCAGAGAGATGAGTTTCTTGTAAAAGGACTAAATCAGGATTATAAGAAGCTAGATGGGAAAGTATTCTCTGTCGTTTAATAGGGTTAACAAAACCTTTCACATTCCATGAAATAACTTTGAATTAAAAACAGTAAAATTGTGAGGAACAAAGAAAAGCCATAAATACAAAAAAGTCATAAAAAGTTCCAACCGATATATGAGAAAATAGAGCGAGACAAAAAGAGAATCGAGAAAAACAATAAGATAAAGAGAAGGGAGAGAGGGGAAAAGGCAAGAAAGAAGAAGTACAAAAAGAGACAGTACATATCCAAAAAAAAAGGAGACAAAAGTGAATAAAAATGAGAAGCGAAACAAAATGGAAAGGAAAGAAGGGGAAGGACGAGAGGAAAAAAGTACAAGAAGAGACAGTACATATCCGAAAAGGACGACTGAGAGAAACATACCTGAGGGGGACATAAAGAGAGATGACGGGGTTGTGGATGGATTCGACAAGATTGACCACCTGAAATCAGGAGAACAAGCCAAGTCAGGACGAAGGATGAATGGGACAAACCTTACGGGATGAAGAGGGACACACCAATCAATCTAAGTAGGGGAGAGAGATGGTACAAACAGTTATACTAAAGGAAATAACAATAAAGAACAAAAAAACAATTCCAATATGTAAAATGGGAATGCAACAAAACAGACTTAAAGAACAATAAGAAACATGCCAAAATTACAACAATCAGAAGCCATTACGACAACAATGTCTGAAGAACCTGTAAGAGAAAACCTGCAAGAGAAAAAGTAAGGTTAAGTAAAATTAAGTAATCAGCCAGTAGCAGAAGTGGAGGTATCCATGCCAGCAGTGGACTGAATATGAATAAAGTTCTTGAGCTCAGCGGGATCATGGAAGGTCCAGGTGTTATTTTGGTGGGTGACTTTGAAGAGGCATGGATGAAAGAAACCATATCTGGCTCCGAGAGAACGCAGAGGAGCCCGGAGATTCAAAAACTCCTTCCTTCTCGCAGCAGTAGCAGCAGAAACATCTTGAGAAAAATATACTCTTTGACTCAGCCAGGAAACTTGGCGTTTAGCTCTAGCCGCCGAAAGAACCAGAAGGAGATCCGTAAATTTCAGAAAAAGAATAATGACTCCTCGTGGCTTAGTTGAAGATGACGAGCGAGGACCAAGTCTGTGAGCTCTCTGGATAGTCAAGGAAGTGGTAGGAGAAATATCTAAAAGTTTCAGCAGAAAGGAGGAGAAAAACGAGACAGGATCATCTCCCTCCAAAGATTCCGGCAGGCCATAAATACATAGATTGTTCCTCCTATTTCTGTTTTCCAAATCCTCAGTGTGTTGTTGGAGGGATAGGACAGATTTCTCTAAAGAGGCAATGCGCTGAGAGTTGACCTGGACCTCCGCGACCTGTTGTTCCACAGAAGTTACTCTATTGTCCATAGTTGACCATTTTGCCTCAAAAAGCTGCATTTTAGTATTGGTTTCCTCCACAAACGGACGCAATGCGCGTATTTCCTCCAGCAGAAGTTCCATGGAAATAGGAGGAGACGGCTTATCAGGAGGAGGAGGGGAATTCTGTTTCAAGCGTTTCGATGAGACGGTGGAGGGGGAAGATTTGTGTGAATTTGGCTGCTGCAAAGAGGAACGGTCAGGAGCTGCTGCCGCCATTTGGTCCAAGACAGAAGAAGAGTCAGCTAATGAAGAAGAGGAAGACGGAACCGTGGAAGGACTCTTCGAGGGTCCAAAAACAAATTTAGGAGTACGTAATTTCCCCATAGATATCCAGGAGCTCAAAAAATGATAATAAGCAGTCCCTATAATACAGTTCCAAACACAGACTTGACCAAAGCGATGAAATTCTCACAGGAGGGTTGAAAGAGATAACAAAAATACTGCCAAAAAATGACAGCCAGGAAAAATCTTGAGGCACATCAGGATTAGGATAGATGCAAGAGACGCCAAAGCACGAGCATCACTCACAGGAAATGGCAGGAAAAAATCATTTAACGCTGTAAAATGGTGAAGGTTAGAGCCAACAAAATAAAGTACAGAGTCAAATGAGCATACCAATCAGCAACTGCACTTCTTTTCCCCTGACGTATACATGAAGGAGAAAGAAATTCTTGACAACCCTCCTAAGGCTTCAGTTTGAACTGAACGAAGAAAATGTGAGGCGAATTTAAATTCCAACAGGCTTCCCGCAGACCAAAGCATAAATGTTCAGCAGGTAGAACTTACAGCCTCAGGAAGAAGCAAAACGGAGAACACACATTGAGAGACATCTGGGATATATAGCGTGGGTAATCCGCCACTTCCATAGGCGCAAATACAAGAGTTGCAGCATTAATAAACAAGAGGAAATGCAGCACGTTCCATTCTCACAGAAGCCCTTCATTGACCACAAGATGGCGGCCGCGCTGAGGCGCTGAATCAGCAAGGAAAAAACGAGGCATTTTCATGAAGTTCAAAAGTCACCTTAGGCTCAACAGGGGCACGGCATATTCCGCTGCTGGGACACGCGGAGAGCACGGTGCCGAGGGTCTAAAAATGCCGCATAAGCAGAAGATCCGTCCCGTCACGGCGGAGCTCCAGAATCAGGCGGCCATCTTAGACGCCGTCCAAGCCACGCCCCCATTCATTCAGCCTTTGTCAGTGGTCAGGTGCTTGGCACATATCATAAATTGTTTCCTGTGTAAAGAATCATCTTGCTGTTCCCAGCAAGACGATTAGTGCAGGATTTCCTTGTCTCAAGTGTTTGGGGTGCCTGGACCAATCAGGAAGCATTCTATTGGACTCCAGTCAATGAGTGATTGGGCGAGAGCATTCCTAGCTGCCCCCGCTGCAGCACCGACATTGGGGGTAACGGTAAACACCTTCACACAGCTCATTGGTTTTCAAGGCTTCAGCTCTAGCCATTCACCACAGGCGAGCAACGCTTGAAAATGCGTTTGACGCTGACGGAAAAAAACTTGCCACCATGTGGTCGTTTGGCAGTCGCACCACGAGGGACCATTTTTGGGCAGTCAGTGTTTTGTAGTACTGCAGTGTCATATTCTGGCTATTAACGCCCCACCACATAAACTCTGCACAGAGTACATCAGTATTTTTTCCTGCTCAGAAGAGCTAAAACCTTATTAAAAAACTCAACGTAATCTTATATTTCCTCTTCTAAACCCTGGAGGCCCACTTTTCTCTCCTCCCTCCGCTCTTCAAAGGCATGCAAAAAACAAAAAAAGCGATATAACATTTTTTCCTTAAGTTTATTATTTGGGTAATTCCAAATTGTTTTTACTGCAATGCACTAATTTTTAGTCCTGTTCTATCCACTCTTTGGTGAAGTTAACAGATCTAATGCTCCCACTTAAGACAAATTAGAACATTGGAATGTTAGTAGCTCCATTGAAAACAATGGAGTAGCTCTAGCTTATAATGGCTGGTATAAGCCCGGAGCTCCAACATTCCAATGTTTCTTTGTTCACAGCTCTGGTTGTGAACAAAGGCTTCATGGAGCCTGAGGGGATTTCAATCCCCTTGCACTCCCTGAAGTCTTTGTTTTATGTGTTAGAACATTCTGCCCTCTAGTGGCAGAATGTTCTAATAGCCTTATAGCCCTTCGTAGCTGGGCTATACCGGCTATTAAAGTCCCTCTCCCTTGTAAAAGGAGAGGGCCATTAATAGCCGATATAGCCCGCTACGGTGGGCTATATTGAAGTCCTTGTTTCTGAGTCTGCGTTTTCTATGCCAAACATTTACATCATCCTAAAGTGTGTACCCATGTGCATCCATAAGAA
Source organism: Triturus cristatus (assembly GCF_964204655.1). Taxonomy (NCBI): domain Eukaryota; kingdom Metazoa; phylum Chordata; class Amphibia; order Caudata; family Salamandridae; genus Triturus; species Triturus cristatus. The sequence goes on from NC_140583.1 coordinate 1,062,490,580, forward strand.
AACCCTGATTTCCTTTCTGTTTGGCTACAAGAGTCGCACAACGAATCAATGAATGAAATTAGCGTTTCCTTCTCCCACACAGTATTTAGGGAAGACAGATGGAAAGGTGCCAAATCCTGCTGTTAAATTTAGATTCATGAGATACCCCCCTCCCCCCCCCTCCCCGCAGAATGAATTGTGGAATCAAATGAATAACTGTAGAACTTTCAAACACATCTTGGAGCTAAGATGGTGGTCTATCTCTTATTACTTTTTGCGTCTGAGCTAGATCTTGTAGCTTGCCATGGAAACTTCTGTTAGTTGTAGTCAAGTCTTGCAATCGGTACAGTCTGGTGGCAGTACCAAATATATTTTATCAAAATCTCAGAGATTGTAAGCAGGGTTGGACCGGTCTATATGGCAGTCAGGCAGTGACCGATGGTCTGGTGTGATGGTCAGTGAAACTGATTCACAAAGGTAAACTTTCACTTTTGTGGAAGTTTAGAATTTTTGCTATTGAGAAACTACGAGTTAATAGTAAGTTTACAAATGCAGAGGCTCCCGAGTTGGGCAGAGAAGTCCGCCCATAAAAAGATAGGCCTGCCCTATCTTTGCAAACATGGACCATTTTTTAGTTTTCTAATTCACTAATGACGGCCACTTTTGTTTTGGCGCCCTGGCATATTTCAGTCTCAGTCCCACCCTGATTGTTAGCCATATTTACACCAACATGACCCACCCAGGAAATTCAGAATAGATCCTCATAGTCAATACTGAGGACACCAAAATGTCCTCTTTCAATTTTCTACAGGAGCTCATGTATAGTTTAATCGACAGGTACTGAGTACAACTATTTTGCAGTTTTAATCCATTCAGGGCAATGTGTGTCTTTGTGTATTTATTGTAAAGATCCAACAAGAACGAGATATGGTTTCTGTATTTATAAAGACTGGAAATAAGCAAAAAAAAGAAGAAAACAAAACTTGGTTCTAATGTTCGTTTTGCAATCTAGTTGTGATATCAATAGTCACCTGTAAAAAGACAATGATGTAGCTACTCTACTGTAATAATTTATTACACTTCAATCCCAGCTAACAGAGTGAAGGCAGATCATCCAGCAGAAATAGATTTTCTGTTTTAACAATAGAAGGGAGAATTAGCCTTTGAGCTCTTTCTTTCGAAAAAAAAAACCAGCAATCTGCACAAACGAGACATTTATGGCAGCCTGTTTATTTATTGGCCCTCTAGTGTTCATGACACTAAAACATCTGCAGGTTAATACAGATTCTGAACTATAATAGTTTTAAAATAGTAAACTGCTAATGATATGTTTTTGCAACAAATGTCCCAGGTCTCTATTGGCATGTTTATTTTTGCACTGCTGACTCCACGTTTATGCTACTAATCTCCAGCCATACCATATCCTTTATTTGAAGGAATAAAGGCCACAAATGTAAGTTGTTTGTTGGATGGGGGGTGGTGTTACCTTGTATTAGAAGAAATAAAATACCCTCAGCTGTATGTTAAAATTATATCTGTCCCAATTCACCAGGGAGATACCTTGTAAAGAAACTCCTGAATGACTTGCAGCATTCCTTTACTAGCTGGCACTGTGCTTTATTCCATAAATATTTTTTTATATAGCTAGGACGTAACTATTGCAGTTCCACAGCACTGTTTAGTATATAATACAGAATGGAGGTGAAGGTGTATACAATCAATTGGGTGAAATCTCTGCATATATATTGCTACATGTCATTTAGTATATTTGGGGAACCCCAAACGGATTGCGTGGTGTTGCCAAATGTTGAGTTTGGAGCATAATACATCCTATGTGACATACCAAAGATAAGAATATACACAGTTCAGAAAGCGATTTTACCTTTTTGCAAATGTTGGAACATGCAGTGTGGTGAACTGGATGGATAAATAGGAAAGCTAAACGAAAACTGTAAAACCAACTAACTTTTTAACTTTTTAAAAAAATTTAATACTCTTTTAACTGCTATGAAATTTGATCAATTCATTGTACACGGTTATATTCTGTAATGTTTACGGATGCCTTTATTGCTCAAAGTCCGTGTTGTATGTATTTTATCTTTTGCTTTTATGGTCTATCATGACCGAAATAAAGCTTGGAAATGGTAAAATGGTAAAACCAATAAATCGTTTCTAAAACGTGTTTTTGTCAAGGATTGTATGCAGCTATGTCTCAATAAGTAAACACTAAACTTCTTGAAATTCACAGTTCGGGTGTTTCATGATGTGCAGGTCATGAGCCATCTTCTTAAAAACTGTAAAAGCTGTAAAAACTGTGAAAACGGTAAAAAAAAACTTCTCACATAGGTGCAGATCCCTTTTGTGAGAGTGAGGGGGTCAGCTTTGGACCGTGAGAGGTCGCTTTCTCTCTTTCCCTCACACAGACTCAAACACACACACACACACTGCAGTGAACACCAATACACTGTTGGCCTCTTAGGATCTTACTAATGAATATTGGCCGTCATAATAACGTGGGGCAAAATATCGAACGGTCAGTTCGTACAGGAAAGTATAGATTTCTTATTCTTGACTCCACATCTACGTACCTTAAAGATATATGTACCGTTAGATACATGTGAATTAGGTATAGAAAATCTAGACTTACTTACCTGTCAATATCACTTTTGATATTTTGTACTCCATATTGTGTCCCATTGATATTCTGGGGTCGCTATTCAAGGTGCACACTGGATCTTAGGGTTCTCCGATAGACTGCTATCATAGCTGTCAATAGAGAAAGTCCATCGATCGCTCAGAACCCTGTTAACAAAAAAGGGGCAGTGACCTCATGCAGACGGGGGAGCACAAGGAAGCCAGTGTCCTCTTACACACCTGTGAATAGAAGAGGGGCGTGACTTCTCACACATTCGTGTACATAGGCCAGCCAGTGACCTCTCACCCACCTGTGAACGGAGGAAGGCCACTGACCTTTCACACACCTGAGGACAAAGACTAGTGATCTGTCATGCACCTTTGAACTGAGAAAGGTCAGTGACTTCTCACCCACATGCGAAGAGAGTAAGGCCAGTGACCACTCATAAAACTGTTAACAAAGAAGGGCCAGTGACTTCTCACAGACCTGTAAACAGAGAAAGGTGAGTGAGTTCTCGCACACCTGGGAACAGAGAAGGGCCAGTGACCTGTCACACACCTGTGGACTGAGAAAGGCCACTGACCTCTCACACACTTTTGAACTGAGAAAGGTCAGTGACTTCTCACCCACATGCGAAGAGAGTAAGGCCAGTGACCACTCTTAAAACTGTTAACAAAGAAGGGCCAGTGACTTCTCACAGACCTGTAAACAGAGAAAGGTGAGCGACTTCTCGCTGTCATGATCCGCACTCGGGATGCGCTGAGTGCCACGTCTTTCCTACTCCTGGACAATGGCCGAACAGCCCGGCAGGATCAAGAACTGCATCTCCCAGAACTCCTGGTTGTACCTGCCCCACGTGACAGATCACGCAGCCGGAAACGCAGAAAAGCGGCCACTCCCGGGAGAGTGGCGCCGAATATTCTCGGAAGTATCCCGTTTTCGAAGGTACGTGCTGACGGTTCTCATCGGCGAGAACTACGTACCCAGACTGCAGAGTCTCCAGCAACGCCAACTCGACCTCCGTGTTCCCTGCCCAGAACCCGGCAAGTATTCCTCGCAGGTTGCAGAGTAGCGTTCGCTCCTCGGCTCCCGGCTCTACCTCAGGCACTGAGTGGGAGCGCTACGTCACAGACATCGCCCACGGATTTCCGGGCTCATCCGCCTGGGGTTTCGCTCCTCTGCTCCCGGCTCCTCCTGGAGCACCGAGCAGTAGCGCAACGCCTCAGGTATCGCCCACGGATTTCCGGGCTTCATCGCCTGGGGTTTCGCTCCTCTGCTCCCGGCTCCTCCTGGAGCATCGAGTAGTAGCGCAACGCCGCAGGTATCGCCCACGGATTTCCGGGCTTCATCGCTTGGGGTTTCGCTCCTCTGCTCCGGGCTGCACCGGGAGCATAGAGTGGTAGCGTACCCGCTCTGCCCACGGATTCCGGGCCTCCTCCCTCCCTGAGTATCGGGCTCCTCGGCTCGATATTCTGGGGAGCCTAGAGTTGCAGCGCCGACACCCGACCAGACCGGAACCCCGTTCCTAAGAGACTGAACGACCCGGTAGGGACGCCACAGTTCCGTGACTTAACGGTTCTGGATGCCCTCATCCGTTCAGCCAGGAAGCGACGAAGCGTTCACCGACCCTAGGTGATACCTAGACAATTCACTCCTAACTCTCCGTTCTTGGTCGCCTGGCAAGGCCACGCACCCTTCCCCACCTATTCCAGTGACTGAAAGATAGGTGTAGAGGACCATTCACGAACTCCCCAACAACTAGGCGGGTGGAGACGTCAGGTAAGAGAGCTATCACACAAGGGGGACCCAGGGGAAGTGGTAGAGAAGGCCATCACTCATTGTGTGTCTGTCTGTCTTTCAGATCTCCCTCCCAGCCGTCCCTATCCTTCCTTCCCTCGCTCACCTGCCTCCTCCGTCCAAGTGTATTACTCATCCGCCGGACTAGGGGCAGATGGGAGGTGGACCCCCTAGAGCATCAGCGTCATCCTGAGGAGAGGAAACCAGCGGGATCACGACAGAATATTCGGCCCACAAAATGTTCTCCTCCCGATCACGCTGACTAGGCCATGGCCACCTTAGAAGACGTGGTTGCCGCGCTCGCCCTAGTACAAGCAGAGCTAGCTGCTTCTCGTTCTGACACAGCCGCACTACATGCACGGATAGATCGGCTCCAGAGGAACCCCTTCGATGCAGGGGCCCCTTTCCCGCCGCCGACCCCGCAGGTAGTGGTAGAAATGCCCGCACACGTCCCATTGGCCCCTCCTGAACGGTTTCATGGAGACATACAAAAGGTGCAAGTCTTCATGACCCAAGTACTGTTACATTTCCACTGTAAGCCGAAACTCTTCCTCACCAACCAAGCCAGGGTGGCCTTTCTGATTTCCTACTTAGCAGGGGATGCGGCACAATGGGCGGTACCCATAGTCCATCGAGATGAAGCCCTGTTGTACGATTGGGACGCCTTCCGCAGTGCTTTTGAGAGAACCTTCGACCGACGAGCAGATACCTTCTCGGCCGACCGCGACCTGTTGAACCTCCGGCAAAACCCCAACGACTTCATAGGCTATCTCAACAGCTTTCGTCGGTTGGTGGCAGAAACCGACTGGCCTGAATCCAAGCAGTCAGCCATATTCTACCGAGGGCTCACGGACGAATTAAAAGACGTCATAGCCCAAATTGACCCCCAACCCCAGACCTGCTCGGCAATGGTGGAGTTGGCCGCCCGTTTGGAACATCGTCTCAGAGAACGAAAAGGGGAACAGAAACGGAGAGATGAGACAACGTCCTCCTATGAACACGCCCGAGCCCCAGACCATGTGGCCCCCAAGTCGGACCCCATGGAAATCGGGACGGTGAGAGCCTCACTGACCCTGAGCGAACGTGATCATCGCCGCAAACAGGGCCTCTGTTTATACTGTGGAAAAAAGGGGCACTTTCTTCGAGAATGTCCGGTTAGACCCAAGACGAGCAGACCACGCACCGGACAAGCGGCTCTGGCAACAGAAGAAGGAACAGCGGGAAACTTCAAAGCTTGAAGGACCTGGAAGGGAAGCCTTCAAGCCAACACTCCATCCCTTCTATGGAATCCGACAACTCTCGAGAACCAGATCACTTCTTCATCTCGCTGGAAGCGGTGATAAACCAGCAGACTCAAACCATAAGAGCCAAGATAGACTCCGGGGCTACGGGATGCTTTCTGGACAAACAGGAAGCGGAAAGACTCGGGATCCGGTTGACACCAAAGGAACAGCCCGAACTCGTTTTTGCGGTCGACGGGAAGGAACTGGAGTCGGGGCCCATACGATACGTTACCCCGTTTCTCTGGATAACCATAGGAAGGGACCATGGTGAGTGGCTGCAGTTGAACATCATTCAAGCTCCCCGATGCAAACTCATCCTGGGTTTACCTTGGTTAAGAAAACACGAACCGACTATTGAATGGTCCACCAATACCATCTCGTTCCGATCCGCCTCCTGCCGACTCCGGTGCATCCACCTGACTCCCACTGGACAGGTTATGTCCATCCGAAAGGTGCAAGCGGTGGAACAATGGCCCCAACCACGGTCGGTCAAGGACGTCCAAAGCTTCCTTGGCTTTGCGAATTTTTACCGTCGGTTCATTCACCACTTCTCTCACCTGGTTTCGCCCCTCACCAGGCTGACGCGAAAGAACGTGCCGTTCCACTGGTCACCCGACGCACAAAGGTCTTTCGAACAGCTCAAGACGGCCTTCACGTCCGCTCCCATCCTGAGACACGCCAAACCTGAGCTCCACTTCATAGTGGAGGCGGATGCGTCTGATGTCGCCGTGGGAGCAGTCCTGTCCCAACGCCATCCAGACACCGGCCACCTCCACCCCGTGGCCTACATGTCCCGGAAGCTGAACCCCGCCGAACACAATTACTCTGTGTCCGAGAAAGAACTTCTTGCTATCCGGGAGGCGTTTGTTGAATGGCGACACTGGCTGATGGGAGCTCAGCATCAAATCACTGTCTTCACGGACCACAGAAACCTCCAGTTTCTGCGATCGGCTCGACATCTCTCTCCCCGGCAACGCAGATGGATGCTATTCTTCGCTGAATACCACTTTCTCGTCACCTACCAGCCTGGCTCGCAGAATCAAAAGGCCGATGCCCTCTCCAGACAAGATACGACCAACATCCAGGCAGTGGAACCCAAAAGGGCTATCCTGTCCCCGAGTCAAGTGGTCGGAGGAATGGCAACCGAAACATTTCTGAGCGCAGTGAAGCGCGGGGTCGCCCCGTTCTCTTGGATCTCATGGTTAAAAGGACACAAGGAATGGCGCCTATGACACGGCGTCCCCATGTGTGGCTCCAGACTGCTGATCCCCACGCTCCCACTACGGAAACTCGTCTTCCATTGGTGCCACGAACTGCCCTGTGCCGGGCATTTGGGAGGAACGAAAACCCTTGGGAAAGTCCTGAGACTGTTCTGGTGGCCGTCAGTGAGACCAGACATTTTGCTATGGGTCAAACGCTGTGACGTCTGCTCACAAATGAAGTCGGATCATCGCAAACAACAAGGCCTCTTGCGTCCTCTTCCAACACCCCAGACTCCGTGGGAGAGAATCTCGGTGGACTTCATCGTTGGTTTGCCCAAAGACCAGAACTGTACCGCCATAGTGGTGGTGATAGACTACCTTACCAAAATGGGACACCTTATGGCATGTAAACAAGTACCTACAGCCGGTGCGCTGGCGAGGCTCCTGTTGGTGAACGTGGTACGGCTCCATGGCCTTCCTCTCGGCATAGTGTCGGACAGAGGGTCGCAGTTCACGGTGCGGTTTTGGAAGGTCTGGTGTGCCGAACTGGGAATTCAGTCATCCTTGTCCACGAGCTTCCATCCACAGACCGACGGACAGACCGAGAGGCTCAACCAGACTCTGAAACAATATCTCCGGTGTTACGTGGACAAGGCATCTAACACGTGGGTGGACTGGTTGTGGGTCGCCGAGGCAGCCTATAACGACTCCGTACATACCTCCACACAACAAACCCCCTTCTTTCTTTCCTCAGGGTACCATCCACGTTTCACCACATTCCAGCTCCCTCACACTGATCTCAGCATTCCGGATGTACAGAACAGGCTTTCCACGATTCGCTTAACCCTCACTAAGGCCCGAGAGAACCTACGAACGGCTAAAACACGATACAAACACCATGCCGACAGACATCGCAGGCCCAATCCAGTGTACCACAAGGGGGATAGAGTATGGCTGTCCACGAAGAACATTAGATTCAAACGACCCAGCATCTTTAATCCGAAGTTCATAGGACCCTATCCCGTGGTAAAACACGTTAACCCTGTAACGGTACAGTTGAAACTACCAGCCCATTTACGCATTCACCCTGTCTTCCATGTCTCATTGCTCAAACCCTCACTCAGCCCCGTGCGGAAGCTCCCTGCTCCCGTATGGGTTCACCATGAACGCGAGTACGTGGTGCAACGCGTGCTGGACTCCAAAAGGGTTCGAGGCAAGCTCTGGTTTCTCCTGGCTTGGAAGGGGTACGGGCCGGAGGAGAACTCCTGGGAGCCCGCTTCGTCTATCCATGCTGCTCGCCTGGTGGCGGCGTTCCATCGCCGGTGTCCGGGTAAACCAGGACCCGCTCTCAGCGCCGCGTGAGGGGTGAGAGGGGATGTGCTGTCATGATCCGCACTCGGGATGCGCTGAGTGCCACGTCTTTCCTACTCCTGGACAATGGCCGAACAGCCCGGCAGGATCAAGAACTGCATCTCCCAGAACTCCCGGTTGTACCCGTCCCACGTGACAGATCACGCAGCTGGAAACGCAGAAAAGCGCCCACTCCCGGGAGAGTGGCGCCGAATATTCTCGGAAGTATCCCGTTTTCGAAGGTACATGCTGACGGTTCTCATCGGCGAGAACTACGTACCCAGACTGCAGAGTCTCCAGCAACGCCAACTCGACCTCCGTGTTCCCTGCCCAGAACCCGGCGAGTATTCCTCGCAGGTTGCAGAGTAGCGTTCGCTCCTCGGCTCCAGGCTCTACCTCAGGCACTGAGTGGGAGCGCTACGTCACAGACATCGCCCACGGATTTCCGGGCTCATCCGCCTAGGGTTTCGCTCCTCTCCTCCCGGCTCCTCCTGGAGCACCGAGCAGTAGCGCAACGCCTCAGGTATCGCCCACGGATTTCCGGACTTCATCGCCTGGGGTTTTGCTCCTCTGCTCCCGGCTCCTCCTGGAGCATCGAGTAGTAGCGCAACGCCGCAGGTATCGCCCACGGATTTCCGGGCTTCATCGCTTGGGGTTTCGCTCCTCTGCTCCGGGCTGCACCGGGAGCATAGAGTGGTAGCGTACCCGCTCTGCCCACGGATTCCGGGCCTCCTCCCACCCTGAGTATCGCGCTCCTCGGCTCGATATTCTGGGGAGCCTAGAGTTGCAGCGCCGACACCCGACCAGACCGGAACCCCGTTCCTAAGAGACTGAACGACCCGGTAGGGACGCCACAGTTCCGTGACGTAACGGTTCTGGATGCCCTCATCCGTTCAGCCAGGAAGCGACGAAACGTTCACCGACCCTAGGTGATACCTAGACAATTCACTCCTAACTCTCCGTTCTTGGTCGCCTGGCAAGGCCACGCACCCTTCCCCATCTATTCCAGTGACTGGAAGATAGGTGTAGAGGACCATTCACGAACTCCCCAACAACTAGGCGGGTGGAGACGTCAGGTAAGAGAGCTATCACACAAGGGGGACCCAGGGGAAGTGGTAGAGAAGGCCATCACTCATTGTGTGTCTGTCTGTCTTTCAGATCTCCCTCCCAGCCGTCCCTATCCTTCCTTCCCTCGCTCACCTGCCTCCTCCGTCCGAGTGTATTACACATCCGCCGGACTAGGGGCAGATGGGAGGTGGACCCCCTAGAGCATCAGCGTCATCCTGAGGAGAGGAAACCAGCGGGATCACGACACTCGCACACCTGGGAACAGAGAAGGGCCAGTGACCTGTCACACACCTGTGGACTGAGAAAGGCCACTGACCTCTCACACACTTTTGAACTGAGAAAGGTCAGTGACTTCTCACCCACATGCGAAGAGGGTAAGGCCAGTGACCACTCATAAAACTGTTAACAAAGAAGGGCTAGTGACTTCTCACAGACCTGTAAACAGAGAAAGGTGAGTGAGTTCTCGCACACCTGGGAACAGAGAAGGGCCAGTGACCTGTCACACACCTGTGGACTGAGAAAGGTCACTGACCTCTCACACACTTTTGAACTGAAAACGGTCAGTGACATCTCACACACATGCGAAGAGAGTAAGGCCAGTGACCACTCATAAAACTGTTAACAAAGAAGGGCCAGTGACTTCTCACAGAACTGTAAACAGAGAAAGGTAAGTGAGTTCTCGCACACCTGGGAACAGAGAAGGGCTAGTGACCTGTCACACACATGTGGACTGAGAAAGACCACTGACATCTCACACACTTTTGAACTGAGAAAGGTCTGTGACATCTCACACACCTGGGAAGAGAGTAAGGCGAGCGACTTCTCGCACCCTTGTGAGGAGAGTAAGGCCAATGGCCTCTCACACATCTGGGAATAGAGAAGGGCCAGTGTCCCCCCGGACACTTGTGAACACAGGCAAGCCCCTAAACTCTCATTTACTTTTAAACTGAGACAGGCAAGTGACTTCTCGCGCATCTGTGAATACAGAAAGGATTGTGCCTTCTCATATATATGTGAACACAGGCAAGCCAGTGACCTCCCACCTACCAGTGAATAGAGAAAGGCAAGCAGCCTCTCCCCACATTTGACTATAAAAAGGCCAGTGACTTCCCCCACACCTGTGAACAGAGAAAGGTCAGCGACCTCTCCTCTACCTGTGAATAGAAAAAAGGACAGCAACTGCTCACACATCTATAGACATCTTCTCACACACCTTTGAAGTGAGAAAGGCTAGTGATTTCTTACTGTGATGATTTGGGTGTATTTTATGGTATGGTTTCGCAGCCTTACCATGGAATACACTCGCAAAAACTGTCTTGGGTCCAGTCAGGCTTGTTTGAACAACCATTCACTCAACCCTGGGTAGAAATGGCTTCAAGCAGCAAGGCTTGCACACAGGAACTCAGTGTAAAGCATTTAACAGTACCAAACAACAAAATAAGAAAGTCACCCAGCATGAAAGAAACAACACCAATTCATAAAAATAGATTATATTTGTATGAATTTCTAGAGTCTTTGATGAGCTAAATCCACCAGAGGGTTCCCGGAGATACAGATTTTTAAAGATTTAATCACTTTTTAAATCAACGGCAAACAAGCAATGGTCAATTTAAAGTATGCAAACTTTTGAAAAGCTTCTAAAAGTTAGTGTGGCTACTCCGGACTAGCCTGGGGGACCAAATCTGACAGGGAGAAGGTCTGGGGGGAGGGGGCAATGGAGTAGATTTGGATATACCTGTCCACCGAGCATTTTCCAGTCCAATTCCAGCCTTTGCATCCAGACTGCTGTGGACGTTAATCGAGTCATCCTGATGCTGAGGATACAGGATGAAAAGATGCTCAAGGATGCTTCAGTTGCTGAGCAGTCGACTGGGGTGTCTTTGTGGTGATTCCTCGGTTCACGGGTCATGTGTGGCAACTTGGGCCAAAGAGATTAGAGTCTCTCAAAGTCCTCTTCGAGACTATAGAAGGCCAGCTGCAGCTGGGCTGCTGGTCTGTATATATACAGCAGTCACAGCGAAATCCTTGGGTGCAGGCTAGTGTCCCTCTTGGGTACCAATCTGAAATCTGATAGCACTCCCAAGTCCGACTGACTCAGGTGCTACTTTCAGCCACCGAGGATCAGTCTCTTGGGGTGCACAATGGCATTAATTGAGAGTTGTGTCTCTTTTCACCATTTTGGTTTACTGGTCACATCATTATTCCTTACGCATCACGACGAATACTAACTTTGATTTATAAAATGAACACCCGCTATATAGTTGATTTAACGATCACAATTTGTACAAACGTGAGCAGGACGCGTGAGTTAAAAGAACATATAATCGCCATATTAACCACCTTCCATGTGATATAGAACGCGATAGGGCAAGATAAGTCATATGCATTACAACACCAAAAGCTATATGGAGATACGTGCACATGATTATATTAACTATCACTTCACCACTACAGAGATGCAAGCGTATACAACGCTTTAATTCTTTTTTTTTTTTTAATTATTTTTATTAAAGAGTATCATGACACAAATATCATCCATCACAGTGAAAACGTCACAGAAAAAAGAAAAGAAAAATACAGACATCTAACCACAGCTTTCATCATCTACATCATCTGTATCATAACTCTTATTTTAACAATTTTTAACCCTGAAGCCCCTCCCTAAAACCCACCCAACCCACACATGGGAGCTGAGGACAGGAGATCAATATACAAAAAAAAAAGAAAAATCAATTAAACAGTAGACCAATTATCTCGATAAATTCATAGCTACAAAACATAATATATACAATATACGCGATATATATACAATACTATCATACTTCACTAATTTCAAGAATCATGAATTTGGACGATCCAGCCAATTAATCAAAGGTGCCCAGATCAATTCCCCATTTCTGCGGGCCCTTGGGCCTCTCTTTCTGAAAACCAAAAGCTCCCACTTCCCAACATTTATAAATTTACTAAACCACTCCTATTCTGATGGAGGGGATGGATCTAGCCAAATGGTTTCTAAACATAATCTAAGTATAGCCATAGAAACAAAAAATAACTTTTGCTCTGGGAGCGTCATATCCACGTCGGTTACCCCTAAAATGACTGCCTGAGATGAAAGTTGAAACGTACGGTGAAACAAAATCTCTAACCATTGTTCAACTTTATTTAACAGGGGAGTTAAATTAGGACAAGAGGAGAACATATGAATGATGTCAACCGCAAGCTCACCGCATCTGGGACAGTTAACTCCCGTAGTCCCGCCCCATTGATATATGCGCTGTGGAGTTATATACAAATTATGCCACGTTTTAAAACATTGGACCTGGAGATTTGCAGATAGAGTGGAAGTATAACTAAGCCGCAATGACTTTTCGCAGACCTCCTGTCCAGCATGCAATCCAGTATACCATCGGCCAAAATGTTTATCTAAGTCATCTTTCTTTCTTTCGTTAATCATTTTATAAATTGAGGATATAGTGGAATGCCCACCTTTGATAGCCTCAAGTAACGGGAAGGAAGTCCAACTGACAGTCTTCCGAGAGAGAAAATCCCGGATCTGTAGGAACTTAAAAAAATGTTGATTATTAAGATTACATTTCTGTTTTAGATAGTCAAAAGTCCTTACCCCATTATCCGAGACTAAATCCCCTAACTTATTAACACCATGGGCCCTCCATTCTCTAAAATATCCATCAGCGAAAATTTGAGGCAAGAGAGTATTTCCATTAACTGGAGTGTATATATGTATTCTACCTATATTAAATAACTTCCGGATAGAGGTCCAGATTTTGAAAGCGGCTAATAAACCTTTAAACCTCACACGTTTAAAGTATGCAAAATCTATATACTTAAATAAAAACCCTGAAAGTTCTTCTCCATAAACAAGTTTATATATTGATTTCTCCCGATCCTCAAAATCAGGATAGTCCAGCAACACAGAAATATGTCTCAAGGCGGTAGCCCAATAATAAATCTGAAAATTAGGCACAGACCAGCCACCCCTTTCTCTTGGTAACGTCATAAATTTAAAGGCTCGTCTGGGTCTTCTCCCGGCCCAAAGAAACCATGAGGCAATACGTTCTATTTTTTTAAACCAGATTGGATCAAACAAAAGAGGGATAGCTCTAAAGAGATACATTATCTTCGGTAGAAAAAGCATCTTTAGAACATTACATCTCCCCATAAGTGTTAGGTGAAGATTATTCATCCTACGGGCATCTTTTTCAATTTTACACAACATCGGATTAAGATTAATCTCCACAATTACTTCTGGATTTGAGTTTATTAGAATTCCAAGGTATTTTGCGGTATTAGTAACCCTAGAGTCCACCAATAAGATCTTATCATTACAAATAATTTGGGTTTTGGATTCATTAAGATGATAGCCTGACAATTTGCCAAATTGAGATGTCAATTTTTGAATTTCCAGCAAAGCCGGTTCGGGCGAGTCTGTTAAAATGGCAAGATCATCTGCATAGCCCAATATTTTAGTTTCACCGCCCTTGGATCTCACTGGACTAATCAAATTATTCAAAAGAAATTTCTTAATTAAGGGATCTATATAAATGGCAAATAATAAGGGGGAACAGGGACAACCCTGTCGGGTACCTCTTGAGATATTAATAGTTCCCGACTGGGTCCCCGTAATTGAAATTTGCGCTGTGGGTTGTCTATACATAATCTGTATTGCTGTAATGAATCCTTCTCCAAAACCATAGTGTCTCAAAACCGCCCATAAGAAGGGCCAGGAGACCCTATCAAACGCCTTCTCCGCGTCGAGCAGAATTAAGGCCATAGGGTCCCCTGAAACCCTAGTATAATCAAATAGTGTGATTGTACGACGAATGTGGTTGATTGTTTCCCGTCCTGGGACAAAGCCATGTTGATGAACAGAAACCAATGTCTTGATCATACCAGAAAATCTCTTAGCAAGCACCTTTGCATATATTTTTACATCGCTATTGATAAGCGTAATTGGACGGTATGATCCCATGTCCGTTGGATTTTTATCTTTCTTTAAAAATGTAATAATTCGGGCCTTCTACCAGGACTCAGGGGAAGATTCCCCCTTCTGCACTATCCTAAATAAAGCCAACATAACAGGAGTAAGTTGAAGACGGAATATTTTATAGAATTCTCCTGGCAGATAGTCTGGGCCAACAGCTTTCCCCCCCGGAAGAGAATCTATAGCTTGCAAGAGCTCTTCCATACTTATTTCAGCCTCTAATACATCACGTTCTTCCGGAAGTAGTGTATCAACGCCGACCTCCCGCAAATACTCTTGTATTTCCAACTGATGCATATCATTGTCACTAATATCTTCACTATACAGATGTTGATAAAACTTTTGGAAAGCGAGCAAAATGTCCCCATTCCCGGACACCAAACCAACATCTGGATCTTGGATATTTTTAATACGCGTAGCTATTTCTCTCTCTTTGATTCTTGAGGCTAAAAGATGCCCTGCTCGCTCACTATTTTCGAACATTTTAGATTTCCAGATTAAAAATTTGCTGGCTGCCTTAGCCTGCGAGAGTTCAGTTATGGCTGATTTCGCTAAAATAATCCGAGTTTGAGCAGAGTCACTATCTCCACCCATCCGTATCTGAGTAACCAGGTTCTGCTCTGCTTCTGCCAATGCTGTATATAATCGTTGCAGTTCAGCCTTTTCCTTCTTTTGAGATTCCCAACCAAACCGTGTTGTTTCACCCCTAATCCCTGCCTTTAATGTATCCCAGACATTCTGAATACCTGTGCTATCAATATTTTCTTCCAAAAACCTAGTAATCCATAAAGACATATTATCAATATATTCTATATCCTTAAACAGGGCGCGGTTAAACGTCCAGATGTTAGTTTGAGTCCTACAGATCAGTGTGTTTATTTCAAGCAAGAGCGGATTATGGTCCGACATTACTCGTGGGAATCTAATAATTCCAGAACCTTGATGTAAAACGGGTGAACCAAAAAAATAATCCAGCCTTGAGCATATTCTATGAGGTGCAGAAAAATATGTAAAGCCGGGATCGTCCGGATTAAAAAAAAGCCCATACATCAGTTAAACCATGCAAATCTATTCAATGTTGTAGAGCACGGTATACCCTAGGCTTTCTCCCAGCATATACACTCCCTGATTGATTTAAAGTTCCACACTCTATATTAATGTTCAAGTCTCCACATATAATAAGCGGGGATGGCCAGCCTATCAGCTCTAAGCTAAGCCAATTAACTACGGTAGGGTCATCCAATACAGGACCATAAATAGAGCAAAGTGTAACATTTTTACCCTGAAAGTTACCAAACACTATTACCCAGCGACCCAAGCTGTCCGCTACGGAACGGGTTATATTGACCTTTCCTCGTCTTGCTAAGTTTGCAACACCCTTAGTCTTAGCCTCAAGTTTGGTCCAAGATACAAGCTGGAATCCCTCAATCTCCAAAAGTTTATGCTGACTGGCTTCAACATGTGTTTCCTGCAGACAGAGAACATCTGCCCGCAGGAAGCGCAGATCTTCCCTTATCCGACGTCGTTTGGACGAGTTATTAAGTCCACATATATTTATTGATACAATTCTTAAATTAGCCATACAGAAGAAAAAAATACATCCAGTAGCCCATTCTCGGCCTTTTGCACAAATTCAAATTTGGTTGAATTATCATAAAATCGGTGTCCGACTCCTCCCAAAACAGATCTCCTTCCGCAGCCCCCGCCCCTCTAAAGCTCCTCCCTCCCCCGCCCAAATACAGGTAAAATAGGTCAATAGACCCATATGATGGCTTCCCTTACCCGAGTGTCCCAAGGTTGCTCCCTGCCTCTAGAATCTATAATCCAGCATACCCACAAAAAAAAAGAAGAAACAAATATACCCCTATCTGATGCCCTAGTTAAATCTTTAAGCTTCCCCAAATCCTTTAAGATATTCTTCAGCCTTAATCTCTGATGTGAATACCCGTGTTCTGCCAGAAAATATAACCTTTAGGCGTGCGGGGTTCATTAAGAACACCTCGCACCCTTTTTGTTTTTAAAGGGAGTAATCAGGGAGAGGAGTCGCCACCTCCTTTCCACTGTTGTATGGCAAAAATCTGGGCGAACAAAAAAAGTATGCCCTTCTACAGATCTTTTGGCATCAGGACGAGCTTTCTCAAAAATAGCTTGTCTTAATAAAAAATTACCAAAAAAGATCAGGATTGCTCTTGGTTTAGCTCCCGAATCTGGGCTCTTTTTCAACGTTAGGGGAAACCGGTGGACTCGCTGAATCTCCGAATCCCATGACCATTGAAGGTGTGGGAAGGCAGCTTTAAATAGTTTTAAGACAAAGCCTCTAATATCCTCCCCCTCTACATTCTCTTCTATTCCTAATAATCTAAGATTATTTTTTCGAAGTCTGTTCTCGGAGTCCTCCAGTTTCCACATTATGTCAGCCAGTCTATCATCATTTGATGTGGTTTTGATATCAGTCTTTTGTAGCCCCGCCTCGAGATCAACAATTCTTTCCTCCAACGCCGTAGTCCAGGCAATAACCTCAGAGCATGCTTTTGTATTTCTTCGAATTGCGCCCTGAATCTTCATCGTAGCAAGTTGAGCCCTTTTATGTTCTTGTCGTGCCTCCCCTGTATTGATTTTAACAAGGCATAGATCGCAGAATTGGAAGGAGGAGAATTAAATTCCTCATGATCTTCTCTTTTTTCTTTTTTGCGAGCACTAGGTTCCTCTAAAACTGCCAAACTCATTGCAGCCTGAGTATAGTCCCATTGAAGTTTATTACTGGATTCAGAGCCGTCGCTGTCTTCAGCCTCTAAACCATGCTTTGAAACTATTTTAGGATTATTGCAGCGAGTAGAGGCCTTCTTAGATGTGCTCGTTGTTTTTGGAGGGCTATCAAGCTCGTCGCTTGAAGTTGAGTTATCGGTAATAAACCCTCCCTCGGACTCGATATCTGACTCTTCTGCTACAGAAAAGAAGCTGTCCCGATCAATCAATTCCAGCAAGGGGCCCTTGTTCTTTTCTAACCTCCCACCAATGGGGGTTTGAAAAGTGTAGGAAGTTACAGCAGAATCATTTGACCCCCC
This sequence comes from Triturus cristatus, assembly GCF_964204655.1. Taxonomy (NCBI): domain Eukaryota; kingdom Metazoa; phylum Chordata; class Amphibia; order Caudata; family Salamandridae; genus Triturus; species Triturus cristatus. The sequence continues at coordinate 1,062,507,961 of NC_140583.1, forward strand.
TGGTTTCTCTCTACTAATTGCTTCATCATTTATTTGAGGAGATTTAGCATTAGATAATTTCAAAGAACGTTCAGTATGAACCAGATCTCCAACGGTTTTAACATCCCCTTCATTACTTTCAATCGCCACATCCATAGAGCCCTCGTTACCCCCTACTAAAGAGCTTACAGGATTTATTACAGATACTGAAGACACCTGTAACTGATTTTTAGCTACCATGTTCTTTCCGGCAAACATCCCAGGGACCGTTAGCATTTTCACCTGATCAAATTTGTCCAAAGTAGAAGTAGAGGGTGTCATTCCTGTTTGATTAAAAGCTTTAGTAGGGTTGTTGCAGGGGGGTTTCTCAAAGGCTTTGTCCGCCTTATCTCCTTGCTTTCCTTTAACCAAGGCGGCTTTACCCACACTCACCGCTGATATCCTTCCTGTCGACTTCCCCAGCTTCTCCGCCTTGCCCGTAGTTTCCGCTTTGTCAGCGGCAGGATTTCTCCTCCCCCCGACACCAGCACCGACCGCCGGCTGCTCTCCTGTCGACTTCGCTACTGCAGAGCTTCCGCTTTTGCGGACAGGCATCCCGACGAACGCGGCAGACTCGTTCCTCCCTTCCACCGCTATCCACACCCACCAGGCCCTCAGGTGTGCGCGGCTCAGAGAGGCGGAGACTACCCGCAGCCAGGATTGGCGAACGTGAAACACGGTGAGCATAGGTTTTTCCTCCTTCTTAGTTTAGGGGCGTTAAGGAGAGACAATAGTTCCTTCAGGGGGTCAACGTTGTGTTATCAATAATATAAATCCAAGACAAAACATGTCTTTTTAGCCCATAGACGAGTATGCGAGTAACTGCTATTCAGACCGGACAGCGGGAGCGACCTTCACTCGGTATCAAGCGGCCGCCATCTCGCCTGCGTGTAGCTCCTCACAACGCTTTAATTCTAATGTATTATTCAGTTAGTTGTCATAAGAAAAAAAGGTTTTATATTTTGCAAACTTCATGTATGGTGAACAATGGATGTTTATTTAATTGTTGTTACAGATCATCCCCAGATGAAGGCCACATAAGGCCGAAATGCATTGGGAGTTGAACATGTTTTGCTCAAAACAATGAACTGCAGTGAATTAAAACTGCAGTGGCTTAAAGAAGTATTAAAATAAAAACGCATGAAAGAAACACATGGTTGGATAATCATTCAATAAAAGGATACTAACCAGATTATAAACACAACTTGAAAACCAAATAACCTCCTGTTGGAGGGCACTTTGTTGCCCTGGGGACACACCTCACAAGCAGTGGGGTGCTATTATTCCTAAACCACTGAGTCATTCACACAACTCTCCAGGTGGATACAATTGTGTTTGTTGGCCAGTGCCCGTGTGAGGCTAATTGACAACAAGGTCACAGAGTGGCAAATTTCTAAAAGTTGCATTAGTTTAATAGTGACAATAAATTAGTCCTGGGAATTAGGTCGGGTTTAATACAACAATTAATTTGATACCATACAGTATCCATCTGGTAGCCCTATTCTGAAGATAGCCAGGCTGAGGGGTCAGCTTGTAAGCCTGTTTTAGCCAATGAGGCTACTAGCATTTCCGCAAATAAAACGACAACTTAGAAGTGTTGCTTCTAAAATATATAGAGCAATACTGGCACCACTTAAAATATGCAGCTCCCTGCTTTAGGGCTCATAGGCCTTCCTTAGGGGAGACTTACATGTATTGCTAAGGGAAGTGGGGGCTTTGCCATTAGCTTAAATTGCAAAATGGAATTAGCAGTGTTGCCAGTGCCCGTCTAGGCTTCAGTGGCAGGCTGGTCATCATTTTGTCACACACGGGGTGGCACAACCAGTGCTGCAGCCCTGGGTGGACACTGTGCCTCACATGCCCTAGGTATCCTGGGTACCATATACTATGGACTGGTAGGTAAGTCAGTCCTTGCCAATTGGGGATAGCCAATTCAACATTCCCTTTGTAAGGGTGAGGACACTGGCACTGAGGTCTGATCTGCAGCCTCAGTGCACCCTCAGAGCCGATAAACCAGCAGCATCAGTCCAAAAATATAGGGGTGAACAAGCAAAAGAAAGCATTTCCTTACATTCACACACCTGTGAATAGAGAAAGACCTGCAACCTCTGACATACCAGAGAATGGAGACAGGCCAAAAACCTCTAAAACACAGGGCCGGCTTTAGGGCGGTGCGACCGGTGCCACCGCACCGGGTGCTGGCTTCCTGGGGGCGCCGTGTTTGAACGCTTATTATGCGTTTCTTTCCCCCCAGCAATTACCAGGCCTCACATAAATGTCAAGATAACTCGTGTGATTAATTATCTTCCTGGAGAGAGATCAGCATTTTGTATATGGTGAAGTTAGTGCAGAGGGTTAATATGCCTGCTGCAAAGAACGTGTACCAAGTAGATTACAGAGTGCGTATGATGTAAACAGATCAGCCGGTTACTGCTTTCAAAAGAGATCCTTTTGTTACTTGCAATTTATATCTTAAAATCCTAATATAGAATAGTGAGCTATTGACTTTCATCTTACAACTGCATACACACTGCAAAGTATACATTATTAGAACATTGATTAATGTTGCAAAAAGGGTTAATTTGGCTAGAAATCGATTCTTATTATTAAAGAAAACTCCCAACTATGCTGTTTCTTTTTCGTCTCTGCGTTTGTGCTTCTCCACACCAAGCACTCCTGAACTATACTGCCTACCAGTATGGATGACATGTGACTCCTACATTTTTAGTCCTTTGGCTTATGTAACATTTCCTATACACTGATTTACACACGTATGATTGATTGTCTCTGTGTAATGTGCGTGTGATGCAAAGTGCTCAGACACCTTACACTGGTATGAGTGGCGCTATATAACTATGTCAATGCATCTGAGAGAGCGTGGTTTTGGAGACTTGGTCACTGTTAAAGGGTGCTAGTGAGAGAATCCGTGGTGGAGGTGGTCATGGGCGGGGGGCGCCAGCAAACATTGTCGCACAGGGCGCCACCAGCACTAAAGCCGGCCCTTCTAAAACACCTGTGAATACAGAGAGGCCAGTGACGTCTCACACACCTGTGAACATAGACAAGCCAATGACCTCTCACCCACCTGTGAATAGAGAAGGGTCCGTGACCCCTCACACCACTGTCGGTATACAGAGGTCAGAAGATAAGCAGGCCAGTGAAATTCGTGAAAATAGAAAGGTCAGTGACCTCTGACGCACCTGTGAATATTGACAAGTTAGACTCATCCCCACCCTGCACAGCGACAGGCACATATACACACACACCGTCACACACGTGGAAAAAGACGCACACCCAGACTCATTTCCAAACAGACATGCACGGGTACAAACAGACACACACACGTAAATACACACAGTCGCATAACCATACACACCGACGCACACAGGCACATATACTGTGGTTCATAGTGGGACGGTGCTTGTCTCAGCTTGGAGACGAATTTAAAAAACAATCATAAAAACCAGAGCCGAAACAGATTTCTTGTGGAAACTGATGATGTGCAACTGAGAACTATGTTACCATGACAACAAGAGGGTCTGGGGGAAGAAAGATGAGGACAGGGCTGGTGTTAGGTGGAGGAATTAACAGCGAGAGGCGAGAGCCTGTCCTGGGCACATACTCAAAGCGCGGAGGGAGCCATCGAGTGCATACTCCAGGGGCGCAGGGACACCTCTCGCAGCACACAATGACAGGATGCAAGAGGCGCGTGCGTGCCTCACTCTTCACATACTCACGGGCTGCAGGCATCCTTCCTTGGGTACGCGCTCGCTTGGTGTAGGGGCCCTCAGCAGGCACCGAGCCACTGCCTGGAGCCCCTCACGACAACACACTCTTATTGACTGTAGAAGATCTCCATGGCACACACTTAGAAACTCCGTGAGAGCACACTCACAGGAAACCTCTGACTGAGCAATAACTGCAGCGAAGCCACATTTCTGAGCCCATACTACGCGACTGCTAAACGCCCTTACTGAGCACAAACCCAGAGACTGCTGGAAGCCCTCCCGAGAACATACTCAGAACCGTCACTGAGCACATACAGACAACAAGGACCTCTCTGAGCACACGCTCCAAGACTGCAGGGAGACCTCCCCGAGTACAGACTCATAGACTGCAGTGCGTCCTCCCAGAGAAAACACTCACAGACTGCAGGGAGCCTTCACCGAGCACAGACTCACAGACTGCATCGAGTCCTCCGAAAGAAAACATGCACATACTGCAGGGAACCTTCACCGAGAACAGACTGCAGTGACTCCTCCCCAGAGAAAACCCTCATAGACTGCAGGGAACCTTCACCAAGCACAGACTCACAGACTACAGTGAGTCCTCCCAGAGAAAACACGCACATACTGCAGGGAACCTTCACCGAGAACAGACTGCAGTGACTCCTCCCCAGAGAAAACCCTCACAGACTGCAGGGAACCTTCACCAAGCACAGACTCACAGACTGCAGTGAGTCCTCCAGAGAAAACACACACAGAATGCAAGGAGCCTTCACCAAGCACAGACTCCAGACTCACAGACTGCAGTGAGTCCTCCCAGGGAGAAAACCCTTACAGACTGCAGGGAACCTTCACCGAGCACAGAGTCACAGATTGCAGTGAGTCCTCCCAGAGAAAATACCCACAGAATGCAGGGAACCTTCACCGAGCACAGACTCACAAACTGCATCGAGTCCTCGCAGAGAAAACAAACACAGACTGCAAGCAACCTTCACCGAGCACAGACTGCAGTGCGTCCTCTCAGAGAAAACACTCACAGTCTGCAGGGAGCCTTCACCAAGCACAGACTCACAGACTGCAGTGCGTCCTCCCAGAGAAAACACACACAGACTGCAGGGAGCCTTCCTCAAGCACAGACTCACAGACTGCAGTGAGTCCTCCCAGAGAAACACACACAGACTGCAGGGAGACCTCCCCGAGCACAGACTCACAGACTGCAGTGAGTCCACCCAGAGAAAACACCCACAGACTGCAGGGAACCTTCACCGAGCACAGACTCACAGACTGCATCGAGTCCCCTGAGAGAAAACACACACAGACTGCAGGAAAACCTCCCCGAGCACAGACTCACAGACTGCAGTGCATCCTCCCAGAGAAAACACACACAGACTGCAGGGAGACCTCCCCGAGCACAGACTCACAGACTGCAGTGCATCCTCCCAGAGAAAACACTCACAGACTGCAGGGAGACCTTCCCGAGCACAGACTCACAGACTGCAGTGCGTCCTCCCAGAGAAAACACTCACAGTCTGCAGGGAGCCTTCACCGAGCACAGACTCACAGACTGCAGTGAGTCCTCCCAGAGAAAACACACACAGACTGCAGGGAGCCTTCCTCAAGCACAGACTCACAGACTGCAGTGAGTCCTCCCAGAGAAACACACACAGACTGCAGGGAGTCCTCCCCGAGCACAGACTCACAGACTGCAGTGAGTCCACCCAGAGAAAACACACACAGACTGCAGGGAGACCTCCCCAAGCACAGACTCACAGACTGCAGTGCATCCTCCCAGAGAAAACACACACAGACTGCAGGGGGGGAACAACCTTTACAACGCAACTTTTACAACGCACTACCTTTACAACGCATTTTTTACAACGCATAATCCATTACAACGCATGACATTACAACGCATGACACTACAACGCATTTTTAAAAACTACCTTTACAACGCATTCCATTACAACGCATACTACCATTACAACGCATACCATTACAACGCATAATATTACACTACACTATCCAACACTTACCTTACTGTTGCACCCCCTGGAGTCAGAATAGTAATTTTTACCCCTATACTATCCAACACTTACCCTACTGTTGCACCCCCTGGAGTTAGAATAGTAATTTTTACCCCTATTCTATCCAACACTTACCCTACTGTTGCACCCCCTGGAGTTAGAATAGTAATTTTTACCCCTATACTATCCAACACTTACCCTACTGTTGCACCCCCTGGAGTTAGAATAGTAATGTTTACCCCTATACTATCCAACACTTACCCTACTGTTGCACCCCCTGGAGTTAGAATAGTAATTTTTACCCCTATACTATCCAACACTTACCCTACTGTTGCACCCCCTGGAGTTAGAATAGTAATTTTTACCCCTATACTATCCAACACTTACCCTACTGTTGCACCCCCTGGAGTTAGAATAGTAATTTTTACCCCTATACTATCCAACACTTACCCTACTGTTGCACCCCCTGGAGTTAGAATAGTAATTTTAACCCCTATACTATCCAACACTTACCCCACTGTTGCACCCCCTGGAGTTAGAATAGTAATTTTTACCCCTATACTATCCAACACTTACCCTACTGTTGCACCCCCTGGAGTTAGAATAGTAATTTTTACCCCTATACTATCCAACACTTACCCTACTGTTGCACCCCCTGGAGTTAGAAAAGTAACTTTTACCCCTATACTATCTAATACTTACCTTAAATGCAATTTAATATTATGCGTTGTAATGGTATGCGTTGTAAAGGTAGTATGCGTTGTAATGGAAATGCGTTGTAAAGGTAGTTTTTAAAAATGCGTTGTAGTGTCATGCGTTGTAATGTCATGCGTTGTAATGGATTATGCGTTGTAAAAAATGCGTTGTAAGTGCATGCGTTGTAAAAGTGTGCGTTGTAACGACATACATCCCTGCAGGGAGACCTCCCCGAGCACAGACTCACAGACTGCAGTGCGTCCTCCCAGAGAAAACACACACAGACTGCAGGGAACCTTCACTGAGCACAGACTCACAGACTGCAGCAAACCTTCACTGAGCACAGACTCACAGACTGCAGCGAACCTTCACTGAGCACAGACTCACAGACTGCAGCGAACCTTCACTGGGCACAGACTCACAGACAGCAGCGAACCTTCACTGGGCACAGACTCACAGACTGCAGCGAACCTTCACTGAGCGCAGACTCACAGACTGCAGCGAACCTTCACTGAGCGCAGACTCACAGACTGCAGTGAACCTTCACTGAGCACAGACTCACAGACTGCAGCGAACCTTCACAGCGTACAGACTCACAGACTGCAGCGAACCTTCACTGAACACAGACTCACAGACTGCAGCGAACCTTCACTGGGCACAGACTCACAGACTGCAGCGAACCTTCACTGGGCACAGACTCACAGACTGCAGTGACGCCTCCCAGAGGATATGCTCACAGACTGCAGCGAACCTTCACTGGGCACAGACTCACAGACTGCAGCGAACCTTCACTGAGCGCAGACTCACAGACTGCAGCAAACCTTCACTGAGCACACTCAGCGGGGGCATGGGCACTCACAGCGCACAGGCTGACAGATTGCGTGGAGACCTGCTGAGCGCACACTCATATATGTCATCAAACATGCCCTAGGTACACACTCCAATCCTTCAGAGCACCCGGCTGCACTGACACTTGTAGCCCGCGAGCAGCCTGGCTGCACCTCTGCCCTAAACAAAGACTCAGAGTCTGTGAGGAGCACCCGCCTGAGAAGCTGGCACTGTCCCATTAAAGGAACAATGCCCCAGGTGACACGTGCTTCAAACTGCCCTATTAAAAGTATAGAAGCCCTGCTAAAAACATAAGGGTGACAGTGCCCCATTAATAGTGTGAACACCCTTTGAGAGGCACTTACAATGCGCTATTTAAGGTGCAGCAACCCTATTGAGAAATGCTTCTGCATCAAACTACCAATGTCCTGCTGAGAAGTGCTTCAACTGCCCCTTTAACAGTAAAGCATCCCAGCAGAGAAGTGCTGGCACAACCGCATTAAAAGTGGGGCAGCCCTGCTGAGAAGTACTAACACTGTCACATAAAAGGACACACATGCTTCGAAGGCCCATAAACTGCCCTCTGGGCTCCACACTGTCCAACAACTGTCTGCATAAAGGGAGCACACCAATATCAGTTAATCTGGAAGAGGGGCAGTGTTCAGATGTGTGTGTATGGGTTTTTGCATGTGAGTGACAGAAAAGCGAGTGTGTCTGAGGGCATATTCAACTCATACTTTGTGTGTATTTGCATCTGGACATGTTCAATTCATAGTCTGTGTATGTATGTGTCTGTCTATGTGTATGTGTGTGTGAGACTGTGTGTATCTGAGTACTGTCAGTGTATGTCTGTTTGTGCGATGGGGTGTATGTGTGTGGTAAGTGTGTGTCTGTAGTATCCCGTGTGTTCCCATATCTTGTATGTTTGAGCTGGTGTCTGGAATTCTGAGAGGGGATAATATAATGGGAAAGGCTCCTGACTCTTGTAGGAAGTCTCTGCCCAAGGAGCAGAATGCAAGTTAGCCCATGTAGAGGGCCGCCCCACGTAAAGCTTTTATCAGGAGAACAGAATCGAGTCAGCCCTTTGGCAAATTGTATACTTTACCTACATTTTAATAGTTTTAGCTTCATTATTTTAATAACAGTTTTTACTCATAGTCTAACATAGTAGTATTGTAATTTGTTATGGCTGTTTCGAAATATGAAACTGTTTTATTCGATGATGGTTTGTAATGGTTTTAATTAACTGTACAATAAAGTATTACCTTACCTTACCTCTGCCCAAGGAGCCAGCTGAGAGGAGTGATACACTGAGAGGATTTGTTCCAGTGTATGGTATTAAGCTTAAGCACAATGCTATGGAGACAGTTTTTCAGTCTAGTTCAAGCCTTTGCAGCACGACCGCCATAGATTTTAATGGAGTGGTCCTGATGATACATGATGAAAAGATGCTCAAGCATGCTCCATGTTAGAAATGGGATTTCTTGTTGGCTAAGGTTTGCACCCAAGCCAGGCAGAAACCACTACTCTAGTCAGGACAAGGGAGTTACACTCCTAAAATAACCCCTGCTCACCCCCTTGGTAGCTTGGCACGAGCAGTCAGGCTTATCTTAGAGGCAGTGTGTAAAGCAATTGCACAAAACCAACAGTAATACAATGTAAGCACTACAAACGGACACCACACCAGTTTTATAAAAATATACAATATTTTTATATAAACAAGACCAAATACGATAAATATCCAGCATACAGTACTTCAGAAATAGTTACTTCTCAAAATGTCTTTAAGTTGCAAAATACGTTGAAAAACACAGTTCGTACGGGTCGGTAGCTCGGTCCGAGCCTACCGCGATGCTGAAAACAACAGAGTCTTGCAGTTCCCGCTGACCGCATCGGTACGGGCCAGCAACAGCGGGACAGATTCGTTCACAGTACCTTTCTTAGTGCGGCTCACACGGGTGTGCAAGTCGGTCTTGGCATCCGCTGCAGTTGCGATGCAAAATGGATGCGGTGCAAGGTGCGGTGTCCCTCGATGCGGTGCGAGCAACGGCTCGGTGACGATCATGCAGACGGCGTCGGTGAGACCAAGGCTTGCAGTGCAGGGCGAATCAGTGCTCGATGCTGTGCTGGCAGATTGCGGTGCAGGTGACAGAGCCGGTTGTGGCGTTCGTCGCGGTCATGGTGCAAGGTGGAAGCGTGCAAGGTGCGGTGTTCCTCGATGCGGTGCGAGCAGCGGCTCAGTGACGATCGTGTAGACGGCGTCGGTGGCTTACGGTGCAGGGCAAGACGGTGCTCTGTGCGGTGCTGGCAAGTTGCGATGCGAGCGACAGAGCCGGTTGGCGGGAATTGGCGCCGGCCGAGCCGGACAGCTGTGCGTGACGAGTCGGTCACGGGTGCCGAGCTAGCAGCGACCGTGTCGGTGAGCCCAGGCCAGGGAAGTGAAGCAAGGCGATGCAGGTTGTGGTGTCTCTCGATGCGGTGCAGGCAGCGGCTTGGTGACGGAGTCGGTGAGACCAAGGCTTGCGGTGCAGGGCAAGTCGGTGCGGCGCCTTCAGGACACAAGACCAGCGACGGACTCGGTGACGGAGTTGGTCGCGGTTCCCTCTTCTCTGTGGCAACTGAAACAGCGGTTCCAGGAGCGGTACCCAGAGGTTGGTGAAGTCTTTGCAGTCCCTGAGACTTCTTAACAGGAGGCCAGCTCGGTTCAGGCCCTTGGAGATACTCAGCACAAGTAGAGAAAGTTCAGTCCAGTCCTTTCACTGCCCAAGGCAGAAGCAGCAGCTACAGGCCAACCCAACAAAGCAACAACACAGCAAAGGGGCAGTACTCCTCCTGGCAGCTCTTCCAGCTCTTCATCTTGGCAGGTTCCTTGATTCCAGCGAGATCTAAAATTCTTGGGTTGGGGTCTCAATATTTGTACCAAGTTTCTCTTTGTTCTCTGAAGGCAGAGAGGCCTTTGCCTAGTCCAAACCAGTTCTGGTCAGTCCTGGAGCACTCTGTTTACATGACTCCTTCTTTCCTTTCACAGTGCAGGGCAGAGACATCAGACGCACCGCAGGAGGTGGAGCCAGCATTGGGGAGGGAAAGCACAGCCCTATTCAGGTCCCAGGTACATCTCCTCCCACACATCTACATGGAGATCTCTCTATTCAGTCCTGTGCTGCCTCACCCTGTCTCCGGGAATTCCCCAGCCCCCTGGAATTCCCAAGCCCCAGCCCCTGTCACTCAAACTCCAGACAAGGAATACACAACCTAGCAGAGGCAGGTTTGGATGGTCAGACAAGAAAATACCTACTTTCTAAAAGTGGTATTTTCAAACTCAGAATGTTAAAACCAACTTCACTAAAAGATGTATTTTATCATTCTTAGTTCAGGCATACTAAACTTAAATTTCTACCATGTTCCCTGTGTCAGTTAGGATTATAGGATGTAATAATCCAACTGCCCATTCTGGCCTATGGAGAACAGATAGCCTTGCAATAGTGAAAAACTAAGTAGGCTGTAATTCACTATCAGGACATGCCACACACACCAGGGCATGTCCTACCTTTCACATACAATGCACCCTGCCCACAGGGGTACCTTGGGCCTACCTTAGGGGTGACTAACATGTAGGAAAGGGAAGGTTCAGGGACTTGCAAGTGTGTGCACTTGCCAAGTCAACATGGCAGCCCCAGGCTGTGCACAGGCTCTGCAATGGCAGGCCAGAGTTACACTTTACGGGCTGTTTCTGTGGGTGGCACAATCCAGTGCTGCAACCCACCAACAGCATTTGATCTATAGGCCCTGGCACTCACAGTGCACTTTACTAGGGACTGACACATAGATCAAATAGGCCAATCATGGAAATACCAATCCATACACATTTTATACAGGAGCACTTGCACTTTCCCACTGGACAGCAGTGAGGAAAGTGTGCAGAATCATTACACCAGCAAAAACAGAGTCAAAAATGGGAGGTCAGAAAGCAAAAAGTCAGGGGAAACACGCCAAAAGATGCCAAGTCTAACACTCCAGTTTCTGTGAGGTCGATGGGGGCAACCTTTGAGGTAATTCTTCGGTCCATGAGTCATGTGGGCCAACTTTGGCCACAGAGGTCAGGGTCCCACAAAGTCCTCTTTGAGACTATAGAAAGGTCAGTTGCGGCTCGGCTACTGTTCTCCATTTACAGCAGTCACAGCAAAATCCTTGGGTGGGGGCTAGTGTCCCTCTTGGGCGACAAAATCCGAAGTCTGACAACACTCTCAGCTGCTGTAGAGAAAATGGAAAGTTTAAGAAAGGCTTCTTTACATTATGCATAACTCTGAAATGACACATAGAGCTTCAGGCAGTAATATATTCAATTGTGATGGTGACATTGGGAGAAGCATTGGTGAGTGTGCAGTATGATTTCTCTTTTAAGGTGACTGTGACCCAAGCTAGCCTTGGGATGGTCCTGTGTGCGCAGTTTGTGTTAGTGTACTGCAATGGTTGCACGTCGCTCCATTTAAATTTGAGTACCACTGGGCTGGGTACATATGTCACTTACGAGCTGGACCCATCGCTAGAGTGGTGATCATCCTGTAGCAAGCAAGAACCTTGATGAGCGTATGAGGCCTGTCTGTGTTTGAGCAGGACAAACACATTCTCTAAGAGCACTGGTTAAAGGCATTCACATATTCCATGGCACCTAGCATAGAGTGACTAGAGCAGATGGCATGGTTCCCGCAAGCACTGTGGTCAAGGCGATAGACAGAGGTCTTGTGACAATAAGTAGCACGAGATGAATGGTGACTTTTCTCACCGGCGCGAGTCAGTCTGCGCTGGAAGAGTAGTATGGTGTTTGGGGCACAGTAGCACAACTTACCTGTAGGAGAGACTCACCAATGTATTTCAGTCCAGACCTGGGTGGGGGAATGGAGGCTCTGGCTATGTAGGTTTTAACATCCTGAAGGAGGGCAGAGAGCTGATGTTTGAATGGGACAAGTCCGGGGAAGTTGAAAATAGACTATCCAAGGTGATCTGGTCAGAAAGAGAAGTAGGACAATCTCCAAGGACACTGGAGATAGAAATGAGCCTGTAATGTTTCAGAGTATACTGTGTACTGGAGTCATGGGAAGTCTAACCATTGCCAGCCTAGCATTTGTCCAATTGTGATATTAAAATATGACATTCAGTTAATTAATCAGCAGGATTATTTGGCATTCATGGACGTCATATTATTCAATGTGCTTTAGTTAAGAAAGGGCCTTGTTCCCAACTAACAGTGAGGTTCATTAGATTGGGGAACAGTTTGGTTGGTGATTCCTGCGTATTCTCATGTGCCATAAACACTTTATTGGTAATGCATGTGTTGGGTAAGTACGTTTTTGTGTAAGCAGATTTCTGTTGCTTGGAAATCGCAGTTGATGTTATGGTTGTGGTGTGCTGAATGCTTAGTGCTGCAAGACAGGTTTGAAAACTTTATATAATCCACCTGTAGGTTGTTTTGTGAGTACCTTTGAGCATTTACTTTTAACACCAAATGGAATCTAGTTAGCTGTTTGGAGAAAATGGTGTGGTGCCCAGCTGCATGTTTTTTTTTTTTTAATTTTTTTTTTTTATTCCTCATTTACTGCCATGGTTCCAGACTACTGAGAGCCTACCACATGGGTAACAGAACTGCAAGTGCACCATTGCGCTGGCACAGTCAATACTGGAAGGGAAGTAGATGAAAGATCAAATACAAAATCCCTACAGCTGCCACGGCCACCCTAACAGTTCAACCCATGTTAGCCAGCTGACAGAAGTTAACCAATTTTGTGGTTATAGATGCCGCTGCCGATGATGTGTGCGACCTTGGCGAAAGGAAGGGTACCCAACAAAAAAGCAGCAAGATAGTTCAATGGCAGAGTAATCATCGGAGCTGGGGAAAGAAAAAAAAAAAAAAAAAACCCCAGCGAGATCAGGGAGACCCCTCCAACAACTTCCAAAAGTTTCTCCTGTCACAATTGCCGGTCCTAGCTATGTCTAGTTTAGAAATCTGAAGTAGGGATCTGTGCCACTCATACAGCGATGGTGCGGTGGGTTCTTTCCAGCGTTTACAGATTTCTCTACGAGCCACCAGCATTGCATAAAATAATAGGTTACCAGCCATAGACCGTGTAGAGTCTACCGTTCCGAAGATTACTAGTTTCAGGTCTATTACTATCAGGCGTCCCAGCCAGGCCGAGAGTTTACTACTAATTGCATCCCAAAATGGAGTTAGGTGAGGACACTCAAAAAACATGTGTGAGTCAGCAGCCTCCAGAAGTCCACATCTCGGGCAAGCCACCGGACCTCCTGCAGCAAATTTCGAGAGCCTTTGTGGGGAATAGTAAGCCCTATGTAGTGTAAACAAATGATTCCTGCGTAGCCAAGCTGGTTTCACTAATTCCCACAACAGTTTACAGGACATCAACCAGAGATCAGCAACGTTGGAGTCAGGTATCAAGGAACTCCATAGCTGTTCTGGGAGATCAAAGTCGCCATCCATTTAATCCATTATTAGAAAGTACCATAGCGAGACCTCTTTTTTTACAGGAGGCTGATCGAGTAAAAGCTGCATGTTGTTGTGCAGGCATGTGCTAATGTGTGTGTCCAAGCTTCGCAGATGTGGTAAGAGTAGTATACGGTCAGGACACATGCAAGTGTAGTATACACGTGTGTGTTGGTGTGAACTGGGAAAAGAACAGTACCCTGACGCTAGAGGTTGTTTGTGGGGAGTTCCCCCTGGTATGCAAAGTTGGAGAAGTGCAGTACCCCAGCATTATGAGAAGTTGCATGGGGAGGTACCCTACAATACGTGTAGTTGGGGAACAATAGTACTCTTTCATGAGAAGTTGTAAGGGGGAGTACCCCATGGTGTGCTAAATTGTGGAAGAGTAGTTCCCCGTTGTGAGACGTTTCATGGGCTAGTACCCCTGGGGTGCTATGTGGGAGCGGAAGTACCATGTTGCAAGAAGTCTCATGGGCAAGTGCCCTGTGGATTGAAAATGTTAGGACATGTAGTACCCCATTATGTTTTCGCGATAGCTACAAGCTTTGCTTGAGTGTTGTATGCGATGGCCACAAATTTCCCCTCAAGTGACATTCTGTAAGAATGGAATATTTTCAAGGCATGTTTTACAGGAGGTGGAATATATCTGTGATTGGGTTGTGGTGTGTTTTATTCAGTTTGCTTATAATGGAGTTGGTCGGTGTTGTATTGAATGGTATTGTTTAATGTAGCTCTAGTGGGTTGTAGGACAGTACTTTTTTACCGGCTGATGTGATCTGGTGTGAGTGGTTGTATGCTGGGTTCCTTTTGTGTTTGATTGTTGTATTGTGTCAATAATTTGTCAGTATGAGTCTACTAGGCGCTGTCATCATTCTGTTCGGAAGATGTCTGTAAGAAGGAGGCAGAGGAAACGCACTGGAACGCTAACCCGCTGCCACCTAGAAAAGAAAATGACATAGTTGAAAGAGATGAAGGATATAAACCACAGACAAAATAGAACATACAAGACTGACTTTTTTCCCAACAGGAGGATACAATATAAAAAGACAGAGAAGACAGACAGGGAAGAGACGAGGAGGTGTCGCCATAGAGGGAGGAAGACACGCAAAGCGAGGAGGACACGGAAAGAGAGGAGGACGCGGCGTGAGGAGGGGAAAGAGGGAAGGAGACGCCTGACCTGCTCTTAGAACTGAGACAGAAGCAGTGATGGGAAAACAGGAGGTGCTTGCTCATACCAATGAGCCTCCTGGAGAAGAAACCTTCTGGAGAAGCCCTTGGTCCCGCTACGCTTCTGGAGGAGTACGGCTCGCCCTGGTCAGTGCATGAGTAAGTGGGTGGAGGATGAGGAGTGGGGAAGATGGCTCTGTTAGTGGGAGAGACAGGAAAAGGAATTAAATGAAGAGAGTAAAACTATAATAGGAAATCGTTTTTTTGATTTAAAGTGAAATTGTGCATCAAAGTGGATTTACTTTCACAAAGCAAAAGAACTTGAAGTGAACATTTGTTTTTGTTGTTGTTTGGAAAAGCCTCGAGTGACATTGAAAGGAGCCAAGAAATTATTAATTAACAGAAAGGAGGAAAGTACAGAAATTAAGCAGAAGAATAGGAAAGAGAGAGAGGAGAGATAAAGAAGGAAGAACACCCAGTCTACCTCGTCCCTACCGTTTCTGGGTCAATTTCCAGAGTACAGTACTGGGTGCAGATTAATTGCTTTCTTTGGCCTGGTACTTTGTCATGTTGGTTTGACGATCCAGTGTGACTGAGCCTGGGGCATGTTGGAGTGCTGGGCTGCATGTTTGTGTGTGGTGGAGTGTGTTATCCTTCTGGAGTGTATGTTGCCTGTAGAAGTCAGAGAAAGTGTGAGAGACGTTGTGTCTGTGTCACCTGCCTAGTTTAGTAGCATGATTTGTGAAGTCTGAGGACTTTGTGTGACGTATTGTTGTTAGGAAAGGTTTTGTGCTGAGTCTGGTCAAGGGAGTTTTGAGTTGAGAAGATGTATGGTTAAACTTTCTGTTTTGGCTTTGTTGGTGCCTTGAATGTGTAGACTAAAGGACGAGGGAGAACTCCTTAGTTGAAGGAAGCAGAAGGGTTCCGTGCCCAGACTGTTGCATGACTAAGGTGCCGATTACGATCCGGTAAAAAAATTCCCCGTACGACTCGTATCCGGTCTTTTTACCGTACGAATCGTACAAGTGCCGTACAAACTGCCAATTACGATTCGCATGGGAAAAAGACCATACGAATCGCATTGGGAATAATTCCCCACACGTCCTCGGGTCGGAAAATGTGTCCGACACGTCCCCGGACGATTTACCGTACAAATGTGAAAAGTGAAGTCCGACCGCGGAATCACGATCCATCCCGTGCGTCCGATGTTACAACCGTATGGAAAAAACACCGTCCGCACCGAACACCCATAGCAACCATGGAGACATGTGCCCGCATACGCGCTGACCTCCCCCAGCCCCCGTACGTTCGAGTCGTACCCCCGTGTATGTACACCCGTGTACGTGTCGTACCCCCCGTGTATGTACACCGTGTACGTTCGAGTCGTACCCCCACCCGTGTATGTACACCCGTGTACGTTCGAGTCGTACCCCCACCCGTGTATGTACACCCGTGTACGTGTCGTACCCCCGTGTATGTACACCCGTGTACGTTCGAGTCGTACCCCCACCTGTGTATGTACACCCGTGTACGTTCGAGTCGTACCCCCACCCGTGTATGTACACCCGTGTACGTGTCGTACCCCCGTGTATGTACACCCGTGTACGTTCGAGTCGTACCCACACCCGTGTATGTACACCCATGTACGTGTCGTATCCCCGTGTATGTACACCCATGTACGTTCGAGTCGTACCCCCCTGTGTATGTACACCCGTGTACGTGTCGTACCCCCCGTGTATGTACACCCGTGTACGTTCGAGTCGTACCCCCACCCGTGTATGTACACCCGTGTACGTGTCGTACCCCCGTGTATGTACACCCGTGTACGTTTGAGTCGTACCCCCACCCGTGTATGTACACCCGTGTACGTTCGAGTCGTACCCCCACCCGTGTATGTACACCCGTGTACGTGTCGTACCCCCCGTGTATGAACACCCGTGTATGTTCGAGTTGTACCCCCACCCGTGTATGTACGACCCGTACCCTCACCCGCGTACGTATGGAGCGTACCCCCCACCCCAACAGTGTAAGTACGACCCGTACCCTCACCTGCGTATATATGGAGCGTACCCCCACCCCAACCGTGTATGTACGACCCGTACCCTCACCCGCATATGTATGGAGCGTACCCCCACCCCACCCGTGTATGTACGACCCGTACCCTCACCCGCGTACGTATGGAGCGTACCCCCCACCCCAACAGTGTAAGTACGACCCGTACCCTCACCTGCGTATGTATGGAGCGTACCCCCACCCCAACCGTGTATGTACGAACCATACCCTCACCCGCATATGTATGGAGCGTACCCCCACCCCAACCGTGTATGTACGACCCGTACCCTCAGCTGCGTATGTATGGGGCGTACCCCCACCCCAACCGTGTATGTACGGACCGTACCCTCACCCGCGGACGTATGGAGCGTACCCCCACCCCAACCGTGTATGTACGGACCGTACCCCCACCCCAACCTTGTATGTACGACGCGTACCCCCACCCGCGTATGCATGGAGCATACCCCCACCCCAACATTCTAAGTACGGAGCGCACCCCAGGCCCCAACATCACCACCTTCACACAACAGTGTGAGAGACGTTGTGTCTGCGTCACCTGCCTAGTTTAGTAGCATGATTTGTGAAGTCTGAGGACTTTGTGTGGCGTATTGTTGTTAGGAAAGGTTTTGTGCTGAGTCTGGTCAAGGGAGTTTTGAGTTGAGAAGATGTATGGTTAAACTTTCTGTTTTGGCTTTGTTGGTGCCTTGAATGTGTAGACTAAAGGACGAGGGAGAACTCCTTAGTTGAAGGAAGCAGAAGGGTTCCGTGCCCAGACTGTTGCATGACTAAGGTGCCGATTACGATCCGGTAAAAAAATTCCCCGTACGACTCTTATCCGGTCTTTTTACCGTACGAATCGTACAAGTGCCGTACAAACTGCCAATTACGATTCGCATGGGAAAAAGACCATACGAATCGCATTGGGAATAATTCCCCACACGTCCTCGGGTCGGAAAATGTGTCCGACACGTCCCCGGACGATTTACCGTACAAATGTGAAAAGTGAAGTCCGACCGCGGAATCACGATCCATCCCGTGCGTCCGATGTTACAACCGTATGGAAAAAACACCGTCCGCACCGAACACCCATAGCAACCATGGAGACATGTGCCCGCATACGCGCCGACCCCCCCCCCAGCCCCCGTACGTTCGAGTCGTACCCCCCGTGTATGTATCGTACCCCCGTGTATGTACACCCGTGTACGTTCGAGTCGTACCCCCACCCGTGTATCTACACCCGTGTACGTTCGAGTCGTACCCCCACCCGTGTATGTAAACCCGTGTACGTGTCGTACCCCCCGTGTATGTACACCCGTGTACGTTCGAGTCGTACCCCCACCCGTGTATGTACACCCGTGTACATGTCGTACCCCCGTGTATGTACACCCGTGTACGTTCGAGTCATACCCCCACCCGTGTATGTACACCCGTGTACGTGTCGTACCCCCCGTGTATGTACACCCGTGTACGTTCGAGTCGTACCCCCACCCGTGTATGTACACCCGTGTACGTGTCGTACCCCCGTGTATGTACACCCGTGTACGTTCGAGTCGTACCCCCACCCGTGTATGTATGACCTGTACCCTCACCCGCGTACGTATGGAGCGTACCCCCCACCCCAACAGTGTAAGTACGACCCATACCCTCACCCGCGTATGTATGGAGCGTACCCCCACCCCAACCGTGTATGTACGACCCGCACCCTCACCCGCGTATGTATGGAGCGTACCCCCACCCCAACCGTGTATGTATGACCCGTACCCTCACCCGCTTATGTATGGAGCGTACCCCCACCCCAACCGTGTATGTACGGACCGTACCCTCACCCGCGGACGTATGGAGCGTACCCCCACCCCAACCATGTATGTACGGACCGTACCCCCACCCCAACCTTGTATGTACGACGCGTACCCCCACCCGCATATGCATAGAGCATACCCCCACCCCAACATTCTAAGTACGGAGCGCACCACAGGCCCCAACATCACCACCTTCACACAACATCGCGCATGTACGAGTCGTACCAAGCCAGACACAAGGACAGCACTGTACAACAAAATGGCCCATGTACACACCGTACACACGCTAAAAACGCACGTACACAACCAGGACAAAGCAAAACAACACAAGAATACACCATTCGAATGGCACAAAGCCACAAAACATGTCCAACAACCACAAAAACAACACATTCACTGACCTGCAACTGCCAAAATCCAAAGCAGAGGCCCAAAACACAACCACTCCTTATAACACACCCACCCAAAGTTCAAACACAGCCACACCCACCAATGGACCAATAAAAAGGGCCCACACACACAAACCATGAGCCTTTGCAACAGACTCACTGCTGCCAGACCCCACAGACAACCTACAGCACCATACTAGAACCTTTACTACACCTTACACTTGCACACCTTCACACACACACCTTCACAAACACCCCCTCATCACATTCACACACACACCCAAACAACCACACCCACACACCCACAACCATCCACACACCCCCCCCACCATCCACACCCACACCCCTCACCATGCCCACTAACAAGAATCCGAAGTTCACTAGCCGAGAGTTGGAGGTCCTTGTCGATGAAATCCTCAGAGTTGAGCCACACCTCTTTGGAACATTGGTCAGATAGACCAGCATTTTAGAAAAAACAGCCATGTGGCAGACGATCGTCGATGCTGTGAATGCTGTTGCGGACACCAGAAGGACCAGGCATGAATGCCAAGCCAGGTGGTACGATCTGCGGAGGAGGGTCCGAGCCAAAATGACCGACAAACACAACCAGGCCAACGTCACTGGAGGAGGGCCGCCCCGCAGACGCGTAGAATACCATCCCTGGGAGGAGAGGGTGATGGCCATACTGCCGGTGGTGGCAGTGGACGGATTAGACGGACTCCGAGACCCGGGTGAGTACACAAACAACTCACCTCACATGGGGGGAACGTCATCCACAACCAAACTCACAAACAGGCACGCAACCACCCCAAGCTATCGCATGACTCAACCACACTCCATGAACACGCACATGCCACTGGCGCCACCATGCCCCACGCACCCAGCTGGACAATGCCAAGTCACAGGCTACAGAAAACACCAACACAAGACACGGTAAGCCGGATGGCGGGAGTGTGGGCCCTAAAAATCACATAGTGCAACTCAGAAGCAGACAACAATGCCCTCTGCCCATATGGCCTAGGTCACAGCCAGACAAACAGTGTGTCCCCACACAGGAAAGACTTGCCAGCAAATGGCGGACGCCTTGCATTAAGACATGGGGGTGAAGGCACTTGTTGCACATGACAGCAGCTAATGAACAGCCAACACTGTGAAAGAGTGGCAGCACACACCACCACAGCAGCAGCGCACACACAGACACTACACCCAATGGGTGCCTGGAGATCAGAAACAAACTCACATCAACAATCCAAGGGCCATTCAAAGATCTGCTAACAGTGTGTGCTCAGGAAGCTGGGCTGAGGTGACAGAGGGTGACACACAGAGGGAGGGAGAGGGGGACAGAGAGGGAGGGAGACACAGGGAGACGGACAGAGGGAGGAGGCTGACACACAGAGGGAGGGAGAGGGGGACAGAGAGGGAGGGAGACACAGGGAGACGGACAGAGGGAGGAGGCTGACACACAGAGGGAGGGAGAGGGGGACAGAGAGGGAGGGAGACACAGGGAGACGGACAGAGGGAGGAGGCTGACACACAGAGGGAGGGAGAGGGGGACAGAGAGGGAGCGAGAAAGGGACACACAGGGAGAGCAAATCAGCCTTGTGGGGTGTGGGAATGTCTGCTCGTCAGCAGGTGGACTGCGTGCATGTAGACAAGGGTGGCCAGTGCCAGAACCCCCCCTCTTCTCCATGGCAAAACACAGGGCCATGTCACAACCTGTGCACGAGCACAACAACAGCTACCTGCATCATATAAGTGTGTGGAACAACTCCATGTGCACACGTACAGTGCTACACGGAATGCGCCAATGCATGGCTCGCCACACCTGCCCACTCCACTGCTGACTGCAGTCACAATTGACGCAGCAAGTAAGACTGTGCCACACATAGGTAAAGTCGCAAAAGCTGTGGCCAAGGGACATTCCCATGCACGAGTGCACTGTGAGTGGAATGCAAGATATATCCAAATTCCCAGAGGAAATGTGCCAACTTTGAAAACAATGAAACATGGATGTTGCATGGAACAAAATTAACATTGTCTCTCTCACACACAGGTCAACGTCGTGGATCACCTCCCAACGCTGGGGGGGAAGACTCACAGGACCCGGCTCGGCGGGATGACGGAGCCACCGGCAGCGACGACTCTCACCACTCTGTGGACGAACCCGTCCCCGACCAACCTGGCCCCTCTGGTGTCCAACGGCCTGCAGCACCTGCGTCGGGTACAACTGGGCCAACCACCACCCCCACTCCTGCCACATCCCAGGAGACACCCAGGATACCTGCCCCACCACCACAATGCAGCCAGGCTGGCCAGGAGGGACACGGTGTCCCGGGCACCCAAGAGGAGGCAGGCGACAAGGCCAATGCCACCCCTCAGGGGTCCCGGAGACCCGATGTGCCCACAAGGGCAGGCCAGGTGCAAGTGGGCAGGGGTGGTGGGAGTGGAGGACGGCGGAGGCGCGAGCCTGACCGGTTGGCTGGGGAACCGGTATATTCCCATGTCCAAAACATCCTGGACACATACCGGCAGGACACCACGGGCATGGCCCAGGTTGTGTCCATCCTCGAGGAGATCAAGACCCAGCAGGCCCAGCAACATGCGGAGCAACATGCCTGTCTACTGCGACACCAACGGCGGATGGAGGACAGACAGGCTGAGCTCGTGACGGTGTTCACGGGAATTCACAGTACACTCCGTCGGATGGCCGACAACATGAGCAACCCTCCCTGTGCCATCAGGCGTAGAACATCACCACCCACAGGAAGGGATCAGGAGGAGGAGGAGGAGACATCAGACGGAGCATCCCAAACATCGTCACGGCCTGCTTCTGAGGGTCCCCGCAGGAGGGCGGGTCGTCCACGGAAAAGACCGTGAGGGTCGGCGCAACAGCACCATCTCCCAGGACACCTGGCCTGGCACCTGGCCGACTGGACCAACAGCAGCACAGCAGCAAAAGACATTCTCTGCCACATGGACTTGCTGGTCACTGTCTGACCAATGTTGACAAAGGCTGTGGCATGGACTCTGAGGATTCCTAATGGCAAGGACACCAACTCCCCTAGTGAACTTTGGATTCCACACACCCGGAAAGCCCCTCATGTCAAACCCCCCCCCCTACCCCAACCAAAATAAAAAGTCACACCATAAAGAGAAGATGCCTACTGATTGCATTATTACCTTACATGTGTCTTGTAAAGTCTAACCATGCCTGAGTTCTCATTTGACTTCAACCATCCACACCCTGGGGCCTGAGTCTGGCACAGGACACACATGGGTCACATTGTATTAGGCAAGACAGACATGGAGCACCATACACACCCGTGATGGGCCCAACCAGCTGAGGGGGTGGCCGCACAACCGTGGCGACAGACATATTGAGTACAGCGACAGCCATGCGCAGAGGTCAGGGATCATGTGGAGTGTCCTGTGGGGCACCCAGGTATGTGTGGACAGGTGGCAGAACCATGTCCTGCAAGCTTGAGTCAGGTGGATGCAGAGAATGGTGGCCTGGCCAATGTTGGATGCATGGGGATGGCACATGTCACAATACCCACACAGTCATGGACATCATGCACAATACACTGTCTAATCCCACACAAACAGCTTGCATCTTGCTACTCTACACATAGACACATAGCCACTATCACGGAAAACCATGCCAGACATGCCGGATGCACCGTGGCAACACACCAGCATTGACTGAGAAGAGGTACCTTGGAGGCATAGGGACACCTTTATTAGTCATGTATTCGGGATTGCAGAGGCAAATCGGAGTACACATGAACGGGTCATGTGGAGTAACATGTGGGTCCAACACTGGCACCCCCCTTCTGCAGCACAAATGCGTGGTAGCCATGGAACTGGCACACAAGTGTCGACTAACAGCTAAACACCCCCTGCTGCTCACGGAGAGACTGCCATACACCATTGATCGGCCGATGTGGAAGTTCCACACCATGTCAAGCCAATGCAAACCGTATGTGTCCGAGGGCAGTGTAACACACATTGATGCCATCATCACATTCCACAATCCCATCACTGATGACTGTCAACAAGTCTGACCATCTATTCAGGTGTACCCAGCTGCATGTCATGTGTACCATGGTGATGCGACATGTCTGCAGAGGAACCAAACATCGACAGGGGCAGTGTGCATACATCGTAAACAACTGCCACACCCAATACACCCCTGATGCATCCCTTACCCTAAGGAGACTTCCAAACTTGTCCGTGCGTGTAACGCTGAGTCAGCACACGATGACGTGTCCATGAGGAATAGCAGTGCCACAACAATGCAACCAGCAGACGGCATGCTCAAGTACCTGGGGAAGAGAGACACACAAGAAGTCAGCCACAAAAAGCACAGCCACTTGCATGTGCATGTACTCGACACATGTAAGGATGACAACATGCCAGGTCACAATTATGACTGGGGAAATACACATCACTGCCACCATCACTCCAGTGACACATCCACACACACCTCTGACTCACGTGGCATACATGCAGATGGACACACACATCGCAACACATGCCACACGGGGACCAATGCGTGCACACACAGACACTGGTACTCACCACTAAGCAAAGAAGTCGCGTATGAGCCGAGTCCGGATGTCCTCTTGCGGAACCACATCCTCCACATCACTAGCCCCATTGCCAAGACCTTCGTCCTCCACGGGTGGATGGTCCTGATCATCTTGATCCAGGATGAGTGGCACAGCTTTCTCAACTGCCATGTTGTGCAGCATGCAGCAGACCATGAAGATTTTGCAGACCTTCGCCGGGGCATATGGGAGGGCGCCGCCGGTCTTGTGGAGGCATCGGAATCGGCTCTTCAGGAGGCCAAATGTCCTCTCTATCACTCGCCTTGTCCGGCCATGGGCGGTGTTGTAGCGGAGCTGGGCAGGCGTGATGGGGTTGCGGAGAGGTGTGATCAGCCATGGCATGTTGGGATAGCCAGCGTCCCCTACATGGAAAGCACATGGACATAAGTAGGACAGGAGAAGCGGTCGTGCTGGAAGTCTACGCAAAATACAGGACAGACAGAGTGTACCCACCAACAGCACATGCTCGTTCGTTGCGCAGCTGCGTCATCATTTCAGGCACCCTGCTACGCCTCATGATGTAGGCATCGTGTGCTGATCCTGGAAAACGAGCACAGACATGTGAAATCACCATGTTGGACAGACACACCACAAGGGCATTGAAGGAGTGGTAGTGCTTGCGATTCCTGTACGCTACCTCCTGTGCCTGTGGTGGTACCAAAGCCACATGTGTCCCATCTATGGACCCAATGACATGGGGCATCCCTCCCAGGGCATAGAATCCACGCTTGACACCAGTCAAAATTTCAGGGGTTGGGAAATGGATGAACTCATCCAGGTGAAGCAACATGGCCTCTTAGAAATCATGCAGCACACGGCAGAACATGCTCTGGGACATGCCACCGACATGAGCTATGGTATTTTGAAAGGTACCCGTGGCAAGAAAATGTAGGGCTGCCATTACCTTCAGCTTAGGTGTCAGTGCCGTAGGATACCTGTGCAGCGGTTGCAGGTGTGGTGCCAGCCTCGCCGTCAACTCCAGAATCAACGGTTGGGGGAAGCGGTAGCACCGGATACAGTCATTCTCCCGCATGTCAGCCAAGTCCGGAATTGCTCGGGGAAGAGGCGGCGCTCTGCAGTAATATGGAAGTGACAAGGAAGACTGAGTGCACTACAACAACAATTTTTTGGTGCTGAGCACATGTTAATCTGTCAATACACATATGCGACATACGGAGTCAGGTATGTGCCACATGCCCTGGACACGTATGGCTGGCAGGTGACACTCCTACCAAGACCCAGCTACACACGGAGATTGTGAACCTCCACATGCCATGGCATGGGATTAGCTGTGTCCCAGTGTAAGTGAACAGCCAGACGCAACACAGGAGTGACATACATCCACACATCAGCAGAAGTAGGATGTCGATTGCAGAGACTGGTAGCGGAACACTAGAGCCACAGGTCACCTGACATTACACTAGGACAGCCCACACACCTTGCCATGAAGGTGTACATGTGATGACTCACCACACATTCATGGAGAGGATGCAGACATGTCCTTGTTACGCTACTCTGTGTCCCATGCATACATACGCACCTCACATCCGATACCACATGTGGCCTGGTGTGCGGAACAGTGTGCCATGTCCATCTACACACAGACACATGTTGGTTGCTGCAACAGCTGATGCTTTTGAGGGAGCTCCAACATCAACCTAATGGGAACCCCCCACACATACATGACATAGTCACATCGTGCACCGTGGGTAGTGACATGTCTGGTGTGGTAACCCCTGTACCGGGCATCAGGGGACACTTGCGTGTGTTGTTGACCGTGCCATGCCAGTGACGCTCATCCCAAGTGTGCAGTACGACATGCACACATGTCAAAGGAGTTAAGGGCATGCCTGGCACACATTGCACCGTCACACATAACATATGTACACATCTCATCATACATCTGGTGCCTTCTCCACTCAGGAGTAATGTGCCACATCACAGCCTTTCACACCTGTGCCCCACACATGTAGTAATGCCCAGACAATGCCTTGATGTCCATCCATGGACAAGTATGTCAGCCCTATTCCTTCCTGTGTGCTGCCTGTCACCACTGTGATGTGTGAAAGGCATCGTACTTTCGCTAAGAGGGCCTGTGTACGTTCCCTATCACTATGGGAGTGCTGCCGTATGTGTACCCATAGTGATAGTGAGCGTACGCACGTGTGTACGGTCCGTCTCACTATGGGTGTTCTCGCGCATGCGTACTCATAGTGATAGTGAGCGTACAGGCGTGTGTACGGTCCGTACCACTATGAGTACGCATACGCGAGAATACCCATAGTGATAGTGAGCGTACAGGAGTGTGTACGGTCCGTACCACTATGGGTGTTCTCGCGTATGCGTACTCATAGTGATAGTGAGCGTACAGGCGTGTGTACGGTCCGTCTCACTATGGGTGTTCTTGCGTATGCGTACTCATAGTGATAGTGAGCGTACAGGCGTGTGTACGGTCCGTACCACTATGAGTACGCATACGCGAGAACACCCATAGTGATAGTGAGCGTACAGGCGTGTGTACGGTCCGTACCACTATGGGTGTTCTCGTGTATGCGTACTCATAGTGATAGTGAGCGTACAGGCGTGTGTACGGTCCGTCTCACTATGGGTGTTCTCGCGTATGCATACTCATAGTGATAGTGAGCGCACAGGCGTGTGTACGGTCCGTCTCACTATGGGTGTTCTCGCGTATGCGTACTCATAGTGATAATGAGCGTACAGGCGTGTGTACGGTCCGTACCACTATGAGTACGCATACGCGAGAACACCCATAGTGATAGTGAGCGTACAGGCGTGTGTACGGTCCGTCTCACTATGGGTGTTCTCGCGTATGCTTACTCATAGTGATAGTGAGCGTATAGGCGTGTGTACGGTCCGTACCACTATGAGTACGCATACGCGAGAACACCCATAGTGATAGTGAGCATGTTATGTTATGTTATGTTATATTGTGTTTATATAGCGCACGGCTACTCTAAAAGAGTGTCCCGGCGCTTTCCACATGCAGCTCAGTGTAAAATAACACCACAGACAAATAACAGAGCACAAAGCAACAAAGGAGAAAAGAAACCTAAAGGTTAAAAAGCCAGGTCTTCAGGCTCTTCCTGAACTGCAGCAAATTAGCATACAGGCGTGTGTACGGTCCGTCTCACTATGGGTGTTCTCGCGTATGCGTACTCATAGTGGTACGGACCGTACACACGCCTGTACGCTCACTATCACAATGAGTACGCATACGCGAGAACACCCATAGTGAGACGGACCGTACACACGCCTGTACGGGCTGTTGATATGCATTTGGGGTGCCCTAGGGCCCCGGGACGCACCGTACCTGTGTGTGAAGCTCCAAATCACATAGGGGACACATGAGGGACAAGTATAAAGGCCTACATGCATGCTGGTTGTCATGGAGACCAAGTTTAAAGTTTGAATTTTTTTAAGCAGGTGCACAGCAGTAGTCAGTTTGAATGAATCTACTTTGTTGCAATGTGCTTCTGGAGTTGACATCATGCTGAAGAAAAAAACACAATAAGAACCCACTGACTGTGCTAGGTTTGAAGGGATTGGAGAAAACATAGGATGCAAATGTGAGTGACCAATCACTCTGTACTCCTGTGCATGAAACAGGCCAGCAAGGCAGATATAAGGCAGCCAGGTCCCATGAGGGAGCACTTGCCTGCACATCTTTGTATTCGACGACCCAGCTGCTGCTATTGATTCCCTGGAACCATGTCAAGGTCTGTGGAGAGGTCACAGCCCTTCACCCTGGAGGAGAACTTGGCATTGCTGGATGTGATCCTCCCACAGTACCCCCTGCTGTATGGGCGACCAGGTTATCAGGTGAGTGCAGAGTCCACTAGCACAGACTGTGTCCCTTTTTTGTGACTGTGACTTCTGCCATTGTGTCCAGGTGTGACACACATGCTATGTACTGTAGGGGGGGGGTCCCGGGGGGGGGGAATGCCTGATGTCTCCCAGCCAGAGCATGCTGTGGTGCATGTCTGCCGTCCTCACTAGCATTGTGTTTACTGTGACAATCACTGCATGGTGCATGCCACATTCTGCCTGTCTTGTCCTCCTGGGAATGTAGCCTTTACAGTCCTCATGTGATTATGTGGTCAGCCCAGTGTGACAGGTGACTGTACCCACAGATGTGTGTTAGTTCTGTGTACCTGTGCTGAGAGTGTCCACATGATGTGTTCGTACCCTGGACATCGGTGTGTGTGTAAGTCCCCTGTCATGTGGGTGGGTGCATATGTGGAGTGTAGCACCCCAGCTGCATGAGGGATGGATATACCCTGCCCATGTGATGTGAGCAGGGAGCAGTGCTGTGTGTCTGACGTGCAGAGCCAGCCCCACACCTGTGAGCCCCCCCCGTCTAGTGGCACATGTGCAGAGTGAGGTTTGTCGCTGCATTTGGCAATGGTAGGTGAATGTCCTGTGCCTGTGTGTGTCTGTGTACTCTGCTGCGATAGCGTCAGTGGCCTGTGGCATGTGACTGCTTAGAGGTGCTGCACATTATCCTGGTGTAGCTTGTGATGCACAGTGTGAGCCTGGATCATTGATTGTGGAGTTGCCCTCATTCAACCTGTGTACTTTCAATGGCACGTACTGCTTTTGCACTTCCCCAGAGGATCATGTCCCTATGACAAAGGTGCAATGCGTTGGATGCATACTATGCCTTGTTGTAAACAGCAAATTTGTTCTAATATGTCTCTCTGTGACATGTGCCTGGTGTATTGATGTAGTGTCACTTGTTCATCCTCACAGGTAGGCGCCTCTGCCAAGAAGCAGATATGGCTGACCGCCGTCAGTGCCGTAAGGAGTGCGGATGGGCGTAAGCGGCGCCTGGCCCAGGTGAGGAAACGCTGGCAGGATATCCGGTGCTGGACGCGGAGGATCGTACGGGTCCTGCTGGGGGACTCACCTGAGACCCATAAGAACCGCGGGTGCCGCCGTCTGACCCACATCCACAAGCGTGTGCTGGCGGTGGTATTTCCAGACTTGGAGAGGCGCTTACAGGAGAAGCAGCAGCAGGAAGGGGGTAGGTACATGTGTGTTTGTTGTGTGTCACCAGCATTTGTAAGTGCACAGTTGCATGGATACACTGCCAGGGTCTAAAGGTGCTGTGCAGATCCAATTACCCACAGTATAGCTGTGCTCTCCTGCCTCCCTTCCCCTCCTTGCAATGTGTTACCTGGTCTGTGTGTAGTCACTCCTTCACAAGGTAATGTAGGCTGGCGCTTTCTCCACGTGAACTATGCCTGTAGCATCATGTGTGGGGGTGGTGTGTAACAGGTTTGGGGACCTTGCCTGTGCCCTGTCCAGTTCAGTACATGTGGGTTCCATGTCAGTTGGCACTGATGCTGAGTCCAGACATGGGAGTTAGTCTCTCAAGTGTCATGCCTTACAGCGCGCATGTCCTATGTTGTGGCCTGTGACATGATGTGCATGAGTGTGCAATACGCATAGTGCAGGGATGGTGGCGTGTGTTGCAGTCATTCCCATTCAGGACCATGGAGTTGTGTTGCCACTACTGTCCCCTGGGGCACATTTTCATAGGTGTCATGTGTATCATCACAAAACGTGGACACTCTCAGTGTCTACAGCATAGGTTGTGCTCTGTGCCATTGTCCCCTGGCACCATGTATATTGACGTGAAATGTAGTACAAGTGTCCACTGTACAGCCTGACCTGATTTTCCTTGTTCATAGTCACAGTGGCCAGTGCCTGTGTGTCTTGTTAGAATCATCTGATGATGGCCATTTGTACATGATTATTTGGACAGGCGCACCTTGGGTATTTGGCGTCCAATCTTGCATTTATGCAGCCCCTGTGTATTTCACCCAGACTAAGAGATGTAAGTGCCACCTGTGTCTCAACAAATT
Organism: Triturus cristatus; assembly: GCF_964204655.1. Classification (NCBI taxonomy): domain Eukaryota; kingdom Metazoa; phylum Chordata; class Amphibia; order Caudata; family Salamandridae; genus Triturus; species Triturus cristatus. The sequence continues at coordinate 1,062,537,653 of NC_140583.1, forward strand.
GTCTCATGTAGGGGGTGGTTGGTGCGGGCCAAGCCTACATGTCAAAACCAGAATTCTCCTTGCTAGGTCTGGCCAGTGTGTGATGTTTGTCTGGACATACACTCAAGGTGCAGTGAGCCAGTCATGGTGGGCATGTTTTCAGTATTACCTATGCAGCATGTGCCTCAAGTTCATAGATATGGTCCCTCCTCATCCCTATTTTCGGCAACGCTGTGTGGTGCAGATGCAGTGTTGGAATGTCCCCAGGGCCTGGCTCCTATGTCAAACTCCATTTCATGTCATTTGCTATTGTGTCATGCTCTCCATGGATTTTTATTGGCATGGTGGGTGAACCAACTGTGTGTTGCATGCCCTACATCTGTACCTTGTTTTGTAGATGTTACTGATCTTTCTTTGCAGGCTATGCACTGTAACCTATGTAGATTGGACTCATGTGACATATGTATACAGGTGTGTGATTAATTGCTGTCTCTTCACCTTGCCCACAGCATCGTCGGGGGACACGGAGGGAGACATGAGCAAAGACGGAGCGGAGGGACCGAGCACCAGTGCCAGCGTTGACATCGTGGCTGGCACATTGAGTGGTACTGAGGCGGAGGAGAGTGAGGCCGAGGACCTGTCCACTGGCACGACAGAATATGAAGCTGACGGGTCCGAGGATGATCTCTCCGAGTGGGCGGAGGCTGCACCAGCAGCTGACAGCGGCACAACATCGCACCCCGCCCCCTCCATTGCCATCAGCCGCCTCCCACTTGCTCGTGTCCCTTCCCAGCGTGCCCGGTCACCACATGTCTCCTTCCTGCCAGGCACCGCACCCTCTGCCCCTGTCTCCACTGCTGCCGCCAATGCCGAGTGTGTGGACATCCAGCGGCAGTTGCAGGTTGGTCAGGCTGCGATCCTTAATGTCCTCCATGGCCACAGCCAAGTGCTGCACAACATGGAGGCATACTTGGAGGGCCTTTTTTCATCGCAGGCTGACCAACGCCAGTTGCTGAGGTCCATAGACTCGACACTGACTGCAGCAGTGGGTCTCCTGCAGCGCTACGTCCCACCCCCTACCCCTGCCCCATCCACACTTCCCACTCCCATGCCTGTCCCACGTACAGCCAGACGTCAGCATGCACCCACCACAACAGACACAGGCACCACACCAGCAGGGAAGGTCATACGCACACCTCCTGGCACGCACACACAGGGTGAAGTAGGCACACCCACTGGGTCGGGGGGCAAACGTAAGTCATGCAGCCAGAGTGGGAGTCTGCATTCCACCCAATCCACTCCCTCCAAATCCCCTCCCCTCAGCTCTCCTGGCCACATATCCGGCAAGGACTCCTTCATGGCCGTTCTGTCCCTGAGCCCCACTGTGACACCACCCCGCAAGCGATCAAGGGAGTCCCCGGTCAGGGTGGTTGAGTCCCCCCCCTGTCCACACCCTCCCCCAGTGGCGCTGCGACCCATCCCTCCGCCCCCCCCCCTCCTTGGGGCCTGTGGTTCCTTCGGGTGCAGGGGAGACGCTGGAGGACCTTGCTAAGGTGTGCAGCGACATCCTGGCCTCCGCCTTTGGCCCTGCCCCACCCCCTGTGGTGGAGTCCTCCATCCCTGCACCCACGACGCCTACCCTTCGCCCTCATGTCCCTGCGGTGCCTGGTCCTTCCCCCCCACATGATGCCCTCCCCGCTGTGGAAGACGAAGGAGTCTGACTGTGCAGGCAAGCTAGGGGACACGCGTCCCACTGTGTCCCCCATCCAGCTGTGACTCATGGACTGCCCTATGGGCTTTGTAAATATTGAACTTGATCCACACACACATTATTTGGATATGCTGAATAAAGCCTTTTTTTTCTCCTTAGAACACTACTGCTTTTGTGGTGTTGCTGTTGGTGGGGCTGCTACATGATTGTGGGTGGTGATCATGTGTTGGGTGTGTGGGAAATGTAGTAGTGTGCTGGTCATAGGGGGGATCCTGGTATCTGTGTGCCATCACAAGGTGTTAGCTAGGTTTCTCTGTTCATGTAAGCAGTTACTGCATGGTCAAATTGTCCCAAGGTGTATTCCTTCCTCTGTGTACCTTGACATCTTCCCTGCAGGGTGTTCCCAATATTTAGCGCTGAGCTGTGTGTACATTAGCTGGGTGTGTGACGGACCCCTTCTACTTTGGCCATGCATGCAGAGCGATGTCTCCACCTGCATCATCCGTGGCATCCTTGGTGATCACTGTACTTGTGTATGTAGTCTGTTGACATGACTTCATGTGGACATGTTCCCTTTTAGGCTGTATGCATGTGTGTACTCCCAGCCTCGCACACATGTGTTACATGTACTGCAGGGTCTTTGTGCACCTGACTGACAATTGTGGCAATTGGATCTGTGGGTACTCCACCCTTATATTTTTCCATGGGCAATGCTGGGGGCCTCTGCACCCACCCCTCCTGTGTCTGGGCACTGCTGGGAGTGATAGGCACCCACCCCTCCTGTCTCTGGGCACTGCTGGGAGTGATAGGCACACACCCCTCCTGTGTCTGGGCACTGCTGGGAGGACTCTGCACACACCCCTCCTATGTCTGGGCACTGCTGGGAGGACTCTGCACCTACCCCTCCTGTCTCTGGGCACTGCTGGGAGGACTCTGCACCCACCCCTCCTGTTTCACGATATGTACGCTTAGAACATACACGGGTGTGGGTTCGCTCCATGCATACGAGGTGGGGGTACGTGTCGTACATACACGGTTGGGGTGGGGGTACGCTCCATACGTCCGCGGGTGAGGCTACGGGTCGTACTTACACTGTTGGGGTGGGGGTACGCTCCATACGTCCGCGGGTGAGGGTACAGGTCGTACTTACACTGTTGGGGTGGGGGTACGCTCCATACATCCGCGGGTGAGGGTACGGGTCGTACTTACACTGTTGGGGTGGGGGTACGCTCCATACGTCTGCGGGTGAGGGTACGGGTCGTACATACACTGTTGGGGTGGGGGTACGCTCCATGCATACGCGGGTGGGGGTACGTGTCGTACATACACGGTTGGGGTGGGGGTACGCTTCATACGTACGCGGGTGAGGGTGCGGGTTGTACTTACACTGTTGGGGTGGGGGTACGCTCCATGCATACGCAGGTGAGGGTACGGGTCGTACATACACTGTTGGGGTGGGGGGTACACTCCATACGTACGCGGGTGAGGTTACGGGTCATACTTACACTGTTGGGGTGGGGGTACGCTCCATACGTCCGCGGGTGAGGGTACGGGTCGTACTTACACTGTTGGGGTGGGGGTACGCTCCATACGTCCGCGGGTGAGGGTACGGGTCGTACTTACACTGTTGGGGTGGGGGTACGCTCCATACGTTCGCGGGTGAGGGTACGGGTCGTACTTACACTGTTGGGCTGGGGGTACGCTCCATACGTCCATGGGTGAGGGTACGGGTCGTACTTACACTGTTGGGGTGGGGGTACGCTCCATACGTCCGCGGGTGAGGGTACGGGTCGTACTTACACTGTTGCGGTTGGGGGTACGCTCCATGCATACGGGGGTGGGGGTACGGTCCGTACATATGCGTCCCCACACTCTGTGATGCTTGTGCGGGCCATACCCAGGCCTTTGCCACGTGGGTACAGCCGTCCCGCCATTGTTGGGATGACGTAGGTGTGGGCGGGGTACGACTCGTACCCACGCTCTTAAGGCGTGGGTACGGGACGTACCTGTATTGTTGTGTTGCTGGTTCGCGTCGTCAAGCACTTCCGTTGTGGCGGTCGCTGGCTTTGCTGGACACGCCCCCACCCCCTCGTAGTGACCAGGGCCTGGGGGTCAGGTATGTCCAGGGCATGTGTGCTGTATGACTTTGGTGGGGGTTTTGTGGCCTGCCCCTGGTCCTGCCCCCCCCCCCTTTCCCCCCTCCCTTTGTTGTTCTGACCTTCTGCAGCGTCTGCGTCCGAACCTGTAGAGGAGGTCGACTGCTATGAGGGCCGGGATGACACGTAGGTTCGGGTCCATGTCTGTCCGTCGCATACAGGTACTCCTTGTTCGCGTCGTCCTGATTTCCCGGCAGTTTTTGGCAGCCGGAAAATATTCACCGTGCGGGATGACGTCGGTGCGAATCGTGATTCCTGGTTCGTGAATGGCAGGCTACGTGCGTCCTGACGTCACGTCGGCGCTTTCCCGGATCACATTTGTATGTTTATTTTCATCGGTCGGGGTTTTGTACGATTCGTACGGAAATGGTGTTTCCGTGCGAATCGTAATTCCATGTTTGTATATTTTGACGACCGGGTACGCGTCGGACGGAGAATATGCTCCGTCCGACGGCTCGTACCCGGTTTTTACCGGATCGTGATCGGCACCTAAGTGTCCATGCCTACATATCCTGCATGCATAAATGTTGTATGGTGTCACTGTGGGTATGCAGGAATGTGGGAGTAGGGCCTCTTGTCTGAGGAGGTCACAAGACTTGCATGTCTTTGACATTTGTGTACTGGTAGTGTCAACACTTTCAATTAATAAATTAAAAGGGTTAAGACACAAGACTGGAGCCTTGTGTTTCTCATAAGACAATGGCCTTTGCACTAATAAAAGAAACCTTCACAGAACAACATTTAAAGTCAAAACCATAAAGGTTTATTTGCATTTAAAAATCATTACAGAAGGCAAAAAGTAGTTAGCAAGTCAAATGAAAATAAGCATCAATAATGCATCAAATAATGCAAATGTGAGAGGATCAATATAAGGTAAACCTCCCAAGCAAGTAAACAGCCAGAACTAAATTATAGATCAGCAAGAGGACTAACATAGAATCTGCTCAATTAGCTTAAGTATTACGTCAATAGACAGACTAGTACAGAGTCTGCTCTCTATAAGTAAGCGAAATGTCTGGCACATTTCCCAAAAAGTGCACATTTGATAGGTTTCAAGCAGTGAAACCACACACTTGACATTATGATATCTGACATAATCGGGTGTAGTAATAAAGTTCCATACACACAAATCAATAGTTTTTAGAAAATATGATACATGGAATAAAAAACATTTTGAACTGCCTACTTTCATGTATAATTATAATAAGGTATACATAGGAAATGAAGGTAATAAGATGACATTTGTGCAACAAATAAAAAACAGTTCACAGTACAACTGATGAATGATTCCTTGGGCAGACTTGGGTAAAAAGCTCTGAACTTGTAAACAGAATTGTGAAATTAATTCTATTTAGTTTATTTTCTGAAACGAAAAGACTCAGAAGAGAAATATGCAGGTAGGAAACTTGTTTGTGTAATTTTAATAGTATAATTCTTTTCTGTCACTCTAAAATGAATGTTAATGCAGGCTGACTAGGCCTAGTAAATTCAACTAAAGCTAACTAAAACTCAATTAAATTTATCATTATTTTCTCTTAATTAAAACACATTTATAGTAGTAACAACCTAGTTATTATCGTTTTTCTTTGTTTGACATGAGTTGTGGGAAGCCCCTTGCCTTAACTTATCTTTGAGTTTCTATGACTGCTACTTGCTGCCTCTGTGTGTCAGTGGGGGCTCGAATGGCAAGTTTATCAAGTTGGTGTTTGGTGAATGTGTAAGACACACATGTTGGCAAATGAGTATTTGTGAATGATTATTCCCATACGTTATATGCAAAAGAAGGGTTGTTCCTTGTTTTGTTGTTTGTACAAAAGGGAGGTGTGTAGTTCCCTGTATGCTCCCGTTTTCTGTATGTCTGAGTTGGTGTCTGGAATGCTGAGAGTTGAATGCCGAGAGTGGAGAGTGAATGATGTAATAGCATGTTGATGTGTGTTCTGCTATGCCCTGTGCTAAGTATTAAGGGGGCTTCAACCTCTGCTCATAGTTAGAAGGGCACAAGACGGCTACTAAGTCAATGCTGAAGAGGAAATAAACAAGAGCTGGAAACACTGAGAGGCAACACCTCTAGATGTCAAGCATGCCATTGCAGAAACACTCACTGTTGTTGAATGGATACCAATAGAGATGAAAATGTGGAATGAGCAGAGGCAAGCTCACCGGCCCTTATTTAGATTGTGGTGGGTAGGTTACTTCATCAAAACAAGTCAGATGTCCTTCTGCCATATTTAGAGTTTTGTCTATTATAATCCTCTGGTAAATGGTCAGTAGTTGAAGTGGCTGGGATCTATCAGTGCTTAGTATGAGCCAGTGATTGCAAGGTTGGCCACCGGAACCTATATTTGCAGACCGGTCATTACTTTTTCCCAGAGCAAGAGATGCACAAATGGGAAAGAAAGAGGCAGAGAAACACAGAAAAATTGTGACAAAGAAGAAAGAACCTGCAAGAACGACAAAAAGAGGCAAGGAATGCCTGGTGGTGGATTTAAAAAGACTTTAGGTGGAATCACAACCAGACAGCCTTGGTATTCGTCAACTCTGACATTTGTTAGCACCAGTTGTAGGCTTCTAAGCAAAACGTTATGCCTTGGCTGTTGACTCTTTTACAAATTAAGCACTGTATCTATTGAGAACAACATTCCCATGTTTTTTAATTTTACCAAAACAGTACCCATACTGGTAAAAACACAACTGTTTCTGCACGGTTATTGCAGACCTTGAGTTACCTTATGCTGAAAGAGAAGGATGCAGTGTCCACTACTGCAGGGGTCTTCAAACGAATGTCTGACAGAATATTGATGGACAGAAAATTGAAGTACAAAAATATCGACACAAAAATATCGAAGTCAAAAATATCGAAGTCTAATCTACATAATGGTAAGTACAAAAATATCGATAAAAAAATGATCGTTGTCAAAAAATATCGATGTTAAAAATATCGTTTTTTGAAATGTTTTAACAGTAATATAAAATTAAGTATATAATACATATAATTAAAAGAAATATAGTTAAAAATATTAAAACATTTAAAAATAATAACTAATAGATATAATTTTAAAATAAATTAAACATATACAAATAAATTAATATATATACTTACTCCACGTAGTGCAACAGTGGGGAAAGCATTGGATAGCGTAGGGGTAAAAATTACTATTCCCACTCCAGAGAGCGCAACAGTAGGGAAAGTGTTGGATAGCGTAGGGGTAAACATTACTATTCCCTCTCCAGAGAGTGCAACAGTAGGGAAAGCATTGGATAGCATAAGTGTTAAAAATAACATACTTATAAATCAAATAAATATTGTAATTAAATAATGATTTATAAAAAAACAATAAATAAAATAAAAACTACAAATATATCAAAATTATTAATTACTTTAATAATATTAAATACTTCCCACCCTATTCCCCAATAAACACACAACACACTCCACATAAACCTTCACGGAATTATTTAATTTTCAATTAATAAAAATGAATTTGCAATTATTAATTAACAATAAATTAATTATCAATACCAATAAATATCATTTAATAACAATTAATAACCAATTAATCATTAATTAACAAAAAATTAACTAACAATACTAATAATTACAAAATAATAATTACTTAGTTAAAATTAAATTACTTCCCACACTATTCCCCTATAAACCCACAACCCGCTACAGAACTAAAACACAATATGTAATTAAAAATTATTAATAATTCCTACAAATTATTATCCAATTTACTATAATTAAATTACTTCCCACCCTATTCCCCTATAAACCCACAACCCGCTATGGTACTAAAACGCATAATTTACTTTAAAAAAAATTACTAATTTAAAAAAAAATGATACATATATTTAAAAAACAGTACAATGCTTAACAAAAAATATAGAACACATACATATAAAATACATACTAAAATACATAACACTAACATAAATATCGATATTATTAACATCAATAATTTTACTATCGATATTACTAACATCGATATTTACAACATCAATATTTCTTACATTAAGTTCGATATTCCGGTTATCGATATTCTTGATGTCGATATTCTGTCTCTACGATATTTAAACTCGTTATAAATGTACTTCGATAGTTAAAAAATATTTTGACTTCATCTCTTGAAAACTGGGGGACGAGTCCACCTAGGGGGGTCTCAAGTGTTACCAGAGGGGGGCACCAGTCTCTGGCCAAAAGAAGCATTATTCTAATAACAGTGCTTTGTTTTAAGCTGAAAAAACTGTAAGCCACTCTGTAATGTGCCATCACTAGCATCTTTTGTTATGTATATCCTAGCTGGGAGAAGGTGTCAAAAGGTAAGGGACTCCAAATATTCTTCAAAACTCCCACCTTATTTCTGATAATCACACTGTGAATATGTGTACGCGTTAGTAAGACCTGCCTGACTAGAATAGTGTGTTTGGCAATCGTGCATTTTATTACAGTTTTTTAAAACAGTAGCAGAACTTAACTGCAATATTTAAATAAGTCTAGACATATTTAAACATTGCCAATTTAATAAACTAATTGTGAAAAATTCTGAGGGACCCAATGATTTTTTTTCCCACTGAGGGGGAGCGGCATTAAAACGTCTGAAGAACACTGATCTACTATGAAGAGAGAGGCAGCAAAAGAGGAAACGTACCTTCTATCCAAGAGGCCTGTTGCCTAAAACAAATGTAAATGTTTGCACTTGGTTGATCAATATATCTAAAGACTTCGTGGTTCCAGTGTAGGATTTAATCAACAAAATAATTTGAAATTTCATGGTGATAAAGAGTTATTCTTTTAAGGGGCTGATTCCCATCCAGGTCGGAAAGCACTCCGACCGAGCCGGATCCGGAGTGTTTTCCGACCGAGCCGGAGTCCTGCAGTCCGAGCGAGCGAGTACGATGCGACCGTATGCTGCCGGACTCGGTTCGGTCGGACTCCCATAGAAGTCAATGGGAGCCGGGCGTACGACGCATACATGGGCTCCCATTGACTGAATGGGTACGTTGTGGACAAGTGAGCCCCCTACAGTGGGTGCGCGTCGGTGCCATCCGCACCGTACATGCCTGTGTTGGGGAGACCCATGGACCTCCCCCTGTGTCCGAGTCGTAGGGCTGCGGGTGACAGGGGGTCCGACACGGACCCCCAAAGGCAACCACCCGGACGATTTGCGAGCCGGACACTCCGGCTCGCACAGGCTGTCCGACGCGTGCACCACAAATACATCCAGTTTGATCTTATAGATGCTCCGCAATTCCGACTTATCCTCGGCATGCCGTGGCTGACTCTACATGATCTTTTAGTGCGATGGGCAGCACAGACAGTGGCACTGGACTCGAAGTACTGTGCAAGGTATTGCAACAAGGAAGCAGCACCTCCGGAGGGGACATCGGACACCCAGGCATGCCTTCTAGCCGTAGCATGTGCACAAGAGCCGTTTTGTGGTACGAACACCCTGCCCAAGGAGTATGAAGAATACCGGCCTCTCTTTGACAAACAGAAGGCTACGTGGCTTCCTCCTCACAGGGTATATGATTGCCGCATTGAATTGACACCGGGAGCGGACATCCCATGCAGCAGGGTGTATGCGCTAACAGAGCCCGAGAACCTTTACTTGAAGAACTACCTTGAGGAGAACCTGGCATCCGGCTTTATCACGCCTTCCTCTTCACCGGCTTCCTCCCCGCTTTGTTTTATACCGAAGAAAGACTGTGATGAGCTTCGACCCTGTATCGACTATCGAGCAATTAATAGCGTAACCGTGAAGAACCGGTACCCTCTACCACTGATTCCGGTTCTTCTGGACCAACTCAAGGGAGCCCGTTATTTCACGAAGTTGGATCTCAGAGGCGCTTATCACCTGGTCAGAGTAAAAAGCGGGGACGAATGGAAAACAGCCTTCTGGACTAAGTTCGGGCTTTTTGAATACCGAGTGATGCCCATTGGGCTTTGCAACGCCCCGGCGGCCTTCCAATACTTTATGGACGAAGTGCTGAGAGGCTTACTAGACACTACCTGCGTGGTTTACATAGACGACATCCTCATTTATTCGTCTTGCCTCCAAGAACATGTGAACCACGTGAAAGAAGTCCTCAACAGACTACGTCAAAACGAGTTGTATGCGAAGCTGGAGAAATGCCTTTTCCACGTCCAGGAAGTCGCCTTTTTGGGGTACGTTATTAATGCCCAGGGCTTTCAAATGGAAACAGGCAAGGTCGAGGCCATCACCCAGTGGAAAACCCCTCAACATGTTAAATCCGTACAAAGCTTTTCGGGTTTCACTAATTATTACAGGCGCTTCATTAAGGATTTCTCCAAGATAATACACCCTATTTCCTGTTTATTGAGAAAAAACACGACGTTCATGTGGGGCGAGGAGGCTGAGCGTTCTTTCCAGCTGCTAAAAGCACGGTTCACACAAGCCCCCATCCTACGACATCCTGACACACAACTCCCTTTCATCGTCGAGACGGATGCCTCACAACACGCCCTGGGAGGAGTGTTGTCCCAACGACATCCTAAGACGGGGCAAATACATCCTGTGGCATATTTCTCGAAGAAACTTACCCCCAGCGAAGTAAACTACTCCATCTCTGACAAGGAGTTGCTGGCTATTAAAAGGGCTTGCGAGGAATGGAGGCACTACCTTTTGGGGGCCCATCATACCATCGAGATCTACACGGACCACCGCAACCTGTTGTTCTTGAAAACAGCCAAGGCCCTCACCCCTTGCCAGTTATGCTGGACCCTTTTCTTCCCAGACTACGACTTTGTGATAAAGTACCGCCCTGGGCCCCAAAACGGCAAAGCGGATGCCCTTTCCCGCAGTATGAACACTGAGGACGACATGCATTAGAGATTCCAGAAACTCCGTTTATACTGGCGGAAGGGGTGTTTCAGAACCAGTCCATTGCTCTAATGACCTCGAAGGACTTTGTGGAGGACGTCAGGTCATCCTTGACAGGCGTGGATGCGCAGACCTGGCTCAGAGAGGACCCCAACCATAGGACCATGAACCACGGCTTACTGTACCAGTACCATGCCTTGTATGTGCCCATCCCCGATCTACAGCTCCAAGTACTGAAGTGGGCACACAATTCTATGTTGGGAGGACATCTGGGAATCCACAAGACAATAGCCTGTGTTGAACGTGCCTTCTGGTGGCCGTCTCTGAAGGTGGACACCAGGAAATATGTACAGAGCTGTTCTGTGTGCGCTCAAGGGAAGGCCAGGCATTCCAAGCCAACAGGGCTGCTTCAACCGATACCTATCCCTCCTAGACCCTGGCATACGGTGTCCATGGATTTTATTGTGGAGATGCCCCCATGCCAAGGGTACACAACGATACTAGTGATAGTAGACCATTTAACCAAGATGAGGCACTTCATACCGTTAGAAGGACTACCCACATCCTCTGAACTGGCCCTTCTCGTTCTGCAGCACGTAGTTAGAGCTCATGGAATTCCCAACGTCCTCAATACAGACCGAGGAACGCAATTCACCTCCCGTTTCTGGAAGGCCTTGTGTAAGACTATGGAGATAGAAGCTCGCCTTTCTTCCAGATACCACCCACAAACGGATGGAAAAACAGAACGCCTCAACCAAACGCTGGAGCAATACCTCCGGTGTTTTTCTCTACAAAACACCACAAATTGGGTTACTTTAGTCTGGATGGCGTAGTTCGCCTACAACAATGCGAAACATGCCACGTTGGGGTGTTCCCCTTTCTTTTGTCTCAACGGCCACCGCCCAAACATGCTCCCCTTTGAGTGGCCAGTTACCTCCAACCTCCCGAGCATACATGAGCATCATGCACACCTTAGGGCGGTCCTACTGGATGCCAAACAACAGCTCGCTACAGCACAGGCTGCGCAAAAACACCTTGCTGACAGGAAAAGATCGAGAGAATCCGAGTATCAGGTGGGGGACAAGGTCTGGCTAGCCACTCAAAACATACACTTAAAGGGCATAGGCAAGCTAAAACCCAAATATATCGGTCCTTACAGCATCGAAGAGGTCATTAACCCCGTTGCCATGAGATTGACTTTACACCCAGCATGGCACATACACCCCGTATTTCATTTATCCCTGCTCCAACCCTGCCCCACTACCGTGAGACTGCCAGAAAGACCTCTGCCCATAGAAATCGATGGCCAAGAAGAGTACGAGGTCCACAAACTCTTGGATTCCCGACTGGTGAGGGGGCGGGTACAATATCTGGTAGAATGCAAAGGGTATGGGGTTGAAGACAGGACATGGGAACCCATGCAGAACCTCCACTGTCCAGATTTAGTAGAATTGTTTCATGTGGACAATCCGGGTAAGCCAGGTCACCCGCCGAGTCGGCGGTCCTTGAGAGGGGGTTCTGTAGCGATTCTCCGTTGCATCACACATGCCCCGGTCCGCTCTCACCCCTGTAAGTCCACTTGTGTACATGGGCGCTGGCGTGTGTGGTCAAGGAGCCTGAGGCACTCCAACTCCCACAAGGCAGTGGGGCCTAGCCAAGGCAGACGGAGTAACAGGATGCAACCAGCCTCCATATAAGCACCGCCTCCACAATCTCCACAATGCTTGACAATTTGTGCAAGTTCCGGGCCGATAGCGGACGCTTCTTTTCCGCTCTACCGGCTACTCCACAGCTACCCCACAGTTCCGCGGTGCGTGGATGCTTTCTTTCCCGCTGTAAGGACGGGAAAAACTTCTACTTTGGCCTGACACTTCCGCCGTGCGGCTGAACGGAACTACGTGCACTGTGCGCAGGTAATGAGTGCGAGGTGCATGATAGGTAAGGCGCTGCAGAACGTGAGAATATACCGAAACTTGTGATCACGCAGCAGCGTGTATCAGCGCAAGGGCGCTTCCTCTTATAATTTCCTCCTTAGAAACTTGTTTGTTATTCAGGATTATCCTGCCCTGCTTGTTATAACTCTCGGATCACGCAGGGAATATTGAACTACACACGGACTGTTGTGGTAACAGCCAGGTGGTCTTACTTTCGGTTTCAGCAACTACTGTCTTGGTTACTGGTGTTCGTAGTCTTCTGGCAACTGGCGCATTGGTGATTGTAGAAAGGATTAAGAATCCCTTACCTCCAGGACATCAACCGCCAGACTCCTTGTGAGTGGTCCATATGTTTTTCATATAAGTGTCTGAGTCCAGATGTATGCCATGTAAGGTTGTTGCATATATCCCTGTCTTTGTCATTCTGCAGTCCGCCCGTAGAAGGAGGGTGACAGATGCCTAGACCAGTCCCAAGAAGCCACAGTACTTCCTGATATTACATCCCCTTCCCTGTTCCCCGGGGTGCTGCTTTCCATAGGAGTGTACCCTACGCTGTGGGAGTTAGTGCCTTGGCGAACAAGGAGGCTTCTCTACCGGCTGTCGTCCCCGCTGGCTGCTGTGAAAAGGTTAGTGGTTTGCTCTTCTCTCTTGCGCTGCTGACAGCCTGACACACAGCTGGGTTGGAGCCACATAAGTGTGCATGTCTGTTTGGCCGACCTAAGATGGCATGTCAAACTGACATGCGCAGTACGCCCACTGACATGGCCCAGCCCCTGACACTCCATCTGCGTCGGAACTTAACCAGCTCAGACAGATGTAAATAAAACATCAATAATTATGTTTTATTATCTTTTTATTTATCATCTACTGGTAGTGGGGCAACACTCCTCTGCCATTACGGAAGAGCCGCACCTGAAGAAGGTGAGGTTCTGAACCAAAGGTTCAGACACTGAAAAGGTCAAACTTGAGCATGACGGTATGCCTGAGGACAATTTACCTGAATGAGGAAGCCAAAATGAAGACCCAATAATGATGGAAATTTCAGCTTGCATTGGGTGGAGGAGAACAACGAAACTATGATGAGCAATTCCAAAATGACAGAAATGACAAACAGCAACCCTAACGCAATCAACTTTAACAGTAAACATAACCTTAACCCTTCGAGCCTCAGTCTCACTGAGAACTTATTGCTAACCCCGAACCTACTTTAACACTCACACCAACATTATCCCTGACCTTAATGTACAAGCTTACCCTCATAGAAACCCTGAGCTTGTCTTACACCCATCATAGCCTAATCCTATATCTAACCCTAAACATAACCCTATCGCTTATTAACTGTAAACTTATTCCTGATCCAGAACCCACTTTGGCACTTACCCCAAACTTAACCCTACCTTTAACACTAACCTTTAACCTAACCCTTGCCAAAATCCTTTACCTACCCATAAAGCTAACCTATTACTGATACTACAACCCTATCTCTAAACCACCTCCATACCGTATTCCAAATTATAACCCGTACCCTTATAAAGAATTATCACATGACCTATTTTTATAATACAAATTCATATTCTCAATATGTAAATGTTCTTTTTACTGATATAATGATATAATTATTCATTACAATTTTTCATCATATTTTTTGTCGTTATATTCTTTTCTATTGTGGTTTTTTCATATTGACGCAATTTCAGAGGTGACATCTGAAAGCATAGTGAGTCTGCAGGAAGGTACCAGGGTGGTACAGTGGAAAGAGTCATGCGCTGTGTATCGCCTAAGGATACTTGTGTCCAATTCAACGGCACTGGGACATGCCTGGGGCGTGGAAGAGCCATGGGCCAGCCACTAGCAGTCTATCAAACACAGCTCTCTGGGTTCAGTGGATGTGACAGACCAAACCCATGCTTTCCAGATTGGTCGCACTTCAATTTCAATGCCTGCCCATGGTTCACAGAAACAAATCAGAGAGGCAAAAAAGAGGCAGAGAGCGCAGCGGAGGACTACTGCCCGTTGGCTTTGATCCTGCTGGGCACCTGGCATCATGGCCGGACCAAGGGGCTGACAAACACAGAAGGATTCGGGAATCCTGGTGTGGGATAAATAAATCACCTATTAGGATGCAATAAAATTCAATTCTGGGACTGAAGATTATGTTCCCTCCTCTTCTCTCACTGCTGTAATGGACACCCCTGTGACACCTGATGGCAGCAAAGGAGATGGCTGGTCCTTCCGTCAACTCTAAGCTCCTACTTTTAAATTACCACATAGTATCACTGCTGCACAGACACCATCGCTCTAGTACTTTGTTGCCAGGTACCAAATTTAGGACTTGTTCTCTTATTGTTTTACAAAATTGATCTAAAGCTGGAAAAATATGATCTGTGGCCCCCACGAAAGCTACTGGGCATCTGGCTAAACTTTAGATACAGCAGGCATTAAACACATTTCTTAATTAAAGGGCATTCAAGGACATATTAAATATTGGCAGTAATCCATTAAAAGTAGTGCCATACAACATATACATTTTGTAAAGTATAAGGCTCAAAATCAGCGAAGGAACTCTACATAAGAAATGGCAGCTCTTTATTAGTTTAACACATTACATTGAAATGGGCGTTTACGTGGAAGTTGCAACACAAACAAGTGGGCGTCCGTCTGTGGAAATGTACATAAATACATCTTTATTGAGAGCCAAGGCACTGAGGTGAGAAGTCCAGGTAATGTCATTGGAAGGAGCTCTCTAGAAGCAGAGAAGGGATTAATAGGGATTAAGTAAATTTTAGTTCGAACCTACCAGACTGTGCAAGCTATTTACAAATGTCCTATTGTAGACTCACCATGAACGCACAGGAGCTTACAGTCCACCCAAAGCGTACTATTTGTCTATTTGTTGGCTTTATTGTCAGTCTCTTGTGCTTGCTTCCTATGCAATGGCTTTCCATATGCATCCAGTGTTTGTCTGACCCCTGGAGCAGAGCCTCTCTACCATATCTCTGATTGGTTGGCTTTTCACATTTCATTGCTCACTTTTAGGGATTTATTTTCTTTTTGGGTAAACTCAATGAGAGTGGATATGTTTTCCAGCTTTCTCCTTCTCTTTCCCATGGTCTCCCCCAACCGCCCTCCACCCATGACCGTGTTTCTCTCTTGTGTACTTCTTCTCCTCCACGCTCCATGTTGATCTCACCCTTGTGGGTTCTCACCCACCCTCATGTTGTTGTCACTTTTGTGTACTTCTCACTCGCTCATGTGGTTCTCCCCACACACCCTCAAGTTCTGTGTTCTTCTCTCTCCCACCCACCCTTGCTCTATGTTCTTCACTCCATATGTTCTTCCCTCATGTACTACCCCCAATTAAATGCTTTCTCCCTCCTTGCCCCCACTATCTCTCCCCATGCGCTCCCCCATAATAGTTAGCCCAATCCCAAATGGTGTTTTTTTTTAATTTGTGCTTTCAAGCTAAAAAAAAGACTTTTATTTTTTAATTTACAGATCCAAGTGGCATCCACCATCTTGGATCAGTAAATAAAAAGTACAATTAAACGGTCCCCATGTCATTCCCTGTTGCACACATGCATTATGACGCTCATATGTCATCACACACGTGCACTCCAGTGGAGTGACACATCAATGCAATTTTTTAAAAAATAATTTATTTTGATAATGCGGCTCAGCATTGGGGAAAAATCTGGCGCTGTAGAGCAACATCAAAAGGCACAGGCAAAGACTGTCAGCACCAAAGGCGAGCACTATTGGCTATGCCAATGCTTGTTTTTTTTTTACTTCACAATACAATGTATATTTACTGTGTTTTAACGAGCCACTGCAGTGCAGTTGCGTAGTATTTCACACCTTAACAGCGAACAGCTCAACTGTAGGGTAGTCCACAAACACCATTAGATTAGATTTCAAACAGGAAAACTTCTATCTAAATTTAGATGCACACAGTGACTTTTGCAATAATATATGGAAACATTTACGTATCTGTATACACAAGTCACACATACAAGCACACAAACACACCCACACAAACATACCTCTACATACAGAAGCACATGCTTCAATGTATAGAAATACACATACATGCGTGAATATAGAGAGACAACCTCTGGTAAGTGTATAAAAGCCTTGTTTAGAGCATGACATACATTAGCAGACAGTATGGTAAGCAGGCTTATTGTACAGCAATATTCTTTCACATAATAGCAGGCAAAACACAGACACACAGAGCTGCACATCCAGCATTAGTTGAGAATATTATGTCCAGAAATATTGTCATATAAAAACGACATGACCAAAATATCAATTACCAAATTTTCAGGAAGGTAAGTATAGCTAGGGAGGTATAGGGTTGCTATTCTTAACTCCTCATCTCTAAACATTTAGGATGTCTTTAAGGTACATATATCTGGTGTTAAGTATTATATGTGTGTATGTACATGGTATTTCCACAGCGTGAACATAAACAAAAGGCAGCGGAGCACTGTACATTGTCAAAGACAAGCATTAAGCCAACAAATGAAATGAGATGGAGCTGGGCTGAGGATGGTTGATGCATTGTGGTGTAGTGTTCTCCAAAGAGGTCCCCCTTCAACTATTTCATAAATTGGACCAGCACTGGGGTGGTCCTGATGGATAAAGAGATGCTGTTCCAGATCCTGGGTGCATGGATGGAAAGGCCTGCTGTCTTGTTTTTTGATTTGTTACACTTCTTATTCTGCAGTCTGATGTTTTTTTTTTTTTAGTTAAATAATTTTTTTTTTTTAAATAAAGAATACACAAGAACAATATATAATAGGTTGTACAGAAGGAAATATGGGTATACATGTAAACAGTAATTATATATGCTCAAAACCAATTGAGCCGCAAATATAGAAACATACAGAATACAAGAAAAAGTATATGCAACTCTGAAGAAACATCTAATAAAATAAAACATCCCCATTGTAGAACTGCACTATTGAAATAAGAAATATTGTGTACTCGTGAAAACATATGATAGTAAAATATAATTTTAAAAGGTTTTATTATAAAAAGAAAAGAAAGAAAGAGAAAAGTAGGAGAACGAAAGGAATAGAGAAAGAAGATAAAGAGAGGGAGATGGACAAAGAGGAAAAGAAGAAAGAAAAGGGGAGGAATATAAGAGATAAATTATGGAGGAGGAGAGTTTAGTGATAAATAAGTGGTGAACGGAAGCCAAATAACATCAGATTTAATCTGTAGATGAATTGAAGAAAAAGATACTGATGCAATCCTATGCTCATCTCATATCAAATTCCACCACATTAGAGAAGACAGTTTAGAGTTATCCTTCCAACATGTTAATATAACCTTAAAAGCAACCGCAATAAATAAATCAAATAAACGTGATTTGGAGTCAATTTGGTCAAAGATAGAAGATAGAGTACCTAGAAATATATTTTGGAAATTAAGTGGGATTTTATAGGAGAAAATCAATAGACATTTTGACCAAACCATTTTCCAAAAGTTATAAACCTTAGGACAGTAATAAAGTAAGTGTAACAGCGAACCTTCAGCTGTGAGACATGACCAACATAAAGGGGAGATTGATTGGTTGAATTTATGAAGAAGGAGGGGGGTAATAACAACTCTATTATAAACAAAAAAGAGGGATTGAGTGATATTTGCAGCTTTGGAAGTCTTGAAGAGATTTTGCCATACTTTGTTCCATTGAGCACTCTCTACATTGTTTAGACAGCAACATGATCAGTTTAGAACAAACATCATGGCTCTCCAGAGAAGCTAGTATAATCAAAGTTTCTAAAAACAAAGCTCTAAAGACGTGCAATCAAACTGGCAAGAGTCACTTTTCTATCTCGACAAGCATTATTAGCGTAATACACTATACCCAGAGAAAACCCTAATATTGTCAGGACTCTCAAAAAGTCAAGTGTGCAACACGCCTTATTTCTTTACAAGACCAAAGAGAAACTATTGTTTCAAACCATCCAGTGTTGAGCATAGAAGCCACCCAGGTCTTGCTCAATAACATTAGGCACAACTCTCATTGCCAGTAGAATTGTGAGGTGAATGCACTCATACCTGTATATCATCCTAAAAAATACAATATTCAGAATTCCTACAATTTAAAGAGAAATCAAGCCTGAGCCGCATTATCAGTCGGGTATATATTAAGAAGTAAAGATGCCCATACTGCATTATTCGTCTGTATGACAGATGTTCATTGATTGTCAGTCTGCCTGGTGCTGGACATATTTGGTGCTGGCCATTATCTAGGTTAGGGCTTAGTTTCTGCTGCCAATGATTTGACATTTATTTGCATTTTGAGCCTTTCGAAATTATCAACAAACCAATGTTTTTGCCTTCTGCATTGATTTAAAATTTTAATAAACCTTCATGGTTTCTACTTTGAACTTAGCCTCATGTAGATTTTCCTGTATGAAATTTCCATGAGGTTCCTCAGAACTAAAATGATTTGTGTTTAGGGCTCTTGTCTTTAAAGACACATTCTCCTGATTCATCAACCGGCCCCTTAAATGCTGGAAAGCGGCAACAGATTTTGGTAGCAGAGGATGGTTGACCGGTCTCCTTTGTTACTCCTTAGAGATGAATAAGGGGTTCTCTATTTGATCTGCCCCTAATCCCAGTTTCTTAATTGTTTGGATTTTTCATCTGGCTGAATAGCTGCTGAAGTTACATTGCGAGAATAGGAATAGGGATTGTCTTGCGTTGTGATATGTGGAACAGTGAGTTGATTGTCTAAGCGACATGTGTAGATTGTGGCACTTTGTTGAGTGATCTGTTATTGGTTAGTTGTTTGTTATTGTTCAAATCTAGCATGATTAAAGATAGGTGCAGCTTTGAAAAAGTATGCAGTTCATGAGGGAGATCATTTTCCTCCTGACGGTTCGCCTGCTCATTACATGTTGATTAGTTTGTGCCTTCATACTTGTCTATGGCTTAAACAATGGCATAAAATTACTGGTGATGATAAACATATGCAATGTCCTGTGGATGGTGCTTTCAATGGGAGAAGATTGAGTATCTGAGTGTCACATGTATGAGTAAGAACCACAACCTAGACCTGCCCAGTTTGAAGCATAAAACAAATGGGATTTTGTGGCAAAGGAGAAAGAAAGTAAGAGAATGTTGAAGGATCAAGTTGGAAAAAAATGCAAAAGAAAGCATGGAGAGAGAAGAAAATCAAAGGAGTGGGTGTGTTTCCTGCATTTGTTAAACAGACAGACAAGAGGAAAGAAGAAAGTCTTGAATATTGAATTAGATGAAACTAAAAAGGAGCAAGAGAAGGAAAAAGGAGAATCCTTTAAAATAATTTTAAAGAGAAAAATGGCTTTTTAAATGATTTGCTGAATTTGAGACCTCACCTCCTTCTAATGATGATCAAGCTCCACATGTACAGGAGAGAGGAACGTATGAACCAAGTCCTGTGTTGCTTTACCCTAGTACTTGTACAATGGTAGTGACAGCACCTTTTGAGCCAGAAGAAATGGACATTATCAGGATTAAAACTCAATTGGAAGAAATTATCAATGGCACTTTTAATGAAGACAGAGCACTGTCTTAAAATGAAGAGGAGTTGACATTTTTGAGTAAAGAAGCAGCAAGGCATGCATTTGATGCATATAAGAAGCTTAAAGAATTAGCAGACACACATGGTGTGGATTTGTATAAAGTAAGAGTGCATAGAAATTATAGAATGGGATTGAGTGATGGTGAAAGGAACAACACAGTTTGAGGATTAATGTGAGTTGAATTAATAAAACTCATGAATTGGGAGAACTTGAAAGGTTACAGAGGAAAATAGTTGACTAAAGGGGGAAAGCAGAAACTAAAAGACAAAGAAAGAAAAGAGAACTAGTGTGAGTGATATTCAGTGTGAAGTGGTTGTGGGATTCCCTTTGAGAGCAGTGCATGGAGTTACATGTGTTCATGTGCCGTGAACAAAGTCTGACCTCCTGACATTTACAAAGAATATTCCAAAGGTTAGAGAAGAACTAAATAAGTGCTATACAGAGGTGGAGAGAATTGTGAAGATTTTAAAGGTTCTCTGATTTGATTTGAATACGTTGTTTGAGATTATTTTTACTAAAGATTCGTGGATGGAGTGCATGGCAGTTGTAGAATGGTCAAATTAATGGCTGCCGAGGGTTCAGCCCCATAATGGTCTATCTCCTACTGTGATGGATAAGTATAAATTGGTCATTGAACATTTGAAGACTAAAGTGCCACAGAAAAAATTAATTCTTGAAAAATCACGAGGGCAACACAGCAGCCTAAGGAATCAGCGCATGCTTTATATGAAGTATTGATGTAAATCTAAGGACAGTATACTTGACCCACAATATAAGGCGTCTTACATCTTGGGTTTACGTCCAGAGATTAGTTCCCACATTCAGCAGAGTGTGATGTGTTGGCAATCAAAATCTCTCAGTGATGTTTTTAAATTTATCAGTGACTGCCTCGATGTGAAGCAGTGGAAAATTAAGGAAAAGCTTATCGTTGCTTAGATGAAGTATTTTCAGAATGGTGGTAGAAAGGGAATTTTTCTCAAAATGTCAGATCCAGCTTTTGATTCTGGTTTTGTTTTAGGTGCTAACTTAGGTATGCAGGGAGTTGGTGTGCAGATTAATGATTTTTAGTGTGTGCAGAATGGAGCAAAGTGTTCCCCAAGATCAAGGTTGAGGTTTTGTCAATTATTTGAATGTGTCTAATGCAAATATTATTATGGTGATAAAGACTACAGCTTCTCACTTCTGTGGGACAAATGGTTGCTGGAATCAAGAGTGTAGATCTAATTTAGTTAGGGTACAAATTGAACTGCAAATAATTCCCCAAATGCAGCAACACATAAATCAGATGCACAGAAGGGATTAGCAGACCCCAGCCCAACTAGCCTCAGTGTAGAACATGCAGAATCAAGGGTAGCTTAGTGGAAACTTGTCTTCAGTCCCAATGATGAATTATAATATGCAGAATAAAATACAGAATTGTCAAGAGAAACCTGGTTTGCAATAAAATCCTTCAGTGATGAGCAATACATTTTCCGGGATTGTATTGACACTCGCTGTAGCTATTGGACTGAATCAAATACTGGCACAATGATGATGCCCGAGGAGGAGGAGTACTGCATGTTTGGTGCAGTCCTAGAGGTAGTCCACAGTGGCCCTTATGTAGAGGGTAAGGTGAATGGCCACCCAGTATCGTCTCTGATCGATAAAGATACTACCAGCTCCACGGTTCAACCGATGGAGGTTCCAAACATACCCCTCTCACGAAAAGAAGTCCAAGTACTAGGCATTAGCAACAAGCATATCACTACAAAGTGTCAGAAAATTCCCTGAAAAAATTGGATCAATAGAGAATGGCCATCAATTTATAATAAGGGACACAAGCCTAATTAATTTGTTGAGCCATGACTTGCTGTGCAAGATGAATTGTGTGATTCATTGTACGCTGGATGAGGATTAAGACATAAAATGGAAATCACAAGAATCAAGAGTGAAACTGTTTCCAGTTTCCTCACAAAAGGAGACTTACACCCAGTAAATCTGTGAAACACTGTGAAAGAGGAAGTTTGGGGTTTTACTGGGAAAGAAATTGGGTTAAAGAGAGGTGCAGAGCCAATGCATATTAAAGTAAAACCTAATGCAGTATTTCCTTGTACTCCTCAGTACAAGCTTACTCGTGAAGCAAAGGCAAGGGAATTGCCATTGTATTTATATAGCACTTACTACCCCTGATGAGGCGTCTAAGCGCTTTTCGGTGAGTAGCACACTACTCCGGAACCCAAAAGAATTACTGGTGGTTTAGTATACGGAAACATGAGTTACATTCATGGGTGATGTTAGTTGATAGTTGATGGGTGGACATGTGATTCTGTTAGTTGGATTGAATAGGATAATGGAGGGAAAGAAGAGGGAAGAGTCTAGAAAGTGTTATTTGGGAGATCATAGTAGTAAGATGAGGTTTGGGATGAGTAAAAAGTAGAGAGTGGCACTTGTTATTGAAAAGATGAGAGAGCAAGGAGGAATTTTAAAAGAAGTGGTAAGAAGTCCTTGTAACTCCCTGATCATGGGAATAGAAAAACGGAAATGGAGAATAATGCAGGACCTGCAAAAAAGTTATAATGTTGTTCCACATTTTCCCGTTGTATTGAATCCTGCTGCCATTTTGCTGCAGATCCCTGTTAGCGTAGAGTGGTTCACTGTAATTGATTTGTGCCCATTGTTCTTCTTTATCCCTCTTCATGAGGCTTGCCAGTATCTACTTGTATTAGGACTTCAAAATACGGGAATGATCTGGTATCAAATTCAACAAGGGTATACAGAGAGTCCATCGATCTTCTTCTCTCAAATCCTGAAGAAAGCAATAGAGAGTTTGTTCCTGCCCTGTTTTTCAGTACTGGTGCAATATATTGGCTACCTGAGGGTTCCATCCTAAAAGAGAGAAAATTGAGAACTTGACGTAATAGCATTGTTGGGTCAACTTGTAGAACATGGCTTTAAAGTATATCCGACTAAACTGTAATAGTGTCAGAAAGAAGTTGTTTGCATGGGTCATAAAATTGAGAAAGGAGTAAAGAAGGTGTCTGCAGAATGAATCTCTGCAATTCAAAAATTGAACCCACCAACCACCCAAAAGAAAGTGAGGATTTTTGTTGTTGTTGAATGGTTGGCTAATGTCGCCAGTAGACTCAAAGCTTTCTCCTAATTGCAAAGCCTTTCAAAAGCTTGGCAACAGTGATGTGAGTGATCTGGTGCCCTGGGACAACTAATGTGTGAGTGCCTGCCTGGAGCTCAGACATAGCCTCTGTAATGCACAGGCACGGTGCGTCCATTGGGGCGTGGGGGCGTTGCCCCCACGCACCCACCCGCGCCCGCTGCTCCCTCGGTGTCTCTGAACTTAGTTTACTTAAGTTCAGAGACACCGAGGGTGGGGAGAACTGACAATGCATGTCATTCCGCATGACGTCGGACAGTGGGCGGTCCGGCGTCATGTTGACTGACATGCATTGTCAGACCAGGCAGCACTGCAGCACAAGTGCGCATGAGTGGGCATGTTGAGCTCGTTTTTAGCCCGTGCCCAGTCATGCGCACTTGTGTTTTCACGGATTTGCGCATACCCATTAGGAGCCCCTCGGTCTCCTAATGGGCAGGCGGCGGGCGAGGAGTAGGCTGTGCCCTCAGCCAATCCTGGCGCTGCAGCAGCGCCAGGATTGGCTGAGGGGTTGCCACTGACTGCAGTGCTGACGTGACATGCTGTTCCATCCAGTTTGAAGAGGGCAGAGGCGCCAACGCGGACCAGGAGCAGAGGCGGTCAAGTAAGTTTTCCTTTTAATTTTTTAATTTTCATACTATTCTCCCATACGACCTCCCCGTGCGTGACCCCCCCCTCGCAACTGCTAACACATTCGTTTGCTTATTCTCCAGTGCGACCCCCCCGCACGTGACCCCCCCCTCGTGACTGCTCACACGTTCGTTTGCTTGCTTTGCAATCATTTTACGCCCCGCCACTTTCAAATGTCACCAGCCGCCCCTGGTAATGCACCTTCTCTATGCCTACTTATGAGAAATATTTTTATTAATTTTATTATGAGAGAGGGGTAATCACTTTCAGTACTTACTCAACAAAGATGAGGAGCAAAGAGGCAGCAGATTTCTTTTCAGCTACATTAAACACTGTACCTGGGCACTTCCAGACTGCATGAAGAATATTGCAGCATCTAATCTTGCCATTTTGCAGAGTGAAGGGGTTGTGATGGCAGCATAGGTGTCACATAATTGTGTACCAGGCCAAGACCAGATTAAGGATATCCCACTCGAATTGGCTGATTTGATTTGTAGATGTTCCTGTCTGCGAGACCATCAAGGAGTTCTGAGAGCAGCATATACAGTTTTACAATTGCATACACAGACAACCAATATGGTTTTGGAGTGGCCCATGATTTCAGTCAGCTGTGGATGGAAAGAGGTTTATTGACATCCTTCCAGTCAGGATTGGCCCAAGAATCCATGATTTATCAAGCACATTACAGTTACCTAAGGATGTTGTGGTTGTCAAATATGCAGCATATAAGGTGGAGATGACATGTTAACTCCTGACAATCGTTTTGCTGACAGAAATGTAAACTACTGTAATCTTATGTCCAGTTTATTGGCATCAGATGAAAAATGTACCTCAGAAAATGAGTTAGTTTAATCCTCATTTCAAATCTGCAGCTGTTGAATTTTGCCTGCGTTGTGTTACTTGTTAACAGCAAACGTGGGTAAGAAAACTGTAGTGACCTTAAATCATATTAGTCAGTCTGGGCATCCATTGATAGGGCTACAAGTCAACTTTATTGAAATGTCAAGGTGTACTAGATTGAGCTATATTTTGGTGATTGTATACCTTTTCTCCAGGTGGGTAGAACCATAGCCAAGCTGATGTTGAGGAAGGTGATCCCTAGATTCAGTTTGCCAACTTCTATACGGTCAGATTGGGGAACTAATTTTAAGAGTGAGTTGATGATAATTGTGTGCACTGTGTTGCAGATCAATCAGAAGTTTCATTGTAGTTATCGACCTGCATCTTGAGTTGTTGTGAGAGCGAATGGTACTCTCAAGTCTAAGTTGTCAGAAATCTGAAATTCAACGTCCCTGAATACACCAGATTCCTTACTTCTGGCATTGATGTGTTTATCAAGCACCCCATATAAAGTGACTGGCCTCTCTCCCCACGAGATGTTGATAGAGAGAGTGGTGCAAATTCCTGTTTTTCCTGTGGCAGCACTGGTAAATATTTCTGATGACCTTGTGTTGGACTACTGCAAGGGTTCGATTGATGTGGTATGCTCTATATTTCCCCAGATGAAGTTGACAACACTATCAGTAAGAGAGTGATGCAGCACGGAATGCAAAATCCCTCTCTACGTCACAGGTCATAGATCACACATAATACTTCATACGCTGGTGGGGCCCATAACACCAACATACACCCATCGATTAACCTGTTTCAAAGAGGTGATTGTTTCACTCGCTGTAATGGAAAAGAGTACTCACATAACCCTATTCATAAAGATCTAAGCTTCACCTTTAGTACTCCTCCCATGTATAGGCCATGGATCTACTAGCTGCAGGTTGAAGTGATAACAAAATCTAAAACATCATTTATATCAATACATTTTCTCAAATAAAAACGACCCAACACAGTTCTTGTAATGAATATTAAATTTTATCTAAATAATTGAATTCGATTCTCTGGGTTTTAATCAAGCAAATTAGATCATCATAGTTACCTATTCTGGCTAAAAGTCGCCCTCTAAGTCAAAATCCCGGTCGTCAGTTCATACTGTCATAGTCTTGGAAAACAGCTGTCCTGCAGTGTCACCGTCCTCTCCGACAGTAAATCGCAAATCTTCTGAAGGGTCTCGAACAATTGAAAGGCAAAAGCGCTAAGGCCCCTCTCTAATCTACCATTTTTATAGTAAATTTACATTCCGAAGTGTAACAAATCGTATTTTGAACGAATCCCATTGGTCCGATGGGGAAAGTTCGACTTCTTTCCCATACATACAATGTGTCTTTAGATATAGTTCCAATCCATGCAATAGTATCTTTTCATTGTTTCTTTCAGAGCAGCTTGGCCATAAGCCCGGGAAATAGCCTTGGTTGTCACAGTTGAGTCGGGGTCATGTAAAGGCTGCGGCAGCTGATGGCGACGCATGCACACTTCACCCAGAGATGCTCATAATGGAGTTGTTCTCGTCTAACAGGGACGTCGGCCATTTTGTGGCCACCAAATGGTCAACTTAAGCAAAGAAACACAAAATGTAATTAATCCATAGAAATGACTAATGATCTGTTATCCCCGTACTAATACCCATATGTGTATGTATTTATCTAGCAGAAGCAACACTTAATGCGGGTTATATTCACATTAATAAAGCACAAATCACAGATACATCACGGAAGCAACATATAATCATGCAATTTCTGAATATCTATTATTAATATGCATACAAATTTAGTTTACGTCATTAGTTAGGCCATGCAACTGCAATTTCCCACGTGTATTTCTTGTATTAGTAATGTTGATCAATTCACACAGCAAACCATTAGTACAAGTACCATTAATTAATTAATCTTATTAATCTAAACATGCAAAATGGAGAGGGTATATGATTTTTAAAGAAAAACCCACTCCAGCAATCCCCCCTTTGGTGATTTTATCACCACCACAACACTAAATTGATTCACCCTTTTACGGAAATTCGAAATGTATTCTTGCTCTTAATTATAGTTCAGTTTCTTCTTCATCTCTTTTTGCCTTTTTATATAAACTTTCTTTCCACTCTTCTAACGTTATTTCTGTTAAGTCTCCATCTGGATCCTTCTTTCTTTTTAGTATTTCTCTTTTTACTTTATTCTTGGTTTTCTTGTTTTTACAACACATACATCCTAATCTTAATATTAGTAAGACGAAAATCACACAAGTTAATGGGAATAATATTTTACCTATAACTGTACTACCTATTTTCACTAAGAAATTTTTAATAGCAGCAATTTTCTTCCCAATCTTTTCCCAAACACCTTCAACCTCCAGTGGTACAATTTCATCATGCAATTCAGTAATATTTCTAATGTAAACTTTTAGATCTTTGCTTTCGTCTGGAATGTGAGTGCAACAATGTTGAACTTTCAGCATTCCACAGACTCCACCCTCTTTTGCCAATAAGATATCAAGGGCAAGTCGATTTTGCATTACCATAGCACGCATGGCAACCATTTCAGTATTAACCAATAAAAATCCTCCAGCAGTGCTTGTTGACAAGCGATCTACTACTGTTGATAATCTTCTAATATTGTTCACATTCAGAGATATTCCCACTGCTGGTATCAATGCTCCAAAAATGTCACCTACAATTTCTGCCCAAGATTCTCTTTTACTACATGTTTATGATTACCTAACCTATGTACACCATCTTTATCTCTGTCCATGTGAAAGATTTTTGGAAAGACCAGGCCTACGTAACATGTGCCATACCAATGGTCTGGGAAACGATAATATGCCCTGTTTCCACAGATAAAATAAAGTCCAGGAAAAACTGGATCTCTTCCACCTTTAAATCCCAATCCACCTATGATTCGATATGTATCTTGGAACTCACTATTCCCTACAAAATAATAATCGTACGTCGTTTGATTTCTTCTTATACACAGTTTCCCTTTCTGAGGCCAATCTAAAGCCAAAGTTGGATTTGACCCTCCTTTCATATGTTTTTCCATTTCTACATCCCAGACTGTTCTTTCCCCTTTTCCTTCAGATCCCTTTCTTTTCATTTTCAATCTCCTCTCCTCGACCATGTCTAGGAATGTCTTTTCTTCATTCTTCAAACTGCATGTCAAATTATTTTTAAATATATATTCTAATGTTAATTCCTTAGTTACTAAGAAAAATTCATCTAATACCTTAGCAGGTCTTACTTTGTTTAGTTTATTATTAGCAGGTACTTGCGAGAAAATGTTATCTACATCTGAAAAATAATATTCTAATTTACCTGTTTCATAAAATAAGCTTGCTATCACACTACATGCTATTCCATATGTTGCTGGAAGGTGATGATATGTCACTCCCTCTGACACAGAAGCAGGTAACTGCATACATACGTAGCAATCCCTTACATCCATGGTCTTTACATATTCATACAATAGCTTTGAAAACACATTTTTGAAAAATCATTAATAGACCTATCCTTATGTAAATAATTATTATCTATTCTAGTCGGAACTACCTTTGGAATCTTTTTTATGTTAGTAATGTTCTCAGTGTGTCCTTCTAGTGTATCTATAGTGACCTTAAAAGAAATCAGCAGAGCAAGTATACTCCACAGAAGCATTAATAATCCTGTACAACAACAACACATTTTACACCATCTCTTCATGAATGTACAGTTACTTTTGCTACTTTCTATGTTAGCCATCTTGTTAGTTTGGACTGTCTCTTTTGACTTAGCCTCTTTTATTTCACAACTAGTTCTCTAACCTTAGGCCTCTTAGGCCCTACTTAGTTCTACCAGTATCTATTGTTTGATTCGGGAAGGAGGGTTCCGGCAATTATGTTTGCGGATGATACCCTCCTTCTCTCCAAGTCGCCGATGGGAATCCAGCGTGTGCTGGACGGCTTTGGGGACTTTTGTGGAGAGCACGGATTGGAGATTAATACTCTAAAGACTAAATTTATGGCCTTCAATCCGCCACCCAGGTTCCACCGTATCCCACGCATAGGGAACAACACGCTAGAACGAGTCAACACCTTTGAATATCTTGGTGTAACCCTTAACGAGGAATTGGGGTGGGGTCCGCACCAGGAGAAAGCAAGGCTGAAACTAGCGCAACATGTGGGTGGGATACTAAGGATGGTGGGGAAGAATAGGTCGACCCTCAAACCCATAGGCCCCCCGCTCCACATCTACAGGGTGCAAGCCAGAGGAGCCGTAATCTATGGCAGCGAATTGTGGGGTCACAAAGTCTTGGCTAGTCTGACTAAAGAGGAGAATAGGTTTCTTAGGTGCCTAGTAGCCCTTCCTCAAAGTACACCTTTAATGCCATTAAGACTTGACCTAGGCATCAGACCCCTGGAAGAAGAAGTGGCGCTTCGCCCACTGATTTACTGGCGTAGATTATGGGCTGTACCTGAATTGATCCATTACAGACAAGGTTTGCAGGAAGTCCTTAGTCTTCCAAATTCGGGGAACATTGCCTGGTTTAAATTTGTAAGGAACAATCTGGTGGGCCTAGGTCTCGATGCTCTTTGGAACGACCCCCTGGGTGCTTGCCCCAGGCTTCCCAAAAAGGTCTTAACCAAGTTGTATTATAATTCTAAGGTTCTTACATTCCGACCTTCTATAACCCTAGGGTCTCTAACGCACCAATTCCTTTGTATTAAAAATGCCTACAGCTTTGAATTAATCCTGGACAATATTTACCCTGTACTAATTAGGAAGCTTTACCTACAATGGAGGCATGGGTCCCTGCCAGTACGTGCACTTACTAGTCACTGGTCTGTGTCTGCACCCAGTACTTGCCCGGCATGCAGAGTATGCGATGAAACTGAGCTGCACATCATATTTTTTTGTCCGGGCTATAGTGAGGCGCGCAGAAAATGGATCACTCCTGTTTGTAGGAATTTGGGCTTTACCAGGTGCCACGAAGCCTTCAGAATTCTTAAGAGTGAAATGGCTGCTTACATTGTGTTTGCTGTGGCCAAATTTCTGGGGGCTTTCTGGCACAAGAGAAAGCGGTACCTGAAAATGCAAACCTGATTAATTTTGTACTGGGTTAAATTGTACTTGATTCTATGTAATTAGCAGATATATCGCTTCCCTGGTGTTCTAATGTTCCAACCTTTTTAATACTTTTTAACTATCCAATGTATGATTTTAATGTATTTATATTTCTATTTTATGTACCTTTTATGGAGAGATTCTCCGAAATAAAGTTCTTTTGACTTGACTTGATTCAATTGTTACTTCTTCATCAGTAGTTTTCTAGATTTTCTCAGTTTGGCATTTCATCATTTTTCACTTCTTTCAGTGCATCCAAATACAGAATTTCCTGGTCTTCTGTTTCCTCTTCTCCAATGTCGGATAAGATAACTCTCAGGATTCCTGCTTCTTCCTCTTCTTCAACCACTTTCAGTACAGCCTCCTCTGGATTTTCTTGACTATCTGCCTCTTCCTCCATTTCAGGCAGTGCCACATACGTCCATTCTGGTGACTTATACTTCTGGTTGGGTTTTCTTGTTCTTTTTCCCTCTTCTTGATTAATCTCTTCTTCTTTTGATTTGTCTTGGCTTGTCACTTCATTCACCTGATCTTCTCTTGGTGATTTCACTCGTGTCAGCCGATATCTCAATCTCTTTATTTTATTTGGCCACACCTCATCCTTTTTGACTCTTTTCTGTTTACTTTCTTTATTGTTCTTTTCCTCTCTCCAAGCTCTTTTCCTTAGAACTCGTCCTTCTGGTATCTCATTTTCACTCTCTTCAGATTCTGTCTCAACTTGCTTTTTCTTTTCGACAACTTCTTTTTCCACCACTGTTTTCCCTACTTCTGTCCCTCCTCGGGTCTCCGACACGCAATCTTACTGCTGGCTACTTGTCCCTTCACCTAGCTGGATGTTGCAGTTCCCTACACCTCCTCGGGGGTCTTCCGCAATCTGTCCCTCTCTCTCTGTACCTGTCCCTGTTACACTTTGATCTATTATTTCGGGTGGAATTTCTCTTGGTCTTTCATCTGAAACTTCCTTCTCTCGAACTAATTTCACTGCTTCTTGGTCGTCTTTTCCTTTCTCCCTTCTGTGTTCTTTTCTGGGACCTTGTCTTCTCTGTTCGTCTTCAGAATCTGAACTGATATCAGAAATCTGTAATCGTCTTCTCAGTGAGATACTTCTGGGGACTAATATCTGATCAGGTTCCTTTTCCCCCCTTTCAGGATTTTCTTGGGTTTTTGGCTTTTCGTCATCTGATTCAGTACTTGACTCTGATTCGTCATAGTACTCTTTTCCTTTGCTGTCAACTGGATTTGGTATCCTCAAAGTATGGCTGGCATGGATCCAGTTTTTCACTCCAGCACACTTCACAGCTGTTGTTGTGGTCAGAATTACTTGTCTTGGTTTTCCCCACCTTGGAGCCAAACAGTTTCTTCTTCTGTGGACTTTTATCCTTACCCAGTCTCCTGGGCTCAGATCATGGGCTGGCTTCCTTTCAAGGGTGGTGGCATCCGCTCCAACCTGATGAAACACAGAATGAACTGCGTCAGCCAGGCCTTTACGTATTCCAACACCATGTCATCAGCTTGTTGACTGGAATATAAACATGCCTCATCGCCCGTCCCATGATTATTTCATGAGGACTTAACCCTGTGGTTCTGTCTGGTGTTGCTCTAATGGTCATTAAAACAAGAGGCAAGACATCAGGCCATTTCATACCAGTGGCTAAACACATTTTTCCAATTCTGTTTTTGATTGTACCATTCATCTGTTCAACCACACCAGAAGCCTCTGGCCAGTAGGCACAATGTAGTTTCTGTTGTACATTCAATGCTTCACTAATCAATTTTACAATCTCATTATGAAAATGTCCTCCTCTGTCTGATTCAAGAGTCACTGGGAACCCAAACCTAGGGATGAATTGTCTCAAAAGTAGCTTTGCCACTGTCAACCCATCATTTCTTCTTGTTGGGTATGCTTCCACCCACCTGGAAAAAAGGCAAACTACAACCAGAACATACCTCAGTCTGTTGCACGGAGGCATTTCAATGAAGCCAACCTGCATTCTGGTAAAAGGTCCACCTTCCCGGCCTATGGTCCCTAGAATCACCACTGTCTTTCTCCCAGGATTGAATTGCTGATATATCAGGCATCTCTGACACAGGCTTTCTGCTACAAGTCTGAATTTTGGATTGTACCAGGTCTGCTTAAAAGACCTTATCATGGCATCTCTCCCTATGTGTCCCTGGCCATGATACATACGTGCCATTGTAGACATCATGCTATCAGGCATTACTGGTCTTCCATCTCGATAGACCCACACACGGTCCTTCTCTCTTGGTGCACACCCTGCTTTTATCCATTGTTTCATTTCCTCATCTCCTGACTCTTCCTGCAATTGTCTCACTTCCTCCCAGGTTCCTACTGTGTTAGTAAACATTACTGAGCAAGAAGACATTTCTCTCTCCTTGGCCCGATTGACTGAATTCTGGTTCCGTGCACAATACTGTGCCATATCATCAGCATACCTATTCCCAGTAGTGATGTAATCGCAGCACATTTTACCACAGCCAATTGTTTAGACAGCTGTATCGCCTCAATCAACTTCCCAACCACTTCAGCATTCTTTATAGGGGTTCCACTTGAGGTCAGGAAACCTCTTTGCAGCCAAAGCTGGCCGAAATCATGGACGACCCCGAAGCCATACTGGCTGTCAGTTATCACAGTCACTCTCACACTTTTCCCAATTCTACATGCTTTGGTCAAAGCAACAAGTTCAGCTACTTGAGCTGACCTTACTCCTTTTAAATAAGATGCTTCCATCACTGTCGCAACCGTGCA
This sequence comes from Triturus cristatus, assembly GCF_964204655.1. NCBI lineage: Eukaryota > Metazoa > Chordata > Amphibia > Caudata > Salamandridae > Triturus > Triturus cristatus. The sequence continues at coordinate 1,062,570,371 of NC_140583.1, forward strand.
TACTGCATATGCTGCGCTTAGCACTCCTTCATCTGTTCTCAAAAATGACCCATCAACAAACAACACAAAATCACTTTTTGGCAAAGGTACATCTTTTATATCTGGTCGTGGCTTTGTGCAGTACTCAAGCACGTCCAAACAATCATGATCTGCTTCATCTCTCACTTCCACATTCTCAGCATCAGGTAACAACGTTGCAGGATTCACGTTCACACATCTCGCAAGGCTCACATTCGTTGCACCTAATATGACCTTCTCATACTTAGTCAGCCGACTATGTGTCATATACTGAGTACGACTCCTTGTTAAAAGAATCGCCACATCATGAGGTACAAACACTTTCAACGGATACCCCATCACAATACCTTCACTCTGCTCCAAACTTCGACATGTTGCAGCCACTGCTTTCAGACACCCAGGTAAAGCTGCAGCCACTGGGTCAAGCATTGAGGAAAAATATGCAATTGGTCTCCTCAATCTTCCATGCTTCTGGATCAACACAGAGAGTGCACATCCATTTCTCTCACTGCAATATAACTCAAACTCTTTCTCATAGTCAGGCATGCCCAGTGCTGGTGCTTCACACAATCCCTCTTTTAATTTTTTGAATGCTGCCAATTCTTCCTTGTTCAATTCAAGGGGATCTTTTACATCACTCCTTGTTAATCGCACTAAGCTTTGCAATCAGGGAAAGTTACTAATCCACTGACGGCAATACCCCACCATTCCCAGAAACATTCTCACTTCTCTTTGGGTCATGGGGGCTCTCATTCCTTTTATAATTCTGATTCTGTCTATTGTTATTTTTCTCAGTCCTTTCTCAATTTTATGTCCCAAATATTGCACTTCCTTCTGGCAATACTGTAATTTTGCTGGTGACACTTTCAACCCTCCGTCTGCCAAATGATTCAATAGTGCTATTGTGTCTACCTTGCAAGCTTCACGTGTTTTCGACGCCACCAAAAGGTCATCGATATACTGCACTAGTACTGAACTCTCAGGCATTTTCAGACTTTCCAATGATTTCTTCAACAATTGATTAAATATTGAGGGGCTCTCTGTATACCCCTGTGGGATTCGGCACCATGCCAAAATCCGCTCTCCAAAACGAAATGCAAATATTACTGATGGGTTTGGCACAATAGGACAGTATGATACCACAATTTTGTTTACCTTTCTCAAATCTTGCACTATCCTGAAATTCCCATTAGGCTTTTTCAGGCCCATTATCGGTGAATTACATGGACTACTCATAATCTCTCTCAAAAGTCCTTGTTTGATCATTTTCTCAATTATTGGAGTAACCCCTTCAATTATCTCCAGTGTCAATCTGTACTGAGGGACGTTTGGATAACTTATTCCTTCCTTTACAGTTATCCTGAGTGGATCTACATTTCTCATTAACCCTACATCTTCTCCAGTAAAATCCCACACTTCTGCCTTTACTGACTGTTTTAGTTCTTTAGGTAATTCATCAGGGTTGAATATTGCATAAGTCTCAGTTACCTCATTTTCTCTGTTAGCTATAGTCATTTTATGTAGCACATCCTCATCTGGTGTTTCAAATGCTATTCCATCTGGAGTACAGAATATAGTGCAATTCATCTTGCACAACAGGTCCCTACCTAATAAATTCACTGGACTGGTGTCACACACAACAAAGCGGTGCATGTCTGTAAATTTCCCTATACTTACTTTCACTGGTTCTGTCAAAAATGTTTTTAACTGTCTGTTGGACACACCAACCACTTGGATTGTTTCATCCGAAAGAGGAAGATTCTTAACATCAGCTGATCTAACAGTTGATCGAGTAGCACCAATGTCCACTAGGAAAGTAATATTTTCATCATTAACCTTTCCATCTACAAATGGTCCTGTCTGGTCTACTTCTAGAGTTGCGCCAAGGACGCACTCTTCTTTCTCTTTTCGGCACCGTCAATAGCTTTCCTCTGAGTCACTCTCATCGCGTTGCAGCCAATACTGTGAAACGGCGCGAGCGCGCGGAGGTTTATTTACCTGTTCTTCATTGTAGAATCCCGATTCATTACTATACTTCTGAGTGTTTCTGCTCTGCGGGAAAGGTGGTTTTGGCACCTGATTCTGTGAAGTAACCACCTGCTGCTGTTGCTGCAGTTGACTACTCACCTCATTCTGCACCTGCGGATTCAATGATGCATTTTCAATATTAGTATTTGGAGGTATTTACACTCGGATTTCCAATGCCCTAACCTACCGCAATTATGGCATGGGAACTTCTTTTTAGCTTCTTCTATATTACCTTTCCCTTTTCCTGGGCCAAATCTCGGTTTAGTTCCTGGGTTATTTGCTTGTTCGACCAATTGAGCTTCCTGCCTTTCAGCTACCTTTACTTGTGCCCACATTGCCTTTTCTTTTAATTTTCGCTGTTTAGCCTCAATTTCGTCACTGAAATATTTAGCATGTCTCAGTACTTCATCTATTTTCTTATCCTGCCAATGAACTGTATGCTGCTTTATCATGTCACCAATTTCTGGGCGTAAACCATATACAAATCTGTATACAAAGTGACTCAAATCCTTATCACTCAGGTTCTCATCTCCACTGAACTGTTTAAAGGCTTGAATTAGTCTCTCATAGTATGCATGTACTGATTCCTTTGCTTCCTGATGCGTTCGATCAATCTTTACCCAATCTGTCTCTTTAGGGGGCACTTTGTTTTTCAAAAATACCATAACCTGTTCATACTTTTTCATTACTTCAGGGTCTGGGGCTCCTGCCATAGGATCCCTAGGGTACTCCTGAGTTGGCCAGTTGATCATCAACTTGCACTCAGACCACAAATCTGCTGGTACTATTATGTCGAACAGACTATTTAAGTCTATCCACAGTACTTTTGATAATTTTACAAATCTGTCTACCTGTCTGTACCATTCGACGGGCTTTTCGCGTAGTCGAGGGAAATCACTCGTAAATGACAAAATGTCCTGTCTTGTCCATGGGACATGTACATATCCTCCTCCTGGGATCTCTCTCATGGGGTATTCAGTCACTACCTTTTCTTTCTCTCTAACAGGGAATGCCGAAACTGTCCTGTCTGGGGCATCATTTCGTTTTCTATACCATTTACTTCTCCATTTATCCACATCTCCCCATTTTCTCAAGACAATGATTATGTCCTTAATCTGACCTATCTGTCCTGTGGTGTTCAAATTTTCAATGTCTTTTTCAGTAAAATCAACTCGATCGTAGGAAGAGGTGTCTTTTACCGTATCAATATCTATTCCCATTTCACTCGCAACTTCTCTCAGTCTTTCATGCAGATTCCTCGCTCTCCATGTCACACTTTTACACAGGAATAACAGCTCCTCATCCTGATAAAACTTTAATTTTTCTACCGGAATAGTCCCTACAATCAATTCTTCCAATACCATCCGTAATTTAGCCACATCTATCGATTGGGAATCTTTATCTGGTCTCTGCAACCCTTTGAACCATTCACTCAGTTCCTCCACAGATGGTCCTACTGGGTTCTCTACACTGCTCTGTTCTGGATTTCTCTGGGTTTCTAACAAAGTTTCTACTGTCATTCTACTCCTTTCAGCATAATTCTGATTTATAAAGGGATTATTTGAAACGTGTGGTTCAAACATATTTACTGTCGGTCCCCATGGATTCTCAATTTGACTCCGTCCTGAGCTCTCGACCACATTATTGTTCCGGTATGGTACCGTTAGACAGTGTTCGCTATCCTTTTGCTTCTCAAAAACTGGCATTACTGGACCTATAGTCACTGGGACTGTTACAGCTTCCAGATTTTTAGTTAATTCTCCTATTTTCTTTGTTAATTCTAGAGTGGTTTTGGCCAATTCTGCTGAATTTTCATTATCTATTTTATTCTCCGATCTCTTTTCTACCTCTCTGATGGAGTTTCTTTTTTCTAAATCTGGTGACATGGTCTCTGTCTTGATAATTCGTAATGTTTCTCTCATTGGGGCATTTGGTGTCAACATTTCTGGTCCTGGTCGGTACGGTGGTGGATTTTTATAAAACACAGCATCCGACACATCATCATCCGAATCATTTGCTCCGTAACCTCTTGATTCCACATTATTCCTCTTTTCCACACATTTTCTACCTTCATTCTCTCCTACTGCTCTTACAGGAAACAAATCCTCGGTCATACTTGCATTCCTCCATCCTTTCATTCGATCATCATGCGTTTCATGTCCATATGACCTGCCAAACAAATATCTGTAACCTCTACCATTTCTCTGTTTTTCTCGCTCATGTGCTTCGTCTTCCCACTCTGTCAACGCCTCAAACTGCGTCGGTCTAGGTCTCGGTTCTAAATACATCATCTTCTGGCGCAAGTTACTCAAAACAGCCAAATTAAAGGAACCATGTTCTGGAAATGCCAGGGCTTCATCGTCCTTGGTATATTTTACCCAATTATCTACCCAAATACAAGTATGATATCCATATTTCGCAATCATTAAAGCTGCGGGGGGTTTCGGTGGAGGAATTAACTGTCCTTCCCTAGTTTTGACCTGTTTATCTTTCTTGAACCACTTTTTAACTTTACCAAACCAGGATTTCTTTTCCCTATCTGGTGGCTGGTAATACATTTTCTTGGTTTCTGTGTATCGCTAGTCTTTTACAACTGTACCGCTATTCTGTCCACTCACAGCGCGACTTCAGGCTAACGCACCAATGAAGAGCGTCTACGTCACTGTCTCAGTCCTCTAATCCCAGCGCGACTTACACTAACGCACCAATGGGGCGCGTTTACGTCACCCTGTACTTCTCCAATCCTAGCGCGGCTTTACACTAACGCACCAATCCGTAGCGTTTTACACTTCTGACCCCCTGTCCAATCCCAGCGCGGTCGTTCTGATGTCAGCAGCCGCTGCAGCAGCTCTAATCCTGTCTACCCCTCCTTTACAAGACCGCTCCGTGAACTCTTACTGCAACTTTTACAATTCTATTAGTAACAACACTAAAACATCTCCATTGTCCGCTTCGCTAACCAAAGAATAGCAATAGACCTTTCTCACGAGAATTCCGTCTTTCCCGAGAGCAGCGCTTACCTCTGCCCTACTACGGAATCGGTACTTCCGTTGATATAGTAGCACATCCCTCTACTTCACCCTTCTAGCAAGCATTAGCTAATTGTTTCTCTGGCATTTATGAAATAAACCTAGAGTTTCGCAATCAACCCGAATGCCTTTACATTCACACTCGTTCACACAAGAAAATGTAGTACATACGCACAGAATCCTGTCTTTCCCAAGAACAGCGAACAGTCTGTCCTACTACAGAATTATGACACACGTTAACAAATCAGCGCTTCCCTCTACTTTGTCCTTCTAACAAGCTCAGAGAACACCTGCTACCTTTTCAGTGATAAGCGTTATCGGTATGCCAATTGGTTTCCTGGTACTTAAAGACCAAAACTTCACAGGTAACCTTCGCTATCATACACACTTCTCTCACACCGAGAATATTTCTAATGGCAACACACGATGATGCCGCCGGATCGAACCCAGACAATGCGCAGTGCAACTTTACTTGTCACACGTTTCCCCTGTGTACCTACAGGGCAACAACAATTCCGTCTTTCCCGAGAGCAGAGCTTACCTCTGCTCTTCTACGGAACTGTTGCAAACTTCCGACTTCCTACATCCCAGAAGCCGTGCTAACAACATATAACTCAACGTAACACAACATATAGTGTTAGTACATAAATCAATATCAATCAATAAGCTATTTACAAGCAATGATCACTAAACCAAAACAGTAGCTAACCATACTTCTGCTACCAAGAAAAACTGATGCAGCGCGGAATGCAAAATCCCTCTCTACGTCACAGGTCATAGATCACACATAATACTTCATACGCTGGTGGGGCCCATAACACCAACATACACCCATCGATTAACCTGTTTCAAAGAGGTGATTGTTCCACTCGCTGTAATGGAAAAGAGTACTCACATAACCCTATTCATAAAGATCTAAGCTTCACCTTTAGTACTCCTCCCATGTATAGGCCATGGATCTACTAGCGTTACAACAAACAAATGATGGACGGAATGCTGACAATGCAGACATTCTCCCCCAGTCAAGAGATCTGGGTTAAATCCATCGTTCTTTTGCCCACTACGCCACCCCAGTTCAGACATGGCCATATGCAAATCAGTCTTGACCCTGTGCCTCATGGGAACAGTCCAGCCCGAACTGCCAAGCCATGTCTTCCCTGGACCAGAATCAAGCATCCTAGGACCGGTTTCTGGCTATCAGCCGTCATCAGCCAGGATAGCTTGACTCCAGTGGCGTAGTGAGCACGGGTCCCACGTCTGGGAATACCCATCCCACTTAGGGCGAAAAGCGTTGCAACAAACAAATGATGGACGGAATGCTGACAATGCAGACATTCTCCCCCAGTCAAGAGATCTGGGTTAAATCCATCGTTCTTTTGCCTACTACGCCACCCCAGTTCAGACATGGCCATATGCAAATCAATCTTGACCCTGTGCCTCATGGGAACAGTCCAGCCCGAACTGCCAAGCCATGTCTTCCCTGGACCAGAATCAAGCATCCTAGGACCGGTTTCTGGCTATCAGCCGTCATCAGCCAGGATAGCTTGACTCCAGTGGCGTAGTGAGCACGGGTCCCACGTCTGGGAATACCCATGGATCTACTAGCTGCAGGTTGAAGTGATAACAAAATCTAAAACATCATTTATATCAATACATTTTCTCAAATAAAAACGACCCAACAAAGTTCTTGTAATGAATATTACATTTTATCTAAATAATTGAATTCGATTCTCTGGGTTTTAATCAAGCAAATTAGATCATCATAGTTACCTATTCTGGCTTAAAGTCGCCCTCTAAGTCAAAATCTCGGTTATCAGTTCATACTGTCAGTCTTTGGAAAACAGCTGTCCTGCAGTGTCACCGTCCTCTCCGTCAGTAAATCGCAAGTCTTCTGAAGGGTCTCGAACAATTGAAAGGCAAAAGCGCTAAGGCCCCTCTCTAATCTACCATTTTTATAGTAAATTTACATTCCGAAGTGTAACAAATCGTATTTTGAATGAATCCCATTGGTCCGATGGGGAAAGTTCGACTTCTTTCCCATACATATAATGTGTCTTTAGATATAGTTCCAATCCATGCAATAGTATCTTTTCATTGTTTCTTTCAGAGCAGCTTGGCCGTAAGCCCGGGAAATAGCCTTGATTGTCACAGTTAAGTTGGGGTCATGTAAAGGCTGCGGCAGCTGATGGCGACTCATGCGCACTTCACCCAGAGATGCTCATAATGGAGTTGTTCTCGTCTAACAGGGACGTTGGCCATTTTGTGGCCACCAAATGGTCAACTTAAGCAAGGGAACACAAAATGTAATTAATACATAGAAATGACTAATGATCTGTTATCCCCTTACTAATACCCATATGTGTATGTATTTATCTAGCAGAAGCAACACTAAATGCGGGTTATATTCACATTAATAAAGCACAAATCACAGATACATCACGGAAGCAACATATAATCATGCAATTTCTGAATATCTATTATTAATATGCATACAAATTTAGTTTATGTCATTAGTTAGGCCATGCAACTGCAATTTCCCACGTGTATTTCTTGTATTAGTAATGTTGATCAATTCACACAGCAAACCATTAGTACAAGTACCATTCATTAATTAATCTTATTAATCTAAACATGCAAAATGGAGAGGGTATATGATTTTTAAAGAAAAACCCACTCCAGCAAGAGCAAACATGGCATGATCTGGTCCCTGGTGACTAGGTAGTAGTGAAGAAGCACGTGAGGGAGAGGTGTCTTGATTTTTTTTTTTTTTTTTTAAATGTGTTTATTTGCATGAAAATCACTCAAATACAGTGCAATCAACATCCAACACTTGCCCGGAACGTACCAACATACAATTCCCTTTGCACCAACATCCTTATTATGACTCCACAATATACAGAGTAATTCAGTGCCTCCCCAGCAAATCTTGTGGGGTAACCCTTGGAAGTCCTCCATCCAGTGTCCATGTGTAGGTAGCTCGTATACCCGTAGGTCGCGGATTCTCCACTCAGGAGATTCTGCCGTGCAATAGAAACAACTAAACTAAAGTGAAACAGCCACCCCACGTTACGTAGGAAGAGGTGTCTTGATGTGAAGTGGTATGGATCCCACCAAGTAATCCTTGTGATGAATACTGCTGTGAAGTGTATAGGCATGTCTCAGTGGATCCGCATATCTCATGTGAAAAGAGTGAAGACTGCAGAGGAAGAAGAGGTAACACCAACCGCTAATTCACAGGGTCAAGCCAGAGTTTGCTATACGGATCTAGAGGAGGACAAGAAAGAGAAGCAGAATCAGAAACACAAGCAATGATAGCATAACCACAAACTGTGCAAATTCAGTCTGCAAGAGTGTAAACAAAAGTGTGAGTTTTAAAAACTCACAGAGAGGATCAAGTCATTCCAGTTGGAAACTGCACAAATCATGTGGACAGTAAAAAAGAATGTGCAATAGGTGTCCCAAATGGGTTTAAAGAAGAGAACTGCCTCCAACATGTTTGGTCTGGGAGCATGAAAGTAAGGAAAAGAGCATGAAAGGAGCGTTGTAGTCTCTAAACAGTTGAACAAGAGACAGAACAAGAAACAGAGCAAGTAGAAACAGATTTGTGTGACAGGGGTCAGAGCAGCTAATAGTCAGAAAATCAACAAGAGTAAAAGTTCCAAATAAGAAGTATGCAGCACCAGAGTGGTTTTATCTGGTAAAGATCTAGCCAGAACAAAAAGACATTGATTTGAAAGAATTTGGGTTCATTTTCGAAGCCCCACATGAATGAGATTGAAAAAAAACAAGGTGAATAATGTTTTGATGGAGTATTGAAGAAAATTATTTTTTATTTTTGAGTTTGGGGATTTGTCATAAGTGCATGCACTACTTCAATAGTTAGAGGCTGAATACTTCTGATGCCTTACTTGAAAGAAGATTGATTTTGAACTTTATCTTAGATATTCAGTGAAGATAGTAGGTTTTCTGTGAACATTTCCTAAACTGAGCTTCTTTTTTGCTTGTTTGATCTGTTTATTAAGTTTTTAAGATAGATATATGCACATTACAAGCTTACATGTTACTTATGAAAGCATACGTTACATTCAAAAGAAAAACATATTAAGCAAGGTGGTACACGTGCATGCTAACAGATAACAAATGTGTAAATTTATGTCCTTACAACATTGAGTCTTGCATCAAAAAGAGCTCACAAATAGAGTATGTTAGACCTGGCACCTTGGCGTGAGTCTCCCTTCCTCTTTTTGTCGCTGTGCCTCATGTGCTTTTATGGTGTTGGCCGCTCAGCGCGCTGTGCCACTGCCAACCAGTGTCGCGGTGCGAGTGCTCCCTATGTAAATTGTATATGTTGGTTGGATTCCATGATTGGATTGTTTGGTTTACTGTCAGACCCCAGTAAAGTGCGCCAGGAGCGCCAGGGCATGTAAATGCAAACACCGCTGGTGGGCTTGCAGCACTGGTTGTGCCACCCACAGAAGCGGCCGGTAAAATATGTCTAAGGTCTGCCATCGCAGAACCTGCGTGCAGTCTGGTACTGACATGCTGACTGGCCAGTGCCCACACTTGCCGGTCCCTAAACCTTCCATTAACTTCATGTTAGTCACCCCTCTGGTAGGCCCACGGGCAGGGTGCGTTGTAAGCATAAGGTAGGACAAGCTGGATGCGTGGCATGTCCTAGTAGTGAATTACCGCCATCTTGTTGTTCACTACTGTAAGGCTACCCTGTTCTCATAGGCCAGCATGGGTGGCTAGGATTGTTACATCCTATGATCCTAACCGACCCAGGGAACATGGTAGAAGATCGAGTTTAGTATGCCTGAACTCGGAATAATAAGGTACATCTTTTCCCAGGGTTTATTTTAATATTCCGCGTTTGCAAATGCCGCTTTTAGAAAGCTGGCCTTTGCTTGCCTAAACATTTCAGCCCGCCTCTGCGTGATGTGTATCTGATGTCTGGCTGGTGTGAGTGACAGAGCTGGGGGAACCCAGATGGGCAGGGCTAGGTAGCCTGGTGGTGAATAGGACGATCGACAGGTAGATGGGTGGGAGGAGTACTCCTAGGCTCTGAATAGGACAGTGCTCTGCCACCACAATGCCGGCTCCGCCCCCTGTGGAGCGTCTGATGACTCTGCCCTGCACTCTGAAAGAAGAAGCCTGCATCGCGTAAACAAAGTGCTCAGAAACCGGACTGGACTAGGCAAGGGCCCCCCTGGCCTGGGAGAACAAAAGATTTGCTGTATAAATGTAGGAGACCTGCTCCTAAGAAACTAGATACGCTTTTGACCAAGAAGAATCTCTGCCTGAGGAGGAGGCACCGGGAAAGCTGTAAGGAGGAAGACTGTCCCTATCCTGGGGGACTGGCCTGCAGTGGTGACCTTGCTGCCAAAGGAGAGAAGAGGAACCTTTTGCTGAAGACTTTGCTTTATTTTTACTTTCAAGACTTGTGCTTTTCAAAACGATCTCCAAGGGCCTGAAACGAGCTTGCCCCCTGAACTGAGCCCCAGGACCATTGGGCTCTACCTGATCTTCATTCGCCTGCCGCTGGACTGTGGTGTCCTTTCCCTCGCCGGAGCTGTGACCCTCGTGCCCAAGTCCCTCCTTGAGCCGTGACCAGGACTGCTTAGCCGCCCCCGCCTTGGGAAGAGCCTCGCTCGATCTGAGCCGCTCCCCCTACGCTGTGCTGGGCTGCCCCTGTCACCTCGCTCGCCGGAGGCTCGCTGCGCACCTTCACCCTCCCGCCGGAATCGGCGTTGTGAGCATCTCCAAGCCTCGGACGGCCCGGACGTAACCTGCGTGCCCGGCTGCCCCGCTTTGTTCACTCGCCATCTGCAACACCCCTCTCTTGTTGTGAGCCTGAAGATCAGACCCCCATCGTGAAGTGTGGGAGCCCCGGATGCCGCCTCGCCCTTCTGTCGAAGAGCCGCTGAAATCCCGCACCCGCTTTCGCATCAAGAAACAAGGTACTGTACTTACGAACTCGACCGCGAGCTCGCATCGGATCCAGGGTCCGCAACGTTCTGATTTCCCTGTCATCTGCCGTGTGTTTCCCGGTCGCCGCCTCAGCACGAAGTGCGCTGAGGCCCACAGTTACCTTGTGCCCGCCTAAGAACTTTCCGTAACAAAGAGAACTTTACCGTAGTCCCAAGAGTTGTGGCCCCATCAGTTTAACGTTACTGGGCCTTGTATTGAATCTGCTGAATCTACATAAAAGCTTATTTTTATATACTTCCTGATTGGTGTCTGTTTGTGGTGCATGCAAGGGGTTTACTGTATGTGTAATTGCACTTGCTTAACCGTGTACGCCTACGACTTAGCCTAGACTGCTCGCGCCACGCACCTAGAGGGTGAGCAGGGGTTATTCTGGGGAGTCATCCTTCGCCCTGACAAGAAGTAAAGGGTCCCTGCTTGTTGTGGGTACACACCTGCACCAACCAGAGCCCCCTCATTTCTAACATTGGTGGCAGCGGTGGGATTTACGGATTTGCATTTGTGGTTTGCGTATAGTGAACCACTGATCACCACGTAGTGAGAGCAGACCAGTAACACAGCCACAAGACTAGTAATTGTTTTTGTTTTGCCAAGAATCTCCGTTGTTAAAGCCATGCCTGGTTCACTCCCCGCCGGAAGGGCAGCCTCTATAATCTCTGGATTAGATGACATAGATTGGGGAGAAGGCGCACTTCAGAATCATACCAATCAAGAATTGAAAGGTTTTTGCTCCAAGTTCAGAATTGCCCAAACTGGATTGAAAAACAAGGCCCAACTCGTGAAGGCGCTGAGGGCCTGGTATGAGTCAAAGGCACCAGAGAATCAGGTGGAAGTGGTTCCACCAGAAAGTGTCCATGAGTTTGGCAGAGGCCTGTCGCCAGAAGAGTTGGCAGACAGGGCAGCAACCCGGGCACATGAAGTGGAGATGGCAAGACTTAATGGGCAGATGGATTTGGAAAAACAAAGATTAGCCATGGAAGAAAAGAAACTACAATTAGAACATGAAATGAAGCTGAGGGAGCTGGAGCTGAAAGCAAAAAGTTTGGAGCTTAATCTCTCTGGTGGCAGCACACCGCCAGTACCGGCGGAACCAAGAGTTTATATTCCCAAGGATGTAGTTAGGGAGTTCTTTAAGAATGACGACATCGGGCAGTGGTTCAGAGCCTACGAGGTAGCCATGTCTTCCCACCGGGTCCCTGAGAGAGATTGGGGAGCGGGGTTGTGGGGACGGTTCCTGAGTGAAGGGCGGGACACACTGTTAGATTTACCTGCTGATGTTCATAATTCTTACGCCCATATGAAGGAAGCCTTGATGACTAGGTATGGGTTGACCCCTGAGTTATATAGACAGAGGTTCAGGGGTTGCACTAAGATTCCCAATAGTACGTATGTGGAGTATGTGACTTTCTTTTGCAGAGCGCTGGATGGTTGGGTAAAGGGTAGTAAGGTAAATGATTATCAAGGGCTTCTTGATTTAATGGCATGGGAGCACTTGTCCAGTAATTGTTTTCCTGAGCTACGCCAGCACCTGATAGATAGTAGGCTGACTAACCCTAGGAAGCTTGCTGAGGAGGCGGACCGCTGGGTCAGTACCAGGGTCCACAAGGGTCACGTGGGAGATTCCGCCAAAGGTGGGCAGGGTCCCCAGCAGAAGAGTGGGGGGGACAGGGGTAAACAGAAGGAGTTCCCAAAAAGGCCCCAAAGTAATCCCCAAGGGAAAGGTTCTCAGCCTCCCCCACCCCCGAAACAGACCGGGGCCCCGCCAGGTCCTCCTGTTCAGAAGGGGCCCGTAAGATGTTACAGGTGTAACAATTTGGGGCATTTTGCCTCTGATGTAAAGTGTCCATTGTTTGGTAAACCAGCACCCACTGGTGCTCCACCCCGGCAGGTGACTAGTGTAGCCTTGGGGGAGGAGAGGGGTATCAAAGGTGGGTGGGGTCCCGCAGAGATGTCCCTTGTCTCGCTAGGAGACCATGAGGTGGTCCCTCCAACCCAGCTGCCTGAGAACACTAAGAAGTACAGGCAGTGGGTGACCATAAATGGCCATAGAGTGGAAGCTCTCAGAGATACAGGAGCCAGTGTGACAGCTGTCAGGTGTCACCTGGTGTCTCAAGAGCAGGTGGTCCCCAATGCATTCTATCCAGTTGTTGCCGCTGACAACACAGAGAGGCACTGCAAGGTGGCTCAGGTTCCCTTTGAGTGGGGGGGGGGGTCTCTGGTACTCTTCAGGTAGCTGTGAGGCCCGCCATGCCTGTAGACTGTTTGTTAGGGAATGATTTGGAGAGCTCACCTTGGGCTAAGGTGGAGCGGAGTGCTCACCTGGAGATGTTGGGTATGCCGGATTGGGCGTGTGTCACCACACGGTCCATGGCAGCCAGTAGAGGTACTCAAGAGGTCCTGGAGCCTGAGAGGGAGGCCCAGGAACCGGCCTCAGAGAGAAGGAGCAAGGGGCGCGGGAAGCCGGCCCCTGAAGTTCCCACGGTCCAGGAGGAAGCAGACCTTGAGGGGGATGCCCTGGAGCCTACAGGGGAACAGATAGCTGAACTGGGAGACCTGCCGGAGCTGACCCATTGGCAGCAGGAAGGAGGTCCCACCAGGGAGGACTTTTGTAAGGCGCAAAAGGAATGCCCTTCTCTCGTGGGTATGCGGCAGCAGGCTGCAGACCAGGCCGCAGGTGATCAGTCAGGATCACATTTCATTTACTGGGAGAACGACCTCCTATATACAGAGCCTAAGGTTGCTGAGCCTGGGTCAGCCCGTGCGCTGGTGGTACCCCAGGACTTCAGAGCCTTCCTAATGGGGCTGGCTCATGATGTGCCATTGGCAGGGCATTTGGGGCAGGACAAGACCTTTGAAAGGCTTGTCACCCACTTTTATTGGCCTCAAATGCGCAGGAGTTCAGATACTCACTGCAGGACATGCCAGACTTGCCAGGCAAGTGGAAAGAGTGGAAGGAAGCAGAAGGCTCCACTCCAGCCATTCCCTGTGGTCAGTACCCCATTCCAGCGAGTGGGGATTGACATTGTAGGGCCACTGGACCCCAGGACAGCGATGGGCAATAGGTTCATCCTGGTGGACCATGCCACCCGGTACCCGGAAGCCATTCCTCTGAGGACAGTGACGGCCCCCGTGGTGGGACGTGCACTGATGGGAATTTTCCCCCGAGTGGGATTCCCTCTAGAGGTGGTGTCTGACCGAGGTACCAATTTCATGTCCAAGTACATGAAATCCCTTTGGCAAGAGTGTGGTGTAACCTACAAGTTCACCACACCTTACCACCCCCAAGGAAACGGGTTGGTTGAGAGATTCAACCGAACCCTCAAAGGCATGATAATGGGCCTAGAAGGACCCATGAGGCGTAAGTGGGACATCCTCTTACCATGCCTTCTCTTCGCTTACCGTGAGGTGCCACAGAAGTCTCTGGGGTTCAGTCCCTTTGAGCTTCTGTATGGTCACCCAGTCAGAGGACCTCTAAGTCTGGTCAAGGAAGGCTGGGAGCAATCTCCCAGGAAACCTCCCCAGAATGTATATAGTTACATGCTGGCCTTCAGGAATCAGACTAGGCGATTCAGGCAACTTGCTGAGGCAAATCTGGAAGCCAGCCAGGAGGAGATGAAGCGGTGGTACGACCAGAATGCCACTCTGGTAGAGCTTCAGCCTGGACAGAAGGTATGGGTCTTGGCCCCCGTGGAGCCGTGTGCGCTCCAGGATAAGTGGACCGGTCCCTTTGAGGTGGTGGAGCGCAAGAGTCCTGTTTCCTACGTGGTGGACCTGAAGTCTCCTAGGAACCCCTTAAGGGTCCTACATGTCAACCGCCTCAAGCCCCACTTGGAGAGGTCCCAAGTGGGGATGCTCTTGGCAACAGATGCTGGGATGGAAGAGGAGACAGAACCTCTTCCTGACCTCCTGTCAGCCAAGGAGCAAGATGGGTCAGTGGATGGTGTCATCCTCTCTTCCGCCCTAACCCCTGAGCAACAGAATGATTGTCGCCAGTTGCTGGGACAATTTTCTGATCTGTTTTCCCTGGTTCCCGGTGTCACTGATTGGTGCGTCCATGATGTGGACACTGGGGATAGTACACCTGTGCGGCAAAAGGCCTACAGGGTGACTGACAGGGTGAGGACATGCATCAAGGAGGAGGTCTCCAAGATGTTTGCACTCGGGGTAATTGAGTCCTCCAGCAGTCCTTGGGCCAGCCCAGTGGTCTTGGTCCCAAAGGCTGCAGCGCCGGGAGCCACACCCGAACTCCGGTTCTGTGTGGACTACAGAGGACTCAATTCAGTCACTAGGACTGACGCACACCCCATCCCCAGAGCTGATGAGCTCATAGATCGGCTAGGGGCTGCCCACTACCTCAGCACGTTTGATTTAACGTCTGGGTATTGGCAGATCGCCTTGACCGAGGGGGCCAAAGAGAGGTCAGCATTTTCCACCCCAGATGGGCACTACCAGTTCCGGGTTATGCCCTTTGGGATGAAGAATGCCCCTGCCACCTTTCAGAGATTGGTCAACCAGGTGTTGGCTGGGCTGGATTCGTTCAGTGCAGCCTACCTGGATGACATCGCGGTGTTCAGCTCCACTTGGGAAGAACACCTGCGCCACCTCTGGTAAGTGTTGATGGCGCTGCGCAAGGCAGGCCTCACGATCAAGGCGAGTTAGTGCCAGAGCGGGCAGGGTTCCGTGGTGTACTTGGGGCACCAAGTTGGGAGTGGCCAGGTGGCACCCCTTCAGCCCAAGATAGAAACCATCCTGAATTGGGAGTCACCCAAAACCCAGACAGAGGTGAGAGCCTTCCTAGGTCTCACCGGGTACTACAGGAGGTTTGTCAAGAGGTATGGCAACATGGTTGCCCCCTTGACAGCGCTGACTTCGAAGAAGCAGCCCAGGAAAGTGATTTGGACTGACACCTGTCAGAAAGCTTTTGAGGCCCTGAAAACTGCTATGTGCACGGCGCCCGTGCTCTTGGCTCCCAACTTCTCCAAAGAGTTTATCGTTCAGACAGACGCTTCAGAGCATGGTGTGGGGGCTGTTCTTTCACAGATTAATGAGGAGGGCCTAGATCAACCCGTAGCCTTTCTTAGCAGGAGGTTACTTCCACGGGAACAGAGGTGGATTGCTATTGAGCGTGAGGCATTTGCTGTGGTCTGGGCGCTGAAGAAGCTAAGACCCTACCTGTTTGGGTCTCACTTCCGGGTTCAGATGGACCACAGGCCCCTCAGATGGTTGATGCATATGAGGGGTGAGAATCCAAAGCTGTTGAGGTGGTCCATTTCCCTACAGGGCATGGATTTCACGGTGG
The DNA here is from genome assembly GCF_964204655.1 of Triturus cristatus. Classification (NCBI taxonomy): domain Eukaryota; kingdom Metazoa; phylum Chordata; class Amphibia; order Caudata; family Salamandridae; genus Triturus; species Triturus cristatus. The sequence continues at coordinate 1,062,586,733 of NC_140583.1, forward strand.
AACATCGCCCTGGTACAGATCACGCCAATGCTGACGGTCTGTCCAGATTTTTCCGCCTTAGTGTTGAGGAACTCCCTGGGGTAGGGTAGTTCTCCCCACTCTTCAGCTGGAGGGGACACGTGTTAGACCTGGCACCTTGGCGTGAGTCTCCCTTCCTCTTTTTGTCGCTGTGCCTCATGTGCTTTTATGGAGTTTGCCACTCAGCGCGCTGTGCCACTGCCAACCAGTGTCGCGGTGCGAGTGCTCCCTATGTAAATTGTATATGTTGGTTGGATTCCATGATTGGATTGTTTGGTTTACTGTCAGACCCCAGTAAAGTGCGCCAGGAGCGCCAGGGCATGTAAATGCAAACACCGCTGGTGGGCTTGCAGCACTGGTGGTGCCACCCACAGAAGCGGCCGGTAAAATATGTCTAAGGTCTGCCATCGCAGAACCTGCGTGCAGTCTGGTACTGACATGCTGACTGGCCAGTGCCCACACTTGCCGGTCCCTAAACCTTCCCTTAACTTCATGTTAGTCACCCCTCTGGTAGGCCCACGGGCAGGGTGCGTTGTAAGCATAAGGTAGGACAAGCCTGGATGCGTGGCATGTCCTAGTAGTGAATTACCGCCATCTTGTTGTTCACTACTGTAAGGCTACCCTGTTCTCATAGGCCAGCATGGGCGGCTAGGATTGTTACATCCTATGATCCTAACCGACCCAGGGAACATGGTAGAAGATCGAGTTTAGTATGACTGAACTCGGAATAATAAGGTACATCTTTTCCCAAGGTTTATTTTAATATTCCGCGTTTGCAAATGCCGCTTTTAGAAAGCTGGCCTTTGCTTGCCTAAACATTTCAGCCCGCCTCTGCGTGATGTGTATCTGATGTCTGGCTGGTGTGAGTGACAGGGCTGGGGGAACCCAGATGGGCAGGGCTAGGTAGCCTGGTGGTGAATAGGACGATCGACAGGTAGATGGGTGGGAGGAGTACTCCTAGGCTCTGAATAGGACAGTGCTCTGCCACCACAATACCGGCTCCGCCCCCTGTGGAGCGTCTGATGACTCTGCCCTGCACTCTGAAAGAAGAAGCCTGCATCGCGTAAACAAAGTACTCAGAAACCGGAATGGACTAGGCAAGGGCCCCCCTGGCCTGGGAGAACAAAAGATTTGCTGTATAAATGTAGGAGCCCTGCTCCTAAGAAACTAGATCCGCTTTTGACCAAGAAGAATCTCTGCCTGAGGAGGAGGCACCGGGAAAGCTGTAAGGAGGAAGACTGTCCCTATCCTGGGGGACTGGCCTGCAGTGGTGACCTTGCTGCCAAAGGAGAGAAGAGGAACCTTTTGCTGAAGACTTTGCTTTATCTTTACTTTCAAGACTTGTGCTTTTCAAAACGATCTTCAAGCCCGGGAAATAGCCTTGATTGTCACAGTTGAGTCGGGGTCATGTAAAGGCTGCGGCAGCTGATGGTGACGCATGCGCACTTCACCCAGAGATGCTCATAATGGAGTTGTTCTCGTCTAACAGGGACGTTGGCCATTTTGTGGCCACCAAATGGTCAACTTAAGCAAGGGAACACAAAATGTAATTAATACATAGAAATGACTAATGATCTGTTATCCCCTTACTAATACCCATATGTGTATGTATTTATCTAGCAGAAGCAACACTTAATGCGGGTTATATTCACATTAATAGAGCACAAATCACAGATACATCACGGAAGCAACATATAATCATGCAATTTCTGAATATCTATTATTAATATGCATACAAATTTAGTTTATGTCATTAGTTAGGCCATGCAACTGCAATTTCCCACGTGTATTTCTTGTATTAGTAATGTTGATCAATTCACACAGCAAACCATTAGTACAAGTACCATTCATTAATTAATCTTATTAATCTAAACATGCAAAATGGAGAGGGTATATGATTTTTAAAGAAAAACCCACTCCAGCAAGAGCAAACATGGCATGATCTGGTCCCTGGTGACTAGGTAGTAGTGAAGAAGCACGTGAGGGAGAGGTGTCTTGATTTTTTTTTTTTTTTTTTAAATGTGTTTATTTGCATGAAAATCACTCAAATACAGTGCAATCAACATCCAACACTTGCCCGGAACGTACCAACATACAATTCCCTTTGCACCAACATCCTTATTATGACTCCACAATATACAGAGTAATTCAGTGCCTCCCCAGCAAATCTTGTGGGGTAACCCTTGGAAGTCCTCCATCCAGTGTCCATGTGTAGGTAGCTCGTATACCCGTAGGTCGCGGAGTCTCCACTCAGGAGATTCTGCCGTGCAATAGAAACAACTAAACTAAAGTGAAACAGCCACCCCACGTTACGTAGGAAGAGGTGTCTTGATGTGAAGTGGTATGGATCCCACCAAGTAATCCTTGTGATGAATACTGCTGTGAAGTGTATAGGCATGTCTCAGTGGATCCGCATATCTCATGTGAAAAGAGTGAAGACTGCAGAGGAAGAAGAGGTGACACCAACCGCTAATTCACAGGGTCAAGCCAGAGTTTGCTATACGGATCTAGAGGAGGACAAGAAAGAGAAGCAGAATCAGAAACACAAGCAATGATAGCATAACCACAAACTGTGCAAATTCAGTCTGCAAGAGTGTAAACAAAAGTGTGAGTTTTAAAAACTCACAGAGAGGATCAAGTCATTCCAGTTGGAAACTGCACAAATCATGTGGACAGTAAAAAAGAATGTGCAATAGGTGTCCCAAATGGGTTTAAAGAAGAGAACTGCCTCCAACATGTTTGGTCTGGGAGCATGAAAGTAAGGAAAAGAGCATGAAAGGAGCGTTGTAGTCTCTAAACAGTTGAACAAGAGACAGAACAAGAAACAGAGCAAGTAGAAACAGATTTGTGTGACAGGGGTCAGAGCAGCTAATAGTCAGAAAATCAACAAGAGTAAAAGTTCCAAATAAGAAGTATGCAGCACCAGAGTGGTTTTATCTGGTAAAGATCTAGCCAGAACAAAGAGACATTGATTTGAAAGAATTTGGGTTCATTTTCGAAGCCCCACATGAATGAGATTGAAAAAAAACAAGGTGAATAATGTTTTGATGGAGTATTGAAGAAAATTATTTTTTATTTTTGAGTTTTGGGATTTGTCATAAGTGCATGCACTACTTCAATAGTTAGAGGCTGAATACTTCTGATGCCTTACTTGAAAGATGATTGATTTTGAACTTTATCTTAGATATTCAGTGAAGATAGTAGGTTTTCTGTGAACATTTCCTAAACTGAGCTTCTTTTTTGCTTGTTTGATCTGTTTATTAAGTTTTTAAGATAGATATATGCACATTACAAGCTTACATGTTACTTATGAAAGCATACGTTACATTCAAAAGAAAAACATATTAAGCAAGGTGGTACACGTGCATGCTAACAGATAACAAATGTGTAAATTTATGTCCTTACAACATTGAGTCTTGCATCAAAAAGAGCTCACAAATAGAGTATGTTAGACCTGGCACCTTGGCGTGAGTCTCCCTTCCTCTTTTTGTCGCTGTGCCTCATGTGCTTTTATGGTGTTGGCCGCTCAGCGCGCTGTGCCACTGCCAACCAGTGTCGCGGTGCGAGTGCTCCCTATGTAAATTGTATATGTTGGTTGGATTCCATGATTGGATTGTTTGGTTTACTGTCAGACCCCAGTAAAGTGCGCCAGGAGCGCCAGGGCATGTAAATGCAAACACCGCTGGTGGGCTTGCAGCACTGGTTGTGCCACCCACAGAAGCGGCCGGTAAAATATGTCTAAGGTCTGCCATCGCAGAACCTGCGTGCAGTCTGGTACTGACATGCTGACTGGCCAGTGCCCACACTTGCCGGTCCCTAAACCTTCCCTTAACTTCATGTTAGTCACCCCTCTGGTAGGCCCACGGGCAGGGTGCGTTGTAAGCATAAGGTAGGACAAGCCTGGATGTGTGGCATGTCCTAGTAGTGAATTACCGCCATCTTGTTGTTCACTACTGTAAGGCTACCCTGTTCTCATAGGCCAGCATGGGTGGCTAGGATTGTTACATCCTATGATCCTAACCGACCCAGGGAACATGGTAGAAGATCGAGTTTAGTATGCCTGAACTCGGAATAATAAGGTACATCTTTTCCCAGGGTTTATTTTAATATTCCGCGTTTGCAAATGCCGCTTTTAGAAAGCTGGCCTTTGCTTGCCTAAACATTTCAGCCCGCCTCTGCGTGATGTGTATCTGATGTCTGGCTGGTGTGAGTGACAGAGCTGGGGGAACCCAGATGGGCAGGGCTAGGTAGCCTGGTGGTGAATAGGACGATCGACAGGTAGATGGGTGGGAGGAGTACTCCTAGGCTCTGAATAGGACAGTGCTCTGCCACCACAATGCCGGCTCCGCCCCCTGTGGAGCGTCTGATGACTCTGCCCTGCACTCTGAAAGAAGAAGCCTGCATCGCGTAAACAAAGTGCTCAGAAACCGGACTGGACTAGGCAAGGGCCCCCCTGGCCTGGGAGAACAAAAGATTTGCTGTATAAATGTAGGAGACCTGCTCCTAAGAAACTAGATCCGCTTTTGACCAAGAAGAATCTCTGCCTGAGGAGGAGGCACCGGGAAAGCTGTAAGGAGGAAGACTGTCCCTATCCTGGGGGACTGGCCTGCAGTGGTGACCTTGCTGCCAAAGGAGAGAAGAGGAACCTTTTGCTGAAGACTTTGCTTTATTTTTACTTTCAAGACTTGTGCTTTTCAAAACGATCTCCAAGGGCCCGAAACGAGCTTGCCCCCTGAACTGAGCCCCAGGACCATTGGGCTCTACCTGATCTTCATTCGCCTGCCGCTGGACTGTGGTGTCCTTTCCCTCGCCGGAGCTGTGACCCTCGTGCCCAAGTCCCTCCTTGAGCCGTGACCAGGACTGCTTAGCCGCCCCCGCCTTGGGAAGAGCCTCGCTCGATCTGAGCCGCTCCCCCTACGCTGTGCTGGGCTGCCCCTGTCACCTCGCTCGCCGGAGGCTCGCTGCGCACCTTGACCCTCCCGCCGGAATCGGCGTTGTGAGCATCTCCAAGCCTCGGACGGCCCGGACGTAACCTGCGTGCCCGGCTGCCCCGCTTTGTTCACTCGCCATCTGCAACACCCCGCTCTTGTCGTGAGCCTGAAGATCAGACCCCCATCGTGAAGTGTGGGAGCCCCGGACGCCGCCTCGCCCTTCTGTCGAAGAGCCGCTGAAATCCCGCACCCGCCTTCGCATCAAGAAACAAGGTACTGTACTTACGAACTCGACCGCGAGCTCGCATCGGATCCAGGGTCCGCAACGTTCTGATTTCCCTGTCATCTGCCGTGTGCTTCCCGGTCGCCGCCTCAGCACGAAGTGCGCTGAGGCCCACAGTTACCTTGTGCCCGCCTAAGAACTTTCCGTAACAAAGAGAACTTTACCGTAGTCCCAAGAGTTGTGGCCCCATCAGTTTAACGTTACTGGGCCTTGTATTGAATCTGCTGAATCTACATAAAAGCTTATTTTTATATACTTCCTGATTGGTGTCCGTTTGTGGTGCATGCAAGGGGTTTACTGTATGTGTAATTGCACTTGCTTAACCGTGTACGCCTACGACTTAGCCTAGACTGCTCGCGCCACGCACCTAGAGGGTGAGCAGGGGTTATTCTGGGGAGTCATCCTTCGCCCTGACAAGAAGTAAAGGGTCCCTGCTTGTTGTGGGTACACACCTGCACCAACCAGAGCCCCCTCATTTCTAACAGAGTATAACCTGTAGCGATACCAGGCCAATTTACATACATACAAGAGGTGCCCACCTGCATATGTACTTATTTGAAGCAGACTTTGCTATTGAGTCCTTATGACTATGCTGTATTGCCAAGGTTAGTGATCAAACTGCCATGTACATAATTCCAAAACTTGTAAAAACAACTTGTAGGGGGGTGGAAATGGGGTAGGCTAAGGCGTATGACTGTGACTACCGTTACATTTCAGCAGGTTAAATTGGTTGGGCCTATTGACATGGTCCTGCACTGAAGTCTAAGGAGAGTAATATGTGCTGCGCACTCCAGACCACACTATTTGATGGCTGTAATGTCGGAGTGTGTGTGGGTCAGCTCTATCAGCATCAGGGTTGTCGGTGGAATCCTCTGGAGCTAGTTCTAGTTGAAGTGTCATTAGGATTACGTTCCAGGCAGTCAAAATAGGGTATTTGCATAGTCCAAGGGTATCTTTGCTTTGCTGGGAAGCACCCTCGGCTTTGGCCCAATTCAGCATGGATGGAGACCAGGTTTTCAGTGTCAGCCGGTCTTCAGCTTTCCAGCGACGTGTGATAAACCTTTTGGCCACGACCAGCCCCAAGTCTAAGAATCTGGAGGTGACTCTGTGCTTCTTACCTCTGGCAAATATCCCCGTGATACAGGCTTCCCACGTGTTTGGGAGTGTCCTGCCAGTGCTTGTGGACAAAAGCTGTATCACCCCTTTCCAATAATTGTGTTGTTTGGGGCATGCCCATAGCATATGTAAAAGTCTGGCATCTATCAGTTTACAAAGTGGACAGCATGCATCTGCTCTATTGAAATACCTGTTAATTTTGTTTGGGTATAGGTATGCCCTGTGGACTATGTAGAACTGAATCAAGTGGAAGCTAGCATTTCTGGGGTTCTGTCTGGGGCTTTCAAGCATCATGGTCCACTCCTTAGGTGTGTATTGACAGGTCAAGTCCACTCCCCACTGGTTCCCAAGGGACCCAGATCAGTTGCAGAGTGTTCACGAATCGATTCCGCAACCGATTTTATAAGGTGCCGTCCCGTGGCCATTACATGTATATATTTCATCATTAAATGTGTTTGAGGTTCCTGTGAGATGTTGCCCCTAAGGGTGCCCCAGTGTGGTTATCCAAGAAACATGATTTAAAAAGAGTCCAGGAAGACCTCCTTCTCCGCCCGCCAGATCCACAAATGGCCGTAGCGCACCATCTGTATACAGGTCTCCCAATGTGTAGATCCCTGCCGCATGCCGGGCTGCAAGCTCCGACAGTCTGCCCCGCCCCCACCCCTCGGCATGCCCAGCAGTGGTATGGCCGGTGCGTAAGGCGTGATGTGTCTGGTGAGGTATAAAGCCAGACGGAAACACTTCTGGGCCACCTGTATCAACAAGGGGAGCAATTTGTGCGGCCAGTGCATTGGTGGAAAATGTATAAAAGTCTATCCAACCTGCATGGGGGACCACACCCCATGTGTCGGCTAGGTGTGGTTCCGCCACCCAGCCCGCCACCTATTGTATCTGGGATGGCAGATAGTAGTGTTCCATGTTCGGTAGGGCTAGCCCTCCCTGCGTTTGGGGCATATATAGCTTTGTGAGCACCACCCTACATCATGTGTTGCACCATATAAGATCTCTAAGTGTACCTTCCAAGGAATGAAAAAATGTCACTGGTAAGTAGAGCGGGAGATTGATAAAATAGTACAACAGGCGGGGAGCATCACCATCTTTATAAGCGCCACCCTGCCTGCAAATGAGAGATTGAGTGAACTCCAGAACTCTATTTGAGACTTCCGGGTCATGACTGCTCTGGTTAGATTGCCATTAAAGATGTCCCAAACTGTATGATAAATTCTTATGCCCAAGTAGCAAAACATAACTGGCTGCCAAGTCACTGGTGCCTCATCAACCACCAGAAGGAGAGCTGCTACGTCAGGGGCAAAGGGAAACAAGCATGATTTCCCCCAGTTGACTTCCAGCCCTGATAGTTTTGCAAATAATTGGAGCACGTCTGATATGATTGATGGTATTGTCTGTAGGTTCCTAATATATAGCAAAATGTCATCCGCGTATAGCGAAATAGCATGCATTTCCTCACCCAGCTGGATGCCCCAGTGCTCTGCCGATTGGTGCATGGCTATCGCTAGAGGTTCTACAGCCAGGGAAAAAATTTGCGGTGATAGGGGGCACCCCTTCCGATCTTTATGGGTGAACCCGTATTGTAGGTGCTCCATACAGTAATTTGACCAGACTTAAAAAGCAGGGTCCAAATCCAAACTTCTGAAGCAAAGCAAACATATAAGGCCATTCAACAGTATCAAAAGCTTTTTCTAAATCTATTACTAGGCAGCCCGCTGCTGGCCAGCTCTCTGTGGTATTCCGCATTACCCGGAAAAACCTGCACATGTTGAGAGGTATTTCGAGCAAGGAAAAAACCATTCTGGTCCGCGTGAACAAGATGCGGGGTGATGGGCACCAATCATCCTACCAGGACTCCCGCTAATATTTTTATAATCCCCATTCAATAATGCTAGGGGTCGATAAGCACCCATTTGCGTGGGATCCCTATCTGGCTTTGGTAGGGTAACCAGTGTGGCTTCCGTCAGGGACGCTATAAGACATGCAATTTGCAAAGCTTCAGTATACACCTTGAGTAACTGTGGCCCCAAGAGGTCGGCGTATGTTTTGGAAAATTAATGCGAAAAAACGTCCGGGCCGGGAACTTTACCAGATGGCTATGCTCACATTGTGCCTCTCACTTCCTCTAGTGTGAACAGGGCATGTAGTTCCCTACGTTGTTCGGGTTTGAGAATAGGTACTGTAAGGCCATCAAGAAAGGTATGTATATCTGCCTGAATGGATTTTTTAGATTATTGTAATTGTAACCATTTGCTGTTGAAATTTCGTCGTATGCTTTGATGGTTTTAAAATTTTTAACCGAATGAAGCTTTTGTTGACTGACTGTATATCTGCCTCAGATACGTCCAGCGCTGATTGGTATAGCTGCGCAAAGTGTGTGATTAGTTCACTGTGGATTTCTTGTTGTGTATATTTGAACCACCATCCTGGGATCTAAGAGCAATGATGGGTCCCGATGACTGGTCCGGTTTGATCAGCCAGGCCAAGAGGGGCCCGGATCAATCTGCTGTGGCATGGGGTTTCGCTGAGTGCGCCGCAAAGTTCAGACATCGTAAGCATTCTAGGAGTGCCGCTTGTTATTACACACTTCTAACAATGGGGTGGAATCAGAGTCTCCCCCTCTATCACTCACGATTCCAGCATCAATGAATCTTTTTCCACCTCCAGCAGATCCAATTCTACTTGTTTCCTCATACCGCAGCCCAGCCCAAGTCACGTTCCAACGTAACTTTCAGGGGGGCCCTTTCCATCATGGTGGATGAGGCAGTACCTGCATTGTGTGTGAAGTATTCACTAATGGTCTTCCATCATCGCTGGTTGTAACCTCCATGTAAGAATGCCAGGGGTTCCGCGTTCCCAAGCAATTGGGATGTAATGTGGGTTATGGTCGGAATGTGTGCGACCCAGACAGTCTGAGTCTGTCACATAGGGAATCAAGGAGGACGAGCTCAAGAACCTGTCTAGTCGCAAGTTTGCGATGCCTCCAGACATCAACCAAGACCCAACTACACACCCATTCGCTCAATACAGTTGAGTTGGCCAAGGCAGTAGTGCATCGTGGTGGGGGGGGATCTGTCTAGCCCTGTGTCCATGACGCTGTTAAAATCCCCTCCTATCAACCACGGTATGCCACACCATTTCACCAGTATTTGCAAGAGTGATCTCAGGAAGTGCCCCTGATCTGTATTTGGGGCATATACATTACCCATGCCACTGTAAAAACCCCTATGTGTCTAGTGTTGTTTCGCCCAAGCATGTGTAAAGTAAAAATAACATCACGGCATCCCGTGCGGCCCTTAATACATTGGCATGTAAATTATACCCCCATACAGAGTAAGCAATAAATAAAGGTTACAATATCGACTTGTGCCGAAGTGCAGTCATTTAGAACAATCGTAAAGCAGGTACAGGTTCTACAACATTATATAATACCATCAGCAGTCTGTGGCGTTATGTCCGGCAACTGTAATACCGACTGGTCAGCCATTGATGAGCCCTCATCTTCCGAGGTATGGTTTGGCGATCCTTCTTTACTGACTGTCTCTAAAGCCACTGCTATACGCTCTGACACCCGAACCACCCCCTATCATTCTTGTCTGATCTGGTCTGGATCCGATGCAGCCAATAAGTTGGGTATCTTCTCTTGTTTCGTCGGCTACTATTCCTAGCAAACAAACAACATCCATTGTTAATAGACCATAATGTTTTACTTAGGGTCGTTATTAAGTCAGAATTTGTTGATGTATGTTTTGTATCGATCCCTTGATTGAAATTTAATCCTTTTTTTAACTTATTGTATGAAATTGATTACTGTAATTGTATTCTGCTTTTATGAATGAAATTCGAATAAAGCATACTCTGAACTGAACTGAACTATTCCTAGGTCCTTTGTCTGCACGGTTCCTGCTCCTGGCATGCCTTACGGACGAGGACCTGAAAACCGACCCGTAGTTTCCAGCCAGTCCCAGATGTCTTGCGGTGTATCAAAAAATCTCGCTTTGCCATCAGAAATTACTCGGAGCCTTGCTGGGTACAACAATGAGTATGAAATGTCCAACTATCGAAGCTTCTGCTTGACTGGTAGGAAAGATCCATGCTGCTGCTGTACTCCTATTGTGTAGTCTGGAAAAAACAGGACTTTCGTATTCTTACATTTTACCTCAGAAAGTTTCCTCGTTTCACGCAGGATCATATCTCTGTCTTTAAAGTGCAGCATTTTAAAAATGAGCGGACGTTCCCCTGTACCAGGCACGGGTTTACTAGCAGGGATGCGGTGTGCTCGCTCTATAGTAAAGAATGAAGACAAAGAGGAGGAGGGCAAAATGTCTTTAAGCAATTGTTCCATAAAAGCAACTGCGTCTTGGCCCTTGTCTTCAGGGAGGTCCTGCTGCGGTGCAGACCACGTGTTGTCCATGTCTGGAACCTGCGACGTGTTACTTGTGAGGAGGTCCGCGATCCAGTGCCCTTATTGCGGCCCATATCCGCTGCCAGGCACTCTGATTGGTATGGCTAATGCGTTGCAGCACCTTACAGATTTAGATTGAGATTTAGCAATACCTTTAGAAAGGCCGACACACTATCATTGCTTTCCAGGAGACATACCTTAGAAAACAACATCAACTTCACGTGAAGCATAGATCCTACCTTCTGGCATTTGGAGTCTCAGCCAAGACTAAACATGATGGGGTGGCACCCTTCTTCTGACGTACACGAGGCTTTACATCACTTTCGCACAAACCTGATACAGATGGCAGGTACATCATGGTAACAAGTACTCTACATTATTTTCCAAATGCAAAGTCAGATGTCTTCCTTTTGTCATCTCATAATTAATTGCTAGATTTAGCTGTCGGAGATCTTATAGTTATGGGAGACTTTAATTCACTGTAGGATCAAACCATTAATGGATCTGGAGGCCCAACGGGTAGAAAAGTGTGTTCTAAAAGGTTCAAGCATGCGTTTAGAGATATTGGTATGAGGGATCCCAAGGAGAGAGCAACACACGATGCAAGCAGATTATACCTTTTTCACGCATACACATAGAACATATTCCAGAATAGGCTACGCACTAGTTAGCAATGCTCGGTTGCCCACTGTATGAAACACTACAATACGCCCAATGATGATCGCAGACCATGCCAGATAGAGCTAACACCAACATGGGACTTAATGCACCTCCCTCGAGGTCGATAGATCAGTCCTTAATTTTTAAAATAATAAGTGCCAAGTCCCTGACCAGGAGGCCACTGCAGCTTGCACCACCCATCGCCCTTGTCATCGCTGCCAAAAAAGCTTCTAACCATCTCTCTCGCCTGCAAGTATGACAGTTCAGATTATTCTAGGTTCCCAAAGGGGTTTCTCACACTGTCACGATTGCCTTGTACTAGTATTACTCTTTGAACATCTCCTAGCTGCTCGATTTTTTAACCATTTTAACTATTGATGTGAATGTGATGTGATTTTTGCTGCTAATTGAAAACGAATTTTTGCTCTTTTAATATAATTGTCTGTGGGGAATTGAACACCGATCTCCTCTGGGGGCTGCACTCACTGCATCGCTGGTCAGCCATTGAGAGACGCCATTTTCTCGCAGTGCGCTCTCTAGCTTTTTTTGGCTGCCGGCTCATAAATATGCACGCTGCGCCTAAGGCAGCCCCATCTGCGCCCGTCAGCATCCCCGAAGCGGCCGGGGCCAGTTATTCTGCCCGTTGGCCTACGGCCGCCCAGGCTAGGCTGCCCTACTCCAGGGAGGTGCTTGAAGCTCTTCGCAAGTCGACTGGTCTTATCCATTCCCAGTTTGACTTGCAGGCTGCCCAGGATAATACTTGTGGTGCCTGTGGATTTTGTTTACGCCCAGCGCCTCTCGCTCCCCCGCAACCCTCGGACTCTCGGCCCAAGCCCTTTAAGCCACTGTCTATCTCAGCAGCCCTAATCAATGTGCGCTCCCTGAAAAAACATCATTGTAAAGTGTTTGAACTTCTCTCCGACCGACCGATCGACCTTTTGTTCATTACTGAAACGTGGTTGGATGAAACATCCGACCCGTTTGCTACTCTGGCCATCCCTTTGGGATATAAAATCGCCAGGGGTGATCGCCTGGAGGGGAGGGGTGGAGGAGTGACGATCATATTCAGAGAGAAGTGGGATCTTATTAGGGGTGATACCCATGCCTGGGGTGACGGGGAGGCGTTGGACTTTAGCATTAGGTTCTCTCCCCATTTTCTGCTAGGAGGCCCATTGATCTATCGCCCCCCAGGCTCTGCTCGTTCTTTCTTGCAGTCTTGGGGTGATGTGCTGACCACCAGGGCTCTTCGATTTTCGCAGTTTCTGTTTTTAGGGGATTTGAATATCCACCTTGATCAGGCGGAGTCAAAAGATGCCATTGCGCTGGGGTATATCCTTCAGCTTTCCCAACTGTCGCAATGGGTCATCCATCCGGCTCATCGGGGTGGTCATATCCTTGACCCTATATGCTCTAATTTTAGTATCTCGGTCGAGGGCCCTCTGCCAGTTTCATGGTCTGACCACTTTATTACCTTCTTTTCCTGGAAGCTAGCTTCGGCTTGTGCGATGGGCACTAATTCTCGGAAACCAGCTTATAAAAAAGTTGATCCTTCTAATTTGGCGGTGGTTTTGGCGGCATCTAGACCTGCCCTTACCCCAGACCTCGATGGGAGTCTTGCGGGCTTCACGGATTGGTTAGCCAAGTCTATGTCCTCACTTGCTACTCCAACTTCATCTAGATTCTAGAGAGCCTCGCCTTCTAATCCCTGGTTTTCCTCGGACTTGCGCCTGCTTAAGCAGGAATGTAAAAAATTTGAACGGATTTCGCGCCGTAGTGGTTACTGTCCGTTGGCTAAGGCCGCTCTTAGGGGCAGACAAAAAATCTACTATACGGCCATTTTTCAGGCTAAAAAACAATATTTCACAGCCCGTATTGAGCAGGCCCGTAACAACTCCAAGGAGATTTTTCATATAGTTCAGAGTTTTACGTCTCCTGCAGCTCAAACGTGTGCTCTCCCGGCCACTGAGGATTGGTGCAATACTTTATCTAATTTTTTCTTAGATAAAATACGCTTGATTCAGGAGACCCTCACTTCTTGCCCTGGTCCTCTCCTTGCCTCGGGGCCCACTGCTCCACCTCAGGGTGTTTTAAAACACGTGCTGTCAGCTTTTGCCCCAGTGCATCTGGTCAGTTCTCTGAAGATCCTCAAGGGTTTGAAGTCCGGCTCTCCCATGGATCCCTGTGCGGCGAGATTGCTGGCAGCAGTAGCAGAGACTATTAACCCTGAGGTTAATGCTATTATCAACGCCTCCCTTGGTGAGGCCCAGGTTCCGTTGGAATGGAAACAGGCCAAAATTCTTCCCCTCTTGAAGAAGCCTACTCTCGACCCTCTGATTCCAAGGAACTATCGCCCTATTTCCCTCCTCCCCAGCCTAGCCAAAGTCTGTGAGAAGGTGGTCACCAGACAACTTACTGAGTTTGTTGACAAATCCGACGCTTTGCATCCGGCGCAGTCTGGGTTTTGCGCCTCTTACAGCACGGAGACAGCGCTGTTTGAGATCTCTGAAGCCATCCGTGACTGTTTAGATGCCGATGGTAGAGCAGCTTTGGTTATGCTCGATCTGTCGGCTGCATTCGACACGGTCCCGCACTCCAAGCTGCTCACCCGTCTCACAGAGATTGATGTCTCTGGTTTGGCCTTGGGCTGGTTGAGGTCCTTCCTGGAAGAGCGGGCCCAACAGGTTTGGCTGCCACTGGCTGCCTCTACCTTGCAGGTGGTTACTACGGGTGTCCCTCAGGGGTCTTCCCTTAGCCCCCTTCTTTTTACTATCTATGTAACTCCTCTGGTCTTTTTGGCCGTGGAGTTGGGGGCTAAGGTGATAGTATATGCTGACGACACCCAGCTCCTTTTTACGTGGGGTAAGGATGCGGACTCAGTACTGCCTGTACAGAAGTGCTTGTCTTCGGTGTTTGGGTGGCTTGCAAGGGCACAACTCAAGTGTAAAGAAGACAAATCTGAGATCCTTCTCTACGGCAACTTTCCCCCTGATATCAGAAATATGATTTGGCCTCCTGGATTTCCCTTTCCTTCTTCTAATGGGAAATCCGCTAAAAATCTAGGAGTGTGGTTTGAAGATAACCTCTCTTTTTCTGTTCAGGTGAAAAAGATTTCAGGCTGCTGTTTTGGCCTCCTTAAAACACTCAGGAGTTTTCTCCCTCTCCTCTCTAGGTCTGCCAAAGAGACGGTTATTCGGGCATTAGTTCTGTCTCACTTGGATTACGCTAATGCCCTGTATATTGGCATCCCTGATATTCTATGAATAGACTACAGGTGTTCCAGAACGCGGCAGCCAGGCTGCTTTTGGAAATTGCTAGAAGGAGTAGTGTGCATGCTCATCTCCGCGCCCTGCAATGGTTGCCCGTGGTGGAGAGGGTCAAATTTAAATCGTTGGTAATTGCTCACCGTGCACTTTACGATCTCGGGCCCACCTCTTTACAGAAGCGGTTCTCTTTTTATGTCCCGCTCAGACAACTGCGGTCTTCTGCCCTTTTGTTGGCGAGGGTGCCCCTTCCAGCACATAAACAATCTTAAATAGCGATTTGTAACTTCTATGTGTGCTGCTTTGTGCAGCACACATTGAAGTTGCAACTCATCATTTTTAAAATGATTGTTTATGTGCAGGAAGGGACACCTTCCTGCACATAAACTATCATGCATGGCGTTTTGCTGTTTTTGTGTGTGCTGCATAATAATAATGCAGCACACATAGAGACAGCAAAAACATGAGTAGAAATAAAGCATTTTATGGGGTGTCGTCGACGACTAGGTGTCGCCGTCTCAGATTCCTATTTTTAACCTCTTTTACTTTTAACACAGTCCTGGTGAAACGCCAAGGGATCCATTAGGGACCTATTTAAGGCGTGAAACATGTCGGCCTAACTTATTCACCTATCACTATCACTTTCACTTGTTGACAATAAAACAGAAGGAAAATACTCACCCCTCTGATATAATTAATCTAGAGGCCTTATCTTGTCATCGGTCATCTGTTTTAACCATACTATACGGACCCCTGAATAAAGTTTTTTAGGGTACCAGTGGAGTATTTTTTATTCACTCACCTTTTTTTGCCCCCACACACCCGCAATCACCACTGTGGTGTTTCTCAGAAAAGAACTCTGATGAAGAGCCCTCTCGCGGGGCCCGTGGGGGACTGCAGTGCCACCCCCATGAGGAGCAATGCCCGATGATGAAGCATGACACCCGCATGGGTGTGTGAGGGCACTTTTTCCAAAAGGAGGAATTCCCCCATCTTCATAATGTCTCGCTTCCAACCTACTCTGTGAGATAGTCTCACTCACAATTACTCTTAGTGACTTTTAGGATAGCCCTATCTCTTCTCTTAAGGAACAGTCACCCTCAAGTGATTATTACTTTTTTAGTTTTGACAGTAAGGCAATTTGGCTTTGGCCCTGTGCTCATAAGGATGGTGATAGTCAGATGCAGTTCCCCTATATCAAGAATAAATGTCAACGGGAGATATTCACTCCCACTCCCCATGGAGAGTGGCCCTTGCCAGGAATCCCCACTCTCATGACTACTGTCTGTGCTTAGTATACAGCCGCTGGTATTGAAGGTGAAAGCAGACAGACAGAAAGGGGTATACCGTTTGTGTAGGAAGAGCCTACAATTACGCTTTTCGCGTATGGTATCCTCCTTACACTACTAACAACAACGGCTACATCATTGCTGCCACTTTGGCTACATCTTAAAGATTTCACAGAGGTGTTGGGGTTTAGGATGAGCACTAATGAATCATAGATTTTTTATCTTACTCTCCCTTAAGATCTAATGTCCACCTTGGCCGACTCATCCACTTTTAAATGGACAAGGAAATCTATTAAGTAATTAGGCATATGTATCTCATCCAATGCTCATAACCTTTATAGAATCAATTTTCCTCAGCTTTTGACTTTTTATGAAATAAGCCTTCCAAAGGTGGTATGTGCTCTTCATGTAATAGCTGTGGAGCATCAATACTATTAAAGTTAATGCATTGCCAAGGGCTGTATACTTATTTAAAGCTCTCCCAATTCGAGTACATAAAAAAATAATTATTTACAGATCTCAAATCCATGATGCTGAGACTCCTTTGGCAGGGACACTGAGTGAGATTAAGCTATTTCGTGCTGAGACTCCCTAAGCTGGCCAGAGGTCTGGCGTTCCTAGATTTTCATCTGTAGTATAAGGCAGCCCAGCTCCGCATCAAGGCAGATTAGTCACTTTGATTTATTGACAAAACTGGGTGCATATGGATCGTGCTGTTGTGGTCAGAAAAATATAGGATGTGATTTGGAAGCCCAAAATAGATAGGGCTTTGAATGCCTCTATTAGTCATCCCACTAGCATAACGTTAGCGATGTGTGACTCAGGGGCATATGTATCAACATCACCATTTGCGATTCTCAAATAGCGATTTTTAAAGAATCGCTATTTGAGAATTGCAAAACGGGATGTATTTAAAAAATTGCAAACTTTTTGCGATTTCTTAAAATTCCTTAATTGCGATTAGCAAATTGCGAAATCGCAATTAAGGAATACCTGCCCATTCATTTCTATGGGCCAGGAGACCCATAGGAATGAATGGGAAGTAATTCTCAAATAGCGAATCGCAATTTGCTAATCGCAATTTGAGAATAATTTCAAAGGTGCAAGGGTGTCATGATGACACCCTGATGCACCCCTGAAATGAGCATGTGTGTGCATATGGCGCACATACATGCCCTAAGGGCATGTATGAGCGCCACGTGGCACTTTGTAAAATTCAAAAAAGTGCATTTTGAAAGGAAATCGCAAATTACCACCAACTGGAAGTTGGTGGTAATTTGCGATTTCTTAAGGATAATTCGCACAACTTGGGTGCTTTTTACATATCATTTAAGAAATCGCAATTTGCGATTTCTTAAATGCTTACGCAAAATTAAGAAATCGCTAAATTAGCAATTCCTTAATTTTGCGATTGGATTTGGCTCATACATCCCGATTACCGATTTTTTAATCGCAAATGCTGTTATTTTGCGAATCGCAGCGTTTGCGATTAAAAAATCGTTTGATACATATGACCCTCAGTGCTTAATTTGAGGTGGTGGTTTCCGGTCCTCGGCACCGGCACTTAATTGTCAGCACCTGTACTTATGACAGTCCACCACAGGGTGACGCTGTCTGTCTAATTTTGAAATGAGCACAACAACAGTTGTTTAATAATTATTTATACATTAGAAATGACTAATACCAGCTGCCCAAGCCATTCTTATAGCTTTCGGCAGCCTGGAATAGTCCAAATTGTCAACCTTGTAGAAGGGTCATAGTAAGTAGTTGTTATTGCCAGTGTTGCGAGGGACAATCCGTGGTGCAAGCTACAGTGGCCTCCTGACAAGGGCCCTGGTATCTCTTGTTTTACGAATTAAGCAGTGGTTGGACTCTCTCTCTATATATACCCTCACAGACCTGTTTCTCCATCCCCACACACTCACATACATTTTAACCCTACCTTCAGCCCAGCCCATTACCCTGGTCTCTTCGATTCGAGATATGTTCTGCAGACAGGCAGTACTGTCTTTCAATTCTTGTTAACAGAAGTTCCATCTAGATGAACCTTAGCACTTCTGATAGACACAGCTGAGACACTGGGTTATGCAGCCACAAATTATGTTGGCCGCCACTCATGAGCTCACACCCCTGATAAAATGTATTTAGACTGCCCGTGAAACCAGACTGCGGATACCGTCTCGAAACAATATGCTTCGGCAGTCCATCCGACTGACTACGCATGCTTACAAGACTCAATGGGCAAGGACTTTAGGGGAGGGCAGTAGTGAAAGACAGTGGAATTACCTACAGCAAGACAGACCTAAACACTGGCTAGAGAGGCCCATGGTAAGGTCATGTACGACTGGTATATGCATCCAGTCAAACTAAGTAAATGTGTCCTGCAAGCAAGCACAGTGTGTTGGAGAAGTTGTGCTTTGCTGGGAGATTTCAGGCATATCTGGTGGGACTGACCGTGGATGAAACCATTTTAAGCTGAGATTCTAAGGGCAAGAAAAACGATCTTAACAGATGCCACACCAAATGACATTCCCATTCTAAGCCATCGCTCTTAGAGGCCACAACAACAAACTAAATCCAATAGGATGGTGATGAGGGAAACCTTGGGAGCAAGTAAAATGACTTTGGCAGCTCATTGTTTGTTTATGTTCATGTGATTTGTAGAGTGCATAGCTGCCCAAGAGCTTCCCAGCGCTGCCGAGAGAGTAACAGATCGATGTGCAGGGGGCAATGATGGAAAGAGCTACGTTTTAAGTTTCTTCCTGAAGCTGGTAGGTCCTTCAGAAGTCCCAGTTCAATGGTCATTGAGTTCCAAAGTTTTGGGACATGATGAGTAAAGGATCTCCCTCCCCATCTGGCTCTTTTTATCTTTGTTGTGCTCATTAAGGAATCAGACCAGGACCTGAGGGACCTGTTGGTTACCTAAAGGGAGACGAGAGACCGTAACAGGGCTGGGCCCCTGCCATGCATAGCTTTGTGGGATAGACAAAGTGCCTTGAACTTGACCCTGGATTGGATAGGAAGCCAGTGTAGTTTGCTCAATGAGACTTTCACTGACTCGTGCTTGGGAATTTTTAGTATCATCCTGGCCGCCGCATTCTGCACAACCTGCAGCCTATTGACTGCATATTTGGACAGAGAAATGAACCTCACCACTTGCTTTGTGTGATCTCCTTCTCTGGAACTTGCTGGCAGGGGGAGCCTGAGCAATGCCCTTACGAAGAAACACAAAGTGCCTCATTCATGAAAAATGTTGCATTGCTGCGACAAAACAGCGATGCAACAGTTTTCACTGCGCTCTCCTTGCGACACGATGGATGTGCCATATTTAATGTACAGTGCTTCATGTCGCAAAGAAAGACAGATATGTCAGGAGATATGTCAGGAATCCTGACGTTTCTGCCGGAGAAAAAGTCACGCATTGCTGGAGTTGTGTGGCAAGCATGACGCAACTCCAGCAATGTGTGGGGCAGGTCTATCCTTAATGCACTGTGTCACCCTTACGCCTGTCATGAGGCAGGTGTAAGGTTTTGACGCATTGGCATCCTCAAAGTGGCATACTGAAATCTTATAGATTTCAATGGGCCACTTCTACAAGACTTTTATTTGAGGGAACGCCCATCCTGCATACATTATACCTGGCGCAAGTTTAATGTGGAGCAGGGGTTTACAAAGAGACGTATCTGCCTAGATGCATCACTTTGTAAATAGGTTGCAACGAGTCGCATTTTTTACGACACTGGTGCGCGTAAAAGTGTTGCAAGGGCTCATAAATAAGCTCCAAAGACTTTGACATGATCTGGGGTCCGGTTCTGCAGTTCCTATTGCAAGGTGTCCCTAGAACCTGCTTCGTTACAAATCTGAGAAACTTGAATCTACGTCATTATTGATGAGGGAGATCGACACAAAACATGCTGGAGAAATAGCAGAAGATTCATCTTTCACCGTGATGAAATAACGGCGACTACTCTAGTTGAGGTGCCATTAAACCTATGATTTGGATTGTTATTGCAGTCTGGGCGGTCGGTGGGTGTGGAGGGTTTTGTTGAGGACTGATAAGCAAGTTGCTATGGGGCATCATGCTGATTGTGGTATTTGATAATAGCAGAGATACTGTTGAATGTATGCGCTTACTGACTTGTCGACTTTGGTCTAATTAAGACAAATGGTTACTTTTATGTTACTTAAACACTATCTACTAAACCCCCCAAGAAACCCCACAACCCGAAATTAAAACATATTAAATAATTTAAACGTTCATCAAACATGGTAAAAATAAATAACAATTCAAAATAAACAATTAACAATAATTAACAAATCATTTAAAACCACACTCCCTATGAATCCCACAATCCAAAATTAAAATGTATGGAACTGTTAAAAAATAAAACTTGTGCTCAAATAAATAGCAAATGATAAATCATCAAATAGATCAATTAAAATTAATTAGTTTGTAATTTAAAAAAACACTGGCCACCAAATCCTTCAATAAA
Source organism: Triturus cristatus (assembly GCF_964204655.1). NCBI lineage: Eukaryota > Metazoa > Chordata > Amphibia > Caudata > Salamandridae > Triturus > Triturus cristatus. Next base: position 1,062,607,197 of record NC_140583.1, read on the forward strand.
CCCATCAACTCTCCTAAAAAATACATAAGTATAACATAATTGAAAAATAACTAAAAATTAATTTCAAAATAACAGAATGAACTAAAAACGTAGTAACATACAATAAAATAACATAGTTAAAATAATATTAACGTCATCTATATTTTACACTTCAATTTTATTGTAAACAAGTCAAAACAACAATATACTTACCTTTAATATTTTTGTCCACAATATTTTTGCCTTCGTTATATTTTGCCCACAGTATTATGGTCACGCTATATTTTTGAGTCAATATTTTGGTTGAACATTTTTCAAGGACTTTATCTTCTTCAAAGATGGAGCCTGCTTCACATGATGACGCCCTCCAATCCATGTGATCGTTCTCATGCCAATATCCCATGAAGCATTCCTGATGCAGCACTTGCATAAATGTTATACCCTTAACAGGGAGACACTGGCGACCATTATCTGGGTCGGGCCCCAGTCCATGCAGCCTTACAGGTGGAGTAACCCCTAAATCCTAAAAGCGCATCAGAGCGAGATCCTACAGTTGCTCCTTGGTGGATTGAGAGCCACTTCCCTGCTCTCTTCTGCGTTTCATGTGACGTGGTGACATGGTGAGAGGTGATGTTACAATATACTGGTTACTACCTGCTTTTTGCATCAAGTGTTGTTTCTTTGCAGAGATCATCTGGACCTGTTTGAGACAATTTTGTGATTTATTTTGACAAGATGCTTCTGGCATTACTGTGACGGTGCTTCACTGTAGAAGTTAAATTTTCTTTAACCCAGAATTCTGTGTAGAGCTAAATTTTTCACTTTTATTACAGCAGGTCGTTTTTTGGTACATATTGGTGATTTGCAGCTGCTTTCTCTAGATTAACATTGGACAAATATCAGTGCCACAATCGTGGTTTAATGTTTTCCTTTTTCTTCTTAATTCTTTTTCAGGTGGTGCTTCATCCAACGAGGTCAGATACCAGTGTTATTTGGTATTTGTTTCTACATTTCAACATGCAGAACATTATGCCATCCCATTTTTCTTGCTTCTTCCTGGTGAACCTCTGGTTAAGTGTTCCAAATGCAAGAGTATGTGGAAGAAGCCTAACAGCTAATAGGAAACCTCACTCTTAATGCATTGTTTGATGGCTGAGGGGCAGGAAGTTCATGACAATTTGCTCGAATTAAGAGAAGAGGAACATGAAAGTGAAAACTGAATGAATATGAAGTATGCATTAAAATATTGGCCAAATACTATTTGTCAAAAGGGTCAATTGTCTTAGAGACGTATTATCTTAGCATGGATTGTCACAGGGATATGAAAAGTGTGGAGGATTGTGTTGTTGCCTTCAGAAAACTTGCCTCAACTCATAAATTTGGAGCAGGTGTGGGTGAAGGATAAAAGAGCACTTCCTGGTGGAAAGTAGTGATGAAAAGGTCACATATGAGCCATGGCTCAAAGATGGCCCAGCCTTGAGCAAAGTCATCGTAACAGATATGAGATTAGAACATTCGTTGGCGTGTGCGGAGGACAATGAAAAAAGGAACACAACCCAGTGACCCTGTTGAAGCAGTGAAGGCAACAAATAAACAATTTTGAATATTGCAAATGGCATCGACACACGTTCCTGGCAGATTGAAGGGGCGAATGTGAACATCTATCCTGACTGCACCTCATTAGTACAGTGACAAAGAGATACCTTTATAGGAGTCAAGAGACATCTAAAACAGCTGGACCTCAGATACGCTCTATTCTTCCCTGGTAAACTCAGAATAACCGCATAGGGGACATCCCTGTTTTTCTCAACGATGGAGGAGGTATGGGAGTGGCTGGAAAGACACAGATACACCTTACCCAAAGACAGGGAAACAACCTGAGCACTGGGAATGCGGCTTCTACCAAAGATCAGGCACAATCCGAATGGGTTAGAGTGGTGGCGGAAATTCAACGGGATCGGACCCTGGAGACTATGATCAAATGGGAAGCTGGGATGGGAAAGATGGAAGACTCCGGGGATGAGGAATTAGAGCCAGAAGGAGGCAAGGAGGAAACACCCCCCATCAGTGGTCACACCAATGACATCAGAGGAGAGTATCTAAGGCACCATCATGTAGTCTATGGGAACTTACCAGACAACCCCAGGACCCCAGCACATCCGATGGGTGCCACAGAAGCGGTCTGCAGCAGTTCCTATATATTCACACATACTGAAGCAGCACTGTTTTGTATGCTAATGTTTATATATTCAAAACTCGTTACATTTGGGTGACGGACAGACTGTGAATTGGGGTGGCCGCCAGTTCAAGGACAGTGGCATGATAAGGTAGTTGGGATAGGAGATGGGATAAAGTATGTAAGTTGGCAATGATACTAAGGTAAGACGGGGTGTCAGAGGGGAATGCACAACCCTGAACTGAGAGGAGGGCATATATAGGGTGGAACGGGGAACAAAAACAATTGCAGTAAATACTCTTGCATTGCTGACATGGAATGGCAAGAGACTAGGGAATAAGATTAAACGAGGTCTGGAGGCTAAAGAATTGATGAGATATGGGCCAGATGTAGTGTTTCTTCAGGAAACACGCATAAAAACTACCAATGGTTCCATATTGGGAAAGGGGAAATACACACTTGTTGGCCATTTGGGATTCACCACAAGCTCCAGAGGGCAGCGCTGCTGGTCAAGAAGCGACGGCTTTCCATCCAACCGGGAAGGTGCATAGAGCTGCGGTGGGAATGGGGAGGGAAAACAATGGCGCTCATCAACGTATATGTCCCACCAGGGTTACAAACTGATACACTACAAAGCTTGGGATGACCGCTCACAAAATTACTGCAAGCTACCACTATATTGGGATGAAACTTTAATATGGCACTACATGCACACTTGGATAGAACCCAGACTAGACAGACACACCAACCCTTCACCAGGAAACTAGAAAGATTCATAAAGCAGTGGGCATGGGGATATTTGGAGAACAATACATGGTACACAAAAAGGTTATTCCTACTACCCCAAAGTGTTAACACCCACTCCAGTTTCGACATTTCCCAGACGTCCCACATTTATAGAGGCAGAGTCCAAAGCAAGGAGAATATCAGACCACTCGCCAGTATGCATAACGTTAGAACTTCCAAAGCCAAGAGGGAGGGGGGACTGGAGAATGGCTGATTGGCGTTTTAATGAATCATTCGGAAGTACATCACTTGAACAAAGCCACAGGACATTACTTTAAAGACATACCAATACAATAAAGGAGACATCCACTTTACAGGAGGCCTATAACTGCTTAGAAGCAGAGAGGGAGCTCCTATATCTAGAGGCAGAATATACCCAAAGCAATAGGGCATTAGGTTGGAACCATTAATGAAAGGTAATAGCCCGAATGAATGAAAAATGATGGACAGAGAGGCAATAGCAGCGGTAATGGCAGATTACATGCAGAAGTTTTATGCAGGTACTCTTCAATGAGCAAGACCTGCACGATTTCATCTGGGATTCCCTGTGCAGGCAGTAAGAGCCACAGGGCCCTAGACCTGGAGGTGCATTTGCCAAAGGAGGAAGTATAGCTTGCACTTACGCATCTACAATCTGGGAAAACCCCAGGCCCGAACGGACTCTCAGCAGAATTCCTAAAGAAAATGTTAAATAAGATAACTACACCACTGCATAAGCTGTGCATTGAGGCGTACCAAAGAAGTGAACTCCCCAGAAATCCATACACTGCAACAATGGCACCTATTCCCAAAGCAGGGGATCCTGCAGATAGACGCGACTTCTACTGACCTATATCACTTTTTACCTCAGACACCAAAATGTTAGCAATAGTCCCAGCAAACCGGCGATGGGGAATGATTTTGAATCTACACACCCAGACCAGAATGGGTTTTATGTGTCACAGATCAACTAAAGCGTAATCTTCATCACCTGTATAATAATATTGCCATGGTGGATGGGGTGAAAGTAATATTAGCTGTATTCACATTAGACACCAACAAAGACTTTGACTCTGTGGAATGGTCCTTCCTGGTCGCAATTTTGGGTAATATGGGGTTTGAGCCTATATATCTAGCCTGGATCAAATTGCTGTATACAAACCCCAGGGCATGACTCCAAGTAAGCAGGATCCTCTCCAGGGAATTCCTCATAAAAAGGGGCACTAGATAGGTTCAGGTTCAGAAACAAGTTTATTTAGACATGTGTCCATAAAACATTCTAAAGAAAAAAGCACACTAGACAATTAAAACATTAAGGGCCTCATGTAGGTAAATAAATTTTACCGGTTCTTAAATACCGAGCCGTACCGAATCGGTAAATTAGAATCGGTAAGTTATATGTAGGTAAAAATTCGGTAACAGTTACCGATTCGGTAACATTCGGTAAATACGAATCGGAATTCACCGATTCGGTAAATACCGAGGTGATAATCACCGATTCGGAAAATACCGAGGTGGTATCTACCGAATCGGAAAATACCGAGGTGGTATCTACCGATTCGGAAAATACCGAATCGGTACGTACGGATTCGGTAAATAACATCACATGACTTGACGAAACAGCTAATCCTGTGCAACGACAGCCCACCCAACCAGGAACTGCCCACACCCAGGCAGGTGTACACAATTAGCCGAAGTGGCCACACCCAGGCAGGTGTACATAATTAGCCGACCCTGGAGAGGCCTGGAGTGCAGAGGAGAGGCAGGGAGCAGTTGCATGTGCGAGCGGGAAACGAACAGCATGTCCAGCCAGAGAACACAGAAAGACGGAGGGGAAAGGAGGAGGAAGCTCAAATTCAGCCCCAAGGAACTCCAGGTGCTGGTGGAGGAGGTGGTGAAGCAGCACCAGAAGCTGTTTGGGAGGCAATCCCTGCAAGTGCCTGAGGCCGAAAAGCGCAACATATGGCTGGCCATCCAGGCGCAGGTCAATGCTGTGGGAGTGACCCACAGGGACATTGAGGTCCTCAAAAAGCGCTGGTATGACCTGAGGATTGAGACCAAGAGGAAGATGGGCGACATCCAGAAGGAGGCCAGCCAGACCGGAGGTGGAACCAACAGGGCACCTGCCCTCACCGAACTGGAGGAGCTGGTGGCGGCCACACTCGAGCAAGAGAGCGTCGTGGGTCTTGGGGACGCCGACAGCTCTGCCAGAGCCGCAACACACCAAGGTAAGACGAAAGCACAGCAATGTAGCCTCCCCTACCCCTATCCCACATCCCCCATTGTGAAACGAGAATCACACTGCAGTCCACACGTGTCAGTGCAGACAGGCAATGCATTCCGGGAGATGTAGTCAGGGCAACACTAACCATGACGTAAATGTCACAGGGCAACAAGGCATGTCACGCACTCGAGGCACAAGGAGACAGAGGACAGATCGGAATGTGAAATGATTTATTGTGACGCTTGCAATGCAGCCCTTCGGGGACACTGAGCCAATGTTGTTTTTCTGTCCACAGATGTGACATCATGCAGTACAGGGCATGCTGCAGGGGAGACGGCACACCGGCCACAAAAATCACCTCTAGCCAGCACGAGTTCAGACCAGGGAGCAGGCCCACTTGCAGCCGCACCACCTACGCAGCCAGCCTCGCCGCACACAGAGCCAGCATCACCTCACCGAGAGCCAGCATCACCACCACCAGAGCCAGCATCGCCACTCATGTTCGATTCACCGGCCACATCTCCGCTTGCAGGTGTGAGAATGAGGAGGCGTCCAGCAGCCAGGCTACGAGCCTTAGACACCTCGTCAGACGACAGCATGGGCCCAGAAGACCGCACCGGGCCCCAGGAAGGGAGCCATCCCACTGTGCCCCACACCTCACAGGCAGCACAGACGGGAGCAAGAGGGCGCCGCAGGTCGCGCGTCCAGAGTCCACCAGCACCCACTGACGGCCATGGTGTCTTCTTGGGGCTCGAGGGCCAAATGTTGAAGCAACAGCGCCTGCAATCAAAGGCAGTTATGTCAGTCCAGAGGCACATGCGGGTGATGAAGACAAGCTTAGTCAACATGGACACAAACATTGGCGGCATGGCTGCGGGCATTCGGGACATGTCCCAGTCAATCCAGCAGTTGTGCAGCAAATTAGATGCTGACATCGAAGCACGGCGCCGGGAACGCCAGCGAAGGGACACTACCAGCAGGGCACTCAACCGTCTGGCAACTGCGACTTCCCTACTTTGCCGGCGCTCTGTGACGATGCAGGAGGGCCTAACACAGTGCTGCAGCGACCTGTCTCGGGGGATGGTGCAGGTGACAAGTGCACTAGGGGTGCTATTGAGTAGTCAGGCGTCGACAACTGCTGCAGGGGATGCTGCGGAGAGCATCGACACCAGCAGCAGCATCACACCCCCCGTCCCCGAAGCACGCAGGAGCAGCAGGCGGCTTGGGGTTGACTCTAGTGAGGATGCACAGGCCGTGCAATCCACCACTGCAGCGCGTATGCGCAAACATTGATGTGGCCCTGCTTATCCACTTGCCATTGGGTGACGTAACCCTGGACATACTCATTGTATAGATGGCATATTGCCAGATTGGCCTGTTCATGTGTTCATGGCGTGGTGCCACATTAAACTACGTCATGACTTCTCACAACTCGCTGTGTCCCCTCACTTACTCAGAAATAGTTGCATGTGATCTCTGCCCGTCTCTCTCTCCCATCGACTGCAGTTGGCACTCTAGCTGCGCTGCCCTCTGGCTGGCCTGACTCATCCTCGTTGTCCTCAAAATATGTTAGTTCTACATCTGTACCTTTTTTCGTGGCAAGGTTGTGCAGCATTGCACAAGTGGCAATTATCTTGCAGCAGGTGATGGGTTTGTACTGGCGTGCGCCTCCGCTCTTGTGGAGGCAGCGGAACCTGCTCTTCAGTAGTCCAAACGTGCGCTCCACCACATTGCGTGTAGATTTGTGGGCCACGTTGTATCGTCTCTCACTCTGGGTTGCTGGGTGTAGGTAGGGAGTGAGGATGAATGACCGGCATGCATATGCACTGTCGCCTGGATGAGTAAAAGGGAACCATCAGTTACATGCCTCTATACACTCTGATTTGCAGGTTTCAAGGGGCGTCACTGTTACTTACCCAGCAGGTATCCCTCTCCGAATTCGCCGGCACTCAGTCGTGTGTAGATCCCACTATTCTGGAAGATGTAAGAGTCGTGGGTGCTCCCAGGAAACTTTGCAACAATATCTGTGATGATGTTCCCTGCATCACAGATCACCTGCACATTGATGGAGTGGGTGGACTTCCTGTTCCTGTAGATGTGCTCTGTATCAGCTGGTGGACAGATTGGGATGTGTGTACCATCAATACAGCCGATGACATGGGGGAACTGTGCCATGTGATAAAAGTCTGTTTTCGTTTTCTGCAGTGCAGCCTGTGTGTTTGGGAAGCTTATGTAGTGGTGCATTCTCTGCATCATGGCATCCAGGAACTTCCTGAAGAAACGGGACAGGCAACTCTGGGATACCCCACCCACCGCAGCTATCACCACCTGATAACTGCCGGATGCCAGTAGATGTAGGCTGCAGAGCACCTGCACATGTGGTGGTATGGCGTGCGCCCTTCTTGTTGGCTGGTCCAGGAGTGGGTGCAGGTCCCTTATCAGGTCCATGATGGTTTCGGGGTGTAGCCTGTACCTCTCATGTATCTCTGCATCAGTCAGCTGTAATAGTGTGATGCGCTGTCTGTAGATTTGTTCCTCCCGTCGCCACACCCTCAGTCCTGCTGCCTGTAGACGTAGGCGCCTTGCAATGACGTACATGGCGGCCATGTTGTCCACGCTGTTGCATTTTGGGATTGCTTATGTGCATTGTTGATGGTTACCACCTGCTTTCCATCCGTGTTAATTACCGACTCTTATTTACCGATTTTCCTGGATTTCTTAATTACCGACTGCTCCTACATGTCATTTTAAATTTTTACCACTTCATATTTACCACTTCATATTTACCAATTCGTTAATTATGTATTCGGTAAATATGAATCGGTATTTTAGAATTCGGTAACTATGAATCGGTATTTACCGCCTCATATTTACCGAAAAGTGGTTTTTGGACTCCTACATCTCACTTGTCTGAATACCGGTCGGTAACGGCATATTTACCGAAAATCGGCCGTTACCGACCGGTATTTCGCTACCTACATGAGGCCCCTAAACTGTTAAAAATATTTAAAAGGATCCCCCTCCTAGATACCCTACCCCCTCCAACACACGACATTTCATGATTGCATTTTTGTTTTACAGATCGTACAAACCGAGCAATTTCAACTGTCACATCAAGATGACGCATTTCAGACAATAACTCCACAGCTTTATTCCTATGGAGAGCATCATATTTAAATAACAGAGGTCTTAAAACCTTGAATCTATTTGCAAAATAAAAGACACAGTCCATAAGAATATGCATAAGGGAACTTTTAACTTTCAGAGGGCAGGAACAGAGACCACTATTATTCTGTTCCCTGATCCTGTGTGGGCGAGAAGAGTAGATTGGGTTACATCCCACCCTGGCCCTTAAAATTTCATTCCTCAATGCTGGGTCTGGTAGCCGTGATAGATAGGGAAAAACAGTATCCTGACCAATGTAGCAATCAAGAAGCTAATGAATAATCTCTTCTTTAGATACAGCAGGTCGATAGATTCTGACGCCGTAGAAGCTGATTCCCTCAGTGCTCATTTGCCTGGAAATGGGAGCCAAGATGTGACTGTACCACATGAAGGTTCCTTAGTGCAATTATTCTGGTTCTTGTGGCTTTTGCCCACATCCTCTCACTGCTTTGGATCTCTTCCCAACACAATTTTTTGAGACTTTGACCACCTCCTCATCCTCCGACAATGTGTTAAAATATCTTAGTGCCCAGGTAGAGGCCGCCATACTCCAAGAGACCAAATTGCACTCTCTCCTTATGGCCTGAACCATTGTGCCTTTGGGGAGTGATAAAAGTCTTTTGAGCACCGCCCCTTTCAGTCTCTCCCATTCATAAGTTGGGTCGAGGGAAAAAACCTCTCCCCCATACAGGCCTACCCGGGGCATCTTCCCTTCATAAGTCTTCAGTAATGGGATATGAATCTTGACAGACAACTGGTCTGCAATAGGGCCTTCTGCTTAGTGGTATCCCAATGCGCTCCCCAATTTAAATTCCTCCGAAAAATTAAACCCAGGTTTTTATATTGGTCAGCTTGCTCCACCACCTGCATACCTAAATGCCAAGAAAAACTCTGCACTTTTTATCCAAAGATCATAATCTTGGTCTTTTCCAGATTGATACAGAGCTGGTACTGCTTGCTATAGGTTGCCAGGGCATTTAGTTTCCTCTGCAAACCTATTGGGGTATAATCCAGTAACACCAAATCGCTTGCATAGAGCAGACAAGCAATATGCTGGTTCCCTATTTTTGACTAAAAGGACTCAGATTGTGAAATAAAGGTTGGGAGGTTGGCCAGATATAAGCTAAAAAACAAGGGTGCTAAAACGCACCCCTAGCGCAGGCCATTGTCAATAGAAATTCTTTGTGATAACCGATCCAACTTATCTAACTCCACCTGAGCCCAATTGCCAGAGTGCAATGATTGGGTAGGTTCCAGGAGGTAAGTTTTTCCCACAAAATATCCCTATTCACAGAATCAAAGGCTGTCCGGAAATCTACAAAGCTTCAGCACAGCCTTTGATTTTCCTCCAGAGCCTTTCGAATAACGGCCCACAGAGCAAAACAGTGGTCTATAGTGGAATGACCCTCACGGAAGGCCCCTTGTTCTAGTGGAATTCGCTTAGTTTCAATTGCCCAATCTTCGAATTTAGCTAGGCTGATCTTAGAAAATATCTTTAAAGAGATATCTAAGAGGCTTATCAGCCTGTAGTGCATAGGGTCTGTACCACTCCCTTTTTTTAAAATCGGTTTCACTATTGACCCCTCTCAGGACAAGGGATAAAGACCAGAAATAGCAATCCAGCTAAACAAGGAGGAGTATATTGTAGCCCACCAAAAGCTATTTGTTTTGACAGGGCTACCCACTCTTGCTGATGCTGTTTGGCCTGACGATACAGACCCTGACTGAATGGATATGGGTAGATGTCAAGATACAGGGGCTGGCAATGGGGAACTACATGGGAATAACAGTATCTTTATATGCTGATGATATCCTACTATATCTGGCCGATCCGAAGATATCCCTGGTAAGAATAGGTGAGATATTTGCGGTGTATGGGAAACATCTGGGGCTAAGAATCAACTGGGAGAAATCCCTAATATTCCAGATGGGCAGTTGGGTCGTAACCAGACACCTTCCCATGCTGTTAAAGGTCGCAAACCAACATTTCAAATACCTGGGACTACGGATAGCTGGAGGCGAGGGTATACACTATGAAGATAACCTGATCCATTAGAGACATATGTGAAACATTGGAGGGCACTACCGCTCTCACTCATGTGAAGGGCGGCAATTTTCAAAATGATTTTGCTACCCTGATTCACCTACATATTGCAGAATAGCCCATCCGCTCTACCAACTACATTACTCCTGGCAATAAATAGATTTTCTTAAGATCCCCTCTATGGCTAAATGGTCCACTACAGATAGCACTATCTACCTTCCACGATTGACATACGAAGGAGGCAAAGCATTACTGAACATTCAAAAGTACTACAGAGCTGCCCGGGCCAACATGGTAAACAAATGGGTGTATGCCCCGATCGATGATCCCACATTTAGGTTAGACTGGGCTGCACTAGGAGAGAAAGGCTACCTTCATCTACTCTATAGAGACAAGGTAGCGAATGGCACCCCGTCAGCGACTGCAACGTTGATCGCCAACTGGTGCAAGCTAAACAGATGGATGTGATGGGAAGAGTCTGTAGTGAGGAGGTCCACACAGATAAGATGAAAATTCAAGAAGGTTTATTGAAGATAGTTAAAAGTACAGCAGGTAGTTATGTTCTCAAGAGCAGGTAGTAAAGCTCTGTGAAGCTGCCCCACCAGGAGCAGCCTGCTAGCTGATCAGCCCATTCTCAACTGTCACTTCCAACCTCTCAGGCACCCAACATTTCAAACCCATCATCACTCCAACATTACGTGAGTACACACACAAACATACTGGCTGAGCAGGGGATGTAAAAGGAAAAACAAGAACATGAGTAGGATACTACAGAGTCAAACACCAAAGACCTCCTTTGTGGCTGGGTAACAAACTTGGCCTGGTACTTCTGTTACTGGGTTTCTCCACATTAGATAATGTGTGAGGTATAACTGGTATCCTGTCATTCGATTACCTAAGGGCAGAATATGACATGGCACCCTGAAAATATCTCCAACTACGCTACGCAAACAACTATCAAACTGGGAGAGGAGACCAAGGAAGACTCCTCCCTGGAAACCAGATTACTGGAAGGCCATGTGACCACAAATGCAATCTCCCTCACATACAACACACTGATGAGAAACAAGCAGAGGGAACTAGATCAGCTGAGGGCACACTGGCAAACCAATAAAGAGAACTTGATGACGACAATTGGAGGGAGGCATGGCAATTCCCAAGAGAATTAGCAATAAAAGCACGTTTCCTCCTGGTCCAATTGAAAATACTGCACAGAGTATACAACACCAGAGTACAGAATAGGCAGAACCAGTGATTAAAAGTGCTTTCACAACTGAGGCTAGAAGGGGACCTTCTTCCATACGTTATAGGAATGCCCAAAACGCCGAACCTTCTGGGATGGAGTACTACGAAGATTAGCGGACACCACAAAAGCACTTTTAGCTGCACAGTGACCCCTAGTAATACTGGGAACATGGGAAAACGAGATGGAATATCCTATAAGAAACTCCTGTAATTATACACAAGAGTCGAAGATGCCTCAAGAAGTTTGATAAAATATGGAACAGATGGTCCTTAGGGGTATAGAGACACAGATCATAGGAAGGGGTATTGGGAACAGAGAAAGTCTGATTGATAGCACGACTAACTGAGAACAAACTCAAAGAAACTAAGCCATACAGATGAGACTATCTGCAAGATATGAACTCGCCAAACTGAACTGTATGTGCAACATACATCCCCTGACGGGGGAGAGAAAGGGCGGGTTTCATTGCAACTGGGCTCCTGTTTGACAAACTTATGTCTATTGTAAATTTAAATTAAATTCTCTGTAAAATAATAAATAAAGATTCTGTGAGAAGCAGAGCATCTTGTAGGTTCAAAGGACAGTGATAGCGATGTGGTAACACAGGCCACATGACAAAATATAAAGACTGTATAGCAGTCAAGGCAGTATGCAAGTCCTGTGGGAAAACAACATAGTACTCCAAGTTCTGCAGGAATGGAAAAACAATGGAAAATCTTTGAAATAAAAGAAGGGTGTAATGATGTTATATGGCATGTATATATTAACAAACATAATGTTAAATGTGATCACCCAATTGATGCTGTTAAGATCCAGATTCAGGTGCATGTTTGATGCTAACGAATGTCTGAAGAGAATTTTGTTGAGAAGGCATATATTTCTCTAAAAACTTGATGTGAAACTGTATAACAATTGTGGAAAACCAAACCAACATAAAGGTACTTTGACTCAGAAATAGAGTTCAGCGAGTAAGGTGTATGCTCCAGAGGTGTGGACGACTGGTTTAAATTGGCCAAATCAAAAACTCTTATGGATCACACCAAATGCCACACCCGCAGATCAGGTGAATAGCATTGAGGACAGATTCTTATATTTTTTCCTGATGTATTCAAGGAATATGTCGCTCATTCGGTGTTTGTAGGAAGCTGGCTCTTTATATGATATATATAAAAATTAGATATATACTGTAAAAAGTCCAGAGATTCCCTTATAACAGGACAGGGACTTGCTATGGCAATCCCAATGTGCTCTGTTGTCGAGCAGCCTTAGGCTTAACACAGAAGAGTGCAAGACAGCTGAAAATGCACACAATGGTCAATAAATGAGACACACGACTCAAGAAGGAGATTCGCACCAATTTATAAAAACAGCAAGTATCTTTATATATGTTTAAGTTATCAGTAGAAAATCGTTCAGGTAAGTACTTTTTTAAGTATGAGTTCCTTTTTAGTTCAAAAAGTCGACACAGTTTAATTTCTGGAGGCTGCAATGTTATCCTATCGGGAAAAAAGTTAATGTCGCATTTAAGTGTAGTAAAGCGACTTAGGGGACCCTTCTCCAGGAGTTAAGGTGAGTGGTGGGCAAGGTCCAAGCAGCACCAGCAGAACACCACCAGCGGCACTAGGCGGCCGGGTGCAGAGGTGCAAAACAGCTTAGGGTGCCCAATGTTATTCTATGGAGAACAGTTGCAGTAAAAAAGGCTGCAGAGTTTGGCTGGGGGTCAGTCGGGCTGAACAGACAGGAGGGGTCAAGCCTCACGATGCTCGGGACATAGGGACACCTTTAGTCCTCTCCTCCACTGCTCATGGGTGACGGGTGCAGAGATGTCTTTAACCGTCAGGTTTTCATACCAGGAGCAGCCGAGGGTCCACGAGGGGTGAAACCACAATGGACTTGGACTCTGGAGGACCTCGATGGCACCATTGGCCTACTTCCACTCGCGCTTGGAATGATGGATGTAGTGGTGACTTCAGGCGTCAGGTTTTGGCAGTTGCGGAGTCCTCAGAGTCCTTTCTTTGGAGTTTCTGCAGGATTCAAGGAACAGTTCCACTGTTCCACTGGAGATCTTGGTTCTTTACTGAAAGTAGGCAGTCCTCCCAGTTTTTGGATGTACAACAGCTGCAGAACGAGACCTCTTTGGCACAGTTTCGACAAGGAACACCAGACAGGCCGGCTGGACTGGGGCCAGGTCAGTTAATCTCTTCAGTCTTCTGCTTTCGCGGCTCTTCAGTGTTCTTCTTCTTTGTATGCCATCAGTATCTAATCTTCTGGTGTCAGCGGCTCCCCTAAATACTGAATTTAGGGGCTTTAGGGGAGTGTAGGGTAGTAGCCAATGGGCTACTGACCCTTGTTCACTAAATCCCCTGTATGACCACTTCCTGTGGTAAGTGGGTATAACCCTGTCCCAGAATTCCTAAATATGCCATCACAAAGATGACTACTTCTGAAAAGTTGTGTCCACCTCAGTTTAGGCCACCTTAGGGGTGGTACTGGCCTGGGGGGGCGCGCCCATCTGACTAGCTAATTTTCCTGCCTGTCCAGGTATCAAGGGGACGCTTGACAAAGGGGGTCAGCTTTCTCCCTTGTGAGGGGAGCCAGATTCACATTTCTAAGGCGGCAGCTTCTTTGAAGTTTGCCGGCCTATGAAGGCTGATCAGCAGGTCATCCTGTGGGAGGGGGTGTGACACCCTTTTCCCAGACAGGCTTTTGTTCTGGGTCTCTTGAGAGCAGAGGCTCTCACCCTACGAGGTCACAACAGTGTCTCAGGTGGCAGGCTGGCAGAAACCAGTCAGTGAGCACACCAGAATCTGGTAGGCGTTCAAGGGGCACCTCTAAGGTACCCTCTGTGTGCATGTATTGGTAAATACAACACTGGACTTAATGTGGGTTTAACAATACGAGATGTTTGATACCAAACATCCCTATCTTCAATGAAGCCATCATGTAGCTGGGGAACTCATTTTCACTGGTGTCTAGCACATGTTTTAAAATTGCTTCCCTGGTCACTTGTACTGGCAGTAGTAGGACTGACCAGCACAAGGGCATATCTGCTCATGCAGCTATGCCTTCACATATAATATTCAGCACCCTGCCTTAGGGCTGTTAGGGCTGCTGTAAGAGTGACTTACAATTATTACCTGCAGTGGTAGGGGGCATTGCACACAGGGATGTGTGACATGTCGTGTTTTCACATTTGTCTGCACCAAGACGTGCAGCCTACAAGGGTAGCCTTGCATGTGCTTGATGAGGGGTCCCTTAGGGTGGCACAATTCGTGATGCAGCTCTTATGGACAGTCTTTAGTACCTCATAGCCTAGGTACCAAGGGTACCATTTACTAGGGACTTACGGAGAGTGCTAAAGTTCTTGCCAATTGGGGGAAACAATTGTACTTTTTTAGGGAAAGAGCACTTGTACTGGGGACCTGGCTAGCAGGAAACCAATACACTTCGGTCAAAGTTGCATCAAATGCCAGACAAAAATTGGGGCTGTACTGCAACAAACACCCAGTTTTCTACACATGTTGAAGAAATGTTCAGTACCAGCAGTAAGCCAAGTCAAGGGTATACCGATCAACTTAGTGAAGAGAGCATTGGATGTTTGTGTCATACTAAGATCATTCAGCTGCTGGACCTGATGGAATAGTGGTTTTCAGTGGAGAGATAATACTTTGCATTCAATTCCAAGAGCTAATTAAGTGTGTTGTAAAGGACCTGTTTCCAAGATCAAGCATTTCTGCAGTGATGTGATTGTTGTCTAAAGCAAAGTTCTTCTCAACCTTAGACGTGTTGGTGCCTTACAACCAGATTAGGTTACACAAAGACTCCATCAATTTGACATATTATATTACACATTTTGGATATGCAATTACACATGGATGCCATTTGGGTAATGTCGAACTACATCAGTATTTGAAAGAGTAATGGATGACTTGTTTAGTGATATGACTAGAGTACAATTTATCCAGGAAAACATACTTGTGTTGACAAGAGAAACTACAGACGTTTGAGAACTGAATGAGGAGCCTGCCAGTGTGGGGGTATTGTGGGATGCAAACAGGGCATTTAGTGGGGGGTCCTTCGAGAGCTGGGTTGCCGCCAGTTTAAAGCAAGGAGAGAGGAGGTAGGCAAGCGAGAGAGAGCTTTTGTAAGGGCAGAGAAGGAGTTAATCGAAACTATGCAAGAAAGATACTTAGAGGTACCGCGGGAATTGATGGAGTTCAATGATGTTATGAAACAGTTGTTAGAAAGGAGAGACGGGGGAGGTGGTTTGCAAGTAAATTTAGACACTTTGAATTTGGGGAGAATTTTGGAAAATCACTCGCATGGAAAGGCAGGGTAGATAGAGCAAGGAATGATATTGAAGGGCTATAAATCGATGGTGAGGAGAACTGTACACATAATTGAGAAAAGATAGAAGAATTTACATGTATTTCATTCCAAAGCCTATATTCAGATTGGATACCAGCAAAAACTCGAGAGATAAGAGAATGGTTAGTGGATAGGAAACTCCTGAGCCTGCCTGATAAAGATAAGAATTTGCTTCAAGAGGAGATCACATCTGAAGAGATGTTGTCCCAAATAAATAAGTCTGGCAGTGGGAAGGCAGCAGGGCATGCCTACTGACATGTATAAGGCCATAAAGGATGTGGTAGTCTTGGTATGGAGACAGCTGTTCAATTAGATATATTTGGAGTGAGGCACAAGGCCAGTGTCATGGAATGAAGCTACGATCTCATTGATTTTGAAGCTAAACAAAGATCCAAGGGTAGTGAAGTCATACCAGTCGGTTTCTCTTCTTAATAGTGATTCTAAGGTCTTTGCAGGGATTTGATAGATTGGCAAAAATAATTAGGCAGGTAATACAACTGATCAGAGGGGCTTTATCCTGGATAGGCAATTCTATGACTTAGCACACTAATTAAAAGCCTCAATACATCTAGCTACAGGAAATGCAAGCCCGCTTGCGGTAATATTAATCAATGCAGCTAAAATGTTCATTAGGGTCAGTTGGACATATCTCATTATCCTGCCGCAGAGTGTGGTGGTAAGTCTTTGATATTTTCTGGTTCATTCCCCCAGGTCGAGTGTGCAACACCAACATGTCTGACACATTTAGGGCCTTATTTATGGGTCCTTGCGTCATTTTTAGGCTGCCGGTGCGTCACTTTTTGGGGCGTACCAGCAATTTGCCTTGTTGCACCATATTTACATAGTGACGCATCTAGGTAGATGCGTCACTTTGTAAACCCCTGCGCCAGATTATACCTGTGCCAGGTATAATGTATTCAGGGGGGGGCGTTCTGATGCAAGAATGGGTCGTAGAAGTGACGCAATGAAATCTATGAGATTTCACTGCGCCACTTCTAGGACGCAAATGCGTCAATATCTTACGCCACTGCCTCATGGCAGGCGTAAGACTGACGCAGGCACATTTCACATGGGACTTGACCATGTGTAATGACCCATTGCTAGAGTTGCGTCACTTTTGTGACACCATCCAGCAATGCGTCATTTTTGCGCATACAGATACCTGTAACGCCTTGCAACATGATGCGTCATACTGTAAATATAATGCATCATTGGTGTCGCAAGGAGGGCGCAATGAAAAGTGACGCAGTGCTGTTTACTCGCAGCGATGCGTCACTTTTCATAAATGAGGTCCCAAATATTTTACTTAATGCTTATAGGCCAAAAGGGAAATCTGTTGGAACTGGTTATCGGAGATGCCCTGCACTGTTTATTAATGGTTGTAATCTGTAGTTAAAATTTGTACATTGGATAGATAAAGTCATCCTAATTGCAAAAAAGTAAGGGATTATCTGAAATAGAGGGAGGCAAAGTCCAATAATTAACACCGGACAGGCTGGTTAAACCCAAGTAAGGTGTGGACCTACTTGGTATTATATCCAGCGGAACTGTGTTCAGATGAAATGCAAATCTCAATATAGTATTTTTATCTGTCGAAGAATGAGGACCAAAAAAATAAGACAAAAAAAATTCTTATTTTGGAAGTTCCAAGGAAGAACATGATTACAGAGTCAGGAAGATGTTGACAGCATTGGAAGAAAAAACTTGACCTTGAAAGGTACTAGGTGTAGGTTTGGTAGGAAAGAGCTAAATTATGTAGATCATGTAACCACAGATAAAGGTGTAAACACTAAAGAAGAACAAGTCTAAAGAAGTGATAGGATGCCAAGACCAGAGAGGAAAGCAGGTGTCTTAACGTTCAGTAGGAATTGCAATATTTATGCTAGATTTATAGATGATATTGCTAGCAAAGTGGTATCTATTCACGGTCTTCTGAAAAAGGGGGCAGAACTTCTATGGACTGATTTGAATGAAGCTGAGTTTTTGACAGTAAATTAGTGCCTTGATGACCCTCCTAATCTGCCATGTATTACCCCAGGTTTGAAATGCAGCATTACCACCCACGCTATGGGCATACAATCGGGAGCTGTTTTGAGACAAAGAGTAGCATAGGTGAAAATACCATTGCATTTGCTTCTCGTGCATTAAACAGTGCAAGGAAGAACTGTTCAACAAGTGGAAAAGAAGTGCTGTCTATATTGTAGGCAGGGAAGAAATGTTGAAATATTCTCTTAGGCTTACGATTTGATGTTTTTACCAATCACAAATCCTTAAAAGGAATTTTGACAAAGAAAGGTATGAACTGTCTCATCGCGAATGTGTAGATGGATTTTAGATCTACAAACTTTTATTTTTGAGGTCAACTATATACTGGGCACAGACAAAAGGCTACTGATTGTCTCGCAAGGCTGGTACTGGTAATAGTACAGAAGAAAAGGAATCAGAGAATTTGTGGCCTAGTGATCAAGTCAAGGAATATGGTAGGTGAAGGGTGTGTAACTGAAAACAAATGGCCAGAAACATTGATAAATAATAGTATTTGCTGAAAGTATGTGGTCTTATTAAAGGCAACTGGAGTAATGGGAAAGATCAGGAAGGAAGAAACACAGAGTTTTGGATTGCCAGAGAGGAGATGCATGCACAATATGATTTGCTCTTCAGGGTTTTAGGATCAGTATTTCCTAAATGAGTCAGGAAATATTCCATTGTTTTGGTACACTTGGGCCATCAACATTTGCAAAACTGAGAAAGGAATGTGCTGTGATTACTGGTGGCTTGAAGTTCAAATACGAAGTCCAATAAGGGAGTGCATGGAATGTCTATAGAGTGATATGGTATGAAAAGTGAGGACACAGCCCATGATGTGCAGGGAGATTCCATTTTGTACGTAAGTGGAAGTTGCATTTAACATTTTGAGTTCCATTCAAGTTTGGAAACTGCCTCATTATAATTGTGTCTTAATGGGTATGTTCTGCAGATGATCTAAGGCAGCTTTGATGGACAAGATCAACACAGGTCGGTCATAAAAGTTTTGGGCCTGCTGTGTCCAAGTGAGGGAAGGCCTAGTATTATACTAGTGGATAAAGAGGTCCAATAAGCTTTTGGTAAATTTAGAGTTTTTTGGGAAGGAAAGAAACTACACAAATGTTACCACTCTGAAACCAATGGTGTGATAGAAATGTTCAACAGCACGCCGAAAAAAAGCCTACAACTGGCCAGGAGTGCGATCAGAAGTTGGAGGGAAGAGGTATAGAGCAGATTGGAGGTTTACGCTTTTCTCCACATGCCACCACAGGTAAAATCCCATTTGAACTATTTAGAGGGAGAAAGGCGGGTACTAAAGTGAGTCTGGCTTGGATTAGAGAGGATAAATGCGATCTATTTTGGGGATTTAACTGCGTGGCGAAAAGGAATTGGTTAAGGGGGTGAGATTGAAGGTGGATTGTAAAACTCGCAAAGCAGTGTCTAATACCCATAATAGCGGTGAATGATGTGGTTGTGGTAAGAGCACCAAGAGGGAATAAGCCTGTGTCAAAGATCAGCAAGCTGTTGAAAGTTGTGAAAGTATTCAGTGGGACTAGTAAAAGTGGAAGATGGTTGGATATAGAATCTTAATCATCTTTTACTTTTCAAGCAAAATGTCTCTTAAAGCGATGTGGTAATTTATTCAAATGATTTGAAAAGTAACTTAGGACAATTTAATTCTAGAATGTGAGAAAAAATGTGAATTGAAAGTTGGGAAATTATTCAATGGGGCTGTAAAATTGGGAGATGATCGGATATTGAGTCTTAATCATCTCACTGTTGTCAAGAAAGATATCTCTGAAAGTGATGCTGCTGCGTGTGCAAATAAGACAAAAAGTAATTTAAGAAAATGTCATTTTAGAACGCGAGAAAAAAATGTGCACCCGCAACATAAGAAGGATGTGTCAAGAAGCACATGTAAAAGTTCTGGATAGATGCATGACTTTCTTGCCAATTTTTTTTGCACTTATTTTGTATTTCAATCATTCGGTTACTGTTCTTTCTTTTCCTTCCTACTTGTGTGTCAACCCTGTTCCCTAATCTTCTTTGTGTCTTCCTTGCCTTGTTTTCATCACCTTTCTATGCATACTCTTGTTTGAGTATTTCTTTCTCTTTTGGGAATGTAGGTGTGTGGTGCCTAGGATGGCGGTCTAGCTCATGCTGCGCTTGGAATTGTAGGAGTGTTTCTCACTCTGGAGCCATGCTATGTAATATCTTTGTTTGGAACCTAAGCTGTTTCAGATGTAAAGTTCCAGTTGGGGTCAGGCTGGGGGATTAAGCATCTCAAAAATATAAACTTTGCTTACCTTCATGGGGAATTCTGAGCCTGTTTGAAGATCTCTGACTTCACAGCCCCCTACTGCCCTTTGGTACAGAGGAAGGCACCATCCCCTGTGCCCACTCCAACCCACTGGGCTAAAGGCCTCTGTCTTTGTCTTACCCTTGTATTACCTACTGCCCTGTGGTACAGAGTATGTGTCTTTGTAGTATCATGCGCGTCTCCATTCCCTGTATGTCTGTGCTGGTGTCGCCTGGAATGCTGAGAGTAAATGAAGTCCTAGAATGCTGGTCTGTGGTCCACAGGGCGAGCAAGGAGAGAGAAACAACTGAGCGAGGATGGAACCCTGACAGGATCTACTTGCTGCTGCTCCAGCCTAAGGGCCTACCATGAAATGAAGAACTTACCTCCTACCCAGATGGCTTCAGACTCTTGTATCTCTTGAATGAAGACTCCGACCCTTAACTTCAACATTTTTGAGGCGAGTTGTTAAAAGGCTTGTGTAGAAATGCAGGAAGACTCTGGTGGCAACTGGGAGCCATTTCTGGCAGGGGACAATGCCTGTCATGAAAAGATGGCTCTGTGACTATGGATCTATAGTTTGGGGCCAACAACCCTCAAACCTTTCGGTGAGTCGTGTCAGTGCTGGCTTCTCACAGGGGTAACCCAGTGAAGAGGAGGGACAATGTCTAACAAGAACTAGGTGCCAGTTGAGGGAAGTAGAGTAGTGAACTGAAGTGATGTGTTCCAGTGCAGTCATGAGTTTAAGGACAGCGCTACGGAGACAGTATTACAAGGACAGCGCTGTCAAGACTGTGGTTATAGGCGGATAGTCTCCTTTACAGTAAGCAAAACGTTGAAATGGCCCGTGGAGCTTCAGGCTGTGGTATATTCAACGGTGACCAAAGGAACAGCATTGATGAGTGTGCAGTATGATTTCTCAATTAAGTTGTCTGTGACACAGGCTAGTCCATGCCTTTGGAGGATATTGTGTAGGTGTGGGCATAACTTGCATAATTTGCTGCAGAGTAATTACATGAAATTACAGCAAAATTATCTGGAATTATGCAAGGAGTGTACCCAGCAATTAGCGCCATTTTCTCAGAGCAAAATGCACCACATGTCTGAGATGACGGAGATGCATTTTGCTTTAAGAAAATAGCACTAAATGCAGAGGCATAACACTTTGGAACATTGCAGCAAAAGAATTAGACAAAACAGAGAACTGACCCGAATATTTTTAAGTTGAATTGTTTTGTATACTTACGTTTCTATCGCTTTGCTCACATTTTTTATACATTTCCGTTTTAATCAGTTGACTATCAATTTAGGATATGAATTTTGTTGTGTTTTTATTTATTTGTTTTTCACCAAATGATTGCTTAATACTCTCTGTACCTCGGTGGCTTGTCCCACCCTTTTATGATTTTAACGAAATCAAATAAAAGTATTATTGACTGACTGACACTAAATGCAATAGAGCACGAACAGCAGCAGCCGCTTGCGAATTGTTGTTCCTGTGCTTTTGCGGTTGAACTTTTGTGCACATAACTCCTAATTACGCAAATGGGCATAATCCTGTATTTTTTGGCAAGTTTACATCAAAAGAGTAACGCAAAATCACCAAAATGACTCCAATTACTTTGGCATAATTAGAATGTTACCCAGGCCTACTATCATGTGTATTTCACATATTTTATGGCACCAAGCACGGAGTGGCCAAAGGGAAGGCCGGACTCCTATTAGCACTGTAGTCAAGGTAATGGACAGAGGCCTTGTGACAATCATACAGCAGCCGGTAATTTGGAACATTTCTCTCTGGCGCGAGTCACTTGGTGCTGTAAGAAGAGGATGTGATGTTTTGTGGGCATAGCAACGCAACATCCTCATGAGAGAGCCTCATCAATGTCTTGGATTCCAGACCCGGGTATTTGAGAGGAGTCTGTGGCTATATAGACTTGAAGTCCGAGCAGGCGGAAGAGCCTTCTCTCACATTGCAGCCAAGACCTGGAACGAGCTACCGGCAGACATCAGACGCGCCACCTCCCTGAACACCTTCAGGAAGACCCTCAAGACCTGGCTCTTCGGCTAAACAGATCAGATCAGCGCCTTGAGACCCTCACGGGTGAGTAGCGTGCGTACAATTCCCTGATTGATTGATTGATTGATTGATTGAAGTCATGAAGGAGGGTAGTAAACTGATATTTGATTTAGGCAGGTCTTGAGACATCGAAGAAAGACTACCCAAACCCTCCTGGTTAATTCAGAAAGAGAAGAACTATTCTCTATGAAGACATTGGAGGTAGAAATGAGACAATGTTAATCAAAGTTATACTGTGTCCTGAAGTCATTTGAAGTCGAAGCATGCGTGCCTGGCATTTGTCAATAGCAATATTAAATTAAGGCATACAGTTAATTAATCAGCAGGGTTATTTGGCATTCATGGAGTTTGTGTTTTTTCATGTAGTTCTATGAAGAAATGTCTCTTATTTCCCACTAATTGTGAGACTCATTAAGGTAGGGAACATTTTGGTTGGTGATTCTTGGTATTGACATGTGTCACATAAATCCTATTGGAAATGCATGTGTCGAGATAGTAAAATTTAGTGTAAGTTGACTTCTGTTATTTGAGAATTCCAATTTTTGTTAATAGTTGTGATGTGCTGAATGCATTGTACCAAAGGGGATGATGGACGGAGTGTTTGAGCAAATCAAACACTCACCCCCAGTCAACTGATCTGGGTTTAATCCATCATCATTCTTTAGCTCACTCCACCACCCCAGTTCAGTCATGGCCATATGCAAATCAGTCTGACCCTGTGCCTCATGGGAACAGTCCAGCCCAAACTGCCAAGCCATGTCTTCCCTGGACCGGAAACAAGCATCCTGGGACCAGTTTCGGGTTCAAAACCCTAATCAGCTAGGCTATCTTGAATCCAGTGGCAAAGTGAGCAAGGGACCCACGTCTGGGCATACCCTGCCAACTTAGGTCGAACAAAGCGATACCAAAGGGGATGATGGACGGAGCGTTTGAGCAAATCAAACACTCATTCCATGCCACCGGAATCAAGCTATCCTGGCTGAAGAGGGGTGAAACCCTGAAACCGGTCCTAGGATGCTTGTTTCCAGTCCAGGGAGGACCTGGCCTGGCAGTTTGAGCTCGACTGTTCCCATTGGGCACAGAGTGAAGACTGATTTGCATATGGCTGGGTCCAAACTGGAATGGGATGGTGAGCAAAAAAACGATGGATTTAGGCCCAGATCTCTGTACTGGGGTGAATGTATGACTTTGTTCTGCATTCTGTCCATCAATTGTTCTTTTTGAATGCATAGTACCTCCAGACAGATTGGGAAATTTAAATTATCCGCCGGGAGTCTACTGAGCAATTTGAGGATTAAAATATAGTACCCATTTGCGTGCTGTGTAGATAAGTGCTGGTTGTGTGTGTCCAGGTGTTGCATATGTAAGGAAGTGTATTACCTTGTCACAAAAGATACACTTGTATATTTGTGTGTGAGGAAAGAGTAATACTTTGTTGGTAGATGTCTTATGTGGTAAGTACTGTGTGGTATGCAAAGTTGGGGAAGTGTGATACCATGTTGTGAAAAGTTGCATGGGGAAGTAACCCATGATATGCAAAGTTGGGAAAGTGCAGTACCCTGTTGTGATGAGTTGCCTGAGGAGTACCCCGTGGTGTACTGAATTGGAGAATAGTAGTACCCTGTGGTGAGATGTTTCCTGGGGGAGTACGCGATGGATTTGATATGGTAAAAACGTAGTGAGAGGTTA
This sequence comes from Triturus cristatus, assembly GCF_964204655.1. Classification (NCBI taxonomy): domain Eukaryota; kingdom Metazoa; phylum Chordata; class Amphibia; order Caudata; family Salamandridae; genus Triturus; species Triturus cristatus. The sequence goes on from NC_140583.1 coordinate 1,062,631,257, forward strand.
CAAGAAAGGAAAATATCCTGTGGAGTGAAAATGTTGGAAACCTAGCATCCTGTGTTGTTGTGGGTGATAGCCACAAGTTTTGCTGAGGTACCAGTCGTGTTTCTGTACAATAGGAATATCCATCAGGAGTGTGGCGCAGGACGCCTGTACGTTTGTGACAAAGAACAGTAGAGTTTGAAATAGCTCTAGTGTGTTGTAGGCGGGTACGTCTTTAACTGCTGGCGTGGCCAGTTGTCAGTGGTTGTACTGCTGGACTGCTCTAGTGTTTGATTGTTGGGTAAATTATTTTTCAGTATGCATCTACTGGCGGCTGTCATTTTGTGTTCAGAAGACGTACCAACATTTTTGGGATGAAGTTTACAGAGGTACTAGGTGCAGAATAAGTGCTTTCTTTTGTCTAGCTATTGGTTATGTCAGTCTGCCTTCTGGACCAGCTAGTGTAACCGGTGTTGGCGTGTTTGAGTGCAGGATTGCATAGAGGCCAGGTCCCCAGCCCTGCATCACCCACTGTGCCACTCCAGATGTTCTAACATACCCAGATATGCCCAACCCGTGTGCCTGTTTAGCAACACCTGGTAGAGCTGGTCCCTGGTGCCCGAGTCACTTCGTGATACCTGTTGATTTTCTTTGCCATCACCTGGCGCCCTCCTCCGCCCCGTGCTGCCACCTCAGGTGCTCTTCGACACAGAAGTCTGTGCCACACCCCAGAGACTATATATGCCAGGTCTTCATTCTTTGCACTAACTTTTGACCGATAACAATTTGTGCCACTTTCTTGCCCTCTGTGGCATCCCCTGATACTATTTCCTGGTCTATGTCAGCTTCTGGTGCCTACTTAGATGCCCTGAAGTATGGACCTGTGCAACGGAGGGTGCCCCTCAGCAGAAGAGTCTGTCTATTCCTCCCTCCGGGGCACCACTTTGCCCAAGGCCTGTGACAAAACTCGTGTCTTCGGGTGCAGTTTGCGTCACACGGTGATGTCTTCCGGCTCAGGGTCCTGGCCCCTACCACCACGTTGCACTGTAGCAGTGTGTAATATATTAATATGGATTTATGCACCGTGCCCACGCATCCCAAAGGCTGCTTCAGTGGACCCATGTCAATCTCTGTTTCCACATGCCACCCTTTGGCTCTGTGTCAATCCTGGGCGCTCCCTGTGTCCCCTTCCTAGCGCTCTGAAGTATAACAGTCGGAGCCGCCTCCTTGTTCTCTGAATCGCCCCTTCATGTCCCCACCTCGGAGTCCCGTGTCAGGAGCGGAAGGGGGCGGGAGGCTCGGCTCCTTAGCTCTTGCCCCAGCGCTGCCAGCCAGGCTGACAAGGTAACAGAGCTAATCCCCCGCCCAGTCCGCCCCCCAGGACCCGCCGGGTCTCCCGTCGCTCTGATGGGATAATTAGGCCTGGGCTCCGCACGGAGGATGCTGCTGTTGCCAGGCAACCGATGGTTTCCAGAGAAACGGGAAGCACAGCCTGGACCATGTAAGTGAGCAATACGTCCGGGAGGGAGAAGGGGGGGTCCTCATCTCAAGGGCTGCTCTTCTGGCACAAGTCCCCTCTGAGTGGGTCTGGGGGTTGGGCGGGGGTGTGAGGACACCAATGGGTCAACAGTTCTAATTTTAGAATCATCAGTAGATACGAAACGCCTTCTCCATTCCCTAAATACCCGGAGATGTGAGAGAAGGGGCTCTGCAGGTCAGGACTGAGATCTATCAGCAGAGCTTTGTTTGGTCGCATTGTGATAGCAGTAAAGGGTGCTGTGCTTCTGAACCGAGGTGCATTAACAGAGCTGTACTTTAATCCCCGCACTGAGCTAGTGGGGGTTGCATTGACAGAGTTGTGTGTTGGTCTCAGTCCTGGAAAAGTGACAGCTGCTAGGGGCCAGGACTGGAGTGCATTGGCAGAGGTCTGTGCTCCAGTACTGGCTTGCCTACTGAGTTGCATGGTATGATTCAGGTGCTTTGCTCTGCATGTAGAGAAATGTGTTGAATTTTATTGTGTTTGAAGCTTATAGTAAATGTCACCCTGTAAGTTATCAAGTGAGCCATCTCTGGCACCTCACCTGATGACGACTGCTTAAGTTCCGATAGCAGCTTAGCCAAAGTGAAACGTACTCCATTGTTGTGGTCTGACCTGACAGCACAGCCTGACTCGTTATGGGAGTATTACCAGGAGTGAGGCTTTGGCTCCGCCCACATGTTGGAAGCCAGCAGTACATGTTTTAATTGGGCAGAAGTTGCGTGCTTCCCCTAAAAAGTGCTTGCCCACCAAGAAGCTGTGATCATTGTATTTATCCAGCTGCCGGAGCTTGAACTTTTAGGGGCACATACAGGCCCTTGCAATGCTACAAAAGTGTCTTAGATAACTAGATCATTTATTGTGTTTCTGGCAGCAGCACAGATGGGAAGGGGGCAGTCATTAACGTACATGGATCTTTAGGTCTAGCTTGTCAGTGCATTCATAAGCCAGACCTATTGGCCATACCAATGTTTGTTAGATCTTGCTTACCAGATAGCACATTCTGTGTGCTTGCCAAAGGTCTATTTTGAACATTACAGTAGGCTTAAGTGTGATCATTGCTTACCATTGGTTGGCTTTATTGTCACTCTCATTTGCTTGCTTCTTATTCAATGGCTTGCTTTCCTCTTCTTGTGTTTGACTCTCCACTGGCGTATATCCTCTTAACCATGCTTTTTATTGGCTGTCTTATATTCTTCCACTGCTTACTTTTAGGAAACAACTCTTTTAGATCTTGCCTGTGACAGCGCATGCACTAACACATGCACTCTCACTAGCAAGAGATATTGTTTTCTATTAGAGGCTTTGAGTCCGCCCACTGCTTACCATTCGTCAGCTTTCTTGTCCCCCTTATTTGCTGCCTCGTTAGTGGTCAATGCATGCCAGCTTTACTTCCTCTTTTTCCAAGTGGCGCATGAACCAAGTACTGATTGTTTCATCTTGATTAAAGTCCCTCCACTTCCTGTAGTGTTGTTCCTGCCCCCATCCTCCCCATGTCCCTGTTGCTTCTTCCCTCCCATTGTTTGTGCTGCTCCTTCCCTCTTCCCCCACCCTCCAGTTGTTTGTGTTGCTTATTCCCTCCAATTGTCTCGGTTGCTTCTTCCCTCCCATTTTCCGCTATTTCTTCCCTCCAACTCCTACCTTCTTGTTGTCCCTGCTGCTTATTGCCTCCCACCCTATATCCTCATGTTGTCTGTGTTGTACACCACCCATTTTTGAAAACAAGCATTTGCAGTGCAATAGGTCTCACATTCACGCGAGTTTGAGCTATTGCCATTGTAAATGACAATGCATTTTATTTATGTTTTGGGTTTTAAAACATAAATAAAAGGCATTGTCATTTCCAAAACAAATAGGTTAAACTCTTACAAATGCGAGACCTATTGCATTGCAATAAAGGGCCTCTTGATAGCTTTTTAGATAGTAAATATCAGAGGAAGAGACCGGCCTTCGACATATTCAACGTAGTGATAAACAGTGCAGAGAAGAAGATGTATAAGTGTTGTAAATTACACAGACACAAAGTGTGAAGTGAGAGTTACATATGATCCGAGCTAAAAACACTAACAAAGCGCTCCAGCACCTTTCGCACTGTGATTACACTGTCGCAGTTCAGGAAGAAGAGCAGGGGAGGGGCTATTTCCTGCCCTCTCCGTGATTTGAGTATGCAGTGTGGCATTGCGTAATCTCATTGCTACCTTTGGCCTCACAAACACTCCAGCTGTAGTAGGGCCCTGGCTTCACCTCCTGGTGCAGGGCGGGCTGTAGTTTATGGCACCCATGGAGGGAGGGATGGTCTCGGCTGCAGCTCCGGTCTCGTACAGTGCCCCTGCTATTACTAGTGAGTGAGAGGCACTGAGGTGGTGGTATTGGTGGTGGTATTGGTGGCGTTGGTGGTGGTATTGGTGGTGGTGGTGTTATTGGTGGTGGTGGTACTGGTACTGGTACTGGTGGTGCTTGGACTGGTGGTACTGGTGGTGGTATTGGTGGTGGTACTGGTGGTATTGGTGGTGGTACTGGTGGTATTGGTGGTGGTACTGGTGGTATTGGTGGTATTGGTGGTGGTACTGGTGGTATTGGTGATACTGGTACTGGTGGTATTGGTGGTGGTGGTATTGTGGTGGTACTGGTGGTACTGGTGGTGGAGGTACTGGTGGTGGTGGTACTGGTGGTACTGGTGGTGGTGGTGGTAATGGTGGTGGTGGTACTGGTGGTGGTACTGGTGGTGGTGGTACTGGTGGTGGTACTGGTGGTGGGGGTGGTACTGGTGGTACTGGTGGCACTGGTGGTACTGGTACTGGTGGTACTGGTGATGTTGGTACTGGTGGCGGTGGTACTGGTGGTGGTGGTGGTACTGGTGGCGGTGGTACTGGTGGTGGTAGTGGTGGTGGTAGTGGTGGTGGTAGTACTGGTGGTGGTACTGGTGGTGATGGTACTGGTGGTGGTGGTACTGGTGGTGGTCCTGGTAATAGTGGTGGTGGTGGTACTGGTGGTGGTGGTACTGGTGGTGGTACTGGTGGTACTGATGGTGGAGGTACCGGTGGTTGTAGTACTGGTGGTGGTAGTACTGGTGGTGGTGGTACTGGTGGTGCTACTGGTGGTGGTGGTGGTAATGGTGGTGGTAATGGTGGTGGTGATACTGGTGGTGGTACTGGTGGTGGTGGGACTGGTGGTGTTTGGACTGGTGGTACTGGTGGTGGTATTGGTGGTGGTGGTATTGGTGGTGGGGGTATTGGTGGTGGTAGTGGTGGTATTGGTGGTGGTAGTAGTGGTATTGGTGGTGGTACTGGTACTGGTGGTATTGGTGGTACTGGTATAAGTAGTGGTACTGGTACCGGTGGTATTGGTGGTGGTGGCATTGGTGGTGGTGGTATTGGTGGTGGTACTGGTACTGGTGGTACTGGTGGTGGAGGTACTGGTGGTGGTGGTACTGGTGGTGGTGGTGGTGGTACTTGTGGTACTGGTTGTGATGGTACTGGCACTGGTGGTGGTACTGGTACTGGTGGTGGTGCTGGTGGTGGTACTGGTGGTGGTACTGGTGGTGGTGGTACTGGTGGTGGCGGTACTGGTGGTGGTGGTAATGGTGGTGGTGGTACTGGTAGTGGTACTGGTGGTGGTGGTGGTAATAGTGGAGGTGGTACTGGTGGTAGTGGTGGTACTGGTGGTGGTGGTACTGGTGGTGGTGGTATCAGTGGTTGTAGTACTGGTGGTGGTGGTACTGGTGGTGGTGGTACTAGTGTTGGTTGCACTGGTGGTGGTACGGGTGGTGCTACTGGTGGTAGTGGTGGTAATGGTGGTGGTGGTACTGTTACTTGAGGTACTGATACTGGTGGTGGTGGTACTGGTGGTGGTACTAGTGTGGTTATGGTACTGGTGGTGGTGGTACTGGTGGTGGTATTGGTGGTGGTGGTATTGGTGGTGGTATTGGTGGTGGTAGTAGTGGTATTGGTGGTGGTACTGGTGGTGGTGGTATTGGTGGTGGTACTGGTACTGGTGGTGGAGGTACTGGTGGTGGTGGTACTGGTGGTGGTGGTGGTACTTGTGGTACTGGTGGTACTGGCACTGGTGGTGGTACTGGTACTGGTGGTGGTGCTGGTGCTGGTGGTGGTACCGGTGGTGGTGCTGGTGCTTGTGGTGGTACCGGTGGTGGTACTGGTGGTGGTGGTACTGGTGGTGGTACTGGTGGTGGTGGTACTGGTGGTGGTGGTAATGGTGGTGGTGGTACTGGTAGTGGTACTGGTGGTGGTGGTGGTAATAGTGGAGGTGGTACTGGTGGTAGTGGTGCTACTGGTGGTAGTGGTGGTAATGGTGGTGGTGGTACTGTTACTTGAGGTACTGATACTGGTGGTGGTGGTACTGGTGGTAGTACTAGTTTGGTTATGGTACTGGTGGTGGTGGTACTGGTGGTGGGGTGGTGGTGGTACTGGTGGCACTGGTGGTGGTACTGGTAGTGGTGGGGGTGATACTGGTGGTGGCGGTACTGGTGGTGGTGGAGGTGGTAGTAGTGGTGGTGGTACTGGTAGTCGTGGTGGTACTGGTATTGGTGGTGGTGGTACTGCTAGTGGTGGTAGTGGTGGTGATACTGGTAGTGGTGGTGGTGGTACTGCTAGTGGTGGTAGTGGTGGTGGTAGTAGGGGTGGTGGTACTGGTCTGGTGGTACTAGTACTGGTGGTAGTGGTAGTGGTACCGGTGGTACTGTGGTAATGGTACTGGTGGTGCTGGTACTGGCGGTGGTGGTATTGGTGGTGGTTTTAGTGGTATTATTGGTAGTAGTACTGGTGGTATTGGTGGTGGTACTGGTATTGGTGGTACTGGTATTGGTGGTAGTGGTGGTACTGGTGGTAATGGTGATGCTGGTACTGGTGGTGGTACTGGTGGTGGTGGTACTGGTGGTGGTACTGGTAGTGGTGGAGGTACTGGGGGTGGGGTGGTGTAGCAGAGTAGGATCTGCACTTATGTTGCCCCCACTTTTTTTCTGATGTATACACTGGTTTCTGGCTATAGTCTGGCTGGGTCCCTGCTAATCAGGGCCCCAGTCTCACTGATCCCTCTAAACAACTTGGTGTGCATATTAGATGCACTAGTGATTGGCTACTGTGGTACCTTATGAGCCCTTAGTATATGGTACCTTAGGTACCTAGGGCATTGGTACTCCACAGGCCTACCAGGGGCTGCAGCATGTATTATGCCACCCCTGGGAAGCATTCTCAATCTGACACCACAGGCCTGCTACTGCAGCCTGTGTGAGGTAGTGTTAGCACTCCTCACTGAGGTATAGGTTCCTATATCTCACCATACACACACATATAAACCTATCAGCCACCCCTATTGCAGGCCCTATCAATCCTGAGGGCAGGGTGCTTGGTTTACTATGTGAGGGGGTGCTTCTGCATGAGCAGGACCCCTCTGCAGCTGGCAGAGTCTATTCTCTGCTGCTGTTTGTGGATGCGGTTAAACCATATACTCTTAAGTGCATTATAACCTCGCGGTAAATGCTATCTTTGGAATGACTGCATCAAAACATGTCGTCTTTGGTGTAAAACAACTTGGAATCATACCCCCACACCAGTAACTGGTGTGGGAGTATGAGCCCACCCTTCTAGAGGGGATGACATGTACCCACTGTACTAAACGGTAGAAATCTCCTAGAGCCCTGGCATCACAAAATGGATGCCACCAGCACAGACATTGGGCTGCCCTTCTGCTGCTGACCGAACCTCGCAGTGGAGGAAGCCCAACAAAAGGTATCCTGTCACAGGGAGCTGTCACCACCTCCCAGACAGGATTTAGTGTATTGGAGCTGGGTGGGTGCACTCTTAGAGTGCTTTGAAGTCCTGCACTGAGGGAGCAGTAGGCTCCTCTGTGCATATGCCAGCTCAAACCGATTCAGGGGCTACCTGCCCCTGCTCTGGCGTAAAACTGGACAAAGGGAAGTGGGTGTAACCACCCACTACCCTGACCCTCCTAGAGGACTGGTCATAGAGCTATTCCCTCCCCTATCTTCACTATAAGATAGCAAGCATTGCCAATGCAATTCAGATTACCCTGGACAACGCTCTACAAAGAAGAATCCTGGCCCTTCGATGTTCCACTATCTCTGGAAGACTGAAGAATCTCCCTTGGAGTCAAGGAGTGACTCCCCTGCTTGGCAGGCACCTATAACTTCAATCAACGGTTGCAGACTTCACCGCTCCCGCCGGAGTCCGAAGTCCCTGCATCCCCTGAAGCAGATTTCCTGACGTCTCGACAGCCATTTTGAGTCCCCCGCGAAGCTGTGGCATCTAGACCCCACAAGTGACGAGGAACAGCAATACCAGGGAACCGTGCACTGATTTCGAGTGCAAACCCTAAACAACGTTCTATGAACTTGTGCTTTGGACCATTTGTAGTCCAAGTCCCTAGCAGGTCTTGTTTTGAAAATCAGCGGCCTACCCCGTCCCGAGTGACCGTGGGCTCCTGTGAAACTTTTCCTGTGAAGGCGTCTTTGCGGTTGCTTGCCCGTTGGCTAGTGACTCCCCCAAAGACTTTCCAATCAACTTCAAGGGCTTTCCTGGTTGCTCCGGGCCTGCCCTCACTTACCCTTGCTGGGTAAGTCCATCAGACCTTGCTGGTCTGCATCACTGACTATCTTCAGTTCACACAAGACTTGCAGTTGCCAAGGCTTGTTGGCTCCAATCTGGTTGCCGATACCGTCATCAGCTGCAGACATTGTAAGACACTCCAAATCCAGCTGCTGGTCATCATCGATCCCTCCTGGACCTCGTGAGTGAAGAGACAAATCACCATCGATGACCTGAAGCGACGCAACATCTGTGGTCATCCATCTCGCTGGCCACCGGTCACTGGCAAGTGACTTTGAACACTGTCCCCTCAATTTTCAGATCCTCTTCATCTTCAATCCACCTTCGGATTCCAGCGGACACCTCTTCAGTCGTCTCAAGCAGCAAGTCTTCATTGGTCTCCATTGAAAACAGCATCGCCACCCGACACCAAAAGACACCTATGCACCCGGCTTCCCTGGGTGAGGTAACTCGTGCACTTCAGTGCGCAAGTGTGTTTTGGCCCTCGAAATACTTACCCTGTAAGTGGCTTGCTTGTTGACTTCTTCGAAGTGCCCTAAAACTTTAAAATAAAAACCGCGACTTGCTCCATTGTAACCTATAGGAAACCCGCGGCTGTGTTTAGACACTGCACGCGTCTCCCGTGGGCTTGTTACTTACCTGCTAACACTGCAGTAGTAAAGTCCCTGCGAGTCCCAAGGCCCTAGGCTTTGTCATTTTGCAAGTCGACTTTGTTAAATCATTTTCTTAGTATATGGTCTGGTACGTCCCTAGGGCTCCAGCCATTTTTGTGCTTAATTTATTGAGAACTGTTGACATTTGAATGTGTATCTGGGTTCTAATCTCATAAAGAGATTAGTAGAGTGTATCCAGAAATAAATACATATATATTTGATATATATACCTGTGTGGTGTCCTTTTCATTTGGTAATTCAAGAGATTATAAGGTAAAACAAGCTGCTTTACATTCCTCAGAGACTTAGCCTGAAGGCTGCTCTCCACAGCTACCACTAGGATAGCTTTCTTTAAAAGGTTGTCTTAAACCTATCTACCATAAGAGTCGAATTAGACTGGTGCAAGGTGGCCACTATAACTAGTGAAAAGCATATGCCAGGCCTACTTCTCACATTGGCGGGCAGCGTGTGGGATTCCAGCTTGCCATTGTTCTACCAGAAAATCTCTATTTGAATTACTAACTGAAAACCACTAAAGGTACTCAAGGTACATATAAAGTCAAGCTAGTATCAATAAGTTCTACTGAACTTAGAGCTGTTTGTGAAGGGATAAGCACACCCTTGCTACAGCTCAAGCTAGGTTCAGTAGGCCTCAACTAGTGTTGGTAGTACAACACTGCACAACACTAGTATGTCTCACCAGGGTGGAGCCAGTGGGTCCACCCCATCTCAGTACAAAGACATAGCCTACACTGACCTGAAGGCCTTATGCTTTGAAAGACAACTGAGGGTGGGCAGGAGTCCCTCCTCACAACACCTGATAGATCTGTTAGTAGCAGATGATCTGAAACTGGCTCTAGGAGCTAGTGGGTCTGCATCAGGGAGTGGGTCAACCATAGTCTCTGGGTCTGATGATGACAATCAAGATGACCTGGAGTCTGTGATTGAAGGGCCAGACCCAGAAAGGTCTGAACAGAACAGAGGAATTCTCCTTAAGAGAACTGACAGAGTGGGAGAAAGGCCTAGGTCCCCCTCAAGGGACTCTGACCATTCATATCACTCTGGAAGAGAATCTGTTCCACAGAGGAACTCAAACTATCCCAGAGAGACCTCCTCTGACAGAAGGTTCAAGATGCTCCAGTATGAGGAAGCTAGGCTTGCCCTCAGAACCAGGCAATTGGCCTTAGATAGGGAAGCCTTAGAGCTCCAAAAAGCTTCAAAGAAGGAGGGGTTAGATACCCCTGGTGGCAGCAACAGTGTCCCTAGAGGCAGAGATTACATTCCAGACCATAGGAACCTGTCCAAGGTTGTTCCTCCCTACCAGAGTGGGGATGATATCCACAAATGGATAACTGCTATGGAGAGGGCCTGTAGAGTTCAACAGGTCCCCCAGACACAGTGGGCAGCAATCTTGTGGCTCTCCTTTTCAGATAAAGGTAGAGACAAGCTCCTCACTGTTAGAGAAGAGGATGATAATGATTATGAAGCCCTGAAGAGTGCTTTGATAGATGGGTTTGGCTTAACCACTGAACAGTACAGGTTGAAGTTCAGAGACACCCAAAAAGGACAGACTCAGGATTGGACTGACTTTGTTGATTGTGCAACCAAGGCTCTAGAAGGTTGGCTGGTTGGTAGTAGAGTAACTTACTTTAAGGGATTGTATAATCTTATAATGAGAGAACAGATCCTTAATAATTGCCAGAACCAGTTGTTGCATCAGTACCTGGTGTACTCTGATCTGACCTCTCCCCAAGAATAGGGAAAGAAGGCAGACAAATGGGTCAGAACCAGGGTGAGGCAGAAAAACCAGAACCAAGGTGGTGACACTAAGAAGCAAGATCCTAAAGGCTCAGATAAAGGTGGGGATAAATCTAAAGACCAGAAGTCTTCACAAGGGCCCCGAAAATCTGCATCTGGTGGGGAGTCACAATCTGAAAAGGGAAAAGGCAAAAAGAAGCCCTGGTGCAAATTCTGTAAATAGAAAGGGCACTGGACTTCTGATTGTACCAAGTCCAAAGACCAAACCACCACCACTCCAGCCCCTAAGGCAACTGTTCCCCCTAGTGCAGTCATTGGTGGAGGTAATACTCAGAATAAGGGTGTAGTAGGGTTGACCCTAGGTTCTGATGTGGACTTTGGCCTACTCAGAGTACCAACACAGGCATTGCTAGTTTGTGAGGGAGACCTTGATATGTCCTTCCTAGTGAGCCCCAGTAATCTGGGCAATTACAAACAGCAGCCTATCATAAATGGCAAACAGGCTTTGGCATTTAGGGACACAGGTGCTAGTGTCACCATGGTGGCAGAGGATCTAGTGGACCCTGCACAGATCATCCTGGGTGAAATGTACCAGGTAACCAATGCAAGCAACACCAGGACCAACCATAGCCTGGCAGTTGTGAATTTCTCCTGGGGAGGGGTAACTGGCCTCAAAAAGGTAGTAGTAAGTGCAGACCTCCCTGTCGAATGTTTGTTGGGCAATGATCTGGAGACTTCAGCCTGGTCTGAAGTAGAATTATGGACTCATGCTGAGATGTTGGGCATACCTGCAGAGGTATTTGCTGTGACCAGGTTACAAGCCAAAATGCATAAAGCTGAACCAGCTCTCGATCCTGAAACTATGGACCAGATGCTACCCAAGAGGAGGAGCAGTAGGGTTAAGGCTGGGCCCTCCCCTCTGTCTCAGATTCCCCTCCTGAGGGAGGAGAAGCAGATCCTGAAGAAGGAACTGCCCCAGAGGAACTTGAGCCTGGTCAGGTTGAGTTCTTGGGGGCAGGGGGACCTTCCAGGGAAGATCTGAGCAAAGAGCAACAGTGCTGCCCCACTCTTGAACCCCTCAGACAGCAGGCTGCTGCTGAGGCTGCTGGGAGTGCTAGTGGGTCCCATAAGGTTTATTGGGATGAGGGGCTCCTATATTCTGAGGCTAGAGATCCTACCCCTGGAGCCACCAGGAGGTTGGTAATTCCTCAGAAGTTTAGGGGGTTCCTCTTGATCCTAGCACATGACATCCTATTAGCAGGACACTTGGGCCAAAACAAGACCTGGGACAGGCTTGTACCACATTTCCATTGGCCACACATGTCTGAGGACACCAAGGAGTTTTGTCGCTCCTGTGTCACTTGCCAAGCCAGTGGCAAGACAGGTGGCACAACAAAGGCCCCCCTGATACCACTACCTGTGGTGGGGGTTCCCTTTGAAAGGGTAGGGGTTGACATTGTTGGTCCCCTTGACCCACCAACTGCATCTGGGCACAGATTTATACTGGTGGTAGTGGATCATGCCACCAGGTATCCAGAAGCTATACCCCTAAGGACTACCACAGCTCCTGTGGTAGCAAGAGCCCTCATTGGAGTTTTCTCCAGAGTGGGTTTCCCTAAGGAGGTCATCTCTGACAGAGGTTCTAACTTTATGTCAGGATATCTAACTGCAATGTGGAAGGAGTGTGGTGTCAACTACAAATTCACTACTCCCTATCACCCACAATACAATGGGTTAGTTGAGAGATTCAACAAAACCCTAAAGGGAATGATTAAAGGCCTCCCAGAAAAGCTTAGGCGAAAATGGGACCTTTTACTTCCTTGCCTTCTGTTTGCATACAGGGAGGTTCCACAGAAGGGGGTTGGCTACAGCCCTTTTGAACTTCTGTTTGGGCACCCTGTTAGAGGACCATTATGTCTGGTGAAGGAGGGATGGGAGTTACTTCTCAAACCCCCCAAACAGGATGTGATGGACTATGTACTTGGTCTCCGCTCCAGGATGGCAGAGTATATGAAGAAGGCCACTAAAAACCTTGAGGTAAGCCAAGAACTACAAAAAGCTTGGCATGACCAAAAGGCTGTCCTGACTGTTTACCAGCCAGGCCAGAAAGTGTGGGTGTTGGGGCCTGTGGCCCCAGCAGCTCTCCAGGACAAATGGAGTGGCCCCCATACAATTGTTGAGAAAAAGGGAGAGGTCACCTACTTGGTAGATCTTGGCACTCCCAGGAGCCCCCTTAGGGTGCTCCATGTCAACAGTCTTAAGGCATATGTGGACAGGGCTGACATGAGCTTGCTCATGGCAACTGATGAGGACCAGGAGGAGGAGAGTGACCCTCTCCCTGACCTGCTCTCACAGAACCCTGATGATGGATCAGTTGATGGTGTTGCTTTGGCAAGCAGCCTCACTGAACATCAACAAACTGAATGTAGACAAGTGCTACATCAGTTTAGACATATGTTTAGCCTGACCCCAAGTCAGACTTCCTGGTGCACCCATGAGGTGGACACTGGAGACAGTCTGCCTGTAAAGAGTAAAATCTACAGGCAACCTGACCATGTCAGGGATTGTATCAGGACTGAAGTCCAGAAAATGTTGGAGCTAGGTGTTATTGAGCCCTCAGATAGCCCTTGGGCTAGCCCAGTAGTCCTTGTGCCAAAACCTCACACCCAGGGTGGTAAGAAAGAGATGAGGTTTTGTGTTGACTACAGAGGCCTCAATGCAGTCACCAGGACTGATGCCTACCCAATACCAAGGGCAGATGAACTAATAGACACTTTGGCCTCAGTACATTTGACCTTACAGCAGGCTATTGGCAAATCAAGTTAGCTGATGATGCCAAGGCTAAAACAGCATTTCACTTTGTGGTAATGCCCTTTGGTTTGAAGAATGCACCTGCCACATTTCAGAGGTTGGTGAATAAAGTCCTGACTGGTATGGAAACCTATTGCTCAGCTTATCTTGATGATATTGCTGTCTTTAGTTCCACCTGGAAGGATCACCTGGTCCACCTCAGGAATGTACTGGAGGCCCTGCAGAAAGCAGGCCTCACTATCAAGGCCACTAAGTGCCAGATAGGGCAGAGTCAGGTTGTGTACCTGGGCCACCTTGTAGGTGGAGGCTAGGTTCAACCATTGCAGAGCAAGATCCAGACCATAATGGAATGGGTAGCTCCAACCACCCAGACACAGGTGAGAGCCTTCTTGGGCCTGACTGGGTATTACAGGAGGTTTGTTAAGGGATATGGATCTATAGTGACCCCCTTAAATGATCTGACCTCTAAGAAAATGCCAAACAGTTTCAGTGGACAGCTAGCTGTCAAAAGGCATTTGATGACCTCAAGCAGGCAATGTGCACTGCCCCCATCTTACAGAGTCCAGAAAAAAAAAGAAGTTCATTGTCCAAACAGATGCTTCAGAGCTGGGTGTGGGAGCTGTACTGTCTCAACTTAATGATGAAGGTCAAGACCAGCCAGTAGCTTTCATAAGCAGAAGGCTGACCCCTAGAGAGAAACGTTGGTCAGCTATTGAGAGGGAGGCCTTTGCTGTGGTGTGGGCCCTGAAGAAGCTGAGGCCATACTTGTTTGGCACTCACTTCATAGTTCAGACTGACCATAAGCCCCTCCTATGGCTCAAACAGATAAAAGGTGAAAATCCTAAACTGCTCAGGTGGTCCATTTCCCTACAGGGGATGGACTATACAGTGGAACATAGACCTGGGACCCAACATGCCAATGCAGATGGACTCTCAAGGTATTTCCACTTAGAACATGAAGACTCAACTGGTCAAGGTTAGTTTAATGTCCCTGCGTTTGGGGGGGTTGTGTAGGAGAGTAGGGTCTGCACTTATGTTGCCCCCACTTTTTTTCTGATATATACACTGGTTTCTGGCTATAGTCTGGCTGGGTCCCTGCTAATCAGGGCCCCAGTCTCACTGATCTCTCTAAACAACTTGGTGTGCATATAAGACGCACTAGTGATTGGATACTGTGGTACCTTATGAGCCCCTAGTATATGGTACCTTAGGTACCTAGGGCATTGGTACTCCACAGGCCTACCAGGGGCTGCAGCATGTATTATGCCACACCTGGGAAGCATTCTCAATCTGACACCACAGGCCTGCTACTGCAGCCTGTGTGAGGTAGTGTTAGTACTCCTCACTGAGGTATAGGTTCCTATATCTCACCATACACACACATATAAACCTATCAGCCACCCCTATTGCAGGCCCTATCAATCCTGAGGGCAGGGTGCTTGGTTTACTATGTGAGGGGGTGCTTCTGCATGAGCAGGACCCCTCTGCAGCTGGCAGAGTCTATTCTCTGCTGCTGTTTGTGGAAGCGGTTAAACCATATACTCTTAAGTGCATTATAACCTCGCTGTAAATGCTAACTTAGGAATGACTGCATCAAAATATGTCATGTTTGGTGTCAAACAACTTGGAATCATACCCCCACACCAGTAACTGGTGTGGGAGTATGATCCCACCCTTCTAGAGGGGATGACATGTACCCACTGTACTAAACGGTAGAAATCTCCTAGAGCCCTGGCATCACAAAATGGATGCCACCAGCACAGACACTGGGCTGCCCTCCTGCTGCTGACCGGAACTCGCAGTGGAGGAAGCCCAACAAAAGGTATCCTGTCACAGGGAGGTGTCACCACCTCACAGACAGGATTTAGTGTATTGGAGCTGGGTGGGTGCACTCTTAGAGTGCTTTGAAGTCCTGCACTGGGGGAGCAGTAGGCTCCTCTGTGCATATGCCAGCTCAAACCGGTTCAGGGGCTACTTGCCCCTGCTCTGGCGCGAAACTGGACAAAGGGAAGTGGGTGTAACCACCCACTACCCTGACCCTCCTAGAGGAGTGGTCATAGAGCTAGTCCCTCCCCTAGCTTCACTATGGATCACTGACGAAATATCGAGAAGAAGAATATCGAATTGCCAAAATATCGAAGGAAAAATATAGAATGCCAAAATATCGAAGCCCTATCTCCAAACAGGTAAGTACAAAAATATAGAATCCAAAATATCGTTGTAAAAAATATAGTTAGTCACAATATCGAATTATTTTAAATGTCTTAAAATTAATGTAAAATTAATGAAATAAAACATATAATTAACTGAAACATACTTAAAAATACTTAAATTACTTTAAAATTAATAAATAATTAATGTAAGTAAAAAAAATCATAATAATACATATATATTAACGTAATATTAATTAAACAATGCAATATTTTTTGCGTAGGATAGTGGGCGGGTAAAATTTACTATTACCACTCCAGTAAGTGCAATAGTAGGGAAAACATTGGATAGCGGGAGGGTAAAAATTACTATTCCTACTCCAGAGAGTGCAACAGTAGGGAAAGCGTTGGATAGCGGGAGGGTAAAAATTAGTATTCCCACTCCAGACAGTGCAATAATAGGGAAAGCATTGGATAGCGTAGGGGTAAAAATTAATATTCACACTCCAGAGAGTGCAACAGTAGGGAAAGCGTTGGATAGCGGGAGAGTAACATGTACTATTCCCACTCCAGTGAGTTCAACAGTAGGGACAGCATTGGATAGCGTAGGGGTAAAAATTACTATTCCCACTCCAAAGAGTGCAACAGTAGGGAAAGCGTTGGATAGAGTAGGGCTAAAAATTACTATTCCCACTCCAGAGAGTGCAGCAGTAGGGAAAGCGTTGTATAGCGTAGGGGTAAAAATTACTATTCCCACTTCAGAGAGTGCAACAGTAGGGAAAGCGTTGGATAGCGGGAGGGCAAAATTTACTATTCCCACTCCAGTGAGTGCAACAGTAGGGAAAAAGTCAGATGGCGTAGGTTTAAAAATTACTATTCCCACTCCAAAGAGTGCAACAGTAGGGAAAGTGTTGGATAGCGTAGGGGTAAAAATTACTATTCCCACTCCAGAGAGTGCAACAGTAGGGAAAGTGTTGGATTGCGTAGGGGTAAAAATTACTATTCCCACTCCAAAGAGTGCAACAGTAGGGAAAGCGTTGGATAGCGTAGGGGTAAAAATTACTATTCCCACTCCAGTGAGTGCAACTGTAGGGTAAGCGTTGGATAGCGTAGGGGTAAAAATTACTGTTCCCACTCCAGAGAGTGCAACAGTATGGAAAGCGTTGGATAGCGGGAGGGTAAAAATTACTATTCCCACTCCAAAGAGTGCAACAGTAGGGTAAGCGTTGGATAGCGTAGGGGTAAAAATTACTATTCCCACTCCAAAGAGTGCAACAGTAGGGAAAGCGTTGGAAAGCGTAGGGGTAAAAATTACTATTCCCACTCCAGAGAGTGCAACAGTAGGAAAAGCGTTGGATAGCGGGAGGGTAAGATTTACTATTCCCACTCCAGTGAGTGCAACTCTAGGGTAAGCGTTGGATACCGTAGGTGTAAAAATTATTATTCCCACTCCAGTGAGTGCAATAGTAGGGAAAGCGTTGGATAGCGTAGGGGTAAAAATTACTATTCCCACTCCAGTGAGTGCAATAGTAGGGTAAATAATAATTTAATATTTTATTAAAAATAAGTAAATTATTAATACCAAATAAAAATATTAAAATTAATTACCAATCACACAATATTTAATAATTAATTTATTATAAATACCAATTAGTTTTTTATTAATAACCTATTAATAATTAATTAACAACCAATTAATTTTCAATACCAAAAATAAATAAATAAAATTAATACCAATTATTAATTAATTAATTAAGAATACATTAATTAGCAATATACAAAAATTATTTCAATAATTAATTATTTACAATTAAATTAATTCCCACCATATTCCCCTATAAACCCACAACCCGCTACAAATAATAAATTAATACAATTAACATAATTATCAATTAAACAATTAATACTAATTAATTACCAATTAATACAAATTATTTACCAATTAATAATTAATCAACAACCAATTAATTTTCAATACCAATTAATAATTACCTAATAACAATTAAATTACTTCCCACCCTATTCCCCTATAAACCCACAACCCGCTACAGAAGTAAAACGCAAAATTAAATTAAAAATAATTAATAATTCCTAAAAATTATTATTTAATGTACTATAATTAAATTACTTCCCACCCTAATCCCCTATAAACCCTCAACCCGCTACGGAATTAAAGTACACAAAAATTAAATAACATAAAATTCATTACTTTAAAAATATTCAAACATACATTCCAAAATTTATACATACGTTTAACATATATACTAACACTTAAAACACTATAAAAACATTCGATATTTTTAACAACTATATTATGACTGTTAATATTGCTTACTTCTATATTATTTAAATCGATATTTTATTTCTTACCTGATTTTCGATATTCTTCACTACTATATTTTGGCAATTCGATATTCTGTCCATTCTATATTAAAAACTCGATATTCTGTCCTGTCGATATTTTGAATTCGATATTATGTCTGTTTACCCTTCACTATAAGATAGCAAGCATTGCCAATGCAATTCAGATTACCCTGGACGACGCTCTACAAAGAAGAATCCTGGCCCTTCGACGTTCCATCATCTCTGGAAGACTGAAGAATCTCCCTTGGAGTCAAGGAGTGACTCCCCTGCTTGGCAGGCACCTATAACTTCAATCCACGGTTGCAAACTTCACCACTCCCACCGGAGTCCGAAGTCCCTGCGTCCCCTGAAGCAGATTTCCTGACCTGTCGACGGCCATTTTGAGTCCCCAGCAAAGCTGTGGCATCTGGACCCCACGAGTGACGAGGAACAGCAATACCAGGGAACCGTGCACTGATTTCGAGTGCAAACCCTAAACAACGTTCTACGAACTTGTGCTTTGGACCATTTGTAGTCCAAGTCCCTAGCAGGTCTTGTTCCAAAAATCAGCGGCCTACCCCATCCCGAGTGACCGTGGGCTCCTGTGAAACTTTTCCTATGAAGGCGTCTTTGCAGTTGCTTGCCCGTTGGCTAGTGACTACTCCGAAGACTTTCCAATCAACTTCAAGGGCTCTTCTGGTTGCACCGGGCCTGCCCTCATTTACCCTCACTGGGTAAATCTATCAGACCTTGCTGGTCTGCATCACCGACTATCTTGAGTTCACACAAGACTTGCAGTTGCCAAGGCTTGTTGGCTCCAATCCGGTTGCCAACACCGTCATTAGCTGCAGACGTTGTGGGATACTCCAAATCTAGCTGCTGGTCATCGTCAATCCCTCCTGGACCTCGTGAGCGAAGAGACAAATCACCATTGATGACCTGAAGCGACGCGACATCTGTGGTCATCCATCTCGCTGGCCACCGGTCACTGGCAAGTGACTTTGAACACTGTCCCCTCAATTTTCAGGTCCTCTTCATCTTCAATTCACCTTCGGATTCCAGCGGACACCTCTTCAGTCGTCTCAAGCAGCAAGTCTTCATTGGTCTCCATTGAAAACAGCATCGCCACCCGACACCAAAAGACAGCTATGCACCCGGCTTCCCTGGGTGAGGTAACTCGTGCACTCCAGTGCCCAAGTGTGTGTTGTCCCTCGAAATACTTACCGTGTAAGTGGCTTGCTTGTTGACTTCTTCGAAGTGCCCTAAAACTTTAAAATACAAACCGTGACTTGCTCCATTGTAACCTATAGGAAACCTGCGGCTGTGTTTAGACACTGCACGCGTCTCCCGTGGGCTTGTTACTTACCTGCTAACACTGCAGTAGTAATGCCCCAGTGATTCCCAAGGTCCTAGGCTTTGTCATTTTGCAAGTCGACTTTGTTAAACCATTTTCTTAGTATATGGTCTAGTACGCCCCTAGGGCTCCAGCCATATTTGTGCTTAATTTATTGAGAACTGTTGACATTTGAATGTGTATCTGGGTTCTAATCTCATAAAGAGATTAGTAGAGTGTATCTAGAAATAAATACATATATATTTGATATATATACCTGTGTGGTGTCCTTTTCATTTGGTAATTCAAGAGATTATAAGGTAAAACAAGCTG
Source organism: Triturus cristatus (assembly GCF_964204655.1). Classification (NCBI taxonomy): domain Eukaryota; kingdom Metazoa; phylum Chordata; class Amphibia; order Caudata; family Salamandridae; genus Triturus; species Triturus cristatus. Next base: position 1,062,650,732 of record NC_140583.1, read on the forward strand.
CTTTACATTCCTCAGAGACTTAGCCTGAAGGCTGCTCTCCACAGCTACCACTAGGATAGCTTTTTTTAAAAGGTTGTCTTAAAGCTATCTACCATAAGAGTCGAATTGGACTGGTGCAAGGTGGCTACTATAACTAGTGACCAGCATATGCCAGGCCAGCTTCTCACAGGTGGTACTGGTGGTGCTGGTACTGGTGGCACTGGTGGTACTGATACTGGTGGTGGTGGTGGTACTGGTGGAAGTGATACTGGTGGTGGTGGTGGTAATGGCGGTGGTGATACTGGTGGTGGTGGTTCTGGTAGTACTGGTGGTGGTAGTGGTGGTGGTACTGGTGGTACTGGTACTGGTGGTACTGGTGGTGGTGGTGGTGGTACTGGTGGTGGTATGGGTGGTGGTGGTGTTGGTACTGGTAGTGGTGGTGGTGGAGGTACTGGTGGTGGGGGTGGGGTGGTACTGGTAGTGCTGGTACTGGTGGCACTGGTGGTGGGGGTACTGGTGGAAGTGGTACTGGTGGTGGTGGTACTGGTGGTGGTGGTTCTGGTGGTGTTGGTACTGGTGGTGGTACTGATGGTGGCGGTACTGGTGGTGGTGGTAATGGTGGTGCTGGTACTGGTAGTGATACTGGTGGTGGTGGTGGCACTAGTGTGGTGGTACTGGTGGTGGCACTGGTGGTGGTGGTGGTACCAGTGGTTGTAGTACTGGTGGTAGTAGTACTGGTGGTGGTGATTCTGGTGGTGGTAGTGCTGGTGGTGGTGGCACTGGTGGTACTGGTGGTGGTACTAGTGGAGCTACTGGTGGTAGTGGTGGTACTGGTGGTGGTGGTACTGTTACTTGTGGTACTGGTACGGATGGTGGTGGAGCTGGTGGTGGTGGTGGTACTGGTGTGGTTATGGTACTGGTGGTGGTGGTACTGGTGGTGGGGATGGTGGAACTGGTGGTGGTGGTACTTGTGGTGGTACTGGTGGTGGTACTGGTACCGGTGGCACTGGTGGTGGCACTGGTGGTGGTACTGGTGGTGGTGGTACTGGTGGTGACGGTACTGGTGGTGGTAGTAGTGGTGGTGGTACTGGTAGTGGGGGTGGTAGTACTGCTAGTGGTGGTAGTGGTGGTGGTACTGCTAGTGGTGGTGGTGGTACTGGTGGTATTGGTGGTGGTACTGGTGGTATTGGTGGTGGTGGTGTTGGTACTGGTATTGTGGTTGTGGTACTGGTAGTGGTGGTGGTATTGGTAGTGGTGGTGGTAGTACCGGAAGTGGTGGTGGTACTGGTAGTGGTGGTGGTGGTACTGCTAGTGGTGGTGGTGGTAGTAGTGGTGGTGGTGGTACTGGTCTGGTGGTACTGGTACTGGTGGTAGTGGTACTGGTGGTACAGGTACCGGTGGTACTGTGGTAATAGTACTGGTGGTGGTGGTATTGATGGTGGTGTTAGTGGTATTATTGGTAGTAGTACTGGTGGTATTGGTGGTAGTATTGGTACTGGTGGTATTGGTGGTGGTATTGGTGGTGGTATTGGTGGTACTGGTGGTGGTAGTGGTGGTACTGGTACTGGTGGTAATGGTGAAACTGGTACTGGTGGTGGTGGTACTGGTGGTGGTACTGGTGATGGTACTGGTGGTGGTGGATGTACTGGTGGTGGGGTTGGGTGGTACTGGTGGTGCTGGTACTGGTGGTACTGGGGCTGGTGGTACTGGTGGAAGTGGTACTGGTGGTGGTGGTACTGGTTGTGGTGGTACTGGTGGTGGTGGTTCTGGTGGTACTGGTGGTGGTAGTGGTGGTGGTACTGGTGGTACTGGTGGGGGTACTGGTGGTGGTGGTGTTGGTACTTGTAGTGGTGGTGGTGGGGGTACTGGTGGTGGGGGTGGGGTGGTCTGGTGGTGCTGGTACTGGTGGCACTGGTGGTGGTGGTACTGGTGGTAGTGGTACTGGTGGTGGTGGTTCTGGTGGTGGTTGTACTGGTGGTGGTACTGTGGTACTGGTGGTGGTAGTGGTGGTGGTAGTGGTGGTGGAGGTACTGGTGGTGGTGGTACTGTGGTGGTACTGGTAGTGGTTGTGGTACTGGTGATGGTACTGGTGGTGGTGGTACTGTTACTTCTGGTACCGGTACTGGGACCGGTGGTGGTGGTACGGGTGCTGGTGGTACTGGTGGTGTTACTGGTGGTACTGGTGGTGGTTGTGGTACTGGTTGTGGTGGTACTGATCGTGTTACTGGTGGTGGTGGCACTGTTACTTCTGGTACTGATACTGGTACTGGTGGTGGTGGTACGGGTGCTGGTGGTACTGGTGGTGTTACTGGTGGTACTGGTGGTGGTTGTGGTACTGGTGGTGGTGGTACTGGTGGTGGTGGTACTGGTGGTGGTGGTACTGGTGGTGGAGGTGGTGGTACTGGTGGTGGTGGTACTGGTGATGGTACTGGTGGTGGTGGTACTGGTGGTGGTACTGGTGGTGGTACTGGTGATGGTACTGGTGGTGGTGGTACTGGTGGTGGTGGTACTGGTGGTGGAGGTGGTGGTACTGGTGGTGGTGGTACTGGTGGTGGTACTGGTGGTGGTGGTACTGGTGATGGTACTGGTGGTGGTGGAGGTACTGGTGGTGGGGGTGGGTGGTACTGGTGGTGCTGGTACTGGTGGTACTGGGGCTGGTGGTACTGGTGGAAGTGGTACACCTGGTGGTGGTGGTGGTACGGGTTGTGGTGGTACTGGTGGTGGTGGTTCTGGTGGTACTGGTGGTGTTGGTACTGGTAGTGGTGGTGGTACTGGTGGTGGGGGTGGGGTGGTCTGGTGGTGCTGGTACTGGTGGCACTGGTGGTACTGGTGGTAGTGGTACTGGTGGTGGTGGTTCTGGTGGTGGTTGTACTGGTGGTGGTACTGGTGGTGCTGGTGATGGTAGTGGTGGTGGTAGTGGTGGTGGAGGTACTGGTGGTGGTGGTACTGTGGTGGTACTGGTAGTGGTTGTGGTACTGTTGGTGGTACTGGTGGTGGTGGTACTTTTACTTCTGGTACCGGTACTGGTACCGGTGGTGGTGGTACGGGTGCTGGTGGTACTGGTGGTGTTACTGATGGTACTGGTGGTGGTTGTGGTACTGGTGGTGGTGGTAATGGTGATGGTGGTACTGGTGGTGGAGGTGGTGGTACTGGTGGTGGTACTGGTGGTACTGGTGGTGGTGGTACTGGTGGTGGTGGTACTGCTGGTGGTTCTGGTACTGGTGGTGGTATTGGTGGTACTTGTGGTGGTGGTACTGGTAGTGGTCGTGGTACTGGTGGTGGTGGTACTGCTTTTGGTGGTAGTAGTGGTGGTACTGGTAGTGGTGGTGGTGGTATTGGTGGTGGTACTGGTAGTGGGGTGGTGGTACTTGTAGTGGTTGTGGTACTTGTAGTGGTGGTGGTACTGGTAGTGGTGGTGGTGGTACTGCTAGTGGTGGTGGTACTGGTAGTGGTGGTGGTGGTGCAGGTACTGGTCTGGTGGTACTGGTGGTGGTACTGGTGAGAGTGGCACTGGTGGTACTGGTACTGGTGGTACTGTGGTACTGGTACTGGTGGTATTGGTGGTGGTGTTAGTGGTGTTATTGGTAGTGATACTGGTGGTATTGGTGGTGGTACTGGTGGTACTGGTGGTATTGGTGGTGGTACTGGTATTGGTGGTATTGCTGGTATTGGTGGTACTGGTGATGGTACTGGTACTGCTGGTATTGGTGGTTGTGGTATTGGTGGTGGTACTGGTGGTACTGGTACTGGTGGTACTGGTGGCACTGGTGGTGGTGGTAGTGGTACTGGTGGTGGTGGTGCTGGTGTGGGAGTGGGGGTGGGAGTGGTACTGGTGGCACTGGTGATACTGGTACTGGTGGTACTGTTGGAGGTGGTACTGGTGGTGGTGGTGGTACTGGTGGTTCTGGTGGTGGTGGTACTGGTGGTGGTAGTGGTACTGGTGGTGGTACTAGTGGTGGTGGTACTGGTGGTGGGACTGGTGGTGGTGATGGTACTGGTGGAAGTACTGGTACTGGTGGCGGTACTGGTGGTGGTACTGGTTGTTGTAGTACTGATGGTAGTAGTACTGGTGGAGGTGAAACTGGTGGTGGTGGTACTGGTGGTGGTACTGGTGGTGCTGGTGGTGGTACTGTTGGTGGGACTAATGGTGGTGGTACTGGTGGTGGTACTGGTGGTATTGGTACTGGTGGTGGTACTGTTACTTCAGGTACTGGTGGTGGTGGTACTGGTGGTGGTGGTACTGGTGGTACTGTTGGTGGTTGTGATACTGTTGGTGGTGGTACTGGTGGTGGTGGTACTGGTGGTGATACTGATGGTGAAGGTGGTGGTATTGGTGGTGATGGCACTGGTAGTGGTGGTACTGGTGGTACTGGTACTGTTACTGGTGGTGGTGGTACTGGTGGCGGTACTGGAGGTGGTGGTACTGGTGGTGGTACTGGTACTGGTGGTACTGGTGATGGTGGTACTGGTGGTACTGGTGGTGGCGGTACGGGTGGTATTGGTGGTGGTACTGGTGGTGGTGGTGGTACTGGTATTGGTGGTGATGGTACTGGTAGTGGTGATAGTGGTGGTGGTACTGGTAGTGGTACTGATGGTGGTGGTATTGATGGTCTTGGTGGTGGTACTGGTGGTATTGGTGGTGGTATTGGTAGTATTGGTGGTGGTACTGGTGGTGGTGGTACTGGTAGTGGGGGTGGTGGTACTGGTAGTGGTGGTGGTACTGCTAGTGGTGGTACTGCTAGTGGTGCTAGTAGTGGTGGTACTGGTAGTGGTGGTGGTACTGGTAGTAGTGGTGGTTGTAGTGGTGGTGGTACTGGTGGTGGTGATGTTACTGGTGGTGGTACGCAAGTTTAAGCTATTGGCAATGTAAATGACAATGCCTTTTATTTACGTTTTAAAAACTAAAACAAAAATAAAAGGCATTGTTATTTGCAATGTCAATAGCTCAAACTCGCATAAATGCAAGACCTATTGCATTGCAAATGCTTGTTAGATTAGTGAGTAGAAACGCTCCCTTTCGGCCCGCGCGGAAAAATAAATAAACAAGCGTGGCTGCTAAAGTGACAGCGGAACGCTCTGTAAATAAAATAAAAAAATAGTGCTTAACGACTTATGAAGGAGACCGTGTAACGCCACAAAAAACAGATCCAGTCCTCATGGGAGGTAAGAAATGGCGACATGGCGGTAACAAGGAGGGTCTAACAAGCCTCATTATCAATCGTAATCCAGCATTTTACGAGGACAATGACACCAGCCAATCAAAAATATGGGCGGAGAGAAAGCGAGGCTTCCACAGCATCTTCGACTACTGCCTGCCTCGCAGAGCGAGCAACGAATGTGCGCTGCAACGCTAGGCTCGACCTAAAAAGATTGCACTTTGTTGCGGCCAGCGCTGGCTGTGTTATAGCTTCATTTGCTCCCATCCTCTTGTCTGTTCACTTACACCTTCCCTCCTGTTGTCCATGGTGACCACCCCACACCCCAAGAAAAAATACAAGCACTATGGCAGGGCCAGTGCTAGCTGCCTCATAGTGTCTTTTTTAAACATTGAACAATGCTGCAGAGCAGCACGGCAGCTGTATAAAATGGCTAAACCAAACATTACCAAGCTAATAGATCTGGCTTTGGTGAGACTTACTGACTTTTCCAAAACGTGTTCTTTTTGTTTAAGCACCCCATGTGAGTGCTTATGTTTTCCAGCTCTCTTTCTTTTGTGCTCTCCCCCATCAAAATCACCCCCATGGCCCTGTGTTTCTCTCTCCCGTTGTGTGTTGCTCTCTATTGCTCTATTTTTCACACTCTCTCTTCTGTGCATCTGCCCCGCCCACATGCTCCTTGTAGTTCTCACTAACTTCTATCACCAGGCTGTTTTTCTCTCCTCCTCCCACACACAATCCTCGACTTTGACCCAGAGCAAAAAAGAGAGGCAGAAAATGGAGCTGCCAAGCAGGAAGAGAAAGGTATGGAAACAGTTACAAATGGAGAAATCTGGGATAAAAAGAAACTTGTAAGAGCACGCTAAGAGACGTTTATTGTGGAGGAAGAACGAGACGAGGTGGAATCAAGAGTAGAAATCATTGATCTATGGCAACCCATGCACTGTTTAGAGCTCCTAAGAAAAACCTTGTGCACTGGATGTTTTTCTTTTACATATTAAGCACTGGAGCCAATAGCTCCAAATCAGAAAGCACCAGCGCCTTGAAAATGTATTCCATGCATCCAGTATAAGAGCCCTTGCATTGCCACAGTGCCACACAAGGCGATGCAAGGTAACGCAAGGCAACGCAAGGGCTTAATTGATATTTACTAAGCCAAGCAAAGTCATCTTGTGTGGCTTGGTAAATCCAGAGTAATGCAAGGCCATGCAAATTGCTGCCTTGCATTGCTCTGCGCTGGGAAGGCGTCCCACGGACGGAGTGTGGGAGCTCCCATGCATCCATCCATGGATTTTGGCGCATTCCCAGATTTACTAAATGTAGTAAGCTTGAGAAAGCGTAAAAATGCTATGTCATTCCAACAGAGGCGTAACAAGGGGAAATATGTTTATTTCTCATCCTTATTCCCTCTGGGTATGTGTGCTGCATTATGCAAACAGGAAAGCGCCCTTTCTTAGTGAATATGATGCAAGTTGTCTTGCTGCGTTGTCCTTCGTCAGGTGTTATGTTAGTAAATCTGGGTCTACATCTTTTAGTAGCCAACTACCGATGCCAAGGGGAAGCAGAGTAGCATAATGTACAGATCTCTAAGCTTCCCACTGCATAGGTCCAGTGTAGGCAAAACATAACAAGGTATATGGGGCATATATCTTTTAAAAGCAGAGGCAGAATAGGGAGAGTACACAGACGTTCTTTTGGAAGCCTGCTGTGGAAGTCAAGCGGCAGCAACTCAGGCATAAAGTGAAGAAAATCTCTTACCAGTGTGCTGCATAAGACCTGGGGGAGCACAGAAGGCATACAGCGCAAAAAATCTCTCAGCAGCAGGCAGCAACATTCTAAAGAATTCAGAGCAAGTATAATAGGCAGCTGGTCAGCCGATCCATACACTCAGGGCCTCATTCACAATATTTTGACTCACAGCAGCACAGCAAGCCTTCCTGCTGCACTTAACTTAAAGGGCAGGAATGCGCCGTAGCTACAAGATATGGCGCATTCCTGTCCTTCTCCAATGCGCCGGGGCACAATCAGCAGCTGTGCGCCGGTACACAAACAGCAGCCGTGCACCAGCGCAAACACCCTTGCGTCATTTTGTAAGGGTGTCTGCGCTGAGGGGATGATTGTTTTTGTGCAGGAAGGGGCACCTCCCTGCACAAAAACAATCATTAAAGACATTTTCCTCTCTCTATGCATGCTGCAGATTGAAGCACGCATTGAAAGAGGAAAAAATAAGGAGAAATTAAAGTATTTCTCTTAGTTGCACCTCCTTATGCCTCCCCTGGGGAGGTGTAGGATTCTGACCCATTCCCAGGCTTACAAAATGCTGTAAATCTGGGAATGTGTCAAGTTCCATGGACGTTCCTGGGAACATCCACATCAACACCCATGAAACGCCCCTTTCACGCAGAGTTATGAGTGAAAGGGAACCATATTTACAAGGCCATGAAAAGTCACACAGAGCGACTTTACGTGCAGTGGCATAACGAAACTTGAGAGTGCCACCCTGCAAAGAACATGCAGGGGCCCCCCCATACTCCGGACCCAGTCCGAAGCTCTCTGGCCAGGGGTCTGCCAGTGCCAAAGGGGCCCCTCATAGTTCGGTGGCCCTCCCGCACTTCAGGGGCCTTTGTTACGCCATTGTTTATGCGACCTTGTAAATATGGGGAAGACCATTGCGCTGCCAGTGTGTCCAAAAGAGTGACGCACCAGCGGCCCAATGGGCTTGTAAATAAGCCCCTAAGAGTGAAGTCGAGTCAGAGCAGGCATATGGCAGAGATGGTTTCACACTCTGCTGCAGCTTTCTAAAGGAGGCTGGGGAGGCATTTTGTGCAAAATATTTCTTTGCAGCTTGCAGATCAAGCTTACGGAGCCGAAGGTCTCTTGCCAGCCCCCTGAAAAGCACAGGAGGCATAGCGCTACAAAGCCTATTTTGATGCCTGCTAAGCACGCCAACGGCAGCGCAGGCACAATGGGAGGAATGCCTTCAGTCTGCAATTCTTGAGTGAACTCGACATATGTTCAGCATCAGAGTCTGAAGGAGACATTGAAGGGCTCTTCATAAGTGGCGGAAGGAATCGTGAGTACTAACATTTATGTAGTTACATATTGTCTTATATAGGTCAAAATCCACTGGAAGCGGGGTTCGCAGCGCTACACAAAAAAGTTATAGAATTAAAATAGTATCAAGTGTACAACATAATATTAGCAGCAGATACAGGTAATGAAGGAATAGCAGGGCTACTATAAGAAGGCTTAGACATCCTCCATTATGAGCGTTAAAATCCATACAAAGTCACATAGGCCGCATGTCAGTGATATGTTTACGAAAAAGTTAAAATAAACAACACACGCATGGGTCGAAACAGCAATATTAAGAAATCGTATTTGGACAAAGCCAGATGAGAGTGTGGCAGATGAGCAAGGCACTGAGCAGTCAGCTCAACAGTGCTGCAGACTCAATGGTATTCTGACAGATTAATACAAGGGGCCATATTATCAAGAACGGCGATAACTTTATCGCCGTTTTAGCAGCAAGAAACTGCCGCTAAAGCGGCGATAAAGGGCTTGCTAATATGCCCTAGAGAATTCCAATAGAAGCCCAGGTTCTGGTGTGAAGAGCCACAAACCTGGGCTTCTATTGGAATTCTCCAGGGCATATTATCAAGCACCTTATCGCCACTTTAGCGGCATTAATGTTATCGCCGTTCTTGATAATATGGCCCAAAGTGTTCTAGTCTGCCATAATAGGCCGCAAGGAGTCAGGGAACGAGTAATAAGATTCAAAACGAAGTGCATACAGTGGATCAAAAATAGGGCTATCATGAACATGTTTGGGCAAAGTTTAATGCTCAGCAGAGATAGACGACACTGACCAGGCAGGGCAGAGAGTAGAGCAGTCAATGGCATTCCCCTAGATTAAGACCAGAGAGTGTATAATTCATGGGAGTCTGCAATGCCTTTATAAAAACCTGTCTCTAATTTCCTTCTTACAAGCAACTTGTGATGTTTCTTGTCTTCTGTAATAAAGAAGTGACATAGCTGCTCAACTTTAATAACTTATTACACTCGAGTTTTGATGTCACAATGCCTGCTGACAAAGCCAGTAGCCAAGGAAAAAGGCAAGTCACGAAGCATAATTAAAGCTGCAGTTTCAAAAATAAAAACAAAATGTGGCTTTCCCTTATTATGCTCTGATTAACAGCTATCAACAAAACAAGATATTTATTTAATTATAGGAAAGATATAGCCTAGCTGCATGTTTTTTAAAAAAAATGTATTTTTATTATGTTTTGCATCATAACAAAAATGACATTCAGGAATTCCCACCCATCCCCTTCCTCTTACAGTGATACCATTGGAGTGAGTCATATAAATATTTCATATATAAACACTATTATCCAAAGATGTCATCATGCACCTAGATATCAAACTGCAGCCACAACAACAGTGGCATCATAAAGTACATTTAAAACCACATAATCTTAAAGAGCAGTTGTGACATCTTCAGCTATCTGTGTAGCATCATCTATAATTTGCTGAAGTTGTATCCGCCAATTCCCAAGTCAGCTTAACATCCAGATTTTTCTCAGTCCGGATTCATTGACGCCGTACTCCACATTCTCCCCGTAGCCACCGCCCATAGTCCCGCAACCAGTATTTCATTTTAGGAGTCCAGGGGCTGTATTACAGAAGGTGCCCCGGGGGCGCAACGGGCATTTGTGCCTGCTTTGGGCGCCCCGGGGCACTTTAGTATTATAGAAGGGGGGTAGACGCCTGTGTGTCTCCTTCTATAATACTGATAGTGCCAGCTCTATCTTCCGAGGGTGTTCCCTCATTTGCGTGCCCTATACAAATGAGGGAATTCTTTTGAATCTGTGCCATATTATAGACACGGCCGCAGTGTCAAAGAAGCCCTCAGGAGGGGCACTCACAGTGCGCCATTTAAAAAGTGGCGCACACTCAGTGTGCCCCATGAGAGCAGCTCTCTGCGGAGGGTAAAGGGGGTCTCATAGACCTCCCAGACATCCCCTTGCAGACTGCACCCACCTGCATGGGGATCTCTAATCCCCTTTGAAAGTGCAGTTGGGGGCCGCCTGCACTGTGAAAACACGGAGAAGCTGCTTCCGTGTTTTCACATGAACGAGTTGCCCCCAGAGTCAGCGGGAGGTCGCGGCTGCCCTTGAGGCAGCGCATACATCATAATGGGGCACATTATCATTGTTTGCACCCGGCCCACCTTTTGAAAGGTGCGCTGGGCGCAAACAATGATAATGTGTAATACGGCCCCTGGATGTTATCTAGAATTTTGCTACTACCCCCAAATCAACACTTTTCACAGCGTGTTTCGTTATTTTAATCAATTATATTAAACCCAGAAGGCATACTTGAATAGTACACTGTAAAGGCAATTCTGTCAGATCTTTTCCCAGTACTTCCGTATCCCCCTACATTCCCACCACATGTGCATATACGTTCCAATATAGTGTTTACACATTTTGCGCAAGCATCCGATTTAGCAGGGTCCATCCTATGTATCCAGCTCGGGGAGACATAGTCTCTGTGAACACATTTGTAGTGAATCAATCTGAGTCTAGCATCACGAGTTACTTTCCTACAACATCCTAGTATAGACTTCCAATCCACCTCAGGCAATGCTTCACCAATGTCTGCCTCCCACAGCGGTCGTGATATAACCATAAGAGGTGTGTCCTTCGTTAGAAGTAATGAGGACACTCTAGTGATAAGCTTACCTTCCTCCCATATCAGGCGAGGTCTGGTTAATAAGTTGTGTATCTGGTTCCTGCGGGCACCCCTCCCAGGCCTTACAAATGGCTGCTCCCTATCCCGCATAGGCCAAGAAACCACCTCCCGCCATTTCCCATTTACTGTTGAAAATGGCATAACTCATCAGATGCCCATTCTCATATGAATCTCCTAGAGAGTATGGGGTGCTGCCCTCCCCCCGTGTCTCAAAGATACTGGGAACATAGGACTGACATCAGTCAACCACACAAATTGTTGCAAATGTATATATGTGTCATTTATCCAGGTATCATTTATGTATCCAAGTACAGAGTACCTCCAAGAGACAATTTCTTAAGAGTGATTTAATATTTTCAAAAGAGGGATTTATTACTTTCAAAGGAGGGAACATTCTTGAAGAGAACAGGTTCCAGATTCAAGGACATTGCTGAAGAGAAAATTGCAAAGCAGGAGGATTCTAGAGAAATCTTAACGCTTTTCCAGTGTAGGATATGAGAGCGCTCCAGATGTGGGCCAGGCAGGCCTTTTATTCCACTGGGTTTTTCCCAGTTAGTAGAAGCCCTTCTGGGCAGTTTTGAAAGCACAGGGCAGCTGCTGGTGCCTCTGTCACTTTCCTCAGCTCCCCGAGGTTAATTACAGAAGACACGTGGAGGCTTCGAGAAAGAGGGAGAGAGGAAATATAAGTAGAAAGAAGTCAGAGCGGGAGAAGAAAGAGAGAAGAGAAAGAATACATGGATTGATGGAAAGAGAGAGATAGTTCAAAAAGACGAAAGGAGAAAGGCTGGTTTGAGCATTTTTAGGTTCCCCCAGTCCGACAGTGCTCCACATAATGGAAATGTCTGGGAGAGATATACTGGAGTTTGTAGGGTCAAAGCTTTGTACACAAGATATAAAATTCTCATAGAGCACCTTGCCTTAATTTAGAGCCATGTGAGAAAGGTAAGAGTCAGGTGGATATTGTGTTGGTGAGGAATCAGCCAGCAACACGAAGAATGGCTGTTAATCTTGCAAGTCTGTCTTTTGGGAGGCCAATTAAGAGAGTAGAGACATCTTTATGAAATGAGATAAATATGGCCTCACTTACTGATCCTGGGGTGAGGCTATGTGTTTTCATTCTGGAGTTTGTGAAGGTGGCATCTGGCTGATTTAGCTGTACTTTAGACTTGCCTCTTGAAGTTTAGCTTTTTTGTCAAGAAGTAAAACAGGAATGTTGTGAAAGTAGCAACTGCGAGAATTGTGCAGAAGACTTTACATTTTCAAGCTAGAAAAGTATGGTTGCTAGGTCGGATTGTGGGTGTAGTATAAGTGACTCAGCCCTAATGTCACTGCATTTTAAGTGGAAGATTTACAACAAAGTAACGCAGCACGGTGCAGCAAGTCATTTTGCTGCGCCGTGCTGCGTTAGTTTGGAAAGCACAGCGATGCGACATATTTACAAGAATATGTCGCATCCCTATGCTTCCCCTGCGCTGGCGCACAAACTGCAGCCATGCGCTGGCGCAGGCACCCGTGCACCATGGTGCAAGGATACCTGCGTCGTAGGGAGATTGTTTTTGTGCATGAAGGGGCACCTTCCTGCACAAAAACAATCACAAGAGGCTTTTTCCTCTTTCAATGCGTGCTGTAGAATGCAGCACGCATTGAAAGAGGAAAAAACGAGGAGAAATAAAAACATTTCTCCTCGTTGCGCCTCGCTACGCCACCTCTAGGATGGCGTAGCATTCACACGCATCTCCAGGTTTACGATTTCTCGTAAATCTGGAGATGTGTCCTGTTCCATGGGTGTTGCGTGGGAACACCCACAGCAACACCCATGGAAAGCCCCTTCCACGCACAGTGCTGTGTGTGAAGGGGTCATATTTACAAGGAGAGGAAAAGTCACGCAGGGTGGCTTTTCCTCTCCTTGTAAATATGGAGGAGCCCCCTGCCCCACCAGTACGTCACGAAAAGTGACGTAGTGGTGGCTCAGGGGGCTTGTAAATCTGCCCCTAAGTATTTTCCGGGCAACCATTTATGAATGGTCCAGTGAAGATTCAGGAGCGGATCTAAAGATTGGCAAGTGGCCTGCGTCCGTCGGAGGGGTGGAAGACATTACGTCCAACACACTAATGGAATACCACCTGAGGTGCTCTGTGTGCATCCAAAGAAGCCGCCACCGCATCAGATGCAATGAAAACACAGAAAGTTTGTTGAGCGGCCGACATGTTTCAGGTGGCTGCTCAACAAACATTTTAATTATTCAAAAACAAACTCACAAACTTCCAAAGTGCGAGTTTGTTTTTGAAAAACAAATAACTAGTGACTGTAGGAAGTGTGTCTTTTCTGCATGATCACGCTGTATTTTTTTTCCCTTTTACTCGACTTAAGTTTTTGCTGGCATTAGAACTCTGTACACTTTAACCCTGCTAACCACTGGTAAAGTGGCTGTGCTTCCCTATAAACATAGGCAAATTGGCAAAATCCTAGTTTATTTATTTAACTTACCTATAGGCAAGGCCGCTGGAATTATGCGATTGTGTGCCACAGCGATTTTCGCATAATTATAGATTTTACACATTTGCTACATAATCCATCATCTGTCGTATAATCTGCAGATTTTACCCCCCAAAAATGTGTTTATCGCAGTTCCAAAGTTATTAAAAATGCAGCGACATGTATTGCCACACAGTTGAAGGCCCTTTACAAATCTGGACTGGTCACTTTTCTGTTGCTTATTGCCATCTTTAGATATTAGCCTGGCACTAATGAGCTGCAACCAAAGCCCATACAGTATAACCATGTTTAAAAATGACGAAATAATGAAGTACAAAATGTGCTGCATTATGCCGCATAATTTGTCTTTTCTTGCCGCATAATTTACTCTAACCTGCCGCATCATTTGACCCTCTCCTGCTGCATAATTCCAGTGGCCCTGCCTATAGGACCCTAGTATATGGTACAAAATATACACAGGGCCTGGAAGTTGAATGTCCCTCGTAGGCTTCAGCACCTATTATGCCATCCACTACAGTGATAGTGTAAAAAAAGGCTTCCCACCTCAGAAATTTAATGTTAATCTGTTTTTACAGTGACTAGCAGCCAAAAACTATTTTCAGTGTGACAGACCTAGCTGTCTTCTATAGAAAACTATACTACACATTAAAACATTAATACTGTATCTCATGGTGGAACTAGCTAAAAAAATAATTAAACAACGATTTTTAAGAGTTATTAAAAATATAATTGTTGGACCTACGTCCTAGGGATAGCTTGGCTCAGGTCAACAGGCTTACATCTCCACTTGGCCTCTCATGCTTGCATCCTACCCAGCTCACAATCGAGCGCAGCACCACTCAAAAAGGACACTACACAGATTAAATGTAAGGTTTACTATAAGACTTTATCTAATTTCTTTCTTATTAAAATCGGGTATTCAATTTGACATTACAACCTGATCCATTTCATTACATTTTCAGATGAACGTTCCCCTATATCTTGAGGCAAAACCGGACCTTACAGTACAAGATAAACTTGTCATCCAACGTTTTTAAAACTTAACACACTGTTACATTTCAGAATAGAATTTCCAAGTATTACTTGACAACATCCGACCTGGAATATTACTTTAAGCTTAGCCCATCACTAACACTCTCCATGTGGGTTGTGCATAATACCTGGACTCTGGAAGGACGTCTAACCCCGTGTAAACCACGCTCGGTAAACACTCCCCTTTTCACACTCAGGGTAATCCTTAGTCTAAAGGGGGTTAACTGGCTGCCCTGGGTATCAGGTTTCCTGACGCTTAGTTTGTCATTCCCCTCTGCTCCCGATATATACAACTTATCGGGACATGGATAGTACTGTTGGCAATCAAGGGGTTACTTCCATCCAGGTAACTGTTAGAGTGTTTGGTCACTGAATCTACACCACCCCCCGTGACACTTTAAACCTCAGCGTTTTCTGATTCTAGAGCTTGACCTACCACCACCCGCAACAGACAGGTGTCCCACTTTTCACCTCACTCTGATCACGCACATGGTGGCGCTATACTGCCAATAAATACAACAAGCGCTGATGGTCTTCCCCTTTTTAAAGCCTTGACAAAGTTCCCCAGCGCTCAGTTACTCTCCCTTCTCCCGCGCTGCAATCCCCTGCTTACTGTCCGCCAGATGTCCTCCTCCTGAAGCTCACGAGGTTGCTCGATGTTTCCCTTCGTTGGTGTCACGGAGCCGAAAGGGGTGAATCACCGGGGAAATCCTCACCCAGCAATCGGAATGCAAAATTCACTTCAACGGGGCCACCTCCCACCAGGGTTTCCCCCGCCAGGCTCTTTCCTTTTCTGACGGGAAACTTCGTCCTACGTCGTCGGAGGGCACTCCCCCTCCTCAGAGGCAGAACCTCCTCCTCCCCACCGGTCACCTGACTGGGAGGCTACGTTGTCGGCCAGACCACCACTCCTGCGGCTCCAGACCCGGAACAGCGCGTCTGGTGGAGGCGCGGCCTCCGCTCTCGCACAACCAGGGGGCGGTGCTCCGGCCCCTACTCAGCTGACTCGGGCAGCGGCTTCACGGCTGCCCCGCCTGCACTTCCGGACAAAGGGTTTCCTCAGCACCACAGTCGCGACGCTCTCACACCGCCACACGCCCGGGGCCGATCCCTCTCCTCAGGCCACTCGCTGTCGGCAGCTACGGCCGAAGACCAGCAGGTAATTCCTTGTCCTGGCAATAGGGGTGACGGCCAGGGTTTGAAGGCAGCACTCGTGGAGGGAGGGGAGATTGAGGTAACACGGTGCCGATCCTCTCACGGCACCAGGGCTGAAGCTGACGGGACTCTCAGGGCATGGGCACACCCATCTTCCCCAGTATCGGTGAAGGTGACAATCCCAGGCGACAGCGGAGTTGTCAGTCGCTAGCCCCCAGCAATGGCCCTCTCCCAGAACCCAGAGGTCAGGGGTACACTCCTCCTCGAGGCCTCACTAAATACGAGTGTCTCAAGTCACTGGCGGCACTCAGGGACCGGTCAACAGGTTGGGGGTGATGTCACTGGCGAGGGGAACCGTGCAGACCTTAAGACCTGTCAATCCCTGACCAGTGCAGCCACCTCCCCACTCAGGTGCCTTACTCCTGGCTAACCGGCCGCTCAGCTCTACTCTAAAATGGCCGCCCTCCTGTCACCTCTATTTATCACCTTGGGCCTGACTTGCCAGAGGGGCCCAGAAGGTTCCGGAACCTCTCATGGCAGTCATGGTCCAGGTGCTGAGGTGACAGTTGGAGCCACCATTTTGTGAATCTAACCTCCCTTATCTAGTTTCCTCAGTGGAGCACCTTGCGCCTCTCCCTCAGGTAGTGAGGGTGAAGCGCCCAGAACCTCTACATCAGCACCCAAAAAGTTGGTAGTAGACAGAAAAAATGAGAAGGGGAAAGGACAAAAATAATAAAATGAGGAGGGAACTGCCAAAGGGCTGAAAGGTCTAACACGCGTCCCCCCCAGCTGAAAGTGGGGAGAGCTACCCAACCCCTTGGGAGTTCTCTTCACTAAGGCGGAAATACCTGGATAGACCGTCAGCATTGGCGTGGTCCACTCCTGGGCGATGTTCCACCCTAAAGTCCATTCCCTGTAGGGAAATTGACCACCTCAATAGCTTGGGATTCTCGCCCCTCATTTGCATCAGCCACCTGAGGGGCCGGTGGTCGGTCTGAACCAGGAAGTGCGAGCCAAACAGGTATGGCCGCAGCTTCTTCAGAGCCCACACCACCGCAAAAGCCTCCCTCTCAATTGCACTCCACCTCTGTTCCCGGGGGAGTAGTCTCCTAGACAGGAAAACCACCGGTTGGTCTAGACCCTCGTCATTAAGTTGTGACAGCACTGCCCCGATACCATGCTCCGACGCATCTGTTTGGACGATGAACTCCTTGGCGAAGTTAGGGGCCCTGAGAACAGGTGCCGCACACATTGCCTTTTTCAAGGTGTCAAAGGCTTGTTGACATCCCTCGGTCCAGATTACCCGTCGAGGGTGTTTTTTAGAAGTGAGCTCAGTCAAGGGGGCCACGATAGTACCGTATCCTTTGACGAAGCGTCGGTAGTAGCCAGTGAGGCCCAAGAAGGCTCGGACCTCTGTCTGAGTCTTGGGGGGGTTCCCAGGCCATGATGGTTTCGATTTTGGCCTGGAGGGGTTGCACCTTGCCCCGACCCACCAAGTGACCGAGGTACACTACCGACCCCTGCCCGATCTGGCACTTACTGGCCTTGATCGTCAGACCCGCCTGCTGCAAAGCCTGAAGAACAGCCTGAAGGTGACACAAATGGTCCTCCCAGCTGCGGCTGAAGACAGCAATGTCATCCAGGTATGCAACCGAAAAGGCTTCCATCCCAGAGAGGACCTGGTTCACCAACCTCTGGAACGTGGCAGGGGCGTTCTTGAGCCCAAAGGGCATCACACAGAACTGGTAGTGACCCTCAGGTGTGGAGAAGGCTGACCTTTCCTTGGCTCCATCTGTCAGGGAAATCTGCCAGTACCCGGATGTAAGGTCAAAGGTACTGAGATATTGGGCAGCTCCCAACCGGTCAATGAGCTCATCCGCCCTCGGGATGGGATGAGCATCTGTCTTTGTCACAGAATTCAGTCCCCTGTAATCCACACAAAACCGGAGTTCTGGGGTAGTGCCCGGCGGGGCAGCCTTCGGTACCAGTACCACCGGACTGGACCAGGGACTGTTTGAAGGTTCAATCACTCCCAGTCTGGCATCTTGGTGACTTCTCCATGGATGCTAGCCTTCACCTTATCTGACAACCGGTAAGACTTGGACTTCACAGGTGGGCTGTCCCCTGTGTCCACGTCATGGGTACACAGATGAGTCCTTCCCGGGATAAGGGAGAACAAGGAAGCAAACTGCTCCAAAACTCGGCGGCAGTCTCTCCGCTGTACGGAAGTTAGGGATGGTGAGAGGATCACTCCCTCCACCGACCCATCCTTCTCTTGGGACGCAAAAAGATCAGGAAGAGGTTCACTTTCCTCTTCCTCTGACCCATCGGTTACCATCATTAAAGTGACCTCGGGTCTCTCTTGGTGAGGCTTGAGGCGGTTGACATGGAGCACCCGATGGGGCTGCCTGGGGGTCTTAAGATCTACCACATAGGTGACTTTGCCCTTCTTCTCAACCACCTCAAAGGGGCCTGACCAGCGATCCTGGAGGACGCTAAGCTCTCCAGGTTCCATCACCCACACCTTCTGGCCAGGCTCCAGCTCCACCGGGTGAGCGTTTCGGTCATACCATTCCTTCATGACCGTCTGACTGGCTTCTAGGTTTTCAGAAGCTTGCTTCCACAACCTAGCCATTTGGCTACGAAAGGCCAGCATGTAGCTCCCCACATCCGGGGGAAGTTTTCTGGGAGTCTTTCCCATCCATCCTTCACCAGGCTGAGAGGTCCACGCACAGGGTGTCCGTACAACAGCTCGAAGGGGCTGAAGCCCACCCCCTTCTGTGGTACCTCCCTGTAAGAAAACAGCAAACAAGGTAGGAGGAGGTCCCATTTCCTCTGCAGGCTCTCGGGCAGACTCCTGATCATGCCCTCTTTAAGGTTTTGTTAAACCTTTCCACCAGACCATTGGTCTGGGGGTGATAAGGGGTGGAGAACCGGTAAGTGACTCCACACTCCTTCCACATAGCCCGCATGTATGCCGACATGAAGTTGGTACCCCTGTCCGACACAACTTCCTTGGGGAATCCCATCCGGGTAAAAATTCCCATAAGAGCCCGTGCCACTGCAGGTGCAGTAATGGTCCTCAGAGGAATAGCCTCTGGGTACCGAGTGGCATGATCCACCAGAACCTGTGACCGGCAGACGTTGGTGGATCCAACGGCCCAACAATGTCGATGCCCACCCTTTCAAAGGGGGTGCCAACGACAGGCAGTGGTTCCAGGGGAGCCTTCAGTTTCACCCCTGTTTTCCCACTAGCTTGGCAGGTTACACACGTCCTACAAAAAGTATCGGACGTAATCCTCATCTGAGGCCAGTAGAAATGAGGGACAAGTCGAGCAAAGGTCTTGTCTTGTCCCAAGTGTCCTGCCAAGGGTATTTCATGAGCCAATCCCAATAGGAAGGCTCGGTAACGCTGGGGAACCACCAAGGCCCGGGATGAACCATGCACCGGAGCCTTGGGTTCGCTATAAAGGAGTCCATCTTCCCAGTATATGTGGAAGTTCCCCGAATCGTTACCCGCTGCCTGGGCTTCGGCCTGCCGCCGTAAACCCTCCAGGGTAGGGCACTCCTGTTGGGCCCGGCAAAACTCTTCCCTAGTAGGTCCTCCCTCCACCTGCCAGTCTGCAGGGGTAGGTAAACCCTCCAGGGAAGTTACATCCCCCTCCGTAGACTCCGGAGGTTCCGATGTCGGGGCAGGCTTCCCCCGTCCCTGTTTACCCTTTCCGGCTGCTGGTTGGGCCTTTGTCCCAGGCTCCAACCTCTGTGAACCCCCTCTTTGGGCAGTCACGGACCGGGTGTTGGCACACGTCCACTCAGGGGTCCCCAACATTTCCATGTGGGCCCTGAACTTGACCTCTTTCCACGCCGAGTGTTCAAGGTCATTTCCCAACAGGCAGTCGACCGGCATGGCAGGGCTTATCGCAACTCGTAGAGGACCCGCAACCCCTCCCCACTCAAAGGGAATCTGGGCCAGCGGATAGTGACCCTCTCGGTTGTCAGCCATCACAACCGGGTGGACTACATTGGGAACCACCTGCTCTGGGGACACCAGCTGACTCCTTACCATAGTCATGCTGGCTCCTGTGTCCCTCAGAGCCTCCACCCTCTGGGCATTGATGGTGACCCATTGCCTGTACTTAGTAGTATTCGAGGGCACCTGGGTCTTAGGAACCATCGCACAATCTCCTAAGGACACTAGGGTTAACCCTGCCCACTCACCTCCCTTATCTAGGGGCAACTCCTCCCCGAGCACTACACTCGCCACCCCCGGGGTCTTGCCTCCTATGGAAGGGTGTGGTCTCTTGGGACACTCGGCATCCCCCTTATAGTGCCCCACCTCACCACACTCATAACATCGGACAACCCTAGGCTGCTGACCACGGTCAGGATAAGGGGGTTTGTGGGGGCCAACCTTAGGAGGGAATCCTTCTCCCTTCCCTTGTGAACTCTTTTGGGGGCCTTTGGAGAACTCCTTCTTTTTGTCTCCCCCCTCTTTCTTCTGGGGGGCGCCCTGTCCAGCCCCTTGGGAATTCCCTCCAGTCCCTTTTGAGGATACCCGGGTACTCCCCCAGATATCCGCCTCCTCTGCAAGCTTCCTAGGATTAGTTAGCTTGCTGTCCACCAGGTGCTGACGCAGCTCCGGAAAACTTTTCTCGAGGAGGTGCTCCTTTAAAATCAGATTATACAATCCCTCATAGTCCTTTACCTCACTGCCCTGCACCCAGCCCTCTAAGGCCTTCTTGGCATAGTCCAAGAAGTCTACCCAATTCTGGGTGGTCAACTTTTGACTGCCCCGAAACCTCTGCCTGAATTTTTCAGGGGTCAACCCAAATTTCCTAACTAGGGCGACCTTCATGATGGGGTAATTGGTCTGATCGTTCTGTTCCAACGCTAACAAGGCATCCCTCCCCACCGGAGGCATATACCTATATAGACCACCCCCCCACTGAGCTTCGGGGACCCCATGGGCTCTTAAGGAGACCTCATAGGCAGCCAGCCATTTAACGATGTCATCCCCGACACCATAGCTGGCGACTACATCTTTTGGCAGGTAAGGCCTGGACTCCCTGGGGATTTCTCTAGGTACGCTGCCACCAATGGGACTGCTGGAGGTTCCCAACTGTAGGGCTTTGAGTTCCAATTCCTTTAAATGGAGCTCATGGAGAAACCTCCTCTCCTCCCTCTATTTCTCCAAACGGGCCAGTTCCATTTTAAACTGCCTCTCCTCCCTCCTGTCAACTAAGTCAGCTGATGACAGGCTTCCCCCCGAAGCGCTACTACCTGCCCTTGAAGGGGCACTAGGTCCTGCATCCATGTGTCCTCTCTCAGGGGGGAAAATTAATTCTGGTTCCTCTGTGGTGTCCAGTTCTGGTCCCTCCTCCCGTTTGCCGCTAGGGTGGGCCATGACCCAGGCTCTCAAGCTCGTTTGGAGTTCTATTTTCTTTGCCCCTTGCTTGAAAAACACCTCCCTCTCTTGGCAGAATTCTTTTAGTTGAGTTACCGTGTATTCTTCCAGCCTACCCAACTCAAACTCCATCCTACCAGGTGGGACCCAACCCTGCAGAACAGAAGCTTACAACAAAAGGAGGACTTTCCTTTAAGAGGAAATACACCACTAGACAGAATAATTTAAAAAAAAAAAAAAAATTCCAATTAGGGAGGCACTCTGGAGAAAACTCCAGTAAAAACAATCAAGTGTAGGTTGTGGCGCGCGCCAAACTGCTAATGAGCGGATGCAAGCACTGATTCAGTATCCCACCGCTGAGCACCAACTTGTTGGACCTACGTCCTAGGGGTAGCTTGGCTCAGGTCAACAGGCTTACATCTCCACTTGGCCTCTCATGCTTGCATCCTACCCAGCTCACAATCTAGCGCAGCACCACTCAAAAAGGACACTACACAGATTAAATGTAAGGTTTACTATAAGACTTTATCTCATTTCTTTCTTATTAAAATCGGGTATTCAATTTGACATTACAACCTGAACCATTTCATTACATTTTCAGATGAACGTTCCCCTATATCTTGAGGCAAAACCGGACCTTACAGTACAAGATAAACTTTTCATCCAACGTTTTTAAAACTTAACACACTGTTACATTTCAGAATAGCATTTCCAAGTATTACTTGACAACATCCGACCTGGAATTTTACTTTAAGCTTAGCCCATCACTAACACTCTCCATGTGGGTTGTGCATAATACCTGGACTCTGGAAGGACGTCTAACCCCGTGTAAACCACGCTCGGTAAACACTCCCCTTTTCACACTCAGGGTAATCCTTAGTCTAAAGGGGGTTAACTGGCTGCCCTGGGTATCAGGTTTCCTGACCCTTAGATTGTCATTCCCCTCTGCTCCCGATATATACAACTTATCGGGACATGGATAGTACTGTTGGCAATCAAGGGGTTACTTCCATCCAGGTAACTGTTAGAGTGTTTGGTCACTGAATCTACACCACCCCCCGTGACACTTTAAACCTCAGCGTTTTCTGATTCTAGCGCTTGACCTACCACCACCCGCAACAGACAGGTGTCCCACTTTTCACCTCACTCTGATCACGCACATGGTGGCGCTATACTGCCAATAAATACAACAAGCGCTGATGGTCTTCCCCTTTTTAAAGCCTTGACAAAGTTCCCCAGCGCTCAGTTACTCTCCCTTCTCCCGCGCTGCAATCCCCTGCTTACTGTCCACCAGATGTCCTCCTCCTGAAGCTCGCGAGGTTGCGCGATGTTTCCCTTCGTTGGTGTCACGGAGCCGAAAGGGGTGAATCACCGTAGACAGAAAAAATGAGAAGGGGAAAGGACAAAAATAATAAAATGAGGAGGGAACTGCCAAAGGGCTGAAAGGTCTAACAATAATTCAATGGTGAATTCAAATGGTTAATAAATATTTAGGAAAAGCAACTCTTGGAAAGGTACCTTTTCCCTGCCTGAAGTTCCTGGAGACAAATTTTCATTTGCTCTCCAATTACTCCCAGCCAGCGATTAGCATTTGAAAAGGTATGAAAAGGTGTGAAATGCATCCTAGAAGCAAATAATAGTCTGACCTGAGTGGGCAGAGGTGACTCCTCTGAACCTCCTAGGATATGCAGGGTAGGGATTGTGGACATCTCTTTTGGCACTGCAGTGTCAAATCCTGCTGGAGTGTCAAATTCTGCTCGACAGGTCTGCTGGGTTTATGCATTTTTTTATTAATTGATTTTTATTGAGTTTAACAAAATGGCAATCAAAACATTTGCATAATGATCAGGGTATACTATAAGCAATACATATCAGCAAGAAAATCGAATGGCATTAGGTAGGGGCAGAAGGAGATTCATGATCAATTAGCATTCCCGTGACTACTGGGCTGGGCGGCACACTGCTTCACTCCGCAGCGCCACACAACCAAACATAAGCAGATTACAACAAAGGCATAAAAAAGGAGAATCGGGCATTGCTCCACGTGCCAGGGAGCAACTCTAGAGGTACACTAGGGGCGTAAGGTGGCGGTCGGCCCTTGGGCATCACATATCTAGCCCAGTGCCGTCGGGCTGCAGCCATCAATAAATTGCCCTGTCGTCTCTGTGTCGACGTAGTCGTTCCCGAGAGCCACTCCAGGAGCGTCGAGATATCCCAGGACACGGCACCAGTGATCAACTCAGTGAGGCCACTTTTGGCGAGTCACCGCATTGGCCACTGTAGTTGCGCCGCTGCGTAGTACCGTTCATAATTGGCCGCGCCCAGGCCACCATCCGACAGTGGTAAGTATAGTTTGTGGAGGGCCACCCGAGCCCGGGAAGCACCCCATATCAGTGATACCAGCAATGACTCCAAGTCTCGGAAGAGTTTCCGGGGCAAGCGATATGGGAGTACGCAGAAAAAATATAAGAGACGGGGAAGGACTAACATCTTAAATATTGCTACCCGACCCATTGGAGACAAGGGGAGACTCGTACAAAACGGGAGGGTCGTGCGCGCTCACGTAATGGCTCGGCCTAGGTTCCCGTCAATCGTGTCCGATCCCAAGTGATAAATCTGCACCCCCAGATATTTAAAGGTGTCGAACGCCCATTGCAGCTGAGTAAACAGCGCTAGCCGTCTCTGTGCTGGAGTCATTGGTGTCATCGGGAATACCACCGATTTTGCCCAGTTAACCTGGAGTCCAGAAATGGTAGTGTGTTCATTTAAAAGAGCCATGATGGACTGCAGGATCGCGGCTTCGCCACGAAGGTAAATCAGCGCATCATCTGCATATAGCGAGGCGATATGCCATCGTTGATTGACACCTTCCAGCACATAAGCAACCACAGCACCGAGACCACTCTACTCGCCGCCACTGACGACATCCGCACCGTCCTCGACCAAGGACACACTGCTGCCCTGATCCTACTCAACCTCTCTGCAGCATTCGGCACCGTCTCCCACCGCACACTCATCCCCAGACTCCATGACTCCGGCATACAGGGAACCACCCTCGACTGAATCCGATCCTTTCTCAACAGCAGAACCTAAAGAATCAGACTGCCACCCTTCCTCTCCGAACCCATGGAAACCAACTGCGGGGTACCTCAAGGATCGTCGATCAGCCCCACGCTCTTCAACATCTACATGGTCCCCCTCACCGCAATCGTCAGACAGCATGGACTCAGCATAGTATCCTACACGGACGACACCCTGCTCTTCCTCTCCCTCACCAAGGACCCCATCACCACCAGACTCAACTTCCAGGAAGGAATGAAGGATGTCTCATCCTGGATGAGCAACAGCTGCCTGAAGCTCAACTCGGAGAAGACAGAGGTCCTCGTCCTCCCCATCTGCATGGGACAACACCTGGTGGCCAACTGCCCTCGGCAGCCCCACCCCACCCCGATGGACCACACCTGAAACCCCGTCATCGTACTTGACTCTGCCTTCTCCATGACCCGACAGATCAACGCAGTCACCTCCAGCTGCTTCAACACCCTCCCCATCCTCCGAAAGACCTTCAAATGGATTCCCCCGAATCAGGGAAGACCATCACCCATGCACTCATAATCAGCAGACTGGACACAGAAACGCCCTCTACACCGGGATCAACAAGTCTCTGCTCCACAAACTCCAGACCATACATAACACCGCAGCCAGACTCGTCCTTGGCATCCCTCAACACGAACACATCACTCAACACCTGTGGAACGTTCACTGACTCCCCGTTGAGAAAAAATTAGCTTTCAAGAGACTCACCCATACCTACAAATGCCTCCATACCACCGGACCACAATACCTCAATGAGAGAATCTCCTTTCATATACCCAAGAGAAACCTCAGATCCGCCGACCACGCCCTCGCCGAAACCCCGCAGAGCCAGAACAGGTGGAAGGGCCTTCTCCTACATCGCGGCGAAGACCTGGACCGAGCCCTTGGACCATGGTGCCAGAGTGCCTGCGATGGCGCTAGGCAGCTAAATTTAGCACCAGCTCTAGGGAAAACACAGAGGTGCACTGTATTGTAGTTAATACGGTGCATCTGTATGTTTTGGAATTGGCAGAGCGAGGCGTTGCCAATTTTGGCGCAGCTCCGTACTCCAACATTTTCTAGTAAATATGCCCCTTGGTGTGGTGTGACTAATACATGGGGGTAAATGTTTTACCATGCGTGGGGTGGGTGCCCTCCATTGATAGCTACCATTTAGGGGAGTGAGATAGGCTTGTTGCGAAACCTTGCTATGACATAACTGGATGGTGTAGAAAGAAGCCGGGAGACGTTGGATTGAAGACACTCCCCCAGTTCTCTCCAATTGTGAGAATGAGATATGTACAAATGTTGCCACATTTTTGGCTAGTTTGGATGGTTGGCGTCACTTCTTGTCCTGGGGATTCGGAGTTGAGCTGTTATTCTTGTAGTCAGAATTTGAAGATCATCTACCCGTCGCTGCTGGTCAGAAGTGTCGGTGACCAACGAGCTTGCTTTAATTTCCACATCTTTCAATCTAGTGTTCATGGAGCGCATGTAAGCTCTGATGAGGGACACCTCTGAGGATACGGAGTCAATTCATGACTCCAATGACAAGCGAACTGTAGTGATAGCAGTAAGGATATCTTGTAGTGTTGGTTTCTTCGCCCCTTCCTCCAGTTGTTGCTTCTCTGATTGAGCATCACCCTGCTTCTGGGCCGCGCAAGGGCCCTTGTCCCAGGCAAATTTCTCCAGCTTAGCCTGCGTCGAGGCCTTTGAACTATGTCCTCCCGCCATGACCAGAGTGCTCCGGGCAGCGAGTAGGGAGACTAAGAACACGCTGGCAATCCGCAATTATCCTGTTGCGCAGCGCAACTCAGTGGGGCCCCCACCACAGGGCTAATAGTGATATAGTGATACCGGTATACCAGACGGTGCTCAGCCAAGTGGCCCGTATACTGCAGGATGCGGGGCAAACAGCCCGTGAAATTCAAGTGTGTGGCCTTGCAGCAGGGCCCCCAGTGTTTGCCGGCCACAACGGCACCCCCACGATTGTCCCTCTTCACTATGGTGTGAGAAGACTGAGAACTGGCACACTCTCAATGTCTCAACCGGACAGCACTGCCTGATGGGGCCTACACTGGTGGCGTCCAGGGGAAGAATGACCAAAGTCCAGGAGGTGTCAGAGTTTCAAACGCCCCTCGACGCACAAGTCTCAGGCACAGTAGCACAAACGAAAAAATCTGCGCAGGTCGTAGCTGACCACCAGGTCGGGGGCAGAGTTCACTGGACGCTGAAGGGGGGGAGCGACAACTTAGTACTGCCGGTAGCTGGCAAGGGGGCAGCGATACCAAAACATAAGATTCACAGCCAAGGGGGTTGCGAGATTCTGGGGGGCCCCCCATTGTTGGGAGTTGGGGTGGAAACAGGCTGTTTCGGCCGCTGAACTCGGCCCAGGGATGTTGTGAACGCTGCAGAGCCGATTCACAAGCCCCCGGGACACCCACTCTCCCATTAACAGTGACGGTTCCTCTGCCCAGACTCTTCACTCACCAGGTCGCGCAGCAGGTCCCTGCGGCGAGCAGCCGCAACCTCAGCGGCGCCGGGGGGTTCAATCAGGCCCAGCACCAAGTGCATAAATTGTGGTGCATCTACCGCCAGGGCGCAAGCCACTGCCAAAGCCGCTGACCCTAGAGGCTTAGGCCGGATCGGCCGCCGGGCCTCGTGGTGTTTTCACCCCACCCGGGCAGACAGCCAGCTCTTCTGAGTGCGCCCAGGGGCTCCTGGCCGTCCCCCTCCGATATCTTAATGCGGCGGGTGGGCGCAGGCACAGCGGCTCACACGGGGGTCGACGACCTGATGCCGCGGCGCTGCCAGTTTCCGAGGCCTGCTCGCCCCTCCTCCGCCTCAAGCACCGCCATGATGGCTTAGTGCAACTTCAAGCCGATCTCCGGCACCGCCAGCTCGAATCAGCGATGTCGAAGCTCGATAGATTCACGCAATGATCAGTAACACTAATCAGGAATCGTTGCCCAGAATTATATCGGATTAGTGAGCGGATTAATGGTGGAGCGGGTGCACTCGGTCATAGCCGCTTCAAGAAGCGGCCATGTTCCTCAGTGGTTGGCCACGCCCCCCCCCCCGAGTTGTTATCCTTAAGTTTTAAGGCATGTTTTATTGGGATTTCCCTGCCTCTGAAGCACATCTCATTAGACAGTTGCGGATAACTACAGTCACCAAGCCTGGTGACCGCAAGCAGTTGCCTGGCTTGCAACACTACATTATTGAACTGCTATTGTATCCCCCTAAACGTACACGTTCATTAGCTGGAACATTAGAGGGCTGAATTAAATGTCCAAAAGATATAAAATACATGCAAACCTTAAGCGGCGAAGGCGCATGTTGCACTTCTCCATGAAACACATCCCACTGGTGCTGAGAGGGCTGCGCTGTACAAGAGGTGGAGGAGCAATTATTCACCACTATGTATTCTGCATTTGCCCGGGGTCTTGTAATCTGGGTTTGCCCGGGGGTCTCGTATAAAAAAACAGGTGAACTCATAGACCTCAATGGAAGGTATGTCCTCGTATCGGGCAGGCTGGTGGGCGCAACTTGGTCATGGTGGAACTCTATGCACCTAACTCAGAGTAGGGGGGATTCCTTGCAGACATATCCAGGAAAGTGCCACCACACTTCATAAACCCTATTATATTGGGCGGGGATTTCAATTGTGTATCCAACCCTGCCGTAGATCGCTTTAATCCACCTTTAGGGGATTCCCCAGTGATGAGAATGGCACATGCTTTCTGTGATTGGCAACAGCACTGGGGCCTCGGAGATGCCTGGCATCATATGCACCCAGGAGACAGGGACACGATCTCCATGTCCAACTGGATGCCTTCCTCTGCTCCCGTGAAGTGCTGGGACAAGCGTGTCACAGGGAATATCTGTGTTGCATGATATCTGATCATAATATGATCATGCTTACACTGCACTGGCACAGAGAAAGAGTAATTCCGGACTGGCGTCTCAAAGTAGAGACCTTGGAGGTCCAGGTGCTTGAACAAACAATAGGGGACGCCATTTGTAACTATTTTGCAGATAATGCCGACACAACTGTCTCTATCCTGACTGAATGGAATGCCTTTAAGGCAGTCATCCGGGGTAGATGTCTCTCTGAAGTTGTGGGAGTGCCACATATCCTGATGTCAGACGTGCAGGTCCAGGAGGATGGGGTGTGAGAATTAGAAAGGGTGTGCCCTGGGTGGCCAAACCTGCAGCATCGGCACTAGAGGCAAAAGAGCTGCTTGCGGCGGGTACGGAGAAACTCTGCTGTTTCCCCTATCACGAACATATGACCCGGGCACATGCATAGCGAGACAAAGTGGGGGCCCTGTTGGCGTGGTTGGCCAACCCTGTGCCCAGGAGCTTCTTGATTCTAGAAATAGACTCATAAAATAGGGACAGACTGTACGGGCAAAGGGATATCAACCTTAGATTTAAGAAATACTACACAGTACTGTATGCATCCCCTCCTGTATCATTCCGGGGTCCCTGACAGGGTTCTGGGACCCCATAGAACTGCCGAGACTTGATGAGGGAGCTGCTAAGAAATTGGGGGGCCAGGTGACCCTTCAGGAGGTTCAGGCATCAATCAAGACCATGGCAAGAGGCCGGATACTGGTAACCAACAGATTCTTAGTGGCATTCTTTGTAGCATATGTGGGTGACATGGCCCCAAAACTAGTGGAGCTCTATGAAGCTGCTCGGGAAACTGGTAGTCTCCCACCAACAACTATAGAGACACTGGTGATTTTGTTACTAAAACCAAGTAAGCCAACTCAAGATGTGCGATCTTACTGTCCATTACCAATATGGATTATAAAAATCTTGAGTCATATATTAGCGACTCGCCTCCTCCCCATATGCCTACTCTTATCTACAGACATCAGAGCGGGTTTATACGGGGGCAGAATACAGCTTTAAATATTTGCCACCTCGCGCCTATAATGGAGACTACTGGACCTGTAGAGGACAATGGGGTGATCGTCTTCATCTATATCGAGAAAGCATTCAATAGCATCAATTGGGACTACCAATATCATGTGCTGGATAAAATGGGATTAGGTGGAGACTTCACCAAGTGGACAAGACTGTATGCTAACCCAATAGCGCAAAACCCCACAGGAGGAGTGATCTCCCAATCCTATACGGTGGGCACCTGACAGGGTTGCCCTCTCTTCCCGTTTCTATTTGTCATTGCAGTAGAGCCCCTGGCAAGTGGAGCACGTAGGGGGGATGAATATCAGGGATTAGAGCAACATGGAGTTTCAAACAAAAGAGTGCTTCATACAGACAACATGCTCCTCTTCCTCAGTAATGTGAGAAAGGACTTTTCAGGGGCAATATCATTGCTGCAGCAGTTCGGAACCAATTTTAGTCTTTGTATCATCTGACAATAATCATTAATATTTCCTCTTACTAATACTATGCCTGTCCTATCTTATTTGTGTGGATTAACCTAGGAAAGTCATGTATGAAGTACCTAGGGGTTAAAATATACCATAAGATGAAAGATATAGTGGATGGCAACATCAGAGCAGTGGTTAGAGCCCTTCGTGCCAACATGAACGTTTGGGGAACTCTCCCTCTGTCAGCAGCAGGATGGGTGGCAGTTGCAAAGATGGTGGCACTGCCTCACTTCATTTATTACTTATTGACATTGCCCCTTCTTATTCCCCGCAAAACAATTGCAGAAGTGAACTTGCTCTCAATAGAACTAATATGGGGGAGGGGACGGCACAGAGTGGCCTTGGCCAAACTGCAACGGCCCACATCTGAAGGCAGCACTAGACATTGAGGCCTATTACCTGGCAGCCAAAATTCGATGGTTCAACCAGTGGCTGCACGACCGCCTACTCCCTGTGCTGGCACCTGGGCTCCATTTGTTTAACTGGATCCTGTTGGCTCCTGAGGATCCTACACCAACGTGCACAGGGGAGCTGAGAGTTGTGCGACATGCCTGGCGGCGCTGCCTGGCGGCGCTGCCTGCGGCGCCACCGCTCCCCCCCTGCCTTATACGGCTGACTTATAGGTACAGTGCCTAACAGAGCTGAGTGACACAGGAGCGCTTGGAGGGATGACAGACTGGGTGGGACGGGGAGTGACCCGCATGGGCAAGCTCTTTAAAGACAGCAGTCTGCTATCATTTGGAAGAGCTGTCAGATCTCTATGACCTTCCCCCGGGGCAATTCTTAATGCAACTATTAGAGGGCATCGCGCAATAACCACTCCAACGCTGACTGTTAGCGTAAAAGGCCATTTATTTAGGACAGGGTTGACAACAGCAAATAACCAAACATCAATAACTTAACAACAATCCCCCAACGTCATGTCTTTCATCCATCATCAATTCCCATACTCCAGTTACTCTCTCCCGCTTCACTCAGCGATCTCCTCCCTTCCTCCATTCCTTCCACACTTCTCTTTCAACCTTCTCCAGCATCTCCAGCCATCACACTCTTGCATCCCGAACCCCCATCATGCACCTGTGACCCCCTCCCCGGGTGGGTGAGTATGCCCGTCATAGACTCCCCACACCTCCCCATTCTGCCAACCAGGGAACCCCCGGAGGGCGGTTACCTGCCCCACCTAAGATTCAGTGCACCTTTCGCCCTCAAACCCGTTGGCACCAAATGGACTCGTTCCACAGTTTACTGATGACATCCCTCATTTCCATCATGTAATATGCATTACCTATTTGCGAAAGGTGCACCCCATCATCACGAAACAGTAGAGGCTCTTCCAGCCGCAAACCTACATGTGTGATCACTTTGATCCCTGTTGTACCACAAAAAACCCTCATAGCGCGGTTCAGTTTCCTTCACGCTTTTTCGATAGCAGCTGGCTTAAGAGCTCCCCTCCAGACTCTCCGTGGCACAAACTCTGTCCAAACAATGCATGCGCCTGCAAGATTGCTCTTCATGGCTTCCAAGTCGCGTTGCATCAAATGTAATAAGGACACACCAGACTGCTTTATCAAGTCATTTTCCCCTAAATGGATTACCAGCATCCCGGGCAACCTCTTTGGGCCACCTTCTTCGTGAGCCCCCCAGCGCATCCCACTCTTCCCCCAACAGTGCACTTCATGGTGGCTGCTGCGCAGGCCCAGGCTACGAACGTATACCTGCCTGTCCGCATACTTCAATGCCCAATGTACAAACGAGTGCTCGACAATCCAGGTAACTGTCTTGGCTCCCGGGCTCCCAACACAACCTACGAATAGAAACAAGTGTTAATACAAACTGTCTGCAA
This sequence comes from Triturus cristatus, assembly GCF_964204655.1. Lineage (NCBI taxonomy): Eukaryota > Metazoa > Chordata > Amphibia > Caudata > Salamandridae > Triturus > Triturus cristatus. Next base: position 1,062,682,037 of record NC_140583.1, read on the forward strand.
ATACAAATCTTACACAGCCTTCCTACTGCCAAACCGGACTTACTTACGCACGTAGCGCTCGCAGCAACGAGATCTCCACCGCCCAATCTGGTGTATCTTATCCCGAGACCACCCCAACGGCGCTGCCACTGTCACTGCGCCTATGCGAAAGGAATGCGTACCAAACCTAGCAGGATCCCTGCCCAACCATCTCAACGCGATTCGCAACACCGCCAGCAACTGATGCGCCGTCACTCTCTTCTGCGAAGCATGACAGAAAATTTCACCAGATACACCCCGAGCCCGCTGACAAAGACCTTGCCACTCCTGCACCGGGCATGCCTCTTCACAACCCGTTTCACACAGCCACACCCACTTTCCCCTGCCCGCTTGGTCAGTTTTAGAGCGACCCAGCCAAATACCCAAACGTCGTCCATCCAAGCGCACATCGTCAAACACTCTCCCCCATTCCCCCGTGCACCCAACAACTCCGAGACCCGAAACGCTCCAAAAAACATTCAAATCATACATAAACGGAACAACGCAACTTCATGTACATCATAACAACAATGCGGCAACTCCGCCAACAAACCCAGCAAGAGCTCAAAAGAAATTGCTTCCCTCGGCGCCTCACCCCCCCCCGTTCACTCCGCTCCCGTTCCCAACCTTTCAACATTCGACTCAACAAATCACTCCTGGCTGGATCATAGCCCATGTACAACATGCTGTTAAAAGAGATCCCCGCTAATTTCCCCCCAATCGTCATCTGCGACAAACCTTTGTCAATGCAATCCAAAACAAAACGAATAACTCCCTGTTCACAGTCTTGCCGTGACATGCGCCACGTCTCACTGGTCAATCCCAGAAAAGCTCAAAATTCAGACCACGCCAATCTGTAAGTACGCCTTGTAGATTCAGCCACGGACTTCTCGACGAGGCCCACCACTCTCACTGCCCCCAGGCCCAGATGCCATCTGGCACCTTGGTCTTGCACGCGTCCGATCCTGGTGCCAGGCGCCTGAAAAGCTGCCACTGCGAACGAGACAATGCATCCGCAACGTCATTGCTTGCGCCAGGGACTTGCTGCGTGCGAAACATCACATTCAGTCGCAAGCATTGTAACATAAAACTACGCAGCAGGCGCAGCACTCACAAGTCTCTTGCCTTCTGGCCATTCACTAAGTCCACAACTGTCCTGTTGTCCACATGAAACAATACCGATCTGTTCTTGAACTCCGCGCTCCACACCTCCAAAGCGACCAACAGAGGAAAGAATTCCAAGAAAGCAATACTCCTGCCCTGTTGCAGCCAATGTGCCGGCCATCGTTCAGCGCACCACCTCCCTTCCCAGAAGATCCAAAACTGGAAGCTCCTGCGGCATCAGAGAAGAGTTGCATCTGCCATACCATCTTATCGTCCTCAAAATCCAGTGACACACCATTGAACTCCGACAGAAACATCTGCCACTCCGAAGGTCTGCTCGGACCCCCAACGAGATCCGGACCCTATGATGCGGGGCACCGCTCCCGACATGGCCATGCCGAGGCGTCTGCAGAAAATCCTCCCAGCCCGCACCACATGGCACGGGAAGTTCATAAAATCCAGGAGGCGCTGCACCGACCGAATCAATCTTTTTCTCACCAATCACGTGCAGCAGGAAAGCCTGCATATCCGTCACCTTCTGATCCGGTAACCTGGCAATCCACTCGACTGAATCCAAATCAATGCCCAAGAATGTCAAACAGCTGCTGGGCCCAGCCATTTTCTCCAGAGCCAAGGAAACCCCGAACTCCTGTGCCATGGCCTGAAAAGGCCCAAGAGCACTCTCACACTCAATGGACTGCGCCCTCCCGACGAACAGAAAGTCGTCTAAATAATGAGAGACTGCCCGATGACCACTCCGGTCCGTGAATTCCCACTGCAAAAAGGAGCTGAACGTCTCAAACAAAGCACAGGAAATGGCACAAGCCATGGGCAACACCTTGTCCACAAAGATGGTACCCGCAAACTGCATCCCAACATAGAGAAATCTGCCGGGTGTATGGGTAGGAGGAAAAAGGCCAACTTGATGTCACACTTGCCCAATTCCGTGCCCTGCCCACACACCCTCACCAGACCGATCGCATCATCCACGGACTCATACAAGACTCTGGAATCCTCCTCGGCGATGAAATCATTCACAGACCTCCCCTCCGGCCAGGACAAATGATGGATCAACATGAACTCCCCCGGGTCTTTCTTAGGCACCACTCATGATCAGGTCAGGAACAGGCCAGTGATAAAAAGGGCCATCTATCCTGCCTTCTGCCACCTCCTTCTGTAGTTTCACTGCAACAACACCTGGTAATTCTTTTGCCGATCTCAAATTCTCCACCCATCTCTGTTCCCAGGGGCCCTGATAACCCACCCGAAAACCCTCAGTGAAACCCCAATGGATGCTTAGTACAACCTCTCTATCAGGATAACGCGAAAGCCACGGACCCATGGCCCGACCCTAACCGGTATAGGAGCCCTTTGGCCCAACTTGCCCTCTTCCCTTGGTAATGCACCACTGCTCCGAGGGCATGGCTAGAGTGAAACATTGCGTAACAGGGTGGCGTCCGCCACACTTGGAGCACTCGTGCTTGAATTTGCAGGGGTGTCGCGTGCAGAAACCCTTGTTAAAGTTCCAGCAGGCACCTGTGTTAGCCCCTGTGGGCTTGGGCGACTGACCCGTTGACCCAGTGTAATTGCTCTGTCCTCCCGCCCCAGTGGAAGCGCCCTGCCCTCCCACCCCAGACTGGGCGGGACGAGACTGAAAAGGCTGGTATGTGACCGGGAGGCCACTGGCCGTGTGTGTAGAAGCCGACGACAGAGAAGAGGCCATCCACTGCATCCAGAGTTCCTGATCTACCTCCCCCCATGGTTTATCTGGATTGACGCTAAGCCTGGCCCTAAACTCCTCATCGTAGCTGAGCCACGCGAAAACCGCCTAAATGCATCTGAGCTGTCCGGATAATATCCATATACTTAAGCAACGCTATCGCCCTGTCCAGATGCTTCTCGCAATATGTGCTCGCGTAAATCAGAAACGCCGACGTCCAATTTTCCATATTTACTGGCACCTTCGGCAGCCTAGTCAATTCCCACTCCTCCTCTTTGGAGCCCTCCTTGGCCTGTATCTCCCTATGCAAGAGCTTGAACACATCCACATACTCATGCTTCCAAATCCTGGACTTAGTTTTCTCTGACAAGTGGGACCCCAGTGCCATCGCCAAACCCATGTACTGTAGTTTCTTCCTGTGTTTGTCTTCGCCCTTGTCATCCTTACCGCCCTGATCGTCAGTCTTATCAGTCTGTACGCTTGCGCCAACCAAGAGCTTACCACTACTCCCTGACTCCCCTGCCACCTTAGCAGGCGCTCCTGGATCCCTCAAGGACCCCTCTCCCACACCCACCGACCGGCAGGCCTTCTTCCGCCCCCTTTGAAAATCATCCTCCCATGCGCCCCACCAAGCACCCTCACCTGACAGTTGAGTAGGCATCTCCCGCTCTGCTCCTCGGGCGCCAACGGTCTTTTGGGTCGCCTTCTTGGTCTCGCTAGTGCTGGCCTGGGTAACCTGCAAAACACCAAGCCATTCCATTGCTGCCTTCGGCCTTCCCCAAACCCACAGTCACGCACCTCGCCCTCTTCCAATTCCTCACTCTCGTCATCCTAGTCCAGCTGCTCCTCTTGCTCCACTGCATCAGCCACTCCTAACCTTTCTTGCACCACTTTCTTCCCACCCTTTCCATTCACACCAGGCACAAATTCACACTCTGCCGCCGCTGGTGCCCGCTCCCGCGGTGGAGGGCAGGCTGCCGTGGACCCCCCTGGAGCCATCTTGCACCCCGCCGGCCCACCCATGCCTCTGCCAGCTATCACTGCTGGCCTGTGCCCATCCCCCCCAGGCTGTTGGAACCTGAAGGGGCCCCAGCGTCACTGGGCCTCGAAGCCGCCACGGCCGCCCCTACTCCTAGTGCGGGCCCCACCTCATCCAGCCAAACCCATTTGCCACGGGGCCCCATGGCCCCCCATCCATGCCCAGAACCCGTGGCCCCCACCACATGGCGGGTTGGGGACCCAGCCCTTCCGGTACAACCCCCAGATCCCACCTCCCAGGCTGCACACAGCACCTGCCACCGCAACTCTGTCTCCTGGGTAATGCGACGTTGGTCGCATATCCGCTCCTCAAGTGACATATCTTCCCACCTGGGCAGGGCCGACAGAAACTGCTGGTCTTCAAACCCCCTAGTCCCAGTCCCAGAAGGGCCCGGCACGCTGTCCCTGGCTGCCTCTCCCTGCTTCCGCTTGCCACTGGCTTTCCCCAGCCCCCCCCCCCACGGGGGTTGACCCCCTCGGACAGATCCATGGGCACCACCTCCACAGCAAACCCAACCTCCCCCTCGAACTCCTCCCCAGAGAGAAGGAGCTGGAAATCATCAGCCACACTCTCCTCCAAACCTGAACCTTCATCCCCCCTCCCTCCACCTCCAGAGCGTCCATCCCCACGTCTGTGCCCACATGCTGCTACTCCTGGGGATGCAGAACAACCTGTGTGGAAGCGGATGCGGCAGCCTCTGCTCTGTGCTGCTGCAGGGAAGTGCACCCACCCCTCCACCTGGGCCTGAAACCTCCCTGGTAGCTGCCGCGTCTCTCTGCACCCGCGGGGGAAGGCTCTTATGCCGCCCCGCGCTTTCCTTTCTCATCGGCCCCCATGACCCGGCCCCGCCCTGACATACCTCCTCGCGGTGATTGTGGCTCCTCCTGGCATGCCATCACCACCGCCGCAACCCCCGCCGAGGCCGTGCGAGGCATCCGGGTCATCCCGACCCATGCCTCATCAAGAATGCCGGGCCTCATGAGATCCATTCTCCCTGCGTGGTCCAGCAGCAGAAGCGCTGTGCGGACCGCCTCCGCGTCCGGCGCTGCCATGGGGGTTCTGGTGCTGTTGCCGCTCACTCTGAGGTCCATAGCTGCCTAAACAGCCCGTCCACGTCGCACCAGGACTTCGGCTGCAATGAAGTGACAAATTACCGCCCAATCCAACCAGATGGGCCTATCTACCTAATAAACCTCACTAATCACTATCGATTAACTCAAAGACCCTACCCTAATGGCGCTGAGGGCAGGCAGAGGCTAAAACTCCTCCCCTGCCCTCTTTATACCCTAACCTTAACCCCACCCCTAAACCAGCCCCCTAGCCCTAACTAACAACCCTGTCCTGGTCTCGCGTGAAAACCCCGGGGGAAGACTGGTCTACTGACCCTACTTACCCCGGGGGCCGCATTGGCGGACTGGACTGACGGAGCCACCAGTTCACCAAAGCAGCCGAAACTGGTAGAAGAGGGGCAGGAGCTGAGGGCAGATATCAATAAGCCACAAGGGGAAATTGAAGTGACAGTGGGAGGAGGATGTAGCCCTCCCGATTACAGACTCTGCTTGGACTAAATGCTGGATAACATACCCAAGTTCTCAAGTAACGCACAATTTAAACTGATCAACTTTTACTTTCTACACAGGGCGTATTTAACCCTGGAGTGGGTTATAGGGTCCTTTGGAGCACAGGATGTAGCATATCCCATATGTGGGAAGCGGAGATGAGTCACATGGTCTGGGCTTGCCCTTCCTTATGGGAGTACTGGGAGGGAATCAGGGCCGGACTGGCCGTAGCGGGCACCGGGCAATCCCCCGGTGCACCGCACGGGTGGGGGCCGGTTTTGGGCCCCTGGGCGCCGTTTTTTGTTACAGGGCCGTTTTCGCAGCAGAGCAGCAAAATCGGCCCTGTAACAAAATCGGCCGAAAACCGGCCCTGGCAAAGAGCTCGGCGGCAACCCCAACCCCACCATGGGTGGGGGGGGATGGCCCAGCACTTTTTTTTTTTTGCATATTTATATAGCGCGAACTCGACCCGAAGGTATTGGAGCGCTTTACATGAGTACCGTATTTACATTACACATTCAGGCACTGGGAGATTAAGTGATTTGCCCAGAATCACAGGATGTGGACGCGACCTCGAGGCTCGAACTCTGGTTTCCAGCACCAAAGTCGGCAGTTTAAGCCGACGGACCACATCCTCTCCTTTGCCAGGGCCGGTTTTGGTTCCCAGTCCGGCCCTGGAGGGAATAGTGATTTGCATAAATGAAGTCTATGGCAAAACAATCGCCTGCAGCCCCCTGGCGTGTCTCCTGGTGGAATGTCCATGCCCACCAAAAAATAAAGTGGCGACTACGTTTATGGACCTTGCCGTAACACTAGCAAAACGCAAAATCACGATGAGGTGGAAAGCCACTAATAGCCCCTGAGTAAAGAAATGGAGAGACACCCTAATATTATGGCCGGGATCTGAGGGAGCCACTCTGCTCCAGGAGTCGAGACGGGGGCGCTGTCAACAGATGAAGCGAGAGCGGGGGATACCTTGGTGAAATGCCTAAAACAGCATGACACTGATTCCCCTGACACTTCATACACATTGATCAATACACTGGGGATGCATCGGGTGAGGCATCTGGGAGGCTTGATTTCCTTTGCGCCTGCTTGAAACACTACACGTGCTAAGGGGAAATATAACCGTTATCACGATGTATATGAAACACACTTGGCATGGAAAGAGAAGGAGAGAAACAGGGAGGGGGTGGTAAATAGCTCTGTGGGAAGTGGAATGTACACATCACTGCTATTACGTGACAACTCGTACATTGGGCAAAACTAAAGTATGTATCTGAAACAAATACTGGACAAGCACAGCTATGCTCTTTGAATGTACTTAACATGATGTGTGAACTATCTGCACAGTATATGAATGTGTTGTTCCAAACCAATAAAAGTTTTGTTTAAAAAAAAAATATATATATATATATATATATATACATATATATATATATATATATATATATATTCACTGAAAAAACCATAGGTTTCACACACGTTATAGTTAGGAATTAGCATTTAAAAAACCTTAGAAATTCAGTGAAAAAACCATAGGTTTCACACATGTTATAGTTAGCTGGACATTTTACTCGTAAAAAACCAATGAAATTGCCCCGTTATAGTTAGTTCAGCTAACTATAACTCGCGCGCCCGCAATGCACTGCTGATGACGTCACATATTACATCACTCATGACATGGTCAGTGACATCACTCATGACATCACTGATGACATCTCAAATGACATCACTGATGACATCACTGATGACATCATCCTTGTGATAGAGTGGCAGACCTCCTCTCACCTTAATATAAGCTTTGATACACACATTCAAAAATAGAGACTAAAAATTTCAAAACAATGGACATACCAATACCAGTTACAACAACCTCTTCAGTAATTCTAAGATCCACATACACATCCACTCATTCACCAACAGTCCTATACAGTCACTCATACATGTACTCACTCATCATATGTACTCATACATCTATACATCCTGTTACACAATGCCACTCATCCATAGAGTTACTCACACACATAGTCACTCATGCTAATAAAGAATAAAACATACATTTACTTGCATATACAGTAATACACACACCACCATACTTACTTCTACGGAAACTTACACATACTTAGTCTTTTAAACAATCACTTATAGAAACACATACTTATTCATACAGGAACTCTTTCAATCTCTCCCTCTCACATATACTCACATATATACACCAATAGTCACATATACTAGTTAAAAACATATGTAGTTACTCCTGAAGACACTATTGAGACAGTCATTCACTCAATAACACACCCATACACACACTCATCCACACATACAGTCCTGCACACATGCTGTCTTCAACACATACAAACAGTGAGTCACTCATTCATACACCTATGCACTACGTAATACCCCCCACCGTACCATACAGACACTCAGACTGATACTCAAAAAAACAACTAATAACCTATATAGACACCCATGTAGCTACTCACCAACCCATGCAGCCACTTATACACAAAGTGAGAGATACACTTAATCAGTCAGTAACACAATCAATTTTTCAAAAACAAATCATCCATTTAGACACTTATATACCCATTTATTCTTCCATCGACCTTGAGATACACATATATAAAACATATTTAATTTTCAGAAAAACACACATTCACTGGATGATGTCATCAGTGAGGTCATCAGTGATGTCATTTGAGATGTCATCAGTGATGTCATGAGTGATGTCACTGACCATGTCATGAGTGATGTAATATGTGACGTCATCAGCAATGCATTGCGGGCGCGCGAGTTATAGTTAGCTGAACTAACTATAACGGGGCAATTTCATTGGTTTTTTACGAGTAAAATGTCCAGCTAACTATAACATGTGTGAAACCTATGGTTTTTTCACTGAATTTCTAAGGTTTTTTAAATGCTAATTCCTAACTATAACGTGTGTGAAACCTATGGTTTTTTCAGTGAATTTCTAAGGTTTTTTAAATGCTAATTCCTAACTATAACGTGTGTGAAACCCATGGTTTTTTCAGTGAATTTGCAAGGTTTTTTAAATGCTAATTCCTAACTATAACGTGTGTGAAACCCATGGTTTTTTCAGTGAATTTGCAAGGTTTTTTAAATGCTATTTTTTTTTTTTATTCTTCATTTTTTTCAAACATATTTTTAATTTAATTTTCTTATCTTTTATAAAGACTATGCTTAAATTTTTAAAATCCTTAAATATTTTTTTTATATATATTTTTTAAAATAAACATGTAAAATTTATTTCCAGATTTTTTTTTTTTTTTTTTTTTTTTTTTTTTTATAGTACGCGTACCGTAAGCTCACGGTAAGCGTACGGTTTACGCAACGTCCGTAATCTATCTATGCTGCTTGCGCATAGTTACGTACTTTGCGTAGCCGCGCGTACTGCGCGTGGGACGCGTGCGCGCTTACGCAACACGCGCACGTTACGCGGAAGTGCCGGGAAATGACTGTTATGCGCATGCGCGCAAGCGCGTGTCTTTTTTACGCGCACGCGTACTTTTTGCCGTAAGCGCTCCGTAAGCGTACCGTAAGCGTACGGTAGGTCATGTGATCATGAAACACAACTTTTGATTGGTGGAAACTACTTTCAGTTCTAGAACTCTCCTACACCACACCCATTCCCCTCATTTCTGCTTGTGATCCCTTGGAAGAAGGAGCTGGTTTGTCTTTGGGATACGATGGCAGAACAGCAGAGCCCTTCTGAGAGTGAGGCTAGCACCAGCAGCACTGTCTTGAGGCAGAGAGCGAGGAAAGTAAAGCCTTCTTATGTTTGGGATTATTTTACTTTTCCAGAAGGCCAGCAAAAGGTGAATGCACCCTTAGTTACTTGCAGGCTGTGTCAGCGTGTACTTTCTAGAGGTAATCCTGACAGGAAGTATTCCTTTGGGAATCATACCATGATCAGACACCTCAAGGATGTACACAAAAGGACACATGGTCATCTTTTTGGAGGTAACTCTTCAGAAAGACGAGCCAGTACATCCACAGCAGCTCAGCCTGGACCATCATCTGCAGGGCAGACTCCTTCTTCTGCAGGTCAGGTGAGCCCTTCATCTGTGGGGGGAGAATCTCCTTTTGCTGGCCCTCTGGAAATTAACCCTCGGTTTGCGAGGGTTGAAGTACGGTGCGCCACTTGTCACGATCTAATTACTTATAGGGAGACCAGTATTTCCCTAGTGAACAATAAAATAGATCAGCACACTTGTCGTACCGTCTAATATTCCCAATCTTTCTTTCCTCTGTCCCTGCATGAACACAACGGCTCTTTTAAGAGCCAACCTTATCTTTCATCTTTTTTTTACATATGTTTTTAAAATCTTTTTTTTATTTTTTTTTTACCGTACGCGTACGGTAAGCGTACCTTTTTTATTTTTTTTAAAAAAAACACTAAAAATCATTTATCACATTACATTGACTTACCATACTCACTCAAAAAAATATTTATTCATTTGTTTTTTTTAAAAATAGTTTTTAAAATGGTTGTAGTTTTCGAAAATTTTCTATATCGATCTGAAAAAAAAGAAAAAAGTATTAATATTTTTATAACAATTTATAATACAGTACACATATTTACATTTTTTTCCCAAAAATATTTTTGCCTCTTTTAACAATTGGAAATCACTTTTACAGACTGACACATTATGAAACCACTATTTTTGATTTATTTAATTGCACGTGTCCAAGCTGTTTTTTTTTCAGACCACCACCATGTGCATTCTCTGTGACTGCCTACACTCCACCAAGGGCAACCAGCCTTAGTGATGCTGAATGTATTTGCATTACAGACTTAAACCTGAAAACCCCACTGGCTTGTAAATACTGTGCATGACTATACACGGCAAGGACATGGGTGTGTGCTAACCCTCTGCTTATTCCCCCAAAAATTCGCTCCCCCTTTCCATCTAATGCAACTGTGAAATCACCAGAGCAAGACGCAATAAATCTCTGCCTATAATTCTTCTATGCACACAGAGTCATATTTTCACATTAGTCCCAAAACGAAATTTCTTTGCCAATTTGAAAGCACACTTACTGCTCTTTTTTTTTTCAGGGGCAAGTGTAAATCACTTTTACACACTGACACATTATGAAACCACCATGTGTAACTACAACAAAAACAATTCCCATTTCTATTATTCATTTCTTAAGTTACCACATACATACCCTCTCAAACTGTAAACTCACCTTTAAAATTAGTTAGTTGTGAAAGAAATGTGACACTCAAACAGCAGATTATCAGAGCCAGGATCTCTGTTGTGTTCACCTCTCTCCTCTCAGCAGAACCAGATAATGGCAAACTTTCCCTCTATTTTTCCACACATATACATGTAAGTTTCAAATCTCAGTGCTTCCCCCTTTTTTTCACATGTAATCACACATTTCTATTGGTTGAAAACGAACCCTTTTCCAAAAGTACCCTTCCCCCACCTTGACTTCTGCCTAGTACCCTTCCCCCAACTTGACTTCTGCCTGCTACCATAGCAACAGCTCATGGAACACTGCTGTGTGCAGTTAGGTCAGAAGTTCGACACACAATGTTTCAATTCCACAGAGCAAGAGTGCTTGACTTTTCAAACCTAACAGCAAATCCATAGTACTGTTCTTTGGTTACACATTTTTTTGTACCAATACAAAACATGCTTCTATTAATTTACACATACAGCCTAGTTTTTATTCTAGAATGGTATGAAACAGCCAATCAGTTCTTTTTGTTTTGAAAAAAATATGTATGCCTCCATTTCCAAACTGTCTTTCTTTTCATATTGCCATTCTACTGAAAGACACCTCCTGAGTGCATCCAGATCTCCTTTGAAGATGTTCACAGTGTGGATTGTAGGGCACAGCTATGTCTTCTGGAGTGAAAAGTTTGCAGAGAAAACAGATATGGTGAGAGACCTTGCTTTGCCAAATGTAGACATTAAATGGATTGGTCAGAGAGGGTTAAAGTGGCACCAATTGATGCCATTGGTGAAATCCTTCATGCAAATCCAACACCCTGACCTCATAATAGTGCACTGTGGTGGCAATGACCTAGGCACTTTGACTGGGGTAGGTCTGGAAATGCTTATGAAGGACACCTTTGCACAACTGTTTTCACTTTTCCCTAAAACTGCCTTTGTGTTTTCCAACATATGCCAAAGGCAAAAATGGAACTGGTCCAATCATTTCTGTCCACAGATTGACAAAGCAAGAAAGCACGTCAACAAATCTGTTTCTGCTTTCCTCCGTGACTATGGTATGGGTGCCATTTACCACAACAACTTGCGTTACGACATGCAAGACATTTATAGAGGAGATGGTGTGCACTTCAATGATGAAGGGAACAGAGTCTTCCTCTTGAACCTTAGACTCTGCATCGGTACTTACTTGTAGGTACCACTAAAAAAATGACTCCATAAACACAACAGCTCTTTTTAGAGCTCCCTAATTTCTAAACTCTTAAATCTGCTTTTCATTTATTTATTTTTATTTTTTTTACCGTACGCTTACCGTAAGCTTACCGTACGCGTACCCCGTGATTTTTTTTAAAATCAATAAATATTTTTTTTGTACTTTTCTGTCCATCTTTGACCCCCTTACAATTGTTAGGGGGTCTGTAACTCTCCTCATTGCCCCCTTTCCTTGTTTTCACTCTTTTTTTTCAGAGTGAAATACACAAAATGGCGGCCGCCGCTTCCTGGTTTCGGCCGATTCGAATGTTTACTAAGATCTAAGAGCCAATCAGAATCGCGCTCGCGCACGCCACCGTACGCTTACCGTAAGCGTACGGTAAGCGTACCGTAAGCTGGCTCAGATATATATATTGATTTAAAGGCTATTTTCTCAGAATCTACTGAACAGATTTACACCAAACCTACAAAAGGCACTTCCTTGACCTAGGGACTACCTCTCTGCCAAATTTTGAGTAATTCTGTTCAGCCGTTCGGGCTGTAGCTCGTTCTAAAGGTCCTATGGAAAAATGCATGGGAAAAACGCGTTTTGGGACCCCCCTTTTATCTCAGCCCCCGCTTGACGGATCCCCCCGAGACTTTCAGGGTAGGAGCGGAGCGTAGCGCCCCACCTATTTTGAGAAATTCGCGAGGATTCGTCGACCGGCGCCAAAGTTATTCAAAATAGAATGTTGAGGTTTTCCTATGGAAACGTGGTCCTAACTATAACTACCTACTGGCGACCGCCAGTAGGTAATATATATATATATATATATATATATTATCTACTGGCGGTCGCCAGTAGATAGTTATAGTTACAACCTAGTTTCCATAGGAAATCTAAAAATTCTATTTTGAATAACTTTGGCGCCGGTTGACAAATCCTCGCGAAACTTTCAAAACTAATGGAGCGCTCCGCTCAGCTCCTACCCTGAAAGTCTCGGGGTGATTCGTCAAGCGGGGGCCGAGAAAAAGGGGGGTCCCAAAACGCGTTTTCCCCATGCATTTTTCCATAGGACCTTTAGTCGCAGCTACAGCCCGAACGGCTGAACAGAATTACGTGAAATTTGGCAGAGAGGTAGCCATAAGGTCAAGGAAGTGCCTTTTGCAGGTCTGGTGTAAATCTGTTCAGTATTTCCTGAGAAAATAGCATTTAAAAGCATATCAATATCTATACGCGTGCACCGTGCGCACACTGTGCGCGCACCCTGCCGTGCGCGAGCGCAATTCTGATTGGTTGTTAGATGTCGGTAAACATTCGAATCGGTCGAAACCAGGAAGTGTCGGCCGCCATTTTGTCTCTCGCAGTCTGAGGGGGTGAAAAAAAAAGGTGGAGAACGTGAAAAGGGGGCAGAGTGGACAGTTCCTGACCCCCTAGCCTTGGTCAGGGGGTCACAGAAGGACCCCCAAGGGAGAAAAAAACATTTTTTTTTTTTAAATCGCGAGGTGCGCGCACTGCGTGCGCGCAGCACGCACTGGTAACCGTGGGTCGCGCACCGAGCGCCCACAGCGCTTTAAAAAAAAAAAAAAATTCACGGTGCGTGCACGGTGAAAAACCTGAAAAAAAATCATTAATAAATACATAACTTAGCATTTAAAAAACCGTACAAATTCACTGAAAAAACCATAGGTTTCACACACGTTATAGTTACGAATTAGCATTTAAAAAACCTTGCAAATTCACTTAAAAAAACCATAGGTTTCACACATGTTATAGTTAGCTGGACATTTCACTCGTAAAAAACCAATGAAATTCCCCCGTTATAGTTAGTGCAGGCAACTATAACTCACGCGACCGCAATCCTCTGCTGATGACGTCAGATATTACATCACTGATGACATATGTGTCTTTATGAAAAATAAATATTTGTAATATATGTATAGCTAAAGATTAATGGAAGAAGACATGGGTAAATAAGTGTCTAAATACAGTGATGTAATATCTGACGTCATCAGCAGAGGATTGCGGTCGCGTGAGTTATAGTTGCCTGCACTAACTATAACGGGGGAATTTCATTGGTTTTTTACGAGTGAAATGTCCAGCTAACTATAACATGTGTGAAACCTATGGTTTTTTAAGTGAATATATATATGTATATATATATGTATGTATATATATATTCAGTGAAAAAACCATAGGTTTCACACACGTTATAGTTAGGAATTAGCATTTAAAAAACCTTAGAAATTCAGTGAAAAAACCATAGGTTTCACACATGTTATAGTTAGCTGGACATTTTACTCGTAAAAAACCAATGAAATTCCCCCGTTATAGTTAGTTCAGCTAACTATAACTCGCGCGCCCGCAATGCACTGCTGATGACGTCACATATTACATCACTCATGACATGGTCAGTGACATCACTCATGACATCACTGATGACATCTCAAATGACATCACTGATGACCTCACTGATGACATCATCCAGTGAATGTGTGTTTTTCTGAAAATTAAATATGTTTTATATATGTATATCTCAAGGTCGATGGAAGAATAAATGGGTATATTACTGTCTAAATGGATGATTTCTTTTTGAAAAATTGATTGTGTAACTGACTGATTAAGTGTATCATAGTGAATACATGGCTTAGTGAGTAATGTTTAAATATATAAATATCTGTATCAGTCTCTCACTTTGTGTATAAGTGGCTGCATGGGTTGGGGAGTAGCTACATGGGTGTCTATATAGGTTATTAGTTGGTTTTTTGAGTATCAGTATGAGTGTCTGCATGGTTCGGTGGGGGGTATGACGTAGTGCATAGGTGCATGAATGAGTGACTCACTGTTTGTATGTGTTGAACAGAGCATGTGTGCAGGACTGCATGGGTGGATGAGTGTGTGTATGGGTGTGTTAGTGAGTGAATGACTGTCTCAATAGTGTCTTTATGAGTAACTACATATGTTTAAAACTAGTATATGTGACTATTGGTTTATATATGTGAGTATATGTGAGAGTGAGAGATTGAAAGAGTTCCTGTATGAATAAGTATGTATTTCTATAAGTAATTGTTTAAAAGACTAAGTATGTGTAAGTTTCCGTAGAAGTAAGTGTGGTGGTGTGTGTATAACTGTATATGCAAGTAAATGTATGTTTGATTCTTTATTAGCATGAGTGACTATGTGTGTGAGTAGCTCTATGGATGAGTGGCATTGTGTAACAGGATGTATAGGTGTATGAGTACATATGATAAGTGAGTACATGTATGAGTGACTGTATTGGACTGTTGGTGAATGAGTGGATGTGTATGTGGATCTTAGAATTACTGAAGAGGTTGTTGTAACTGTTATTGGTATGTCCATTGTTTTGTAAATTTTAGTCTCTATTTTTGAATGTGTGTATGAAAGGTTTTATTAGGGGAAGAGGAGGTCTGCCACTCTATCACAAGGATGATGTCATCAGTGAGGTCATCAGTGATGTCATTTGAGATGTCATCAGTGATGTCATGAGTGATGTCACTGACCATGTCATGAGTGATGTAATATGTGACGTCATCAGCAGTGCATTGCGGGCGCGCGAGTTATAGTTAGCTGAACTAACTATAACGGGGGAATTTCATTGGTTTTTTACGAGTAAAATGTCCAGCTAACTATAACATGTGTGAAACCTATGGTTTTTTCACTGAATTTCTAAGGTTTTTTAAATGCTAATTCCTAACTATAACGTGTGTGAAACCTATGGTTTTTTCACTGAATTTCTAAGGTTTTTTAAATGCTCATTCCTAACTATAACGTGTGTGAAACCCATGGTTTTTTCAGTGAATTTGCAAGGTTTTTTAAATGCTAATTCCTAACTATAACGTGTGTGAAACCCATGGTTTTTTCAGTGAATTTGCAAGGTTTTTTAAATGCTAATTTTTTTTTTTTCTTCTATTTTTTCTAACATATTTTTATTTTAATTTTCTTACCTTTTATAAAGACTATGATTACATTTTTAAAATTCTTTAATATGTTTTTTTTTATATATTTTTTAAAATAAACATGTAAAATTTATTTGCAGTACTTTTTTTCTATTTTTTTTTTTATTTTTTTAGTACGCGTACCGTAAGCTCACGGTAAGCGTACGGTTTACGCAACGTCCGTAATTTTCCTACGCTGCTTGCGTATAGTTACGCAATTTGCGTAGCCGCGCGTACTCCGCGTGGGACGCGTACGCGTGTACGCTACACGCGCACGTTACGCGGAAGTGCCGGGAGTGACTGTTATGCGCATGCGCGCAAGCGCATGTCTTTTTTACGCGCATGCGCACTTTTGCCGTAAGCGTACCGTAAGCGTACCGTAAGCGTACGGTTGGTCATGTGATCATGAAACACAACTTTTGATTGGTTGAAACTACTTTCAGTTCTAGAACTCTCCTACACCACACCCATTCCCCTCATTTCTGCTTGTGATCCCTTGGGAGAAGGAGCTGGTTTG
This sequence comes from Triturus cristatus, assembly GCF_964204655.1. NCBI lineage: Eukaryota > Metazoa > Chordata > Amphibia > Caudata > Salamandridae > Triturus > Triturus cristatus. The sequence continues at coordinate 1,062,698,352 of NC_140583.1, forward strand.
TCTTTGGGATACGATGGCAGAACAGCAGAGCTCTTCTGAGAGTGAGGCTAGCACTAGCAGCACTGTCTTGAGGCAGAGATCGAGGAAACAAAAGCCCTCTTATGTATGGGATTATTTTACTTTTCCTGAAGGCCAGCAAAAGGTAAATGCACCCTTAGTGACTTGTAAGCTGTGTAAGCGTGTACTTTCTAGAGGTAATCCTAACAGGAAGTATTCCTTTGGGAATCACACCATGAAGAGACACCTCCAGGATGTACACAGAAGGACACATGGTCATCTTTTTGGAGGTAACTCTTCAGAAAGACAAGCCAGTACATCCACAGCAGCTCAGCCTGAACCATCATCTGCAGGGCTGACTCCTTCTTCTGCAGGTCAGGTGAGCCCTTCATCTGTGGGGGGAGAATCTCCTTTTGCTGGCCCTCTGGAAATCAACCCTCGATTTCGGAAGGTTGATATTCGATGCACATTTTGTCAAGATCTAATTTGCTATAGGGAGACCAGTGTTTCCCTAGTGAACAACAAAATAGATCAGCACATTTGTCGCTTTGAATAATTTTCCCATGCTTCCTTTCCTCTGTCCCTGCATGAACACAACGGTTCTTTTAAGAGCCAACCTTATCTTTCATCTTTTTTTTACATATGTTTTTTAAAACTTTTTTTTATTTTTTTTTACCGTACGCGTACGGTGCGCGTACTTTTTTTTTTTTTTTTAAAAACACTAAAAATCAATAAACACATTACAAGGTCCTTGAGAGACTACAATTATTATTATTGACTTACCATACTCACTCAAAAAAATATTTATTCATTTGTTTTTTTAAAAAATAGCTTTAAAAATGGTTCTAGTTTTCGAAAATTTTCTATATGAATCTGAAAAAAAAGAAAAAAGTATTAATATTTTTAAAACATTTTATAATACAGTACACATATTTACATTTTTTTCCCAAAAATATTTTTGCCTTATTTTTGCTGTTTTCAGAATATATTGCATTTCACTATAAATTGTGAAAGCAATTGCATTCATCATTTTACAGCGGGCAAAAAAAAAGAACAATCACAAAGATTGTAATAAAAAAGCCCAGAATCTCTTTTTACTTAAACTTAACATTATAGAAATGCATAATATTCTAAAAAAATATCATCTAATACCAATGCTTATTTCTTTAAAATACCGTCTGATATGTTTGTTTCAGAAGTATAATCACAATATTATATCTCAAATAACTCCAAAATACATCTGATTTCATTTCCTTTAGACCAAATAGTAATTTTAAATTTTTTTTTGGAATAAATTTCCAACGGTAATCCAATAAAATTCTAAAGTTTAATTTGTCCAGATCTCACCGATTCTCTGTAACATTTTGGTTCACGAAAATTTTTTGAATAATTTATTAAGTCCACAATAGAATTGGTTACTTTTCCGCATGGCCAAATAGTAATTTTTTAAATCATTTTTGAAAAAATTTCCAATGGCAGTCCAATAACATTCCAAAATTTAAAATGTGCAGAAGTTACCGATAATCTCTAAATTATTGGTTTTTCAAAGTTTCATTAAAAATTTAAAAAGTCCACATTACAATTGGTTATCTTTCCATTAGGCCAAATGATAATTTAAAAATTCTTTTTTCTACAAAATTGTAATGGTAATCCAGTAAAATGGTAAAATTATTTTGTCGAGATCTTGCCAAATCTGTCTAAAATTTAGGTTTCAGGAAGATTAGATAGGAATTTGCTAAATCAAAAGGCAAACGTTGTTTGAAAATCAATTGGGAATCATTACACAGTGTCCAGCCTTTTTCACATTTAAGATAAACTGTGTAATGTCCAGAAGTAACAGTAGGTCCATCATGGAAAATTATTGCAACAGTTACAAAAGTTTTTCCTGAAATTGATAATTGCTGTCCTGTAAACTTCTTTATTAAAGTATACAATTTTGAACCATCAGCTCTACATCGTTGCATCATTAAAATTACATACTGTCCGTATTCCTTTAAAATTAATGTTGAAAACATGTCAGAATTACACTCACTACATTTCATGCTATGATTAGCATCTTTAACTAATTTTGCAAAAGTGACTGTTTTACTCTCTGGCAATGTCAAATAAATAAATCTTTCATTATCAACAATAGAGCCACATATATTATAACAATTATCACAACTATGTTCCCATTTATAAGAGAGACCAAAAAAAATGTCAATGGGAACTCCTTCTTCTTCCACTACCTGAAGAAAATACATCAAAAATTCATGTGCATCTTGCTGTTCATTTTGAGAAAACTGTGTTCGTCCTGAACATACATCTAAAAGTTTTCTAATTTCAGTAGCACTTTCTATTTGAGTTTTATCTTTACTCAGCTTTTGAAAAAGGAGACTCAGCTCTGAACAGAATCTTTTTCCCTGATTTACTATTATCTGCTCTTGCAAACTTTTCAGATAAAATGCAACATTCAGCACTACATTTGCGTAGCAGTTGACACCAGAGCTATTTTCAAAATGACATCCTACAACCTGTTCTTCATTTTCCTTTTTCTTTTTGCTTGCAATTACATCACTCCTCTTTTTTTTCCTCTTCTCTACATCTTCATTACAGATATTCTCATTTTTTCTTTTACGAGAAACTACACGTTTCTCCAACACAGGATACTGACCTAAATGAGGAGCATAGCTTCTTCTTAATCTATTATACTCCTTTACACAGTTTGTATCAGCACTAACTTTTGAGTCATCAAAGTCTATCATGAATAAACCTGATAATGTTTTCACTCGTGACAAAGCTACATATGCCATACCTTCTTTGAACACAGTTGAACCAATGTTCACAAATGCACAATCTACAGTCAATCCTTGAGACTTGTGAATAGTTACAGCATATGCTAGAGAAAACGGAAACTGCTTCCTACGTACATATAAGTCTTTCACAAGCATAAAACGTACTGTACAACGACAAATATCTTTAACTTCTTCTATCTGATCAAATTTTATTTTTAAACATTCAACTCCTTCTTTTTTCTGGTAATTAATAAAACCCACAACTCTTCCCATCGCTCCATTAACTAAACCTTTTTCAACATCCAAATTTCTCCTTAAAAATACTCTACAGGAGGAGGAGCCTAGCGCGCAACCAAGATGGCCGCGTAGATGCGAGGCTCCCGAGGACCTCCGCGACCTCCTGAATTAATCCTGGCGATATCCTGTCCTTGTTGAGGGGACTGTGTCGGGGAACCCGAGCTGAGGCGCCACCCGTTTTTCGGGCTCGAATCGGACCCCGGACACCGGTGGGAGCACCGATCGAAGGTTGCGGCCTTCTCCTCGCCGGCCCCCCGGATTGGAGTAGTGGGGCGATCCGGGGACAAAGTGAACAACAGCGGCGGGCAAGGCTGGGCGACTCGCGTACCCCGCACTTTCACTTTCGCTTTTGCGCCCTCCTTGCCCTCAAGCGAGGTAGGGTTGCGGAGCGGGGTGCGGTGGTGTGGTCTTGTCCAAGTGCCCGGCTGACCCGCCGGCTGTGGGTTGACCTGCGGTTCGGTGGTCGCCCCCCACCCCCCCCGGAGCCCGTGAATTGGTATAGCGGCCTGTTCGAGGAGATTGGCACGACGGTGGGAGAGCAAGCATGTCCACCAAACAAGATGGCGACCGGGCGAAGGTGAAGACGACCCGCCGTGGCACGGCGCACCAAGCTAACAGTATGGACCGCTACACTCTCCAGAAGGGTTCTCCGGAGACATCGTGCACATCCCCGGCGGGCCCGACGGAAGCATCTGCTCAGCCTGCGGATCTGACCCTCCGGGACGTCATGGGCGCCATCGCAGAGATGAAGGCCTCGGTGGACCAGCGTTTCGACACCCTAGCGCAAAAAATAGACTCGGTCCTGGTGGATGTGAGCCTTGTGAGGGCAGACTTGTCCAAAACGAACGACCGGGTCGATTCCCTGGCCCACACCGCGACGAGCCTCACGACGGATGTGGTGGCCCTCCAAAAGGAGGTGCGCCGGCTTGGCCAGGCGAGCGCCCTGATGGACCGGCGACTGGAGGATTCCGAGGGTCGGGCCCGGAGGAATAATGTCCGTATTGTGGGGGTGCCGGAGGGACGAGAGGCGGAGGCGGCAGATCTTTTTGTGGAAGAATTGATCCTTACCCATCTCCAGCCCCGGGGGCTGAGTAAGCTTTTTGCGGTGGAGCGTGCACACCGGGTCCCTGGGGGCAGACCTAAGACCGGTGCCCCGCCGCGGCCTCTCATCGCCCGGATTTTTAACTTTCGGGACAGAGATGCTATCCTCCAGACCTCCAGGCAACAGGGACCGGTCAAGCTTGACAACATGGATGTGCATTTCTACCCAGACTTTACTCCGGCGGTTCAGAAGCAGAGACAGAGTTTTCTTGGTGTTAAACGTCGCCTACGGGACCTGAACCTTAAGTACTCAATGCTTTTTCCAGCTAAGCTGAGGGTGGAGGTGGATGGTCGCACGCACTTCTTTGACCGGCCCGAGGCGGCTGGGGACTGGTTGGACACTCTGCCTGGAGATCGGGGCCGGGGGGGCGGGGGGTGCGCGGCTGGCGAGGAGGGCCCGCCGGATCAGAATTGAGGGGTGACTGAATAGGCCTTGCTCTGGACGATGTTCCTTCCCCATTTATTGATTGCATATGTTCCTATGGAGGTCGTGCGGGGTCTGTTGGGGGCTTCCCTCCTCCTCTGGGGGACTAGTTAGTTTTTAGCTATGGGGCGACAGGCACACTGCACTTTGGGGGGGCTGTCTGGGCTCATGCAGGGGTGCAGGGAGGGGGGAGTTCTGTTGGGATGGGGGGGTGGGGGGGGTGTGTTGTTTGTTTGCACCGCAAGGCAAACCCGTTACTGTATTGTTGTTTTTAAGATGCTCTGTGGGGGACGACCGATTGTTTCGACGTATGATGGGGGGTAGGGATTTGACTGTGTTGTCATGGAATGTTAACGGCCTGGGGGATAGGATTAAGCGTGGTGTGGTCCTGCAGTACTTGAAACGTATTTCACCAGATGTTGTCTTCCTGCAGGAGACACACCTTATAGGTAACTCCTTTCAGGCAATGAATCGGCGGGGCTATCGTTTGGCGGCCCATTCTGGCTTCACTTCGGGCTCGCGGGGGGTGGGTATTATGATCAAGAACTCGCTCCCGTTGGAGATCGATGAGGTGCGCCATGATGAGAGGGGACGCTACACTGTCCTGGTGGGAAGAATGGAGGGTAGAGTGTTTATTTTGATATCAGTGTACGTCCCGCCTGGGTTACAAGCCACCACATTCGCGGACCTGGGGCGCCTCCTCCTGGACCTTCCGAGTGGCCTGCTGGTGGTTGGAGGGGACTTTAATGCGGTAGCTTCTGGGTCTATGGATCGCCATCCCCCCAGGGACCTCCCCCGGGCACAGGCGTGGCTGCCCGGCCTTTTAGACACGCTGGGCCTGGTGGATTGCTGGCGACTAAAGCATCCCGCACAGCGGCAATACACCTTCCACTCGGGTGCCCATGGTAGCCTCTCGCGGCTTGATTACATCCTTGTCCCGGCGGCCCATGCAGGGAGGGTGGGGGAGGTGCGCCATCTGGCGCGGGGTATCTCAGACCACTCCCCATTGCTGTTACATTTCGATGTCTTCCCGAGGGGGGATGGCAGGGTGGCTCCAATCAATGCATGTTATTTGCGCGACCCCACCATTCGTGCCGATTTGATCAAATCCTTACAGCGTTATTTCGACGAGAATGTGGGGTCGGTCCCTTCGGCCATCTCCCTGTGGGAGGCTTTTAAGGTAGTTCTTAGAGGGGAGGCCCTCTCCTTTATCTCCCATGCCCGGCGGCGCGAGCGGGAGGAGGTGACCCGGGTAGAGGCCGAGATTGCAGAACTGGAGGGTGACCTGGGGAGCGGGGTAACAGATGCCAAGCTGCATGTTCTACACCTAAAGCAGGCGGCCTATCGGGCCCTCGTCACGGAGGCGGCCAGGGGCCTCAGTCGAGAGCAGCAGGGGCGATTGTATGATGTGGGTGATAAGGCTGGCAAATTGATTGCGTGGCTGGATAAGAGGGAGAGAGCGAGTCGCGTGGTTCCTTTGATTGAGAGTGCGGATGGTGCGTGTGTCACCGAGCCGGAAGCCATTGTCTCCTGCTTTGCGGATTATTTCCGCGAAGTCTACTCCCCGGTTTCCCCCTGCTCGGAGGACGATTCCCATGCCCTGCTTCGGGACATTGCACTGCCCTCCCTTACGGTGGAGGACAGGGATTCGCTGGACGCTCCTCCCACCTCGGACGAAATTGCCTTGGCTATTCGCTCGGTTGCATCCGGCAAGGCCATGGGCCCCAATGGTATCCCCATCGAACTATACAAGCTACGCCCGGATGTGTTGGCGCCCCACCTGCGCGCGATGTTCCTGGCGGCACACTCGCAGGGTTCCCTCCCGCCGGACCAGCGTCTGGCCACAATCGTGGTGATCCACAAGGAGGGGAAGCCCCGTGAACGGGTCGCATCCTATCGGCCGATCTCGCTCTTGAACGCGGAGCCCAAAATCCTCGCCAAGGTGTTGGCCAACCGGTTGGTTGGCGTGGTGGGTGATTTGGTCCACCAAGACCAATCTGGCTTTATACCACACCGCAACACGGCGCTCAATCTGCGGCGCTTGCACGGTGTGCTCGCGCGTGTCCCATTTGTGCGGGAGCCGGCCATCTTAGCGTCCTTGGACGCCACCATGGCGTTTGACACGCTTGAGTGGCCATACATCTGGGCGATGCTGGCGAAATTTGGATTTGGACCGGGCTTTATTAGCTGGGTCAAATTGTTGTACTCGGGCCCCTTGGCGCAGGTGGTGGTGAATGGGCGAGTCTCGGTCCCATTCGCGCTGGGGCGGGGCACACGACAGGGTTGCCCCTTGTCACCTCTCCTGTTTGCACTGGCCCTGGAGCCCCTGGCGGAGTGGCTGCGGTGGCACCCTTCCATCCGTGGTCTCCGCTGGACCCCCGAGCATGAGGACCGTGTGTCCCTCTATGCTGATGATATCCTCCTGTATCTCGCCTCCCCGCGTAAATCACTGATCGTCCTGGTTGATGTTTTGCGCTCATTCGGTCGCAACTCAGGCCTTGTCATCAACTGGGCGAAATCCTGTGTATATGTGCTTTCCGGGGAGGCTCCGGTCCTACCACGGGACTGTCCGATCCAGATTGCCTCCCAGGGGTTTCGGTACCTGGGTATATATATCACTCTTGACCCGGAGGCCCGCTATGAGCGGAATTTGCTGCCCCCCCTCCAGCGCTTGAAGGAGGACGTGGTGCGCTGGCGGCGTCTGCCGCTTTCGCCGCTCGGCCGAGCGGCCTTGTTTAAAATGATGTCCTTGCCGCGCTTCCTCTACGCCCTCCAGAATACTATGGACTTGGTTCCGGCACGCTACTTCCGTGAGGTGGAGGGCCTCCAGCGGCGCCTGTTCTGGGACGGGAGGCCGCGCATTGCTTTGGCTAAATTGACGCTCCCGTGGTACGATGGGGGGGTCGCCCTCCCGGACATTAAACGGTATTACTGGGCCACCCAACTGGCTGCAATTAATCATGGCCTTTACGGGCCCGCCTTGAACCCGGCGTTTGAGATGGACAAGATGCTCCTGCCCGGTGGCGACTACAATCGAGCGCTTTACTCTGCCGCGCCCGACCCCCGTCTGACGGGACCGACGCGTGTCATGGTGCGTGTCTGGCACGCGGCTAATGCAGCTATGGGATGGAAGGACCGTTTGACCCGGGCGTCACCGCTATATGCGTCTGAGAGGTTGGGCTCCCTGTGGACATCGAAGGGCTTTGAGAAGTGGGACACGATCGGAATCAGCACTGTGGGAGATCTCTGGACGAGGGGGGGATTCAAGACTTTTGCGACGCTGCAGACGGAGTTTCAGCTGCAGGGCAGTGAGTACTTTCGGTACCTACAAGTCCGCCATGCGCTGGGCTCCGTCTTCCCGGATGTCGCGTCCATTCCGGAGTCTTCCCCCCTGGAGGACAGAGTGCTGGATGGCCATGTCCCAGACAGCACGATCTCCCTCATATATAAAAAACTGATCAACGACAGATCGTGCCTGCTGACTAGTCTCCGCGAGGCCTGGGTTGCCGACGGGCTAGAGCTGGACGACGAGGATTGGATTTCCGCGGTGGCCTCTCCAAAAGAGGTGGCCATCCCGGCTCGCCTTCGTTTCGTCCAGCTTAAGATCCTTCACCGGGTTTACGTGACGGGGCCAAGGCTTCTACGTATGGGCTTTGCTGGTGACGGAATGTGTAAGCGTGGCTGTGGCGCGTTGGCAACTTTCATGCATATACTGTGGGAGTGCCCAAAGGTGGAGCGATTCTGGCGTGGTGTGCATGAGGTCCTGCGTGTGGTTACGCGTGTCGCGTTGTTGCCGGAAGCGAGGAGATGCTTGCTGAATGTGTGGGAGCCAAATGACTACTCGGTCCCGCAGACGCGGTGGGTGACTCTGGGATACATGATAGCTAAGCGTGACATTGCTCAATTGTGGGGATCCCAGAGGCCCCCTGCGGTGTTGGCCTGGAAAGAACATATGGATTGGTGTATGTTTCGTGAAAAGGTGGTGTATGTGGCGAGGGGTAAGCCTGGGGCGTGGGTGAAAATCTGGGGCCCCTGGAACGCCTACCGCGGGGGTATTTGTGAGCCGCCGCTGCTACCGGCTGCCTCGCCTGCTCCGTCTCCCTAGATGGCCCCCCTCCCTCGGCCTTGGGCACGCGGTCCCCCAGTCCCTGATCTATTCCCATTCCCCTCTCCAGAGTTCTGCTGCTGGTTGGGATCCCCCACTTATGGAGCACGTGCTGTCACTTTGGATCGCGGGTTGCCTTGCGGGTGTGGTTATTTGTGTTGTTTTGTTTCGATAAAAGGGAACCGTACTGTGGGCATGGAGCTATGCGGCCTGCAACATTGATTTCTCCTGTTTTGCTAATCTGCACTGCCAAGAGACTCTTACTGTATGTATGCAATATGCTTTTGTCACTCTAGCGGCCGGCCGAGTGGTTGTGGGCCCATACCTGTAACTTTTTCAAACTGCAATAAACGGTTTCAAAAAAAAAAAAAAAAAAAAAAAAATACTCTACAGTTCATGCAAACATATAGATTTTTTTCTAATCCAGCTGTTTTGGAGATGTTCTTCTCTAGTGAGTCCAATTTATTTTTCAGTTTGCCTGTTACTGTGACACTAATTCTTCCATCCTCAATTTTGTCCACTGCTTCCAATTTCCTGATCTCTTCCTTTTCCAATTTCAAAAGCTCCTCATTGAATATTGAGCATTCACGTAGAGTTGGCATTAAGCAGATGACACTTTTGTTTTCTGCAATGTTCTTGTATATCTTCTCTGCAACTATTTCTTCCTTTGGAAATAAATTATGTAGCAGCCGACTCTGTAATGTTTTTTTGCCAACTTCTGTGAGTAGTCCAATCCTGATATCTTTCAGAATACTTCCATATTCTTCATCGTTTGCTTGCCTCATATTAGTAGTAAGTTCCTTGTACTCAAAGAAGGACCAAATATTTGTATTTCCGATGCTTCCCAATGACTTCTTCGTGTCTTCATGTGTGACAGTATTAAACACTGGTTGTCCTTTAACTGGAGTAAGTTGCAAAAGATCTCCAAAAACTATGACGTGTTTTCCACCAAATAACATGTCATAGTCTGTCTTCAAAATTTGCTGCATTCTTAAATGCACAAAGGCAAGCATTAAGTTTGATACCATGCTCACCTCATCAATAATGAGAACTTGCATCTTCTTCAATACTCTTGAAACTTCCAAGGATGCTTCTCCAGTTAGCTTGTTGAATTGTATTTTGTTCTCATGCTCCACTGGTAACATTAGCAAACGATGTAAAGTGATTCCTTTTATGTTATATGCTGCTAACCCAGTTGGAGCAGTAACCACACAAGACAAAGTAGAATCCGTTTTTTGCTTTAGGTAGCTTCTGATGACTTTTATTAGGAAACTTTTTCCAGTTCCAGCTTGTCCGCTTACATACATCCTGATTGGATGAAATGATGTGCATGAGCACTCTTTTTTTTCATGTAGAAATCCGTGATCAATTTTGTTTTTGATCTCTTCATAAATTTGTTGCTGCTCTTGATTCAGTTGTCTTTCCAAATTTTCTAAGTCTATAAATTCTTCTTGAGCTTGATTCATAGCCGTTTCCACTTCATTCATGGCTATTGATGCTTCATTTTCAATGATTGGTTGTCCTAGGGGATCTTGACTGAGTGTTCCTGAACTTTGGCTGTCCTGAGAACTATCTCTAGCGATTTCTGCTGCAATTGTAGTTTCCTGATCAATTTCTTCATTTAACATTTGCAGATAAGTTGAGAATGTACTGCATTGTATGCTGTCTTTGCAAGCATTAAAAGAATCTTCATAGCTCTGGAATTCTCCCAGTAGTTCATCCTCTGTACGCCATGGTTTAAACAACTGTAAAAGAGCCAAGTAGTAAAATTCCTTCTTGTCAGTAGTGTCGCAACTCAGCTTCCGGTGATTTATCAAACTTCCTTTTGTTTGCTTCACCAAACATCCTTCTTCACCAACGACTTTATATTTTCCATTATTGATGTCTTCTGTGGCTTTCCGTGAATAAATGTAGTTCTGCAGCACTTCATAGAGACACATGTTCTCCAGATGTTGACTTCTCTTGGGATAATATGTGTCCAACATGTTTGTTTTCAAAATATCTGTACTTTCTGGGTCATTCTCGGCCAAATATTCAATTTCTCCTACAGATTTCAGTACCCGATTTCTCATTGCTGCAAGGCCTAAACTTGCCCAAATTATTCTTCTTGACCTCGAGTAGAGACTTGCAGAAGATAACCTATCTGAACATTCGTAGGATCCAATTTCTCGATGCGATAACATCTTCAAACTGAAACTGTACAGCTTCTTACTGACAGTCTTCTCGTGAGAAATCTCTTCCCACATTTCCTTCAATTCTGTTTTTTCTGATTTCGTAATGTAAGACGTTACATATCGAGCAACAGCAATGGAATTGTCAGCTACATACTGTATATCCATGTTAGCGTTCCACATGGATAAAATCACTGGGTTGTAGTCATTTATATTTTTTGATTCTTCTTTTCTTTTTAGGTTGTAGGTATTCTTAGGTGATTTTCTTGTGATAGTATGTCTCACAGCTGACATAAAACTGTTGACTCTTCCATTTGAAAGAACAGGTCTAGGAAATCCAAATCGACATTTAGTGTAGTATTTTTCTTTGCTCTTGTATTTCCGTCGACAGTATTTTCCACACCGATGACTTTGGAAACGTAAAACTTGCTCCTTTAACTTGTTCTCTTCTGTGCTTTTTGGTATAGCACATGTTGCATATTCTTCAATGTAAGATAACACTGCTTCATCAGCATCTGTTCCAAACTTTGGGGCATCCTTGATCCACAACAGCATATGAATATGAGGAGCACCTCTTGCCTGGTACTCTTTTCTCCAAAAGAAATCCACTACTTCTCCAAGGGGTGGATTTTTTTTATTGCAGATGAAGGACATCATAGCCTCAAATCTATGATTGAAATATCTGCAAACATTAACCGGATCCAATGAGCACAGTTCTCCTGCTGTCTTGTATTCGATGTTTTTAATGTTTGAATTGGCCTCTCGTAGAAAATCCAGTAAATCATCCCAAGCGTACTCGGCACAGCTTAGGGTAAGGAACCATGTTGGTGTTCCTAAATTCCGTAACATGCATTTTAGTTCACCATGGCGTCGGTACCAATATTCATTTGTCCCACGCTGACAAGCCATCAGATTGATCAGTTGTGTTTCCAAATGATCATCTCGGTGCTGCACTTTCTCCATAAAATCCTTAGCAGACACATTTTGTAAATGTACTCCACTTTTTAAAATGTGATTTACTGCATAAGACAGTGCAGACAAGTCGCTTTCAAATAAAAGATGGAACAAATAAGGAATACTTTGTCGAAATCTGGGATCTTCAGCATATAGTCTTGTAGTCCGATACTCAGAAGCTGGAATCTGTTCTGGACGTTCATCGTATCGTCCTCCTTTTCCTTTAGGAAACAGCTGGGGAAAACATCGAGCTTCCAAGCTCTCCTCCCATACACTCACGGGAGTTCCTTTTGCTTTCTTCATCTGAAAGAGATCAATATTGTCTCCCATAACTTCTTTCGAATGAAGAGGATGTATGCTAAAATGTTCATAAATTTCTTCTTCCTTTGACTTGTCCACTTTTTCAATTTGTCCAGTTGGTATTTCTGTGTCTTCTTGTAAATCTTCTTCTTCTTCTTCTTCTTCTATATAAATTGATTCATGCCATTTGTTATTTTTTTTCAAATACAAATTTGCTCTTTGTACTTTCCGCACATCTGCCAGCTCCTGCCAAATCTTCTTATTCTTTGTAGGTACACCATTAACCAGAATAATTAATGGTTCAGTTTCCAAAGTATCCGCATCAATAGTTTCCATATTTTTTTTCAAATCCAAGGGCAAATACACCACTCTACCTTTTAAACCTCTCAGTAAATCTGAAGGAGGTAATTTACCAGTTTTGGGCTCCATACGTACTATGGTCTGGAACGGATGAACACATTGAATGAGTATAGACTCATATGTATTTAATTCAGAAAGTTCAGCAGGAATAGCATCCAATTCTAAATTATTATATACAGCTCTGGTCGGCATTCTATTTTCCTCTAACTTGTTGTAACAGTATTTACAAATACGCTGATCTTCACCCAATTCAAAACAATTTTCTAGAAATATATATGTGGCAAAATCCTTCCACTTATAATTATCTTCATTTTCACTCTTTCTGTAGAGATCAACATTCCTAGTTTGTTTTCTATAATGAGTTCTGCGGCAACAAATACAAGTAAAATTTGGTCTTTCATTAGAGACTATTGCAAATTTTGTTATGTGATCATTAAATGTGTTACTTACAGAGGGTTCTACATTCTCTTCCACTTCTTCCTCATTTACTGTGTCCTTCTCTGCACTGTTTTGTTCAGGACCAAAGTAACAAAACTGAATTTCATCAACAACCTTCTCTACATCTGATACTGTTCCTCGGAACAGAGCCCTATTCAATTCATTTAACTTTATTGCTGGACTTTTGGCAAAATACAACCGTCTCACAAACTTTCTCATTTCAGTATGATGAACAGCCAGCATCCTAAAATGATGGAAAACACTATTGCACACTTTTCTAGATAGACAAGCCAGAGAATGACCCTGCAAACCAGTATTCTCTCTCACTCTGCATGGATCCAGACTTTGAAGCACCTTAATCTTCTGTTTTACACTTTTTTTACTATATTCTCTTAGAAACTCTCGAAATTTGTCAATAGATTCCTGACGCACAGTGCAAATACTACTACAATTCCAAGTGTACACTGGGGCTTTAGGACGTCTCCCCATTGCCTCATCTGCCATCACTTGTACCTCATCTCTTGGAACCATTATCTCCTTCTCCATTATGCAACCATTTGTTACTTCGTATGAACGACCTCTGGTGTCAACTGCATGCAGCAAACTATTACTTTGAAAATAGCTCTCTTCATTAAAAAAAGGTTCACTACTTGAACTATGCATCCACTTTCCTAAAAACACTTTACAAAAGTTTGTTCTGTTCACTACTCTTTTCCTTTTGCTATGTGATTTCAGTACATTAACCATTTTGTCTAATGTACGCATCCTATTCAAAATTAATATGAATAGTTTCCTTTTTAATTCTAATGCCTTTGCTGCAATGGCTTCAATTTCTTTTTTTCTCTTGTAATATTTTGCCTTTTGCTTATATTTCTTCACATCCTTTATCAAATTGGACATAACTCTTCTCTGAAACATTTTTCTACGTATCTCTTTAAACGCTGTTTTTCTGTTTATGTAAATCTTTTCAGTTGCAGAAGGTATATTTGCATTAACTAAATTCTCAATTTTTTCCTGTTCTGTTCGTTTCGTAACATTCTTTCCAGTACAGACATTTTGTACATGTTTCCTTGTTTTGAATATATTTTTAAGAAATTGTTTTTTCTGCTTACCAGAAGATTTTTTCTTTTTCCCAACATGAGCATCTTCTACTAACTTTGGTCCTCCAGTTGTCTTCAAATATAGTTTTTTTTTTAGCGTTTTTTGAACTCTGGATTTTGTAGGCATCTTAAATTTTGTTCACTGCTCTTCAGCAATACCTGAAAAAAACTAAAAAAAAATTCCTTTATTGTATTTAAATATATTACTACATTTCTTTTCACAATAGTCACAAAACGAAATTTCTATGCCAATTTGAATGCACACTAACTGCTCTTTTTTTTGGGCAAGTGAAAATCACTTTTACAAACTCTCACATTATGAAACCACTTTTCAGATTTTTTAAAAAGCCCATGTCCAGACTGCTACACTACAGCAAGGGCAACCAGCCTTAGTGATGCTGAATGTATTTGCATTACAGACTGAAACCTGAAAACCCCACTCGCTTGTAAATACTGTGCATGATTATACATGGCAAGCACATGGGTGTGTGCTAAGAGTCTGCTTCTTCCCCCAAAAATTCGCTCCCCCTTTCCATCTAATGCAACTGTGAAATCACCAGAGCAATACGCAATAAATCTCTGCCTATAATTCCTCTCTGCACACAGAGTCATGTTTTCACATTAGTCCCAAAACGAAATTTCTTTGCCAATTTGAAAGCACACTTACTGCTCTTTTTTTTTCGGGGCAAGTGAAAATCACTTTTACAGACTGACACATTATGAAACCACTTTTTTTGATTTATTTAAATGCACATGTCCAAACTGTTTTTTCAGACCACCACCATGTGTATTCTCGGTGACTGCCTACACTCCAGCAAGGGCAACCAGCCTTAGTGATGCTGAATGTATTTGCATTACAGACTGTAACCTGAAAACCCCACTCGCTTGTAAATACTGTGCATGATTATACATGGCAAGCACATGGGTGTGTGCTAAGAGTCTGCTTCTTCCCCCAAAAATTCGCTCCCCCTTTCCATCTAATGCAACTGTGAAATCACCAGAGCAATACGCAATAAATCTCTGCCTATAATTCCTCTCTGCACACAGAGTCATGTTTTCACATTAGTCCCAAAACGAAATTTCTTTGCCAATTTGAAAGCACACTTACTGCTCTTTTTTTTTTCGGGGCAAGTGAAAATCACTTTTACAGACTGACACATTATGAAACCACTTTTTTTTATTTATTTAAATGCACATGTCCAAACTGTTTTTTCAGACCACCACCATGTGTATTCTCGGTGACTGCCTACACTCCAGCAAGGGCAACCAGCCTTAGTGATGCTGAATGTATTTGCATTACAGACTGAAACCTGAAAACCCCACTCGCTTGTAAATACTGTGCATGATTATACATGGCAAGCACATGGGTGTGTGCTAAGAGTCTGCTTCTTCCCCCAAAAATTCGCTCCCCCTTTCCATCTAATGCAACTGTGAAATCACCAGAGCAATACGCAATAAATCTCTGCCTATAATTCCTCTCTGCACACAGAGTCATGTTTTCACATTAGTCCCAAAACGAAATTTCTTTGCCAATTTGAAAGCACACTTACTGCTCTTTTTTTTTTCGGGGCAAGTGAAAATCACTTTTACAGACTGACACATTATGAAACCACTTTTTTTGATTTATTTAAATGCACATGTCCAAACTGTTTTTTCAGACCACCACCATGTGTATTCTCGGTGACTGCCTACACTCCAGCAAGGGCAACCAGCCTTAGTGATGCTGAATGTATTTGCATTACAGACTGTAACCTGAAAACTCCACTCGCTTGTAAATACTGTGCATGATTATACATGGCAAGCACATGGGTGTGTGCTAAGAGTCTGCTTCTTCCCCCAAAAATTCGCTCCCCCTTTCCATCTAATGCAACTGTGAAATCACCAGAGCAATACGCAATAAATCTCTGCCTATAATTCCTCTCTGCACACAGAGTCATGTTTTCACATTAGTCCCAAAACGAAATTTCTTTGCCAATTTGAAAGCACACTTACTGCTCTTTTTTTTTTCGGGGCAAGTGAAAATCACTTTTACAGACTGACACATTATGAAACCACTTTTTTTGATTTATTTAAATGCACATGTCCAAACTGGTTTTTCAGACCACCACCATGTGTATTCTCGGTGACTGCCTACACTCCAGCAAGGGCAACCAGCCTTAGTGATGCTGAATGTATTTGCATTACAGACTGAAACCTGAAAACCCCACTCGCTTGTAAATACTGTGCATGATTATACATGGCAAGCACATGGGTGTGTGCCAAGAGTCTGCTTCTTCCCCCAAAAATTCGCTCCCCCTTTCCATCTAATGCAACTGTGAAATCACCAGAGCAATACGCAATAAATCTCTGCCTATAATTCCTCTCTGCACACAGAGTCATGTTTTCACATTAGTCCCAAAACGAAATTTCTTTGCCAATTTGAAAGCACACTTACTGCTCTTTTTTTTTTCGGGGCAAGTGAAAATCACTTTTACAGACTGACACATTATGAAACCACTTTTTTTGATTTATTTAAATGCACATGTCCAAACTGTTTTTTCAGACCACCACCATGTGTATTCTCGGTGACTGCCTACACTCCAGCAAGGGCAACCAGCCTTAGTGATGCTGAATGTATTTGCATTACAGACTGAAACCTGAAAACCCCACTCGCTTGTAAATACTGTGCATGATTATACATGGCAAGCACATGGGTGTGTGCTAAGAGTCTGCTTCTTCCCCCAAAAATTCGCTCCCCCTTTCCATCTAATGCAACTGTGAAATCACCAGAGCAATACGCAATAAATCTCTGCCTATAAATCCTCTCTGCACACAGAGTCATGTTTTCACATTAGTCCCAAAACGAAATTTCTTTGCCAATTTGAAAGCACACTTACTGCTCTTTTTTTTTTCGGGGCAAGTGAAAATCACTTTTACAGACTGACACATTATGAAACCACTTTTTTTGATTTATTTAAATGCACATGTCCAAACTGTTTTTTCAGACCACCACCATGTGTATTCTCGGTGACTGCCTACACTCCAGCAAGGGCAACCAGCCTTAGTGATGCTGAATGTATTTGCATTACAGACTGAAACCTGAAAACCCCACTCGCTTGTAAATACTGTGCATGATTATACATGGCAAGCACATGGGTGTGTGCTAAGAGTCTGCTTCTTCCCCCAAAAATTCGCTCCCCCTTTCCATCTAATGCAACTGTGAAATCACCAGAGCAATACGCAATAAATCTCTGCCTATAATTCCTCTCTGCACACAGAGTCATGTTTTCACATTAGTCCCAAAACGAAATTTCTTTGCCAATTTGAAAGCACACTTACTGCTCTTTTTTTTTCGGGGCAAGTGAAAATCACTTTTACAGACTGACACATTATGAAACCACTTTTTTTGATTTATTTAAATGCACATGTCCAAACTGTTTTTTCAGACCACCACCATGTGTATTCTCGGTGACTGCCTACACTCCAGCAAGGGCAACCAGCCTTAGTGATGCTGAATGTATTTGCATTACTGAGTCCAACCTCAAACCCTTAAACTATTCTTTTTTTTTCCAGTACACCTTAATTTATTGTGAAAACATACTCCATATTATTTTACATGTTCCTCACATTTAAATTTCTCCCAAAACAGAAAATGATAAACGCAACTACAACAAAAACAATTTCCATTTCTATTATTCATTTCTTAAGTTACCACATACATCCCCTCTCAAACTGTAAACTCACCTTTATAATTAGTTAGTTGTGAAAGAAATGTGACACTCAACAGCAGATTATCAGAGCCAGGATCTCTGTTGTGTTCACCTCTCTCCTCTCAGCAGAACCAGATAATGGCAAACTTTCCCTCTATTTTTCCACACATATACATGTAAGTTTCAAATCTCAGTGCTTCCCCCTTTTTTTCAAATGTAATCACACATTTCTATTGGTTGAAAACCAACCCTTTTCCAAAAGTACCCTTCCCCCAACTTGACTTCTGCCTAGTACCCTTCCCCCAACTTGACTTCTGCCTGCTACCATAGCAACAGCTCATGGAACACTGCTGTGTTGAGTTAGGTCAGAAGTTCGCCAAACAATGTTTCAATTCCACAGAGCAAGAGTGCTTGACTTTTCAAACCTAACAGCAAATCCATAGTACTGTTCTTTGGTTACACATTTTTTTGTACCAATACAAAACATGCTTCTATTAATTTACACATACAGCCTAGTTTTTATTCTAGAATGGTATGAAACAGCCAATCAGTTCTTTTTGTTTTGAAAAAAATATGTATGCCTCCATTTCCAAACTGTCTTTCTTTTCATATTGCCATTCTACTGAAAGACACCTCCTGAGTGCATCCAGATCTCCTTTGAAGATGTTCACAGTGTGGATTGTAGGGCACAGCTATGTCTTCTGGAGTGAAAAGTTTGCAGAGAAAACAGATATGGTGAGAGACCTTGCTTTGCCAAATGTAGACATTAAATGGATTGGTCAGAGAGGGTTAAAGTGGCACCAATTGATGCCATTGGTGAAATCCTTCATGCAAATCCAACACCCTGACCTCATAATAGTGCACTGTGGTGGCAATGACCTAGGCACTTTGACTGGGGTAGGTCTGGAAATGCTTATGAAGGACACCTTTGCACAACTGTTTTCACTTTTCCCTAAAACTGCCTTTGTGTTTTCCAACATATGCCAAAGGCAAAAATGGAACTGGTCCAATCATTTCTGTCCACAGATTGACAAAGCAAGAAAGCACGTCAACAAATCTGTTTCTGCTTTCCTCCGTGACTATGGTATGGGTGCCATTTACCACAACAACTTGCGTTATGACATGCAAGACATTTATAGAGGAGATGGTGTGCACTTCAATGATGAAGGGAACAGAGTCTTCCTTTTGAACCTTAGACTCTGCATCGGTACTTACTTGTAGGTACCACTAAAAAAATGACTTCATAAACACAACAGCTCTTTTTAGAGCTCCCTAATATCTAAACTCTTAAATCTGCTTTTCATTTATTTTTTTTTATTTTTTTTACCGTACGCTTACCGTAAGCTTACCGTACGCGTACCCCGTGATTTTTTTAAAAATCAATAAATGTTTTTTTTGTACTTTTCTGTCCTTCTTTGACCCCCTTACAAATGTTAGGGGGTCTGTGACTCTCCTCATTGCCCCCTTTTCTTGTTTTCACTCTTTTTTTTCAGAGTGAAATACACAAAATGGCGGCCGCCGCTTCCTGGTTTCGGCCGATTCGAATGTTTACTAAGATCTAAGAGCCAATCAGAATCGCGCTCGCGCACGCCACCGTACGCTTACGGTAAGCGTACGGTAAGCGTACCGTAAGCGGGCTCAGATATATATATTGATTTAAAGGCTATTTTCTCAGAATCTACTGAACAGATTTACACCAAACCTACAAAAGGCACTTCCTTGACCTAGGGACTACCTCTCTGCCAAATTTCGAGTAATTCTGTTCAGCCGTTCGGGCTGTAGCTCGTTCTAAAGGTCCTATGGAAAAATGCATGGGAAAAACGCGTTTTGGGACCCCCCTTTTATCTCAGCCCCCGCTTGACGGATCCCCCCGAGACTTTCAGGGTAGGAGCGGAGCGTAGCGCCCCACCTATTTTGAGAAATTCGCGAGGATTCATCGACCGGCGCCAAAGTTATTCAAAATAGAATGTTGCGGATTTCCTATGGAAAAGGGGTCCTAACTATAACTACCTACTGGCGACCGCCAGTAGGTAATATATATATTCACTGAAAAAACCATAGGTTTCACACACGTTATAGTTAGCTGTACATTTCACTCGTAAAAAACCAATGAAATTCCCCCGTTATAGTTAGTGCAGGCAACTATAACTCACGCGACCGCAATCCTCTGCTGATGACATATGTGTCTTTATGAAAAAAAAATATTTGTAATATATGTATAGCTAAAATTTAATGGAAGAAGACATGGGCAAATAAGTGTCTAAATACAGTATTAGCATCAGCAGAAGATTGCGGTCGCGGAGGAGCCAAGATGGCGACCGAGACGGCAGCGTAGATTCCCGGCTCCGTGAACCTCCGCATCCCGCACGGATATCCTGTACTAGATCCTCAGCTTGCGCCATGGGATCGTGTTTGTGAAGGAGAGTGGCAACCGATCGTGTGACTCCGGGGTTTCTGGCTACTGTACCGCCTGAGAAATTTGCGGATGAACTTTGCGGCCCGTGCGGCCCCGGAGCCGGGACCTCGAGTGGACGCCTTGGCCGGGTGGCAGTTTAACAACAACGGCCTGTGGTGACTGGGTGGAGTCGGTCCACCGGAGCGGTGCTGCCCCCGGCCTGCATTTCGCCACGGCCGCTCCCGTTGCTGAAGCGTAGTGGATCGAGGGCATGCCCGGGGGTGCAGTTCTCAGACTCTTCGGTGTTTGCCCCTGCCTTTGACGGTGAGCTGCCCGGACACCACCCCTGGCTCGCCCTGATCCTTGCAGACTGCTCCCGGATTTTCGCGGCCGCTGGTCCTTGGTGGAGACGACTGTTGCCCGAGTCCACGCAACGGCTGAATTTGTACCTGCCCCCGGACCCCTGTCTCCAGCGACGTGGACCCCGAGGTGCTTGTCCCTGGGTCCCGGCCCCCATACGAGTCGGGCCTCCCCCGGCGGCCATCTTGTTGCGATGCCGCCTACTATCCTGTCCACCGGGTCGCAGCAGGATTGGGAGTGTGTGACTTTTGGGAGTGTGGCAGAGCGACCGCGGGGAGCAGTGCTGGGGTACGGCGACCTCCTTGAGGCCCTTGGTGCCCTTCATTTCTCCTTGGCTCGTGGCATCGAGGTCTTGGGGAGTAAGATCGACGGTGTGGCATCAGCGTTGGGACAATGGCGGCATGCTAGTCCACAGCTACACAGGGACTTCCTACACTGCACACAGGAGGATAATGTCGCGGCCATCCCTGCGATTAGTGCGCAGCCGGACACTCCGGACAGTATGCTACCGTATGATCGGCTGACTGAGGGTTTGCTCTGTTCCGGAGGTAGTGGTTCCGAGTGGAAGGTGGTGGCCTCGTCCCGTGTACGACCTCCGGTGACCCAGGGACTTTACCAGCAATGTCTGTCTACTTTGGATGATTCAGCCTTCCCGGACCTTGTGTGCAGTACAGATCCTGGGGCAGCACTGGGAAAGACGTCCCTCCGAGATGCGGACTGTGTTGGCGTTCTGAGACCTCCACCCCACCTGTGTGCGTCGCTTCCCGGTTGTTTTGGGGCATCCCTTCACCTTGGAACATCGGACATGGCGCTGGGTCGAGGGGTAGGCATGGGCAGCATCGCCAGGAGTGGTCAGGGATGAGGCTGATCCCTCGGGGTGGTCATCTGGTAGACGGGCGGACTCATGGTTGTGTACTCCCAGGACATAGCTACTAGCATATTCGGTGCGCAATGCTCCCCATTCCCCATTTTGTTATGGTCGATTTGGTGCTACTTATTGTTTGCTGCTGGGATACCTTACGGTGCGGGAGGGAGAAGCCGGGGGTATGTTCTGAAGGCCCTCCTCCAGTCTATTATATTTTCTCCACCCCCCCGCCTGGTGGGGTTCTTTTTTATTCCTTTTTCCCTGCTTCTTCTATATTTCGGGTCTAGTTCCAGGGCGACAGGCACACTGCTGGGGGGAGGGGCCATACTCATTTGCAGAGGTGCAGGGTGGGGGGTTGGGGGGGGACTCTTTTCTTTCTCAGTCTTCCTCTCTTTTTCCATGGCCTCCTTTTTCTTCTCTGTTTCTTTTTGTTTCTTTTCTGGGATCAGCGTGGTACGCCTCTTTTGCTGTGAACCGTTGCCTCTCCGTGTGTGCCACAGTTTCCGGGGGTTCTCTGGGCGTTAGGTATGGGGGCCTGCAGGCGCAACTGTTTTTGATATTCTTCCCCATCATTTCCGGTGTTTGCGCCATGGATTCAATTGATTGCTGTTTATTGCTAACGTCTATCATGCGGCCTGCCCTTTATCGCTGTTGGGAAATTGTTTGGCACCTGATCCTACTGCTTTGTCTCATTATAAAATGAAAAACCCCTTTTCTCCTGGTGTCCTACCTGCGCGGCTCCCGGGCCGAACTATCTTAGTATGAAGATTTTGCTACCGAGGTGCCGCATGTGCTTATATTTGACCTTATTGCTCTGATTGCTTAGCGGCCGGCCCTGGGGGGTTGTAGGCCCATACTTGTCAATGATCGAAATGTCAATAAATGTTTTCAAAAAAAAAAAAAAAGATTGCGGTCGCGTGAGGTATAGTTGCCTGCACTAACTATAACGGGGGAATTTCATTGGTTTTTTACGAGTGAAATGTACAGCTAACTATAACGTGTGTGAAACCTATGGTTTTTTCAGTGAATTTGTACGGTTTTTTAAATGCTAAGTTACTTTACGCCATTCGTGGCGTGCGCGCCCAGTTAACGCAGTTCGTTCCGTGCGCGCACGGTGCGCTTCGCGCACCGTGCGCGCACAGTGAGCACGCGGTGCGCTTCGCGCACCCACTTTACGCAGTTAGTGCCGTGCACGCACGGTGGTCACGCGGTGCGCTGCGCGCACCGCGTGCCCACGTTACGCGGGATGGGCCATGTACGCACGATGCGCTTCGCGCACCGTGCACACATGGGGGACATATTATGCGCTTCGTTGTGAAAGGTATTCCTTTGTACTTTCCAATTACTTATATGCCATGCACAAATGGTGCCCATCGGGCACCATTTGCACACGGGGTGGGGATAGTGTGGATAATTTTTTTTTTTTAATTAATTTTAACCGTACGCGTACGGTAAGCGTAATCGGCGATTTTTCAAAAATAAATAAAATAGTTTTTTTGGGCTTGGGGGTTGTTTGGGGACACCTATATCGATGCTGGCTGGTTAAGAACTGAATATACTGCCCCTTTAGATGTTTTTTGTCTTTGTTTTTTCTGCCCCCCTCAGAGTGCGAGAGAGAAAATGGCGGCCGCCGCTTCCTGGTTTCGACCGATTCGAATGTTTACTTAGATCGAACAGCCAATCAGAATCGCGCTCGCGCACGTCACCGTACGCGTACGGTAAGCGCACCGTAAGCGCACCGTAAGCTGGCTCAGATATATATATTGATTTAAAGGCTATTTTCTCAGAATCTACTGAACAGATTTACACCAAACCTACAAAAGGCACTTCCTTGACCTGTAGACTACCTCTCTGCCAAATTTCAAGGAACTCTGTTCAGTCGTTCGGGCTGTAGCTTTGTCTAAAGGTCCTATGGAAAAATGCATGGGAAAAACGTGTTTTGGGACCCCCCTTTTATCTCAGCCCCCGCTTGACGAATCACCCCGAGACTTTCAGGGTAGGAGCGGAGCGTAGCGCCCCACCTATTTTGAAAATTTCGCGAGGATTCGTCGACCGGCGCCAAAGTTATTCAAAATAGAATGTTGCGGTTTTCCTATGGAAACAGGGTCCTAACTATAGGTAATATATATATATATATATATATATATATATATATATATATATATATATATATATATACATAGTTTGCAACATATGAGGTAGACCTGTGCAATCAGAGTTCCAGAGGAGAACTGAGGGGCCAGTCTAGGAAAGCATATGTCCATTCCATTTCAACTTTATTACTGTTTTGATACTGAATAATACTTCACACATTGTCCTACATTAAGTCTGTCTTCTCTGTGCCATATCTAAAAGGGGTTTGAGCTCAGGCTAATTTAGTGGAGATGAGGGTTCACTCTGACAAAAGCTGTGAATATGCCTTGAGGTGAGTAGTCACCCACCCCAAATAATAATTCAAATTCTGACAATGGCTCTGACACCGTGGGAGTTATTAGTATTTTAATTCACATCAGACAATCTGCTCTAAGGTAGACAGACACCCTGTATATCGAATCCACTATATCGGTGGGACCGAATATCAAGGACATAATACTGAAAAAAGAAATATTGACAGGTAAGTGTAGGATTTCTATACCTAACTCCACATATATGTACCTACACAGTACATATATCTTCAAAGTGCGTAGATGTGGAGTTAGGAATAGTTAATCTGTACTTTCCTATATGCACTTACCTTTCGATATTTTGTCCCTTTATAGTCTGTCTTTGATATTCTTATACCACAATATTGTTGGTGTCAATATTCAGTAGTACAACTCTTCTCTAAATACGGTGAGCAGTCTAATGTTCTTTCATCGATGGCCCCTTAACCATCGGGCCATCAGTGCAGATTTCTGACGGTGGAGCCAACAGGGTCGCCAGCATCTACAACCTTACGATCTGCCGACTCATAAAAGAACAGGCAGACCAAGGGTTTGACAGACAGGCTACCCTGTATGCCAAACTCAAATTTGCACCCTCATTTGATGTGGACTAAGGGAAGTCCAGTCTGTTATAAAGTGTGTTTCATCTACATATTGCTGAAACCAGTGGTCGAAGTGGGCAGGATTGGCAGGGCACGGTGTGCCCCTACTGTTTCAATTTAATAGAATCAATTCCCCAATGTTAAAAAATGTGTCCCAGGATGGCAGAAATAGCCAAGGCCTATAGATAAGACTAGGACATTGGGGGACAGGCGGGGTGGGCAGAAACGGAAAAGGACTCTGTCTCTTCCGTCTTGCCCAGAGAAGACAAGGACAGTTTCCACTTCTACTCTGCTACTGGCAGCTGCCCTTCATCTCTTTTTCTTCCTATTCTTACTATTCCCTCTCTTTCTGTCTCCTTCTCACTTGCTAAATGAAAACTGTGTCTTCAAGAAACGGCTCTTACTCTCTCTTTCCTTCATTCGTTCCCCTGTGAAATGGATCCCAAAAAAAAAGTAACACATGCTGGAAATTTCGTCTTTTTCTGACACTTTCCTATTCCAAAGAGCAGCCTCGAGACGGAGTAAAAAAGATTAAAAATAACTAAATAAAAAAAAAAAATCTGTAATTTGTAAAGCGCGAACTACTCACCCTTGTAGGTCTCAAGGCGCTAGGGGCCATTGTGGAAATTAAAAGCTATTGCCCAGAGTCACATGTTGCTGAGCTGATCTGCCACTGGAGCCGGGGATGTAACCATGAGCCCTGTGCTCCGAAGTCAGCTGCCCTGGTCGCTGCACCACACCTCTCCACAAAGCAAGACAGAGTGGTTGAAAAGTCGCCAGATTGGTTTTATTCACACCCAAACACATTAACACCACTTTACAGAGTTTGCCAGTGAAGCGCAACTTTTGTTTTCTCGTCTTTCTTTTAACAACATTGTTTTCCCCAGGTGGGGAAGTGTACCATTCCTGGAGGTACTGTAATACCCGGTTGATGCGTAGAGTGGAAAACGTTTAATGTGATTCTTATCAGCTGTTTTCCTTATTTAAGTTTATAAAATGTGTACCGCAGCTCTGTGTTTAGGGATGTAGTATTTTTAGAGACCATACTGCTTACCTTTTTTTAAGGATAGGAGCAATACCATACAATACATTTATAGAGCACACAGCTACATAAAAAGGTGCCCCGGCACCGACAGTAAGAGTGGACACGGGGGGCGTGGCCTGCAGCCAACAACGATGGCCGCGAACTAGCGAAGCTCCGGGAGCGGCGTAGGTTCCCCTGAATATCCGGCGCTTCATCCGTATACTTATCCTGCCCCAAAGACAGCTATTGAGAACGGAGGGCAAGAGGTACCGATCGATCTGGCCCTGAGTCCAAATTGAGGCCCGGGAAGCAGCGGAGGGCGTGCGGTAAGAAGCGGCCTTGCTCAGCACCGGCAGCCGGGGCCTGTATTTGCTAGCGACCCTGGAACAGAAAGCGAAGCCCGGCGGGGGATGAGAGGTGCTGGCCCAGAAAAGCACGGAGAGAGGCAGCGGCGGCGAGGGACGCCTTTGGGGGCCACATCAACGGTGGCGGTGGTGACCACATCAGGAATGATCGCATCGGCATCGGCGCGTTGTGTGCCCGGAGCGAGGATAAGAGGGGCCGGATGAGTCGCGTGATGCCAAATGCCGTGCAGTGAGGAGGGGGCGCACAAACAGCTGGGCCATGAAGGTGAGAGGGAGGAAAGAGGCCCGGTCCCCCCTGTGGCCCCTATGAACTGAGTTTGAATTGAAACCGGAGCAGCAGCGGAGGGCGCGCGGGAAGAAGCGGCCTTGCCCAGCACATGCAGCTGGGGCCTGTATTTGCTGGAGGCCCTGGAAACGAAAGCGAGGCCCGGCGGGGGATGAGAGGTGCCGGCCCAGGAAAGAGCAGAGAGAAACAGCGGCGGCGAGGGACGCCTGTAGGGGTCACATCAACGGTGGCGGTGGTGACCGCATCGGGAACGATCGCATCGGCATCGGCGCGCAGTGTGCCCAGAGCGAGGATAAGAGGGGCCGGCTGAGCCGCGCGAAGCCAAATGCCATGCAACGAGGAGGGGGCGCACAAACTGCTGGGGCCTGAAGGTGAGAGGGAGGAAAGAGGCCCGGTCCCCCCTGTGGCCCTATTAAATATTAAGAACTGTTAAAAAAGGAGGTTTGGAAGAGCCTCGTCTGCACTTAGAACCAAGTAGCATTCTGGGACGGGCCACTACCAGCCCGAACAACGTGGGGAAGGCTCCGGGAGAGCAGAGGCAACTGGCGCTGACATGCAAGGAACTCCATATGCGCTGTGACACCCAGGACCCCTGGCACGGTGGAGCTAGAACCCCAAACAGACAGGAACTGCCTCTCGCTGTGTGTGGGTAACGGCGGGGATCCCAGACCCCACAGACCAATTGTTGCCCAACAGACAGGGAAAACCGACAGGCCGCGCTTGGCAGCGGTTCCAGCGGCAGGCGGCGGGGATTACCTGTCAGAACTGACCAGACCAGGAGAAGATGGGGGGCAGGGGCCAGCGCGCGACCGCACAGGCAAAACTCGATAAATATGCCTTCGCCAAAGACTCCAATGGCCCGCCTGAGCGTAAAGGGCTTTCAGATGGGACCCCGGACTCCGGGGGAGCAACCAAGGTGACGTTAGAAGATATCATGGCAGCTCTTACCAACGTGCAATCTACGGTGGGTTCGATCTCCACGGACGTTTCCTTCCTCCGAGCTGATTTTCAAAAGATGACCGCCAGGGTGACGGAAGTGGAACAGGTGGCGAAATCCCTCACTAAAGACACCGCCTCGTTGCTCCACAGAGTTGGTCGATCAGGAGGGGCGCTCTAGGCTGAACAACGTTAGAATTACGGGAGTCCCGGAGAGCGAAGGGAGCCACACCATGGACCTCTAAGTAGAAGATCTTATACAGTCTAAGCTTCAGCCTCGGGGGCTCTCCACCCTCTTCTCCGTGGAAAGGGCGCACAGAGTACCGGGAGGTAAGCCCAAGCCCGGGGTGCCCCCCCCGACCTATACTGGCCCGCATCTTTAACTTTCAGAATCGAGACGTTATCCTGCAGGCAGCGAGGGTGGCGCCGCCAGTGCGTATCCAGAATTCCCAGATCTCCTTCTTTCCGGACTATATGGCGGCGGTTGCCCAGCGTCGTAGAAGCTTCATGGATGTGAAAAAAGAACTTCACAGCAGGGAACTTCCGTACTCAATGCTGTTTCCGGCAAAACTGAGTGTGGTGGTGGATGGAAAGACGTGCTTCTTTGGAACCCCAGAGGAGGCCCACGACTGGCTTGAGGGATGGCAGCGAGCGGAGGGTAATGGGCGATCAAGGAGGCGACAACGACAAGATAAAGATGAAGAAGAGGACCCCAAGGTATCCAGAAAGGAGCGGAAGGAGTCAAATCCCAAAAATGCAGACACCGGGGAGTGATATGGCTAGAAGTTGCAGCAGGACTTGTGACGTGGAAGTGAGATGAGCCCATCACGAGGTGTAAATTGATTGAGCGAAGGGATTGTGGCCATGGCGACCCTCCCTCGCGGGTGATGCTAGCGACGGATGAGGGTAGCAGGATCGATCGGGACGATGCACAGCTATAATGGCTGCAAGACTGTCTTTGAGGTTGGGGGAAAACTGCAACAGCTCTTGGACTTCTCTCCCCCGACACACAAGTACTGTTTATGGGATTAAAGCACTCTGCTATGTTGGGGTGGCGGGTAGTTGGGGATCCGTCTGGCAGGGGAGCAGGGAGGGGGGTGGTGGAAGGGGCTTGTTTTCCATTAGTGGATTTTTGTGTTTTTTTCTTTTTTTTTTATTGCTCATTAGACACCTTGAGTTTGTATTGGGAATACACCCACACGAGGTACGTTTATGTATTAAAAATGTGAAGGTAATGTTAAATGCACCACAGGATTGGACCATGACACAGGTTTGCACACACACGCAACACAAGCAATACCATGATAACTGCGAGTGTGCAACTGAATGATCGCCATGCCCCGGGCGCCCCGCTGACCGTGATATCATGGAATGTGAACGGCCTGGGCAATAAAATTAAGAGGGGGTTGGTGCTACAACACATTAAGAGACACGCTCCATCAGTGGCTCTCCTACAAGAGACCCATTTGGTCGGCACGGCCGTGAAAGCGCTCGATAGATGGGGTTTTAAAATGATAGCACACTCGGAGTTCACCTCCGGTTCCAGGGAAGTTGGGATCCTCCTCCGTAAAAGCTGTCCCTTGGTGGTGACCGGGAAGTGGGCAGACGACCAGGGACGATTTGCTGCGATATCTGGGCAATGGGAAGGACGCAACTTCAATTTCGTTACGGCATACATCCCCCCGGCATTGTACTCGCTTGCTTTTCCGGCCCTGGGGAGTTTCCTGCTGGGCTTACCCCCCGGAGAACTAATCTTAGGGGGCGACTTCAACGCCACAGTAGATGCTAAGTGGGATAGACACCCCCCGAGAGGGCAGAGTGCAACTTCCTCACCCTTACGAGACTTTATAGACGCCATGGGGCTCCTTGATAGCTGGCGCATGCGACACCCCACAGAACGTCAGTACACACATCATGCTAGCGTGCACAATAGTCTCTCGCGTATTGACTACTTCCTCACCTCCCCTACCTGTATTGATCGACTACAGGAGGTTAAACACCTTTCCAGGGGCATATCGGATCACTCGCCAATGTTATTAATTTATTCCTCATGCCTCTCAGGTAGAAGACGTACTTTCCCGATACATCCTGGATACATGAAGGTCCCGGGCGTGAGAAAGGCATTACATAAAACTACGAAACATTACTTTCCGGAAAACATACAGTCTGTTTCCTCGCCCATTGTCCTCTGGGAGGCCTATAAAACAGTGCTGCGCGGACAGGCCATTGCAGTAATTACAGCCCATAAACGGGACTCGGCACACCAGGTGTTGAAGCTGGAGGAAGCAGTGGCCTTGGCAGAAAGGCAACACGCCAGAGACCCCACCGACATAAACGCGCGCACACTTAACCTCGCTAAACAAACATATAGAGACTAACTTAGGGAGGCGGCCCGGATACGCCTCACGAAAACACAGCATACAGCATACGAGATGGGGGATAAAGAGGGCAAATTGCTAGCGTGGCTAGACAAAAAAGAGAAAGCCAACCGCTGGGTGGCACGGCTGAGACTGGCCTCTGGGGAGGTCGTGACAAACCCTGATGACATAGTGATGGCCTTCGCAAATCACTATGGACAGGTGTACACCTCTGCTGTGGCGGCCACCGCGGAGGACAACTTAGCATTCCTAAAAGACATACAACTTCCGAGACTGACTCCAGAAGACGCGCTAGCACTAGAAGAGGATCTTTCAGTAGAGGAGGTCGCCTTAGCCGTTAACGGCCTCCAGCCTGGGAAAGCATTGGGACCGAATGGGATTCCAGTAGAGTTGTTCAAGCGGGAGGCGGATGCGGTGGTTCCGCACTCGCTGAAAATGTATGAGGCCAGTCTGAAGGAAGGCATACTTCCACGTGACCTAAGGGTCGCGACACTGGTGGCAATACTAAAACCCGGGAAGCCCCCTCACGAGTGTACCTCCTACAGACCTATTTCACTCCTCAATGTAGAAGCCAAAATATTGGCAAAAATATTAGCGACCCGTATACAGCCTTATTTGCGGACACTCATTCACCCAGACCAGTCAGGCTTTATTCCAGGGCAAAACACTGCAATGAATATTAGACGCTTGCACGGCATACTGGCCAGTGGGCCTTACATCCACGAAGATGCAGTTATTATCTCGCTGGATGCGAGTATGGCTTTTGACCGAGTGGAGTGGCCCTTTCTCTTTGCAGTGCTTGTGCATTTGGGTTTCGGGCCCAAATTTTGCACATGGGTGCGGTTGCTATATACAGGACCTCTGGCGCAGGTGGCGGTGAATGGCCGACTCTCAAGAGACTTTGTACTGGGGCGAGGAACTAGACAAGGGTGTCCTCTTTCCCCACTGCTATTCGCCCTGGTGCTGGAACTGTTGGCGGCATGGATAAGGCAGGATCCAGTTATATCAGGACTAAAATGGACGGAGAACTGGGATGACCGTATCTCGCTATACGCGGACGATATTTTGGTATATCTGACGCGACCGGAGCGGTCCATAGGTGGATTACTTGACATTTGCAAATCCTATGGTATCCTCTCAGGTTACTCGATCAACTGGGCAAAATCAGTGCTTTACGTCTTACATGGGCCAACGCCGCAGCTCCCCAGAGGAGTGACAATACCTTGGCATAAACATCACGCCTGATCCAGCACTATTCCTTGAACGCAACCTGCTTCCGCCCCTGAAAAGACTACGAAGCGATGTCAAATATTGGCACTCCCTTCCACTGACGTTGCTGGGGAGAGCGGCATTGTTCAAAATGATGGCTCTCCCTCGTTTCCTCTACGCATTGCAGAACGCGCCCACATCGGTCCCAGACTCTTACTTTAAATCAGTCGAGGCAGAGGTGGGCTTTCTGCTGTGGGAGGGTAAACCTCACCGAATAGCTCTCTGCAAACTTGTGCGGAGTTGGTATGATGGTGGAATCGCTCTGCCCAACATACGTCCATATTATTGGGCCTCCCAGCTCATTATAATCAATCAATGGCTACACGCAACACAAGAGGACCCCGCTTTACGAATGGACAGGCACATGTTGGGACTAAAGGGAGTCCTCCACGTCTTGTACGATAAATCGGGGAAAAATAAGCTAACGGGCCCCACAGCGCACACTGTACAGATATGGTACATGGTGCAGCGTAGGTTGGGATGGGAGGGGGTGATCACGCAGCAGACGCCGCTATGGGTCTCCCCTAAGATAGGTATGCGACACTTAAGTAAAGAATTTGTGGGGTGGGACCTCATAGGCATCTCCAGGGTTGGAGACCTCTGGAAGAAGGGTGAGGTGATACCGTTTGAGAAGCTGCAGACAGAGTATCAGATGGAGCGGACGTAGCACTTTAGATTTTTGCAAATACAACATGCACTAAAGAAAGCCATCCCTAGAGGGACCATCATACCCGAATCCTCCCCACTTGAGGATTGTTTTCTTACGGACCACCTAGGCAAGAAAGCTATA
Source organism: Triturus cristatus (assembly GCF_964204655.1). NCBI lineage: Eukaryota > Metazoa > Chordata > Amphibia > Caudata > Salamandridae > Triturus > Triturus cristatus. The sequence continues at coordinate 1,062,729,755 of NC_140583.1, forward strand.
TCATTGACATACCGTAAACTGGTGAACCATCAAAAAGACCCCACAGAGATCCTTAAAAGGAACTGGGAGGCAGAGGTGGGGGAAATGGATGAACAAGACTGGCATAAGGCGCTGGCGTCTCCGCGAGAGGTGGCGATCCCATCCAAAATAAAGCTGGTGCAGCTTAAAATACTGCACCGGATATACTACACTAGATCCACACTTCATAAAATAGGGAAGGCAGTTACTCCGCTCTGCCTACGAGGATGTGGCCTCCAAGGCACCTTCTATCATACCATATGGGACTGTCCTGACATCACTTTGTATTGGAGGGAGGTTATGGCAACGGTCTCCCTGGTTACCGGTCATGATGTCCCACCAGAGCCACGGATGTGTTTGCTGAATGTGTGGGACGCTACTGATCTTAACCATGCCGACCAAACCTGGGTGGCCATCGGACTAGCATTAGCAAAGAGGAATATTGCACAACACTGGGGGGCGCAGTCAACCCCCTCCCACGCGAGGTGGTGCCGGGACCTAGACAGTGCCATGACTGCGGAAAGGGTGGTGTGTATAAACAGGGGTTGCCCCCGGAGATGGCAGCGGATGTGGGGAAAATGGAACACATTCAGGGGTAATATATGTGAACCCCCTTTGTCGGACTCAGAGTCCGAACTGAGCGAATAAAGTAGGGGCATCATCACATCATAAGGGATGACATAACCAGAGAATGGGAAAGGCTGTAGGAGGGGACATGGGATGTGGGAATATGTTAGACATAACTGCATACCAGTACTATTAAGAGTGTTATAACTTGATCATCATGATAACAAACTGTGTCTTGCGAATAAAACCTGTTTTGACAAAAGGTGTACAATTCTTATTAATAAAAATTGTTTTATAAAAAAATAAAAAAAGAGTGGACACTGAAATCCGGGAAGATCAGCGTAGGATGGAATTATTGCAGAGTTGAAGAGAAATGTTTTGATCTTTTCCCTAAAAGGACATTGAAACAGGTCCCTTCCCGACCCTGTAGTCATGTCCTTAACTTTTCAGGCAAAAACACTAATTGTTTTCTGAATAATGAGTGTAAAAGCATTAAGGTAGCCATGTTGTTCCTGCTTACATTTCACATGTTTTACTTAATCTTGCATTCCCTTGGAGTGTTTGCTTTTTCCAGGATGTTGTTACTTTTTTTGACCCGTGCTCACTACGCCACTGGAGTCAAGCTATCCTGGCTGATGACGGCTGATAGCCAGAAACCGGTCCTAGGATGCTTGATTCCGGTCCAGGGAAGACATGGCTTGGCAGTTCGGGCTGGACTGTTCCCATGAGGCACAGGGTCAAGACTGATTTGCATATGGCCATGTCTGAACTGGGGTGGTGTAGTGGGCAAAAGAACGATGGATTTAACCCAGATCTCTTGACTGGGGGAGAATGTATGCATTGTCAGCATTCCGTCCATCATTTGTTTGTTGTGACGCTTTTCGCCCTAAGTGGGATGGGTATTCCCAGACGTGGGACCCGTGCTCACTACGCCACTGGAGTCAAGCTATCCTGGCTGATGACGGCTGATAGCCAGAAACCGGTCCTAGGATGCTTGATTCCGGTCCAGGGAAGACATGGCTTGGCAGTTCGGGCTGGACTGTTCCCATGAGGCACAGGGTCAAGACTGATTTGCATATGGCCATGTCTGAACTGGGGTGGTGTAGTGGGCAAAAGAACGATGGATTTAACCCAGATCTCTTGACTGGGGGAGAATGTATGCATTGTCAGCATTCCGTCCATCATTTGTTTGTTGTAACGCTTTTCGCCCTAAGTGGGATGGGTATTCCCAGACGTGGGACCCGTGCTCACTACGCCACTGGAGTCAAGCTATCCTGGCTGATGACGGCTGATAGCCAGAAACCGGTCCTAGGATGCTTGATTCCGGTCCAGGGAAGACATGGCTTGGCAGTTCGGGCTGGACTGTTCCCATGAGGCACAGGGTCAAGACTGATTTGCATATGGCCATGTCTGAACTGGGTGGTGTAGTGGGCAAAAGAACGATGGATTTAACCCAGATCTCTTGACTGGGGGAGAATGTATGCATTGTCAGCATTCCGTCCATCATTTGTTTGTTGTAACGCTTTTCGCCCTAAGTGGGATGGGTATTCCCAGACGTGGGACCCGTGCTCACTACGCCACTGGAGTCAAGCTATCCTGGCTGATGACGGCTGATAGCCAGAAACCGGTTCTAGGATGCTTGATTCCGGTCCAGGGAAGACATGGCTTGGCAGTTCGGGCTGGACTGTTCCCATGAGGCACAGGGTCAAGACTGATTTGCATATGGCCATGTCTGAACTGGGGTGGTGTAGTGGGCAAAAGAACGATGGATTTAACCCAGATCTCTTGACTGGGGGAGAATGTATGCATTGTCAGCATTCCGTCCATCATTTGTTTGTTGTAACGCTTTTCGCCCTAAGTGGGATGGGTATTCCCAGACGTGGGACCCGTGCTCACTACGCCACTGGAGTCAAGCTATCCTGGCTGATGATGGCTGATAGCCAGAAACCGGTTCTAGGATGCTTGATTCCGGTCCAGGGAAGACATGGCTTGGCAGTTCGGGCTGGACTGTTCCCATGAGGCACAGGGTCAAGACTGATTTGCATATGGCCATGTCTGAACTGGGGTGGTGTAGTGGGCAAAAGAACGATGGATTTAACCCAGATCTCTTGACTGGGGGAGAATGTATGCATTGTCAGCATTCCGTCCATCATTTGTTTGTTGTAACGCTTTTCAACCTAAGTGGGATGGGTATTCCCAGACGTGGGACCCGTGCTCAATACGCCACTGGAGTCAAGCTATCCTGGCTGATGACGGCTGATAGCCAGAAACCGGTCCTAGGATGCTTGATTCCGGTCCAGGGAAGACATGGCTTGGCAGTTCGGGCTGGACTGTTCCCATGAGGCACAGGGTCAAGACTGATTTACATATGGCCATGTCTGAACTGGGGTGGTGTAGTGGGCAAAAGAACGATGGATTTAACCCAGATCTCTTGACTGGGGGAGAATGTATGCATTGTCAGCATTCCGTCCATCATTTGTTTGTTTTAACACTTTTTTTTTCTAGGCAGCATTTTACTCTTGTCTAGCCGCTTCGCTGCGACCCAAATTCTCCCACTGTGCAGGAGAATTCCACGCGTGCGGAAAATGGACGGCCCCCGGCCGTCATCCGCACACGCCAACCGTGACGTCAGACGGCCGGGGGCCGTCCGAAGCACTAAAGAGGCTAGTGCCTAATTTGAATTAAGTCGCATCCAGGTGTTTATAGTTGGGCACAATTGGGTTGTAGCTGAAAGCAGAGTGAGTGCCTTTCAGTAGGGCAGTAAGGTGTTCAATAGGGAAAGGATGTGACACTATGCTCAGAGCTCCCCAATTTGGAACCGGGGAACCAGGCTCAGCCTTCATGATCAGTCCCCCAAACCACTCTCCTGAGGGAGCACATTCCCATGCTCGACCTTAGAAAGCCCCGCAAGACCTTAGGAGCCCTGGTGTCTTAGCACCAGCAGGTGGACCCTAGCGGTGGCAAGTGTGGGTTAACCTTGAAAGCCTGTCCACCACAATCCAAACTGAAGTATAACAGTATTACGGGCAGGCACACAGAGCAGAACACCCTAGAGTGACAGTGACTCTGTCACTGAGGTCACCGGACCATTGAGGCCACTCCGCCTCACCCAGTAGTACCTCCATTGCCCTTGTTTCAACAGTATTAGTGCAACTCACCAGGGATCAGCAATGCAGGATTTTCACACACGCCAAACTAAGTTTGCAAACTTCACGGTCTCTCTGCTTCTTGCACAAACATTTTTAACATATGCTGCCTGCTTTGGCGCCACTGGAATCATGCAGCAATGGAGGACAAAATTATGTCCCTGTGTTGACTAAATTATGCAGAAAAACAAAGGCTGCAGCATAATGGCGTACATTTTCTGATACTTTATTATTTTGAAATTTTTACACATACTAACAGTCTCTGCAAAGATTTTGCCTCATTAGTACCAGTGTAACATGCAAATGCAGCAGTGAGAAAGGGGACCAGTCAAACTTTGCAAAAAGCCCTCCACTTCACAGCAACACAAGTCACATTTTTTAGTAACTTTTGATCCATTTGAGCTACAAACTATTTTTTAGTTGAAATCATCAGATTACACAGCAGATTATGTATTATGTGGCAAATATGGCAGAGACATAATTATGAGGAAAATATTTGCAAACTAGGATATTTTTAACTGCTCTTGTGAAAAAAGGGAGGAAAAGTGCGATGACAGAAACTGCATGGCTCGGAGACCAATGGCTTGTGATTCCACTTTTAAGCGTATTTGGGACATTCTTTTATTGGAAACATATCCCACTCTGTGAATGTATTTTAATGTCAATAACTCATATTAAACCTTAAATAAAAATGTGTATTTATTAACTGAATTAAATAATGTGATGAGCTGTATTTGCTAAACAAATATAAAAAATTGGGATGTTTTGCTCTTTTCTGCCACACCTCTGACTTCGCCCACTGACATAATCCTCAGGTTATTCCCGCCCGCTGATTCTCAGCCCACAGTTCCCCTACTTTTTCCTACACTTCCACTACTGGATGAAACAAAACTCTAAGGTCTATGAGAAGTTCTCCAGCGGTCAACATACAAATTCAAAAGGATAGGGCAGGGGTTAAAATCAAACCCCTTTTCTGTCAATCAAAGATGGCCGCCGAGTAGGAGCTCTACCTCCGAGCTCCTGGGTTGGGGAATACCAAATCGTTATTTATCCCCTGTTTATCCGGCCATCTGACCCATCTGACCACCGCCTTGCCACCATTGACAAACACAGAAAGAATATTGAAAGATCATTGAAGAAAATATTTTGTAAACGACTTACCCCAAGACTCTGCAAAGACTCGACCGGACAGCTCCACAACTTCCTCACAGCCTGGCTCTCGAACCACGCCAGCCATCCGCCCACGATCAGGACCCCTCGATCCTCTGTGAATCCCTGCTGCTCAGCTCCCAGATTGGGCCGACCTTCCTCGGACATTGAGACTGCCCGAAGATTCTCTGAGGCCGATGCCAGATTATCGCTAAGTCTGCCCTGAGGCCCCATGAGGCCGACGCCAGATTTGGGCCCACTGACACCCCCTGATCCTTGCCCAGGACCTGGTAGATCCATGCAGTGGCTCCCCGCTGCTCGCCAGAAACTCACCGAGACGGCTCCGAGATCCCTTGAGGCCGATGCCAGAATTGGGCCCGCTGGGACTCTCGATCCTTGCCTGCGAACTGCCCTGTGGTCGCTTGAGGCCGATACAAGAACTGGGCCTGCTGGGACCCCTTGATCCTCACCAACGAACTGCCCCGAGGTCGCTTGAGGCCGATGCAAGAACTGGGCCTGCTGGGACCCCTTGATCCTCGCCTACGAACTGCCCCGAGGTCCCTTGAGGCCGATGACAGAACTGGGCCTGCGGGGACCCATCGATCCTCGCCTTGCCGATAGTGATGCCCTGCTGCTCACCTCCCCAATCAGACCGGCCTTCCACAGACGCAAGTCTCTTCCGAGGTCCCGGACGGCGATTCTGTTTACCTCTAGGGCAGTACCAGGAGCAGATCCTCCGGTGTAAGAAAGTGGCTCTGTATATACTGTTCCCAAATAGGTACAGTGTGCGCAGAGTCCACAGTCCCCAGGGGTTTGGCAGAGGCTAAAGTTAGATATAACCTTACTCTCTAAAGTGGTAGCTTGGTCGAGCAGTAAGGCAGTATCAGAGGACAGTGTAACGCATTTGTTGTACACACTCAGTCAGCAAATGGTCTCACACACTCAGGAACTGAACTCTAGGCCAATGGTTTGCATATTTAAATGTATGGTTGTTTTATTTTAGAACCAACAATAGGTATCAAAATATACTTTCTCAGAATGAGAGGCTTTAGTTAAATACTTTTCAATAGGCAATAGACTTTTGAATGCAATAGTTATGGTTGTTGCAATAGGCAACACAATTTCAAACACAATATAACATCGAGCTCAATGGGAATTTCTAGTTAAATGCAATTGATTACTTTTTGGATAACTTTTTTTACCACAGGACTGGATCCTAGATTCAGTCCTGGGACATCTCCTGTAAACAGTTGAGTAAAAATGTTTTGGTTACAGTTGTGATTTTTAAGGAATATTATTGTATTTTAAAAGTTGACAGAAACTTTTTCACATAGAATCACCAATGTTATCCTATAGGAGGAAATTCACTTAGCAGGTAAGTAGGGTTATCGTTACTCTTTCTTACTCAGTGTCGGACCCTGGATTCAGCACTGGTGTATCTCCTGTAAACAGTTGAAAGAATGCGTTTTGGTTATACAGACGATTTTTAGCAAATATTTGTAAGTTTCAAAAATCGACACTTAGAAGATTTTCTGGTGAAAACCAGGCTATGTTATCCTATGGAGGAAAATCAAGTTAGCGGTAAGTACAGTTGTAATTACTTTGCATGGTCAGTGCTGGGCACCCAGATCCAGCACTGGGATCTCTCCTGATAGCAGGTGAGTAAATTCGTTTTCGTTGCTCGGCTGATTTTTAGTGAATATTTTAATGTTTCAAAACTCGATACTTTGAAGAATTTCCAAGTGAAATCAGTCAATGTTGCCCTATGGAAGAAAAGTTAATTATCGGCTTTTGGGTAAGTACTTGACTAGCAGAGTTAAGGTTCTGGGCATAGACTCAGGTGTCGCCCAGGGTCAGGTAGGTACAGTTGTTGCACCCTCAGCGGCACAGGGGCAGCCGGGCGCAGAGAGAGTTAGGCCCAATGTTAGCCTATGGCGGGCAGGGGGCCTTTGGTTGGTGGCTGCTGGCAAGCAGGCCACGTGGCTGTGGAAGCTGGTCTCCTGGTCACTTGCTCAGGGCAAGTGGGGAAGCAGATTAGGATAGAGGTTACACTCCCAGGGGCACTCGGGCGGCTGGGTGCAGGGTGCTTTTGAGCCGTCGGGCGCTCAATGGATTTCAATGGAGAATCTCAAGGACAAACAAAGGCTGCAAGCTTGGGGACGAAGATTCTTCAGGTGCAACCACCACTTCGAGAGGTAAGTTGGGTAGCTGGAGGATAGGTAGGCACCCAGAAGTCGGGCACAGGGGGCCGCAGGGCGCCAGGTGCAGGGGTGCCTTTTGGCGTCGGGAAATCTTACCCTCAGCTGGTCGCGGTTGAAGGGGTCCCTGGTTCTGAAGCTGCAGGAGCGTCGAGGTGGGTCCATGGGTGCCGGATTCTGGGTCACAGTCGCCGGGGGGACGTCCTCTTGGTGTTTGTCCACTCAGGCACAGGCCAGGCTTGGCGGGTACAGAGTATGCAGGGTTCGCGATTCCTGGCTGGTGCCAGGGGTTGTTGCTTGTTGTTGAGCAGGATCACTGCTCGTGGGAGTCCCAGTTTCTTTAGAGTCACAAGGCAGTCAGGTCCTCCGTGGTTTTTGAGGTTGCCGACCACTGGAGACGCCGGGGTTTAGCAGTAGCAGGTTCAAGGATCGACAGGCCGGTAGGGATGGGGCCAAATCAGTTGGTGTCTTCCTCTTGTTATCAGCTGAATGGCAGGTCTTCTTGTTTCTTGATCTTCTATCTTGTTTCAGATTCGGGATCTGAGGAAGGAAGGTTCAGGGTGCCCCTAAATACAAAATTTAGGGGCGTTACAGGTAGGTACAGGCAGGGACCCATGGGTCCCTTCCTTGGGGTGGGTACACCCCCTAGCCTGCCCCTCTCCTGTGGGAGGGGGGCAGTAGCCTAATCCTGATTGGGCAGGGCTCCCCATCTTCAAGATGGTGAGAGCCCGTAGATGTGCTTCACCTCGCCTCCCCCACCTGAGGGGTGGGGTTGGCAGAGGCTGGCACACCCCCTTTCCTTCCTTGGGGTTTCCTGCCAGTCTTCCCGCCAGAGTGGGGGTCAGAACCGGTGGGGGCCAGTTGCTGAGTACAGCAAGTGGCCTGGAGAAGCTCACAAAGGCGGCATGCCTTTGAAGCTTCCCCTGCCCATCCTGGGGGAGGAGACCTAGCACCTCGCCCAGGATGTGCATTGTTGCGGGCCCAGGAGAGCGGATGGCTCTCTATCCAGGGTCCAGCAACATGTCTGCTGTGTGGCAGTCTAGGCAGAACCTCAGACAAGACGTGGATTGTAGGTTAGGTTCAGGGGACAACTCTAAGTTGCTCTCTGTCGTGCATTGTACATTAAATCCCACATTGGCATCGGTGCGGGTTTAATGTGCTGAGAAGTTTGATACCAAACTTCTCAGTCTTCAGTGTTGCCATCATGGTGCTGTGGAGTTCGTGTTGACTACCTCCCAGCACCATATACTCTTAATGGCAGCACTGCACTTACAGTGTCCAGGAATGGACCTGGGTACTGTAGGGGCACAGTGCTCCTGCACCTGTACCCACACCACTGGCATAGGGCACCCAGCTAGAAGGGTGACTGAGGTATGCCAGGGCAGTGTGTGTTGTGGGCATGGCACACAGAGATGTGTGCCATGTCGACTCACTGTTTTGTTCTGCACCCAGACACTCAGCCTGCAAAGGCAGTGTGGGTGTGTCAGGGTACAGGGCCTCAAAGGGTGGCACAATAAGTGCTGCAGCCCTTAGGGGCCTTCTCTGGTCACAAGGACCTGGGTACCTAGGGTACCATTTACCAGGGACTGACATGTGGCCAGAGATGCCAATTGGGTTTAGGCTGTCATGCAGTTTTAGGGAAGGAACACAGGCCCTGGGTACCTGATTGGCAGGAGCCCAGGGCACACTCAGTCAAAGTACACAAGCAATTCAGCAAAAAGTGGGGGCACACCATGCAAGAAAGATGGCACTTTCTCACATCCGGTGCCTGACCTCCATCGCTGCAGAGCAGCACGGTTCCTCTCCGGCTGCAGTGATGACCTCCCACAACCTCCGATAAATTTCAGGAACACCCTGGTGACTTCTTCCGTCGAGGTCCCTCTGTCACCAAAGGATCTCGAAAGCCCCAGACGACGTTTCTGTTTGCCTCAAGGTCGGCACTAGGAGCAGATCCTCCGGTGGACAACTTTGCTCGCTAAAGAGCAGCACGGCTCCTCTCCAGCTGCACTGTCGACCTCCCTCTACCCCCGCCACTTAATAATCTCGAAAACCGCCGCCATCTTGAGCTGCAATCGAAGATCAAACGCGGCCCTTACTTCGGACCGACCTGGACGACTTTTGATTTCTCTGAGCCGTCACTTCACATCTTGGAGTAGATGTTTTTTAACCCGCTCCTACCCCGAAGGTAACGAGACACCGCTTGACTCCGACCCGAGTTGACTCCCCGAACAGCACTTGACGTAAAACACCCACCCCCGCCCCCACCCCCTTCCGGGCCTTCAATGGGTTTTCACCCTGCCGAGGCTTCACCGCTGGACTCCTCGAAGTTTAGCAGCCTCCGAGGCTTTGGAGTCGTGGTTGCAGATTAGAACCCGCTCCTGCATCCTGGAGCCTGAGAACCCCTCCTAGACCCCAACACTCAAAAACCGCAGGTTCTGCATTCCTCCGGCCCAGATGAGCCCTCCGGCTCACTTACGACCTACCTAAATCCCCCAGCTGGATTGGATTCCCTCCTCAGCCGCCTACCCCCCCTGAAATGGGCCCACCATTACCTCATCACTGGGAAAAAACGTGAGGCTCTGATCGGTGCACACCTGGTCTGGGGGAGCGTCCAAGTAATCCTACGCATTCTACCCATGACCCCCGGATCTGAATCCCTCTGGACACCACACTCTAAAACACTCCTTTGGGGTCATGACCAGGCTGACCCTCGACAGCCGAGACCGGCACTCTGTGACATGCCCCCAGGGCCACCGTGCTCCATTTGCTTAATTTATCGCCACAACACGGGGACATGCTCTGTTCCCTGAACCTGATCTCTAAAAACACGATCTTACGCTATCTCGTAGGAATCCGGACCATTCTAATCCTCGCCAGCCAGGCCTGGCAATCCTTGGCTTGAGTTCCTAAATCACCCCCAAAAACACTAATGCGGTTTTCTTGATTCTGTAGTACCATTATGAACCTAATCTTCCCGTTCAGATCTCTTCTACGTATCTCCTCATTGTTATTAAGCTTATGTCCTAGCCTATTCTTGTCTTTCTCTATCCTTTTCTGCCATTAATCTCCCCCTTCTATCCAACCTACCTACATGCACTTTAACTAACTGTTCTGATCTCTCCCCCATGAAATCCTGCCCTTTATCTGTAATTTTTTCCTTTTTCTTCCCCTATGTGCTTTCTTTTTCCTCATACTTCCTCATTGTTGCTTAAATTAAATCTGCATGTACCTTAAATTGAATGTATTGATTCTATGACCTATAAACTATTGTCTCTTTCCTTTCCCTTACTGTCATTCAACTCACCTTCACTGTCTAATCGGATCCAAAGACATATGCACTATCATCCACCTGTAATGGTCCTATGCCCTACTCAATTCTATGGCTTTCTGATCTTTTTGTGTTTCTCACAAATTTCACTCATCCCCTCTTAGTCATTTACCATTTCATCGGACCATGTATGCGTCATAAACTGCCTGTTTAGATCTTATGCTCTTTACAATTGTTGATGTTTGCATTACCTGCATTTCCACACACCTCCCTATTCATTCAATTACTCCTCTCTCCACTCTGCTAAACAGTGTATCCTCCATACTTCACTCACAGAGGAACAGAGCTGCCTATTCGAACTCTGAATCTGACCTCATTTTAACCCTCCTGCATACCTCCTCTTAACCCATACCCCTACCCACTGCTCCCCCTATCTCCTTATCACCCAGCCCCATCTTGGGCACCTACCTCGGCCTTTCTCCGCTCTCTATTTGTAGCCTTCCCAATCCGAATATCCCCCCGCCCACCTCTATCTTGCCCCAAATTTTCCAATCCCTCACCAACCCCACCAATCCTCATCATTCTTACCCCCCAGATTTGCTGCTGTGATAACGAAAACTAACCCCACCCTCTTACCCCTACCCTCTCCCTCCTCGCTCTTACCCAAACCTCCTTTTTCAAAACTTCTCCCCTTCTCTTTTCTTGCTCCTTCAATCTCCCCCAGCCAAACTTCACTATCATGTCCAGCCTCAATCCCATCCACTCACCATGCCCTGTTCCTGCCCTAACTGACAAACACCCCGCCCTCACCAAACATGGATCCAACTCTTGGACCATTCCATACCCTCCCAACCTTTCAAAAAATGCCAAAAAGAATTTTAAACATAAATTTCTAATCTGGCATCCTGAAACCCTAATTGAAGACAACTACCACAGCCTCACGTCCCCCATTAAAACTAACTATATTTTCTACACCAAACGCCCCTCCAAATGGAAGAGCACCTTTTTACGCCACCTCCCATTATCTTCTGCAATCAAAATCCCCTACGGTTTCGAACTTTCCACTACTTCAAACTCATCTTTCCCTGGTGAAATAGTAATTTCCATCTACAAAACTGGAAACATCCTGATTCAAGCCTCAGAGCAGCACCTTACAATTTTCAAACTCCTTTTCAGCACTCTTTCTGACCAGCTGTCCCTACCTACTCCTCCCCCAACACCTACACAATCCCAAAACCCCCCCTGGCTCCCCACAACCGCCCATCTCCAAACCCCCTCCCTAATGACACTCCCTGTACAACAACCTCCACTCTGTCACCCTCTCTTGAACTCTCCCCTGTCTCAATCCTTTCCCCCTACCCACACCCACTCCCACCCCTGCCCCCTCCCAGCTCTCCCCAGCCTCCCAGAGACAAACTCCACACCCCCATGACACATCTACCCTTAACGACACATCCCTCTCCTTGACTTCTATTCTACCACCTTCTCTGCAACCTACCCCCCCAACTCCTCTAATGCACTCCCCAATTTCCCATGTCCCATAATGACCGTCCCCCTCCAACACCCTATCACCTACCTAGCCCCCCTCTACCCCCTCTTAACTGTCCCACAATGACCATAACCCCTCATGTCCTTCCTCTTCCCTCCACAAACTACACTTCCACCCATTACGTTGTTATCACATCTCCTCTTAGCCCTCACACTCTCCCCTCACCACTCTCCCTTTCCCCCTCACCCACCACCAGATCATCCTGCATCACGTCCATTCCTCCCTCCCAACACCGGCCCACACCTCCCTCCCCTCCTCTGTCCTCCCCCACTCCTACAAGCCCAGAACTACCCACGTCTGCCCCGCCTGGCTGCTCGCCCTCTCCAAGCTATAAACCTTCTCACCCTAGCCACTCTGTCCCTAACTCCTCCTCCATCCCAGCCACAACCACTTCCCTCCTCACTAGCCTCAACCAGACACTTCATAACTTGGACTACAATTTTTCCACCCTGGTTACTGAACTTACCCTACTCAGAGAAGATTTCAATTGGTTCAAATCCTACAAACCCAGAACCCGCCCCTCTTGGTCCGCTGCCCCATGTGCTAGCCCTCGAAAAAGCTCGTACCCCAAGCTTTGGTTAACAACGCCTCTCCTCACTTGTTCTCACAGACCCCTTCGAACCTCGAGTATCTACTCCGCCCCTGACCTCTGCAACTCCTACCTTAACAAACCCCCACTTAAAGATCTTTCCTCCCCTCACTCCAGCATCCCTGTTATCATGGGGACTAGCAGAATCCCCGGCTCTCCTAGCTCCCCCAGACCCCCCTCAACTTACCGACATTCAACTATGCTCCGCACCTAACTCCAACCCTAAACCCCTTACCTGCATGCTCGTGAACTGCCGCTCTGCTGTCCGACATGTGACCGAAATTTCAGAAACCATCCTTAACGAAGATACTGACATCGCCTTCCTCACGGAAATCTGGCTCAAAGACCACTCTACACCCATCCTTGACCTTCTTGCCCCCACTGGCTATTCTATTCTCAGAAAAGACAAACCTGAAAAAATAGGGGGTGGTCTAGCAATCATTTTTAAAAATAACTACAACTCTCCCCAATCAATAACACTGACTACACAGCCTTCGAATACTTAGGAGCCAAACTTAAAATGAAAAGCTCTCCCCCAATACAACTTCATAACATCTACCACCCTCCTGGTGAACCCCTTCCCTTTGCCGAAGAACTATCGGACCTTTTAACTAAATTGTTACTTTCCAACTCCAAAAATCTCTTCCTATGAGATCTTAACCTGCACTGGAATTAACCTGATGATCCTACAATCAACCTTCTCAATAATCTTCTTGAGATTAGCGACCTCAAGCAACTTTGCCACTCCCCTACTCACGCCAAAGGAGCTATTCTAGATGCCATCATCCCCAACCCTGATTTGGCATCCCTATCCAACATCATCCCGATCGACTGGTCTGACCACCATCTCATTCTGTTCATGATCTCCCCTCCAGACCCACCCGCCCCTGTGAAAAACAATAAAACCACGATTGTGACCAGAAATCTTAAGCAAATTCCCCCCGGCGCACTGGAACATAAACTCCAAACTCAACTCCGTCCTACCCCCCCCCCCCCTTCAAATGCGAATGAACTCACTGAGCACTTTAACAAAACTGTCTCTGAGGTTTTAGATCAACTTGCCTCTCCGAAAATTAAAACGCAAAAAAAATGTCCCCTCTAAATCATGGTTTACCTTAGACCTTAACAAAGAAAGACGCTCACTTAAACTGGCTGAAAGAACATGGAGACAAAACCCTTCCCCCTCCCATCTTGCTCTCCTTAGAATCGCAAGATCCTCATACAAAAAACACATCTTTTCGGAAAAATCATCTTTCTTTCGCCTGCAACTCTCCCATGCCAAAAACAGACCTAGAGAACTATTCAACATTATTAGAAATCAAACCTCCCCTACACCCCTCAACCCGGTGGCCTCCACTAACAAATGTGAAGAAATTGCTAACTTTTTCACTGAAAAAATTGCCAAAATTGATCGTGCTTTCCTTGGAACTCAACCCTCGCTCACCCCTCAATATCCACTGGATACTACACCTTTACCACCCCTCCCCTTGAAACCACCCCTGACTCCCTGACTCCTCCTCCCATCACTTACCCCTCCTGAACCCTACCTCACTATCCCACCGCTTAAAAACAATGCCTCATGGCATAATTTCCACTCCGTTTCTTAACTGGAAGTCTTCAACATCCTATCCAAACTCAAACCATCATCTCACACTAAAGACTCTCTCCCACCCGCACTCGTCTAAGATCTCAAACACGTCATTGTCCCCTACCTACTGGACCAAAATCATTAACGCCTCCCTCTCAACAGGAAGTGTTCCCATCTCCCTTCAACTCGGACAAATCACTCCTATCCTGAAAAACCCCAAGGCTGACCCTAATGACCCTAACAACCTCCGCCCTATCTCCAACCTCCCCCTCCTCTCCAAAGCCCTTGAAAAATGCGCCCTACTTCAACTGGACAAACACATTGACACGTTCAACCTACTAGACCCCCTTCAATCTGTCTTCCGCAAAGGTTGCAGCACTGAAACTGCACTGCTCAACATAGTCGATGACATCCACCTTGCCCTGGACAAGGGCGAGACCTACCTACTCATCCTTCTTGACCTCACCGCTGTATTTGACACAGTTAACCACCCAACCTTACTCAATGCACTCAAGGATCGCTTCGTCTTTAATGGCACTGTCCTAAACTGGTTCACCTCCTACTTCCAACATGGAACCCAACAAATTAAAATTTAAAACTGCCTCTCTAGCCCAACATCTGTCTCCCTAGGTGTCCCCCAAGGATCTATCCTCTCTCCCGCTCTTTTCAACCTCTTTATGGAACCCCTTACCCTCACACTTAAACAAGCCAGAATCAACTATCACCTGTACGCTGACGACACCCAACTGTACTATAAAATAAAATCCCATTCTGATATCCTGCACCTTAACACTGCACTAATCAAGATCCAAACCTGGTTCCACAACAACCATCTCAAACTCAACCCTAACAAAACTAAGATCATTCTCTTCTCTCCCAAAAACAACCCTCTCCCCATTCAAACTTGGATCGCTGACCTTAATGCCCTAAACTGCTCTCTCTCCCTCACCGAATCTGTCAAATCACTCTGAATCACCATCAACAATAAACTCACGCTAAATTCCCATATAAAGAACTCAGCAAGAGGTGCACTTTTTACACTCCGGCATCTCAAAAAAATCAAACCTTTTATGCCAGCTGAAGACTTCAAATTAGTTATCCAATCTCTTGTCCTATCAAAAATCGACTACGGAAATGCCCTTCTCTTTGGTACTCCCAAAATCCACCTTGCCCCCATCAAATCCGTCCTCAACCTTGCAGCCAGTCTAACAACAAACTGTAAACGTTTTGACCACATCTCACCTGCCCTCAAGGACCTCAAATGGCTCCCCATCGAGGGCCGATCCTCCGATAATATTGCCTGTATTACACACAAAGCCCTCTATCAAAAGACTCCATTCTACCACTCAACCAAACTCAATAAAGCTGGCTGCGCCCGAACGTTGAGAAGCACCAACTCTCTTCTTCTCATCCCCCCACTTCTCAAAAAAAACGCCTCCCAATCCCGCTCCTTCTCTGGCAAGGCCCCAAACATCTGGAACGCCCTCCCCAAAGACCTTCGATGTAACCCCTCCTATGCAAGCTTCAAAAGAGACCTTAAAATGCACTTTCTCACTAAATATTGGGGAATTGAATTCCTTGCTCTCCATTCTGACTACTTTCCTTCCTCCTTCCCTAGGCAACTCCGCCTACCTCTCGCACTCACACCCCCCTCCTGACACCCTCCACACCCCTCTCCCCTCCCGTACCAGCCCATTCTTTTCTCAATCTCTCCACTCTTTGCCTTCCCGTATTCCCCCACACCCTACTATGTCTGCCGAGCCCCCCTTGGTATACTGTAAAATTGTTATCAATAACAACATTCTTGTTCTTTTAATTGGTTTTTGTTTATCTTCTACTCCCTCATCTCACTATGTACTCTAAATGTTTCTTTTTACTCTGTCAGACCACCTTGTATAATTTGTTTCGCTCATAACAATTGTTGCTTTCTTGTTTATAACCATGAATATGTAAAGCGCTCTGATACCCTATGGTGGAGCTAGCGCTATATAAAACCTTCAAAATAAAATTAAAATAAAATAACCCTTTGGAAAAACACCACATGAACAGGGCTGGGATCAAAAATGGAAATGGAGCTGTCAGTAAGTGGGGCAGACCATGAATGGGGCAAAATAAGAAGCCTTCGGTAACTCCATAGTAGGTAGGGATAGATTTGAAGAAGGAATTCTCAAAAGTAACTCTTTATAATCCAGATCTGGAAAATAGTAAATTAAACTCTCAGAAAAGTGTAAATTTACTTTAAGCGCCGATTCTCTTGCTCGCCCAGTCGCTTCCGAGCGTTTGATGTGTTGGATTCCATTTTGTCTTCTGAGGGACGATCCCCAGCGACGGGGCTCGTGTTTTTTATTGATCAGCATTTTAATTTCACCTGCAGCGGTCTCTGATCTCATCGTGCGAATGCGAAAGACAACCTGAGCAGCGCAGGAACGTCGGTGAAAGTGATGGAAATGTGGCAACACCACCATCTAGTGGCAAGAGTTAAATATGAGCACCCGCCTAACTGTACAACGCAACAATAACATCTCGGGAAATAGTTTTGCCTATGTCGCAATTCGGTATTGAATTTTCGGAAACGAGCTGCTTTCGTGTACAGTCAAAGCAAAATGCATCCTTAGATGTGAAATCACAGACAACTGCGGCTTCTTTTGGTATTAGAAAACACGTCGCAATCTGTTGTTTAACTGTAGGGGACGAAACCACATGTACCAAAATCGCAGGGAATGTCGCTAGTTTGTGTTCGATATGAGGGAAAGCTGAAGCCTGTTGTGAAAATAATATAGGCAGCAGTGCCATCTTGTGTTTCATTTAGGAAACGGTGCCGTCTAGTTTAAAATTATAGAGAAAGCTTGCATTTGAGATATCACGAACAGTGTCACTTGATGTGAAATCATAAAAAAACAGCACAGACTTGTAAGATTCATAGAAAGCAAGGCCTTCTGATGTTGAACTAGTGGAAACGCAGCCATCTGGCACGAATCATATTGCTACCAGCTGCCGCATTGTAAGGGGAATAGCACCGTCTGATGTAGAATCATTGAGAGAAGTGCCTAGGTATGGAACTATACTGATCAGTGCTGCCTGATTGTTGCGATGAGGTGACTCACACAGTAGTAGGTACACGTGCGTTTATCAACATCAGTTCCATCGAACGTTACAGGTGACAGGTAGGGCCAAAGGGTAAGTTAGGTACAACATCCATTTTAGAACAGCCTCATTTCTCATCCCTTCTTTTCATCTATCATCCCTACTTCTTTTCCATCATCCCTACTTCACATCCATCATCCCTACTTCTAATCCCACATCCCTACTTGTCATTCATCACCTCTGCTTCTCGTCCCACATGCCTGCTTCTCATCCATTACCCCTACTTCTCATCCATCATCCCTGCTTCTCTTCCATCATTCCTACTTCTCATCCCTACTCCTCATCCATCATCCCTACTCCTCATCCATCATCCCTTCTTCTCATCTATCATCCCTACTTCTTTTCCATCATCCCTACTTCACATCCATCATCCCTACTTCTAATCCCACATCCCTACTTGTCATTCATTACCTCTTCTCCTCGTCCCACATGCCTGCTTCGCATCCATTACCCCTACTTCTCATCCATCATCCCTGCTTCTCTTCCATCATTCCTACTTCTCATCCCTACTCCTCATCCATCATCCCTACTTCTCATCCATCATCCCTGAAAAAACCCAAAGGCTAAAGGGACGTTATAGTTAGGTGAGAATGTCAGTTAACACTTGATGTTTTAAGCTCATAAAATCACTGAAATTCACTAGTTATGGGCATCTTGAGTAACTATAACTTGTGCCCTAAAGTAACTGTAACTCCCACCCTATCAATGCACCACTAATTGTCTCACATATTACATCACTAATGACCTGTTCTATGACATCAATGATAACATCACTGCAACATCTGAAGTGGCATCATTGATGACAGTACTGGTCATGGTAGGGATGTGAGTAATAGTTACTTTAGTAAAGGGTACAAGTTATAGTTACCTGAGATAACTATAAATGGTGACTTTCAGTGGTTTTGTTAATTCAAAATTTTGTTTTAACTGACATTTTTTATCTAACTATAACATCCCTTTCATCTTCAGTGAATGCCACGATGCCCTTTGGCACAGTTAAAAAATTGAAAAAAATCTGCTGCAGTTCACTTCACAAAGATGGCGGGCTGTCGCTTCACATTGTGAGTTGCTTGTCCTCTCAATGCCCACGTTTGACCTCACCGCTCCCATGTAGACCTGCTGCCACACACAGGGCCTTACAGTCAGGTGCACACACTGATATGCGCATGACACTTCACATAGACCTACATACATCACATAACCCCATTGCAACTTTGTTAGGGCTGCATATTATACAGACGGCACATAATGCAATACTTCCTTATTCGCACATGCCTTGCCCACTTTCAGGAGAGAACAGGAATAGTGGCAACATTTAAAATAAAAAAATAAATCATAGTGCCCATACGGGTTAAATATATTATTCCACCTCCAGACAGCGCAAAAGTAGGGAAAGCATTGGACTTTGGAGGGGTTAAATTGACTATTCCCACTCCAGGTGGTACAACAGTAGGGACAGCTTTGGACTTCAGAGGGATTCAATTTACTATTCCCGCTCTAGTCATTGCAGCATTACAGAGAGCACTGAACTTCAGAGGGTTTAAATTTACTATTCCCACTCTATTCTGTATAACAGTAGGGAAAGTGTTGGACTATGGAGGGTTTAGATTTACTATTCCCACTTCAGATGGTGCAACAGTAGGAAAAGTGTTGGACTTCGGAGGGTTAAGATTTACTATTCCCACTCCTGTCTAAGCAAAAATAGATAATCTACTTCGCTTCAAACATATTACATATTTGATTAACCCTATTAATTTAGAAAAAATTGAAAACTCTAAATGTGAACATTATATATATTTATATATTTACATATATATTGAAAAGAATATACAACAGTTAACCTATTTTCAAAATTCATAAACAATGTAATAATAATGTTCAATTAAAAATAATGGTTATTTAATTGTTAGTTAATTAACTTGACACCCTATACCCGTACAAACACTGCAACTCACACTCAAAAGATAACTAACATAAATAAGCATAACACAATTTACATAATTGCTAATAATTTGAATTGAATTGAAAATCAATTATATAATTAACAATTCATAATTAATTGCTAATTAGTTATAACTTAATTAACTTCCCACCCTACAAACTCAGCAGCGCACACCTAAATATAACTAAAATATATAATTATTACACAATTTACATAATTATTAACCAATTAAATATTTAAGTATAAATTAATAAGTATTATGTATTAATTATTATTTAATTAACTTCCCAACCTAGACCCCTACAAATCTAGAACCCCCAACTAAAATATAACTAAAATAAATTAGTATTACATTTATTTTATTTATTTAAGAGTCTTATATAGCGCTAGCCAGACCCAAAGGTATCGGAGCGCTTTATAACATTTATCTTGATGCAAAAGGACACATGTTATTTCAATAAGTAGCATTGACTTGTGTCGCTTCCAGTTAATGCTTGGAGGGGATCATAGGAGCGAATCAAAAGTCAGGCGTTGAAGATGCCTTCTTGTTGAAGTGTCTATATTCTTCACCGGGCGAGATTCCTGTGGCAGAGGAGCTATGTCTTGTCGGGTGGAAGCTACCAATTCGGAAGATTTAGGTTGAGGAAGAGGTCTTTGAGCAGTTTTTTGAAATTTATGAAGGATGGGTTAGTCCTGATATGGACTGGGATGGAGTTTCAGATTTTAGGTGCATTTCCAGAGAAGGAGCGTGTTAAGGTTTTTTTATTTTTGCGAGTTTTGAGAGGAATGAGGAGTAGTGTGTTAGTGCTCCTGAGATTCCTCATCTGACCTGCCTTTTTGAGTTTGGAGGCCAGGTATGCAGATTTACCGGTATGAAGAGCTTTGTGCGTGAGACATGCAGTTCTGAGGTTGGAATGTTCTTCAATTGGGAGCTGTTGGAAACAGCCCACCCCCACTCCGCAGGGTGGTGGTGGACTCCCCGAACACACTGTGGTAGCTTGGCTCGAGTGGTCAGGAAACAGGCGCAGTGCTAAGCATACAATATACCCATACAAGAACCATGCGTGCATCCGTTCCAAAAACGACTCTACACCGTAAAAATTATGAAAATATTCTTTCTTTATCTTTTTCTCTTAGTTGCTGATTGGAAAAATAAATAGGTCAATCACAATATACAAGTTTCAATTAGTGCAGGTCAAATAAATATTGGCTGTTTGATGAAATAAATAGGGGTGATCATAAATAACAGGGCATAAATACAAGTGCAATATATACAGACAATTAAATACTTTGAGGCAATAAATACTGTACCAATAAATATTGTACACCAACAAGTCCTGTGGGCCTATAAATATAGTGCAGCAATAAATAGGTAAAAACTCAATAAATACAGTATCCCCAATAAATAATTAAAAGTATACAGCAACCCTCATATAATCAGATGACACTTCAATTCTTAAGGGCTGATATGGCCCAGGCACAGCTTGTAGGGTTGTGGAAGGCTTGAGGGGGGCTACTCCCTGGCTGGGACAAGGCTGAGGCCTAATCTGAGGTAGATCCAAGGGGGGTATACCAGTGCCCTGGCTTTCTCTCTCCACACAACCTCTCTAGGTTAGTCCCAGTTCACCCCAGGCACAGTCAGGTGGGTTTCAGCACCTCCCTAGCCCCTTAGAGCAGTCTCTCAGGTCTCCACAGGGCCTTAGGCGCCCTCTACTCCACTTACTGCCCTTTTTCTGATGTTCCGACGCCGCTGGAGTCGTGTCGACGCCGTGAGGCGGTTCCGGTTCGGTCTCGGCGGCCTCGGCACAATGTCAGTTCTTTGACGACGCCGGTAGGCGGTTCCGGTCCGATGTCGGTGGCCTCGGTTCGATCTCGACCTCCGATTCGACGGCGTCGGGCAGTCTCCTCACGATGTCGACTTCGGGCGGCTCCGGTCCGATGGCGCTCTCGGCTCCGATGACGTCAGCCGGCCTGGCCTCGATGTCGACTTCCGGTGACTCCGGGGTGCGATCCTCACCCCCGACCTCCGGTGCTCCTCCTCACAGGCTCCGGGCGACTCCGGAGTGCGATCCTCACTCCCGACCTCCGGTGCTCCTCTACCTCGGTCTCCGACGACTCCGGAGGGCGGACTTCACTCCTCCGATGACGCCGCTCGCTCGACCTCGGTTCACTTCCTCCTCGACCTCTGGTATTCCTCACGACCTCCGTCGGCGCCCTCTCACGACCTCAGGCGGCTCCGGGTACGACGTCTGCTACTTCAGTCAGCGCCGCTTCTCCACCTCGGGCTCCAGGTCTTCAGGCTACTCGACGCCGGACTCCAGGGAAACCAGTTCTCAGGTCAGAATCTTGCTGTTTTCTTGGTTCTAAGGCCTGTTCCTGCTGTCCAGGTCCTTAGGATAAGTTTCTTCTGTCTTCTTCCCACACAGGGCTATAGGCTGGGATCCATCAGTAGGGACAAGTATCAAGGGTGGGTTTATGGACCCCACTCCAGGCACAAGTTTCCACCCCTGCTGCTTCACTCCTTCCTCCTTCACTGTTGTGCTCCTCTCTCTTCACCAGTCAGGTGCCAACTGCCAGCTCCAACTGCCAACTGCCTCTCTTATCCTCCCAACATTCTAAACGGTCTCCAACTGTCACAGAGTTCTGGAATCTCCTGGAATGTTCTGGAAGGTGCTGGTAGGTTCCAGTGGATGCTGGTGATGTCACAGGTGGCCACCATTTTGTGCTTCAGGCCCTCAGACAGAAGTTTCAGGGGTAGCTAAAATGGCTCCCTGAATCTGCAGCAACACGAATAATGAAAACAACTGAGGGAAAAAGGGCCAAGTCCTACACAACCCCCTTCCAGCCAAAAGCCAGGGTAGACCGATCAATGCCTTGATGGTCTTCCCTGCTTGGGGCGAGAAAAGGTGGACGCAGGCCCGCAACGGCAGGAGCACCCGCAAGTTCTCCTCCGCTCTGGAACCCAATGGTTCCCTAACAAACCTCCCTGGACCAACAAAACCACCCCACGGGGGCTCCCTAGCTAGTTGGGGCCAGGACCGGCCCCTGGGCCATCCAGATGTCTCTGGCCCGGGGGATCTCGCGGAGTGGGGGGCAGTAGCCCCAGGCCTGTAGGGCCCGTTGACCACTCCGGTCCTCCTCCTTGCAGTCCTAAACTGCCTCTGGTCCTTCCTCCTGGGGTTCACACCCTTAGGCTGACCAGCCTTCAGGGGCGAGGCTCTCCTCCCCCTAACTCTCCTTCTGGGATTCCTCACCCTACCCTGCGAGGCACCCTCAGACCAACACTTCCTCCTCAGTCTAGGGCCTTGACCCCTCAACTGATCCTTCAACCTAGGGTCTAAACCCTTAGGCTGAGTCGGTGCCCGAGGCGAGACCTTCCTCCCTCTGCACCCCCTTCCAGATTTCAGCACCCTCCTACCGGGAAAAGTACCCCTGGAAGTCAATTTCGGGGGGACCCGGTTAACCGAGGCCCCACCCGCCAGGTCAGGCAACCCCTGAGCCTGGCATCCCAGCCCAGGACCTAAACCCTGAAACTGGGCCAACCCCAGAACCTCAGGCGCGCTGGTTACAGTCGCCCTGGGTCCTCCTGCCACTAGGGGCTCCCCTGCACTGGAGGGCACATCGGGACAGCCTAGGCTCCCAACCTGGGGCTCCCTTGCGGAACTCTCCAGGCCCTGAGACTTCGGTTGGGGCACCTCGGGACACCTCCCCGTCTCACGCCTTCCTACAGATAGGTCGTGAGGCCCTACAACCCTCTCTCCCTGGGACCTAGCTGGGCTATCTGCCACTTCTCTCACCTCGCTGGGTTGGAAGATCCCTGCACTACCCCCTTCAGGTTCACACCCCAATGCCTCCTCAGACACCCTGGTGATGTCTTCCTGGGGTAAATATACTTCTAGCTCCTGTGAAGCTTCTGGTATGCTGCCACCAGTGTCCTCGCTGGACACACTCATCTGGAGGGCACGCAGCTTCATCTCCTTCATCCAAAGCTCGTGCGCCATCCTTTTCTCCTCCATCTCTTTCTCCAGCCTTGCTAAGTCCCATGTGAGCTGTCTTTCCTCCCTCCGGTCTGTTAACTTCCTGACTTGGGCCACAGTGTACGTTTTTTGATTTTCTAGTACAAACTCCATCTTGCCCACTCAGGTTAGAGGACAGGTTTTGTGCAGTAACAATGTAGGGGGGTACCTTTAGTAATACCTCCTCCCACCACCAGAGTAAATTTGGAAAAAACAAAAACCCACAATTAGGAAGGCCGCTGTGAGAAAACTCCCGGTGTAGGCCTATGGACTACCCACAGTTATTGTTGAGTATATGTAGGCACAGCTCTATCCCACCACTGAACACCAATTTATGTTGGAAACAGCCCACCCCCACTCCGCAGGGTGGTGGTGGACTCCCCGAACACACTGTGGTAGCTTGGCTCGAGTGGTCAGGAAACAGGCGCAGTGCTAAGCATACAATATACCCATACAAGAACCATGCGTGCATCCGTTCCAAAAACGACTCTACACCGTAAAAATTATGAAAATATTCTTTCTTTATCTTTTTCTCTTAGTTGCTGATTGGAAAAATAAATAGGTCAATCACAATATACAAGTTTCAATTAGTGCAGGTCAAATAAATATTGGCTGTTTGATGAAATAAATAGGGGTGATCATAAATAACAGGGCATAAATACAAGTGCAATATATACAGACAATTAAATACTTTGAGGCAATAAATACTGTACCAATAAATATTGTACACCAACAAGTCCTGTGGGCCTATAAATATAGTGCAGCAATAAATAGGTAAAAACTCAATAAATACAGTATCCCCAATAAATAATTAAAAGTATACAGCAACCCTCATATAATCAGATGACACTTCAATTCTTAAGGGCTGATATGGCCCAGGCACAGCTTGTAGGGTTGTGGAAGGCTTGAGGGGGGCTACTCCCTGGCTGGGACAAGGCTGAGGCCTAATCTGAGGTAGATCCAAGGGGGGTATACCAGTGCCCTGGCTTTCTCTCTCCACACAACCTCTCTAGGTTAGTCCCAGTTCACCCCAGGCACAGTCAGGTGGGTTTCAGCACCTCCCTAGCCCCTTAGAGCAGTCTCTCAGGTCTCCACAGGGCCTTAGGCGCCCTCTACTCCACTTACTGCCCTTTTTCTGATGTTCCGACGCCGCTGGAGTCGTGTCGACGCCGTGAGGCGGTTCCGGTTCGGTCTCGGCGGCCTCGGCACAATGTCAGTTCTTTGACGACGCCGGTAGGCGGTTCCGGTCCGATGTCGGTGGCCTCGGTTCGATCTCGACCTCCGATTCGACGGCGTCGGGCAGTCTCCTCACGATGTCGACTTCGGGCGGCTCCGGTCCGATGGCGCTCTCGGCTCCGATGACGTCAGCCGGCCTGGCCTCGATGTCGACTTCCGGCGACTCCGGGGTGCGATCCTCACCCCCGACCTCCGGTGCTCCTCCTCACAGGCTCCGGGCGACTCCGGAGTGCGATCCTCACTCCCGACCTCCGGTGCTCCTCTACCTCGGTCTCCGACGACTCCGGAGGGCGGACTTCACTCCTCCGATGACGCCGCTCGCTCGACCTCGGTTCACTTCCTCCTCGACCTCTGGTATTCCTCACGACCTCCGTCGGCGCCCTCTCACGACCTCAGGCGGCTCCGGGTACGACGTCTGCTACTTCAGTCAGCGCCGCTTCTCCACCTCGGGCTCCAGGTCTTCAGGCTACTCGACGCCGGACTCCAGGGAAACCAGTTCTCAGGTCAGAATCTTGCTGTTTTCTTGGTTCTAAGGCCTGTTCCTGCTGTCCAGGTCCTTAGGATAAGTTTCTTCTGTCTTCTTCCCACACAGGGCTATAGGCTGGGATCCATCAGTAGGGACAAGTATCAAGGGTGGGTTTATGGACCCCACTCCAGGCACAAGTTTCCACCCCTGCTGCTTCACTCCTTCCTCCTTCACTGTTGTGCTCCTCTCTCTTCACCAGTCAGGTGCCAACTGCCAGCTCCAACTGCCAACTGCCTCTCTTATCCTCCCAACATTCTAAACGGTCTCCAACTGTCACAGAGTTCTGGAATCTCCTGGAATGTTCTGGAAGGTGCTGGTAGGTTCCAGTGGATGCTGGTGATGTCACAGGTGGCCACCATTTTGTGCTTCAGGCCCTCAGACAGAAGTTTCAGGGGTAGCTAAAATGGCTCCCTGAATCTGCAGCAACACGAATAATGAAAACAACTGAGGGAAAAAGGGCCAAGTCCTACAGGAGCCATTTTAGTTCTCTTAGAGAGGGAGGGGTGTGGTTGTATTTCTTCACTTCGGTCACCATCCTAGCAGCTGCATTTAGAGGTGTTCTGAGGGGAGCTAAGTGGGATTTTGCAGGTCGTGTGAGGGTTGAATTCCCGTACTCCAATCTGGACAGAATCAAATATTGTGTGGCCTGTTTAAGGGCTTTGGGAGGTATGAAGGGTTTAATTTTGTTGAATAGTTTTAGGCTGTAGAATGCGCTCTTCGCAGTGCTCTTAATGTGTTTGCTCATGTTAAGACGGGGGTTCAGAGTGATTCCCAGGGATTTTACAGAGTCGGCCAGGGTAAGATGGCAGTTAAGAGCATCTATGGATTTTAGCCATTCTGTGACTTGTGGGGTCTGCTCTTTGTTGGATATGAGAAGGATTTCTGTCTTATCCTGATTGAGTTTTAGGTGGTTGTGAGAAAGCCAGTGCTGGACTTCCCTTAGAGTGTCATTTAGTCTCTGTATGTCTCCAATAGAGGATGTTTCTAGGTAGATCTGGGTATCGTCCGTATAGAGGTGGAACGGGATGTTGGCTTTTTTGAGTATGGTGGTGAGGGGCTCCATGTAGATGTTGAATAATGATGGCGAGAGAACTGAGCCTTGTGGAACACCCCTAGTTATGGGGAGTAGGTTGGATGTGAAGTTTTTCATTTTTATTCGTTAAGAGTGGTTCTGTAGGAAGGAGGTAAACCATTGTAGGACCACCGCGTCCGCTCCAATCCTTTCTCTGAGGCATTTATGAGCAGTTTGTTGTCAACCGTATCGAAGGCTGCCAATAGGTCAAGGAGTATGAGTAAGCAGCATCGGTCTGCAGTGAGTGATTTGTAGACATCCTCAATGACATTCAGGATCGCTGTCTCAGTGCTGCATCCTTTTCTGAAGCCTGATTGTTGAGTATTCAGAAGGTTGTTGCTGTCAATGTGTTGGCTGAGTTGAAGGAGAACACATCTTTCCAGGATTTTGGCTAAGAAGGGGAGGTCTGAAGTTGTTGGGGTTGTGTGGGTCTGTGCCTGTATTTTTTGGTAACGGCGTGACTTGGCCGATTTTGAAACAGTCAGGCATGACTCCAGTTCTCAGTGAGCTATTTATAATCTTGGCCCAGAGAGGGGCTAGGGCGAGGTTGAGCGTTTTTGCCAGTTGAGCAGGTATAGGGTCAGCTATGTGTGAGGAGGGATTGGACCTTTAATCATTCCAGTGATATCTGCTTCGGAGATGGGGTTGAATGTCTTCCAGCTGCTGAGGGGGGTGCATGGGGGGTTGGTTTCCTTCTTTGCTGGGAGGCGGGTTTTCCTCGTGTGACAGAAGGTGGTTATCAAGGGAGAGCTCAATCTTGGTGATTTTCTCAATAAAGAAATTGGCAAAGTTGTCACATAGATCTTTTTTTTTTTTAATGCAGATTTATATAGCGCAAACTCGACCTGAAGGTATTGGAGCGCTTTACATGAGCACCAGTTACGTTACACAAGGACACATTCAGGCACTGGGAGATTAAGTGATTTGCCCAGAATCACAGGATGTGGATGAGACCCGGAGGCTCGAACCCTGGTTTCCAGCACCAAAGTCGGCAGTCTAGCCGTAAGACCTCATCCTCTCTTGCAATCTTTGGAGGCCTGCACAGTTTTTTGTGGGAGACTTGGAGGTTTGATGCTTAATGATATTGAAGAGTTCTTTGGGACTGTTTTTGGCATTGTCTAGAGCGCAATGGAAGAAGGTAGTTTTTTCCTTCTTTATGTGTTTTTTATAATTCCTGCATTCTGTTTTGAGCTAGTCGAGATGGGTTACGGACTGGTTATTCCGCCAAAGTCTTTCGGCAGCTCTGAGTCGTCTTATTTCAGAATTTAGGTCAGTATTGAACCAGGATCTTGATGGGTTGTTCCCAACTCTTTTTTGTTTCAGGGGGGCTACTTGATCTAGTATGGTTGTCATCATTGCGTTGTAGTGTGTAGTAAGTTCTGTTGGAGAAAGGTTACTCGTATTGAGGGGAAGTAGAGTCCTCACCCCTTCTTCTAGGACGGCAAAGGGAATCTGTCTTAAATTTCTCGTCCAATGAAGGGATACCCGTGTACTCGGTAGTCGATGATTAATTTGGTTAATGTGAAATAGAATGATGTGGTGGTCTGACAAGTCAACAGGAAGGATGCGGTCAATAGTAAATGTATCTTGATGGGCTATAATGGAGTCAAGGATCGAGCCTCATTTATGGGTTTGCTCTGTGCAGTGTTGGATAAGATTATTATTGAGTAGAAGTTCATTTAAGGATTGAATTAGAATGTTGTTTTCGTTGTTCCAGTGAAGGTTGAGGTCGCCTAGTATTAAGTTGTGGGAGTCCAAAAGTGAGCAATGTGTTATCAGGTCGGAATTGTGTTCTCTGAAAGGGAGTGTGTTGCCTGACGGATGGTAGAGGAGATGGCAGTATAGCGTTTTGTTGTCATTCGTCTTAATGGTGGAGGTCAGGCATTCAAATGTGTTGTAAGTGAAGGAGTCAGTTTCACTTATGGAGATGCTGCTCTTGTGGATGATTGCGATACCCCACCACGATGGTTCTTTCTGTCTTTATTGATGATTGAGAACCCGGGGGCACAAGCATGTCAATGATTGGGTAGGAGGATTCATTTAACCAGGTTTCTGTGATGAACGTGATATCAATGTCATTGTTTAGGATGGTTTCTGCCAGTACTGTTGCGTGTTTGGTTGCACATCTGCAGTTTATAAGCATGCAGTTGGTAGTCCCTTGTTGTTGAGCTTCTTCGGAGGTGGAGCCATGGGAATATTAATGTGGTTAGCTGGTGGCCTCATCGTTCTCCCAAATCCAGTGATTACTTGGATCGTGGAGCTGGGGTTGACAGTTGTTGATGAGTTGTAAGAGTTGGCAAGCTCATTCACCTCTCTCAGGGACATTGCGTCTCTTGTTTTCTCGTTCTTTGGGGTCTCTGAGGTTGGTTTATGAAAAGAGTGGAGTTCCAGCTGAGCAACTGCCCCTTGGAAAGACTAGGGTGTTGATCGTTGGGGACTGTGGGTGGAGGGTGTAAGCGTTGGGTAGGCTCCAGATGTGTGGTAAGGTTCAATAGGATTTTGTTTATACCCTGTATTACAGTTTCTAGTTGGCTTTCCAACAGAGAGAGTCTCTGAGTCATATTCAGTGAGGAGGGGGTGAGTGTTTTTAGGTTCAAGATGTTTTGTGAGGGACAGTTCCGAGATGGAGAGTGCCTGTCAGTGAGAATGTGGTTCACTGAGTCAATGGCACCTGTGTTACATAATGTACATAATTAATAATCAATTCAATAATTAATAATATATTTATATTTCACTGTTAATTATTACTTTAATAACTTCCCACCCAATGTCCCTCTAAACCCAGAAACCCACATCTAAACTATAACCAATCCACAATTTACATAATTAATAGTCAATTAATAATACATTCTAAATTAATTGTTACCAAATTAACTTTCCACCCTAAACCCCAACAAATGTAGCAACCCACACCTAAAACATAAGTAAAATAAATCAGTATTACATAATATACATAATTGATCTCAATCACATACTTCCTTAAACATAATTAATTATTACTTAATTAACTTCCCACCCTATCCCTGACATCCCTAACAACCCGCTACAACACTATCAATTACTATTAGCAATTAAATTAAAAATTAAAGTCACTTAAAATTACAAAATATATTTTAAAAGATTAATAATCATACAAAGAAATAATATCACATGAAATAATATATGAACTAAAAAACATTAGAATAGTTCTAAAACAGAATTCTTTACAACTATATTATTGAACATGATCCTAACGACAACGATATTCTTAACCACAATACTACTTACCTGAAAAAATGATATTATTGACAACGATATTTCTGCATCACAATATCTGTGTATCACAGTATTCTTTTCTGATATTTCGTCTCCCAATATTTACAACTCAATATTTTGTCCAAATGCCAACATTGGTGAGGCTGCTATAAACTGTTTGCAATCTTTCTCAAACAATTAGTTTTTTAGTAAAATACCTAAATATATCACAAATTTGTAATCATATTAAGTTGCTTTAAAGTCACAGATGTTGGTGCACTCCAAATACCATGTAAAATAAAAAGGAAAACAAATCAAACGTAGTTACTTCAGTATATTATTGGTTGTAAGGAATTAAAGTACTTGGGGTGGGTGACGACCCACCTCAAGGAATAATCTTAACTAAGCCCAGGCGTAGTGCTGCGCTCCGCCCACGGAGTGTACGTAGTGCTGCCTGCTTCGCGGTTTACGAAGTAGGCGTAGCAGGCAGCGCTACGTACACGCCACGGCGAAGCAGAGCTGCCCGCCGCCCGCCCGCCCTCATTTTAAAATAATTTAAAGAATTTTAAAGTAAGTAAAATGCCTTACCTGTGGTGCGGCGTCCCGGGGCTCCCTCTTCCTGGTTGACGGCATCTTCTTCTCACAAATGCGCATGCGCGGACGCCCACGCATGCGCATTTCTCGTGAGAAATGCGCATGCGTGGGCGTCCGCGCATGCGTATTTGTGAGAAGAAGTTGCCGTCAACCAGGAAGAGGGAGCCCCGGGACGCTGCACCGCAGGTAAGGCATTTTCTCTTACTTTTAAAATACTTTAACTTATTTTAAAATGAGGGCGGGCGGCGCGTAGTGGGTCTACGCGGAGCGCGCTAGTGTGTGTAGATTTGGCCACACTACGCGATGCTCCACGTAGCCCCACTACGCCCACTACACCCAGGGTTAATCTTAACCCTTATCAGAGTGCACCCTGAAAGGCACTAAATTAACCTAAGCCCACCTCTTAGTAGCTAGTGTGCAGAGCAGAGCAGATAAGCTTAACTTAGGGCTATGCATTAAGTATTTATCCAGTATCAAAAGAATAATAAAGTTAAAATGCAAAAAAAATAGAGTAATTTTAGTAAACAAAATGACACCAAATCAACAAAAATCCAATAATGGGAACCGGAGATATGAGTAAAGGAAAATAGTGCCAAAAAGCACAACGCGCCAATGATAGTCTATGGTTACAGTAGACCGGGACCTAGGTGCAATTTCAGGCTGATGACAATGGAGCACAGGTCAGATACACCAACCAGGCTGCCTTGGCCCTAAACCTTCTGGCTTAGGGCCTGATTTAGAGTTTGGAGGGCGGGTTACTCCTACACAAGCAGATATCCAGTTTGCCGTATAACAAGTATCATTGGATATAATGCACTTGTAATACGGCCAACAGGATATCCGTCACATTTGTGGGTAAGTAACCCATCCGCCAAACTCTAAATCAGGCCCTTAGTGTTTTAAGTCCCAATTTGCCACAGGATTATGCTTCTAAAGCCCCCCTAGGCTCTCAGGGGAGCCACTTAGGAACTCACAGACTATCAGGTAGAGGCCAACAATGGATGTATGACGTTACAACGCATACTATTACAACGCATACCATGACAACGCATTTTTTACAACGCAAACACTGTTACAACGCATTATTTTACAACGAATACTGTTACAACGCAAAACTGAGTAAATTAATTAAAAGTGCATTTACAACGAAAACAATTACAACGCATACCATTACAACGCCAAAATATATATATATTTTTTTTAAAGTACAATAAAATCTGGCACGGGATGCAGGGAAATTAGGGGTTTTTGGGTGGGGAAGTGTATTAAAATGTGGAGCAAAACTGAACGTAAATTAACTGAAATGCATGACAAAATGAATGCGCGAGTATTAAAATTAACACGCGAATATTAAAATTAATACTCGAGTATTAAAAATAATACTCCAATTTCCCCAAAAAATCCGTTTTTACAAATGTAAAAGTTTTATACAAATAACGAATAAATAAACAACAGTTGATATACATGCAAATCATGATTATATCAGAAAATAAGTAAACGGATTAAAACACAAAACACATACACATAGTCGCCATTTTAACCATCCCACTTCTAAAACTTGTCCTACAACACTTTCTATGAAAACAATAGCAAAATACATGTTCCAAAATGGATGCCAAAACGGAGCTAATAAATGAAAACAACACATCTTTTAATGCTTTTTTAAATTATAATTTTCCACAGCAAATAAAAGTATAATAAAAAACACAACGAACGCTGTAAAAACTCAAATAATAATATTAAAATTAATTTAAATTTTTTAATAATTTTTTAAATTTTAAAATATGTATTTTTTAACATAAACTTTTTATTATTAATATCTTGTATCAATACAACTTGTTTTTTTATTTATTTATTTATTCATCCTACATATTTATTTTTTAATTATTTTTATTATTAGTACAGTAGAAATAAAAAATTATACATATTATTTATATTAATTTAATATAAATGGTTTATTTATTAATTTCCTTTTATTTATTTTTTAGAAGGTAATACTCAAGTATTTGACATTTTCTTATTATTTTATTTTATATTAATCGATAAATACTCAATCTTTTTTTCAAAATTATTTATTTTATTACTTAAATTATTATTAAATACTCTATAAATACTCAAGTATTAATCAATATTTTTAATACTCTATTATTTAACAATATCTTTATTATTTATTTTTTAATACTCCAAAAGTACTCAGTCTTTTTTTTAAATAATTAATATTATTACTTACATTTTAAATAAGTAAGCTAAAAATACTCAAGTATTAATCTTTTATAATAATACGCATATATTTTACTTTTTCTTATTTATTTATTTTTTAATACTCAAAAATTACTCTATCATATTTTTTAAATATTAATATTTTTACTAAATACTCAAATATTAATTAATTATTGTTTCAAATTTTTTTTTTCTTTTTTAAAAAAATTAATAAACATGCGTTGTAAAGGTCTATGCGTTGTAAAAGTACTTACCATATAAAAGCATGCGTTGTAAATGCATGCGTTGTAAAAGCTTTTGCGTTGTAAAAAATGCGTTGTAATAGCATTGCGTTGTAAAAGTTGCGTTGTAAAGGTTGTTTACCGCCAACAATACAGTCTATTCCAGGTCCAGTTGCCACTAGTCAGCTGCATTTTTCCAGGAAAATGCCTCTTGCAGCATGTTGTCTCCCTGTAGTCACACGTTAGCCAACTGACCCTTGGTGTCCGATTCTTTGTCCTAGGTTCAGGAGGGAGCCGGTTAAGCTCTTCAGGGCCCCTCTCAGGTCACAGACAGCATGTCCAGTCCTTTTCTGATCGCCCCAGGTCCAGACGCTGTCCTGAAGTGGGTGACTTGAGATGACACGTTTATGCCTGGAACTAGCTAGTGGGTGGGAATGACTCCTGGGGACGCCCTAACCAAAGGGATAAAAGTTCCCAGGGGTAACCATACCCCCTTTTGCAACAGTTACAGTTTGCCATATTGTAAACAGGCCTAAAATGACATGTGTCAGGGAATTTTCGAAATTGTGAAAGTCTTCAGTCACACTAAACTTGGTCTCTGAGGGCTGGGGTGTATGTGTGGTATGTGCTATGGTAATCCTGGTGTCCTCCCACATCTAACACTAGAATACAGTTTGAGGGAGTCACTGTAGCCACAACAATCCCAGAAACAGAAGTCTGGTAGGACAAAAGCAGGGCCCACCACTACCAAACAATCGATACACAGGGATAGTCTTGGCATCCTGTTCTGTTCCTTTCAAGGGTGCGCCAACAGTTACATGTGGTTTAACACACCTCGCAAGTGCGATTTGACACCGTGCTGTCAAAAGCAGGCCCACATCCCCCACCCTGCATATTCTGCTGAGTTCAGAGGAGTCATCCCAGCCTATTGTTTGCTGCTGGGAGGCATTTGACACATTTTTCACCGCAATTGAAGGCCAAGCACAGGCTGAGAGCTAACAGAGACCTATACTAACTGGCCTTCGAACTGTTCAGGTAGATAACATTTAACTTTCTTCTTTTTAATGTTATTTAAAGAAAATCATAAACAGTGACAAAAAAAGTAAGAAAAGTGTTCATCTCATCTACATGTGACATAATAAGAACAATATATACAACAGTATATACAGAGTGCATTCAGATTCAGATTCAGAAAAACTTTATTCGATTGTAAACAACAATCATAAAAGTATACATAGAAAAATACAAAGAAAAAACATAAAATCATAAAAAAAACTGCAATTAAAAATACATAATACCCAAGGGTTACAGAAAGATACATTATAAAAACATCCTTTTCCTGATAAGTATCACTTTTTTCAAATACAGGGTAATTGTTGCAACACAAAGGTGGTTATCCAGGCGTTGAATATCATACATGGCACGGCGACATTGGCGATGCCCAATCACCCTTAAAAACGACAATAAAATGGTTCGCCTAACTTGATGGTAAAATTTGCAGAACAAAACAACATGCATGGTACTTTGGGGGGAGATTTCATCACAAGGGCAGGGAGACAATTCATGAGACCAATCATTGATTGTTGGGAAACTGACCAATCTATGAAAAAGTCCAAATCTAAAACGGGATAATAAAAATCTATCATAATTTCCCGGGACATAGATCAAGTAGGGTTGAATATTAAAAGATGTTAAAATTAATTGATGTTGTAAAACAGTGGGTTTTAAGACCTCCACAGCACTTCTTGTCGATTCTAAAAAGACCAGGCCCTCTTTTTTAAGCTCTTTCCGTGAAATTGCTGAGATAGTAAGAGGATTTAGAAAATAATCCAACTTTCCCATATCGGTCGAAAACTTTCGTACATAACTCAGCCATGGTATCCTCATATATCCTTCTAATTTTAAGACATCTGACAATATATCTCTGTTAAGCTTAGGTTCTTCTTTTGACCATACCCTATGCCATAATAGCACAGGTTCTAGCTTAATAAGGTCCGTTATAAGAGAGAGACCCAATTCTGCATGACAATTATAGTTAGAGGAACTCTTAGGAACTGCGAGGATAAACTTCAGGAAGGAGTTCTCAACTACCTGGAGCAGGATAGGATCCACAAACCCCCAGATCCCGCTACCATACATTGCACCAGATACGCATTTAGCCTTGTAAATTTTAATTAATTCTGCGGGTGGTCTGGTGCCTAATTTCCCCGAGAAGGACCTAAGGGCAGCAGTCGAGCGAATCATCGCCTGTTTTTTTGCTACCATTGCCTCACCCCATATGTCCTTCTGGGTAAACAAAATACCTAGGTAGGAGAATTGCTTAGTTAGAACCAACCGCTGGCCTTCAATAAAAATGGCCTTCTTAATTTTTACATTTCTGCCACAGTGCATGATGAACGTTTTTGCAATATTAACTCTTAAGCCCAATTCTTTCATAAAGAGGGCGAAACTAGCCACCACGCGCTGTAGACCCACTTGAGTACGGGACATTAGTACTGCATCGTCTGCGTACATTAATAGCGGAATTGGGCGGCCAGCTATGTATGGGGGATCAAAACTATTGTTGCACAGGGCTTTCTCCAAACCATTTATGTACAAATTAAAAAGGAATGGGGCTAGGACACAACCTTGCCTAACTCCACTCCTGATTGGGATTTTACCAGTGCATTCCCCCTTATGACCATAGCGTACACAAGCAGATGCTTCACTATTAAAACATTTAAGAAAATAAATAATATTTTCTTCAACCCCAATTTGTTCCAATAACATCCATAGTTTAGAATGAATCACACAATCAAAAGCGGCTGAGAGGTCAACAAAAGCCACAAACAAATTCTCCCTCTTAGCCCTAGTGCACTTCCCAAAAATGTAGGCCTTGTTCCACTGTTCCTAGGCCAGAGCGGAAACCATATTGTAAGTCGGATAAAATAGAGTTATCCTCAGCCCACAAGAGTAGGCGGTCCAGAATTATTCGTCCAGCTATTTTTGTAAAGGAATCTAAAAGGGAAATGGGTCTATAACAGCCCGGGTCGTGTCTATCCCCTTTTTTATATATTGGGACAATTATGGACTACACCCAGGTGGGCAATAATTCCGACGCACAACTGGCGTTCAACACCTGGACCAGAAGGGGGGCCCACAGAGGCATAATTGCCTTAAATACGTCTATGGGTACACTGTCTGGGCCGGGGGCCTTCCCACCCTTGCTTGCATATATAGCCTTTTCAACCTCTGGCAAGGAAAACTGCATATTTCTCAGAGATGAGTAGTCAGAGGGATTACAAGAGGGGGAAGGCGTTCTATCTCCCTCGTACACTTTAGAAAAGTGATCAATCCACTCGGCCTCAGAAATAGCTATTTCTAGAGTGGGACAGGTCTCTTCTCTAAATAGAGGATTTCTGATGATCTTCCAAAAACTTGCACAATCGTTGCATACCGACGCCTGATGCAACGCTTCCCATGATTCTTTCCTTAACTCATCTTTTCTTTCTTTAACAGCGAGATTATACTCTTTCCTAGATCTACATACGTCTTCTACACACCTAGGTTGGTTATGCACTGCTTTCTTTAAAAGAGAGTACGCTTTGGTGCATCTGGAATTGAACCAGCCACCCCTGTGTGTTTTATTATTTCTACGTTGTCTCGTTAAGGAAGTTCTAATCTCATTACAAATTGACAAAAAAGATGCAAGTATATTTTCAGAAGTAGTATCCTCCGCTAGAAACGTTGAAAAATCAGAAGCACAGTTAGTAATCACACTATTAAGCGTGTTAATTTGATCCACCTTATCCCATTTAAGCGTATAGCCATTGATACTTCCAATGGCGAGATTTTCCCACAATCTGTCTCTATCTGTACTGTTTTTTGGGGCAGACCTCTTTGGGATAAGAATGGCTAAGCAAAGTGGAAAATGATCACTTAAAACAGTATCAGATACATTAAAAGTGACAATACTTCCAGCGTGCCTATTTGTAATTAGTGCAAAATCAATAGTAGAGGTACAACCTCGCCCATTAAAAGTTGGAGGAAGAGAAAATGGTGTTGAGCAGACCTCGTTTATAAAACCCAGATCAAGTTGACCAATTAATTCATTAAATTGTTCTCCCAAAGTAGAATGATTGAAGTGTGACTGACTCACTCCATCTTCTCGTCCTATACTACATCTATTATCTGCCATCATATTGCAGAGAGTGCAATTGAAATCTCCCAAAAGAAGTGTCAACATGGTAAAACCAAAGATTTTTTCCTGTGAGAACACTGCTTTGGCCAATTTCTTAAAAACAGTAGGGACTTCCCCTGGGGGGATGTTATTATATAAATTGAGCAAGGCAATCAGGGTGGCTAAGTCCAAGACTATTATCAGAATTTGAAAATAGGAATCTTTAACTGGCTCCATTATCTTTATAAGATTTAGTTTATTAGATACATAAGTCGTCAATCCCCCTTTAGCCCTTCCGTGAAAGGTATCCACAGCTGGAGTATGGAACGTTTTGAACCCGTTTAGATGGACCGGATCCCTGCTCCATGTTTCTTGTAAACAAATAAGATCTTGCATTTGGATAAAGTCTTGCCAGAGTAGATTACCAATTTTGGATTTAATGCCAGCAATGTTCCATGAACATACGTTGCAAGGCAGAATATCAGGTGAGGGACAGACAGGAGGAACTAGAGTGGAATCTGCCAACAGAGGCAGTGGTCTACTCTCACTCTTCTCTGCTAATTCTGCCTCCAGTGCCGTCAGCCCCCCTGCATTACCCTCAATCTCTAGTAGGCTACTGACTGCCCCCATTCCTCCCTTGATATTATCCAAAGGATCACTAGTCGACATAGGCTCTGTATCAATAATTGAAGTGTTTTGGGGAGAGTGACTTTGCTGTCAATCATTGTTATCTAAGCCACTAAGAATGTCAAAATTATTAAACGTTGGTATGCTATATCTTTCTCCTTCAAAACGCCCCTGCTTGAACAAATGGGAGCAATAACCCCGCAGCCTTTCCTGTCGTAAGGGGGGATAAAAGAAGTCAAGGGGAACAATGTTAACATAGTCAGTAGCTAAGTGGCCAGTATAACATTTCTCAAGTATGTTATTAACCAATAAGGGAGACCGGAACGATACAATCACACAGTCCCCTCTCAATGATTAAGCTGAAGAACCAAGCCAACCAACTCTTCTAATCATCTTAAAATTTGAGAACAGAGCACTATTCGACCCAAATTTGATAGACAAGAAATGAAGGGCCTTATTCCTCAAGGTTGACCAATGTTCATAAGCATTTGGAGGAAGACGAGGAACATTTGCTAACACCACAGTATAAGATAGAGCCTCGGGGGGTAAATTCAACGTTGGTAAACTAGATGTGGTAATAACCTCCCTGGTGTCAGCAACAGTTCTTGGGGTAGTTAAATTTTTATTATAAATTGAATTAGAAGGTCCTGATGCATTTATTCCGACAGGTTTAATGCCTCTTGAGCCAATTGACTCCTGCTGCACACAACTACCAAGCACCTCTGATACTTTTTTTGGGTTGCTATTCGGGTCGGGCAAAATTATTTGTGGTACAGCAGGGGGTAGGGTAAGAAGTACATTACCCTGTGAACCCTGTAAATTGCCCACAACTTGTTCTTCCATATTATTAACCCTAGATTCAATATTTGTTAATTTTGTCATGATAGGTACAAGAAGGGCAGTTAGCATATTCTCCATTTTTCCCCAAAAGCTCTCCCCTATTAATAGGTCACTCATACAGATGTTAGAAGGGGAAGCTAATGGTTTGTTGTTATCCTTTTTCCCTTGTTCCACATTAGGTTTACTAGCGGTTTTGCATGGTTTATAGGATCTCTTTCCTTTGCCATTTATTAATTGTGGCCCTTCCTTGTTGCTATGTTTTTGTTTGCATCTAGCCTTCTGGCCTCTAGTTGTCATTTGTGGTGTACCATTGATGATACTTTGCACTGAACCAGTAATTGAGATTGAGCTTAAAGGTGAATCTGGTCCCACCTGTACTGTGGGATTCTCATGCAAAATTGGGAGCTCAGGCGGATCATTACTGGAAAAGATTTCCGGGGACACAGATAGCCTAGATTGTATGGGCATAGAGTCTCCATCTATTTGTTGCTGGGGAGTTACAGTATCCCCTATTTCTTGTAGTGTTCGAGTCTCTGGAAGACCAATAAAAGATGGTACTATTAAAGAATCCTGAGAGTT
Organism: Triturus cristatus; assembly: GCF_964204655.1. Lineage (NCBI taxonomy): Eukaryota > Metazoa > Chordata > Amphibia > Caudata > Salamandridae > Triturus > Triturus cristatus. The sequence continues at coordinate 1,062,768,237 of NC_140583.1, forward strand.
GGTAGTAAGGATCGATGCATTATTAGCAGACAAAGGGGGGGGGGGCATACCTACTGGAAGCGAGAGGCGCCTTTTAGTACTTTCAATGGCAGATGCAACCACCCCAATTGTTTTTTGCAGCATACGAACAATTGCTGTCAAGGTTGGTAGTGGAGCATTTTTTGGCTTTGGGTCATTGTGGACCTGAGCAACCGTATGCTTCCCCGTGTCTAATGTCAGTCAAATACAACAATGACTACCTTAATAAAAAAAGAAACCAAATACAATTATAACACTAAGAATACACAAATAATAAGTACAAATACAAAGAAACTACTTTAAGTATAATGAAGACTACCTAGGGAAAAACGGCTTGCATAAAATCGATGCCAAACATCAAGGGATGGGGCCCTGCCCGGCCTCCTCCGGCCACAGATGGCCCGCCCTCTGCCCGGGCTCAGCCCGGCGCCGCCCGCGCACGTCCCGCGACGCGGCGGGATCCGTTCGTTTTTAGCGCCTCCGGGCGCGGAAGTTCCGGTAATTGGGGGCGGAGCTACCACTGGAGACCCTGGGAGCTGTAGTCTCCTTCACTCCGTTTGTAGTACCCAGCTTGCGCCGCCGACAGCGAGAAGGAGATCGTCCACCTCCACCTCTCACGTAAGTCCTGCTGCTGCTGCTCGAAAAGAAAAGCACCCTGCCACCAGCGATGTCACCCGCTACACCGCAGGAGCCGTTCGTTTTTAGCGCCTCCGGGCGCGGAAGTTCCGGTAATTGGGGGCGGAGCTACTACTGGAGACCCTGGGAGCTGTAGTCTCCTTCACTCCGTTTGTAGTGCCCAGCTTGTGCCGCCGACAGCGAGATGGAGATCGTCCACCTCCACCTCTCACGTAAGTCCTGCTGCTGCTGCTCGAAAAGAAAAGCACCCTGCCACCAGCGATGTGCATTCACATTAATATGTATAGAGGCACGTCAAGTTATGAGAATCAAACAGCAATTCATCTTTCCATTTTGGAGAAACCTCGATACCTCGAGGAAGAATTGCTCACCCTCCCCAGTGTCTGAGCCTTATATAGATTGTGCAGGAGTACCCTGCGATTGTAAGTAGATTCTATAAGGCTCCCAGAAGTCCCTTGGTCACGCCCTAGCGTGAACAAGAGCACTATATTCCTTATTATTTGTATGACAGTAGGCCATGTACGACCACCATGCTCTTTCTGTGGGGGCCACTGGGGACATCCAGCACATAGATACCTTTAATTTGGTCAACAATATGGCCATTGGCATGAATCGACTGATCAATTTTGCTAAATCTCTATTTAGCCCTAATAAAGCCAATCCAGAGTGGGGACCAGAGAGACCTTCAGCATTGAGGCGAATAATGCTCCCTAGTGTACAAAGAGGGTTGGACAGTACCAAGCAATATGCCGGAATGGAGCGTTGATCATCCTACACTTCTGGTATAGTATAATACTGCCAGGTGTAAAACGGGTAATGCATTTTGGTATATAATATAGACGGTGCAGAAATGTAAAATGTATGAGTTTATTTCGGTAAGTGACGGGTGTGTGTCTCACTTGAGCACAATAATATTGCCTATACTTGTCCAAAATGGGGAACAACCTTTACAACGCAACTTTTACAACGCACTACCATTACAACGAAACTGTTACAACGCGAGTGCATTGACAACGCAGGACATTACAACGCAAGTCTTTACATCGACTTGCACCAGATGGCGTGCTAACATTAAAAATAGTGTAGTTTACTATCCCAACACCTTCCCTACTGTTACACGGACTGGAGTTGGAATAGTAAATTACACTTTTTTAATGTTAGCACGCCATCTAGTGCAAGTCGAAGTAAAGACTTGCGTTGTAATGTCCTGCGTTGTCAATGCACTCGCGTTGTAAAACTTTCATTGTAACTGCATGCATTGTAACAGCATGCGTTGTAACGTCATACATCCACCTCCTGATATAAAAAGGAAATTGTTGTAGCTGGGTCAGGCCAATTCCAAGGCTTCTCTCATGCTGGTAGAGAGAAGCACTGGGATTGGCTGTAGGGGAGCCTGGGGCCTGAGCCTGTGCACAGCAGTCAGCAAAAGAATGGCGATCAGCGATCAGCAGGTGTTCTATTTATTCATTTATTTTTGTCCCCCCTGGTTACCTCACCATTTACACCATATTCCAGCCGCTACTGCATGAAGTATAAGTAAAGAGCTGACAAATTACTTTACTTAGCGTTATTTTTCACATAACAATGCTTTTGAATCAAGTCACCTCCTGTACACTCAGGTGTGCGGCAGAGACCAGACACCTTTTCTCTCAACACGTGTATCTGGGACTTAATTTGCATTGACTGATCATCCAGGCCCTGATTCTCTCTCGGCTGGATTACAGGAATTTCCTATACTTAGGCTCTCTTGCTATGTCAAGAAAAGGCTGCAAACCATTCAAAACGACGCTGCTTGTCTCCTCTTCAAAATTCCAAGGCACCGTTCCACAAAGAGGGCCCTGGCTGACTTTCATTGGTTACCTATAAAGAAACAATTCAACAGTTCAATTTAAATCTTTGTGCATCACCTACAAGGCTTTTCATAAAAGCAGCCTCTAATTCTTCATGCCTTGGTTGAACCTTACAACCTGGGCAGATCTCTAACGTCCGCTACTCTCGCACCTAGCTTCCTTTAATCCAGATGGGGTGGTCGCTCTTTCAAACTTCTTGCATTCTAGACTCTGGAATACCTTGGCTCTCACATTGCGTCAGTTGGACTCTGAAAACATGGCTTTTCACTAGTCCCCTTTTGCTCAAATCCTAGTTGTGCTGACTTGTGACCTGCTAGTTTTGACTCAGCACTGGGAAGCCTCTGGGTAGCCATGCGCTCTACAAATCAACTAGATCAGATTAGATTACACAACACAGGACCAGAAAACCTGACCAGCCACATACACTTTCACCAACCCACCAGACACCTATGCTCTGCTTCACTAATACCGTATTCAAAAATGCAAAACTGGAGGTCGCTCATTCTCCTATATCGCACCCAACAGATCAGAGCCTCCTTCTCACATCTTGAGTTCCGCAAGAAGCCGAAGACCTGGCTCTTTGTATAAGCACCTTGAGGTCCACAAACCTACACATCTGCCCAAGCGCCTGGATACCCTCTTGGGTGATTAGTGCGCTATACAAATCAATAATAACATAACAAAAGGAATAACGTTGATCAGTTACAGAGCAGCTAAGTCGCCGATTTAATTGCATTTTCTTTTGTAGCAGCTACAAGTGGGTGGGTGCCAGGCAAAGAAGTCCAAGATACTCTTGTAGTATGAAAAGTCTTTATTTCCAATTAACATTTCCCAAATGTAATGACTCATTAGGACGGGCTGCGGCTGAATTTTATTGGCTATTAATTGAACCGCATATATTCTGATTAGAAATTGCTGCTAACCTTATTTTGCCTTCTGTAAACCATTAACTTTTAATAACTGTTCATGGTTTTATACTAATATATTCTTTGTCCTTTTTGTTAAACCTGGTGTGCTTCACATAATGTTGAATATATTGATTTGTTGACCGGGCTTAGGTGTGGCGCACCAAAATTCTTAAAAGGATTAACACCACCCTCAGTCCTGCCAAAGAAGCACTTTATAGTTCTTGAATTTGCATAAAGAAAATTAGCCCATCGACACTGTCAAGGTTATGTAGTACCCCAACTGAGGCACGACAGAGAGTCGGCAGTCATCCACCCGGAGACTCCGGGGTTAGTTATCTGGGCTATGTTCACCACTACACACTGAGGCCACATCCACAGACCTCGCAGCAGTATGATTATGCGCCTCATGTACAAATCTTTATTGGAGATTCACAGAATCAGATCATTTGCGGCCGCAAAAAAATATTTTGAAATGGACAAAAACTAAATTGCAAATCAGTAACTTGTTGCCAAATCGCAATTTGGTTTAGCAATCCCCAATTAAAAGGGGCATGTTTAGGGCGTCCCTGCCAAATACCAAATGGCAGTGATAAATATTCATATTTTGCGACCGAATTACGGTCGCAAAACATACATTTTATACTGACTACTGAAAGCCAGTGGTAACCATTCGCAAAGTGAAAGGGATCCCCAGAGGACTAGGGGTGGGCGGAATTTGCGAAATCCACTTTCGCAAATTATCGCGAAAATGTTAAAAATTATCGCAAACACACGGAAATATCCCGAAGATGTGGAAGTTTTTTTCCCGCATGTTCGCGAGATTTTCTGCATGGTTGCGGCTCGCCAACTTACCCATGTGGTTGCTCGCGGGCGTGGCCATCTTGTTTTCAGTTGTCTCGCAGTGCATGATCGCGAGAAGAAAGATGTGATCGCGCGACGCATGACGTCACTGCGGGCGCGAACTGTCGCGAGACAGCGCAAATGGCTAAAAGCAATACAACATCTCATAGAGAACGCGACCGGATCAAGAAAACTTGTCGGCGAATGCAGGGATTCAGGTAAGGCGATCGCGCGCGAGAATGTATTATTTTACAGCGCGAGCAAGAAACAAATTATCGCCAAGCTGCGGAAAGCGGAAATTTTGATATTTTTGCGCTCTCCGCGGAACGCGAAAATTTCATATTATCGCAATCTCCGCGAACAGAACAAAATTTTCGCCCAGGCCTACAGAGGACCCCTTTCCATTTTAGAAAGTTAAACAATATGAAAATATTTGTAAGAACATGCAGGCCACCGCCCACTCTTAAAAAATAAAACGTAAAAGTTTCATTTTTTTTGTTTTAAAACGTATACCATTTTCCTTTAAGGAAAACAGGCTGCATTTCAAAATAAATATTGTTTATTTAGAATCAGTCACAGACATGGTGGTTTGCTTACCCCTGTAGGCCACCATCCCTGTGATAGCTATCATTCATAAAGGGTCACAAACTGCAACCTAACTCATTAATATTTCTGAGGTTGGTCGATTTGTGACCCACTAGGAATCGCTAATTAAAAGTTTTAAGGTTTCTTACGTTAGGAATTGCGATTTCCTAATTGCGGTTTGGGGAGAATCGCAAATCCAAATTTTTGTACATCTGGCCCTTAGTGCTTATGATGACAGTCAGGTTCAGTTTGTTGATAGGTTGCAAAACAGTTATTCTTTGTAGACTCCGTCATCACTGTATTTACCTTGGACCATCTTCATTTTATTTGTATTATGTTTTGGTTTATTTTAGTTTCAATATTTACCTGTTGCTGTGCAGCTAGGTTATGGAATATCTGTAGGAAAGTAGGATCTGCTTCTTATGGTTACCCTCACTTTCTGCTTCATGTTACACAGTTTTTGACTAGTCTGACTGGGATCCTGCTAATCAGGACCCCAGTCTATCTGCTTTCTCCCTAAACTGTTATGTCATGTACTTAGGTACACTCCGGATTGGATACCGGGGTACCCTTGTGAGTCCCTAGTATATGGTACCCATGTACCCAGGGCATAGGTACCCCAGAGACCTCCCATGGGCTGAAGCATGTATTATGCCACCCATGAGAGGCCATGCAGAATGGATCCACAGCCCTGCCATTGCAGCCTGTGTACGTTGGTGTATGCACCACTTACTTAAGATATGGGTTTACTATATCTAAGTGTCACTACACTTAAAATCTATAAGTCACCCTTATAGCAGGTCGTAACACTCCTGATGGCAGGATGCTTGGTTCTAAGTGAGAGGGTGCCACTGCATGAGTAAGACACCCCTGCAGCCTACGTAGTCCATTCTCCCTGGTTGGTAGTGCTGCAGCCATTTACGACATATAGAGTGGTATTATGCGACCGCGTGATGACCAACTCTAAAACGGCTGAGTATAAAAAAGTAACTCTATTGTGTTTGGTGTCAAACATTGTGTAATCTGACCCCCATACCGGTAACCGGTGCGGAAGGTATGATTTCACCAATTAGAAATAAGCTTTGTGAGGTCCCTGGTGTTCTCGGTACTAGCCTTCTAGTACCAGGCAGCCCAAAAGGGTTGCTGCTGACCAGAGACACATTTCTGCCCTCCTGCTGCTGAGCCAAGCTCAAGCAGGAGAAGGCAGAACAATAGGAATCCTGTCACAGGGAGGTGTGTGTAATCACCTCCCAGACAGGATTTCGTTTGACCACTCCTTACAAAGCATAGTCTGTACCCGTGCACCATACAGGCTCCGTGCAGGACCTGTGGAGCATCAAGAACAACTGAAGGTATCTCCCTTGGAGTGAAGGAGTCACTCCCCTGCAACCGCAGGCACCACATCACGATTGACTGGTCTGCAGCTCCTGAGCTCCTACGGACTCCGAAGGCTCCAGCAACACAAGAGGTGGGTTACTTAGTCCCTTGAGGTCTGAGATGCCCTCTCACCTGGTTTGAGGTCAGAATCCCCCGTGGGGGCTGCAATACCCATACCCCTGTGCCCTGTATACTTTTGCAAGTGCATATGCTTGTTTGCATTTCCAAAACAAGTGCATCGGACTCCGAGTAGCCCCAACCTCTGGCACCATTTCCCCCAAAGAACTTTGGCCTCCTTGCACTGAGTGTTCCATGGGCTGTTGCTTTGTGAAACTGTTCGAGGTCCTCTTGCGAATCCTCTGCCTCCGGCCTGTGGGTCCTCCTGAAGGTCATCTTTGCTTTTCTTGGACTCCCCTGGTTGTTTCAGGCCTGCCCTGAGTCCCCTGTGTTTGGTGAGTCTCCTGGACCTTGTTGGTTCGGACCGTAATCTTTTTCGACCTTCTGCATGGGTTGACGTGGTCAAGGCTTGTTGGTGCTCCAGCCAGACACCGCCCCTCAGTACTCGACATCCTTTGTGGGACAGCTCGTATCAAGCTCCTGGCTGGTCCTCGACATCTACTGGTCCTGGTAGCTGCAGAGTCAAGAATCACGTCAATGCACCTGAAGCACCCGACATTGGTGGGCATTCGTCTAATGAGCCCCTGGTCACTCCTGAGTGACCCAGACTCTGCCCCTCTGCTTTCAGGTACTCTTCAACAAGAATCCACCTTTGGATTCCTACGGACACATTTCTTCGTCCCAGCAGTGGCTCTTCTTCCAAGTTCTCCATAGAGATCGACGGCGGTTTCCGACTCCACTTCAGACCTATGCACCTGGCTTCCCTGGGGTTGGTAACTCCGGTACTATGGTATCCACTGGTAGGGTGGCTCTCCAACCTCCTAAGTTGCACGGGGTTCCTTCGAAGTCGACTCACAAGGGTCCTTAAACTTTAAAACTGCAACCGCGACTCTCCCATAGAATTGTGTGGCGCACCCGGTCATGTTCCCACACTGCACCCCTCCTCTGTGGGGTCCCTACTTACTCGCCTTGGATGGTTCTTTGGGGTCCCAGCGATTCTACATCCTTAGACACTGTCGTGACTCGAGTCGTGGTTCTTATACCACTATTTTAGTATATGTTTTGGTCTCCCCCTGGAGCCCACTTTGTATTAGTGCTACTTACGATTGTTTATGTGCTACAGTATTGTGTGCTTTATGAGTATCTTCGTGTAGCAGATACTGTGTCGTACTTTTAGAGTGTTATTCTAATAAATACATATTTTTATGAACTACTGTGTGGTTCTCCTTTCATTTAATCAATACTATAAGGTTGCATTCTAGTAAAACAAGCTGCTTAACATTCCTTCAAGACTAAGCCTGAAGGCTGCTCTCCACAGCTACCACATGGATAGCTTTCTAAGGTTATCTTTGAACTCTTAAATCACCATAAGGGTTGTTTGGACTGGTACAAGGTGCCCACTTTATTAGTGGACAGCATATACCAGGCCAACTTCTCACAATATCTATTGAATTTTGAGAGGAATTGTAACGTTTGGCCACACCCGAGGCTGATATAGCAGTGTAATCTTGTGGGAGCAAGACGCAAATGTTAGAAGCTGATACCCGATGCCACAGGAATCGTGTAAAAAACTGAGGAATAAGGCAACCTCCAGGTAAGAACAGTACCCTGGGCAAAGAGGAAGTGGAGAAAACAACAGATGGCGTCCTTGCAATTCCTCCAGACGACTGCCTTAGTCCTCTTCGCTGCCGATACCTTCCGTGTTCAGTGTTTGCAGTGTACCTAATAAACATACATAGTACTTGTCCTGCTAAGACATGGATTGGCATATACCTAGGTAGGAACGATAAGTAAATGTTCTTACCTAATACCTCCTACTTTCCCACTGGTATATACCAGCTGGAATCTTACGTATGCAGTGTGCTCCTAAGGAAAGTGGATACTCATAGTAGGTAAAAGGTACGTACTAACCAAGTACTAGTAAGGCATTAAGATAGTACTGATAATTACCTCGTAAACAAAAAGGTAAGGCTCAAAACTGACCCAAAACATGCAGTGGGATTAAATCATTTCCTACAATACGTAGCAAAATGTCAAATATATATCCATAAAAATAGTAATGTCCCATGGCAAAAAATTGTATCACTAATAAGAGTCTTTACTTTTCCATTGTTGTATGGTACAAGGAAGAGCATATTATAACAGTCTTTTCCTTCTTTTGCAGATAAAATAGTTACTAGGAGTACGAATTGCAACTCACAGCATGGACGGTGAGTAGAGCTATCCAACTATATGTAGTACTATACACCTTTCCAACACAGACAAACAGTCAGCTGTTGGCAATCCTTCTAAATTCCTTATATCCTTGCAGGTTTCAAAGAAGGAGGTAGTCAGGCTCGGAAGGCACCTAAAGGACAGCATTTACATGAAACAGAAAACTCACAAATGCCAAGGATTCACCCCCATGGCCACCAGGACGAAAGAGAAACTAGGCTGTTAGAGGAAACAAAACCAGGTAAGTCTTGTTATGTTAAAAACATTTATAAAGCGCTCATACGCCAACCAGTTTCTTGGCGCTAGATAAAAGAAGATAAATAGCGGCTCAAAAACTCATTTATATGCTTGTATAAACAACCAAGTTTTCAAGTCATCTGGATTTAAGATAACAGGATGTTGATCTAATATTAGATGGGAGAGAGTTCCAGAATTGAGGGGCCAGAACAGAAAATCTAGTACCTCCTTGCCTCTTCTTCTTGAAAGAGGGAATGACTAGGAGGTTGAGGTGCGAATACCTTAGATTGGGAGCAGGAATGTACCTGCAAATACGTGAAGAGACAAATTCAGGGCAAGTGCCATGCAAGGATTTAAAAATCCGATCTTAAAATCAGAGCGCTGTTTCACTGGAAGTCAAAATTTAAATTACATTTGCAGGCAGAGAGCTCCCGGGTGCTTTTATGCTGTGGCACACGAGGAGCCCTACTCCGACTAGCACGGATATCCAAGAGGGGCGTTGATGCAGGGGAACGTGGAAACGCTAGACTGCTTCATCTGCCTTGGCCTCCTACTCCACTTCAGGGTTATAGGCCATGCCTGCACCCCGCGTAGCGACACACGCAGCGGCAGTGATAGGAATGTTATGTTTTGAATGGTTTTGAAAGTGCCCGTGTTCTCCCGCATCCCACACTGGGCCGGACTGGGAACCGAAACCAGCCCTGGCACACTGCTCGGCCGGCCCCCCTGTGGGAGAGGAGGGGGTGCGGCTGAGCTGTTTCCTAGGGCCGGTTTCGGCCGATTTTGTTACAGGGGGCCGATATTGCCGCCCCCGGTAACAAAAACCGCCCTCACCCTGGCGGTCTACCGGGGAAATGCCAGGTGCCCGCTACGGCCAGTCCGGCCCTGAACCCACACCTGTGCATTTGGTATCGTCGTCATCCTGCAGTTGAACATGCAGTGTGTAGACCATAATTGTTCATTATGCAGCGCATCCTGCGCGGTGCCCGCAGCCCGTCACTACGGGAGCTCACGCAGTCATGAGCAGTCAATGAGCCAGCCTGGGACGAATGCCCTCAGAGCAAGGGACAGTACGCTGCTTAATTCATGGGGCGTTTCTGGTAAATAACATATCCAGTCCTTCAAAAGGGAACTGGGAAAAAAAGCAAAAACACAGGCACGGAATGTACCTTTAAATCTCTTAATCAGATCTGAATCTTTAAAACAGATGGTGAGGTATTGTCCAATATGCATTTCAGAACTGTACTGCGATTGGAGGCACCAGATTGAAGCTCTATATTAGGTGTGACTAGGTCGCCCAGGATTGTGTGTTCTGACCTTTGCATTCTGGTACTCAAGTATTAATATTTGATGCCATGTTTGCGTCACAAGAGTTGCTGCAGGCAAGGAATTAGTGTGTATATGTTTTTACCTCTGCCTGGCCTCGCCCAAGCTTCGCGCTCGGTCTGCTCTGGTAAGGCTTGTTTTACTACATTACTGCTCCCACAAGCTGCATTCATTAGGTGCCTTTTTTTGCTGGAAATATGATCAGCTCCTCTCTTGACTCAAACCTGTGGCTTTGTTGGTGCGTTGATAGTTATTGCTGCAAAATCCCCCAATAGAAGGATAAAAATGTGTCTTCCCAGTTTGGCAGTCAATATTGTTTGTCAAACCAGCCGTAATGTCGAAAGAAAGAGGTACAGCTGACGGCGACAATACTAAGTTTTGCAACTAATGACACAAATAACTTGATTTTATATGTAATGCTTCCTCCCTTGGGTGTCGAGGTACTAAGAAAAAATTCCAACAGACTACTAATAAGACACTAGTATACAGTAGAAGAAAGCCCTCACCCCACAATGAATGTATCAATGAAGCCACCAAGAGAAGCAGATTGCTGTTCAAGACAATCAAGCACTGCATCAACCTTCTGCCCGACTCACCGTTTCCACACCCCACAGTAAAGTGCAATGCCATCAACCTCTTCTTCAGTGAAAAAATAGAGAAGATTGGTCAGCACATGAGTGATACCAAGCCTGCTTTATCTCTCACATCGACCCCTTCCTGTAGAATCCTACAATGGTCAAACTTCAAAGCCCTATGTCTCCCTGATCTGGCTGACACACACAGCCCCCTCAAAGACTCTTTTTATGAAGATGATGTCTTACCACCGTCCTTCATCAACATTCTCTATGCAGGTGTTCTCTTACCCCTATTTACCATTGTCAATGCCTACCTCCCTCAAGGCAGCTTCACAGTATCTCCCAAGACTGGCCAGATCATCCCACTCCTAAAGAGACCTGCACTACACCCCGAAACCGCCACCTTACTCATCGTAGATGAGGCCTTCTTGAGCACAGATGAAAATGACTTTACAAGCAAGCACAGTGTTATCTTTCATGATAATGTGTGCAAGAACCCTTAGGGTAATCAAGTTAGCATTGCATTCACCATTTCACACCTTTACTTCACATTGCTTGGCATATGCGTCCCTTTGTCCTAAGAGTGTTTTTCCCAGATGTTGTGCTTCTGCAGTTTTTTCATGTAACATTTGAGTCTTGTTTCGCTCGTGCTTTGAACAGAGTTTCAGCTGTTTGCTGGGGTGAGTTTACGTATTGGATGGGTGTTCATGATGGCATACCCAAGAGCTCTGAGGTTTAGGCTCAGGACAGTCAAAGTGTCTTTAAGGTTCCCTTACAACATGCTCACTCAATCCTTGGTCTCTGCAGTGCCCACAGAGCATTGGTTGCAAATGTGACAGCTGTAAATGCAATTCTATGAGAAAGCATATGAAGGAATTTCATGGCTTTCGGAATATGGAACGCGCCAAGGGCAACATTTTTTAGAGCAAGACCATTTCCGACTAAACCCCCTTGTTGGGAACTGGCTTTCTCGCTTAGCTTCAAAAATCAAAAAACTGAATATATCTTCTATAGAGTGACAGCATATAACACCACAAAATAATGAAATCAAAATTTACACGGTTCGTTCAGTAAGTAAATTACAATAGCTGAGTCTATCGATAATAATCTGATTTATATACAAAATGCAAAAACAGGGGTTCAAAAACAAACAATTCTCACATACATTGATAACAGGGATCACAAATAAATCAAGGATGGAAGTATACTAGTTATCAATGTATAATTACCCAGCTCCACAAAATCAGAAATTGAGCCTGTCCTATGCACGGGATTCACGACTCAAAACAATTTAATTGAACAATAATGATGGAAGTGGGCAGTGCCAATAGAGGGCAGTGGGAGGTGGCTTCCTAAGAAAAGGTTTTGATCACCTGCACTTATAGTTTTTTTCTTTTACATATCAAGCAATGGGCGGAAAAGTTAATTTATGTGTAAGGCCTTGAAGGTGAGACATGCAGTCTTGTAGGTAGACCAAGCTTCAAGAGTGAGCCAGTTAAGAGAATTGAATGTTTGTATAGTTACAACATTATATTTCGAAAAATACCATATGTAGCAGTTCCTTGTATACAAAATGGCCGCTTCCCCAAGGATGATCTGTGAGGTGATTATTGGCTCTTACAAGTAAATACACAGCACAGAACTTAGATTCCTAACTACAAGAAGTCATCCTCAATGGAAGAGGAAACCTCACACAGTAATAGTGTCATGCTTCATCTTAGGAATCCTCTCCCCACCCTGGTAGGACAGTGCCACCGAGGCGGACTCAACCTCCTCGAAGACTGACTAAATAGGAGAGAATTCTTGCATAAATCTTGCTGGACATCACCAAAGGGATGGGGATCCAGATATATGCTTAAAAATACCTTAGTGTGCCCGGGGGAATACCTTTATTCCTAGGACACTAGGTATGGTTAAAAAATCAAACTTGGGTGGGTATCTGGAGTATAATGACTCACACCCAACCGATACCTGCCATTTCTGGAGTATCTATTTACACTGCTTATCATTTTCTGATACTTGTCACCGTACCTTTATGTTGTGTTAATTTTTGTGAAGGGTCGCAAGGTGCCATTACCTTCTCTTCTCCCTTATCTGTGTTTTTGTAATCTGTGAGGTGGCCTTTCACCTGTATTAAGTGCAGACCGCTAGATTATACTCCGATTGATTACTGTTTAAAGTGCCAACACTTTAGTGTGCCTCCTTTGGATGACCCTTGTTGCTGTGTTCCTGGTCGTTTTTGTTTTTAAAAAACGTATTGATTCTTATGCTTTTGGTGAAGGTCCAGTCATGCAGAACAAAACAAAGAATTTAATATTTGTGCCAGTTAAGGAGCTTATAGAACATGAAGGTGCTGCGAAGGGCCTAAACTATAATTGTAATACAGCGAACGGGCATCCACCATGTTAATAAGGAGTATGCCGCCGGCCAAACCCTATATTATATAGGCTCGTTAGTCAGTATTAGGTCCGCACCAGGGGAGATCATTTCAGAGTACAAGGCCCTGTGCCAGAAATGTAAATCCTTTCTTAGTGTGATCTTGAAATAGCAAATCTGAGAAGTATTAACAAGATACTGAAAGCTAGCAGGGGCCCGAGATTATCTAATCTGGTGGCTAAATGATCTCTTGAATCTTGAGAGGACATTTCATCTCAACCAAGACGGCCAATCTTTAAAAAAAAATTAGGGGTGGGGGGGGGGGGGAATGATCCAGCATCATGTAGGGACAATCATTTTTTCTTAGGTTCAGCTGCAAAATTATTTGGTAGACTACTGCTGTCACGTCTGAAAGATGTAATACAAGAGCCTCGTGAGCATGTAGATTTCTGCTGGGGCTTGAACAAACTTCACCAGTTTTATGTTGCACGGAAGTCCATGGATTAATGGCAATCAAGGGAGAAGCTAGAACATTAAAATACCCCCCACTTGAACCATACTTCTAAAACCAGCACACAAAGTGAGCAAACCTGACCTTTCATAGAAGGGTTCCCTTTACCCTTTCAACCTCCTTCCATCCATCTGTTCATCAATACTTTCACCCTTCTATCTACTCATCTATTCATCTATCAATCCCTTAACCTTTCTATCCAGCCAGCATCTATCCAACATCCATCCATTCACCTGTTCATACATCCTTTCACACGTACCATTTGTCCAGTCCCCGTCCTTCCATTCATTCATCCTTAAATTTCTCAATTTTTGTCACTCTTTCATCCCTACACATGCTAATATCCTCACAGGTGATTAGAACATTATAAAAACAGTGATAGCATAACATACATCCATTTTCCCATACACCTATCCATTGTTTGACTTTTTCACTCCATCCATTCACCCTTTCACTCCATTCTTTCGCTCTTTCATCCGTTCATTCTTTCACCTATCGATCCTGATTTTCACCTTTTTAATTTCCTTTCACCCTTCCTTTTTCGCCCTGTTCATTCTTTACTTTCTACCCACATTTTGTCTCATCCTTTTTCTTTCTTATCTTTCTCTCGTGCACACTTTTTCTGTTCTCCCTCTCTCTCTGTCGTCCCTTTTGTTCATCGCTCCACTATTTTCCATTACTCTTTTTCCTCTGCCTACAGTCACACACCTCTGTCATGGTATTCCCTATCCATTATTATTGATTAACATTTTGTCTGCAGACGGAAGAGGCCACAAATGGCTGATTAATGTTTTATTGGGATTAAATTCACCACTCCACCAGAGCCGGACTGGGAAAAGCAACCAGCCCTGGCAGATTGTTGCTCGATCAGCCCCGGGAGCGGGGTGGGGTGTTAGCAAGAAGCAACGCTCCCGCTTTTGTTACAGGGAGCCGATATTACTGAACTGCTGCACAACCGTCCGCCAGTGACAAAACCAGCCCCCATGGACACAACAGCGCCCCCCTCCCCCACTTAGGCCCACCAGGGAAATGCCCGGTGCCCACTATGGCCAGTCTGGCCCTGCAGCCCACCATTCCCGCCGCAGCCCCCACGTTCACTACGCCACTGATGGCAAATCATCTATGCGTTTTGCAGCCTATCGCACTGCATTCAACTCAATGCGCTGCTGCTTCATGTTGCAGAAGCCTAATCCAATGGGGATATGCCCATCTCCAATGTGCCTGATCGGCAGCAATGATCAGCCAACTAGTAAGATTTCCTTCTCCAACCTACTGAGGAAGGGGCGCTGCTGCAAACTTTGGGGCATATTATCAAGGTCCGGCGTTAAAATTATCGCCGCTTTATCGGCAGAAAACTGCAGCTAAAGCGGCGATAATGGGTTTGATAATATGCCGCAGAGAATTCCCATAGAAGCCCATGTTCTGGTGTCAACATGGGCTTCTATAGGAATTCTCACAGGCATATTATCAAGCCCATTATCGCCGCTTTAGCGGCAGTTTTCTGCCGATTATGGCAGCGATCATTTTAACGCCGGACCTTGATAATATGCCCCTTTGTGTCTAGCAAACCTCTGCATGATATTTACAGAGGCAGGAGGATACGCGCCAAGGGTAATTGACACTCATGTGAATGTGTTACTCTACCCAGATGATCTTGTGATCTTGGCAGGAACACCTCAAGGCCTTCGGCTACAATTGAGAGCCGGGCCAGACTGGGAACTTAAAAAAGCCCTGGAAAAAATGATAAATTCAGCCCCCTCGTGTAGAAGTGCTAATGTGTGCTAGAAACAGCGCAACTCTTTCAAGTTGCTGCTGGATCCCGTAACGTTCGCCACCGCCCCTGGGGGCCGAAACCGGCCTCCAAGTGTCAAAATCCGCCTCTTGGGTGCTCCAGTCTCCCGGGGGATTGCCAACTTGCCCAGCTGGCCAGTCCGGTCATGACTGAGAGCATTACGCTTGTACTGTTGCAACAATCAATTAACAACCAAAACATCCAGGACACAGCTAGTACTTTTGTTGGTAGGAAGTAGTCTTCGTTCCATTGGAAAATGGGATCCGACCTACACCTGGTGGTGGAAATATGCAGATACTTGGGGGTGATCTTCCTGAGAGATTTCCAAAGGAATTGCCATGGAGAAATGGTCACAAGCAAAGTAGTGCATGGGCTATGAGCGAGCTGGCGAGGTTCAATATAGTCTATGGTGCTAAAGCGTGAATCTTTTCAAATCTTGAACCTATGCTAAATGCCTATAGCCAAAAGTCACTACAGTTGCACCTTAAGGTAATGCGGCTTCAACTTTAAAAGCCATGTGTGACTATAAGATAACTGAAAGTAGGTGCTGGGAAAAACTCATGCGCTGAGCCTTGATAGAGGCACCCCTGCAAGAACTTGTGAATGTGGCATTAAATCTGAAGCGTCGTTTACTGGATTCAAGTCCCTCTGCACATTGTTGCATGAACCAGCCAGCTTCATAGCTGCTTTGTGGGTGAAAGCCAGGGTCCTCTCTTAAGGCAAACACATGGCAAGATATGAAGTACAGCAGAAACTTTGAGAAGTAGGTGACTTTACACATTTATAGACACAAGGAGATTAAGTGATATGCCCAGAATCACCCGATGCTCCCCATTCCAAGATCAGCACTCTGACCAGTAGGCCACATCCCCTCCCCAGTGGCATAAGTGACGTTGCTGGATTCAAGGTAGCCTGGATTCTGAGGGTTGATACAGGGAAACCGGTCCCGGGATGCTTGTTTCTGGTCTAGTGAGGATCTGGCCTGGCAGCTCGGGTGGGGCTGTTCCCATGGGAAGCAGGGTCAAGACTGATTTGCATACGGCTGGGTCTAAATTGGAATGGCGTGATGTGAAACACAGATCTGTGACTGGGGGTGAATATTTCACAATGTTCAGCATTCCCTCCATCTTCTTTTTGTGTTCCTATAAGTGACGTCGCAAGCATGCCATTGGGCCATGAGGTGTGCAGGGAAAATAGACCTGCCGCCTACTGGTTGAATAGTATGCTGGTGCCATAATTTGGGAACACAGCGCCCCAGCAGCACTGGACCATGGTGCCACTGCTGCACTAGTGATAGCTGCACTGCTGTACAATGCAAATGTATTAATCCTCTGCAGGGATTTAAATAGTTAAAATAAAGTTAAGGAATTTTCTTTTTTACTGCATTCTGTAGTGATAGATAGTACGATGAGGAAAAGGGGTGTTTTTCCAGGTTCAGCAGTTCCGAAGTTATGCTGGAAATGAATACTTACTGGTGTTAGTGCCTCGCCCAACAATGAGGTGTTTGCTGCTTCTGATGTGCTTAGGCTGATGCCAACATAAAGTAAGTGACTTGACTGTTGTGATGAGAAACTAAGGAGCTTAACAAGCCACTCTTATTGTGTCCAGAGCTTTGACGGCCCAGAAAACTCTGGGCTTGATCTTAATAGTTTCTGACTTCACCCTGCATAGTCATTTCTGTGAGTTGATGTTCAAATCAAATCTTGTTTTTTGACTTTGTGTTTCTAGGACACTTTTGAAACAATATTTGGTGTTTTAGTGTATGTGAGGATTTATATAGACAGGCCTTGTCCAGATAAACTTAACTTTAAGTAAAAATAAAGTATTCAATAATACAGTACACTCCAGTGCAATAAGGTACAATGAGGCTTTGTTGGTATGACACTATGTACATATATTGTCACAAGTAAGTAAAAAAATCTATATTTCAGATATTATTTATAAATAAAACAACAGAGCAGGTAAGTTGAGGGAATGGGTTCCCTTCTGTGTGGTCAATGTCTTATGTAAAGGCTCTGGGCCCCCATCCCTCAGCCTTTCTACTTGGCTTTGGCCTTTTGGGTATGTAATGTTGTAGGTTATTCAGCTGCTCTTTCTACCTTCTAGCAAATTTCACCTAGGAGGTTTGTAGGAAGCTGGGTACTTGTTGCAGTACTCCCCCACTTTTTGCCTGGTATTTGATGCACCTTTGACTGAAGTGTACTGGGTGCCTGCTAACTAGGTCCTCAGTACCTATGTTCTTTCCCCAAAAATGTACAATTGTTTACCCATTTGGCAAAACCTTTCGCACCCACTGTAAGTCCCTTTTACCGTGGTACTCATAGTACGGCCCGCGGGCCGCCAGTGGCCCGGCAGGCCTTCATTGGCGGGCCGTGGACCTTGCCATGCCATTTTTATATTGCCAGTGAGGCCGACAGTGAACCCAGAAGATGACCGCAGCAGCATACGTAGTGAATAGTGTACGTATTAAATACTTATTCACTATATATGCTCCTGCAGCCATCTTCTGTGATTACTGCCGGCCTCTGCGACCTCACACATGGCACAGTCGGAAAGCTTCCTAAAAGCCCCCTTTAAAAGTCAGCTGTAAGCGTTTTCACAGCTGACTTTTAAAGGGCCATTTGGGAAGTTTCCTGTTTTGTGTTGCCAACGACGTCATCTTCTATCGCAGCCACTACTTCACCCACAGAGACAGACACACAGGGCCCGATTCACAGAACTAACTTAAGACAAAATCCTAAACTTACTACTTTTGGTATTCACAGAAGTTAGGATTTTGTCTTAAGTTTGACTTAAGACAAACTTAAGACAGACTTAAGACAGACTTAAGACAAACTTAAGACAGACTTAAGTTAGGATTTTGTCTTAAGTTTGTCTTAAGACTGTCTTAAGTCTGTCTTAAGTTTGTCTTAAGTTTGTCTTAAGTCTGTCTGAAGTTTGTCTTAAGTTTGTCTTAAGTCTGTCTTAAGTCTGTCTTAAGTTTGTCTTAAGACAAACTTAAGAAAAAATCCTAACTTCTGTGAATACCAAAAGTAGTAAGATTAGTATTTTGTCTTAAGTTAGTTCTGTGAATCGGCCCCTCAGACACACAGAGACAGAGAGACACACACACAGAGACACACACACAGACACAGAGACACACACACAGAGACACACACAGATAGAGAGACAGAGACACACACACACAGAGACAGACACAAACACACGGATACACACAAAGACGGAGACACACAGAGACAGAGACACACAGAGACACACACACAGAGACACAAACACCCAGACAGAGACACACACACAGACAGAGAGACACACACACACACAGACAGAGAGACAGACACACACACAGACACACACACAGAGACAGACACACACACACAGACACAGATACAGAGACAGACACACACACACAAAGCCAGAGACACACACAGACAGAGACGCACACACAGAGACACACAGAGACAGAAACTTACACAGTGACAGACACACACACACACAAAGCCAGAGACACACACACAGACACACACCCACACAGAGACAGACAGACAGACAGACAGACATGTGTGTGTATGCTGGGTCTAGTGACTCAGTGGACTAATGCGTCCGCTGCAGGGGCCTGTGTTCGACCTCATGGTCCCAGTTTTTTTTCTCTAGCCCCGCCCCCACTGACTCCCCGCCCCCGCAGGTGCAGCCCTCGACCACAAACCACATTGTAAATTTGGCCCCCGAGAGAAAGTTTGTGAGTACCCATGCCCTAGTAGATGGTTGCCCTGGTTCTAAAGAGGATCCCTAAGGGCTCAGCACAAAATGTGCCACTCTAAGGGACCGCCTCACCAAGCACATGTAAGATTGCAGGCTGCGCGTCTTCGTGCAGGTAAACGTGAAAACACAAACACATCCCTGTGTGCCATGTCCCCTACCACTATGCAAAAGAAACAATTGATGGGCGGAATGCTGAACAATGCAAACATCCATCCCCAGTCACAAGGATCTGGGTTTAATCCATCATTCTTTTGCTCACCACACCACCCTAGTTCGGACCCAGCCATATGCAAATCAGTCTTGACCCTATTCCTTACGGGAAATGTCCAGCCTGAACTGCCAAGCCAGATCCTCCCTGGACCAGAAACAAGCATCCTGGGACCGGTTTCAGGGCATCACCCTTCATCAGCCAGGCTAGCTTGAAACCAGTGGTCTAGTGAGCACGGGACTCACGTCTGGGCATACCCTTCCCACTTAGGGTGATATATGCAAAAGAAACAATTGATGGACAGAATGCTGGACAATGCAAACATTCACCCCCAGTCACAAGGATCTGGATTTAATCCATCATTCTTTTGCTCACCACACCACCCCAGTTTAGACCCAGCCATATGCAAAGAAGTCTTTACCCTGTTCCTTATGGGAACAGTCCAGCCTGAACTGCTGTGCACTGCATACCACTGGAGTCAAGCTATCCTGGCTGATGAAGGGTGAAACCCCAAAACCCATCCTAGGATGCTTGGTTTCAGTCCAGGGAGGACTTGGCCTGGCAGTTCGGGCTGGACTGTTCCCATTGGGAGCAGGGTCAAGACTGATTTGCATATGGCTGGGTTCAAACTGGAATGGCATGGGGAGTAAAAAACGATGGATTTAGGCCCAGATCTCTGTACTTGGGTGAATGAATGACATTGTTCTGCATTCTGTTCATCAATTGTTCTTTTTGCATATGTCCCCTACTACTGCATGTAATAATTGTAAGTCACCCCTACAGCAGGCCTAACAGCCTAAAGGCAGGGTGCTGAATATTACATGTAAGGGCATACCTGCATGAGCAGAAATGCCTCTGTGGTAGTCAGTCCTATTACTGCCAGTGTCAGTAACCAGGGAAGCCATTTTAAAATGTGCTGAACACTGGTTAAAACAAGTTCCCCAGCTACATGGTGGCTTTATTGAAAATAGGGATGTTTGGTATCAAACATCTCATCCTCTTCCACAGGATGGCCTGCTGATTAGCCTCCTTGGGCCGGCGAGCTTCAAAGAAGCTGCCGCCTTTGGAATGCAAATCTGGCTCCCCTCACAGGAGAGGGAGCCACACCCCTGTCCTAAGCTCCCTTGACACCTGGACAGGCGGGAAAATTAGCTAGTCAGGTAGGTGTACCACCTCCAGGCTAGTAACACCTCAAAGGTGGACTACTGTGAGCTGTAAAAGATGTTTTAAAAGTAGTCATCGTTGTGCCAGCATACTTGAGAATTCTGGGACAGGGATAAGCCCACTTCCCACAGGAAGGGGTCATGTAGGGGGCGTAGTGATCCCAAGGGTCAGTAGCCCATTGGCTACTACCCTACACTCCCCTAACATCCCTAAATGTAGTATTTAGGGGAGTCCCTGGCACCAGAGAAGCATATCATGATGACATGAAAAGAGAGAGAACACCGAAGAACTGCAAAAGCCAAGAAAATAACCTGGTAAAACCCTGCCGGCCTGTCTGCATACCTTGTCCAAAACGGTGCCAAAGTCGACCTGACTGCAGCTGTGACTCTGGAAACTTGCCTTTAAAAATGACTCAAAACCTCTGTGTGAACAATGAACCTGTTCTAAAGAATCTCCAAAAAGAAGACTCAGAGGCCTCCGAAACAGCCAAAACCCGACAACCGAAGCCACCACTGACATGTCTAGCTCTTTATCCGGATGTTCCTGAAAGCTTACTGACTCCATGCCTGGTATCTGGGCCATTTGCTCTGATGTTTTGGGCCCGGGCCCCTGGCCCTTGGCTCTGCGGTTTCTGGCTTCATGCCTTCAATTCCTGCTCATACCCCGGTGGTGGTGGTGGTGGTGGCTGGACATGTACATGCTACAGTTACACTTACTATGGCCACCTGCCTTGCAGAATTAAGTATGGGTTGAACCCTTGTTATACTATTTCATGTTGTATCGCTTGCATTGACTACTCCCACATCCAAGGGTTTCTTGGTGTTAGTAAGAGCTGCTGACATATTAATTACCTTCACCGTGTCCGTTAAGTAGGATTGCTATTTGGCAAAGAGTCATGTTTGAAGACCTGTCCTTTGATGGACAACACGTCGGATCGACTTGGTTCTTTGACATGCAGTTTCAGGTTTTGATTATGTTCTGTATTTGTTATGTGGATCACATTCCCCTAATATTCCTGGGTCCTTGCAGCCTTTATAATGTGGATGTGTGGCCTTTTGCCTTGCCACGCTGGGTTTCTTGCCTGTTTTGCATTGCCCTGGCACGCATTTGCTGTTTCTTTGCATGCTCCATGCTTCTTTAAGTGTCTGTTCGGCTTCCTTTTCCCCGGCTCCCACAGTCCCCATAATTGGCATATGTGACCCTTTACACTGCAGATGCTTGGCTTACATTTTATTTCAAATAACTTTATTTTGGCTTAAGCCATAAAAGTGAGCAAAATAAATAAATAAATACAGATAGTACTTAAGCACAATGACGTTATCAGGATTGTCAATACCCGGCTATCCGCGTCCATATTTGGAAAATCAATAAGTCGCTACATTAAAATTTCTAATACGAGGGGCGTGGGCTGGACGCCGATCGGGATGGCGGCGTGAGCCTGTAGCTCCGAGCCTGATCCCGACATTAATCCTGTCTGACCTGCCTAAAGAGTGCTGCAACCGGACGGATTGGCAGCCCGGAGCGCCGGGGCTGCAGCTGGTCGAGGTGGAGGGGGCGCGGGGGACCGGGAGCGACGCTGACGCCCGGTGCCGGAGCTGCGGAGTGTGGTGCCTGGGAGGCAATATGGCGGCGCCCTCGATCGAGGAGGCCCCGATGACGGCGTTCGGAGGATTGCGCCCGGAGTGAGGGAGGCTCGGCCCCTGCAGCGCTGGGTGAGGACGGATCTCCAGCGTTCCCATTGCTGAGGGCGCGATCGGTGTGCCGACACCCATCGGCGGAGCGAGGCACGGAGGACGGAGCCGCCCCTCCTCCATTGCAGAGTGTGGCGTCTTCGTGGGCCGGGTCTGGCGCCTGGCTTGGGGCCCGGAGTGGCGGTGGTGGCAGGGATAAGGACGGCAGTGACCAGGGAAGGCTGCGCACAGAGGAGCACGGTGACGACGGGGCAGCCGAGACAGACCGGGACCCCCGCGCCCGATACCAGGGCGGATTGCTGGTCTCCGCCAGAGACTCAGAGGCGGAGTAGGCTGGCTGAGCTGGGACGTGGCTGGCTGGAGAGGCGCTAGCAGGGCTCGGATGGCGGAGTGAGGCGAGTGGGCGCATCGGCCTGTCGCGGAGCGGTGCTCCCCCGGGATACGGAGCAGGCCCCTCTGGGCGGATCGCGCAGGAGCGGAATCGAGGCAGGCCTGCTGACAAGGTAGACTGGCGCTGCTGGGGAAGCTGCGTGGAGCGGAGAGAGGCCCTGATCGGTGCGGCTTTCATTGGCGTCTGGAGAGCGGCAGGGGCTGCCGGTGCTGAGAGGGGGAGGCACCAGCCAGCGGGTGGCCATCTTGCGAACGGGGGAGGGCCTGCCGGCTGCGAGTGCGGTGATCCCCGTGGATTGAGACAGCGCCTTGAAGCGGACATTGGCGCAGCTGGAGGGGGGGCCCCTCTCGCCCGCGGCGATTGGATAGTGGTGCGTCCTCCTCCTTCGGTGGTGACCCTGCCCGGGCGCTAACGCCGGGCAGATGGCGAACAAGGGTTCCGCGCCGCAGCTGCCTCCTGGGCGCGACCGGGGGGCGGCGCCGGCTGTGGCCGGCGGGGCCCGGGACGACTTAGAGAGCTCAGCGCAGGAACGGCGCTTGAACAAACGGCTGGATGGGATATTGGAAGCGATCACGGCGACCAAGGAGGCTCTGCATCACGATATAGCGCAGGTCGCCACTGGGTTGGGCCTCTTGAGGGCGGACCATGCCAAACTAGCGGACCGAGTGAAAGACAATGAGATACTACTGCAGGAGCTCAAGCCAGCGGTGGGGGCCGCAGACCACAAACTAGCTGATATCCTGGGCCGACTGGCGACGCTGGAGAAACGGGCGGAAGATGCCGAAGGCCGCAATCGCAGGAATAACGTGAGGGTAGTGGGCCTGCCGGAAAAAGTTGAAGGGAACGATGCGGTGGCCTACATGGAGAACTGGTTTAAAACGGTGGTGGCCCCGGAGGGTCTTTCCTCCTTCTTTTCCCTGGAGCGAGCGCATAGGGTTCCGGCGCGGCCGCCCCTGCTGGGCCGCCCGCCCAGACCAATGTTGGTCAGACTCTTGCATTACCGGGACAGAGATCTGTTGATACAGAGGGCGCGCTCGGAGGGCCCATTCCAGGTGGAGAATAGCCCGGTCACAGTGTTCCCCGACTATACACAGGAGGTCCAGAAACACAGGGCTTCTTTTCTGGCTGTGAAGAAAGAGTTGCGGACCGAGGGGCTGCAATACTCCTTGTTGTTCCCGGCGAAACTACGGGTGATAGAGGATGGAACGACCCATTTCTTTCAGACTCCTGATGAGGCGTGGTCGTGGCTTGAGTTGTATCGCGCTGGCACAGGTCGCTCAGGGCGAGGTGAGAAGCCGGAGCGCAAGCCGGTTCCGGTACGGAAATCCCAACGCATCCGCAAACGTGATACACTCCGGAGAGAAGAGCGGGACGATCGGATGGCGGCTGAAAGGCGGGGAGCGCTGGCGGCGCCGGCGATCATCACGGGCTCCCCAGAGGAGAGGACTTCGATGGGCTCAGACACTGGTGAGGAGGGAGAGCGGTCCGGCGGTGAGGTGTCGGAGGCTGATAGCTCCGGGAGGCCAGTGGTCACCCCACAGACAGCTGATGGTCTTTTTAACGAATGACATTGGGAAGGGGGGGCCTTGGGGGCAGCCCTGGGACCGGTGGGGGCCCTGGTGCTCTGCGGCTTGGCAGGTACCATGTTGAGAGACTTGTGGGGTCATGGGCTGGGGGCGGGGCCTGGGCCTGCCCCGGGTCGGCTCAGAAGCACCCTCTCGTGGCCCTTAAGGCCTTCTGTGGTGACGACCACAGAGTAGGGAATGTTTGGAGGATTGCAGGTTTGGATGGGGACTGATATGGCGCTATTGGGTCCTGTTCTGGGGAGAGGGGTGGGGGGAGTTGGTTGGGGTGTTTTGGTTAAGGGGTTCTACTATGCTGCTGGGGGTGGTCAACGGGCCCTGATTCGATGGTTGGGGGCAACCAGCAATGGGGACATTACCTAATTTAAAATGCCTCACGTGGAATGTCCGTGGACTCCGAACTATGACAAGGAGATATAAGGTACACGCCCAGCTAGTGAGGCGAGGCATTCAAATCGCTTTCTTACAAGAGACCCATTTAACCAAGCAGGAATACTCAGCGCTACAGAGGAGGTGGCATGGCCAGGTGTTTGGCACCACGTACTCAGCGTTTGCCAGGGGGGTGTTGGTGTGGGTGAGAGCGGGGGTTCCATTCCAGGTTACAAAGCAGTTGGTGGACCCGGAAGGTCGGTATGTGGCGGTGGAGGGGAGGTTGTATGGCCAGGATGTGGTATTGTGTAGTGTCTATGCTCCTAATGTGGACCAAGCACGCTTCTTTGCTGGCATGACAGGGTCACTGGCGCACTTCCTAGCGGGCCCAATTCTGATAGGAGGGGACTTCAACTCGATCACTGATATAGCACTGGATAGGTCGCATCTGCCTTTGGCCGACTCTCCGGTGCGCCGGTTAGCAGCGCACAGGGCGGATTGGCAGGAGCGGTGGGGCCTTGTGGACGTGTGGAGGGAACAACATCCGGGAGTTCGGGACTATTCTTTCTTCTCCGCTTTACACGCGCTGCATGTGAGGATAGACGCTATTCTGTGTAGTGGCTCCCTAGCTCCCAAGATGGCGCACACGGAGTATTTAACTAGGACTATTTCAGACCATAATCCGTTGTTGCTGACGGTGCAGTGGCAGAGGCCGAGGTCGGCAGTACCGACGTGGAGGCTGCGACCTGAAGCGTTAGAAAATGCGGTGTTTAGCGATGCGGTCCTGCAGGGCATTGAACACTACTTTAGGGAGAATGAGGGATCCACCGCCACGAGGGCGACAGAATGAGATGCAATGAAGGTGGTGACTAGGGGCGTCTGTCTGGGCAGGTTCTCGAATGTACGGTCGACCGTATTGGCGGACTTGACGAAGGCGGAGGGGTCGTTGCGGGACTTAGAGCGGCGCAGACCTGAGTGACCGGAATTACAGGATAGGTTGAATGAGGCGAAGGAATTGGTAGTGACTGAGACGGAGCGACTGCGGTGCTTTGATTACAAGTTGTATGCTACTAGAGTGCATGCGGAGAGGGATAAGGTGGGAACGCTACTGGCGCGGCTTGCTAACCCGGAACCCAGAGGTTGTCCGGTCATGAGCCTTCGCACAGAGGCAGGGGAGGTAGTCTATACGCAGGCGGCGGTATTGGAGCGTTTTCAGTCGTATTATACGGGCCTCTATAGGAGTCAACTGGGGACGGAGGGCCGCGCACTGGCCGACTTCCTGGAGACTGTTCAGCTCCTGAGGTTAGAGGACGAGACCGCGAAGGAGCTGGGTGGGCCCGTCACGCTCTCGGAGATCCGGGTGGCTATCAAGCAGATGGCTAGAAACAAAACGCCTGGGGTAGATGGCTTGCCGATCGAATTTTATGCGCAGTATGTGGACATCTTGGCGCCACGGCTCCAGTTGGTCTACGCTGAGGCTCTGACGCTCGGGCGCCTACCCCAATCAATGAGGGAGGCGTTAGTGGTGCCGCTGCTGAAGCCCGGCAGGGAAGCATCTGATGTGACGTCGTATAGACCGTTATCTATGTTGACGGTCGATAATAAAATACTGAGTCGCATCCTGGCAACTAGATTGCTGCCACACATGACCCGGCTGGTTCATGAGGACCAAGCTGGATTTATTCCCACTAGGAGCACAGACATGAACATTAGGCGCCTGGTCCGCATAATAGACAGTGTTTGAGACCCTACCCAGAAGCCGGCGGTATTATCTGTAGATATCGAAAAGGCCTTCGACAGCCTAGAATGGGGCTACCTCGACGCCGTACTGGAGAAGTTTGGCCTGGGAGATGATTTTGGGCGCTGGACGAGGGTCCTTTACTCTTCTGCCACTGCCAGGGTGCGACTGGGAACGGTTATCTCCTCAGAATATCCGGTGGGCAGGGGCACGAGGCAGGGCTGTTCGCTGTCGCCCCTGCTGTTCGCCTTGGCGATGGAGCCTCTGGCGACACGGGCGAGGACAGGGTCGATGTACGGGGGGGTTCGGTGTGGAGAGACGAGGCATTATATCTCCCTGTATGCTGATGATCTCTTGTTGTACCTGGAGAATTCCGACGAAGCACTGGTGGGGGCCATGGGGTTGCTGTCGGGCTTTGGGGGGGTCTCGGGACTTCGGGTAAACTGGACTAAGACCTGTGTTTTCCCGCTGCGGGCGGATGTGCCGTACCCCCCACTCACTACGGCGGTGGTCTGGGAGGCTACGAGTTTCACCTATCTGGGGGTCCATGTTTACCACGACGTCGTGGACTTGCTGGAGGGCAATATAGGGCATAGTATACAGGCCCTGAAGGGATGCATGACATTTTGGGCCTCTCTACCGCTGTCGGTTCTGGGCCGGGTGGCGCTCCTGAAGATGGTGGCTCTACCACGGCTACTTTACTACTTCCGCACCCTACCGGTCTGGATTCCACAGCGGATCTTCAAAGAGTTGAGGTCACTGGTTATTGGCTTCCTGTGGGGGAAGGGACGGCGGAGGGTGGCCCTGGCTACTCTGATGCGGCCCAAACCTGATGGAGGGATGGCGGTCCCTGATTTTGAGTTGTACTACTTGGCGGCACAGCTACAGGTCCTAACGAAGAACGTTGCTAAAGTGTTTAGAGGCCCGGACCACGAGAGGGGGACCGGCATCCAACGACACATTCTGTCGTACATAGTTATGCAACAGAAACTAGACATGAGAGACCTCTCCATAGAGGAGAGAACCCTCCGGCTGTGCTGGCACAGGAGTATGAAGAGAGCAAAAGCGGCGCGTCCGTATGCGCCGGAGATCCCGCTGGGGATGTTGACAGCGTTGCCGCACGGCGGCGATTGGTCCCCGCTAGCGGAATGGGAAGAGCTGGGGTTGCAGATGGTGGGAGACCTTTATGTCAACGGGGCGCTGGCCCCCTTCGGGGAGTTGCAGGAGCAGTTTGGTCTTCCGGATGGGAGTTACCTACTGCATGCGGCGGTGAGCGCGGCGGTACAAAAGCATTGGAGGGAAGGACTGGCGGAACCTACCGTGATACAGACCTGCCAGTACGTGGTGATGGCGGTGGGAATGGTTAAGGCGGTAACCTGCCTCCACTCGCGAATGTTACGGGAAGGACTGGAGCCACTCACAGCATTGAAGGAGAGTTGGGAGGACAGTATAGGCAAACCCATTCCGGATACGGTGTGGGGTCACATCCTGCGAAGGACGTGGAAGGGAAGTAGGAATGCCCGTTTCCAACAGGTGCATTTCTTCGTAATACACAGGGCCTATTTGACCCCGGGAAAGATTAAACGATATTTTAAGGTGCAGGACGCGGCGTGCCCGAGATGCCTAGCGCCTGGGGCGGAGCTGGACCACCTATTGTGGGGGTGCCCTAAGCTAGGGACGTATTGGGCTGAGGTGGGGGAGCTTTTGAACGCAGTCACCGACCGCGAGGTGGAGTTCGACATGGCGGCCTGCTTACTGCTCTGGTTCCCTCACACAGCAAAGACGAAAGTGACGAGCAAATTCATTGACTTAGGACTTATGTTGGCCCAGAGAGAAATTACATGGCATTGGAAATCCCGGGAGGGCCCGTCGTTTGGGAGATGGATGGCTGAGCTGTTGAAGTGGGCGGGCTGTGAGAGTATACTTCGGAGGCGACAGGCGACCAGCGCAGGAGACGAGAAAGGACTGGAATGGGTCAGGGCATGGGAGATGATAGTACAGGCGCTGAAGGACTACCGGCTGGAGAGTACGGAGCACGAGGGTTTGGAGGGCGGGGTTCCAAGAGGATGGTGAGATTGCATGTCACAAGTGAGAGCTGGAGAATAATTGCGTTAGACCCCACACCCAGGGCCCACCTCAGCAGTAGTTGGGGGGGGAGGGGAGGGTGGGGGGGAGTTATTGGGGGTATTGAAGTAGAGTCCGGAGTGAGCAGTCAGGACGGAATGTTGGGGATTGAGGCGGGTGGGTTAAAAAAAGCAGATATTAAATGGGGCTGTGACCTGTCACTGCGTGAATTGATGGCTATGATACTCAGAGTTTCTGTATTGGTACGCCGCCCGGCCTCCGGGATGTGGGCTGATTGGCTGTGTGCTATGCTAAACCGATGGGTGTGCTCTGAGATACCATCTGGTGAAGGGTTGCTCTCACGGATGCCTTACTCTTACTTCTGCAATAAAAACAAGTTTACAAAAAAAATTAAAATTTCTAATACAAAATTCACATTATATAATAAAGTAAAAAACGTTTTAAAATATTATAAAAATAGTACACTGATCAACCCTTAAAGTTCCTTAGCAGCAATGAAAGCCCTCCTTTTTGGCCACATCAAACCCCAAGAATTTTGCAACTGCACATACATACAAGGGAGATGCATCAGTACGTAGTATTCTTAGGGCAATCATGTGGATAGAGGTACCGAGCAACTTACACACTGGTACAATCCAAAGGGAACGAAACCTTGTGCATGCGGAACACACAAATAACACATGTGGGACGGTTTCTTTTTGGCCTACACAGAATGAGCACTCCTCACTCGATAAACTTTTCCATTTCGCTGTAAACACTTTAACAGAGAGTGTACCCACTCTAAACTGATGGTAGAGCTTCGCCTCTGTCTAGTATGAAGTGACCTTTGTGCTGCATTTACTGGGCTTTTGCAGCCTCCAAGGCTGATATGTTCATGATCTATGCAATGCTCTTGCTTGGCATCAGTGCTTAAAGTGAAAAAAATTAGCACAGGATCCCAAGGTTTTTCTTAGAGGTTTGCCACCCTATGCCAGCGTTGCCAAATACCAAGGTTCCCTATTCTTGATTCCACCCTCAGGCCTCTTTCTTCCATATACTTTCTTCCAAGCGCAGGCTCTTTCTTATCTCTGGGCTCTCCATTTTCACTGTTGTCTTACCATCTCTGACCCCTTCTTCTTCGATTTTTCACCTTTCTGCCTCTTGCTCTGGTCAAAGTACGATGAGGAAATAAAGAACTGGTTCCCAAAAATAATGCTGGTGCCCAACCCATGCAGCCATCAGCAGAAATGATGCACTGTTTGGCACTTTAGAGCGACAAGTCTGGTAATTTGTTATGATCTTGTTGGGGCCCCATTCCAGGTGTGTGGTTATTTGTCCTGCTCACCTGAGTTTTCTGCAGGAGCAATAGGAAATACGATGAAGCTAGATCCCAACTTCTCCTCTCCGTCGGGACTTCCCAACAAAGTCAAATCCAGTTGAGGTGAGATGGGGAAGAGGGGAAGGGAAGAGAAAATACATGTATCCCACAGAGGCAATGCAGGGAGGTATGGAGTGTCCAGTATATCTCTGTGTATTTCCTGCCTGCAAGAAAGAGAAGAAAGCTTTAAATATGTGTTTAGCGTCCTATCTAAGGAGATTCAAATAGCAGTTTAATCCCCCTCTTCCGAAACCAATGAAGCAGACTGTGTACCCAGAAATAGTATACAATCTATAGAAGTAAGAGAAAAGAAAAGAGAACACCGGTTTGCACCTAGTATAGTAAGAGTGTGGTTTGGAAAGCAATGTTTAAGGGGAAACATACCTAAAAAGCATTTTGCAACATGCTTCAATCAAAAGCTCTAAAAATAATATAGTAATGTCCCATTACTGTAGAAAGGAAAACACAATTATCTTTTGTACTCCTCTTAATCAGGTATAGAGAAAAAAAGGTAGCAAAAACATTATGTTGGGCTTCTGCATGTCTTCAAAGCTGAATAACTTGTAACCAAATCTGTTGTCTTTGTTTATAGATATATCCAGCTTTCTACTGAGACAAAAAGAACGAGATCTCAAATAGGCATCATGGTCAGATAAGTATTCGCCTATACTTTTAAAGTGCTAGGGGGAAGGGCGTTACCGCCAGGATTTGTAGACAACGGTGCTTTAAATGCTCTTTTATCCTTTTGTTTCCACAGGTACTCCAGGATCACATGACCTGAACCAGGAGTAACTCCACGAGTACTCAAGAGAAGACTGAGAAACAACTGCCCACCGAGCACGATGAATGTGGCGTCAGTAAACCAGGAAGCAGAAAGGTGAGTGACACAAGGGCAGAAGAACGCACGTGTTTCTATTAGAACGCAAAGCGATCTTCCGCCCGGGAAGCCCAGCTATATGCAGGTGGTGATCCGCCCCCCCTCCCCTTAAGCACGGCCGGGAGAGCAGCAGGCTTAAAACCAATGTTGCTGTAATGCCTTTTGTTTATGGCCCTCTTATCTGCAGTTGTCAGGCCATGGCGCTCTCCAGGTCTCATGCTTGCATTGTTGGGCCCTTGTCATGCTCTATTCTGGTTATGTGTCACCATTACAGACCCTTTATCCTGCTGTTGCTTGACCCTTGATGACACCAAGCCTGGATGTTGCACATGGCCTGCTCTGCAGGGTCACTCATAAACATTTTTCCTTCACCTCTCCTGTTTTCTGAAATTAATTGTAGTTGGCATTAGAACTCTGTGCACATTCCCACTGCTTACCAGTGCTAAAATCCTTGTGCTCTCTTCTTTAAACATGGTAAAATTGGCTTGCACCCAATTGGCACATTTAATGTATTTATAAGTCCCTAGCAAAGTGGTACTCCATGTACCCTGGGCCTGTAAATTAAATGCTACTAGTGGGCCCTCAGCACTTATTGTGTCACCCACTTATGTAGCCCTTTAAAACATGTTTAGGCCTGCCATGTGCAATACAACCTGGCAAAATAAGCTTTTTGCCAGGCCTAGACCTCCCTTTTTAATACATATGTCACCCATATGGTAGACACTAAACAGCCCATAGGCAGGGTGCATTGTATTAAAATGATAGGGCATGTGGTTTTAAGTTGTACATGTCCTGGAAGTGAAAAAAAACAAATTCATTTTTTATTACTGTGAGGCCTACCTCTCCCATAAGATAACATTGGATTGCTTTATTGCATTTAATGTAACTTTTGATTCAGAACAGGTAGAAATGTTATGTTTGGGCTCAAATAAATTGTAATTTAAAATCATCTTTAATGGTAATGTCAGATTTTAGATTACTATTTTGAAAAGGCCTCTTTTAGAAAGTTGACATTTTCCTGCCCTACACTTTCTAAGGCCTTCTACGAGTTTTCTGCTGCCTCAGCCTGTTAAATGTTCCACCATCAGGAGTGGGTATGGGGCCCAGTTAGTGAACAATAGGAGCTGGGTGTAGCCGGGGGAGGGCCATCCTGCTAGGATGTGAGGGACAAAGCTGTACCCTGGCCCCCTTACATTTCAATAGGCTGCCTCCAACACGCTCACAAAGGACCTTGACACCAGCCTATTGTCACCTTCCACCACTTGGAGCATAGGCAGGGGAAGGAAGGACATTTCCAGAACCAGGTGAGGGGATAGCCTGTACGTTTCCCCCACTTCAAAGGCAGGCACCAGGTTTAGATATTGGATCTCAAACCAACTCTTCAGTACACTCCTGGATTCTTGGGCATTGCAGAAGAACTGCCTTGTGCCCCAGAGAAATGCCTTGCTACTTGATGCCTACCTTGTACCCCAGAGGAATACCCTGGTGCTTGAGGCCTGTCCTGCTCTCTGATGATGAATCCTGGACCTGCTACATAGTCCCAGGCTCACCTGAGTGATGTCAAGGGGCAGTTGGCTGACCTCCTTTTCTGTACTACAGGGCCACAACAAGCTCCAGAGACCTCACTAAAACTTCCCAGCTGACCTGCTGCAACGAGCCCTGCCTGGACCTGCAAGTGCACCGGCCTGAGCCCTGATGGCCTCTACTGGAGAGAGTTCCTGATCCCCAAGAAATGCCTCCCCAAGTCCTGGACCCTTGGCTGGCAATAGGTAAGCTACTTCTGGAAAATCCAGAAGTTTAGAACTCTTGTGTGCCGGACTTTGAGAAGGTAACTCACCTGGTCCCTGTATCCGGCATCAATTCATCCTGGTCTAACATGATCAGATATCCACAGTTAGCAATTTCTCCTTTTTGGCACTATTTTTTACTTAAACCTTTATATGCATATCGCTGGTTCTACTGAATGTATTTTTGTCATTTTTGCTTCAAATTATTTATCAAATTTTACTCTATTTTTTTTTCATTGGTGTAGGAATTTTCTTGTGTTGTGTTCTCACTTTATAACTGTTTGTATGCGGCATAAATACTTAACACAGTGCCTCTAAGATAGGCCTGACTGCTTTTGTGCTAAGCTACCAGAGTGAAACATAGGTTAATTTAGTAACGTTTGAGGTTCCCCCCTGGCTAAGGATTGTGGTTGCTGCTTGAGAAGGGTTTTCACCCCCTCGATCAGAAACCCAATTTCCTACACTGGTGCTTCTAAAATATGTGTCCTGCGCTGCTAGGCATGAGCAGGTAGAGGCAGCACCTCCGCTAATTCGGAGGAGCATCGCCCCACTGCTTTTAGGCAGTGCAAAGTAAAGTAAACATAAAATGATAATAACTTTGAGTTGTTATCATTTTATGTTTCCGTGCTGCTTTGCTGGCTGCAGGGCTGCTCTACTCTCAGAGCATGGCAGGGGAGTAGTCGTTTACCCACTCCTAAGTGCACATAACTATTTGGCTGGCCCTCTTGAGCCGCCCAAAACAGTCATGCGCACTTTCCCTGTTCTCCATGCAGGCTGCATTACAGCCTGCGTGGAGAACATGCCCAGGCCACCATTCCCTGGCTGAGCGTCGAACCAGGACGCTCAGACCAATCACAACGCTGCGTTGCAGCATTGTGATTGGTCAGGGGAGCCTGACTGTACTTCCTGGCTGTACTTCCTGTACCTCAAGTCCAACGAGGCGAGCAGGAGCAGAGACGCAGGACCCGGCGGCAAGGTGTTTCTTTTTTTTTCTTTGCACATCCCCCCCCTTGCACCAACGAGCCATGCCGGCCGCCACTGGCCCTTAGTCCTGATGTTTGGTGCGCCCACCGCAGATCCCATATCTGGTGTGCATTGTCCCTGTCCTCCTGTTCACTGGGCCCTGATTGGACGCCTTGCCTGGTTTGTGTGGTCAATTGTCCAGTGGGTGCTGGGCCCGTGCAGGCCTATGCTTGGTCTCGGTGTTCCTTTGCACTACTGCGGATGGACCCTGAATGGCCAATTCTGTGCCGTTATATACCTCTCTGCCCTGCTGTAGTTAGGCCCTCACTGGCCGGTGTCTAGTCTGGAGTCAATTCATTCTTTTGTTGAGTTTTGCAGGGCCCTTGTCTGGTCTGTGTGGCTCCTATCTACTATTACTGAGCTCTTGTCAGACCTCCATCTAAATGTGTGGTTTCTTGTCCTGTTGCTCTGCACTTGCAGACTCATGTTTGGTGTGTGTATGGTTACTTGCCCCACTGTTGCTTGACCCTTGCAGGACCGTGCCTACTGTTGCTGGGGCCTGGTTGGTTCATCCCTGATTTGTGTGGCCTTTTGCCACGCTGTTATTAGGCAATTGTTGGGCCATGGTGCCTGGTCACTTGTGTTGCATTTGATAGGGTTGCATCCTTTTTCTGAGAACAATATTGGCCATTTGTACCAGTTTTGGAGCTTGATAAGGGTCAGAAGCTGGTACCCAAAAGCGTTCTAAAATTATTTTTCCTTTTTTTAACACAGCAGAGCTGTCACTATTAGCTGTAAAAACCACCAAAGAATAATCTAGACAGCATTGAAATTATTTAGCCATGCTTTCGTCTGTATTTTTTCCTTTACATTTATATTTCAAATGGGCAAAATACGAGATTTGAATGATTTCGTGAGTTTCCTACTGTGTTGCCCTATGCTCTGCTGTTGATGGCTCTTGCAGACACGTGCATAGTCGGTGCGGCCCTGTGGTCCGCTGTTGCTGGTTCTTGCAGATTCATGCCTAGCTGGGATGGTCCTGTGGTCTGCTGGTGCTAGTTCTTGCAGACACGTACCTAGCTGGTGACCCTGTGGTCTAATGTTGCTGGTTCTTGCAGATACATGCTTAGTTGGGGCGGCTCTGTGGTTTGCTGTTGCTTGTTCTTGCAGAAACATGCCTAGCCTGAGTGGCCCTGTGGTCTGCTGTTGCTGGTTCGTGCAGATGCATGCCTAGTCAGGTGGCCCTGTGATCTGCTGTTGTTGGTTTTTGCAGATACAGGCCTAGTCGGGCAGCCCTGTGGTGTGTTGTTGATGGTTCTGGAAGATGCATGCCTAGTCTGGGTGGCCTAGTTGTCTGCTGTTGTTGGTTTTGCAGATACAGGCCTAGTCAGGCGGCCCTGTGGTCTGCTGTTGCTGGTTCTTGCAGGTACATGCCTGGCCTGCGTTGTCCTATGCTCTGCTGTTGCCGGTTCTTGCAGATACATGCCTAGTCGGACGGCCCTGTCATCTGTTGTTGCTGGTTCTTGCAGATATATACCTAGCCTGGGTGGCCCGCTGGTCCTCTGTCGCTGGCTCTTGCAGATACATGCCTAGTCTGGGTGGCCCTGTGTTCCTCTGTTGCTAGTTCTTGTAGATATATGCCTAGCCAGGGCGGCCCTATGCTCTGCTGGCGCTGGTTCTTGCAGATACATGCTAAGTCGGGGTGGCCTGTGGTTTGCTGTTGCTGGTTCTTGCAGATACATACCTAGCCTGGGTGGCCCTGAGCTCTGTTGTTTCTGGTTCTTGCAGATACATGCCTAGTCTGGGTGTCCCTGTGGTCTGCTGTTGCTGGTTCTTGCAGATGCAGCCTAGTCTGGTGGCACTGTGTTCTGCTGTTGTTGGTTTTTGCAGATACAGGCCTTGTCAGGCAGCCCTGTGGTCTGCTGTTGCTGGTTCTTACAGATACATACGTAGCCTGGGTGGCCCGGTGGTCCAGTGTTGCTGGTTCTTGCAGATACATGCCTAGCTGGGGCGGTCCTGTGGTCTGCTGGTGCTAGTTCTTGCAGACATGTGCCTAGTCGGGTGGCCCTGTGGTCTGCTGTTGCTGGTTCTTGCAGATACATGCTTAGTCGGGCGGCCCTGTGGTCCGCTGTTGATGTCTGTTACAGATACATGCCTAGCCTGGGTGGCCCTCAGGGCCGGACTGGGAACCAAAACCAGCCCGGGCAAACTGCTCAGCCGGCCCCCAGGAAGGGGGGGGAATGTTGCGGCCGAGCTGTTTGTTAGGGCCAGTCTCTGCCGATTTTGTTACAGGGGGGCGATTTTGCCAGCCCCCGGTAACAAAAATGGCTACCCAGGAGCCCAAACAAAGCCCCCTCCCTGGCGGCCCACGGGGTAAAACGCCTGGTGCCTGCTACAGCCAGTCCAGCCCTGGTGGCCCTGTGGTCTGCTGTTGCTGGTTCTTGCAGATACATGCCTAGCCGGGGAGGCCCTGTGGTCTGCTGTTGCTGGTTCTTACAGATACATGCCTGGCCTGCGTTGCCCAATGCTCTGCTGTTGCTGGTTCTTGCAGATACGTGCTTAGTCGGGCGGCCCTGTGGTCTGTTGTTGCTGATTCTTGCAGATTCATACCTAGTCTGGGTGGCCCAGTGGTCCGCTGTTGCTGGTTCTTTCAGATACATGCCTAGTCTGGGTGGCCCTGTGGTCCACTGTTGCTGGTTATTGCAGAGACATACCTAGCCTGGGTGGCCCCATGCTCTGCTGTTTCTGGTTCTTGTAGATACATGCCTAGTCTGGGTGGCCCTGTGGTCTGCTGTTCCTGGTTCTTGCAGATACATGCCTAGCCTGGGTACCCTATGCTCTGCTGTTGCTGGTTCTTGCAGATGCATGCCTAGTTTGGGTGGCCATGTGCTATGCTGTTCCTCGTTCTTGCAGATACAGGTCTAGCCAGGGCATCTCTGTGTTACGCTGTTGCTGCTTCTTGCAGATACATGCCTAGTTTGGGTGGCCCTTTGCTCTGCTGGTTATGGTTTCTGCAGATACATGCTTAATTGGGGCAGCCCTGTGGTTTGCTGTTTGTGGTTCTTGCAGGTACATACCTAGCCGGGACAGCCCTGTGTTCCACTCTTGCTGGTTCTTGCAGATACATGCCTAGCCAGGACGGTCCTGTGGTCTGCTGGTGCTAGTTCTTGCAGATTTATGCCTAGCCAGGCCAGCCCTGGGGTCCACTGTTGCTGGTTCTTGCAGATACATACCTAAACTGGGTGGCCCTGTGGTCCGCAGTTGCTGGTTGTTGAAGGTACATGCCTAGCCTGGGTGGCCCTGTAGTCCGCTATTGCTGGTTCTTGCAGATGCATTCCTAGTCGGGGTGACCCTGTGTTCCGCTGTTGCTGGTTCTTGCAGATACAGACCTAGTCTGAGTGGCCCTGTGCTCTCCTGTTGCAGGTTCTTGCAGATACATACCTAGCCAGGCAGCCCTGCAGTCCGCTGTTGCTGGTTCTTGCAGATGCATTCCTAGTCAGGGTGGCCCTGTTGTCTGCTGTTGCTGGTTTTGCAGATAGAGGCCTAGTCTGGTTGGCCTTATTGTCTGCTGTTGTTTCTTTTTTGCAGATACATACCTGGTCTGGGTGGCCCTGTGGTCCGCTGTTGCTGGTTCTTGCAGATACAGGCCTAGTCTGGTTGGCCCTATTGTTTGCTGTTGTTTCTTTTTTGCAGATACTTGCCTATTCTGGGTGTCCCTGTGGTCCATTGTTGCTGGTTCCGGGCTGCCTGGCCTGCGTGAGGCCTCTTGTCCTGCTCTCGCTGGCCCTTGCAGGTGCAATGGCGAATCCTTCTCTTCACTTCCTTCACGCCCTCGCCTCGCAAAACCCATCAGTAAATGGCGGGTACATTCGTGCTAGCTGGCAGGTGTTTCTGGAAAATGAACCCACTGCACTTACACAGGGTGCGGCGGGAGGGTGAGACACCAAATTTCTCGCATTTGTCCGGCACGGCAGGGCCGTAAAACAGGCACCTGTGGCCCGTGGGTGGGGGGGAACCCCCGCCCCCTCCTCCCCCCATGAGCCTCCTCCCACTTCAGTTTAAGGCCTATGGATTGCGTTAAGGTATGGGAGTCTCAGGGGGCACAGGTCACATTCTGTTCATTTTACGGTACGCCAACCGTGGAGGAATCTCAAACTCTCTCAACCGTCTCTTTGTTTGAATGTGTTTTTCACTCTAGTGGAATTTTTCTGTAAACTCTCGACAGTCTGGTCTAACCGGATTCCTGGAGAGCCGAGGTCTCGTTTCTTGCCGGTGCTGTCGAAACTCTCCCGGGGTCACGTTCACTACCAGCCATTCTGCGCCTCGGCAGCCATCTGAGTGGTCGTGCCCCTCTGTCGTGGCACCAGAAGGGACGCTTCGTCTTTAGCGCCTTGCTGCATCCAGAGCAAATCATTGCCCACGGCGCCTTGAGGTACCAAGAGCGAAGCATTGAATATAGCGCATTGTGGCACCCAGGGCGAAGAATCGTCTTAAGCACTTCGCCGCACCCTAACCAAAGAGTTGCTTGCAGCGATCCACTGTATTGAGGCATAGAACCGTCTAGTGTCTTGAAAGTATAGCGCCTTGCTGCTGCCTGGGGTGTATATCTTCCTTTCTTCTTCTAGAGCGAACCTGAAGAGGTTTTCCACTTTATTCTTCCAGGGACCATCCCCTTCTACTCCAGCACCGCTTCGGAACCGGCGCCCTTTACCCTGGAGGAAAGTCCAAGGATTCCTCCGTCCCTGGCCGCCATGTCGCTCACCACGACCCTTTCAGCCCTCCTGCTACTGGCCGCGGCCATCAACGTCCAGGGTAAGTCACTCGTACGTTTCTTGTGTTACGTGAGGTTCAGTCAGACACTAAAAGTACAGCATCGGGCCCACGAGACAGAGAAAGCTTCCGCCCCAGACCAGGCGCGCGCCCGCAGAGAAAGAAGCGCCACGCACGCAGAAATGGTACAGCACGTGCAGCTGCGTTTCAAGCTTCACGTACGCAGCAGTCAGGACAGTGCTAGACTCACTCACACAGGACAGGTGCAGCACGGTGAGGGCGGCACACGCCTCACTCACAAAGGACAGGTACAGCACAGGCAGTGGCGGCAGTTCAAGTTTCACCCACAGCTTTGGCAGTTCTGTAACTGTAACGAGGCAGTAATAACGCAAGCCAGGGCCGGCTTTAGTGCTGGTGGCGCCCTGTGCGACAATGTTTGTTGGCGCACACCCCCCCCCCACCACCTCCACCACGGATTCTCTCACTAGCACCCTTTAGCAGTGACCAAGTCACCATAACCCCACTCTCTCAGATGCATTGAATTAGTTATATAGCGCCACTCATACCAGAGCACTTTGCATCACACACACATTACACAGAGACAATCAATCATACGAGTGTAAATCAGTGTATAGGAAATGTTACTTAAGCCAAAGGACTAAAAGTGTAGCAGTCACATGTCACCCATACTGGTAGGCAGTATAGTTTAAGAGTGCTTGGTGTGGAGAAGCACAAACGCAGAGTCGAAAAAAAAAAAAGCATAGTTGGGAGTTTTCTTTAATAATAAGAATCGATTTCTAGCCAAATTAACCCTTTTTGCAACATTAATCCATGTTCTAATAATGTATACTTTGCATTGTGTATGCAGATCTGGGATAAAAGTTAATAGCTCACTATTCTATATTAGGACTTTAAGTTATAAATTGCAAGTAACAAAAGGATGTCTCTTTTGAAAGCAGTAATCTGCTGACCTGTTTACATCATATGTAATCTACTTGATACAAGTTCTTTGCAGCAGGCATATTAACCCTCTGAACTAACTTCACCTAAGTCAAAACCTCAACTATACAAAACGCTGATTTCTCTCCAGGAAGATAATTAATCACACGAGTTTTCTTGACATTTATGTGAGGCCTGGTAATTGCAGGCGGAAAGAAACGCTGCAGCAGGTGCTTCAAAAGCTTAATAAACTTTCAAACACGGCGCCCCCAGGAAGCCAGCACCTGGTGCGGTGGCACCGGTCGCACTGCCCTAAAGCCGGCCCTGACGCAAGCTTCCGACAAACGCAAACACGGGTGAGCAGTATCAGTGCTAACTGTTCTCTCTCACCCCAACACACAACGGATGCATCACAGCCAGTAGCTAAGGCAGAGCAAGAAACCCTCTCATACAGAATGTTTGTAATACAAGCAGCTGATGTGCAAGCTTCCTGACGTACAAAAACAGACAGCAAAAACCGCAGTCGTGCAAGCTTCCCTCGCACACAGGAGCTACAGTAGCGGAAAGAGTAATCATACCTCAACCTTTTGAGTCTCCAAGGATAGTTGAGCAGTTTTCGAAGACAACTCCATTAAATTCAATACATTTAAATCAATGTTGAGAGGGTGAGAAGGATTTTCCGGCTGAGTGGGGGCTCATTGAAGTCTATGGAAGGCATTTTGCTTGTTTGGAGGGTCAAGATGAGTCCTAGAACAGTAACCACTTCCAAAGGAGGCTGAGTTGAGAGGTGTGCCTTCCAATTAGTTTCCTCCCAGCAACTGGGGACATTTTTCTTCTCCCTGTCTGGGTCCACCACGCCTCGTAAGGCGATGCCGGAAGCAAAAGTCAATGCCGAACACCTCGTCGCAGGGCGGGGCTTCTACCACTGTGATCTGGCACTCCTGTGTCTGGGCCATGGTTTGAGACAAAGGAGCTAGCTGAGAAATCCGCCTTCGTGAGCGCAGCGGTTCCCTGACTTCTAAATGTGCAGGGGGAACCACAGGTCGCTGCCTACATCTAAAGGGCCCCCAAGTGTAGAGTCTTTCAATCCAAAGACTTCCAGTCCAGGCCTTCCCAAAAGGCGAAGAAGGCAAAGAGACAATTTTAAGCACGTTAGATGTTACGAAGGATATCACTTCACAGTGTGTATAGATTTCACATTGCCTGTACATAGGCTAAATTGTTAACTTGATGTACCAAATGACTTAGTAAAGACATGATAATAATGTTAACGGAACAGGACAGAGAGATGATGCTTCTGCCCAAACCACAGGCCTTTGGTCACGCATTGAGATCATCTCCATGTCTCCCTGGCAGCCACCAGTACATACACACATTCACGCGAGACCTTGACGTGCAAGGGTCAGTCTCTCTAAACCGAGC
This sequence comes from Triturus cristatus, assembly GCF_964204655.1. NCBI lineage: Eukaryota > Metazoa > Chordata > Amphibia > Caudata > Salamandridae > Triturus > Triturus cristatus. Next base: position 1,062,808,702 of record NC_140583.1, read on the forward strand.
ACTCACGTTGAGTGAGTGAAGGAGAATTCTTCCTTATCAGTTATCAAAATATTGCATATTTGAGGTAGTTGGGTAGTGTAGGTTGGAAACTCTGAGAACCAATAGTCCAGCAGGTTGATGATGGTATAGTAGGCCAGTCGTAGGGTTACTGCCGTCTTTGAAACTTCTAAAGGATCTTTGGAACTAATGGGGTTGCTGAAAAAAAACTAGAATCACTTCTCTAACTAGACTGTCTTTAGACCACCCACATGAAGCTTGGCCCTTTCTAAACCCGTGAATCAAATGTTTTGTGCTTGAAATAGATGTGATGGTAAAATATCAATTTGTGGACAGGATGAAACCTGAATGATGGCACTGAGAACTCTCATTTTCAGATCTCACAAATAAAGGCTCTGACCGTGTCAGCTCCACAGCTTTCAATATGAGATAAACAAAGACAAATTCTTGAGGAATGTCCCACTCTGAGCCAAAAGAGAGATGCTAAATTAGAACTTCCCTGAGTTCTGATGAACTATATGGCTGTCATTCTGAGGCATGCGTGTACTATTTTTTGTTTTGCTAAACAGCCATGTTTTTTTTAGAAGTTCTTGTTTGTGTTCTACGAAGCAGCAAAAAAAGTGCAAAGGGTAATCTATCAAGCACAACATTTCCGAATGTGTCAGCATTTCATGGTGGCTCGTGGATCAAGTCGTGTTTTGCCTTTTGGCGCAATGTTTCACCCGTATCTAGCACTGTTGTTCATGTGTATCATTTTTTTAAACCAATCGTTTCTTAGATTTTTTGTTTTGATTTGCTTTATAGATAGACATATGATTTAACAAAAAAACAGCCAAATACTGTAGCAATCCCATCAGGCACAATTCAACAAACATCAGAAATGTTTTGCGAGAGGGCGACCAATTCAGAAAGGCAGTTTTCCAAACCATATATATGTGTTACTACGAAGGTTGTCACCCAACGAGGGAATCAACAGGTTGTCGTGTATTATAACATTGTCTATTACTAGTGAGCAGCACATCCTAAGATTATAAAGCGGGAATGGGGAGCATTTGGGGATGGTGAAGGGAGGGAAAGGACTTTGCATTAAGAAGGCAGTAGTAGGGCGAAATATCAATACAAATTGGTTAAAAAACAAAAACAGAAGGCAGTAGTAGGGAGCATGGGCTCGCTGTGGAAAGATTCAGTAGTGCCAGTGGGTTAACGTGTCAAACAAATCAGGAGGTATAGTGTGTTGCCTGTCAGGGTATCAAGGTATGAAGAAAGGCTGCAACAGCGTAAGTCTGTCACAAATTAAGGAGGGAAGAAGTTTATGCAGGAGATGAACCTGGTGTAGAGGATATTGTCAGGGCCTCGAACAAGGTGACCCTTGATGATAAATCATTTCTGCTGTGTCTTTGCATGGACCTCAGCTTCTTGTCCATAAGAGAGGAAGACGCTTCCCTTTCTCATGGCTGCTGTAGCTAACAATGACCGTATTAGAGGATTAGCAGAAGTGGATGTGGCTCCTCTTTAGGGCCTTCTCCTGACTGTATGACAGAGGCACACATGGCTAAACCACGCATGGCTCTACTACGCTGCCTAAACCACGAATGCGTCTGAACAACGCATTCCTTTACCATGCATGCCTTTACCACCCAATTTAGTGGTAAAGGCATGACTGGTATAGGGATGTGTGGCAAAGATCATGCCCTATGCCACCTGCCCTTAGCATTAACAATTACCCCTGAGCCCTAAAAAGTACCCTGACCCCACCCTGAGCTCTTAAAACTCATCCTCCCCTCCCCCTGAGCCCTAAAACCGTCTCGGACCACCCCAAGCCCTAAAAACGACCCGACCTCCCCAAGCCCTAACAACTACCCGAATCCCCGAATCCTAAAAAGTACCCCGACCTCACCCGAGCCCTAAAAACTAGACCAAACCCCCCTAAACCGTAAAAAGTACCCCGACCCCCCAAACCCTAAAAACTACCCTGACCCCACCAAGCCCTAAAAGTACCCCTCCCCCCGAGCCACAAAAAGTACCCCAGACCCACCCTGAGCCCTCAAAACTACCCTGACCCCCCTGAGTCCAGAAAACTACCTGATCCCATCAGCCTTAAAAACTACCCTGACTCCCCGAGTCCTAAAAAGTACCCCCTACCCTTAAAAACTACCCCCGTCCCTCCAAAACCCGGCCCAGCCTCACTTATCTCACTGCTTCCTCTCCCGATACTTCATGTTCCTGGGCCCGCCCATTCTAGCATCTAGACCGCGCATTGCCTTAACCACGCATATGTGTGGTTAAGGTATATGCATGGTTAATGCGAGTGTGGTTTCGGCGAGCATGGTTAAGGCGAGCGTTGGAATGGCATGCATGGCTCTGCCCGCATTGTTCAGATCGTTTCCCCCTTCTCCTTAATGCCTTGGGTGAGACTCGATTCATATCTCCAAAGGCTGCTTCAAGTCATGATGCTGGGAGTGGGGTGAAGTGTTCATTGCAAAGGCTATCGCTACAAAAATACTAATGGGCAGAGCTGACAATTTACTCTTCATAGGAAAAAAAACTTGCACAGATGTTTATAAGACTGCAAAGTAATTTCTAGAAGGGTGTGGAGTTGTGTCATCCTCATTTGTTTCATCATCGGTGCTAGTATCTGGACTGACGTCAGACAGTCTCATCTCCTTAATAGCAACTTTACCCAAATGAAAATTGTACTTAAGTACTCTCTGGATGACAGGTGCCCGTCTGCTTCAGTGGTATCAAAAATGGTGTCGCCAAAGGCTAAGAACAGACATGTCCATGTCATTAAGTTAGTTTTGATGTGCCTCAAAAAGATATCTGAACCAGCCGGAAGCTGTGACTATCACTGATAATCCTTCGACACCCACTGAGTCGACAGATTTGGAGCTCTAAGAGTCCCGCAGTTAGCCAATCACTTGTGAATGGTGGGCAACTAAAAGGAAACTCCATTGACATTGAATTCCCCTGAAGGTGGGCAACTGAAAGAGCACTGGGCAATTCAGGCCATGAATTGGCAGGAGACGCTCCCACACAACATTCCTAGTGGTCTAGGATTTGGAGGAGCGAAGGATTCACAGAAGGCGTTAGAGAGTCCATGCAGCGTGATGGAGGACAGTTCATGAACCACTGTTACTTGTTCACCTCCAAAAACACAGCCGCAGCCACGACGCCATGGATGAAAGATGCTGCTTCCTTTTCTTACTGTTCTTGGGGGTCTCAGCCCACTTTCCTAGCTGAGGGAGTCCTAGCTCAGGGGCAAGATCTCACTTGTTTATCAACTCAAAATCCAATGAGAGAGGACTCAAGAGGCAGCGGGCTCCATACATAGTCAGGGGCACGCAAAGGAGGAGGCGTTTGGCATTAATGCCCTCAGCTTTGAACATTAACAGTGATCACCCTCAGACAACTGCCTCCTCCATAGTTATTGGATTAAGGTGAAGGCACATGATGAGGGAAAGGGCTTTAAAGCCCGTTAACGGTGAAAAGTCTGCGATTCATGAGGTTATTAGCATGCTAATGTAATCATACATATTCAAAAGGAATCACACATACTGCCTCCATATAACAGAAACATATCTGTATTTGTAAAGCAGACATTCCCAAGTGGGTCTTTTGGCGATGAAATAAAAAAGGTTTCATGTCTGTGTTGTGAGACTGAACACAGAACACTGACAAACATTAGTTAGTGCCAGTAATCTAAATTGTTGATCGGATGAGCAATCTCTAAAATATATTAGATCTGCTTTCTGAATTGAATGTACAGTTTTACATATGTATCATATGGTGAAAAATCCAGAACTTTGGTCCCCAAGCATTCTAAGTGAGGTAGGAAGCATAAAGAGAAAAATAGCTGAAGCAAGAAAGGAAAACACACAGGTGGGCCAGCGAGTCCCTGCAGCAAGGAAACACGGATTACGAGAGAAGCAGGTTACCTCGTACACACTGATCAGCAGAGCCAACCATTGACAAAGCCAATTCAGAGCAGCATGGCTGAAGAATAAAAAAAAGCCTTTGATGCAGTCGCCTATGCCATTTTGAGGCATGCACACCATGCATGTGTGCGCCTTAAAAAATGACACAGGCACTTTCTTTTTCTGTTTAGTTAACTATCCAACTTGGATAGGTAACAAATAATAAAAAAAATATGCAAAAGCGTTAAAAAAAACAATTAATGGGTGGGGGAAAGCAACATGGGGCTGGGCAAAAGCAACACTGGAGGTTGGAATCAATGGGAGGGCTCTGGGTCTAAGAAGGTAAGAAGGTGAAGCAATGGGCGAGAAAACAATGTTGATCAGGCGGGGCAGAACTACACAGGCTAGCAGGCAACAGGGAAGTATGGGGTGGGGAAAAGAAGCAAAGGGCGTAAGAGGAGGGTGTGGAAATGAGAAGAAACATGAAGGGGGTGTAGGAAGCTGGCTTTTTACACAGTGGACCAAAATAAGGTACACTGTGTAAAGGCAAACCCCAATTGGCTGACAGAGGCAAAAATGATAACCTAAATGCTCTCTTTTTTGGTAGTATGGGCGAGCAGTCAGTGGGTAGTTAGTGCTAAGCATTTATTGCACACACCAAGGCAGTAAGTGAGACACACACTCAATAAAGAAATATGACACCTATTTATAAAAAATACACACATTTTTAAATGAATTTAGATACCAAGATCATCGGGTAAGTACTTTTCGAATTATGAATTTTTACAGGTTTGAAAAGTTCACACATTGCAATTTCTGGAGCGGTAATTTTATCCTTTGGGTGAAAAACATATACTGCATTCAGGCACTTGTCAGTGACTTACGGGACCCTTCTCTTTGACTTAAGGTGAGTAGGGAGCAAGGACCAAGGCAACACCAAAAGGTCACCACAGGCGGCACCTGGGCAGTTGGGTGCAGGCGTATGTTTCAGTGTTGGGTGCCCCACTCACTTCAATGGGGAGCAGACCAGTTGAAAAGAGGCTGCAAGCTGTGACTGGGGGGCCAGTCTGGGTGAACCCATGAGGGACTCAGTTCTTGAGAAGTTCAGGCACGTAGGGACACCTTGGGTCCACCACTCCTCATGCTGTGGGGCTTGGGTGCAGTGGTGCTATTAGGTGTCGGCTTCATGCTGCGAGAGACACTGGCGGTTGAGGGGGCCTGCACAAAGAGGCTGCAGGCGGAGTCTACGAGTCCAGTCTAGGCAAACCCAAGAGTGGGCTCAGCCTTTGAGGGTCTCAGGACCCCATTGGCACAGTAACCTCTCTCGAACTCGGGCTGGGAGGTGTGGGTGCAGAGGTACTTTGAGGTATCGGGTGGCGCAGTCGGAGGCTCAGTTTTTCTTGGTTCTGCAGAAACGGGGCAAACAGGACAGCTGGGCCACTCTAGATGTGGGTCTCACTGTTCCTGAAGTCATTTGACATACAGGTTGGTTTTCCTCAGTGTTGGTGTCTGGTCTGCACACAACAAGCCTTGGTTGTTGCAAGGGGTCTGGTACCCCAGGTATTAGTGCTGTACAGCTCGGTCGGTCTTGGGATCCCCACACAAGGAGGGAGGACCGATCTGATCTGTGGAAGCACGGCAACCTCTTCCTGGGTGGCTACAGCATCGGTAGTCTCGGTAAGTGGCAGGACAGTGAACCGGACCTTACTTCTTTGGTGCCCGCGGCTGCCGGGGAATAGCTCATCTACTCCAAGGGAGTTCTCAGCAATTTGAGAAGTGCTGGCAGCCCTCCAGAATTCTTGGAGTCTCCACAGTGGCAGGACGAGTCGGTTCCTCCATGAGGCTCGGGTGCAGCAGGCAGGCTGGCAGGGTTGGTGCCAAGTCAGTAGTTGCTCCTCTGTTCTTGTGCCAGCAATATTCTTTGTTCACTCCTTTTTTGTGTTCATCAAATCTGAAATCCTGGTATCAGGGGTGCCACCTAAATACTGTATTTAGGGGCATTACAGGGAGTGTCAGGTAGTAGCCAATGGGCTACCTACCTTTAGATGACTACACCCTCTATATGACCACATCATGTGGAAAGTGAGCATAACCCTGACCCAGAGGACCTAATTCCACCAAAACAAAGATGGTGGAATTTTCCTAGTCTTATTCACTTTAGGCAGCCCACCCTAGGGGTGGTACTAGCCTGAGGGTGAACATACCTCCTGACTATCTAATTTACGTGCCTGTCCTGGTGTGAAATAGGCCCTGGGCAGGGGGTGGCATTTCCCCTGTCTGGTGGAGTCAGGATTGCATATCAAAGGCGGTGGAGGCTCTTGAAGCCTACTGCCTTAAAATACTGATTACTAGTCATCCTGCTTGGAGGAGGAGGTAATACCTCCTGCCAGAGCAGGCATTGTTTCCGACCTCATAGAGCACGGCACTCACCCCTAGGGGGTCATAAACAAGTCTGTGGTGGCAGGCTGGACAGGACCAGCCAGCGAATCCACTGGATGTCGGTAAGTTTTCAGAGGGTACCTCAAGGGTTCCCTCTGGGTGCATATATTAATAAATCCATGACTGGAATCAGTGTGGGTTTATTAATATCATGCGTTTGATACCAAACACCATAGGTTTTAGTGAAGCCATTACGTAGCTGGGAAACTCGTTTTGACCAGTGCGCAGTACATACCTTAAGGTGGCTTCCCTGTTCCCTTGTAGTGTCAGTAATTGAACTGGCCAGCACAGGGACAGAGCTGCTCATGCACATATGTCCTATAATGCACCCTGCCTTAGGGCTGTAAGGCCTGCTGTAGGGGTGACTTACAAATATTACATGCCGTGTTAGGAAGCATGGCACACAGGGTGTGTGCCATGTTGTGTTTTCACTTTTTGGAGCACATTGTCCCTCAGCCTGCAGTGGCAGTCTGCCTGAGTTTAGTGCTGGGCCATTTAGAGTGGCACAAGATATGCTGCAACTCTTAAGTACCCTCTATGCCCTAGGTACCAGAGGTGCCACTTACTAGGGACTTACAGAGGTGATAAAGGCCTGGACAATTGTTTTGGGGCAAGAACACTGGCACTGGGAGAAACACCCTTTACAACGTTGACATTACACCGGGATACCTTCACAACGCGGTTGTTACCACGACCGCGTTGTTACAACGCAGTGCCATTACAACGCAAGTCGTTACGACTTGCTCTAGATGGCACTCTGGACTAAGGAATAGTATGATTTACTATTCAAACACCTTCCCTACTGTTGCACACACTGGAGTTGGAAGAGTAAATCATACTATTACTAAGAAGTCCAGCGAGCCATCTAGAGCAAGTCGTTGTAACGACTTGCGTTGTAATGGTACTGCGTTGTAACAGCGTGGTCGTTACAACGACCGCGTTGTAAAGGCACGCGATGTAATGACTTGCATTGGAAAGAGTCATATTCTACACTGGGGACCTGGTTAGCAGGAACCCAGTGCACTCCAGTCAAAGTTGCATCAAAAAATCAGGCAAAAAGTGGGGGGGCTACTGCAACAAAAACCCAGTTTCCTACATGCAGGGGTTGGGAGGAGAAGCAACAAGCATAAAAGCAATGTGGCGCATGCAGGGTGAAGCATATGTGTGTGAAAGCACCGGGGGAGTGCATGAGGTTGAGTGCAACATGGAGGGGGATGGTGAGAAGCACATGGACAAGAGTGAGCAACATGGAGACGCATAAGGGAGACAGTTGGAAAAAACATGCATTCTCTCGGAGGGCTCAATTGAAAAGAAAAAGTAGTGCTTGAAAAGCAAGCAGTGAAAGCATAGAAGCCAGCCAATCAAAAGTGATGATAAAGAGGCAATGCTACAAGGAAAGGACAAAAACATGATTGACAAGCTGGGACAGGAATAAGAAACAGGCAAATGAGTGACAGGAAAGCCAACCAATATAAGCAAGGGGCGGATCCAAAACACCTTTATGTTCTTGGTAAGCCCAAAATATGTCTCACAACAGACAACACATGCGCTGTCTAGCAGGTGAGACCAAAAAAGGGAACGTCTCAAGTCTCACCCATCATGAGTGAGACTCACGCATTTAGAAATCACCTCTCACACATACTAGGAACTAGCTCACACCTAATGAAGAGGGCTAGGCCCTGCCATCCAAGTGTCACACTCATCTGCTTGTAGAACTACTTCAGCCAGCATAAAAGGGTACTGGAAGCCCTCCCTTGACGAGACAAGCCCTTATCTGACCTCTATAGGTGGTCGAAGTAGCTGCTTTGCGTGCAGCAGTTCCTCACTACCCACAGGTTATATATTTTCCATATATATATTGTATACTTCTGCCTGTATCATGCCTTCAGTACACTCAAATGACACATCCCTATTTAAATGAGGCTTGACATTATTTTAGGACTATCTCATACATTTAATCTATTTTAATTAGTTCATTGGTGTTACTTCCTTGTGCTGTCATTAATGTAAAAGGTTGCCTTTCATTGTTTCCTCTGACAGCAGATGTGCTCATTGGTATGCAATCAATTCTAATACATTTGAAAACCTGTCAGCTCTGCAGTCGAGGAGGGGTGGAGGGTCAGGCCTCTTATGCAGATATGGGCAGTGACGTGTTGGGTATGACTTTGATGAGCAGCTCTGGGAAACAGTTGCTGATCATGCCCCCGTGTGGTAGCGCACCCATGAGTTGGTTAAAGGAGACAGGCATGGCCATCTACACTCTTTTGTTAGAACTAGAGGCAAGTGCTTATTTAATGCAAGACCTTCTTTACAGGATACGGTGAGTGAGTAGCGGAGCATAAAACCCATGGAACAATAATGAATGGTGGTGAAGGTGCTAGATGTCCAAATAGGTGATAGTATGCACTCCTTATTTGAATTCATTTATTCTCAGTTTCTTTAAATGCACGTCTTTTACTTGCGTGTGCAGACTCGGCACGTGGCTTGCTCCAATGGCGCGCTTTTGTGAATCCATCAGGTGTGGAGCGCTGTTACGCCCCAATCCCAGTCGCATAGCGAATATCCATGTGTATACAAAATACTCCATCTCAATTTAGTAATCCATGTTGGTTCTATGACATAATTTCGACAGACAGAAAATCGACCTACAAATATATCGCAACAAAAATATCGATGTCAAGAATATCGACATCCTATCTACAACATGGTAAGTACAAAAATATCGAAAATTAAATATCGATGTCAAAAATATCGTTATTAAAAATATCGTTTTTCTTTTAGTTTAAAAATATATGTAAAATAAACCAAATTATACTTAGAAATTAAATAAACATAATTAAATATATTGTATAATATTTAAAATGTATAATTAATATATATAATTTAATAAAACTTTAATTAAACATATACATATAATATATAATATATATACTTACTTAATAATTAATTTTAATAATAATTTCTGTAACGTATAAATTATTACATGTTTTTAAAAATTACCAATACATCTATACACATAAAACAATAACATTAATAAATATTTAATAATTACATATAGCAAATAATAATCAATATTTTTAATGTGAATAATTTTTATTATTAATGGTATATTACAATAGCAAAAATAATACAAAACATATTAAATATCAGACACAATAAAACTACTAGTCCAACTCCAACAAAAACAACAGTAAGGAAAATGTTGGATACCGTAGGGGTAAAAATTACTATTCCAACTCCAAAGAGTGCAACAGTAGGGAAAGCGTTGGATAGAATAGGGTTAAAATTACTATTCTCGCTGCTATTTCGGACTCTCATTGCCTTGAGTGTGTTTTATATTTAATAGAAAATGAAACTGTTTTTTCCGATTGCTCCAGGCCTATGGCCACAGCCTGTTACATGTGCTCACGAACTGCCGGGAGCTTTGCCTCTGGTTCATTTGAATGTGTGGCGTTGCACTGCGGGCCCTCGGGCTCTATAGCGGCCGGCCCTGGTGGTTGTAGGCCCTTGTCTGTATTTTATCGTGTACCTACGGTTTCTAATAAAAAAAAATTAAAAAAAAAAAAATTACTATTCCAACTCCAGAGAGTGCAATAGTAGGGAAAGCATTGGATAGCGTAAAGGTAAAAATTACTATTCCCACTCCAGAGAGTGCAACAGTAGGGAAAACGTTGGATAGCGTAGGGGTAAAAATGACTATTCCAACTCCAAAGAGTGCAACAGTAGGGAAAGCGTTGGATAGCGTAGGGGTAAAAATTACTATTCCAACTCCAGAGAGTGCAATAGTAGGGAAAGCGTTGGATAGCGTAAGGGTAAAAATTACTATTCACATTCCAGAGAGTGCAACAGTAGGGAAAGTGTTGGATAGCGTAGGGAAAAAAATTACTATTCCAACTACAGAGAATGCAACAGTAGGGAAACCACTGGATAGCATAGTGGTAAAAATTACTATTCCCACTCCAGTGAGTCCAACAGTAGGGAAAGCGTTGGATAGCGTAGGGGTAAAAATTACTATTCCCACTCCAGAGAGTGCAGCAGTAGTGAAAACGCTGGATAGCTTAGGAGTAAAAATTACTATTCCCACTCCAATGAGTGCAACAGTAGGGAAAACATTGCATAGCATAGGGGTAAAAATTACTATTCCCACACAAGAGAGTGCAACAGCAGTGAAAACGCTGGATAGCGTAGGGGTACAAATTACTATTCCCACTCCAAAGAGTGCAACTGTAGGGAAAGCGTTGGATAGCGTAGGGGTAAAAATTACTATTCCAACTCCAGAGAGTGCAATAGTAGGGAAAGCGTTGGATAGCGTAAGGGTAAAAATTACTATTCCCACTCCAGAGAGTGCAACAGTAGGGAAAGTGTTGGATAGCGTAGGGAAAAAAATTACTATTCCAACTCCAGAGATTGCAATAGTAGGGAAAACGTTGGATAGCGTAGGAGTAAAAATTACTATTCCCACTCCAGTGAGTCCAACAGTAGGGAAAGCGTTGGATAGCGTAGGGGTAAAAATTACTATTCCCACTCCAGAGAGTGCAACAGTAGTGAAAACGCTGGATAGCATAGGGGTACAAATTACTATTCCCACTCCAGTAAGTGAAACAGTAGGGAAAGCGCTGGATAGCGTAGGGGTAAAAATTACTATTCCCACTCCAGTAAGTGAAACAGTAGGGAAAGCGCTGGATAGCGTAGGGGTACAAATTACTATTCCAACTCCAGAGAGTGCAACAGTAGGAAAAGCGCTGGATAGCGTAGGGGTAAAAATTACTATTCCAACTCCAGAGAGTGCAACAGTAGGGAAAGCGTTGGATAGCGTAGGGGTACAAATTACTATTCCCACTCCAGTAAGTGAAACAGTAGGGAAAGCGCTGGATAGCGTAGGGGTAAAAATTACTATTCCAACTCCAAAGAGTGCAACAGTAGGGAAAGCGTTGGATAGCGTAGGGGTACAAATTACTATTCCCACTCCAGTAAGTGAAACAGTAGGGAAAGCGGTGGATAGCGTAAGGGTAAAAATTACTATTCCCACTCCAGAGAGTGCAACAGTAGGGAAAGTGTTGGATAGCGTACGGAAAAAAATTACTATTCCAACTCCAGAGAGTGCAATGGTAGGGAAAACGTTGGATAGCGTAGGAGTAAAAATTACTATTCCCACTCCAGTGAGTCCAACAGTAGGGAAAGCGTTGGATAGCGTAGGGGTAAAAATTACTATTCCCACTCCAGAGAGTGCAACAGTAGTGAAAACGCTGGATAGCGTAGGGGTACAAATTACTATTCCCACTCCAGTAAGTGAAACAGTAGGGAAAGCGCTGGATAGCGTAGGGGTAAAAATTACTATTCCAACTCCAGAGAGTGCAACAGTAGGAAAAGCGCTGGATAGCGTAGGGGTAAAAATTACTATATCTACTCCAGATAGTAAAACAGTTGGGAAAGCACTGGATAGCATAGGGATTCTATAAACATAATAACCAATTAAATAATTAGTTATAAAAAAATAGCATATTAATAATTAATTTACAAAATATTTATTCTTAAATACCAATTATTTAAAATAAATATTTATATAAATAACTTTAAATTACATCCCACACTATTCCCCCTTTAACACACAACACACTACACATACAAAATACACAATACATTTAAATATCAGTTTATCTATTATTTACAATTAATAATACATTCTTTATAATTAATATACTTATTATTTACTAATTTATACATATTACCTACCAAATTACAATTATTCACAAATTAATTATTAATGAACAATACATTAATTAGCAATAACAACAAATACCATGAAATAATACATTATTTATATTTACTATATTTAACGTACTAATACCAATTAATTACCAATTAATAATTAACAATTAATTATTATTAATTACAAGTAAATAAAAATTATCAGTAATTATTTGAATTTAATTACATCCCACCCTATTCCCCTATAAACCCACAACCCACTGCACATAGAAATTCACATAATTAATTTAATCATCAATTAATCACTTAATAAAATTAAATCACCAATTAATTAGTAATTAACAATTAATTAATTAACAATACCAATAAATAAATATTAACATTAAACTAATTATAACTTATATAATTAACCAATTAATAATTAATTAACAATTAATTAATCAATTAATATATTTAATGTACAATTAGTAATTAATTAACAATTAATTAATCATAAATACCGTTTAAACAATACATATTAATTAATTAATTATAATTAAATTACTTCCCACCCTATTCCCCTATAAACCCACAACCCGCTCTGATACTAAAATGCTAAATTATATTTTAAATAATTATTAATCTCGAAACATTTATTTTTAAATGTATTAAAATACATTACAATAATCTTTAACATACAAATAAAATACATATTAAAATACATTACACTAATAAAATATCGATATTATTGACATCGAAATTTTTCATTACGATATTACTTACATCTATATTAATGACTTCGATATTATTAACTTCGATAATACTTACCTTGGGGTCGATATTCTGTCCATCGATATTCTTGACTTCGATATTCTTTACCTACGATATTAACAACTCGATATACTTGTAGGTCGACATTTAAAACTCGATATTTAGACTAACCACCATCCATGTTTAATCATTGTATTCTGTTTCATCGAGTATTATTTCATTTCTTTCGTCATCCACATATAAGGTTTCATGCTTTTCCATTACTTCTCATGCTAGAGATATGCCCATCCAGGCCTTTTTTTAAAACACTTATAGAAATGCATTGTTCATCCAAGGCAGTCCGCATCCACCCAATGCATTTCGGGCTAAGGAGCCCTTCTTCAGTGGTAACTACAAATTTGAAGAGAAAAACACCATTACTTCTTTTTACTGCATTTAACATGTAATATGATCTATACTACTCTCATTGCATTGTATAAATTCTCTAAACCATGCATTACAAAACACTACCCTTGGTTATTCCCGAAATCTCCCAAACCGTGATGCCCTGTGTGCCTTGCTAATCTGTGGGCTCCCATAATCCCTTACACCCTGGTTAATTGTCCATCCCCTGTAAACACACCAAGAAACGAATATTTCAGTGTGTCTGCTGAATCTTTCTCCTATGCTCAATGGTGAACCCGCCTCAGTCCTTATCCAAACCTCCACTATACCATTACCTGCGTAACACTTCCCATTACAACACTACAGACATAACCCCTCCCTGCAGGCGCGTAACACAGGCCCCCGCGGTGCGCGGAGGCCCCGAGCTGCAAGGGGCCCACTCAGCAAGGTACTCAGGCTTGAGAGCTCCAGTTTAAATCCGGAGTGGGGTCCCTCCAGGTACCTAGCAGGGGGGGGGCCTCAACTCTTGTTACGCCACTGCCTCCCTGCTCTATCCCCTCCGGTCTCCCCCATGTAACTACCCCATTAACACACCCACACCATGCTCAAAACACAAAAACAAATCAAACTATCAAATACCTGCAAAACCTTTGTCCTTTGCTCGACAGAAAAACAGCCTCAGCCGCGATTTAAAACTCCACCGTAAATGCGGCTGCCGACGGCCCAAGCCGGGGGCCACCCTAAGTGGGCGGCCCCTTTAGTGCCATTTGGGCACCAAGCCACCCCCTCTGATTTTGGGACTCAAGGAGGAGTCCCCCTTTGCTTGTGACGCGCTAGGTGCGTCACTTCCGGCGCGACAGGAACTAGAGGAGGGTATATATTCCCCCGGCCATACTGGCGTCCTCTGTTGCGCCTTGCACGCCGTCTCTCACCCTACCACTTACCCGGCGTGGGGGGGTGGCAGGCAAGTTTCATGGAATGTTGTAATGATTTCCTTTTGTGTTGAAGGTGGAGATGCAGGGTGATCGGAAAGCAGATGGGTACAGAGGGGTACCTCTGCGCGGCACAATAGGGGTGCCAGAGCCAAATACCAGGAGACTCATGGCAGGTTCCTGAAAAACCTTGTCGGCGCCCCGTTTGTCCTTCGGGCGGTTGTGGGCCTGAACATCCGGGGGCTTGCCTTGCTACGCTCTGCCCTGAAAGGGGCGTGAGTAATAAGGGACCAATATGTCACGTGATCCTGAAAGAGGATCACCCCATAAGGTGTAGCACTGATTGGGATCTCCACAGTGCTTGGCTCATCAGGCAGGCATGGCAGCATGGGTTGGTTACAGCTTTCTGCCCTTGGATCGCCCGTAAGATAACCCACCGGATTGCATACTTTTGATTGGAATAAACCTGCAGCAATATATTTCCAAAACAAAAGTTGTGTTGTGTTTTTATTTATTCAGCATGCATGCTCTGTTGTTGTGTGGGTGAGGTGTGTTGCCAATATTGGCACTAAGTGCTCAGCTGCCATCTCCCACGTGACACTCCCATTTTTTTACTCCACGAACATGACCACTCCCTCCTATGTGTGTGCCAATCACAAATGTAACTCAAACTACCCATCTAAAAGCTCCACGTGCTGCACAAACTACAAGTCCCATAAGCCACTGCATCCCTCCCATTAATGTGCTGCTGCATACGAAAACCAATTACACTATTTCATTTACAACATTTCATCATTTCACGCACTCAATGTTTTCCATCTCATAAATCACAAGTCAATGGAAGGTATTTACAATAAAAGACTAATCATCTTAGACACGCTTTGATGGTTCTCATTGAACAGCAATAACTTCCTCTTGTTAGAACTAGAGGCAAGTGCTTATTTAATGCAACACCTTCTTTACAGGATACTGTGAGTGGGTAGCGGAGCATAAAACCCATGAAACAGTGATGAATGGTGGTGAAGTTGGTATATGACCCAGTGTGGGTGGCCGAAGGGCGAGTGAACGAATGGACGCTTCTCTTGTCTCACAAACCTCTCTGTGTTTTTAGTTGCAGATACTTATCAAATCAACATCACCGAAACCGGCCTCTACACCAAAGACTTTTCATCGTTTGCCATTGTGGACTTCCCACCGTGCCAGTACAGCGGTCAGGATGCCACCCTGATGATCATCAACTCTACCACATTGAGTGAGTGTCCTCTGTTAGCGCGCGCGCGTGGGAGGGAATGACGCAACTGAAGTGCGCCAAGCCGAACGGGGTAACCGGATAGCGGGCATAGCTGACTAAAAGTGCGCGCAGCTGGTAGAGACAGGAACAGAACACAGCAGATAGGGATACATGTACAACAAAGCACACAGCCAATACAGTATATTTCACACTGTTGTTATGGACCATTTGTTATGGTAGTTAGAGATAAACAGACAGTGCATGCAGTTGTTCAGGACCACCTGACATTACACCTTGGTGACAAGAGCAACCAGAGAATGTGACCAACTGATAAAAGCAAGCAGACAATGTTCACAGCTGTTGGAGCCAAAAACAAGCGGCATAGACACTAGAGACAAACAGACACTGAAGAAAGGCTGTTGGGGCAACTAGAAAGTGCACACAGTTCATGAAAACAGACAACCATTACACACACATATTGGAGCCACATAGTACAATTATAGGGGCAAGCAAACACTGAGCTGAACTATTAGACACAAACATGTGCATAGCTGCTAAAGACAGCAAACAACGAGCTGAACTGTTAGAGACAAGTACATAATTGGTATAGCTGCTAGAGACAAGCAGGAAATAAGCTGAATTGGTATAGCTGCTAGAGACAATCAAACAATGAACTCAACTGTTAGAGACAAATACATAATGAGCATATCTGTTAGAGACAATTAAACAACGAATTTAACTGTTAGAGACAAACCAAAAAATGGACAAGCAGAGACAAGTAGACAGTGAGCTTAAATGTTAAAGACAAAAACACAATGGGCCATAAGTCGAGAATGAATTTTAGCTTGGTTAGCCACAGCCTGAGAGGGAAAGTTAAGGACATCTGTTATTTGACTCTTCATCTGTCTGACCATTCAGGGGTATGGATGGATCTGGATCTGGAAGACGGTCAGCATTCTAGAGTTTTGATGTTTGATCGAACTCTACTTCTTTATAGTGAGGAGATGAAATACTTATCCCAGGAGACTGAGAGCTTTTTGGCCGTTAATTTAGAATCGGCTGCGACTTCTGTTGTTTGGGACTCTCTAAAGGCCTTTTTAAGGGGCATGATCACGAGTAAGGTATGTTTTAGGAATAGACAATACAGAGAAGAGGTGGCACACAAGGAAGCAGAGATGAAGGCAGTAGAGCTTGGCCTGAATAGGGGGGTTGACTCTGAGAAACAGCAGGAAAATTCAGACAAACTGAAAGAATTAAAAGACCAGCTAGATACCATTCTCCAGACTAGAGTTATTCGTAGATGGGAGGCAAGTAAGCTTGCCCATTTTGAGTATGGCGAAGGTGCAGGCAAGCTGCTGGCTTGGAAGGCAAAGTTAGACAGGATGCGTAACTTGATTAAGCAAATTGATAGCATGGATGGGGTTACTGCCCTGTCTACAGATGAGGAAATAGGGGGCACCTTTTTTGATTTCTTCCAGGATCTATACCAAGAAGACAAGGTGGTGGATAAATCCGAGGCTATGGAGTGGTTGAGTGGCAGCATGCTTAGCCCCCTGAATTCAACTCAGCAGGAGGATCTAGAGCAGGACATCCCACAAGAAGAAGTGAAACAGGCCACTCTTGCTTGTAAGGAGGGGAAACCTACTGGGCTGCCAATAGAGCTTTATAGATCATTGGGTGAGGCGATCGTTCCCATTCTGACACAGTTTTTAATGAGATCTTATCTTTTGGTACAAAGTTGCCAGGTTCATGGGGAGAGGCAACCATCACATTGATCTTGAAAGCGGAGAAGAACCCAGCGAGTTGTGGGTGATATAGACCCATCTCGTTGTTGAACGCGGATTATAAAATCTTTGCCATAATCCTGGCGAGCAGGTTGGGATCCGTTGCAGGAGATATGCTGTACTCCGTCCAAAAAGGCTTTGTTAAGGGCAGGAATTTATAGGACCTCACCTATGATTTTATAGGTGCAATAGATTTGGCTACAACCTATACGGTCCCCCTCGCAGCAATGACATTAGACGCCACCAAAGCCTTCAACAGGGTCAACTGGGTGTATTTGTTGGTGGTTTTGGAGAAATTCAACCTTGGTTGGAAGTTCCGCTGAGCCCTCCAGCTGATTTATCAAGACCCGTCAGCTAGACTGCTGGTAAATGGCAATCTGACCAGACCCTCTAAAATCACCAGGGGCACTAGGCAGGGTTGCCCCCTTTCTCCCCTTCTCTTCGACTTGTACATTGAGCCATTTGCCCAGCGGTTAAGAGAGGATCCGAGTATTACCATTCAAGCATGGGGATTGGGAGAGGAAGGTGGCCCTGTATGCGGATTACATTTTGGTCCTCTCCTCTGATCTCTCTTTGGCCTTTCTGGCAGTTATAAAGCTTGCACAAGATTTTGGTCAGATATGTTATGTTATGTTAGAACTATATTTCTTGAGCGCACGGCTACCCAGAACGGGTGTCCCGGCGCTTTGGCAGAGAGTCCTGAACACAACCAAGAAAAACCCAGCGGCAGAAACACTGTAGGCCCACTGGTTAGGCGGAGAAGAGGAGCGTCTTGAGCTCCTTTCTAAAGGCCAGAAGATTGTTAGCCTTGCGGAGTGACAGAGGGAGCTCATTCCACAAACTGGCCGCCATAAACTGGAAAGACCGGCCTCCCATCCGCACGCGTTTGATCCCTGGTACCTCCACTTTAGCCAGGTCACCAGATCTCAAACTCCTCCGGGGAACGTAGAGAGCAATCCGCTTCCTGAGGTAAGCTGGGCCAATGCAGTGGAGGGCTTTAAACGCCAACGTGAGGACCTTGAAACTAATTCTGCTAGGGATAGACAGCCAATGCAGCCTACCGCGCAGTAGAGAGGCACTGGCTCTCCGTGGAAGGCCAAAGATGGCTCTGGCCGCCGAATTTTGGACAACTTGCAATCTGGATACCAGATATTTAGGCAGACCAGAGAAAAGTGCGTTAGCGTAGTCTAAACGCGAGCCCACAAGTGCTTGCACGATGTTCTTGCGATATTGAAGGGAAAGCAGTGGGAGAAATTTCCTCACCATCTTCAAGATACCGAAACATTTCCCCGCCAGGCCCGTGATGTGGAGACGAAAAGAAAGACTGTCGTCAAATACCACACCCAGATTTTTTACTTGGGCAGATGGTTTCTCAGGGGGGAACATGTCGGAAGGCCACCACGATTTCCAGCCAGGGTCCTCAGCGCAGCCAAAAAAGAGCAACTCGGACTTATCCGAGTTACATTTCAGGTTCTGGTGCTGAAACCATGCAAAAACAGCACTCAGGCAGTCTCTGATTCTGTCGCCATTAAAAACCTCTCCCTTCCTGCAGGTAAACAGGAGCTGGGTGTCATCAGCGTATGAGATGACCCGGGCTCCAAATGCCTCAGCGACCTTCGCCAAAGGGGCCACATAAATGTTAAATATGGTGGGGCTCAGGATGGATCCTTGAGGCACCCCCACCTCTAGCGAAGGCATTTCCGCGGAGAACGGAGGAGCCCAGATCACCTGCCGACGGTCGGTTAAGAAGGATTGAAACCAGTCCAACACCGTCCCCCGCAGACCTACCTCCCTGAGTCTTAGGAGGAGGCCGGCGTGTGGGACGGTGTCGAATGCCGCCGACAGGTCCAGCAAGACCAACATAGCCTTTCCCCCAAGATCAAGCGTTTCCCTGATGGCGTCGGTCACCTCCACAAGAGCTGTCTCTGTACTGTAATTGGCACGGAAACCAGATTGGGAGTCATGCAGCAGTTTGTTATTCTCTATAAAGGTGGTAAGAGTATGCTGAACATGTTTCTCCGCCACCTTCGCCAGAGCAGGGAGGAGGGAGATTGGTCTATAGTTGGCCCACTGTAAAGGTTCGAGCAGAGGTTTCTTAATGAGCGGGAGAATAAGAGCATGCTTCCATTCTTTAGGGACCACTCCAGAACTCAGAGACATGTTGAGCAAGGGGTTCAGCAAGTTGTTAATAGCTGGTGCCACCGAGCTCAGGCATTTAGCCGGACACGCATCCAAGGGGGATCCAGATTTCAGCCGGGAAAGCAGTTCCAGAGAGGACTCGCAGGATAGCGGGGGGAACGTCGAAAGAGTGGGCGCCAGCTCGGCTGCAGCGGATGGAAGGACCTTCAGATCACTTTCCACAGCTGCAGCCACTTCCAGGGACCCCACCCGATCGAAAGAGTCCTGAATCCTACGGATCTTGTCCACAAAGAAGTCAGCAAGCTGCTTGATCCACTCCTCAGTATGGGAGTGAACCCTAGCGGCCGCCACCGGCTCTACGAATTCCTTCACAATTCGGAATAGTTCCCGGCTCGTGTTATCAGCCTGGTCTATTCTATGCTCGAAGTAGATCTTTTTAGCTTCGGCAATCTGTCTGTGATAGGATTTTATCGCACCCCTGTACTTCAGTTTCTCCTCAGGCGCATATCTGCGCCGCCAGAGCCTTTCAGATCTTTTGCAGTCCTGGCGCGCTTTTCGCAGAGTAGCAGTGAACCAAGGAGCGGAATCCTGGCAGGGGGCTGTCCTGACCGGTTTCCGAGGGGCAAGCTCCTCGAATCTTGTCCGAAGCCAGTCCTGGACTAGCGGCAGGTCGACTTCTAAGTTCCCAGTCGTAATGCAAGGATGTGCATGGAGTGCGTCAGCGAGCATATCAGCTGACACCAGGTGAAAGGCTCTAGCTTGACGAGACCCGTCCTTATGAGCTCTTTGACTCGTCTGGTGCTCAGCTATCTGGCTACAAGATAAATGCGGAGAAAACCGAGGTCAATGCTTGGAATTTGGGGGAGTGTCAACATCAGGCCAAGCGTGACATGAGGTATTTGGGGTTCAGAATTGTTCAGGATATCGATAAGATCTCAGGAACCAACCTGGCCAATGCTACAAGGGAGTGTCAGAAACTCATGAAGTCCTGGGTTCATCTCCCCCTATCCATTTTTGGTAGGATTAATCTGGTAAAGATGGTAGTGCCCCCGAAAATCACCTTCCTCTTTAATGTTATTCCACTACACTTCGACAAACAGGCTATAGTTAAGCTCCAGCAGGCAATCAACTCATTTGTTTGGGCGTATAGGGGTACCACGATTGCCTGGAAGAAGTTGAGACGCAGGAGGGAGAAGGGAGGACTTGCACTGCCGGATTTGCAATATTATGCTTGGGCCTTTCAATTATCCCATTCCAGGATGCTTTTAAAAACTCCAGAGAGCACTTGGGTAGGGGCCATGTTTTCCGCAATGTTAAAGGGTGCTGGTCTGTCTCAAGAGGGTTTCTTGTTTAAATTTGGAGAACCTAAATTCTTCAAGAAGATTAAGTTAAAAGTCCTACTGGGAATGGCAAGAACATGGGCTAACATCAAACGGCTGACGGGTCTTAACTACTTCTCTAGCCTGGCCCCCATGTGGGACTCTCCAGGTGTGCCAGAGTGCCTGAAGGACAGACTAGCATTACCACTCAGAGTGGCTGGGCTGAAGGTGTGGGGAGATTTGGCCCATGAGGGCATGCTCTTATCTTGGTAATCACTACATAGCAGGGCAGAAGAGGGTTTGTCTAAATTTAAATATATCCAGCTGCAGAGTTGGTCTCAAAACTTGAAAAACCCATAGGCAAAGGTAACATCCTAGAGGAACAGTTAGTGGCAAGACCTATTGGGAAGAAGGAGGTCTCCTTTTGTTACTGGGGCATTGAGGAGGCTATTGACGGGGACTTTAAATTGGCCGAAGAGTTGTGGGATGCTAGCCTACCAAATGAACCGTGGGAACATCTTTGGTAAACATCCTTTAGCATCCTGTTTGCCACCGTAAAACCAGCTTGGCTCAGAAGGAATCACCTGTTTACGGACCACAGGGCTTATCCAACTCCGTTAAGGCTGTCAAAAATGATGGACGGGCCTCCAGTTAGCTGTAAAGAATGTGGCTTGGAGAGAGCCTCGGATCTACACAAGTTTAAGGTGCCCTGCCATAGCGGACTTTTGGGAAAGAGTAGGCAATACCACCGCAGTCATTTTAGGCCTTCAAATCCAAATAAATCTAACTTTGATAATTTTTGGAATATCCAGTGAAGTCACGGGCCCTGCCAGATCTTTTTTTCTATGCTAAGTTGTTGGCCAGGAGGGAAATATGTAAAATATGGGTAGAATGTGCACCTCCTCTGTACACCGAGTGGCTGTCCTCGTTGTTTGCGACATCGAAACTGGATTTGAGTGGGACCCGTAGTAGGAGTAGGAAGAAGAAAACAGTATGGGATTTTTTATTAAAATGGTCAAATGCTTAGTCTTGCAAGACTGGATAATCTCATTTATCTAAGAAAAATGGATCCTATGATTATGCCTCTTTGAAACTCTCCTGACTATGTTGGGCACTCTCCGATTCCTTTCACTGCCAACATCAACAGTCGCCATGGTTACCTGGATCAAATGTGAGAGTGACCGTACCCCCTTACTTTGGGGTCAGTGTCGTCCTAGTCTGCTGTTGTACCGGTAGGCGGAGCGCTCCCTCCTGGTCCCCATCCACCAGCCTACACTTCTCTAACATCAAATAACGGTACGGGCAGCTTCTATGCCCACTTTGGTCTGAGGTGAACGAGGATAAAAAATGTAAAAAATCAATTGGCATAGGTGCTAGAGACAAGCAGACATTGAGCTTAAATGTTAGACACAAATACACAATGGTCGTAGGTGCTAGAGACAATTATGCAATGACCTTAACAGTTAGAGACAAACACATAATTGGAATAGATGCTAGGGACAAACAAAAAATGAGCTTAACTGTTAAAGACAAATTAACTTCGGGCATAGCTGTTAGAGACAAGCAGACAATGAGCTTAACTGTTAGAGAAAAATACACAAATACACAATGAACATAGCTGTTAGAGACAAACACACAATGGACATAGCTGCTATAGACAAATGGATAGGGTATGTAGCCTGTGTGACAGGTGGAGAGTTCACACAGCTTGTTTGAGACCAACAGACAGTTGGTGCAAGTGGGAGAGACAAATAGACACTGGGTATACCTGCGAAAGCCAGATCAAAAGACGGACCTAGAAGCAGGCCATCCTTCAAACACCAGTGGGTAAAAGACAGAAATAATCCACCTGGATTTGATGAAATCCAGTATTTAGGCAATTGTTGCTTTGCCACATATTTGCCACTTCAGTAACGACAAGTGAAATCATAATTACAAACATGCGCCAACTATGGTCTGTCTTTCAGATAGTACTTTACTTCCCTGTAATATGTGCCTCAAAATGGACGTCTTAAAGCCCTCTTTGTGTGCCTCAAAATGGACGTCTTATAGTCCTGTTCGTGCCTCAAATTGGACGTCTAAAAGCCCTCTCCATCTCTAAAATCTCCCGGGGCTCAGAGCTAGTGTAAAATAAGCAAAAAGCCACAGCTCCAGGCACAGCTCCAATGTTGACATTTCCAGCATGTAGATATCCTAGCTGAGACCTGTGAGCGATTAATTGGGTAATCCACTGTTGACATCTCCAGCATGTAGATATCTTAGCTGAGACCTGCGAGCGATTATTTGGGTAATTTGAGAGTCTCCTTACTAAAAAAATAAACATACAAAAATAACCTATGCCGTTAATCACCTCAAACTCAACAAATTAGAATGAAACCATAAATATACTTATCTTCTCAGAAGCAGCAAACAAAAGAGGAAGGAAGATGGAGGTTTACCAGCATTTATGGGAGTGAACATTCTATTATTCTTATTATTCTTTGTGATGTCTTTAAATGTTCTATTTGGAAGCTTCTAATGTGTTGCTGCTCAGAAGGAGGAAATAAAAGTTAAGTTAATGCATAATGCTAGCCTCCTGTCTGGACATAAAATTGACAGCACTGAGTTGCACAAACACACAAATACTCACCACGCAGGCAGTCAACTGGGGTAATTGAATCACACACTATGGACACAGAGACAATCTAACCACAACAAACAGGACATGAAAATGAATGTTTATTACCTCGAGGGACGTTTTTAGGACATTCCTTTGTGGGCAGTCTCACGCACTGGCCATTCCTTTCTTAGCTGGGTGCGCCTTATAGAAGCGTGGCGAGGTGTAGCATGACGGTATCCTCGACTGACGTTTGCTGCAACCATGAGAAATACGGAAGATCCTCTCATCCTGGGTCACATAACATTCTAAATATTTCCTTATAGACCTCCTTCTATCTGCAAGTAGAAGTTCATATGTAACACATCAGGGGGTTTCCTTGATAGAGCTGCAAGGTGGGGTTTGGAGGCTGGAAAACAAGTGACTATGGTGACAGTAAAAAATAAATAATGAATATTGGGAAGAAACAGGAGAAAGAGGAAAATAAAGCAAGTGGGTGACAGAAACACAAAAACCAAAAGGAGGAAAAGGTAAGAAGAGGAGAAAAAGAAAGAAGCAGGAAAATATAGAATATAAAAAGAAAGGAAGGGTGAAAGTTACAGGGGAAGAAAGAAATGCAAAAAAGAAAGAACAAAAGCTGAAAAGAAATAAAAGGGAAATGAAAAACATGAGACAACAGAAAAACAGAGGGGGACTAATGAGGGAAAGAAGGAGGGGGCAAAAGGAGGGTTTGGGTAAATGATCCCCCTAAAACCCCTTGGGAAGGTCAGCCTCAGTAGTAGGCAGTATTTTATTATCTTGTTTTATTATTTCATGAATGTCCCTTCAAAAACACCTAACATATGTTTCGCTACCTTCAAACATCTGTTTTAAATTGTGTTCTACAATTGAGATGCAAGCCTGAGGTGGGGGAATTCCTCTACACTTTCTGGTCCTGCCTAGTACTTAGGTCCTTTTGGGAGGGGTAAATCTGTACATTCCATGCCATACTGAACGACTATCAAACTGAACAAAAATATTGCCCTATTAAACATACAGGACAACGAGGCTTCACGAAGGCTGAGAAGGCTTTACTGAAATTGGGACTACCACTGGGGACAAGAGACATAGCACAGAGGAAGTCAACACCCCCTTGTTGCTTCATGGACAGATCTCACATATTTGAGCTCCCGATATATGAAGCCAGGGTTACCCCCTAAAACTCAATAAAATCTGAGGTAGATAGGAAGGATACTATTCAGACAAAGTAGACGATTGACCACCAATTAGTTACTCAATAAGAAAACGTACTGCCAGCAAAGTGGTCGCAACCAATAGAAAAATGGCTGATCCAGAACCATTCGTTAAGGAAAGGTATTTAGATGTATAGGATACATGCCAATAATGTTCTGCATACTGGTGCTTTGTGAAATTTTATTTTGATGGTCGTTTTCGCTGGTTTTAACACAAAACTCAATAAAGATATATATATATATATTTTTAATGTGTTTTTAAATGTACCATTGGAACTTTTTTAAATGTGCTTTATAGTCCTCATTGGAACACTTCTAAGGGCAACATTATTTGCTCGTCTTCTCGATCAGCATCTCAGGTGTGGGTCAAAGGGAGGCGTGGGTGTCATTTCACATTTTCTGGTTACTATCTTGTGGGAAATGTAGCTGTAGAGGAAAAGTAGTTGTAGAAGGTCACCCTTCAACTCAGCTCTCTGAGTTAAAAAATCGGAAAGTGATCTCCCAATATTTGCAGATGCAGAAGTCAAAAAAGGTAAACACTTGCTACAAAAGCACCTTGTTTGGCCATGTATGCAGAATGTAACAGCGTCTCTTGAGGTAGATTTCGTCTCTGCCCTCAGTAACTCATCCCACTAAAGTTCTCGTACCGGGTTTTCCACATTGTTTCCTGACAGAGACGCAGTTTAACGTCTCCATAAAAGTCCCACAATGCCGCACGAGGCGGGCTTCCGGTGCAGTCGTGCTCTCAGACAGCAGTTCTGGCAACACCGTGATCAGAAACGTTGGTGTCCGCGTGGAAGACTTGTTGCAGAACACCACCTACATGTAAGTTAGCCTTTTTATTTATTTATTTATTTATTTATTTATTTATTTATTTATTTATTTATTTAATGCAGTTTTATATAGCGGAAACTTTACCCAAAGGTGTCAAAGCACTTTACCATAGAACCAAGTAAGTTACATGAGGAGATTTACACACTAACAAGTTACATATACAGTCAGGTTTATTGAAAAATTAAAGGTGGCACAATTAGGTTAATACAGGTATACAAAACAACTTTACAAAGTTGAGCTCAAGTGAATGCCAAGCGGCCGTGAGGGTCATAAAATGGGATACCAAGCTGAAGCTAAAATCTACATTCATCCCTCCTCCACACACGATAACAGTAGAACCTACCGCATTTGAACAGGCCATCTTCAATGAAACAGAAAAAACAAATGAAGAACCACACTTCAAAAACACAAGCAGCGCAGAGTTTGACGCTTTACGGACCTTAAGATCTAATGACAAGATCATCATCAAACTGGCAGACAAAGGGGGCGGTATAGTACTTCAAAACAGGGATGATTACCGAGCAGAGTGCAAACGATTACTCAACGACAGAAAGAACTACAGACGTTTGGGTCAAGACTACAGCGAAAGTCTCAGAGCTATAATAGAAGCCCTAGTAGAGGATGCAGAATCAAGGGGCAACATCAGTAAACAGGAAACTCAGTTCTTGACCACAAGCGTACCGTACTTTTACACCATCCCCAAAAAACATAAAAACAAATACCCCCCACTAGGCCGCTCGACAGTCTCAGACATTGGCTCACTGCTGGAACCTCTTTCACGCTTTTGTGATTTTTTCCTACAACCGATTGTACAGGCAACATCTACTTACTTGAAAGACACAAAAGACTTATTAGGACAATTTCTTTGAGTTCGAAGGTGACCTATTTTTGCAAACATACACTCTTTTCTTGTATGGATCAATGGATGTGCCCCAAACTTAAAATTCACCCTTAATGTGAATTAAAAAAGCATCACCTTCCTAGACTTTGATATCATAGCCCAGGGAGGTCAGTTAAAGACAAAAACGCATTTCAAACCAACAGCCAGAAACACTCTTCTCTGCTTTGATAGCTTCCATCCCAGGCCTTTGCGAGAAAACACACCCTTTGGGCAATACCTCAGACTGCGTATTGCAGTGACATCAAAGACTACAAGGACCAAGCATCGTCATTAACAACCAAACTCAAGGAATGAGGTTATCCTGACAGAGTCATCAGCACAGCACAAAAATGTGCAAGAAATCAGAACTGTGAAGGTTTACTGGAACAAATGCAACACACATCTTCAGCAATACCGTTAACATGCATGACCACCTATAATTCCATCTCTAACAAAGTGTCAAGGATCAAACAAAAAATCTGTTGAATGCTGACAACAGACAAACTCAACTGAGAAAAACCAATGTTTTCATACAGAAGACCGAGAAGCCTGACAGATAGCCTGGTGGCTACACGACCACAACACCATGGGTAACCCTGCAAATACAGTGGTAAATGCTTGGGGACTCCCTAATGTACTTGGCCATTTCCCTTGTGGGAACTGTAGCGTGTGCCATCTCACCAAACCCACTAAATCTCTGCACCTGGAACCAGGAAGTACCTGGCACATCAAAAAACATACAAACTGCAACTCCTGCAATGTAATCTACTTAATCACTTGCCCTTGTGGTCTCCGGTACGTCGGCATGAACAGCCGCAAAATCAAAATCTGGATCTGCGAGCATAGCAGCAATATCCGATGTAAACGAAACACCACAAAGATGACTGATCACTTCCTTGAATTTCGACACACAACAAACAACATAAGATGGGTCATTATTGAACAACTGGAGAAGGACACCACCAATCTACAGAGCCGCCTTTTAGAAAAGGAACAACAGTGGATCTACCGCTTATCAACACATTAAAATGGACTCAACAATATAATCCCATGGAACTCATTGAACAGACCTCAATAGAAAGGCCCCCAACATCCAACTCATGGTAGCAGTGAAAAACCTTGCCACTTGGCCTTTAATAACTTAGAGCATAGCATTGTGGCAGCTCCAGTATCATTGTCCACATCCTTTGCCCATGTTTTTTCTGAAACCCTGAACCTGCATAAAGCAAAATGGATAGCGATACCATCAAAGGCACAGCACTCTAGCGTCTCCATACTGGGAGCACAAGTTCATAACATAGAGCATAGCATTGTGGCAGCCCCAGCTCCTCTGCCCACATCCTTTGCCTATGGTCTTTCCAAAACCCTGAACCTGCATAAGCTAACTTGATAGCGATACCATCAAAGGCACAGCACTCTAGTGTCTCCGTACTGAGAGCACAAGTTTCACGTACATCAACTAGCGTCGTTATGTATATACCAATAATCAGAATGGACGCCTCATATAATGTACAGCTGCCTACAGCTGCCTATAGCCCTTTCTGTCTCCAAGATATATAATTAGTGCAAAACGAACATTCATTAAGTATAGCCGTTAGCCACATCAGTCCAACAAAGATAACATTACATACATTTTTATTCACAGCCCGTAATAATTAATGGGACTTTATTGTACGTGCCACATTTTTTATTAAAAAAAACAGTTTCATAACGTTATTGCACACGCCATATTAAAACGAACAAGCATCCCCTTCCGCCTTTCTACAAAATAGAGAGCCTACCACCCTGGGTTGCGGTCTAGCGCCCAAGTGATACGGACCATATTTCACGTATTCATGATGATGCGGACACGTCATCTTGCGTGGCCACGCCCCCAGCTACTGCCAGGAAACATTTAGAGTTCCGCAGCCGCCTCCTACAGTTACCAGCAGGATCCCGAGAAGACCGGAATAGGTGAGGCAGGTGGGCGGTCAGCCTTGATGAAGTAAGTGTCCACCATTAGACTTAGGCCCGATCTGGCATCCATCGGCCATAACTTTCCTCCGCATCGAGGCCTAGTACTGACTAAGATGCCACATTTGTCTTTTCACAGTGTTTGACTACAGGAGTCCGCCCCTTCCGGGATCCATTATAGCTGCACTATTCACATAGCTAGTGTAAGATACCTTTGGCCTTTTACGCTTACACTTACTTTTCGGACAATAGGAATGTTTTTAATCGCATGCCTTCCGTTACGCATGCATTCACAATAAGGCATATTTCATCCTTGACCAAATACATTGGCCACCATTTCCAGGTTATACTTACCCAGAACACCATTTACAATGGAGAGTCAAAACGGCAACTTCAACAAACATGCTTTGCTTCAAGCTGCAATCACAGATATATGTGGCCACACAAGCCAGTTATGAATGTTCACTATGAGACATGCATGCCTGCACCAACCATCATGCATGAATTTAAATACACTAGGTGTATGTCGCATGTCTGTGTGTGACTAATTGTATGCAAAGAATCCTTAAAACCGACTCACGGAGTGCAATTGAATGCATAAGTAAGTACATCACGAGCAAATGGATAACAAAGCTAGACACGAACACTCACAATTATGCTTCTCTACATGTTTTGTATGTTCTTTATGTTGTGTTTTGTCTTTTTAACCAGTCGGTGGGTCCGTAAGTACGGTTACACCACTGCATGCACAGCACACGTTAGCGTGTGTGCTGAGAAAAAAACCTCATGTGGCTTATTTTTTGCCACATCACAGTTCACTTCATATGGTCCTGAAGAAAGCCTCATTATTGTTTACGAGGCAGCAACATGTTCACCAGTATTTAGGGGATAACGAAGACCAATTGTTCATCGTCACTATATCCCCGCCCTGTTTTTAACTGTGTACTAGGACCCCGTGAATAAAACTTTTTCAGCAGGGCATCCCAGAGGCATTTTTTATTTCACCACTCTGAGCACACATCACATTGAAAAACCAAAACCCGCTGCGCTGTAACTCAGACGTCGAAGCACAGCTGGGTTACATTCGGCAACCCAGCTGAGAACCCAATGATGAAGCATGCCGCCAACTAGGTTGGTGGGTGAGGGTTCTTCTTACAAACCTATTGGATTTCTTGTATTCCAGTGCACTGCACTGAGTCATCCTGGTAGGAGGATTCATTAGTGGGTCCATCCACGTTGTTCTAAATCATTGCTAATCAGGGGAAAAGGACATCCCCCATTGTCCTTCCTCGCTCTCTCTTTGATACATCCTACACATGGACCTAGTCATGTGACCTTTCTTAGTGCTTTTGAAACAGATTACTTCAACTTTCATCATCTGGCCTCAAGAGGTCTGAAGAGCTCAAGCTCATACGTGTACTCTGCCTGCACAAGATTCCTCAACAATGATGCAAGCACGCTATGGAAATTATTTGTATTTGTAGCATTTATAGAGCACTTTAGACGAAGCAAGGCATCAAAACGCTATGCAGGAGAGTGCGAAATGTGACATGACATAATACTAGGGTGTCAAACTTAGATTGAGGAGAGCATACATGTCATATAACCTCTATGTATAAGATTTCCCTCTACCTCTTTCTATGCAAAGTTCTCCTGTGTGGCTATCTTGAAGGCCGTCATGGATTTACTGTGGACTCTCCTGCCACAACTTAACTATAGAAGTTGAGGGAGCACATACACTATTAACTGCTATTGTATTTTGCAGCGCTAAGTACAGTATTATCGGCAGTACGGATACAGGATCTAATATCACCTTCACGACTCGTAGTGGTAAGTGTCCATGCGAAACTCAGTTTTGTGACAAGGACTTTTGTTGTGTTTTTGTGCCATGCTATTATCTCATGAAATTATGCAGCATCAACTTATTCTAGATTCACATGCTGTGCTTTATTCCACATCTGGTGGTAGTGTCCAGAATTGTATCTAAATTTCTTCAAAGTTTTACCTGTTTACGTGTCAACTGTATGTGGAGTTATAATCACTTACTATGATGACATCAGTAAGCCCACAATGCCCCAGTGCTGAATCATCACTCCAAATTCTTTTTTTCTGTTGGTGGGTCCGGAAGTAACACAACTGCCTGCAGAGATTGTTGCATAATTCAATGTGACATCAAGCTTTTTTATTGAAAAGCCAAGCAGCACAATTTTAGAAGACCAACATCTGACGTCAGTGTCGATGAGACAGGTGTTTCCTGTGGTTGTCGACCAGGCTGAAGAATGACTGGTCTTGGGATTGTTTACTTTGGGTCTCTTCAATGCCATTTACAGAGTGAACATGGAGAACACTCCAAATGGTGTCCTCACTGCCTCTGCAAGTTTGCATCTAATGACGAACATCCATGTTTGCCCACTAACCATTACTGAGAAAGTGGTTATGCCGCCTCATGTTTTCATCGGTAAACATTATTTATTTATTTGTAAAGCGCAACATTCATCCTGACGGATATCATGGCGCTGTCTAGAGGAACACATGGTAAATTGTATTGGGTGCCTTCAACTGCCCACACTTACGTCTTAGGAAAAAGCTGGGTTTTTAGTTTTTTCCTGAAAGTTACTTAGTCCTCGGTCAGACGTAGGTCTTGGGGTAATTCGTTCCAGTGCTTAGCCGCCAGGTATGAGAATGATCGGGCTCCTGCTCTAACTTTCTTTATACGTCTGGGCCTGGTTAGTCCTTGGTGTCATGATCTTAAGCACCTCGTGGGGGCGTAGAATTCGATTTTATTCTGGAGAATTCTGGGACCAAGGCGATGCAGTGCCTTGTGCGCATGACTCAGCAGCTTGAATCTTGATCTTTGGCGCATAGGTAGCCAGTGGGGCTGTTTCATGCATGCGGACGCTGAACTAAATCTGCTGTTATTACACACAAGATTGGCAGCCGCATTTTGCAGCACTTGTAGGCATGAGAAAAGGTAGTCTGCCATGCCCACATACAGTGCATTTCCATAATCTAATCTGCTGATGAGTAATGCCTCTGTAACCGTCCTTCTACATTCTAGTGGGTTCCAAGGCAAAAGCCTTCTTAGGAGCTTCACTATCTCAAAGCCTCTTCCATACAGAACCCGCACATGATCCTGCATAGACAGAGTGTTGTTGATGTTTATACCCAAGTTTTTTGCGCATTGTTTAGGTGCTGGAGCATCTCCCAGGGATTGTGGCCACCAAGTGGCATCCCAGATTAAGTTAGCTCCTCTGAGGAGCAGTATTTCAGATTTACCTGCGTTTAGCTTAAAGCAGTGTTCGGACATCCAGGTTGCCATCTCTGAGACACAATTGTTTAACTTAACCCTGGTGTCCTCATGTTTTTCTTCAATGGTTATCATCAGCTGTGTCATCCACATAGGAGCAGATGCTGAAGACCCATTTCCTGCTTATCAATGCCAGAGATGACACATAGGCATTTAAAAGTGTTGGGCTCAGGGAGGCTCCTTGTGGAACACCACAGCTGATGTTTTTTGGTTTCGAGGAGAACTGGCCCCGTACCATCTGAGTTCTGTTCCTCAGAAAGGAGTTAAGCCACTGAAGAGCTTCGGCGTGGATTCCCTTTTCATAGAGAATTTCCATCAGGAGGTTGTGTGAGACCGTGTCGAACACCGCCGACAGGTCCAATAAGATTAGGGCAACAGCCTTTCCTTGATCAGTCAGTAATCTTATGTCGTCTAGGACGGCTAGGAGAGTGGCCTTTGTGCTGTTGGTGGCTCTAGAGCCAGTCTGAGAACAGTCCAGTAGTTTGTTAGCCTCCAGGTAGTTGGACAGTTGTCTGTTCATCAGCTTGTCAAGGACCTTAGAGAGGTATGGAAGCTGAGAAATGGGCCGATAGTTCTCTGGGTTATGAACATTTGTTCTGACTTTCTTCACCAGAAGGGTCACTACACCCTGTTTCCATATTTCTGGAAATGCTGCTGTCTCCAGGGATCTATTAAATAGGTGAGTGACATAAGGGCGTATTATTGATGTAATCTGCGAGAATATGAAATGGGGTCATGGGTCGAGGGGGATCCTGATTTTACTTCCATCATGGCTCCCTCACCCTCTAGTTCTGTAAAAGGGGAGAAGTTTCCCATTTGTATTGTGACATCTGGATGAGGGGGTAGGTGTTCCCAGTTAGTTACGGCTAAAGAGGAGTTAGTGTCAAATGAGGAGTAGATTTTGCTAATCTTATCAGCGAAAAATTCGCTGATCTTTTCACAGTTTTCCTCTGAAGGAGGCAAAGTTTGAGACAAGCTGGCTGGTTTGCAGAGCTCCTTCACTACTCTATATAATTCTTTTGCCGAGTTGCAATTCTCGTTTATCCGTTGTGAAAAGTAAGTCTTCTTAGCTTTATTGATGGCATTATTATGGATCCTTAATTCTGCCCTATATCTTGTTCTGTCTGTTTCCTGTTTAGACAGCCGCCAGGAGTGTTCTAATGATTTACACTTCCTTTTCAGTATCCTGAGATCCTGTGAGTACCACTTCTCGGATAGAGGTTTATTTGTTAGTTTAAGTTTAAGTTTGGGGGCAAAGGTATCTAAAGTATTGGTGATCTCGGCTTCAAGTTTTGTTGCTTCTGCATTAGCTGGAAGAGTATCTTGAGTAGTTAGGTTATTAGGAGAAAAGTGGGCCTGGAACAGGTCCTGAGTGACCAGTTTCCAGGCTCTGTTTGCCACTCATACGATCTTTAGGGGTTTGGTTGCATTCGCCGGCAGGTTGAGTGCAAAAGATATGAGTGAGTGCTCTTTCCAAGATACTGGAGTGATCTCCTGAATATTTGTGGCCTCTATGTTGGAAAATAATAGGTCTAGAGTGTGCACGGCACTATGTGTGGGGCATTTGACCCATTGCTTGAGCTGGAGAATCTGCATATCTCTTTCGAGGTGCCTTGCTGCGGTACTGTGTACTTCCTCGAAGTGTACATTAAAGTCTCCTATAACTAGGTAATGTTTATATTTCAGGCATAAAGGGAAAAGTTGAGTAAAAAGTTTGGCACTCAGTTCAGTTTGGTGGCCTGGAGGGTTATAGATTGCAGCTTCCCCAAGCAAAGTGTGGCCTTCACTGGACACCTGGAATGTTAGTACTTCGTGCTCTTCAAATGGCGCCACTTCAGAGTGGAGACAGGCGAGACGGTCTTTGAACAAGAGAGCCAGCCCCCCTCCCCTCCGTCTCTGCCTATCTTGTTTCAGTATTTTATATTTGGGGGTTAGGGCGTTGGCGATATCAGGGAGGTTGTTATCGCCCAACCATGTTTCAGTTACAAAAACCAGGTCGGGATTTCTCTAGTTTAAGGTGTCCCAGATATCGGAAGAGTGTTTAGGTATCGACCTGGCATTAAAATATAAACATCTAAGTGTTAGCTGATCGTCTGTCTCTGTGTCGGAATGGACAGAAAACGCTAAACTGTGCTACTTACAGCCACGGCAGGAAAACAGGCCCTCAGCTTTTCCTGGATGGGCTTTCATGCACTGCAATTTATTGTATCTTAGATTTGGGGATATCGCGAGCAAAGACTCCCTTGAGTAGTGTTCTATAGTGCTTGTGGCTGTCTTGGAGGGGTTGAGGGGAGCAGGGGTCGTAGCACCTGGTCCTGTCCGGGTGCGGACGGGCGCAGACGGGCTTGCCTTAGCGGCATGTCAGCTGCACGCGTCCGCTGCCTGAACACTGACACATCGATCCTATGTAGGGGGAAGCGCGGGAAAGTTCCTCCGCCCCCTCCTGGACCATTAAAAATAAAAAGATTTTAAGGCTTTTTAAAAAAATGGAAATGTCGATGGATCCTAAATTTTATAAGTTGAGTAAACATGATCCGTCTATGGAAGAAACTGAGTTTTCTGGCGACTATGATGGTTGAGAGGCAAATGGAGAAGCCCAGTGGGGAAAATGTATTGATTCTGAGACTGAAAAAGTTTTACAAGGCCCTTCAAAAAACTCTAGGCCCCTGTAACCTCAAAGTATTCAGCTGTCGCGGACCCAAAGTTGGAGGGCAAACTTTGACACATTGAGCCAAAGAATTACTAGCAAAAAAATCTCCATCCATCATTACACAAAAGACACCGGCAGTGATAAGTCAAAGTACGTCACACTAAGCACGATCAGCTTTAATGAAAACGGCAGTTGAGTCATAAGAAAAGACCATGATGGTTGTCAAACTTTCAGCTGCCCTGTAACTACTCAATTCTGCTATTCATTATTAATCAATACACCATTCGACCATAAACCATAAGCACATATACTTTTGACAACGGTGCTACAGTAGCATTTGGTATAAAAATGCCTTCACAAACCATTATTGTGTTGAAATTTAATCTCATGGGGAGGCTCAAGTCGGTCATTCAATACTTGTTTAAAGCAACCACTAGATTCAGCGAGGCTTATGGTAGACCCGTAGCCACTGGAACTGGCCTACATAGACATGCATGGTTACATATAGCCAGTGCTGAATTTGAGCCTGTGGTTTCTGGTGCTCAGTACAGGCATTTAGTTGTCAGCATTGGCTCTAGTAACAGTCCACCACATGCTGGTGCTCTCTTTTTAATTTTGAGACGAGCACAACAGCCGTGTTTATTAAGTCAATATACACTGAAAATTAAAAATACCAGCCTCTAAAGCAATTATTAAAGCTTTGTGTGGCCTGAAATAGTCTGAAGTGTCACACTTGTACGAGTGCGATGTTTAGGTGTTATGGTGCTGCCAGCTGCGGCCTGTGCAGGTAAAAGTGATCGGTTGATGGGGCTTGGTGGGTGTGCGGGATTTCGACAGACGACGAAGGAAAATTAATTATTTATTTAATTTCCCCTAATCTTCGTCTGTCGAAATTCCCTTCCCACCCGGCCCTACCACTCTTACCTGCACCGGCCGTGGCTAGTTGGTACTGTCATTGGCAGCGCTGGCAGGGGCAATGGGTGGTGAAGGCTGCAGTGAGCTTCTGAGAAGGGCCCTGGAAATTATCTTTTTACAAATAAAGCACAGCATATAGCCTGCTTCAGATCAGAATTTTGGTTTGATATAATTGATAAGCCTCTTACAGGAGAGCATGTATTTAGACCCTTGGTTGATGACAACCTTTAAAACAAGCATTGAAAATGCAATAGGTCTCGCCTTTGATTAAGTTAAAGCCATTTGCTTTACTAATGGTATTGTATTTTAGCTTTGCATTATTTAGTGTATATTTGCGATATATTGTAGTTGTATGTAGTTAGAATTGTTTTGTTGGCTGTGTAGTAGTTTAAAGCATAGCGTTGGTTGGAAAAGAGCAGTGTTTCATATTTGGGAGGTGAATGAATGGAAGAATAGTATGTGTTAATTTTGTATAGTGAGGATTACAATAGCATAAGGGAGACAAAAGAGGCGAGGGGAGAGCAAATATATGCACATATCACAAATATACACTAAATAATACAAAGCTAGAATACAATACCATTAGCAAAGCAAATGGCTTTAACTTAATCAAAGGCGAGACCTATTGCATTTTCAATGCTTGTTTTTTATGAGAGTGAGTAAAACTTTTATGGCTCGGGAGCCCACATTTTTCATTATTCAAGAGTGATGCATGCCAGGCTGCTGCCTATTCTGTACACATTAGTTATATGGGAAGTTTGTATTGCAGGTACCGGTGCTATACGTGCCCTTTCTTTTAGGGAAGCTTACACTGCTATATCTATGCTGCATCTGTTATGTGTGATGGTGAAGCTAGCACACCTGCTGCTCAGGAACTACAATTTCTGTGTGTGAAAGAGGCTTCCACTGCTGCTTTCTGTGCTCTAGCTTTTATGTGTTTGAGGGAAGCATCCACTGCTATTGTCTGTGATGTACATGTTTTGTATATGAGTGAAGCTTGCACTGCTGCCTCTGTTATATCTTTTGCATGTGACTAAACCTTGCACCACTACTCACAGAGATATATCTGGTATTTTTCGAGGGAAGCTAGCCTTGCTGCTGCTTATACTGTACCTGTGTTTATACTGTACCTGTTTTGTTTGAGTTAGAGGAACTTACCCTCCTGTTCTCTGCACTTTTGTTTGAGTGAGAGGAACTTACCCTCCCCTTGCCTGCACTCTGGTTTTCTGTTGGATAGTGAAGCTTGTTTTGCTACTGCCCAAGGTGTATTTCCTTTGAGTGTGAGGATAGGCTGTGATTCTGTAACTCGTCCCCTATATGTGTTGTTTGAGTTTGAGGAAAGATTGCATTACTGCTGCTTGTACGATGCCAGTAACATTTGGGCAACACTTGCAAAGCAGCTGCCCCTGCTTTTTTTGGGGGGGTGGGGGGGTTATATAGCGCAAACTCAAACCGAAGGTATCAGAGCGCTTTACATGAGCACCAGTTACGTTACAGGTGGACACATTCATTTTGTTCCCCAGCTTCGAGGTTGACCGCTCTAGCCGTTAGGCCACATTCTCTTTGGGTGTAAGGGAAGCTTGTAGGACTGTGTCTTGTGCTGCTTTCTTTGCTGTACAAATACTTTGGGAAAATAACTACTCTCTATATGAGTGAAGCAGTACCTGTTCTGTAAGTGTGAGTGAAGCTTGTAGTGTTGTGGCTTGTGCTGTATCTCTTCTGTGTGTGAGTGAAGCATGAAGTGCTGTGGCTTTTTCCGTAACTGTTCTGTGTGTGTTAGTGAAGCTTGCAGGGCTGTGACTTGTGCTGTATCAGTTCTCTGTATATGAGTGAAGCCTGCGGTGCCACAGCTAGAGCTGTATGTGTTCTGGGGATTTGAAGGAATCTTATTGGATTGCTGATTATGCTATACCCGTAGAGTATAAAAGAGTCTTAACATTCTACTGTTCTTCCTTTATTTCTACCTGATGTGAATGAAGTTTGCAGTGGTGCAGCTTGTGCTGTATCTGTTCTGTGTGTGAGTGAAGCTTGCAGTACTAAAGCTAGAACTTTATGTGTCCTGGTGGTGTGAAGGAAGCATATGGGTCTGCTGATATTATACCCATAGAGCATGAAAGAATCTTGAAATGATGCTGCCCCGCTATATCTACCTGATGTGAGTGAAACTTGCAGTGGTGAAGCTTGTGCTGTATCTGTTCTGTGTGTGAGTGAAGCTTGCAGTGCTAAAGCTATAAAGTTATGTGTCCTGGTGGTGTGAAGGAAGCATATGGGTCTGCTGAAAATATACCCATAGAGCATGAAAGAATCTTGAAATGATGCTGCCCCCGCTATATCTACCTGATGTGAGTGAAGGTTGCAGTGCTGCGGCTTGTGTTGTACCTGTTCTCTGTATGTGAGAGAAGCTTGCAGAGCTGTTGTCTGTGTTATCCTTTTTGTGAGAGAAGCACACACTGCTTCTTTCTGTCCTTGACATGTAACGTGTCAGAGAACCTTGCATTGTTGCTGCTTAGGCTGCATCTATGTGTGAAGCTTGCACTGCTGCCGTCTGCATTATACCTATAGTGTGATAGAAGCTTGCACTGCTGTTCTCTCTAAAGTATCTTCTTCGAATGTGAGAGATGTTCGCATTACCACAGCTCATATTGTATTTGTGTACTGGTGGTGTAAGTGATTCTAGTACTGATACTGCTGCATCTGTTGTGATGCTGTGCTTGTGAATGTGAGGAAAGTGTCCTCTGTTCCTGCCATATGTAATGGCTTTGCCTGTTTTAGCAATGATTTCTACTGATGTCTAGGATATACCTGCAGTCCAGGAGAGCAACTTATAGTTATACTTCTTGAGATGTACCTGTTATGTGTTTTCAAAGCTTGAGGTGACACTGATTGTGTTGTACCTGTAGCCTTTGAGGGAAGTGTATGATGATGCTGCTTGTGCTGTACTTGCAGTGTGTGGTGAGTGAAAGTGCATTGATACTGCTTGCACTGTGCTTGCAGTGCGTGAGTTAAATTTGCTGCTTGTGCTGTCCCAGTAGTGTGTGAGTGAAGCTTGTAGATATGCTTCTTATATTGTCCTCGCCTTGTGTGAGGGAGGATTGTGATGATCTTGCTTGCGCTCTACTTACAGTAAATGAGGTGAGATGCTGCTTGTTCGGTTCCAGTAATGTGTGAGTGAAGCTTGCAGATATGCTGCTTGCACTGTACTTGCAGTGTGTGAGTTAAGCTTGCAGTGATGCTTCTTGTGCTGTTCCACTAGTGTGTGAGTAAAGCTTGCAGTGATGCTGCTTGCGCTGTTCCAGTAGTGTGTGAGTGAAACTTGTGGTGATGCTGCTTGCACTGTACTTCCAGTGTGTGAGTGAAGCTTGCAGTGATGCTGCTTGCGCTGTTCCAGTACTGTGTGTGTGTGAAGCTTGCAGTGATGCTGCTGTGCTGCTCCAGTAATGTGTGTGTGAAGCTTGCAGATATGCTACTTGTGCTGTACTTGCAGTGTGTGAGTGAAGCTTGCAGTGATGCTGCTTGTGCTGTCCAGTAGTGTGTGAGTGAAGCTTGCGGTGATGCTGCTTTTGCTGTACTTGCAGTGTGTGAGTGAAGCTGCTAATGCTCTTCTAATAGTGTGTGAGTGAAGCTTGTGGGGATACTGCTTGTGCTGTTCAAGTAGTGTGTGTGTGAAGCTTGCAGTGATGCTGCTTGCAATATACTTGCAGTGTGTGTGAAGCTTGCAGTGATGCTGCTTGTGCTGTTTCGGTAATGTGTGAGTGAAGCTTGCAGTGATGCTGCTTGTGCTGTTCCGGTAGTGTGTGTGTGAGGAAGCTTGCAGTGATGTTGCTTGCCCTGTACTTGCGGTTTGTAAGAGAAGCTTGCAGTGATGCTGCTTTGTGCTGTTCTAGTAGTGTGTGAGTAAAACTTGCAATGATGTTGCTTGTGCTGTACTGTTCCAGTAGTGTGTGAGCGATGCTTGCTGTGATGCTGCTTGTGCTGTTCTAGTAGTGTGTAAGTGAAGCTTGTGGTGATGCTGCTTGTGCTTTTCCAGTAGTGTATGTGAATGAAGCTTGCAATGATGCTGCTTGTGCTGTTCTAGTAGTGTGTAAGTGAAACTTGTGTTGATGCTGCTTGTGCTTTTCCAGTAGTGTATGTGAATGAAGCTTGCAATGATGCTGCCTGTGCTGTTCCAGTAGTGTGTGAGTGAAGCTTGCAATGATGTGTTTTTCCAGTAGTGTGTGAGTGAAGCTTGGGTGGTGCTGCTTGTGCTTTTCCAGTAGTGTGTGAGTGAAGCTTGCTGTGATGCTGCTTGTGATGTTCCAGAAGTGTGTGAGTGAAGCATGTGATTATGCTGCTTGTGCTGCTCTAGTAGTGTGTGAGTGAATCTTGTGGTGATGCTGCATGTGCTGTTCCAATAGTGTGTGAGAGAAGGTTGCAGTGATGCTGCTTGTGCTGTTACAGTAGTGTGTGAGTGAAACTTGCGATGATGTTGCTTGTGCTGTCCCAGTAGTGTGAAGCTTATGAGGATGTTGCTTGTGCTATTTCAGTAGTGTGTAAGTGAAGCTTTCGGTCATGCGGCTTGTGCTTTTCCATGAAGCTTGCGGTGATGCTGCTTGTGCTGTTCCAGTAGTGTGTGAGTGAAGCTTACGATTATGCTGTTTGTGCTGTTCCAGTAGTAAATGAGAGAAGCTTGTGGTGATGCTGCTTGTACTGTACCAGCAGGGTGTGCGTGCAGCTTGTGATGCTGCTGCTTGTGACTTACATACACTGTGTGAGGGAAGCTTGCAGTGATGCTGCTTGTGTTGTATCTGAAGTGTGTGTAGGAGGCTTGCAGTGACAGCCCATACTGCACGTCCAGTGGGTGAGGGAAGCTTGCAGTGAGGCTGCTTGTGCTGTACCTGAAGTGTGTGAGGGAAGCTTGCAGTGACAGCCCATACTGCACCTCCAGTGGGTGAGGGAAGCTTGCAGTGCTGCTGTGTGTGCTGTTGCGACAGTGTTTAATGGGAGTTTGCAGTGATGCAGTGTGTGAGGAGTTTTGTTGT
Organism: Triturus cristatus; assembly: GCF_964204655.1. Classification (NCBI taxonomy): domain Eukaryota; kingdom Metazoa; phylum Chordata; class Amphibia; order Caudata; family Salamandridae; genus Triturus; species Triturus cristatus. The sequence goes on from NC_140583.1 coordinate 1,062,848,685, forward strand.
GATGTGCGTGCAGTAGGTAAATGTATCTTGTGGTGATGCTGCTTGTTCTGTATCATCAGTGTGTCATGGAAGCTTGCAGTGATGCTGGTGGTGTTGTTCCTGCAGTGTGCAGGGGGTTTTGGAGTGTGAGCTTCTGCTGCACCTGCAGTGTGTGAGGGAAGCTTGAAGTCATTCTGCTCGTGCTCATGCTGCAGTCAGTAAGGGAATCTTGTAGTGGCGCTTTTTGGTTCTATTTGTAGTGGGTAAGGGAACCGAGTAGTAGAGTTGTTTATGCCGTCCCTGCTCATGCCCCGTTGAGTGAGTTCTTATTCATTCCCTCATTCGTCCGCTGGCTGGCCACGTGCGCACTGCTGCATTCGTGCTGCTCCTCGCACACACCTCCTGTGACACCATTTGCGGCACCGCTTCCTCTTGCACCTTTTCCAAGTCTCTGCCCTCCTGCCTCGGATGGCGGACGCATACTTATCGGCACAGACCAGGCGTCAGTCTACCGCTTATCAGCCCTGGCCAGCTTTACACATGAGCATCCTCTCTTCCAGGGAGGAGGGAATCATTGCCGTGAAGGTGGGAGCGTGGCGTCACTGGCTGGTGCAGGGGGCGTGAGGCAGGGAGCAGCATCTTTCCATCATGAAACTAGTGCGCCCGAGGTACTGTAGCAGCGGAGCCAGGGCCACCGTTCATTCCGTCGGCCACGAGGCGCTATAGAGACAGACGCTTGAAACTGCCCCTCCTAGAGGCAATAGGTCGCAAGGAAGTCCTCCAGGAGGGAAGCATACAAAGAGTGACACAACATCTGTAGGGGCCAAAACCACGACCAGAGGCGACTAAACCAGTACTAGAGACCCAAGCCACCTGCTTCAAGGAGCTAGAGTACCCCTGTTTTACCAGATGGTCTGCTTGAACACACCTTCTTGCCCCAAGACGTTATAACTCTCTAGTAAGAGGCTGCAGAGAGGTGAGACCAGTGTCACAGGGCCTCCAGTAGTGGCGTACCTTGCATGATATCGGATGCTCCTCGGGACAAGAGACTCCAGAGGGCCCCTGCAGAAGAGGGGGCTCCTGGCACACTCCATAGTTCGAGGGGGTTGTCGGGTCTCTGCCTGCCCTCCCCTGACACCTCTCCCTCCTTCTCCACTCTGCTGCGGCGCCGCCTCGAGAACTTCACCGGCCACCACATAGCGGCTAGAAGAGGCCGCCCTCCGGCCCCTCAGGAGCAGCCGACCATAGGCAGAGGAGGTGCCCCAGCATGTGCTGCCGAGCTCGGGTAAGGCCTACTCTGTGTATCTGTCTCCTTTCTAACTCACACCAGCGCCTGTACTTGCTGGGTCTGCGCTTTCTGCTGTAGTCGCAAACAACTGAACCACCGCAGAATGCTGCTCAGATGCAAGAACATGTTGTTTTTTTATCTAAATTACGCAAAATAACGCACAGAACAGCATCGAGGTGCTCTGATCCGCTCCAAAGAACCAGGGAAAGCTTCTTAGTTCGAAAAACACTTTGTGAAGTTTCACCCCGGCTCTACTTATTCAATCCATAAAATAATTGCGTATTTGTCAGAGCATCCATAATGCTCTTTTAGCCAATTCCGCTTCGCCTGATTGGAGGAGGGGAGGGAGCTAGCATCTTCATCAACTGCCCATTACTACACCCATCTCCACCCAAGGTGCCAAGGCAGAGGTCAGTGCGCTGACGTCATCCCTCCGGAGCCGGCTTCATGTCGCAAATTCAAAAACAAATATTAAAGATCTCTTGTCTTTATGGGGCCATGTGTTTCTAATTAGAACCACATGGCCCCATAAAGATAAGAAAGTGCTTTGCAACAGCAGCAAAGCAGGCGACCCAGTCCGGATCCAAGGCAAAAGGGCGTCACCCAAAAACCCTCATTTCCAATGGCAGGCCACCGTTTAGCATAAACGGTGACGCCAGCCAATGAAAATGAGGGGCGGGCTTCAAGCCCCCTTCTGAAATCCCTCTCTCACAAAATCTCTCGCCGAGGGCGAGCAGCGCTTTGCGCTGCAACGCCATGCGAGACCTAAAAATAAAAAAGGCAAATAAAATAGCCAGCGCTATGCTGCCATTATAATCTGAGGTTTCAAAAGAGGCTAAGATTGTCATACTTTTACTCCACAGAGAGTAAGACAACAGTATCTATCCCAGGTTTCAGGGCAGTGGCAACAATCTACTACACAAAGGCATTTCTTTTGTGGAAGAGCTAGTGGAAGAGGACATAGTGCAAGAGCAACCACAACATCTAGTAACGACTAGTAAATTAATCAGTCAATCTGCCCCCACAACACAAAACAATTGTAGGGAACAGGATTAAGAACTGAGGGTCTTATCTAAAAAATGTTTTTTCTGATTCTGTGTTACTACATATTCTCCATGACAAACGCGATGGATATCCCAACTGTCTTACTACAAGTGCATTGCATCCTGTGGCACTTGTAATAAGGTGGATGAGATGTCCATCACGTTTGTGACTTAGTACCCGTCCGCTAGACTCTAAATCAGGTTCTAACTCTCAAAATGGCAGCCTTTTAACTACAGACAAATGGGTTCCAAATGACGCAGATACGGTTATTGTATTGAGTTTGTGAAAACATCTCTATCAATCAGACACAGGCTCAAAATTATAAGTAAGATCACATCACTCCACCACCACTAAAAGGATTGGTAGAGCCAGTAGGTCTCACCTGTGGGACATTTTGGCTTTGCCAGTGCTTTTTGGTGATGCTGTACAGCATCACTAAAAAGCAAAATGTGATTTCCCAATGCTGCAGCATTTGCAACAAAAAAAATGTGTCATGAAACGGCACGCTCATAGCTCGTACATATCATGACGCTACTGGCTCCAGTGTTAATCAGTAGGTGGGATCATGCGTGATGAAATATGCATTGGCATTTATCACCACGGTTGCACAGGCCTACTGAATGACTTGGACACCATTATTTTTTGTATTGACCAATCAAAGGGGCATATTATCAAGAAACAGCGTTAAAATTATCGCCGCTTTAGCGGCAGAAAGCTGCCACTAAAGCGGCGATAATGGGCTTGATAATATGCCCTTGAGAATTCCCATAGAAGCCCATGTTCTGGTGTCAACATGGGCTTCTATGGGAATTCTCTGCGGCATATTATCAAGCCCATTATCGCCGCTTTAGCGGCAGTTTTCTACCGCTAAAGCGGCGATAATTTTAACGCCGTGCTTGATAATATGCCCCAAAGATAGCAGAAGCTACTTGGCGCTGTAAATAAAAAAAATACCTTTTCAAGTGTGCTAAAGCACATCTCTGCAAGCGCAGCAGCACAACAGCAAGTGGAAGCTGCTGTGCACTACAAGAAATGTTAAACATTTTAAAAATAAATATTAGAAGGACTATAAAGGGTGGCCAAGCACCAAGGAGTGGGTGGGTTGAAGCAATGGGGAACGTGCAGGGAAGAATGAAGTAAAAATAAAGGTGGGCGGAGGAGGAAGCAATAAAAAAGAAGGGAAAAGCCGCATACAATGGAGAGAGCAACTCAGAGTGTGGGGAATCTGACAGGGGGAGAAGCAAAAGAAAGCGAGCACAGCAGACAAGAAAGAGAGCAACACCGAATATAGGTGCAGGTATTTGGAAGTGGGAGAAGCACACAAGGATCAAGTCAGCCAAACAGAAGGATGGTAAAGAGGCTGCGCATCAGGGGAGGAGCAAACACAAGAAGAGGAAGGCAAGTTATTGAATAAGAAGCAAGCAAATGAGAGTGACAATGACACGAACCAATGGTGAGCATTGGGAGGACCTTACACCCACTGTACATTTTTGCAATTGTCCAAAAGAGGCTTGCGCCTACAGACACCTAAAAGCTATCTAATAGGTGAGACCTATTAAGAATTCCTCCTAAAAGATGCATTAGAAGAAATAGCAATTCAAGAATGTCACCTGGGAGTATAGACAATATACTTTCCAATTCCAAAGAAGATCTCGTGCTAAAACCAATTCTAGACGTCCTGTTCTTAAACAAATTTGTAAAGATGGAAAGGTCCAAATGATGACTCTTCAACAAGTTATTTCACAAATGGAAGAAGATGACTTTTTAGCTACAATTGAGATCAAGTACGCATACTTTCATATACCAGTGCATCAGGCACACAAAAGATCTCCAATGTAGTACTGCAAGGAATTCATTAGCCGTTCACATATTTAGCTTTTGGAATGAAATATGCTGTATAGCTTTCATAAAATGTCTGGCAGAGGTGGTGCTGCATCTAATGTTGAAAACCACTAAGTATAGTCATAGGTAATTGACATTTACAATGTCAGAAATGTATACAAAAGATGGTGAATCTTATACAGTGCCAAGTGGGGTCCACTAGCTTGGATCTGTAAATAATAAAATGATGCCCCCATTATTCAGTAGACAGGCAGATGCATGGGGATGCATGTGCACGCATACGTCATCATGCATGCACACACCTACTGAGTGACAATTAAAAAAATTCATCTACAATCAAAGAAAGAAAGAAAGAAGATATCATTTTAAATGGACAAGGTACATCAACAGATGTCAAAATATAAGTTCCACAAACATTTAACAGAAGAAAGAGTCATCCTCCAATACTTAATGTATTTTGCTGAGTGTAAATTATGTCATGGTTTATTATCAGTGTATTTGTCAGCCATAGCAGCATTTGTTAAAGCAATACATTCAAGAAAGATCTTTTTCAATGGCTGGTATTAAAAGATTATCCGAAGGGGTGAAAAGGTTATATCTTCCAGCTCCAAAGTGGAATTATTTTAAATCTGGTTGGAGCCTGTCTGAAAGCAGATTTTGAGCCTACGAATAAGTCAACGTTCAAGTATTCAGCTGTAAAAACAGCCTTTTTAATTGGAATTATATCTAGTCGAGGAGTTAGCAAATTATAATCTTCAACTATTCACGATTCGCACTGCACCATACACGATGATATAGTAGTACTCCGAACCTCTTCACAATGTATACCCAAAGTGGTTGCACCATTTGAGGTTAATCACACCATACAATCCCCTGTTTTATGAGCATATTATGAGGGTCTCTCGACTAATGGTCACTTTTTTCTCTTTGCAGTTCAGAATTACGAAGACATTCCCAACACTATGCAGCGCAGTGGGGGTATGGTGGTAATCACAGTGCTGCTGTCCATTGCCATGGCCATCCTCATCCTTGGCACCGTTGGCACCCTTGTAATTAGTGGAAAATGACCTGAGGCATTGCAGCTGCAGTCCAAGAATTGTGTTCTACGTATTATAAACCTCATCCACTGTCCCCTCAAACCTACTTATGTTTGCTTTGATTTGTTCTATGTAGTTGCCGTAGTGGTAATTGGCCGAGACAAGCTGTTTGCCATAAATTAGGGTTCCAATTGTTCTTGGCTCCCCATGATTTTCGGATACCCTTGGCTTTGACTGCCAGGTGGCTTCACTGGCGACGTGTCTTCCCTGAAATATTTTAGGCTGGTCACTGGGCTTGGAAGGCCAGTGGTCATCTGACCCCAGAAATAATGTATGGCTTGTGGTAGTGCTAATTGGGCTACAGCTCCGTTCAGGCCACCCCTGTTCTCCCCCACAAGTTAAAGAAGAGGCTTGCACATCCTGTCGACGAAGTCCAGTTTTAGTCCTTTGCACCTAACAAGCAAGAAGCCAATAATCAACTTTGGCATTTTCTCCAAAATTATTGAGAACTTTGTACCTAGCAATTACAAGTGCTGAAACCCATTAGCATTTGCTCCGACCCTACACAAGTGCCACCTGCCCTGGCCTATGCATATAGATGTAAATTTGTTGTCAATAATTACCCTATAAATGTGTCCCATTAGTACCTGCCCTGAGACTATAGATGTGTCATTGAAGCACCTGTTGAGGCACTATATACTTGTCCTATGAAAACCTCCTCCCATGCCTGAGATGTGTCCTATAAGCATCTTCTCCTGCCCCCCATATTGGCCCCTGCTTTGAACTTTGGATGTGACCCGCAAGCACCTACCCTTGTCCCCTAGGCGTGTTCTGTTAACATTTGCCTTGGCCCTACAGATGCGCTCCTTCAGCACCCGCTTTGACTCTATAGATCCATCCTATGAGAACCTGCACTGACCGGATAGATGCTGGTCAGTATGAAGAGATTGTGGAGCAGAAGGCCAATCACTTTCAAGCCTAAGTCGGTTTAATGCAGGCACTCGCCAGACTACACAGCCGCCATCTTATCCCTGCTGCCGACACCTCTTAGTTCCTCCAGCTCTGAGGCATGTATATAAAAAGTGCCCTACGTTGGACACCATGGATCCCAGATGCCCACTGCCTGAACCGCAATTCCAGGCGGCCTTGTTTATTGTCGTATGGTCCAAAATTCTAACCTGTACTGTATATGCCGAAGACTTGTGCTTCTTAGACGCCCAACTCCCCCCATCGTACCTTATATACCTATATGAATGCATAATCCTGTAACTAAGCCTTATACCCACATTATATTTTAGGTTCTAAATGCAATGTATAAACGCAGTAGCTGTAATAGCTGTATGTTATGCTTTCTGTATTTTAAGAAAAGATGCAAATAAAATAAATTTAAATTAAAAAAAAGTTATATAGATGTGTCCTGTTACCATATATTCTTTACCTATATCTGATCACCATATAGATGTGTCCTATTACAACCTACCTGTACCATTTTGCTGTGCTCTTGGCAGCCCCATCTTTGACTCTACAGCACCTGCTCTGGCCCTATAGAAGTGTCCCATTAGCATCTATTCACACCATACATGACATTCCATGAGCACCTGCTGAGATGCTACAGTTGTTGCTCAAAGATGAGTACTTCCTTTATCTGGGCAGCAAGGACAGGCGCAGTACTGGAAACTGGCATGGTGACCAGGCATCCTCGAGGAAGAGTCACAGCAGAAGCACGCGGACATATGGATGACTTCTTGCGACCAGGATTTCCTATCTGTCAGGTAATAGATGCAGTGGTTCCCAGTATACATTGAGTGTCAAGTGCTGTTGTGTGCTGTTTCACTCCAGTATTGAATGCATGCATTGGCTAAGAAGCATGTCGAAGTGCATCTGCAAATTGTTTGGGACGCAATAGATGGTGCAGCCCTTCCGGTTCCCGCTGTTGCTCCCTCTCTCAAGCTAAGAGGAGCAGATCACATTATCCAAAAGGCATGCCCTCCCCAGCTGCTGAACAACGGCTCATGATTTTTAGAACAGTTGCAAAGACAGTGGCTGCCATGGGGAGACAGAGAAGATACTCCTCTTACATAGATGAGATCGAAGAGACCAAGTAATGGCAGCACTGACTAATTTGCGGGACAAAGGGTCTTCCTTCTGTGGCAGAAACACCAAACCATTGAGAGGATGTGTTTGACAAATGTGATCTTCCTGCCACTTGGCAGTTACCAAACCAAAAATCCACGAAAAATGTTGCCGAAATTTATTGCAAGGTGTATCCTGTAAATCTAAAATAACTAGGATTGTTGGACTCAGTTCATTATAGTCTTATTCAATTTGGGGGTTCATTTACAAGAAACGGACGCATCGCTGCACTAAAGCAGCTACGTGCCAGTTTACTTGCAACTGTGGCAAAATTGCTTACGACGCCATATATGCTCCGTATTTATGATACGGCTCTCCATGGCGCAAGAAAACTGACGCAACAACAGCAATGCATCAAAAAAGTGAGGTTGCAGCAATTTAATCTGACTCAAGTAGCCCACTCTATGGGGACCAATGTGTTAGAGCGTGAAAAGGTGACAAAGTCACCTTGCGCTCTAACATATTGGTCCTAGATGTGACGCATCGCAATGGAGAATCAGGCCATTTGCGACCACTAAAACAGCTTTTAGCATGTACCAACCCTATTTTGCGAGTCCGTAACGTATTACTGACTCGCAAAATAGTGTTTGCGAGTCTGTATTGGGAAGGGGCGTTTCAAGTGCGTCCCTTCCTATTAGTGAGTCGCAGGAGCATGTATGAATATTCATATTTTACTGACTCCTTTAAGGAGATGGCAACCCAATCGCAAACGGGAATGGGTCCTTTTTAGGTCTCGCTGAGCCAGCACATGCGTTGCTCTGCGAGACATTTAGGTGGCGATTCCGATCCGGTAAAACCTGGGTACAAATGGTCGTACGGAGCGTTTTTTCCGTCCGACTCGTACCCGGGAAAAACACCTTACAAACTCGCAAGTACGATTCGCACAGAAATACCATTTCCGTACGAGTCGTAAAAAACACCGACCATCAAAAAAATACATACAAATCTGATTCTGGACGGCGCATACGCGACGTCCGGACGGAGTCAGGCAGCGTTTTACGGACCAGCAAGTACGATTCGTGCCGACGTCACTCCGCACGTAGCATTTTTCATGGGCGCCAAAAACTGCCGGGAAATTGAGGACGCCGCGAACAAGGAGCACCGGTATGCGACGGACAGCGATGGACCCCAACCTACGCGTCATCCCGGCCCTCATAGCCTATGACCTCGTTTTCAGAAACCGACGCAGATGCCGCAGAAGGTCAAAACAACCCCCAGGGACTAAGGGGGGGGGGGGTAGGGGTGCAAGGGGCAGGAAACATAACCCACATCCCACAAAATAATAATACATCCTGCACATTAATTACCTCCATGGTCTGGTCACTTTGGGGGGCGTGTCCACCAATCCCACGTCCCGCCACAACGGAAGTGGACGTGGACGCGTACCCGTCACCACCACAATGGTGGTACGGGACGTACGCACGCCCCTCAGAGCGTGGGTACGGACCATACCCATGCACCCCCAGAGCGTGGGTACGGCCCGTACCACCATTTTAGTGGTGATGTAGGGGTACGCATGTACGGACCCTACATCACCACTACAATGGTGGTACGGACCGTACCCACGCCCCCAGAGCGTGGGTACGGTCCGTACACGCGTAGCCCTACATCACCACTACAATGGTGGTACGGACCGTACCCACGCCCCCAGAGCGTGGGTACGGTCCGTACACGCGTAGCCCTACATCACCACTACAATGGTGGTACGGACCGTACCCACGCCCCCAGAGCGTGGGTACGGTCCGTACACGCGTACCCCTACATCACCACTACAATGGTGGTACGGACCGTACCCATGCCTCCCAGAGCGTGGGTACGGGCTGTACCACCATTGTAGTGGGGATGTAGGGGTACGCGTGTACGGACCGTACCCACGCCCCCCAGAGCGTGGGTACGGGCCGTACCACGCATACCCCTACAGCCCCATTACATGATGGATACAAGGCGTACACATGCCACGGATGTAGGTGTACGGCTTGGTGCAGCACATCAGCTGTAAATTGGGGGTGGTGTATGCCCAGGACAGCAGTGTACCACAGCAAGGGCGCAAGTGGGTGGGTGGGTGGATGCAGAGGACTCCCAGCAGTGCCCAGACATATGAGGGGTGGGTGCCTATCACTCCTAGCAGTGGCCAGATATATGAGGGGTGTGTGCCTATCACTCCCAGTAGTGGCCAGACATATGAGGGGTGGGTGCAGAGGACTCCCTGCAGTGCCCAGATATATGAGGGGTGGGTGCAGAGGACTCCCAGCAGTGCCCAGACATATGAGGGGTGGGTGCAGAGGGCTCCCAGCAGTGCCCAGACATATGAGGGGTGGGTGCCTATCACTCCCAGCAGTGGCCAGACATATGAGGGGTGGGTGCAGAGGACTCCCAGCAGTGCCCAGATATATGAGGGGTGGGTGCAGAGGACTCCCAGCAGTGGCCAGACATATGAGGGGTGGGTGCCTATCACTCCCAGCAGTGCCCAGATATATGAGGGGTGGGTGCAGAGGACTCCCAGCAGTGCCCAGACATATGAGGGGTGGGTGCAGAGGACTCCCAGCAGTGCCCAGACATATGAGGGGTGGGTGCAGAGGGCTCCCAGCAGTGCCCAGACATATGAGGGGTGGGTGCCTATCACTCCCAGCAGTGGCCAGACATATGAGGGGTGGGTGCAGAGGACTCCCAGCAGTGCCCAGATATATGAGGGGTGGGTGCAGAGGACTCCCAGCAGTGGCCAGACATATGAGGGGTGGGTGCCTATCACTCCCAGCAGTGCCCAGATATATGAGGGGTGGGTGCAGAGGACTCCCAGCAGTGCCCAGACATATGAGGGGTGGGTGCAGAGTGCTCCCAGCAGTGCCCAGACATATGAGGGGTGGGTGCAGAGGGTTCCCAGCAGTGCCCAGACATATGAGGGGTGGGTGCAGAGGACTCCCAGCAGTGCCCAGATATATGAGGGGTGGGTGCAGAGGACTCCCAGCAGTGGCCAGACATATGAGGGGTGGGTGCCTATCACTCCCAGCAGTGCACAGACATATGAGGGGTGGGTGCAGATGACTCCCAGCAGTGCCCAGACATATGAGGGGTGGGTGCCTATCACTCCCAGCAGTGCCCAGACATATGAGGGGTGGGTGCAGAGGACTCCCAGCAGTGCCCAGACATATGAGGGGTGGGTGCCTATCACTACCAGCAGTGCCCAGACATATGAGGGGTGGGTGCAGAGGACTCCCAGCAGTGCCCAGACATATGAGGGGTGGGTGCCTATCACTCCCAGCAGTGGCCAGACATATGAGGGGTGGGTGCAGAGGACTCCCAGCAGTGCCCAGACATATGAGGGGTGGGTGCAGAGGACTCCCAGCAGTGCCCAGACATATGAGGGGTGGGTGCAGAGGACTCCCAGCAGTGCCCAGACATATGAGGGGTGTGTGCCTATCACTCCCAGGAGTAGCCAGACATATGAGGGGTTGGTGCCTATCACTTCCAGCAGTGGCCAGACATATGAGGGGTGAGTGCAGAGGACTCCCAGTAGTGCCCAGATATATGAGGGGTGGGTGCAGAGGACTCCCAGCAGTGCCCAGACATATGAGGGGTGGGTGCAGAGGACTCCCAGCAGTGCCCAGACGTATGAGGGGTGGGTGCAGAGGACTCCCAGCAGTGCCCAGACATATGAGGGGTGGGTGCCTATCACTCCCAGCAGTGCCCAGACATATGAGGGGTGGGTGCAGAGGACTCCCAGCAGTGCCCAGACATATGAGGTGTGGGTGCAGAGGACTCCCAGCAGTGCCCAGACATATGAGGGGTGGGTGCCTATCACACCCAGCATTGGCCAGACATATGAGGGGTGGGTGCAGAGGACTCCCAGCAGTGCCCAGTGTGAGACCGGCCTCACGGCGTTGCCCTCTCCATCATCCAGCCAACCTGCAACCACCCTCAAGACACGACATCTCCGACTCCGGCCGCCCCAGCCACCCCCGATCCGCGGGCCGGCCAGAGGCCTGACAGACTCAACACCCTACCACGCATGTCCAACCGAGGGAGCGGGAACCCTCGAGCCAGCCCCAGAGGCGCCAGCCCAGTCACACCTCGGGTCGCCTTCCCCGGGAGGACTCAATCGGCCACCAGGCGCCTGGGGAGCAGGCGCCTCCCCTGCCGAGCGTCTGGGGTCCCTCCCATACCCACCTGAAAAGACCAAAGAAGTGAGCGGCAGGAAATCCCGCCGAACCCCCTCCGTCACCCCAGTCCCCCCTCTGCGAGCACTCCGGACTTTGAAGAACCAGCGGAGTATAACAAGGGGTGCCGGAGAAACGAGGGCAGAGAAGACCTGGAACCATCCGAGCCTGCAGACGCTGTCGCGGCTCCTGAATGCTGAAGTCACCTGGGCCTGCTGAGTAACTCGCGGCCTCTTGCTATCGAACCATCTGAGCCCTGCGGACGAGGTCGCGGCTCCCGGACACTGAACCACCTAGGCCTGCTGAGTGACTCGCGGCCCCCAGCTATTGAACCATCTGAGCCCTGCTGACGGAATCGCGTCTCCCGAACCCCGACCACCTGTGCCTGCTGAGAGACTCGCGGCGCTCCCCTTGAGGACGACTCGGTAGGAGATCGCCCAGAGACACGACACCCTCCAGCTCGAGGATTGTGAGCTTCCGCAGGGTATTTCGCAGAGACACTATCTTGAAAGACTGTCCCGCTACCCCCATTCCCCACGACCGATTTGTGGTACGTTGTGCCACTGCTGTACTGCTTGCATCTTGGATCATAAAGATCCCTTGAAATCATCGATAAAAGAACCTATCGTCCTACAAAGAATACGTGTGGTGTCACTCTGTTCGTAGTGTATCTCAGGGTGGTGCGCGCCTGGCTCGGCCTACTTGGGAGAGGTGGGTCAAAGGGGTGGGTAAGACGTGTATCGAACCCCCCTCCGGCGAACGCCTTTCCAACATTTGGTGGCAGACGACGGGATCCGAGCCGACACCGAAAGAGAGCGTGCAGTGAGCGACTGACGCACTACCAAACAGAGATGGAAGGAGAAACCTCCATGGGTGCCGCAGGTACCGAAATAAGCTCACCGTTCCGAGAGGATCAATTGGACTATTACACGCATAGAGAATTAAAACAGTTCTGCAAAGACCTTGGCATCGCTACCACCGGACTAAGCACAAAGGAAGACTTCCAGAAAGTACTGAAAGCCTGGGTCGAGACGGGGGCGCCCCCGAGCCAAACGGAAGGAGACTCTACCCATGAACCACCAAGCATCCCGGCGAGAAACAATGGGCCAGAGGGGAACCTGTCCCCCGAGGAACTAGCGGACCGAGAGAGAAGCCGCAACCACGAACTTGAACTGGCAAAACTAAAAATCGAGGGAGAAATAAAACTGGCAGAGAAGAAGTTGGCCGTCGAGCAGTTACGGCTACAAGGGGAACTCGAAGAGAAGAGACTCCAAAGGGAGCACGACGAAAAGAAACTCCAGCTAGAACATGAACGCGGCCTGAAGGAAATTGAGTGGCGGGCCAGAAACGAAAAGTCACAGCCACCCAGGAATCCACCGTCCGCTCCCACCGGGGAAACCAAAGTTCACATCCCCAAGGATGTGGTAAAGGAGTATTACAAGAACGATGATATCCAGCAGTGGTTTAAGGCCTACGAAGTCGCCATGACCTCTCACCGAGTCCCGCAGAAGGATTGGGGGGCTGGCCTATGGGGCCGGTTCTTAAGCGAAGGAAGAGACACTCTGCTAGATCTGCCCTCCACGGTCATGAACTCCTACAGCCACATGAAGGAAGCCCTCGTGGGCCGGTACGGACTCACCCCCGAAATGTACCGACAACGGTTCCGAGATTGCAAGAAGATACCGGGCACCACGTGGGTAGAATACGTGAACTTTTACAGCCGAGCCTTGGATGGGTGGATCAAGGGCAGCAAGGTCTCCACCTTCGAAGAACTGTTCGATCTGATTGCCTGGGAACATTTAGCGGCCAATTGCTTTATAGAACTGCGCCAGCATCTCCTGGACAGTAAACTCACCGACCCTCGGAAGCTGGCCGCTGAGGCTGATCGTTGGGTGAACACCCGGGCCACCCGGGGCCCCGTGGGGGACTACGGCCGCCACAGTCAAGGCCCCCCCCCGCCAGAGGGGCGGAGGGAACCACGGCCGACCAAGAGACTTCCCCGGGGGGTCCTCAACCAGCCCCCCCAGCAGCCCACCAGCGGCGGGTTCGGCACAGTCCCCAGCAAGCACCGGAGCCCCAGGACGACCAGGTCCACGAGCTAGGATCACCTGCTTCCGCTGCCAACAGCCCGGACACTACGCCAATGACCCCCAGTGTCTCCAGTATCAGCGAACCACAACGACCAGCCCCATGGCCCGGCAGATGGCCCCCGTGGCTCTGGGGGAAGAGATGGAAGACTCCGAGGAATGGGAACCGGCGGCCATGGCCCTGGTCTCCCTTGGTGATCGAGAAATGGTCCCCGGGACACCCTTGCCCGCCAACACAGAAAAATACCGACAGCAGGTGACCATCAACGGCCACCGAGGCGAGGGCCTTCGCGACACCGGGGCGAGTGTCACCGCGGTCCACCGCAGCCTAATTTCAGAAGACCAGATCCTAACCGGGGCCCTCTGTCCGGTCGTATCCTCCGACAATTCTGAGAGCCTCTGCCAGATGGCGCTGGTGCCCTTCGAGTGGGGAGGGGTCTCCGGGGAACTGAAGGTAGCGGTCCGGACCTCGCAGCCCGTAGACTGCCTCCTGGGCAACGACCTGGAGAGTTCCCCGTGGGGGCAAGTAGAACGAAGAGCCCACCTGGAGATGATGGGCCTACCAGAATGGGTCTGCGCCACCACGCGCTCCATGACCGCACGATTGCCTCTCTCCAAGGGCGGTGAAGCCCTCTTACCGAACACTATCCCCGAGAGCCGGGACCCCCTACCAGAAGCAGACAACCCTCCTTCCGAGGGAGAAGGAGACACTAACCCGGGGGAAGGACCGGAACCTTCTGCCCCAGAGGCCCTGACGGAGCTCGAAGAACTGCCCGAGATGGCCCAGTGGCGCTGTGAAGGGGGGCCCTCCCGCGAAGAGTTCTGCCAGGAACAGGCCACCTGCCCCTCCCTCGAGGGACTTAGACAACAAGCCGAAGCCCAGGCCGCCGGTGACCGAACCGGAACCCATTGGATCTATTGGGACAATGGCCTCCTATACAGCGAGCAAAAGTCCGCCGAGCTAGGCGCAGCACGGGTACTGGTGGTACCCCTGCGGTTCCGGAGCCTCCTCCTGGGCCTGGCCCACGATGTACCCTTGGCAGGACACTTAGGCCAAGACAAGATATATCAGCGATTGGTTACCCACTTCTATTGGCCCAAGATGCGAGCGAATGTAGAAGTACACTGAAAATCCTGCCTCACGTGCCAGGGCAGTGGGAAGAGTGGCGGAAAACGCAAAGCTCCCTTACAACCGTTCCCCGTTGTGAGTACCCCGTTCGAGCGGGTCGGCATCGACATCGTGGGACCCCTGGATCCGAAGACTGCCCAGGGCCACAGATTCATCCTTGTCCTGGTGGACCATGCCACCCGCTACCCCGAGGCCATCCCCCTCCGCACCGTGACGGCTCCCGTGGTGGGCCAGGCTCTCATGGGGATCTTCTCCCGTGTCGGATTTCCCCGCGAGGTTGTGAGTGATCGCGGCACTAACTTTATATCCCGCTACATGAAGTCCCTGTGGCAGCAGTGCGGAGTCACGTATAAGTTCACGACCCCCTACCACCCCCAGGGCAACGGCCTAGTGGAACGCTTCAACCGAACCCTGAAGGGAATGATCCTGGGCCTCGAAGAGCCCCTGCGCCGGAAATGGGACGTCCTCCTCCCTTGCCTCCTGTTCGCATACCGAGAAGTCCCCCAAAAGTCTCTGGGGTTCAGCCCCTTCGAACTGCTGTACGGACATCCTGTCCGAGGGCCCCTGAGCCTGGTCAAAGAGGGCTGGGAGACAAGCCCCCGGGGGACACCCCCTGATGTGTTCCGCTACATCCTGGCGCTCCGCAACCAGACGAGGAAGTTCAGAGAACTTGCAGAGGCTAACCTCGAGGCCAGCCAAGAAGAAATGAAGCGCTGGTATGACCAGAACGCAACCCTGGTCGAGTTCCAGCCGGGCCAGCAGGTTTGGGTCATGGCTCCGGTGAAACCCTGCGCCCTACAAGACAAATGGACTGGTCCCTTCAAGGTGGTCGAGCGGAAGAGCCAGGTCACGTATCCGGTCGACGTACAGTCCCCACAGAACCCCCTCCGGGTCCTCCACGTGAACCGTCTCAAGCCCCACTTTGTGAGGACGGAATTAAGTTTGCTACTGGCCACCGATGATGGGGCGGAAGAAGACACCGAACCCCTGCCCGACCTCCTGTGCGCTAAAGAACTGGATGGTTCCGTGGAGGGAGTGAAACTGTCGACCACCCTCACTCCCCAGCAGTCCGACGACTGCCGCCAGCTGCTCAGACAATTCGCAGACCTCTTCTCCCTCATTCCAAGGGTTACCGACTGGTGTGTCCACGACGTGGACACCGGCGACAGCCCGCCTGTGAGACACCGAGCCTACCGGGTGCCTGACCTGGTCCGCACCTGCATCAAGACCGAGGTACAGAAGATGCTCACCCTGGGAGTAATCGAACCCTCCGACAGCCCCTGGGCCAGCCCGGTGGTTCTGGTCCCGAAGGCGGCTTCCCCAGGGGTCGCCCCCGAACTAAGATTCTGTGTGGACTATCGGGGGCTCAATGCGGTCACCCGCGCAGACGCTCACCCTATTCCCCGAGCCGACGAGCTCATCGACCGCCTGGGGGCCGCCCGGTTCCTCAGCACTTTCGACCTGACCTGCGGATACTGGCAGATTGCTCTCACGGAGGGAGCGAAAGAGCGCTCTGCCTTCTCCACGCCAGATGGCCACTACCGCTTCAGGGTCATGCCGTTCGGGATGAAAAACGCCCCAGCCACGTTCCAGCGGTTGGTGAACAAGGTCCTGGCCGGACTCGAGGAGTTCAGTGCAGCGTACCTTGACGACATCGCCGTATTCAGCTCTCAATGGCACGAGCATCTCCAGCACCTCCGACAAGTACTAATGGCCCTGCGCCAAGCAGGCCTAACAGTGAAAGCCAGCAAATGCCAGCTCGGGCAAGGCTCCGTGGTCTACCTGGGGCATCAGGTGGGCAGCGGCCAGGTCGCCCCTCTCCAGCCAAAGATCGACGCCATCAAGTCCTGGGAGCCCCCCACCACGCAGACAGAGGTTCGGGCCTTCCTGGGCCTTACGGGGTACTACCGGAGGTTCATTAAAAATTATGGTAGTATCGCGGGGCCCCTCACAGAGTTGACCTCCAAAAAGCTCCCGAAGAAGGTGCAGTGGACCACCCCGTGCCAGCAGGCGTTCGACGCCTTGAAAACCGCCATGTGCACCGCCCCCGTACTCAAGGCCCCCGACTACTCCCAAGAGTTTGTGGTCCAGACCGACGCATCCGAACACGGCATCGGGGCCGTGCTCTCGCAGTTCGACGACAAGGGCATTGATCAGCCCATAGCCTTCATCAGCCGAAGGCTGCCGCCGCGAGAGCAGCGTTGGAGTACTATAGAACGAGAGACCTTTGCCATAGTCTGGGCCCTCAAGAAACTACGGCCCTACTTGTTCGGAACCCATTTTCGAGTACAGACGGACCACCGGCCCTTGCGGTGGCTAATGCAGATGAGGGGGGAGAACCCCAAGCTACTACGATGGTCCATCTCTCTCCAAGGGATGGATTTCACTGTCGAACATCGCCCCGGGACGGATCATGCCAACGCCGACGGCCTGTCCCGGTTCTTCCGCTTCGGCGAGGAGAACCCCCCAGTGGATGGGTAGTTCTCCATGCCTTTCAGCTGGGGGGGACGCGTGTGAGACCGGCCTCACGGCGTTGCCCTCTCCATCATCCAGCCAACCTGCAACCACCCTCAAGACACGACATCTCCGACTCCGGCCGCCCCAGCCACCCCCGATCCGCGGGCCGGCCAGAGGCCTGACAGACTCAACACCCTACCACGCATGTCCAACCGAGGGAGCGGGAACCCTCGAGCCAGACCCAGAGGCGCCAGCCCAGTCACACCTCGGGTCGCCTTCCCCGGGAGGACTCAATCGGCCACCAGGCCCCTGGGGAGCAGGCGCCTCCCCTGCCGAGCGTCTGGGGTCCCTCCCATACCCACCTGAAAAGACCAAAGAAGTGAGCGGCAGGAAATCCCGCCGAACCCCCTCCGTCACCCCAGTCCCCCCTCTGCGAGCACTCCGGACTTCAAAGAACCAGCGGAGTATAACAAGGGGTGCCGGAGAAACGAGGGCAGAGAAGACCTGGAACCATCCGAGCCTGCAGACGCTGTCGCGGCTCCTGAATGCTGAAGTCACCTGGGCCTGCTGAGTGACTCGCGGCCTCTTGCTATCGAACCATCTGAGCCCTGCGGACGAGGTCGCGGCTCCCGGACACTGAACCACCTAGGCCTGCTGAGTGACTCGCGGCCCCCAGCTATTGAACCATCTGAGCCCTGCTGACGGAATCGCGGCTCCCGAACCCCGACCACCTGTGCCTGCTGAGAGACTCGCGGCGCTCCCCTTGAGGACGACTCGGTAGGAGATCGCCCAGAGACACGACACCCTCCAGCTCGAGGATTGTGAGCTTCCGCAGGGTATTTCGCAGAGACACTATCTTGAAAGACTGTCCCGCTACCCCCATTCCCCACGACCGATTTGTGGTACGTTGTGCCACTGCTGTACTGCTTGCATCTTGGATCATAAAGATCTCTTGAAATCATCGATAAAAGAACCTATCGTCCTACAAAGAATACGTGTGGTGTCACTCTGTTCGTAGTGTATCTCAGGGTGGTGCGCGCCTGGCTCGGCATACTTGGGAGAGGTGGGTCAAAGGGGTGGGTAAGACGTGTATCGAACCCCCCTCCGGCGAACGCCTTTCCAACACCCAGATATATGAGGGGTGGGTGCAGAGGACTCCCAGCAGTGCCCAGACATATGAGGGGTGGGTGCAGAGGACTCCCAGCAGTGGACAGAGACATGGGGGGTGTACATCATTATCAGATGACCACAGCTCCATGGGTGAATGTACGTATCCCTAACTTAGGACAGTGATGATAGTGCCATAACAATATATCACTGACAGCAGTGTCCCACTCCCAGGAGGATGGATGTCTTTCCCCCACTGCATGACACACCACATGTGGGTGTGAGGACAAATAACACATGCATACCCACCCCTGGAAGATGCAGCACAATACACACACTGAGATCATGCCACAAGACTTTATAGTCATGTCACTGCCTAATAAACTAAGAGAGCCAAAGAGAACACACACTGTCACACACATCCCAGGACTGATAGGAATGTTCAGGTGCTGGGCTAGCCACCAAGATGTTGTCTGTCATGGAAGGAATAGGGTGGAGTTCCCACAGATACAATGCCCACAATTGTGAGTCAGGTGTTCAAATACCCAGCAGAACAAGTACCATATGTGTACTAGGCTGGGATTACACACATGCATTGTGCGGAAAAGGGACAATTTATCCATGAAGGCATGGCAAAATACGCTATACACAAGAACAGTGAGTACCAAGGATGGCACATACGATGCAGCCTGACCCATTACTGACCAGGCATGGCCAGAGTTGAAGGGATCCATCACCAACAAAGGACATGTAGACACAGGGCAACACAACAATTGTGCAACTCTCTGCAGGGGAGATGTCAGGTGCCACAGAGGAAGGAGCACTCCTTGGGACAATGTCTCCAAACACACAGAACATACACGACAAAGAATCTTTGCAGAGACCTTGTGATGGCACGCAGATTCAGCATAAAAATAATAATGTGTAAACAATACTATTCACAAAGGCCAATGGCCAGTCCATATCATCAGTCCTTGGGGGGGGGGGGGGGGGGGTGGTGGGTGCAGGGACGGACGACTCCACCACAGGGGGTGGGGCAGCGCCAAAGGTGGAGGTGAGCTCGGCGCGGCACACTTCTGCCAGTTCTTCAAGCGTCTCCCCTGCACCCGGAGAAACAACAGGCCCCAAGGAGGGGGGGGTCGGAGGGATGGGTTGCAGCGCTACTGGGGGAGGTGGTGGACGGGCTGGGGGACTTAACTCCCCTACCCGCGGAGTGCCTTGACCGTTTGCGTCCAGGTGAACTAGTGGGGCTGAGGCCCAACCCAGCAAAGTAGGCCTCCTTCTCCGAATCTGGGGCAGGGAAGCCAAGGGGAGTGACATCGGAGGGACTGGGGAGTGAGTCATGTGGACGAGGACTGTGGCTGCGAGCCTGCCTGTGTGCCCCAGACCCAGTGGGTGTGCCTGCTTCCCCCTGAGTGTGCGTGTCAGGAGGTGTGCGCTTGCCCTTACGTGGTGGTGTGCTGCTTGTGTCTGGTGGGGTGCGTGTGTGTGGATGTCTTGGTGTGCTTGGGACAGGCATGGGTGTGAGACTTGTGGATGGGGCAGGGGTAGGGGGGGACGCAGCGCTGCAGGTGACTTGCTACTGCCGTCAGTGACGAGTCCAGGGACCTCAGCAACATCCGTTGGTCAGACATCGCTGATGACATGCCCTCCGTGTACGACACCATCTGGGTCAGCAGTCTGGTGTGGCCATGGAGGACAGTCAGGATCGATGTCTGCCCAACTTGCAACTGCCGCTGAATGTCCACAGACTCGGCAGTGAGGGCAGCAGGGAGGACAGGGGCAGGGGGTGCGGTGCCTGGCACGAAGGAGACACGGTGTGGCCTAGCATGGACAGAAGGGACCCGAGCAAGTGGGAGGGCGGTGATGGGAATGGAGGGGGCGGCGAGAGATGTACTGCTGCTTTCAGCTGTGGGAGCAGCCTCCGCCCCCTCTGGGAGCTCAGCCTCGGACCCGTCTGCCTCGTAGTCTGTGTTGGTACTGGGCAGGTCCTCCGCCTCACTCCCCTCGCCCTCCATGCCACTAGATTCCACCAACTCCTCAGCAGTGGTGGCACCACTGCTCGATCCCTCCTCAACGTCAGTGCAGGTGTCTCCCTCGGTGTCCTCCGATGATGCTGTGGGCAAGGTGAAGAGACAGGAAAAAATCAGTCACCTGTATACATCTGACACATGAGTCCAAACAAAATAGGCAACAGTGCATATCAGGAAAGGCATCATAAGTAACATCTAGGATACTCCCCACATATGTAAGCCCTGCACTCCCCAGTTGGTTGACCCACCATGCCACTTGGAAACAATGAAAATTAGGACACAACAGCAAATAACTTGAAAACACAAGATCATGAGAAGCTAGTGTCTGGGATCAGTTGAGCACAGCAAGACTATGAAGGCATGCCACCTCTTGTTCACTGTGAAACAGACAGTATTGTCGCACCCAAGGCCAAATACCACATGTCAATGCAGAAGGTGTCCCCACACTCAGAGACCTGTGAGTACTTTTGACACCCCAAAGAAATACATTGTGACTCCTGGAGAATCACAACCCTTTACACAATGGACATGTCTAGCATGTGTGAATGTAGCACTCAGTGAACACAACACACATGTGTCTGTATAGCAGAAGTCACACAAGGAGGTGCACACCAAACTACATGTACACAGTCATTGTCTGAGCTGCCAGACTCATTCAAATCAGCCACTGTTAGGCAGAAATGCCGAATCAGTAAGTACATATACATGGCACCAGGGTGGTCCGGATGACTTGACACTCGTAAGTTGGTATCAGCAACAACCAAGGACTAACCCAAATGCCAGCACACTGTGGGAACATGTATATCTATGAACTCAAAACAAGTTTTGTTCAAACTGTGCCTTACTTTAAAATGTGCCAGCGTGTCCCTGGAAAGTGTAAAGGTGGTGTCTTGTGCACTTCCTTGGGAGACATCTGTCATGCAGGCACATCATTGTCCTTCACAACCAAACAACATGGTCACGCATATGAAACATTGAGACATGTTGACAGGTGTAGTGAGTGCCAATGAACATTTTATCTGAGTAACAACTTGAATAATGTCATTTGTCACATTGCTATCCGTCACCTGATCACACAGTTGGCTTCACATATTACCTACTGACTGTCATCTGGAGTGGCACACATGTCCACACCCAGGACAATACATAAGCTAATGGGCCTGCAATTGTTTAGCAAAAAAGCCTAGCTATACTGTGGGTTCCCCCTCATGGCAAGCCAGAATGTACCCACAGATGTCAGCACACAAAGTCACAACTGTGTAGCATCTGAACCACACACAGGTGCCAAAAATGTACACGCAGGATACATGATTGTCAAAAACTGACACAGGCAATGAAGCACGAACATTAAGCACTGGCCAACATCACGGGGGCACTGCACGATGACTTTCTGTACTGCGAATCATCACACACAAGTCTGAACTGGCAATGAAACATCAGGGTTGAACATGTACGCCCCTCCCGCACACACCCACCCATACCTGAGTCAATGTGACTGATACCGATCAAGAAGTGAAACCTCTTATTCAGGGTTACAATAACTGTGCTTGAAAACTTGCTTCATTAACACGACCTCACCTTGTAGGGCTGCCAAAACATATTGGTCACAAACAACCATCAACAGATTGTTGTGAATAGCCACACAGGCACTGCCCAGTGTGAGTATGCACAAGCAAACTGGTGTAGCCCTGTCCAGTGGACAAATGTATCACACATGTGAAAACTACTACCTAGGCCAGGGAACAATGCCACAGAGGCAGAGCCATGATGAACCCACAGTGAATGTGCACAGTGTTGGATGACACACATGAGTAGGAGGGCAGGCTATGTCAGGGGACTGTAGTGTGCACACTGCTCCATGGTCCTGGAATGAGCTGACTGTTACAGGAGCAACCGTCCCGGCACTATGCATATATCCCACTCATGCACATCATGTCTGAGGCCACAACATTGGTAATGCATGCAGCAAGTCTGTTCATTTAAACCCTCACACTCCTATGTTGGGACTCAGCATCAGTGCCAACAATTATGCACCCCCAAATGACTGAACAGGACAGGGCACAGGCAGACCACCCCCACACATGATGCTGAAAGCAGTGTGCACCTTGATAAACTGGCAGCCTAGATGACCATGTGCTATAGTGATTACACACAGACCAGGTAACACATGTCCAGGAGGGGAAGGGAGGAAGAACAGCACAGGTTGACTTTGGGGTACAGGATATGCACTGCACATATATAGCCTGGCAGTGTATCCAGGCGACTGAGCAGCTCCAAAAGCTGGCGACACACAACAAACACACATGTACCTACCCCATTCCTGCTGCTGTAACTCCTGTATCCGCCTATCCAGGTCAGGAAAGACCACCGCCAGGACACGCCGCATCTGGTGGGTCAGGCGCCGGCGCCCGCCATGCTTGCGAGGAGCCTCCTCCTTCAGCATGACCCGGGCGATCCTCCGGGTCCAGCACCGGATGTCCTGCCATCTCTTCCTCACTTGTGGCAGGTGCCGACTGCGACCCTCCACCGATTGCACGGCCTTGACAGCATCCTTCCAGATCTTCCCCTTGTGGTAGGGGGATACCTGTGTGGATGACAAAGTGGGACAACATCACTACACCTGCACCATGTCACAGAGACACACATTTGAACATCTTAGATTTGTTGAACAGGGCATAGTATGCTGGCAAGTAATAGCACCTTAGTCATAGGGACTTTTTCCACTGGGGACGCAGCAATGCACTACATGGCATAGTAAGTACACAGGTGGCATGAGGGGTGCGAAACAATCCCTGATCATGGCACACACTGTGCATCCCAAGCAACACAAGGCTGATGGACAGCACCGCAAAGCAGTCACATGCCCCAGGCCACTGACGAAACCTCAGCAGAGTACACAGACACACACAGGCACACATCAATCACTTGCCATTGGCAACAGCGGATGCAAACATCACTCTGCACATGTGCCACTTGCCGGGGGGGGTCACAGGTGTGGGGCTAGCTCAGCAAGTCAGACACACAGCACGGCTTACTTCACACATCAGATGGATTGAGCAGTTGCCTCCTCCATGCAGCTGTGGTGCAACACTCCACATAGACACTCACCCACATGACAAGAAACATTCACACACATCAATGTCCAGGGGGCGTGCACATCATTTGGACACTCTCACCACTCTCACCACAGCTCCACTCAACTCTCACACACATCTGTGGGTGCAGTCACCTGTCACACCGGGGTGACCACTGAATCACCGAAGGACAATAGAACAAGAATGCCCAAGAGGATTAGGCTGGCGGAATGTGCCATGCACTATGCAGTGAATGTCACAGTAAGCACAATGCAAGTGAGGAGTGCACACATGAACTACATCAAGCCCTGCATGAGAGACATAAGCCAGCCACCCCCCCTGGGACCCACTCCAACCAACATTGCATGTCTGTCACACCTGGCCACAATGCCAGAAGTGACAGACACAATAAAGGTGCACAGGCAAAGGCAGCGGAGTCAGCACTCACCTGCTCCCCTGGTCGACCATACAGCATGGGGTACCGTGGGAGGATCACATCCAGCAGGGCCTGGTTCTCCTCCTGGGTGAAAGGCTGGGCCCTCTCCACAGTCCTTGACATGGTGCCAGAGGGAGACAATACAGCAGCAGTGGTATCGACTGACATGTTGTGCAGGCAATGCGTGCCCTCTCATGGGTTCTGCCTGCCTTATATCTGCCTTGCTGGCCTATTTCATGTACAGGAGTACAGAGTGATTGGTCAGACTAATTTGCATCCTACGTTTCCTCCAATCCCTTTAAACATACACCAGTGACAGCCTTTGCATCTTTCGATTTTGCAGCATCATGTCAAGTCAACAACCACTTTGCAACAATGTTAAATGTGGCCAACTGCTTTTTCCAGACCACATGATGTAAAATTTTGAACTTGAAACTCGGTATCCATGACAACCAGCATGCATTTAGGCCCTAATACTTGTCCCTCATGTGTCCCCATTGTAATTCTTAAATCCCCACACAGGTACGGCGCGTTTCACACGTACCCCTAGGGCACCATCACTACAGTGATACGGCACATACTTACGCGTGTACGGCCCGTACACGCGTGAGTACATGCCTATCACTATAGTCATGTTACTGTAGGTCCGAGTGATACGGCACGTACTCACGCGTGTACGGCCCGTACACGCGTGAGTATGTGCCTATCACTATAGTTGGGGGTACCGTAGGGCCTAGTGATACGGCACGTACTCACACGTGTACGGTTCGTACACGCGTGAGTACGTGCCTATCACTATAGTTGGGGGTACCGTAGGTCCGCTTGATATGGCACGTACACACACGTGTACGGTCCGTACACACGTGAGTACGTGCCTATCAGTATAGTTGGGGGTACCTTTTGGCCTAGTGATACGGCACATACTCACGCGTGTACGGCCGTACACACGTGAGTACGTGCCGTATCACTCGGACCTACAGTAACACAACTATAGTGATAGGCACGTACTCACGCGTGTACGGCAGGTACTCACGCGTGAGTACGGGCCCTACACATGCCCTCAGAGCGTGTGTACTGCGTTTCACTGCTTACACTGGTGATAGGAGGCGCACACGAAAGGAATGGAGGTGTCAGACTCGCACAAGGCTGTACATCAAGTCATTGTCAGTGCAGTCCTTCATGTGCAGGGTCTAGGTGTGTCAGGCAGTGTTGTGGCACATGTCTCCTCATGTTGTGGCACAATAGATGTGTGATGAGCTGTTTACACATGTCATGTGTGATGGGGCACTACGTGGCACACTTCCCCTTCACACTTTGCACATGTGTGCATGTACGACACACGTGTCAAGCACTGCATCACTGGTATGGCACAGTCAGCAACACCCGCAACTGTCCCCTGATGCCAGGTACACGGATAATTACACCTGACATGTGACTCCCAGCGTGGCACGATGTGACTATGTCATGTGTGTGTCATGTGTTCCCATGAGCTTTCCGTTGGTGTTCCGTCAACTCCTTCTGCTGTTGCAGCATCCAACATGTGTCTGTGTGCATATGTGCATGACACACATATACGCACACCATGCCACATGTGGACTCACACGTTACATGTGTCATGATGGTTCGAAGATGACTTCCTGACATGAGACAATATCTGCGTTCTCTCAATGTCTGTGTCATCAGTTTTTGACATGGACCCCTTAATGGAAATGTGTGTTATCTGTCCATTTCCAGATGACCTGTGCGTCTAGACTCCCGCCAGCTGTCTGTATTAGATGACATCCTTCAAATGCTGATATGTGGATGTCTGTCACTCATGTGATGTGTCTGGCTTGTCACTTACACTGGCCCACAGCTCTTGTAATGGCATGTCACGTCAACATTGCCATGCAACTATTGTGGCTGACTCTTCGTAGGAGTATCACCTGGCTGGCCCACGTGTCCTGGATGTATTGCACAGCACAGACTCTGTATTAAGCAGATGTGTATTTGCTGTTGAACATGTGCTCACCTCAGTGACATTGGTGTGGTAATGTACTCACTCTTCGTTATTCCTTCCAAATCTCTGCAGGGCACCGCCTCTCCCCAGACGAATGCCAGACCTGGATGCCATGCGTGAACATGACTGCATACGCAGATACCGCTTCTCGCAAGAGTTGATAGAGGACTTGACCCGCCGGCTTGCACCACACCTCCAACCACAACACAGGTATCCTACAGCTCTGACCCCCAAGGTGAAGGTGATGGCAGCCCTACATTTTTTTGCCACTGGCACGTTTCAATTGACCATAGCTGATGTCGGTGGCATGTCCCAGACAATGTTCAGCCGTGTCCTGCATCATGTTATAGAAGCCATGTTGGTGCACCTGGATGAATTCATCCATTTTCCCACTCGTGAGCAGTTGACATGTGTCAAGGATGAGTTCTATGCCCTGGGAGGGATGCCTCATGTAATTGGGGCCATTGATGGGACACATGTGGCTTTGGTGCCACCACAGGCACAGGAGGTAGCCTATAGAAACAGAAAACATTACCACTCCATTAATGCCCTTGTGGTGTGTCTTGCTAACATGCTGATTTCCCATGTCTGTGCACGTTTTCCAGGGTCCGCACACGATGCATACATCATGAGGCGTAGCAGGGTGCCAGAAATGATGCTGCAGCTGCACGCGGAACGAGCATGTCTTGTTGGTGGGTATACTCTGTTAGTCCTGTGTTCAGCGCTATCTTTGTATCTTACAGCATCTCCTGACCCACTTCTTCACATGATGTTTCCATGTAGGGGACTCTGGCTATCCCAACATGCCATGGCTGATGACGCCTCTCCGCAACCCCAGAACAGCCGCAGAACACCGGTACAACGACACCCATGGGCAGACGAGGCGCGTGATTGAGAGGACGTTTGGACTCCTGAAGAGCAGATTCCGGTGCCTCCACAAGACCGGCGGCGCCCTCCCATATGCCCCGGTGAAGGTCTGCAAAATCTTCATTGTGTGCTGCATGCTGCACAACATGGCAGTTGAGAAGGCCGTGCCACTCATCCTTGATCCGGATGAGCAGGATCATCCACCCGTGGAGGATGAAGGGCTCGGGCACGGGGCATCAAGGTGTGTATAACGTCCCTCAGGAACATACGGGATGCTAATGGTGGACATAGTGTGAGACATCCCCATATGAGGCTCAATGGGGAATTGTAGACTCTCCGTGTGCAGCAAGGGGTGTTAGGCTCAACCCCTTCACTTGTGTGCCAGCTCAGTAGGATTGACACATCTGTGTGTTGAAGGGGGTGTCCAGTGTAGGTCACACATGGTCAGCCAAATGACCTGTGAGTCTGTTCCAATTGATGCATTTCCCTTAGTGTGAGGCTGAGTAATAAAGGTGTTCGTCACACTCCAAGGTGCCTCATATCTGTCAATGCAGGTCTCTTGCCACTTTGCATGCGGCATATCTGGCATAGTTGTGGAAGATTATGCATAGGAGTCCATGTGTAGTTTAGCAACATGCATGCAGTTGCTCATGGGTTAGGCTCCCTATTGGGCATGAAGTACATGGTCGTGTATGTTTTTTGGCATATTGGTCCACACAATGGGCCATCAACAACTGCTGAGGGTGTGTCTCCTGTGCGCAGGTCGGCCTTCAGTTTCCTGATCCGGTGTCATGCTTCTTTGGTGATTGTGCATGCATTGTCTCTGGGTGTGCCATGTGACACTGGACACTCCTTACTTTACACACGCGCCTGTTGCAGTTGTCCTTCTGACATCCTAGTCTATGTGTGCAAATTCTGTCATTTTGCAAGGAGATGCCGCCTGCTGCTGCGGCCCCTGCAGCAAGGGCCCACAGAGTATCCAGATTGGGCAACACACACGCCTCCAAGATGCTCCTCACTTCCTCCCTCCACCCATTCATTTGGCTGTCCTCAGCTTGTCTATGCCACTGTTGCCGCCACGCGGTGCCACAGACTGGACCATCAGCATATGCAAGGTGCACATTGCACCACCATCCTGTCCTTGCATAACCCACATCACACTACAGTCTGATGTATCAGCCACACTCTGAGCTATGTCCATCCACACATCTAACGCCTGCTGTCAGACATACCCTGGGCACACACACGACACCTTTGCATGCTGAGTGTGCAACTCCAACGGCCTACACTGCCCAGCCCCGCCTTCCAGGCACTGTCACACCAACCAGGTCACGTCCCTAATACTCCCCACAGGCTCTGTAGCCCAGCAAGGGCATGGGAGTGGGACTCAAGGCTTCAGCATGTAGTATGGTGTCATCGTCTGGGACATGGCACAGGTATCATCTCTCAGCATGTCAATCTACAGAGTGTCCAGGACCCCCCTCTCCACCATCACATGTGCACAGCACCTCATCATCAGCTCGTATGCCATTGACAGCCAGGTGCTCCTCACCCTCAACAAAGACACAGACATTGGCAGTTCCATCATTCAAGTATGCATGAGATCCATTGATGAATGGCTGAACACGAGCCACCTGAGGCTGGACTTGTACAGGACTGAGGTGATCATCTTAGGATTGTCCCCTTCCAGCTGGGTCAAGTGCCTGTGTCCCACCCGCAAGAGCCCTGCACAAGCACCCAGTGGCCACACACACAAGATGGTGTGCATCATGTTTGGCTCGCTCACATATGCCATGCTAGTCATCACCATCTGTACCTCATGCTGCAACGACCTCTGCATTATGCACATGATCCACATATAGATCCACTCCAAGTAAAGACAGACCATCCCCCAGGTCCATGACAACATCCATGTCAAATACTGCCCTGCCCTCTACGGAGCAAGTACATCCAAACTCCCAGGAAACTTGTCCACTTCCAGGGTGCATCTGCACACCTCAGCTTCAACACCCTGCGCCCCAGCCACCTCACCATACACCATAGATAGCTGCAATGGATCACTGTCTGCTGCAGGATGACCTCCACACTCCCCACCCACACTCAGGAGGCAGTCCACAACCCCGACCCCAAACCAACCTTGTACGTCTGTCATCCTAGATCCCGTTTGGCCATCTCCGTGCATCCAACCTTGCCCTGGCCACCATTCTTCACATCCACCGTACTCCAGCATACAGGACATTGTTCTCCCACCTGGCCACATATACCTGGGACTCCCTCCCCGGGAACCTCCACATGAGCCATGTCCTCTACGCCTTGATGATAATCTCCCAAATAGGTCTGTCCTCACAGTTTAGCAAGCACCCCCTCAGCAGCCGGAGGCCATCACAGGTGAGTGTTGTGCTCCATGCCTACATTGAATGATACCTTGTGACCCATGTGTGTCCTGTACCAGACTCTGATCCCAGGGTATGGATGGCTGGAGTTAGTTCAACACTCAGGCATAGTTTGACATTTCCACACACATATGTCGTTGAATAATGCAAAATGACAGGAACGTCTCATGTCCAAAGTGATATATTTATTTGCGGTGGGTTAAGTGGTTTGGTAGATGCAATTAGGTGCTCTACCGGGGGAATAGAATCCAAAGTTCACAGGGGGAGATGGTATCCGTGGCATTGGAAGTCATCAGAGTCCAGGGCACAGTGTTGGTCGTCATTGGTCAGACTGTGACCAGCAAGTCCATGTGGCAGAAAATGTAATTGGATGAGGTGCTGCTGTTGCGCCAGAGGGCCAGGTGCCAGGCCAGGTGACCTGGGAGATGTGGATGGTCCGCTGACTCTCACAGTCTTTTCCGTGGACGACCCACCTTCCACCGGGGACCCTCAGATGCAGGCCTTGACGATGCTGGGGACGCTCCATCAGACGAATCCTCCTCCTCCCTCCCTGTGTCTGGTGCTGGTCTACGCCTGGTGGCACAGGGAGGGTTGCCGATGCTTTGGGCGATCTGACGGAGTGATTGGCTCACGTCCCTGTGCACCGCCAGGAGCTCAGCCAGTCTTGCCTCCATCCGTCCTTGGTGTTGTTGATGACTGGCATGATGCTCGACCTGTAGGTTCTTAATCTCATCGAGGGTCCCCTGCATATCGGAGAGTCTGGACACGACCCGGTTGATGCCTGGTATGAGTCCAGGATGTTGCGTATGTGTGACATACCGGTGTCCTGAGCTGGCTGGTCAGGTTCGCGCCTCCACCTGCCTCCACTCCAACAACCCCTGCCCACTTGAGCCTGGCCTGCCCTTGTGGGCACATCGGGTCTACGGGACCCCTGAGGGATGGCATTTGCAGTGTTGCCTGCCTCCTCCTGGGTGCCTGGAGAACCTTGTCCCTCCTGGTCAGACTGGCTTTGTTGTTCAGTGCGAGCAGCATCTCCTGGGTGTGTCCTGGGATGTGGCAGGAATGGGGGTGGTGGTTGGCACAGATGTACCTGACGCAGGTGCTGCAGGGGCTTGGGCACCAGAGGGTCCAGGTTGGTCGGGGTCATCCAAGGAGTGGTGAGAGTCATCGCTGCCGGTGGGATCGTCTTCACGCGGAGTCTGGGACTGTGAATCTTCCCCCCCAGTGTTGGGGGGAGATCGTCGACGTTGCCCTGTGTGTGAGAGAGAGACAATGTTAATGTTGTTTCATGCGACATCTATGTTTCATACATATTCAAGTTGACACAGTTCCTCCAGGTAGTTGGATGTGCCTAGCATTCCTCTCAATGTCCACTTGGGGATGGGTATGTTGCGGGGGACAGATTGGGATGTTCTCCTGAGTGTTTGACCTGTAGATTGTTTGCTCTGATGCTTATTTGGCTCTGTATTGGTCTTGTTGTGTCACATGTCCATTGTGGGAGTGTGTAAATCCGTTGCCTGCCCCGGGGGTGTGTGCTTGTGTTAAGGGGGGGGGGGGTTGTGACCGGGCGTGCTGTTGTGTGTAGTGTGAGTTGTCATTGGGTCTCCCAGGTGATGTGTGTGTCCCCTCATGGTGCATGCTGGCATGACAGTGAGTGTGAGTTCCTGTGCTAGATACCTGTGCTTGTGGAGTTGGTGTTTGAGTGTACAGTGGTCCCAGGAGGGCCGTGTGCTGCATACAGCAGGGCCAAGTGTCAGCTACCTTGTCAGTACTTTGCCAGTCCCTGTGCATTGTGCATGGGTATGTACCTATGCCATATAGGCTGAGGGCATTGGTGTCTGCGTCTCATTTTCACAATGTGTTGTGTGGGGCCCACCCTCCCAGCCTCCCGGACATCCAGTCTTGTGTTTGTGGTTGTTGTAGCCTTGGACATGGCCTTGCCTTGATTTGTGAAGGGTGCATGGAGACGTTAGTGGCATGAGCGTGGTTTTTGAGTGTGGTTGTGTGCGGTGAGTGCTTGCGGGAAGTTGCGTGCATTTGGTGTATATATGGTGTGGACCCCATTGCCCCCATGTCACGTAAGTTGTTTGTGTACTCACCAGGCTCTGCGACTCCTTCCACTCCGTGTACTCCCACCGGCGGTAGCAAGGCCATCACCTTCTCCTCCCAGGGATGGCAGTGTACGGGTCTGCGGGGCGGCCCACCTCCAGTGATGTTACTCTGGGCATACTCTTCGTTCATTTTCCTCTTGACCGCCCTGCGCAGATCGTACCACCTGGCTTGGCATTCATGCCTGGTCCTTCGGATGGGCGCAACAGCATTCACCTTATCTACAATCCTCTGCCACATGGCAGATTTTGCAGCTATGCTGGTTTGTCTGACCAATGTTCCAAACAGCTGTGGCTCGACTCTGATGACTTCGTTGACAAGGAGGTCCAGCTCCGCCGCTGTGAACTTTGGATTCTTGTCTGTGGGCATGGTGTGGGGTGTGGGTGTGGGTGGTTGTGGGTGTGTGGTTGTGAATGTGATGGTGTGTGTGTGAATGTGAAGAGGGGATGTTTGTGGAGGAGGTTGTGTGAAGGTGTGTGAGTGAAGGTGTAGTGGAGGTATGAGTGATGTGGAGTTGTTTCTCAGTGGAGTTGTTTCTCAGTGGGGTCTGGCAGCAGTGGGTCTGTTGCAAAGGCTCATGGGTTGTGTGTGTGGGCCCTTTTTATTGTTCCATTTTTGGGTGTGGCTGTTTTTTAATTTTGGTGGGTGTGTTATAAGAGGTGGTTGTGATTTGGGGCCTCTGTTTGCCTGTTTGGATGTGCCAGGTCAGTCATTGAGATGTATTTTGTCATGTAGACGTGTTTTGCGGTGTTGTGCGAGTCGAATGGACCCTCCTTGTGCTGTTTTACAGTGTCCTGGTTCTGTAAGAGTCTTTTTCGCTTAGGTACGATCCGTACCGACGCGATGCTGGGTGAGGGTGCTGGGGTACGGTGTTGGAGTGCGGCGCGTACATGCGGTGGGGGTTCGGTGCGTACACGTGCAGCTCTGGGGTACGGCGCGTACATGCGGTGGTACGGCGTGTACATGGGGGGGTAAGGCGCGTACATGGGGGGAGGGTGCGTTCATGGGGGGGAGGGCGCGTAAATGGGGTGGAGGTACAGTGCGTACAGGTGCGGCCCTGGGGTACGGCGCGTACATGCGGAGGTACGGCGCGTACATGGGGGGGTTAACGCGCGTACATGCGGTGGGGGTACGGTGCGTACACGTGAGGCCCTGGGGTACGGCGCGTACATGCGGAGATACGGCGCGTACATGCGGGGGTGATGTGCATACAGGGGGGGGAAGGCGCGTACATGGGGGGTACGGCGCGTACAGGTGCGGGCTGGGGTACAGTGCGGAGAGGGGGGGTAAGGCGCGTACATGGGGGGGTACGGCGCATACATGGGGGGGTAAGGCGCGTACAGTTGCGGGGCTGGGGTACAGTGCGGACAGGGTGGTGTACGGTGCTGACATATTTGGGGGTGGGGGGGTCTGTACGGCTCATACACGGGCATAAGTTTACCCGTGTACATGTGTGCTACTGCGTTGGCTCTGTATGGGCCATTTTACGTGCGAATGTGCATTCGGACGGACGGTCAGGATCGTACTTGCGCGCTCGGACTTGTGTTTTACGATTTCCACGTAACAATGTCCGGCTCACTCTCGTACACTTTTCCCGACGATATTCGGACGTGAAAACTTTCCGACGCACTCTCGTAGACTTTTCCCGACGCTATTCGTAGTTATTTTTCACGGACGAATCGTACTTGGCAGTTTGTACGGTACTTGTACGACTCGTACGTAAAAAAATACGGATACGGGTCGTACGCAAATTATTTTTACAGGCACCTTAATGTTTGTTTTATTACAAAAGTCTGGCAGACTACTAAGAAGAGAGTCTATCAATAATTATTATATTGCAAATCACCACCCTAAGGTTTGTAGGAGGTGGTATCCAACACCAAAATACTTCCATATAAAAGAAATCTGTGACATTTCATGTAACAAAATACCTACCTGTGGCTTTAATACAGAGAAATAACAATCCAATGACGATTGGCATGAGCTTGTCAGACCTACTGCATTTATCATACCTTTTCATAATAAACAGACCAGACCTATGGCATTGTAAATATTTGTTCCTGGTGAATCAATCAGGCGGTGCTTAATTTGTAAAAAACAAAATATAAGGAGTCCACTGCAGATAGTGCCACCCATTAACCCTGCCAGATCTGCCAATGACAGTACCAACACAACTACTAACCATCACACTCCTACAAGTGTTGCAAGTCAGACTATACCAGGCCACCCAGAGCCTTAAGATGGGCTTGGGTGGCAAGTATTAGTCATTTTTATTGTATATTGAAATATTAAACAACTGTTGTGCTCATCTCAAAATTAGACAAACAGCACCACCATATGGGGGATTGTCACAAGTGCTGGTGTTGACAATTAGGTGCTGGTGCTGAGGACCAGAAACCACTAGCACAAATTAAGAAATGCAAGCCTCTAGTTCTCATCATTGGTTTGTCACCATACCCTGCTGAGGCCTCCTGTACTGAACTTAAATTTTCACACTGGGAAAAATATCAGGCAAAGTATATAAAATTACATAGAATACAAAATTACAGATGGCAAAGCAAAGTACTATCCCTCCAAAGAGGGCCTAACAAGAATTCTGACAGTGGAAATCTTCTCTGCCCACGGTTTGTCCGAGCAGGTAACCAGCACTAAAACCTTACCAATTACGGTAATCCATAAATCAAAATACATATCTGTAGCCTTTATTACAGAGTAATAGCAATCTATGCTTAAATGACAATCAACTTTAACACATCAATATGTCAGGCTTACTGCGTTTATAACAACATTTCATTATAAACCATCAGGCCTAAAACCTTTTAATATTGGCTTGTCACCAGAACCACCTTAGAGCTACTGTGTTGGCCAAAAGCCTTCCCACTCGGCAAACATCATGTCTACCATAATACAATTACATATATGCACAAAATACATTTGTCAAAACAATATAAAATCCCTACTAATAGCGCTTAATAAGGATTACCTTGATGTAAATTGCCTATCCCAATGGTTTGTTCAGGTGGGTCACAATAACAAACCTTTGCCTACTATGGTAATCTGTGAAATTCATGGTAATCTGTGAAATGCATGTAATAAAATACCGACCTACAGGCTTTATCACATTATAATTACAATCCACCCTTAAAAGCCTATTTCCTTTAATACATAACTTTCACAATAAGTAAGGCCTACTTGCTTTGTCATAACGGTTCATTATAAACAGATCACACCTAAGGAATCAGACATAACTTTTCCCAGTAAACCGATGAGGTATCTAGCCGTTTTTTCCATGTTTTGCCGCTATATACATCACAGGTCTACTGGAGTGCACATAAACTGGCAACCATCTATCATACATGTATAATATTACAAACATGTGCAAAATGACAACCTCTCTCAGTAGGGATTAACAAGAATCATCATAGTCAAATTCTAATCCCAGGGTTTCTCAGAGTGGATAACGAACACCAAAACCCTTGTATACTATGATAATCTGTGAATTACAAGTCACCAAATACCCGTTCAAAGCCTGTAACTTAGCACAATGACAATCAGAGGCCTATTAGCATTAACATAAATCTTTCACAATAAATAAACCAGGCTTATTGCCTTTGTAATTACTTTTCATAACAAACAGGCAGACCTATGGCATCTAGCGTAATTATTCCCTGCACACCAATGAAGCCTATAGTCATTAGAATTGACTTGTCACCATAACCAATTCAGGTCTACTGTACTGAACGTAAGTCAACCATCATGCATATATTCATAAAATTCTAAAGACATACTAAATTACATTTCGTAAAGACAAATACTTTCTCTCCAATCAGGACTTAACAAGGATTCTCACTGTGCAAATCTTCCATACCGCTGGTTTGTCAGAGGGCGTAACCAACACCAAAATCTTTGCCTATTTATGTAAACTGTGGAATTCCATGTAAAAAAAGTTAGCTGTAGTCTTTTAATCAGAGGAATAACAATCCACCCATCAATGCCTATTAACTTTAACATATGCTTTCACAATAAATATACCCGGCCTACTGTTCTTATTGTAACTTTTCATAAGAAACAACCAGGTCTATTGGCTTGTCACCGTACTTAACTCTAGCCTACTGTACGGATCGTAAGCTTTCCACAAGGCAGCCATCCAGCATACGGTCATAAAAGTAAAAATGTATGCAAAATTATAATTGTCAAAGCAAAATGCTATCTCTCTTAAAAGAGCATAACAAGTATTATTGTGGTGCATATCTTCTAACTCCACGACTGTTCAGATAGATTGCTAACCCCAAAACCCTTGCCCACTACAGTAATCTGTGAAATTTCATGTAACAAAATACTTGCCTACAGGCTTTAGCCCAGTGTAATAACAACTACCCTTAAAAGCTTATTGCTTATTGTTTTTAACACATGATTTTCACAATAAGTGGGTCAGGTACAGTGGTTTTCTCAATGAACCAATAAGACCTGTACCTCTTATCATTAGCTTTACAGCTTACCCAACACCGGCATATTCAAGTGCACTTAGATTTACGCATTAACATTATGCATTCAGTTATAAAACTACAAATATGTAGAAAAAAGCAACTTGCAAAACAATGGAGAACCCCTCTCAAAAGGACCTAATGAGAATCATCACAGTGAAAACCTCCAAGGTTTATCATAGTGGGTGGCCAACGCCAATACAATTGCCTAGTAGCGTAATCTGTGAGATTACATGTAACAAAATACCTGTCTATAGCCCATAGCACAATGTGAGTACAACCAACTATTAAAGGCAAACTGGCTTTAACAAATGCTTTTCGCAGTAAATAAACTAGGCCAACTGCCTTTGTCACAACGTTTCAGAATAAGCAGATCGGGCCTATGGCACACAAAATATACCAGGCCTAGTGCTCTCATCATAAAATCTCAGAATAAACAGATCAAGCCTATGGCCATGATCACTGGCTTACTACCATGTCCCACTCAATCACGTTGTATCAAATATAAGATTTACCACAAGTCAAAAAGTGCATCACAACCAATCTTTTTAGTAGAAATACACAACTTTGGCCCAATCAAATGCTGTACCCAGGAGAACCGGCGTGTGGGTCGAGTCTCTCTCTCAGTAGAGCTCTGGAAGGTAATTTTTGTTGACCACATATGGTAAATTGACAGTTGGACTGTCAAACTGGACCTAACCATCCGTGCAGCTGGATGGGCAGCCCATATTGCTCTCAAACACAAAACTGCACTATGAAGTCTAAAGTTAATCATGGAAGGGGAGGGTTCTGGGTCTGCTAAACATTCGCATTCCTCATGACTGCCCTCCTTCGATCTGTAATCCTGCCAGAGAAAACCAGTGTAACAGAGCAGAAAAATTAGGCATGTCGAACAGAGTAGAGTCTGCAGGTTTGGGTGTTGGGAGACGATGAATGCAACATGCTATATTGGGTCCTGACGTGCAAGACTTAGGGCCTTATTACGACTTTGGCCTGCCAAAGCCATGGTGCTGCTGCCCGCCAGATTAGTACTTTAATCCTAGTCTAGTGGGTGGTCGT
Source organism: Triturus cristatus (assembly GCF_964204655.1). Classification (NCBI taxonomy): domain Eukaryota; kingdom Metazoa; phylum Chordata; class Amphibia; order Caudata; family Salamandridae; genus Triturus; species Triturus cristatus. Next base: position 1,062,885,396 of record NC_140583.1, read on the forward strand.
GCGGCTGTCTGACAGCGGCGGTCTGCTGTTCGGCTCATAGAAGAGCCTAACATGCAGACCGCCGCTCTCAGGGAGCCAATTGCACCTTCCTGCACGGTGTGGCATTCATGCCACACCATGCAGGAAATGGGGGTGCAAATCCATGGGGGCACTACATGTGCCCCCTGCATGCATCTCCTGGCCCAGAGGCAGCAGGAGGCCCTCTTAGGGCCCCCTTTGTTGCTTCGCCGCCACCCTGTTCATGGCAGGCTCGCAGGCATGAAAAGGGCGGTGGAGAGGCAACTCGAAATATGCTTGGCAGTGCCGCTGCAGCACTGCCAGCATATTTCTGCCTCTAACCACTGCGCGACCGCCGCAGGATTCTGGATCCCCGGCAGTAGCAGCGGTCCAGTGGCAATTTGACCACCCCAGTCGGCGAGCCCACAGTGTGGCGGTGGTCGGGATAACTAGACACAATATCAAAAACAAAATATAGAATGGACAGAATATCGAATTCAAAATATAGAATGGACATAATATCGAATGGACATAATGTAGTGGTTAATAATATCGACATGCAGGTAAGTAATATCGACTGTCAAAATATCGAAGTACATAATATAGGCTTTAAAATATATCGAATTTTTAATAATATCGAATTTTTTAAAGTATTTTGTATGTTAGTATATGTGTTAAAAGTGTATATTATTTTTGTAATGTATGTTTAATTATTTTTTTAAAGTTAAGAAATGTATGTAAAATAATTTTTGCGTATTTTACTTCCGTAGCGTGTTGTGGGTTTATAGGGCATTAAGGTGGGAAGTAATTTAATTATAGTAAATTAAATATTAATTTTTAGGAATTATTAATTATGTTTAACTTAATTTTGCATTTTAGTTCTGTAGCGGGTTGTGGGTTTATAGGGGAATAGGGTGGGAAGTAATTTAATGGTAATTAAGTAAATATGTATTTTTATTTATTAGTATTGATAATTAATTTATTGTTAATTAATTATTAATTGGTAATTAATTTTTATTAATTGGTAATTGATTTTTATTAATTGATTAATTGATAATTATGTTAATTGTATTCATTTATTATTCGGAGCAGGTTGTATTTTTATAGGGGAATAGGGTGGGAAGTAATTTAATTGTAATTAAGTAAATATTTATTTGTATTTATTGATATTGATAATTAATTTATTGTTAACTAATTATTAATTGGTAATTAATTTTTATTAATTAATTAATTGAAAATTGTGTTAATTGTAATTTATTATTCTGAGCGGGTTGTGGGTTTATAGGGAAATAGGGTGGGAAGTAATTTAATTGTAATTAAGTAATTATTGAAATTATTTTTGTGCATTGATAATTCATTTATTAATTAATTATTCATTGGTAATTTCTTTATTACTTATTACATTTTTGGTATTAAAAAATAATTGGTTGTTAATTAATCATTAATAGGTAATTAATTTTTTAATATACAATATTTTTTGGTATTTATAATTAATTAATTATTAAATATTTTGTATTTGGTAATTAATTTTAAATAATTTTTTTAATTGGTATTGAGAATTCATTTACTTTTATTTAAATATTAAATCATTACTTTCCCAACTATTGCACTCACTGGAGTGGGAGTAGTAGTTTTTACCCCTACACTATCCAACGCTTTCCCTACTGTTGCACTCACTGGAGTTGGAATAGTAATTTTTACCCCTACGCTATCCAACGCATTCCCTACTGTTGCACTCACTGGAGTGGGAATAGTAATTTTTACCCCTACGCTATCCAACGCTTTCCCTACTGTTGCCCTCTCTGGATTGGGAATAGTAAGTTTTACACTCCCGCTATCCAACGCTTTCCCTACTGTTGCACTCACTGGAGTGGGAATAGTAATTTTTACCCTCCCGCTATCCATCGCTTTCCCTACTATTGCACTCACTGGAGTGGGAATAGTAATTTTTACCCCTACGCTATCCAACGCTTTCCCTACTGTTGCACTCTCTGGAGTGGGAATAGTAATTTTTACCCTCCCGCTATCCAACGCTTTCCCTACTGTCGCACTCTCTTGAGTGGGAATAGTAATTTTTACCCTCCCGCTATCCAACGCTTTCCCTACTGTTGCACTCTCTGGAGTGGGAATAGTAATTTTTACCCCTACGCTATCCAACGCTTTCCCTACTGTTGCACTCTCTGGAGTGGGAATAGTAAATGTTACCCTCCCGCTATCCAACAGTGATGTAATTTTTTTTTAAGAGATTACATATATTATTTAGTAATTTTAACATTTTTAAAATAATTTTAAAGTATGCTTTACTTAATTATTACCCCTACGCTATCCAACGCTTTCCCTACTATTGCACTCACTGGAGTGGGAATACTAATTTTTACCCTCCCGCTATCCAACGCTCTCCCTACTGTTGCACTCACTGGAGTGGGAATAGTAATTTTTACCCTCCCGCTATCCAACGCTTTCCCTACTGTTGCACTCTCTGGAGTGGGAATAGTAACTTTTACCCTTCCGCTATCCAACGCTTTCCCTACTGTTGCACTCTCTGGAGTGGGAATAGTAATTTTTACCCTTACGCTATCCAATGCTCTCCCTACTGTTCCACTCGCTGGAGTGGGAATAGTAATTTTTACCCTCCCGCTATCCAACTCTCTCCCTACTGTTCCACTCGCTGGAGTGGGAATAGTAAATTTTACCCTCCCGCTATCCAACAGTGATGTAAATGTTTTTTAAGAGATTACATATATTATTTATTAATTTTAACATTTTTAAAATAATTTTAAAGTATGTTTTACTTAATTATATTGAATATTTAAGTTAATGTTACTTTTAACATATTTTACAAATTCGATATTTTTACATTCTAAATATTAACCAAAGATATTTTGTCTTCGATATTTTTGTACTTACCTGTTTGTAGATAGGGAGCAGATATTTTGTACTTCGATATTTTGGCGTCGATATTATGTCCATTCTATATTTTGCTCGTCGATATTATGATAGTGATCCCATTCATCAGGACTCTGGAAAGACTTTGGATCCTTTGGTTAGAAGGTGAAAGGGATGTGGTTTTGATAAACACAATGCCAGTAAGGCCCTCTGCAGTGGCATGGCACTTCTGGTTTGTCCTGATTGTAAGTGCCTTCATTTCTGATGAGCTGAGCTGGGCGCATTCACTTAAGCACTCTCAGGAGCCAGACACTGACTATATTTGTGATCATAACACACAGTGGTGGGCGAGCCGATAAAAGCTTGAGCCTAAAGCCTGGCCCTGGCCCTGGCTCAGCTATAGGTCCCGTTGGAACCTCGAGCATAATATGATCCATGCTTGCATCTGGCTTCTGCCTGCCACCCTCAGTCTATCCTTGAACACAAAGGGGCCGATTCAGATTCCGGCCGCAAAACGAACCGACCCCCACGGACCCGGACCGGATACCGACCGACACGGACCAGCGCCGTACGACCCATGAAGTACGATGCAACGTGTGTGAATTACAACCAACACGTACGAAATACAAGCCATACGACCGAGCCATAGGGAAAATAGTGATCCGGCTGGAAAACCGACGCGAATTTCACCGACCGACACAAACCCGGAATGAATCCGACCGACCCGTACCCGCGATGTCCGATCCGCGCAGTACGATGCAATGCGTGTAAAACCAGACCGACTCGCACGGAGACCAAGCCGCACGACCGACACACACAGACAACCGGGCCCACAAGCAATAGAGACCTTCGCGACCGACGCATATGAAACATTGAAGACAGACAGCGTGAACGAGGCGGCGAAGCCCGCACGAGACAACATCAGCTTCCGTATCCGTCAGATGAACGTCTCCTTCATGCCTACAAAACCCAAAGGAAAAAAGACAAAAAAAGGACCAAACGAGCAATGACAAAGCCAATAAATATCAAATAAACAAAAACTGGGACAAAGACACACCCACAACTCCAAATATATAAAGGACTACAATCACTACCATCATCCCTTGCAAACAGGAGACACAGCCAGCAGCAAACACCATTACACAGCAACCACAGACACACTCACAACTCACCCATCACACAACCCACACACCATCAGCACCTCATTCAAAAGCACACACACATACAGCCAGCAAAACCAGCACCAACCCACTCTCACTTGCACCCTTACACACACATCCCTCACCACCACCACCCATCACCATGTCCCCAAAGAAGAATCCAAAGTTCACAGATAGTGAGTTAGAAGTGCTGGTAGACAAGATCATCAGAGTAGAGCCACATTTGTTTGGTACATTGGTCCAAAGGACCCCCATGTCGCAGAAAACAAAGATGTGGGCGAGGAGGTGAACGCTCAAGCACCAGCAAGGCACACAAAGGACAATATCCAGAACAGGTGGTATGACGTGCGCAGGAGGGTCAAGAAACTCATCGAAAAAGATCACGCCCTGAGTCAGTGCACCGGCGGTGGCCCTCCTGCCAAACCAGTCTACTTCAGGACCTGGGAGGAGAAGGTGCGGGACATCCTACCACCAGAGAGCGTCCATGGGCTAACAGACATACCAGAGCATGGTGAGTACACAAACAACATACCCAAGATTGTGTGGCAAGGGGACAGTGAAACCATGCACCGCAAGCAAAGCTACAGTAACCATCCCAAGATGTGTATGCCAGTGAGACAAACACAATACCTGCCATCTCACAGTGACTTGGAACTGTGTCATGACATGCAACAACCTACAAACAAATAGAGTAAGGCAGTGGCACAAAGCTAAATAGACACTGCCAGACAGTTTGCCACCACAAACACACTACCCCACAGTGCAGCTGACTGACAGGAAGGAATTGTGGGGATGCAGGTGAAGTGAGTGTATCCAAAAGCATGATGGGGCCTGTAGTCACAGATAATGCTCCCCCTCCTGATTGGCCCATCAAGACCTCTCTGAAACATGCCCACATCACAGGGAGTGGAAAATGACTGACAAGATGGGTGACACTGGCTCCTGCTGTGGAGAGCACAAGGCCCTGCTAGGGCATGTGCGCAAATCAGAAGCAGGACACCACTGACTGACATCCTGAAAGACAACTTGCACGCTCCACAATGGAAGCACGTTTCATGGTGGGATGTCTGGCCGGGTGGGAAGGAGGACTGAAAGCTCTGACCATACTTACCAGCATGTGGAGACACACACACCCCTCAACACAAACTCCACACAACTCACCGGGTAGAATGCATTGACCCACACCTCTGTGAAATATCAGCAAAAGATACACCGTACTGGGTGCTGCTGTGTGAAGCCATCTTGCCATTGCTGTCACACCCCCTCACAGGAAAGCAGAGTCAAGAGGAAGGAAGCATGGGCATGCTGGGAAGGGGGATGTAGCCAAGAGTATGATGGGAGTCGCAGTCACAGACAATCTACACCCACCCACATGGCCCAGTAAGCATACACTGAACCATGCTCGCCTCACAGGGAGTGGGAAGGGACTGACAAGATGTCTGACACTGGGCTCTGTTGTGGGGAGTACAAGGCCCTGCTGGGAAATGGGCTACAACAAACACCAGGACTTCACAGTCAGCCATCTTGCCATTGCTGTCACACCCCCTCACAGGGAAGCAGAGTCAAGAGGAAAGAAGTATGGACATGCTGGGAAGGGGGGTGTAGCCAAGAGTATGATGGGAGTCACAGTCACTGTGAGAAGTTGGCCTGATATGTAGTGCTCACTATTCTAGTGATCACTGTGTATCATTCCAAACGACCCTTATTGATGATTGGTTGTAAGTCAACCTTATAGACCAGCTATCCTAGTAGCGTGGATACGAGCAGTCTTTAGGCTAAACTCTAGAGGGCGTGTTAAGCCAGCTGTTTACCATCACATATACCCCTTGAACACCAAGTGAAAGGACACCACACAAGCTGTTATGAAAATAAAGGATATTTATTTATAACAAGACTACCCTGGCTCTGTATGAGTCAGAGAGCTAAGCACACTACAAAACTCTTATGAGAATACTTCTGGTTGCACAATTTACACAAGTGCCCGGAGGGCACGAAACCATATACACTGCAAGTGGAATGGGAAAGGTTAGATAGTTTAAAGTCACTGATTCCGGAGGAATCCGATCAGTGGGACTAAACGAAAAAGGAACTGGACACTTGTAGAGCGAACCTACGATGGAGCACCGAGATGCTCGAGTTACCTAGCCCAGAGGCTGCGGCTGCGTGGGGTTCAGCAAGATGTCGGGAGTCCTCGTTGTAGTCTCAGGAGCCTGAAAGAAGAAGTTGCTGGCAGGCGACCAGTGTCGATGTTCAGAGAGATCCAAGCCTGGATCGGTGATGAAGGAAACCTGAAAGCAGAGGGGACTCAGTTCTCAACCGCTAGCCAGCGATCGTGTGGGTACCAGGAAGGTACCGGCTGAAGTCACCTCGACCAGGTGAGTGGATGACGTCGGACTCGGCTGTTCCTTGGACCAGGAGGCGCGGCGGCGACCCGGAGGGAGGGCGAGCTGTCCCATGAAGGTGTCTGCTGTCGATGATGCTGGGCCCAAGAATGGGACAGCAGGTCTTGGCAGTGGCAAACCCACGCGGTGGAGTCAAGATGGCATCGGGAGTGGACCAGGAGGGTCCGAGGGACTCCTCTGTTGAAGGGGAGCAAGGGCCAGTCTGGAGCAACCAGACCAGTGATGAAAGTCTGTCGTGGTGCGTCGTGAAGAGGGCCACAAGCCGGTCGGCGAGTGGTCGGACAACGCGGTGAGCAGCAAGGAGCAGAAGGGCCCCCACGCAGATCTCGTGGATGCTGGGGAGGCAGACTTCGGTGCTGGAGCCGCTCAGGGTTAGGGCTTCTCAAACCCTAGGTGCACTCACTCGAGGGTCCCTCGGTGGGTGTGCTAGATAAGCGTCGTGCAGGTTCTGAAGATGGCCGGCCCCGCAGGTCTCGTCACACCTACGAATCTCAGCTGGGCTGACGATGTAGGTAGAGGTCAGAGATGGCAGGGAACCCGGGTCTCGTCGAGCTGCGCAGTCTTGATCCGTGGGAGAGACGTACAGCAAACCGCAAGCGCTTAGTTGGTGCCTGCTGGTGCAGGGTGGCTACTCCTTAGCCACAAGGGAGAGTCTTCAGAAATAGTCAAGAGTTCCTTTCGTGGAAAGTAGTTCAAGATTCAGAATTATCCAATTTGGGAAGGGGACCCGCTCCCACCTTTATTCTAGGAAAAAGGGGCTGGCCCGTGACTAGGTCCTACCTATGGGTGGGACCAGGAGGGGGGTGGTTACACCCCTATCCTTTGTCCGGCTTCGCCCCAGCTCAGGGGCTGGTGTGCCCCCGAAACTGGTTTGAGTTGGGCTATGCACAATGAGCACCGGGGTGCCACTTGCAATCACCTTCCTTTCAGCCCTGCCTACCTGGGATACACAAACCCTGTCTGGGATGGTGCTAACACCGCCCTTGACAGGAAACCCTTTGTCCAAGCTCCCCTCGCTGGAAGGTCTCCCAGCAGCAGGAGGTCAGACTTGTGTCTGGTGGCAGCATCCATTTTGTGATGCTGAGGCTTGAGTCAACTTTTAACCGGGGTTCAAGGTTACTTCCATGTCGTGTCCCTCTAGAAGGGTGGAATGCTAACCCCGTCGCCAGAACTGGCGAGGGGTTCGTATTCCAATTCGTATGACACCTTACTCGACATGTTTGGGTGACGCGATGCCAAAGTTAGCAAATAACCGCGAGGATTATAATGCACTTTAAGGTAGTTGGCCCGCGTCACCATGGAACGGCTATTAGGATTTGGCTCCGCAAGCCGTAGACGGGCTCAGCTCGCGCCAGAGCACCATCTCACATGATTCCCAGCACTCTGCCTTCAGGATTGATAAGGCCTGCCATAGGAGTGACTGACAGGAATCCATGCGTCCATTTTAGGGTTAGGTATAGGAATACTACACCTACAGCAACGGGTGATTACACCACCTTGCCCCAGCTGTCCCGCAGCCAGTTGTGTCAGATTTGGGCGGCCATCCAGGGGTGGCACAATACATGCTGCAGCCCCTGGTAGGCCCTGGGTACACCGATGCCCTGGATACCTGTGGTATGCTGATACAGGGACTGATAAGGCAGCCCAGTTCCAATTAGTGGATGCACCTAATGTACATGTGTTAATTTCGAGAGAGAACAGCTAGGCTGTGGGTCTGATTGGCAGGCCCACAGCCAGGGAAAGTCGTAAACCAATGAAGCAAAAGCAAAAAAATCTGGGTGATCATAGGATTGCAGACCCTACTCTCCTACAGTCACAGACAATCTACACCCACCCACATGGCCCAGCAAGTTCTAACTGAACCATACTCGCCCCACAGGGAGTGGGAAGGGACTGACAAGATGTCTGACACTGGGCTCTGTTGTGGGGAGCACAAGGCCATGCTGGGAACTGGGCACCAACAAACACCAGGACTTCACAGTCAGCCATCTTGCCATTGCTGTCACAACCCCTCACAGGGAAGCAGAGTCAAGAGGAAGGAAGTGTGGGCATGCTGGGAAGGGGGGTGTAGCCAAGAGTATGATGGGAGTTGCAGTCACAGACATTCCCCACCCACCCACATGGCCCAGCAAGCTCACACTGAACCATGCTCACCTCACAGGGAGTGGGAATGGACTGACAGGATGTCTGACACTGGGCTCTGTTGTGGGAAGCACAAGGCCATGCTGGGAACCGGGCAACAACAATATCAAACTCTGTCCGTGACAAGCTGGGAAAAAAGCAGAGTACAGGCAGACATCTGTTCGTAAAGTAGAAAATGTCATGTTTGTGAACCATCGATGCATGTAGAAACATAACTCACATCGTGTGTCTCTTCCAAACACAGGTGGTGCTGGGCACCAGATGATGAGGATTCCCAGTCCCAGACTCGTTCAGACACTGAGCTCTCTGGTTTGACTCTGTCTCTGTCCTCTTCGGATGACGACGACCAACCTGGCCCCTCCGGTGTGAGTCATCATGCAGCACCAGCAGCATCAACATCTGCTCCCCCTGTACCCACGCCACCAGCATCTGGAAACAGACAGGGCAACCCCGCCAACACGGACAGACCAAGGCCACTGAACACCCACAGCACAGGGACACAGGACCCCCTGGAAGCTACAACAAACACCACCAGCAACACCACCCAAGGGGTCCCAGTGTCACCTGTGCATCCCGCCGCTGGTCCTGCCCGTGTGGATAGAGGTGCTGGGAGGGGTGGGAGGCAAAGGGCGCGCCTTGCAGAGGGGTCTGGACTGCATGGTGACTCCCACCTGGCACGCATCATAGATGCGTACCAGGATAGCACCGGAGGATTTGGCCAGGTAGTGGGGATCCTCAAGGATATGCAACAGGAGCAGGCTGCCCACCATGCCCGCATGGAGGCCAAGTGGGATGCCCTTACTGCGGTGCATCGGGACATACTCCAATGCCTACGCCAAATCAACACAAACCTGTCCACACCTCCCTGTGTGGCCACATCAGTAGCAACACCATCTGCCAGCGCCACAGAGAGGGAGGAGGACTCTACACCTGAGGAGTCCCCCCCAGGAAGAAGAGGGGTCGTCCGAAGAAGGACATGTGAGAGGCAGATGTCCCAGCGCATCCCCCAGGGCCTCTAAACCTGTTCTGGACAATGTTCTTTGTGCGCAACCCATTCACCTTGTCCAATCGCACACAACTCGCCCACATGACATGGAGGGTTCATGTTGGGCCAATGTAGCAGATGACTGTGGACTTTACCCTGGACATTTCATCTACCAGCACATCCAACTCTAATGTGAACTTTGGATTACAAAACCAATGTACAGCACCCACCATCCTGTGCACTTTCCTCACACATGTTTGAAAATAAACTCACCAGTACACCATACTTGCCTCTGTTGTAATTCCAACGTGTCATGTGTCATGGAGATGTCAATCTGCTACACAACACAGTGCATGCCAAATACTGCAACAATGTGACCAACCGAAGGTGAGTCATGGTGATGTGACACATGTGAGGGAGACCCACCACTATGGCACCACAACACATACTCACCATGGCATGTTACTCATCCCACACAATGATTATGACCTGAAACACATTGGCATGCACAGACACAACACCAACCCCAGTCAGTGGTAACAAGTCCACAGGTGAGGTAAGCAGATGTCAGTCAGATGTGGGAAGACAGACAACACACATAACAAAGCGTAGCACAGGTTCATTACACATCAGCAACGTTTATTCCACAATAGTTGCAAGATAATTCTACGTAACAGTGGACACACGCTCACAAAGTGTTGGAGAATTGAAGTCCAGGGATGTGTGGTGCATCAGTTGATGGGAATTGACAACTTCCACACTGGTGTTGGATTCTGGGTGTTGGGGGTCAGTGTTGACCAAAGAACAGGCAAAGTACCCTGGGAAGGACAGACACAAGACACAGTCAAAAGCACAGCAGAACAGGAGAGAAATGCAATACACATGCACAAAACATGTCGCAAGAAACCTACATAAAAACAAGTTAGCAGTACTACCCTATTGTGGAGTACACACCACCTGAATGGACACATCACTGCACGCATCCAGTCAAGTGGCACACAGACACACTCAGAGAGCAACAAAGCAGCCACAACACATTCCAGGCTACCTCCATACATTATATTCAAATCAGAAGTTGAGGGAGTAAGAAGCAATTGTGATCCATTCAGCTTCCTGCTGTAAAGTCAAAAAATCCGTATCCGTCAGATGAACGTCTCCTTCATGCCTACAAAACCCAAAGGAAAAAAGACAAAAAAAGGACCAAACGAGCAATGACAAAGCCAATAAATATCAAATAAACAAAAACTGGGACAAAGACACACCCACAACTCCAAATATATAAAGGACTACAATCACTACCATCATCCCTTGCAAACAGGAGACACAGCCAGCAGCAAACACCATTACACAGCAACCACAGACACACTCACAACTCACCCATCACACAACCCACACACCATCAGCACCTCATTCAAAAGCACACACACATACAGCCAGCAAAACCAGCACCAACCCACTCTCACTTGCACCCTTACACACACATCCCTCACCACCACCACCCATCACCATGTCCCCAAAGAAGAATCCAAAGTTCACAGATAGTGAGTTAGAAGTGCTGGTAGACAAGATCATCAGAGTAGAGCCACATTTGTTTGGTACATTGGTCCAAAGGACCCCCATGTCGCAGAAAACAAAGATGTGGGCGAGGAGGTGAATGCTCAAGCACCAGCAAGGCACACAAAGGACAATATCCAGAACAGGTGGTATGACGTTCGCAGGAGGGTCAAGAAACTCATCGAAAAAGATCACGCCCTGAGTCAGTGCACCGGCGGTGGCCCTCCTGCCAAACCAGTCTACTTCAGGACCTGGGAGGAGAAGGTGCGGGACATCCTACCACCAGAGAGCGTCCATGGGCTAACAGACATACCAGAGCCTGGTGAGTACACAAACAACATACCCAAGATTGTGTGGCAAGGGGACAGTGAAACCATGCACCGCAAGCAAAGCTACAGTAACCATCCCAAGATGTGTATGCCAGTGAGACAAACACAATACCTGCCATCTCACAGTGACTTGGAACTGTGTCATGACATGCAACAACCTACAAACAAATAGAGTAAGGCAGTGGCACAAAGCTAAATAGACACTGCCAGACAGTTTGCCACCACAAGCACACTACCCCACAGTGCAGCTGACTGACAGGAAGGAATTGTGGGGATGCAGGTGAAGTGAGTGTATCCAAAAGCATGATGGGGCCTGTAGTCACAGATAATGCTCCCCCTCCTGATTGGCCCATCAAGACCTCTCTGAAACATGCCCACATCACAGGGAGTGGAAAATGACTGACAAGATGGCTGACACTGGCTCCTGCTGTGGAGAGCACAAGGCCCTGCTAGGGCATGTGCGCAAATCAGAAGCAGGACACCACTGACTGACATCCTGAAAGACAACTTGCACGCTCCACAATGGAAGCAGGTTTCATGGTGGGATGTCTGGCCGGGTGGGAAGGAGGACTGACAGCTCTGTCCATACTTACCAGCATGTGGAGACACACACACCCCTCAACACAAACTCCACACAACTCACCGGGTAGAATGCATTGACCCACACCTCTGTGAAATATCAGCAAAAGATACACCGTACTGGGTGCTGCTGTGTGAAGCCATCTTGCCATTGCTGTCACACCCCCTCACAGGAAAGCAGAGTCAAGAGGAAGGAAGCATGGGCATGCTGGGAAGGGGGATGTAGCCAAGAGTATGATGGGAGTCGCAGTCACAGACAATCTACACCCACCCACATGGCCCAGTAAGCATACACTGAACCATGCTCGCCTCACAGGGAGTGGGAAGGGACTGACAAGATGTCTGACACTGGGCTCTGTTGTGGGGAGTACAAGGCACTGCTGGGAAATGGGCTACAACAAACACCAGGACTTCACAGTCAGCCATCTTGCCATTGCTGTCACACCCCCTCACAGGGAAGCAGAGTCAAGAGGAAAGAAGTATGGACATGCTGGGAAGGGGGGTGTAGCCAAGAGTATGATGGGAGTCACAGTCACTGTGAGAAGTTGGCCTGATATGTAGTGCTCACTATTCTAGTGATCACTGTGTATCATTCCAAACGACCCTTATTGATGATTGGTTGTAAGTCAACCTTATAGACCAGCTATCCTAGTAGCGTGGATACGAGCAGTCTTTAGGCTAAACTCTAGAGGGCGTGTTAAGCCAGCTGTTTACCATCACATATACCCCTTGAACACCAAGTGAAAGGACACCACACAAGCTGTTATGAAAATAAAGGATATTTATTTATAACAAGACTACCCTGGCTCTGTATGAGTCAGAGAGCTAAGCAAACTACAAAACTCTTATGAGAATACTTCTGGTTGCACAATTTACACAAGTGCCCGGAGGGCACGAAACCATATACACTGCAAGTGGAATGGGAAAGGTTAGATAGTTTAAAGTCACTGATTCCGGAGGAATCCGATCAGTGGGACTAAACGAAAAAGGAACTGGACACTTGTAGAGCGAACCTACGATGGAGCACCGAGATGCTCGAGTTACCTAGCCCAGAGGCTGCGGCTGCGTGGGGTTCAGCAAGATGTCGGGAGTCCTCGTTGTAGTCTCAGGAGCCTGAAAGAAGAAGTTGCTGGCAGGCGACCAGTGTCGATGTTCAGAGAGATCCAAGCCTGGATCGGTGATGAAGGAAACCTGAAAGCAGAGGGGACTCAGTTCTCAACCGCTAGCCAGCGATCGTGTGGGTACCAGGAAGGTACCGGCTGAAGTCACCTCGACCAGGTGAGTGGATGACGTCGGACTCGGCTGTTCCTTGGACCAGGAGGCGCGGCGGCGACCCGGAGGGAGGGCGAGCTGTCCCATGAAGGTGTCTGCTGTCGATGATGCTGGGCCCAAGAATGGGACAGCAGGTCTTGGCAGTGGCAAACCCACGCGGTGGAGTCAAGATGGCGTCGGGAGTGGACCAGGAGGGTCCGAGGTACTCCTCTGTTGAAGGGGAGCAAGGGCCAGTCTGGAGCAACCAGACCAGTGATGAAAGTCTGTCGTGGTGCGTCGTGAAGAGGGCCACAAGCCGGTCGGCGAGTGGTCGGACAACGCGGTGAGCAGCAAGGAGCAGAAGGGCCCCCACGCAGATCTCGTGGATGCTGGGGAGGCAGACTTCGGTGCTGGAGCCGCTCAGGGTTAGGGCTTCTCAAACCCTAGGTGCACTCACTCGAGGGTCCCTCGGTGGGTGTGCTAGATAAGCGTCGTGCAGGTTCTGAAGATGGCCGGCCCCGCAGGTCTCGTCACACCTACGAATCTCAGCTGGGCTGACGATGTAGGTAGAGGTCAGAGATGGCAGGGAACCCGGGTCTCGTCGAGCTGGGCAGTCTTGATCCGTGGGAGAGACGTACAGCAAACCGCAAGCGCTTAGTTGGTGCTTGCTGGTGCAGGGTGGCTACTCCTTAGCCACAAGGGAGAGTCTTCAGAAATAGTCAAGAGTTCCTTTCGTGGAAAGTAGTTCAAGATTCAGAATTATCCAATTTGGGAAGGGGACCCGCTCCCACCTTTATTCTAGGAAAAAGGGGCTGGCCCGTGACTAGGTCCTACCTATGGGTGGGACCAGGAGGGGGGTGGTTACACCCCTATCCTTTGTCCGGCTTCGCCCCAGCTCAGGGGCTGGTGTGCCCCCGAAACTGGTTTGAGTTGGGCTATGCACAATGAGCTCCGGGGTGCCACTTGCAATCACCTTCCTTTCAGCCCTGCCTACCTGGGATACACAAACCCTGTCTGGGATGGTGCTAACACCGCCCTTGACAGGAAACCCTTTGTCCAAGCTCCCCTCGCTGGAAGGTCTCCCAGCAGCAGGAGGTCAGACTTGTGTCTGGTGGCAGCATCCATTTTGTGATGCTGAGGCTTGAGTCAACTTTTAACCGGGGTTCAAGGTTACTTCCATGTCGTGTCCCTCTAGAAGGGTGGAATGCTAACCCCGTCGCCAGAACTGGCAGGGGTTCGTATTCCAATTCGTATGACACCTTACTCGACATGTTTGGGTGACGCGATGCCAAAGTTAGCAAATAACCGCGAGGATTATAATGCACTTTAAGGTAGTTGGCCCGCGTCACCATGGAACGGCTATTAGGATTTGGCTCCGCAAGCTGTAGACGGGCTCAGCTCGCGCCAGAGCACCATCTCACATGATTCCCAGCACTCTGCCTTCAGGATTGATAAGGCCTGCCATAGGAGTGACTGACAGGAATCCATGCGTCCATTTTAGGGTTAGGTATAGGAATACTACACCTACAGCAACGGGTGATTACACCACCTTGCCCCAGCTGTCCCGCAGCCAGTTGTGTCAGATTTGGGCGGCCATCCAGGGGTGGCACAATACATGCTGCAGCCCCTGGTAGGCCCTGGGTACACCGATGCCCTGGATACCTGTGGTATGCTGATACAGGGACTGATAAGGCAGCCCAGTTCCAATTAGTGGATGCACCTAATGTACATGTGTTAATTTCGAGAGAGAACAGCTAGGCTGTGGGTCTGATTGGCAGGCCCACAGCCAGGGAAAGTCGTAAACCAATGAAGCAAAAGCAAAAAAATCTGGGTGATCATAGGATTGCAGACCCTACTCTCCTACAGTCACAGACAATCTACACCCACCCACATGGCCCAGCAAGTTCTAACTGAACCATACTCGCCCCACAGGGAGTGGGAAGGGACTGACAAGATGTCTGACACTGGGCTCTGTTGTGGGGAGCACAAGGCCATGCTGGGAACTGGGCACCAACAAACACCAGGACTTCACAGTCAGCCATCTTGCCATTGCTGTCACAACCCCTCACAGGGAAGCAGAGTCAAGAGGAAGGAAGTGTGGGCATGCTGGGAAGGGGGGTGTAGCCAAGAGTATGATGGGAGTTGCAGTCACAGACATTCCCCACCCACCCACATGGCCCAGCAAGCTCACACTGAACCATGCTCACCTCACAGGGAGTGGGAATGGACTGACAGGATGTCTGACACTGTGCTCTGTTGTGGGGAGCACAAGGCCATGCTGGGAACCGGGCAACAACAATATCAAACTCTGTCCGTGACAAGCTGGGAAAAAAGCAGAGTACAGGCAGGCATCTGTTCGTAAAGTAGAAAATGTCATGTTTGTGAACCATCGATGCATGTAGAAACATAACTCACATCGTGTGTCTCTTCCAAACACAGGTGGTGCTGGGCACCAGATGATGAGGATTCCCAGTCCCAGACTCGTTCAGACACTGAGCTCTCTGGTTTGACTCTGTCTCTGTCCTCTTCGGATGACGACGACCAACCTGGCCCCTCCGGTGTGAGTCATCATGCAGCACCAGCAGCATCAACATCTGCTCCCCCTGTACCCACGCCACCAGCATCTGGAAACAGACAGGGCAACCCCGCCAACACGGACAGACCAAGGCCACTGAACACCCACAGCACAGGGACACAGGACCCCCTGGAAGCTACAACAAACACCACCAGCAACACCACCCAAGGGGTCCCAGTGTCACCTGTGCATCCCGCCGCTGGTCCTGCCCGTGTGGATAGAGGTGCTGGGAGGGGTGGGAGGCAAAGGGCGCGCCTTGCAGAGGGGTCTGGACTGCATGGTGACTCCCACCTGGCACGCATCATAGATGCGTACCAGGATAGCACCGGAGGATTTGGCCAGGTAGTGGGGATCCTCAAGGATATGCAACAGGAGCAGGCTGCCCACCATGCCCGCATGGAGGCCAAGTGGGATGCCCTTACTGCGGTGCATCGGGACATACTCCAATGCCTACGCCAAATCAACACAAACCTGTCCACACCTCCCTGTGTGGCCACATCTGTAGCAACACCATCTGCCAGCGCCACAGAGAGGGAGGAGGACTCTACACCTGAGGAGTCCCCCCCAGGAAGAAGAGGGGTCGTCCGAAGAAGGACATGTGAGAGGCAGATGTCCCAGCGCATCCCCCAGGGCCTCTAAACCTGTTCTGGACAATGTTCTTTGTGCGCAACCCATTCACCTTGTCCAATCGCACACAACTCGCCCACATGACATGGAGGGTTCATGTTGGGCCAATGTAGCAGATGACTGTGGACTTTACCCTGGACATTTCATCTACCAGCACATCCAACTCTAATGTGAACTTTGGATTACAAAACCAATGTACAGCACCCACCATCCTGTGCACTTTCCTCACACATGTTTGAAAATAAACTCACCAGTACACCATACTTGCCTCTGTTGTAATTCCAACGTGTCATGTGTCATGGAGATGTCAATCTGCTACACAACACAGTGCATGCCAAATACTGCAACAATGTGACCAACCGAAGGTGAGTCATGGTGATGTGACACATGTGAGGGAGACCCACCACTATGGCACCACAACACATACTCACCATGGCCATGTTACTCATCCCACACAATGATTATGACCTGAAACACATTGGCATGCACAGACACAACACCAACCCCAGTCAGTGGTAACAAGTCCACAGGTGAGGTAAGCAGATGTCAGTCAGATGTGGGAAGACAGACAACACACATAACAAAGCGTAGCACAGGTTCATTACACATCAGCAACGTTTATTCCACAATAGTTGCAAGATAATTCTACGTAACAGTGGACACACGCTCACAAAGTGTTGGAGAATTGAAGTCCAGGGATGTGTGGTGCATCAGTTGATGGGAATTGACAACTTCCACACTGGTGTTGGATTCTGGGTGTTGGGGGTCAGTGTTGACCAAAGAACAGGCAAAGTACCCTGGGAAGGACAGACACAAGACACAGTCAAAAGCACAGCAGAACAGGAGAGAAATGCAATACACATGCACAAAACATGTCGCAAGAAACCTACATAAAAACAAGTTAGCAGTACTACCCTATTGTGGAGTACACACCACCTGAATGGACACATCACTGCACGCATCCAGTCAAGTGGCACACAGACACACTCAGAGAGCAACAAAGCAGCCACAACACATTCCAGGCTACCTCCATACATTATATTCAAATCAGAAGTTGAGGGAGTAAGAAGCAATTGTGATCCATTCAGCTTCCTGCTGTAAAGTCAAAAAATCAAGGGGGGGGGGAATGGATCACTTGTACCTGCCACCAGGGTCCGTTATGTTCTTTCCGTCAGTACTCCTCACTGGAATACTTAAAAAACCCTCATTCACGCAGGTATCTCGTGCGGCGGTATATCTTGGTTTTCCGCCTCTTATTATATGCGTGACAGCATCATCATAGGGTCTCTCTTTTGTATGGTTCCTCCACCTGGAGGGAACCACTGGTTTGTCAGTAGTGATCAGAAATCAAGGTGAGTGAAAAAGTGAGGTATGGTGCTCCTTTAAAAAGTAATCCACATACTAGCCAAAAATTACCTTTTTATTCTGTATGGTGTATGGGAGAACTGGATAAAAATATTTTCAAGTGCAGCGATGGGCTAATTATGAGTCCACCGCACTATGGTCGACATGTTTCAGCCCGGAACCCGCCCTCAAGAGGGTCGATGGGCTTTCTTCAGGACCTAAGAACTGTGCAGCAATTGGGTATTTTCCAATTGGAGTGGTCAGGATAAATATCCTGTTTATAGGTCAATAGTACCTAGAAGAAGAGACAGAATTATGATATCATAGGTGCGATATAGTGTGTAAAAAATGGTGCTGGTCAGAGTTCAAGTAGAACAATAGAGAATAAGACCAGCGAAGTTCATCATTGAACAAACATGGAAACATTAAAACAAAATTTAAAAGTAGAAGAGATCGCAATCGTTTGATCTGTAAAGCACACTATGGTAAATGGCAATGCTTTAAATGCTGTGGTTAAAGTTAGTAGATACCAACTGTTTTTACAAACACACTCAAGCATTCGTATAAAATGGCAACTCTTTGTTCTTGAAGCTGTAATTCTTATGGTGGTAACAAAGTCCTCAAATAATATTTTTTAATAGTGTTAAGTCATTGTTTATATTGTGTTTAGTATTCAAAGGTGAGGAGATCGTGGGTCTTTAACAAAAGTTGGAAACGCCCTTCACAATGGAACTTAAGGTAAAACCTGTCAATCATTGTCCGGTATTTAGGTAGTCTACTGCGAAGGTGGGGCATCGCATGTGCACTGAAAAAATATATAAATATACCGGAGGTTGCACAGTTAGTAGTGACAGAGAGGTCTCAGCGTTTTTCATGCGTGCAGTAATAGTTTACTCGATACAGATTATCGCTGGGTTACAGCGTGAGTTGGGAGGTGTCGGTTGCATACCTTTTTCTTGAAATCCCAAATCGGGCTCCAAGCGGGGCCAGCAGCGGCGTAGTACCTGCTAGTGGGTTAAAAGGGAAGGGGGAATTGGGTTACTAAGTATACTGTTATCAGGTATGTTACGTGTCTTGATGAGTGCTGGTCCAGCGCTGTTCCTACCTCTTCGGCGGTCTAAGCACGACTTGTGCTGACACAGCTTGCAGGCTCCCGGTTCGCGCAGAGTCTCTCGCGCTAGCGTTAAAGCGTCAGATGAAGGAGAGTGAAGAAATACTCACGTTGGGTAAAATACTCGAGGGCCAGATCTTAATTAGAAAAAGTACTCGAGGGCCAGATCTCAATTAGAATAAAGGGGGGCAAAATGGGGAAAACGCCAAAATGTCTCTTTTGGTTTGTGATATTTTTAAAATTGCATACTACAGATAATGCGGTTCTGTGGAGATTGTACTTGAAATCAAAATAACAGTCACATAGCTGGCATGTGTCTGTATTATTGTGGTACCGAATCTCATTGAGGGGGATCGCAGAGGAGTAACTTTACTTCCATTGGTGTATTCAGTGTCTTCTTTTAAATCACTTGATGCTAAGCCACGGTATATTGTCGTTGAGGCCGATGGTGTTTGTCTTAAGGTGATGCACCCACCTTTGTTCTTTTTCAAACAGGATTTTCTCCGCATTCTGATTTGTTCTTGTCAGTGTCTCAATGATGACCCAGTTGAGCTCATCAATGGAGTGGCCACGTTCAATATAGTGTTTGCTCATCTTTGTTGTTTCGCGTTTGCAATTGATATTGCTTCTATGTTCACAGATACGCTGCTTGATTTTGCGACAGGTCATACCGATATATCTGAGATTGCATGGACAAGTGATCATGTAGATCACGTGTGTTGTATTACAGTTAGTATGTTGTCTCAGTGTCCATTTCAATTCGGGGTTAGTTGTAGGTTTTTTGTGATGGTTGTGAGTTTACAGACAGAACATTGTCCGCATGGGTGGTGGCCCGTTACTGCTGGTAAGTTCCACAGTGTGTTGGTAATTCTGTTATTTTGAGGGGTTTGCGGCCGTGTGTGTACTAAAATGTCTTTTATATTCCTTGTTCTTCTGTTTGCAAACCTAGGTTTGGGCCAGTCAAGACTTCCTGAAGTTAATATTCGCCAGTTTTTGTTAATTATCTTTTTGACAGTATTGCTCACTGTGCTGTATGTGGTGACACATGTTAGATTGTCAGGTGTTGGGGTCTTTTGTATTGGTTCGAGCAAGCTTTCCCGTGGTTGGTTTCTTGCTTGTTTTTGGCATTTCGCCACTGTTTTGCTTGGATAATCCCTTTTGGAAAGTTTCAAGCACAGGTCTTTAGCTTGTGTTTTATATTCTGTTAATTCACTACAGTTCCTCTTTAAGCGCAAGAATTGGCTGTAGGGTAAATTTTCTCTGAGTGGGCGTGGATGGAAGCTGTTGTATGAGAGGAGGCTATTTTTCTCAGTGGGTTTGAAAAATGTCTTTGTTTTGATGGTATTGTCCTCTATGTAGATGGATAGATCTAGGAAATCTAATTGGTGCTGGTCTGCTGTGTAAGTAAATTTTAGGCAATCGTCTTGCATGTTCATCCATTTGTGGAATTGGTCGAGGCTAGTTTTGTCGCCTTCCCAAATCACCATGAAATCATCTATGTATCGTTTCCAGAAACGAATCTTGGATCGGTGAGGGTTGATTATGTTGTGTACAAACATTTTTTCAAAGTTGCTGACATAAAGTCCTGCTACGCTTGGAGCAAATGTGCTTCCCATGGAAGTACCGTGGCATTGTTGAAACAGGGTTCCATTGTACTCGAAATAGTTTTCGGTAAGTGCGAGTTTACAACATTCCAGAACAAAATGTCTAGGTGTTTTGTGAGGCCAAATTTGTTCAAAAAGTAATTCCTCCAGGGTCTCCATCGTTTTCTTTTGGGGCAGGCTAGTGTATAGGTTTTCGACATCAAAACCAACAAGAAGCATTGTTTCCTTGGAAAAAGTTTCGTCTTTGAGAAGATTTAGTAAATCTCGTGTGTCCTTGAGGTAAGTAGGAGTTTTTTGGACCAGTGGTTTTAGATAATGGTCTGCGAATTGTGACAAAGGTTCGAGGACCGACCCTATACCTGATACGATAGATACCAATTGAGATCCTAACTTTTGAACAGGCAGTGATGGGCGAAATTGAAGACATCAAAATGCGAGCAAAGAAACCATTCATGAACATGACCAAAACAGAGAAATTAGCACTTGAAGACCTAAGACACAATGAAAACCTCGTAGTCAAACCGGCTAATAAAGGAGGCGGGATTGTTCTCCTGAACAAAGAAAACTACAATCAACAATGCAACGAACTTCTATCTGATGCCAAGTTCTACAAGATCATTAGAACTGACCCTACACCCCAGACTACAGAAAACTATCAGCATAATGGTGGAGGAAGCGGAGACCAACAGATGGATTACAAAGAATGAGGCTGACTTTCTAAAAACCACCTCACCGAAAATACCTTACTTCCATTCACTCCCAAAAATACACAAAAAGAGAAGACCACCACCAGGACGCCCTATCGTATCAGGTATAGGGTCGGTCCTCGAACCTTTGTCACAATTCGCAGACCATTATCTAAAACCACTGGTCCAAAAAACTCCTACTTACCTCAAGGACACACGAGATTTACAAAATCTTCTCAAAGACAAAACTTTTTCCAAGGAAACAATGCTTCTTGTTGGTTTTGATGTCGAAAGCCTATACACTAGCCTGCCCCAAAAGAAAACGATGGAGACCCTGGAGGAATTACTTTTTGAACAAATTTGGCCTCACAAAACACCTAGACATTTTGTTCTGGAATGTTGTAAACTCGCACTTACCGAAAACTATTTCGAGTACAATGGAACCCTGTTTCAACAATGCCACGGTACTTCCATGGGAAGCACATTTGCTCCAAGCGTAGCAGGACTTTATGTCAGCAACTTTGAAAAAATGTTTGTACACAACATAATCAACCCTCACCGATCCAAGATTCGTTTCTGGAAACGATACATAGATGATGTCATGGTGATTTGGGAAGGCGACAAAACTAGCCTCGACCAATTCCACAAATGGATGAACATGCAAGACGATTGCCTAAAATTTACTTACACAGCAGACCAGCACCAATTAGATTTTCTAGATCTATCCATCTACATAGAGGACAATACCATCAAAACAAAGACATTTTTCAAACCCACTGCGAAAAATAGCCTCCTCTCATACAACAGCTTCCATCCACGCCCACTCAGAGAAAATTTACCCTACAGCCAATTCTTGCGCTTAAAGAGGAACTGTAGTGAATTAACAGAATATAAAACACAAGCTAAAGACCTGTGCTTGAAACTTTCCAAAAGGGATTATCCAAGCAAAATAGTGGCGAAATGCCAAAAACAAGCAAGAAACCAACCACGGGAAAGCTTGCTCGACCCCTACACCTGACAATCTAACATGTGTCACCACATACAGCACGGTGAGCAATACTGTCAAAAAGATAATTAACAAAAACTGGCGAATATTAACTTCAGGAAGTCTTGACTGGCCCAAACCTAGGTTTGCAAACAGAAGAACAAGGAATATAAAAGACATTTTAGTACACACACGGCCGCAAACCCCTCAAAATAACAGAATTACCAACACACTGTGGAACTTACCAGCAGTAACGGGCCACCACCCATGCGGACAATGTTCTGTCTGTAAACTCACAACCATCACAAAAAACCTACAACTAACCCCCGAATTGAAATGGACACTGAGACAACATACTAACTGTAATACAACACACGTGATCTACATGATCACTTGTCCATGCAATCTCAGATATATCGGTATGACCTGTCGCAAAATCAAGCAGCGTATCTGTGAACATAGAAGCAATATCAATTGCAAACGCGAAACAACAAAGATGAGCAAACACTATATTGAACGTGGCCACTCCATTGATGAGCTCAACTGGGTTATCATTGAGACACTGACAAGAACAAATCAGAATGCAGAGAAAATCCTGTTTGAAAAAGAACAAAGGTGAGTGCATCGCCTTAAGACAAACACCATCGGCCTCAATGACAATATACCGTGGCTTAGCATCAAGTGATTTAAAAGATGACACTGAATACACCAATGGAAGTAAAGTTACTCCTCTGCGATCCCCCTCAATGAGATTCGGTACCACAATAATACAGACACATGCCAGCTATGTGACTGTTATTTTGATTTCAAGTACAATCTCCACAGAACCGCATTGTTAGACCTGTCAGCCCTTTGGGTGGTCCCTCCTCATCATTATTTATTTTGTCCCACTTTTGCCTCATCCCTGTTATAATTTTTCCTTTTTGGGAACTACCAGACTTTTTAGTGTTGATGCAGGGTCAGGGAGCCATTTTCCCTACCCCTGGAACTTCTGTCTGAGGGCCTGAGACACAAAATGGTGGCCACCCATTGTCACCTGTGACATCACCAGAACCCACTGGAGGTTTCCAGAACATTCTAGAACCCTGTGACAGAGGGAGGCAGTTTAGAATGTTGGGAGGCCATCTCAGTGTGGCAGTTGGCAACTGACTGGAGAAGAGAGAGGACAGAGTTAGAAGGAGGTCGGAGTAAGGCAGCAGGGGTGGAAACCAGTGCTTGGAGTGGGGTCCAGAAACCCACCCTTGATGCTAGTCCCTACTGACCAAGCCCAGCCTAGAGCCCTGTGTGGGACCAAGACCAGAAGAACCATCTTAAAGAACTGAACATTTGAAACAGGCCTTAAAGAAGAAGAACAGCAAGTTCCTGACCTGTTCAGCAGTGTCCTCCTGGAGTCCTGACGTCGAGAAGCCTGGAGACCTGGGGCCTGAGGTCGAGAAGCGGCGCTGACAGAAAGCAGACGTCGTACCCGGAGCCGCCAGAGGTCGAGTGAGGGCGCCGACGGAGGTCGTGGAGAGTCACCGGAGGTCGAGTAAGGAGTAACCCGAGGTCGAGTGAGGGCGCCGACGGAGGTCGTGAAGAGGCGCCGGAGGTCGAGTCGGGAGTCACCTGAGGTCGAGGTGAGGCGTCGACGGGGGAGTGAAGTCCGCCCACCGGAGTCGCCGGAAACTGAGGTGAAGCACGCCGGAGGTCGGGAGTGGAGTTCGCACTCCGGAGACACCAGGAAGTGGGGAGACCGAGTCCCTGCGACGCCGGAAGGCGACATCGAGACGAGGCCATCCAGCGACATCGAGTCGAGACCGCCCAACGACATCGAGTCGAGACCGCCCAGCGACATCGAGCCGAGGCCGCCCAGCGACATCGAGTCGAGACCGCCCAGCGACATCGATCCGGAGCCGCCTCACGGCGTCGACACGGTGCCGAGCGGAGCCGATCATCGTGAAAAGGGCAGTAAGTGGTAGAGGGGGTGTTTAAGGCCCCATGGAGCCCTAAAAGACCATTCTAGGGGCTAGAGGGGTGTTAGAACCAGCCTGGGAGTGCCAGGGGTGAACTGAGACTGGTACAGTGACCTACATAAAGAGCTGTGTAGTTTGGAGGGCCAGATCTTTAGATTACTCTGGTTCTGCCTCAGTTTAGGCCCCAGCCTTGACCAACCTAGGTGGGACACCCCCATGCCATCTAAGTGTCCTTAAGTTGTGTATGGGCAAAGTAAGACCAAGTGACCTCAAGAAAATGATTTGAACTGTAACTGTCATTGATTGTTTTACCTTATTTATTGGAGGTGCTTTATTTATGGTCATCCACTAATTTATTCCTGCACTATATATATTGTCTGACTGTATTTATTTGCCATTTGTATTTATTGCACATCTATTTATTCTTTGCTTAATGAGGACCTGAACCTATTTATTGAAATTCCAATGTAGTATTATTTATTTGACCTGCTCTTTTAAGGGAAAATCTTATTGTATTGTATTTATGTAATGAAACCTGCAACTAAGAGAAAATAAGATAAAGACATATATATTTTCAACTTGACTTGCATAATTTTTACGGTGTAGTGTCGTTTTTGGAACGGATGAACGCATGGTTATTGTGAGGGTGTGACGTACGCTTAACACGGTGCCTGACCCCAACCGCTCGAGCCAAGCTACCATTGTGCTGGGAACCTGGTGACTGCTAACCCGGTTGCCCGGTTTCCAACATAAAATTGGTGTTCAGTGGTGGGATTGAGCTGTGCTTGCGTCCACTCGACAATAACTTTGGGTAGTCCATAGGCCTACACGGGGAGTTTTCTCCAAGCGGACTTCCTAATTTTGAGTTTTGTTTTTTCCAAATTTACTTCTGGTGGTGGGAGGAGGTATTACAAAAGGTACCCCCCTGCATAGCTTCTGTAAGCAACTGTCTTCTATCCTGAGTGGGCAAAATGGAGTTTGTATTGGAAGATGTGGAAACTTACACTGTGGCCCAACTCAGAGAGTTTTGTGAGCGAGAGGGGGTGTTTTGTCCCCAAGGTGCAAAGAAGGGTGAGCTCCAGACCAGCTTAAGGGCTTGGGGGGAGGCACAACGAGAAAGTAAGGTTGAGAAGGAGGACAGGGATGGAGAGCCTGACAGCGAGGAGGCTGGTTTGTACCAACCTGAGGTGGGGAACCTAGTAGCGGGGCCCAGAACACTTTCAAGGAAGGGCAGCAGTGTCTCTAGCAACGGCTTATTAGAAGCAGAATTCACTGACCGGAGGGAGAAAAGACAGCTCACATGGGATTTGGCGAAGCTGGAGAAAGAAAAGGAGGAACGGAGGATGGCTCACGAGTTGAGGCTCAGGGAGATAGATCTCCAGATCCTACGGGTCGGGGCACACCCTGTTCCTAGTGGTGGCAGCGAAGAAAGAGAAATCACCAGGGAATCCAAACTCTATTTGCCAAAAGACATAGTAGCTAGCTATAGTGCGGGTGATGATATCGCCAGGTGGCTAGCAGCCTATGAGGTCTCTTTAAGAGTCCATGGGGTTCCAGAGAAATATTGGGGAGGGGGATTGTATAGATACATGCCTCCAGCTGGTAGGGATACATTATTGGCCCTGGAGCAGGATGAGCAGACCCACTACCCCACCATGAAAGTGGCGCTCGTGAGGAAGTTTGGACTAACACCCGAGAAGTACAGACAGAAGTTCCGGGGTAGCCACAAACTGGGCACACAGAATTGGGTGGATTTCCTGGACTATGCAAAGAAGGCATTGGAGGGTTGGATACAAGGCAGCGAGGTGAGGGACTACGAGGGGTTGTTTGATTTGATGTTGAAGGAACACCTGCTCGAAAAATGTTTCCCTGAACTGCGTCAACACCTGGTGGATAGCAAGCTGACCAATCCCCGGAAGCTTGCTGAGGAGGCGGATATTTGGGCTAGTACCCGGGTGTCCACAAGGGGGACTGGAGGGGACTCTCAAAAGACCGGACAGGGCGCCCCCCAGAAGAAAGAGGGAGGGGAAAAGAAAACGGACTTCTCTAGAGGCCCCCAAAATAGTTTCCAAGGGAAGGGAACGGGATTCACCCCTAGGGCTAACCCCCCCAGAAACCCTAATCCTGGCCAGAGTCAGCAGCCAAGGGTTGTCCATTGCTTTGAGTGCGGTGGTGTCGGACACTATAAGGGAGATGTGAAGTGCCCGAAAAGACCACCCCCTCCCATCGGAGGAAAGGCCCCCGGAGTAGCTAGTGTAGTGCTCGGGGAGGAGATGCCTTTAGATAAGGGAAGGGAGTGGGCGGGTGTCACTTTAGTGTCCCTGGGAGAACGGGAGATATTTCCTAAGATCCAGGTGCCCGCAAATACCACAAAGTATGGGCAGTGGGTCACCATCAACGGCCAAAGAGGGGAGGCTCTGAGAGACACAGGAGCCAGTATGACTATGGTACGTAGCCAACTGGTGTCTCCAGAGCAGGTGATTCCCGATGTACTCCACCCTGCCGCGATGGCTGACGGCAGAATGGGCCACTATCCGGTGGCCGAGGTTCCATTTGAATGGGAAGGGGTTGCAGGGTCGCTTCGAGTTGCCGTAAGCCCTGCCGTGCCAGTCGATTGTCTGCTGGGGAATGACATGGAGCATAATGCTTGGAAGGAGGTGGAATACCGGACTCATGCTGAGATGCTGGGTACACCTGACTGGGCCTGTGTCAGCACAGGGTCTGCGACTACCCGGAGGGGGAGTTCGTTTAGGCGGGAGCCTGGAACAAAGGCACCGCCGGCTGCCAACCAAGGGAAGAACCGAGGGCAGGAGGAGCCTGCCTCGGCATCCGCGCCCCGTGTGACGGATAGGCCACCGGAGATGGTGGACCAGGAGTCCGCGGAGGGGGATTTTACCGACCTGGAGAACCTACCCATTCCGGCCGAGTGGCACGTGGAGGGAGGGCCGACCAGGGAGGAATTCTGCAAGGGCCAGAGGGAGTGTCCTACCCTTGAGGGACTGAGGCGACAGGCCGAAGCCCAGGCAGCAG
Source organism: Triturus cristatus (assembly GCF_964204655.1). NCBI lineage: Eukaryota > Metazoa > Chordata > Amphibia > Caudata > Salamandridae > Triturus > Triturus cristatus. The sequence goes on from NC_140583.1 coordinate 1,062,912,595, forward strand.
GGAACGTTGAGGGGAATTACAATATTTACTGGGAGGATGGCCTTCTCTACAGTGAACCCAAGGCACCCATGCACGGATCGTCACGGGCCTTGGTTGTCCCTCAACGTTACCGAGCCTTCCTTCTGGAATTGGCTCATGAGATCCCCTTGGCAGGACACATGGGGCAAGACAAGACATTTGCCCGGCTTGTCCCACACTTTTATTGGCCTCAGATGAAAGTGTCGTCCGACACCTACTGCCGGACGTGTGTGTCTTGTCAAGCCAGTGGGAAAACAGGGGTGAAGCTGAAAGCTCCCCTGGAACCACTTCCTGTCGTTAGCACCCCCTTTGAAAGGGTGGGCATCGACATTGTGGGACCGTTAGATCCGCCTACTACAGCTGGTCACAGGTTTATCCTGGTTCTGGTGGATCATGCCACACGGTACCCAGAGGCCATACCTCTGAGGACCATTACTGCACCTGTTGTGGCTAGGGCCCTGATGGGAATCTTTACCCGAGTGGGTTTTCCCAAGGAAGTTGTGTCCGACAGGGGGACCAACTTCATGTCAGCATACATGCGGGTGATGTGGAAGGAGTGTGGAGTGACCTACCGGTTCACCACTCCTTACCACCCCCAGACCAATGGTCTGGTGGAAAGGTTCAATAAGACCTTGAAAGGCATGATCAGAAGTCTGCCTGAAAGCCTGCGGAGGAAATAGGACGTCCTCCTACCCTGTCTATTGTTTTCTTACAGGGAAGTGCCACAGAAGGGAGTGGGCTTCAGCCCCTTCGAGCTTTTGTATGGGCATCCTGTGCGTGGACCTCTCAGCCTGGTGAGAGACGGATGGGAAAGAACTCCCAGAAAGCTTCCCCAGGACGTGGTGAGCTACATGCTGGCCTTCCGGAGCCAAATGGCTAAGTTGTGGAAGCAAGCTTCTGACAACTTGGAAGCCAGCCAAGCAGTGATGAAGGCGTGGTACGACCACAATGCTCACCCGGTGGAGTTGGAGCCTGGCCAGAAGGTGTGGGTGATCGAACCGGGAGAGCTTAGCGCCCTCCAGGATCGCTGGTCAGGACCCTTTGAGGTGTTGGAGAAGAAGGGTAAGGCTACCTACTTGGTGGATCTGAAGACCCCTCGTCAGCCCCTACGGGTGCTGCATGCCAACCGCCTCAAACCCCACCATGAGAGGCCCGAAGTCATATTGTTAATGGTGACTGACGGAGCAGAGGACGTGGAAAGCGAGCCTCTCCCCGACTTATTTGCGTCTCAAGAGAAGGATGGGTTGGTGGAGGGAGTGATTCTCTCCCCGTCCCTAACTCCTGAACAGCAGGAGGACTGCCGCCAGGTCCTGGGGCAGTACTCTTCGTTGTTCTCCCTTGTTCCGGGTAGGACTCACTTGTGCGTCCATGACGTGGACACAGGAGACAGCCCACCTGTGAAGGCAAAGATCTACCGGATGACAGACAAGGTGAAGGCCAGCATTCACAGTGAAGTCACTAAGATGCTGGAGCTAGGAGTGATTGAACCTTCCAGCAGCCCCTGGTCCAGTCCGGTGGTATTAGTACCAAAAGCTGCACCACCGGGTGCCCAACCGGAACTGAGGTTCTGTGTGGACTACCGGGGACTGAATTCAGTAACCAAGACTGATGCTCATCCGATCCCGAGGGCGGATGAACTGATTGACCGGCTGGGAGCTGCCCAATATTTGAGTACCTTTGACCTTACATCCGGGTACTGGCAGATCTCTCTGACTGATGGAGCTAAGGAAAGGTCAGCCTTCTCCACGCCCAAGGGCCACTACCAGTTCTGCGTGATGCCCTTTGGGCTCAAGAACGCCCCTGCCACGTTTCAGCGTCTGGTGAACCAGATCCTCGCCGGAATGGAGAGTTTCTCTGCTGCTTATCTGGATGACATTGCCGTCTTCAGTAACAGCTGGAAGGATCACTTGCGTCACCTGCAAACTGTTCTCCAGGCCCTGAAACACGCTGGTTTAACGATCAAGGCCAGTAAATGCCAGATCGGGCAGGGGTCGGTAGTGTACCTTGGACACTTGGTGGGTAGGGGAGCGGTGCAGCCCCTCCAGGCGAAAATCGAGGCTATCATGGCCTGGGAACCCCCCAAGACTCAGACTGAGGTCCGAGCTTTTCTGGGCCTCACCGGATATTACCGCCGCTTCATGAAGGGGTATGGGACCATTGTGGCCCCCCTCACGGAGCTTACGTCCAAGAAGCAACCTCGACGGGTAGTATGGATGGAGGCTTGTCAGCAGGCCTTTGTGAAACTGAAGCAAGCCATGTGCGAGGCCCCGGTCTTAAGGGCCCCAGATTTTTCCAAGAAGTTCATTGTCCAGACGGATGCATCGGAACATGGCATTGGGGCAGTGTTATCGCAACTCAATGAAGAGGGTCTGGATCAACCCGTGGTCTTCCTATCCCGGAGACTACTTCCCAGGGAACAGAAGTGGAGTGCAATAGAGCGTGAAGCCTTTGCAGTGGTATGGGCACTGAAGAAGTTGCGGCCATACCTGTTTGGCTCGCACTTCCTAGTTCAGACCGACCACAGACCCCTTCGTTGGCTGATGCAGATGAAGGGGGAGAATCCCAAGTTGCTAAGGTGGTCCATCTCCCTACAGGGAATGGACTTTCAGGTGGAACATCGGCCTGGAGTGGACCACGCCAATGCAGACGGTCTCTCAAGGTATTTCTGCCTTAGTGATGAGAACTCCCAAGGGGTTGGGTAGCTCTCCCCACTTTCAGCTGGGGGGGATGCGTGTTAGACCTGTCAGCCCTTTGGGTGGTCCCTCCTCATCATTATTTATTTTGTCCCACTTTTGCCTCATCCCTGTTATAATTTTTCCTTTTTGGGAACTACCAGACTTTTTAGTGTTGATGCAGGGTCAGGGAGCCATTTTCCCTACCCCTGGAACTTCTGTCTGAGGGCCTGAGACACAAAATGGTGGCCACCCATTGTCACCTGTGACATCAACAGAACCCACTGGAGGTTTCCAGAACATTCTAGAACCCTGTGACAGAGGGAGGCAGTTTAGAATGTTGGGAGGCCATCTCAGTGTGGCAGTTGGCAACTGACTGGAGAAGAGAGAGGACAGAGTTAGAAGGAGGTCGGAGTAAGGCAGCAGGGGTGGAAACCAGTGCTTGGAGTGGGGTCCAGAAACCCACCCTTGATGCTAGTCCCTACTGACCAAGCCCAGCCTAGAGCCCTGTGTGGGACCAAGACCAGAAGAACCATCTTAAAGAACTGAACATTTGAAACAGGCCTTAAAGAAGAAGAACAGCAAGTTCCTGACCTGTTCAGCAGTGTCCTCCTGGAGTCCTGACGTCGAGAAGCCTGGAGACCTGGGGCCTGAGGTCGAGAAGCGGCGCTGACAGAAAGCAGATTTCGTACCCGGAGCCGCCAGAGGTCGAGTGAGGGCGCCGACGGAGGTCGTGGAGAGTCACCGGAGGTCGAGTAAGGAGTAACCCGAGGTCGAGTGAGGGCGCCGACGGAGGTCGTGGAGAGGCGCCGGAGGTCGAGTCGGGAGTCACCTGAGGTCGAGGTGAGGCGTCGACGGGGGTGTGAAGTCCGCCCACCGGAGTCGCCAGAAACTGAGGTGAAGCGCGCCGGAGGTCGGGAGTGGAGTTCGCACTCCGGAGACACCAGGAAGTGGGGAGACCGAGTCCCTGCGACGCCGGAAGGCAACATCGAGACGAGGCCATCCAGCGACATCGAGTCGAGACCGCCCAACGACATCGAGTCGAGACCGCCCAGCGACATCGAGCCGAGGCCGCCCAGCGACATCGAGTCGAGACCGCCCAGCGACATCGATCCGGAGCCGCCTCACGGCGTCGACACGGTGCCGAGCGGAGCCGATCATCGTGAAAAGGGCAGTAAGTGGTAGAAGGGGTGTTTAAGGCCCCGTGGAGCCCTAAAAGACCATTCTAGGGGCTAGAGGGGTGTTAGAACCAGCCTGGGAGTGCCAGGGGTGAACTGACACTGGTACAGTGACCTACATAAAGAGCTGTGTAGTTTGGAGGGCCAGATCTTTAGATTACTCTGGTTCTGCCTCAGTTTAGGCCCCAGCCTTGACCAACCTAGGTGGGACACCCCCATGCCATCCAAGTGTCCTTAAGTTGTGTATGGGCAAAGTAAGACCAAGTGACCTCAAGAAAATGATTTGAACTGTAACTGTCATTGATTGTTTTACCTTATTTATTGGAGGTGCTTTATTTATGGTCATCCACTAATTTATTCCTGCACTATATATATTGTCTGACTGTATTTATTTGTCATTTGTATTTATTGCACATCTATTTATTCTTTGCTTAATGAGGACCTGAACCTATTTATTGAAATTCCAATGTAGTATTATTTATTTGACCTGCTCTTTTAAGGGAAAATCTTATTGTATTGTATTTATGTAATGAAACCTGCAACTAAGAGAAAATAAGATAAAGACATATATATTTTCAACTTGACTTGCATAATTTTTACGGTGTAGTGTCGTTTTTGGAACGGATGAACGCATGGTTATTGTGAGGGTGTGACGTACGCTTAACACGGTGCCTGACCCCAACCGCTCGAGCCAAGCTACCATTGTGCTGGGAACCTGGTGACTGCTAACCCGGTTGGCCGGTTTCCAACACGCATTATCTGTAGTATGCAATTTTAAAAATATCACAAACCAAAAGAGACATTTTGGCGTTTTCCCCATTTTGCCCCCCTTTATTCTAATTGAGATCTGGCCCTCGAGTACTTTTTCTAATTAAGATCTGGCCCTCGAGTATTTTACCCAACGTGAGTATTTCTTCACTCTCCTTCATCTGACGCTTTAACGCTAGCGCGAGAGACTCTGCGCAAACCGGGAGCCTGCAAGCTGTGTCAGCACAAGTCGTACTTAGACCGCCGAAGAGGTAGGAACAGCGCTGGACCAGCACTCATCAAGACACGTAACGTACCTGATAACAGTATACTTAGTAACCCAATTCCCCCTTCCCTTTTAACCCACTAGCAGGTACTACGCCGCTACTGGCCCCGCTTGGAGCCCGATTTGGGATTTCAAGAAAAAGGTATGCAACCGACACCTCCCAACTCACGCTGTAACCTAGCGATAATCTGTATCGAGTAACCTATTACTGCATGCATGAAAAACGCTGAGACCTCTCTGTCACTACTAACTGTGCAACCTCCGGTATATTTATATATTTTTTCAGTGCACATGCGATGCCCCACCTTCGCAGTAGACTACCTAAATACCGGACAATGATTGACAGGTTTTACCTTAAGTTCCATTGTGAAGGGCATTTCCAACTTTTGTTAAAGACCCACGATCTCCTCACCTTTGAATACTAAACACAATATAAACAATGACTTAACACTATTAAAAAATATTATTTGAGGACTTTGTTACCACCATAAGAATTACAGCTTCAAGAACAAAGAGTTGCCATTTTATACGAATGCTTGAGTGTGTTTGTAAAAACAGTTGGTATCTACTAACTTTAACCACAGCATTTAAAGCATTGCCATTTACCATAGTGTGCTTTACAGATCAAACGATTGCGATCTCTTCTACTTTTAAATTTTGTTTTAATGTTTCCATGTTTGTTCAATGATGAACTTCACTGGTTTTATTCTCTATTGTTCTACTTGAACTCTGACCAGCACCATTTTTTACACACTATATCGCACCTATGATATCATAATTCTGTCTCTTCTTCTAGGTACTATTGACCTATAAACAGGATATTTATCCTGACCACTCCAATTGGAAAATACCCAATTGCTGCACAGTTCTTAGGTCCTGAAGAAAGCCCATCGACCCTCTTGAGGACGGGTTCCGGGCTGAAACATGTCGACCATAGTGCGGTGGACTCATAATTAGCCCATCGCTGCACTTGAAAATATTTTTATCCAGTTCTCCCATACACCATACAGAATAAAAAGGTTATTTTTGGCTAGTATGCGGATTACTTTTTAAAGGAGCACCACACCTCACTTTTTCACTCACCTTGATTTCTGATCACTACTGACAAACCAGTGGTTCCCTCCAGGTGGAGGAAGCATACAAAAGAGAGACCCTATGATGATGCTGTCACGCATATAATAAGAGGCGGAAAACCAAGATATACCGCCGCACGAGATACCTGCGTGAATGAGGGTTTTTTAAGTATTCCAGTGAGGAGTACTGACGGAAAGAACATAACGGACCCTGGTGGCAGGTACAAGTGATCCATTCCCCCCCCCTTGATTTTTTTACCTCCATACATGGATCATAACAACCCTGGAAACTCACATTCAGGTGAAGAAGTTGTTGATGAGCTGTGAGCGGACGTCACCCTCATCCTCATCATCACTGGCATCTTGGCCCAGGCAGGGATCCTTCACAGGTGCCGGAGTTTGGTCATCGTCATCGTCATCCTGGATGAGAGGCACCTCCTTCCGCACTGCCATGTTGTTTAGCATGCAGCATACAAGGATTATTTTGCACACCTTTGCAGGCTCATATGGGAGGGCCCCGCCGGTCTTGTCCAGGCAGCGAAACAGCTTTTCAGGAGGCCGAATATCCGTTCAATCACCCTCCTGCTCCGACCATGTGCTTCATTGTAGCACATCTCGGCTGGTGTCACAGGGTTCCGGAGGGGTGTCAGCAACCACGGCATGTTGGGGTATCCGGAGTCACCAACACACACAAAAATGAACAAGTAGCTGAGTTTTGTAGGAGTGCGGAATACAACATTGACAAACACACACAATGAGAAACAGTCAGTACACACAGACAAGCCAGGCATGCTGAGCTGGCATCTGTGACATCAGCGTTGCAATGCGACTACTCCTCATTATGTAGGCACTGTGTGCCGAACCAGGGAACCGTGCACACACATGTGTGATAGACATGTCAGCAAGACATACCACCAGAGCATTGATGGAGTGGTAGTGCTTCCTGTTGCGGTATGCCTGCTCATGTGCCTGTGGTGGTATCAAGGCCACATGTGTCCCATCAATAGATCCAATGACGTTCGGCATCCTCCCCAGTGTATAAAAGGCATCTTTTATTTCAGGGAGTGCAGCTGGGCTTGGGCACTTGATGTACAGGTCTAGGAAATGCAGCATCCCCTCCAAGACATCGCGTAGCACCCGACTAAACATCGTTTGCAACATACCACCAGCAGTAGCCACAGTGTACTGGAAGGTACCAGTAGCAAAGAATTGCAGGGCTGCCATCACCTTCACCTCTGGGGTCAGTGCTGTAGAGTATGTCCGGCCAGGTAGCAGATGCGGCGCCAACTGCTCCGCCAACTCCTCAATCAGTGGCCTGGTGAAGCGGTACCGTCTGATGCAGTCACGTTCCTGCATGGTCGCAAGGTCGGGGAATGGTCTATGGACAGCTGGTGCCCTGCAGTACAGAGATGCACAAAGGAAGATTGTCAGTTCACCCACCCATGTGGACATGACCAGGCTCAATATCACATGATAGATCATGACATTACACAATGTATTGAGGTGTGTGCTGTTGGGCATGGACACATATGTTACCTACATGACCATCACCTCATATCTCAATTCCACATGTCCACATGAGTCCCATGTAGTGCAATGGCCAATCATCTGGTTGTGTCACCCAACCTATGTACTGCTGCAACGTTCCAAACACACACCACAGTGACAAGTGAGGCCTGATGTCTCCCAGGCATCACAGATCTTTGCCATGCAGAAACCCAGGGTCCCTGTATTGCCACATCGACACTGGCATGGACATAGCGTATCACTTACACACCACAAGGCAAGCGTAAGTCCCACAGGTAGTGGCCACTGTTGTTCCTGCAGGCCCACATGTACGTCTCCTAGACACACACACACCATCAAGGTTGATGCATATACCACATGGATGTGGAGACTGTCACCCATTGGGCACATTTGATCAGACACATCTGAGACACAACATGCACACAGACTGTGGGTGCACATCAGTATTGTGGCTACAGGTCTCACTGTGACGTGCAGGCCATCACCCCCTGGACTCAGGGTGTATGTGACATGCCCCAAACACATCCAACATGAAACTGTGTCCGTGACTCATGCCCATTACTGTACAATTGCACATCACAGTGGTAATGTGCACGACACATAAAGGATTCTGGCCCCATGTGCACGTGCACAGCCTGGGAGTGGCTGCACATAAGTGCCACCCAACAAACCAAATGTGGCCCTCCCAAACACCCAGGGAATGCAGCCTTACATGCCATGGGACACTGTGTGGCCAATGCTGTAATGTGGTAGGTGTGCACAGGTGTCCCTGGCAAGTAATTGTGTGTTGAATCCGTAGAATAGTCACACCAATGAGGTCCGACACGGGTGACAATGCGTACAAATTGCACGGTTCATGACAGAGCCGTGCGTACGCTTTGCCATTGAATGCAATGATGTCCGACGCGGGTGACAATGCGTACGCATTGCACGGTTCATGACCAAGCCGTACGTACGCTTTGCCATTGAATGCAATGAGGTCCGACGCGGGTGACAATGCGTACGCATTGCACGGTTCATGACCAAACCGTGCGTACGCTTTGCCATTGAATGCAATGAGGTCTGACGCAGGTGACAATGCGTACGCATGCACAGTTCATGACCAAGCCGTGCGTACGCTTTGTTATTGAATGCAATGAGGTCCGACGCGGGTTACTATCATGCATACGTGTCGGGCAGGCATGGTACGAGACAGGCGTACGCCTTGGCCATTGAATCGTATGGAGACGGGTGCGTCTGTATTTTCAAAATACGCGTTGTACAGTCAGTTGACCGAGCCAGGCGCACCCATTGGCTCTGGACTGTCATGGAGACGGATGCAGATTCAAAACTTGTACGAGTTGTGCACTGGAAATTCAGTTGGATGCCTACAACAATGTTGCAATTTCAAGTGTTTCATGAAGGTGAACATTTGAACGATGCGGAAGGCGTGTACGAGTCGTACATTTCCATGGATTGGCCAGATTCATAGAGTGCAACCGTGTTGGATCTATCACTTTGGACACATGGCACAGATTCTGCCTCTGCAGCACAGATATAAGGCTGGCTGGACCCCAGGGAGCGCACTTGCCTGCACTACATGCTACTGGACCACATCCCTGCTACCACTGCTGCTGTCTCTGCATCATCTGGCTCCTGCTATGGCACATACTCTGGAGAGGGCCCCAGCCTTCACTGAGGAGGAGAACCAGGCCCTGGTGGACGGGCTCCTTCCACAGTACATCAAGCTCTATGGGAAACCAGGGGAGCAGGTGAGTGTGCAGTCCACTGCCTTCCTAATTATGCATGTTGTCTAACTAACAGTACTAGCAGTGTGTACACCAGTGGCAAGCATTCTCACTGACTACTTTCACCCCCCAAAGTGTGTAGGTACATGTAATGAACAGGTGTCCTGCTGTTAAATGCATTAGTGCAAGCTTAAAATATCCAGGCATTGTTAACATGTCAGACATGCAGGTGATTTGTCCTTCCCCATGGTTGCACTACCTGTGTAACTAATTTCCCTTTGTGATGATGACATGTATATCCAAATGTGTGCAGCACAAATCTGGGGCATGTGTGTTAATGTACTTATAACTTTGTCATCCTCACAGGTTGATGCCCACCAGAAGCAGGAGATATGGCTGACCATCGCCCGGGCTGTTCGTTCGGTGGGGATCTACAAGCGCCGGATCCGCAACTGCCAGAAGAGGTGGCAGGACCTTCGGGGCTGGACCCAGAGGATAGCTAGAGTCCAGCTGAAGCTGTCACCTCCGCGCAGGAGGGCCGGACCCTGACCCCCCACATGCTTTGGATACTGGCGGTGGTCTTCTCGGACCTGGATAGACAGCTGAAGGCCAGACAGCAGCAGGAAGGGGGTAAATCCATGCCTAATCTGTGTACTATGTCTGACATGCTAATTGCAGTCTTTTGGCCTGGTCACTCTTCCACATTACGTAGGTCTTGTAGTCCAATACTCAGGTCCCTCAATTGTGTGATGCACCCTCCTCATCTGTTCCACAGGTGTGGCCCCTACAGTCTGTTGCTTGTGTCACTGGGGCACTGTGTCCCTGCAGTCAGCTATGTTTCAGGTACCAGTCAGCACCAGAACCGTGACTCTGTTGTGTGTTTCATGGGTGGGTCAATTGTTTGCCCAATGCCTGAGATCTGACATGTGATCTGTATGTGCCCTTGAAATGTGTTCCAATTGCTGGTCTGACTCGCCACATGTGGCTGGGGTATTCTAAACAAACCCATGCAGCAGGGGACTCCAATTTTGGGGCCTCAGGGGTATGTATATCAAGTATGTCACACTTGCTTAGCCACCTGACTACTGTCGAGGGCCAAACACTGTTTCATGGAGACCTGGGCAGTCATGCCTCCTCAAGGGCATTTAGAAACACTCTATAATCCCACTCCTGTGTATTAAATTACAGGTTATTCTTAGTGACATATGCCCTCAGGTGTCTGCCTCTGTGTCATTAGGGTGGGGCTTGTTGTTACGTACAACTGGGGTGTCCATGATTCAGAGGGTCAGCAGGACATCTGAGATGTGACTGTGAGAGACCAGACCTGTGTGACATATAGGTGTGTGATCATCTGACAGCGCACAATGGTGTATGCAACTATGTCCTTCATGCAGCTGGGTTAGATGCATGGCAGACTGTGATGTGTTAATGTACAGGGAGTTGTGTTTGTAGAGACTCATATGTCTGATTTGCATGATGTGGGGTCTTCTGGGTCCGGGATATGTTGTTTGCAGGGGATGGGCAAGTGCGCCGGTCATCTGCAGAGTTTGCTTTACCCCTGAGCTAGGATTATGAGTCAGTGCATATTGTTGTTGTCTGGATGCCCTGCCCCTGTGACAGGAGACAGTGTTGACTGACTTTCCAGGCATCCCAGTGCCATGGCATTTAACTTGCTACGAGTGATCCTGCATTGTGGTCCAGTGTACACCATGCACCCCATTGTGGCATTGCCCATCAGGACATGAGAACATCATAGTGTGTGTTGCTGGCATGCATTACAAACATGTGAAATGAGTCTCTGCCCATCCCTTCATCCGGACACCTGTACTGAGTCAGTCGCAAGAGATGTGCTGTGGGTCTAGTGACATACTCCTACATGTTCACTTGCATGTCCAAATAATGTGTGGGTGGTGCATGTCAGCACATTGGGGTATTAGCATCCAACTTGCAACAGACATATGTGTGCAAGTCAAGGAGGGATATGTGTGCCATGGTTGATGTTGAGAATGACAATTGGCTTATTCTAAACAGTGTTGGCACTTTGAGCTGTGTTCAGCTGATGATGCCAGGCCTTGCCCTGTGATGTGATGTACTCACTGTGGTGTGTGCAGTCGGTGCAGGTGACTGATGTTGTGCTCTTACTTCCTATTCCTATCCAGATACATCCACGTCCACAGGAGGGGACAGCTCCACGGACCAGGAGGAGCCACAGAGCCTGGCAGGGACATAAGGAGAGGAGTCGTGGGGACCCAGTGGCACGGAGGGCGAGTGGAGCCACATAGAGGAGTCGTCAGCACCATCACCCCCAGCTGAGGGCCACAGCAGCTCTGAGGATGACTCCCTTGTGGAGGCGGGTGTCAGCAGCCACCAAACCCCAGCTAGTGAGGCTGTCCCCGCCACCACCACCACCACCACCATCACCACCCTCCCATCGGCTCCCATCCCAGAGGCCCCTGTAGGCTCCCGTGTTCGTGAGCATGTCTCCTTTGTGCCAGGCACTGCACCCCCTGCCCCTGTGTCCCCTGCTGCCCTGAGTGGGGAGTTTGTGGACTTACTTAGACAGGCCTATGAAGGGGAGACGTCAATGCTGAAGGTCCTCCATGACACAACTGGTGTCGTTCATGGAGGGCATTTCATTGGGCATGTCTGCCCTACAGAGGACCAATCAGTCCATGGCCTCCTCCCTGATGACAGCAGTGTCCCTCCTCCAACAGTCCCGCACCCCTCCTACCCCTGCACCACCCACGATTCCTAGCAACCTACATGTCCCAAGCACACAAACACCTGCACATTCTCACAGAGCCACAGACACGGGCAGCACACAAACACCCAAACCAAGGTCTAGATGTGCACACAAGCAAGCGCAGGGGACGGATACCACACTCACAGGGGCTGGTTTGCAGACACACACACAGTCATCCACAACCACTCCGCAGTCCTCCGAAAGCTCACCCTCCCAGCCCCCTTCCCTTGCCTCACCTGCAACCCCATCTCCCCAGAAGCTCTTCCTCTGTGACCTTGGCCTCTTCCCCACCGACCCAGCAGATCCTGATTACAAGGGGAAGAGGAAGTCCCCACACACAGAGGGGAGTGCCCCTCACACCCGGACACCCTCCCCCAGGCGCAGTCAGACTGAAACCCCCACCCGCAAGTCCCCCCGGAGCCAGAAGAGCAAGACACCCCCGCCACCACGCAGCTCCAAGGCAAAGTCTCTGTCCTCCATCCCCCAGGCCATCACTCCAGAGGTTCCCCCGCCACACCCTGCCCCTGGTTCCCCCACCCACAGATACACCATCCACAAAATGCTAAGGCCCTCCCCCCCTCACTTGCTCCTCCACACCTGGTCAGACGGTTAGTGTCACTGATGTGGGGACCGTGTTCCCCCCTGTACTTCCGACCTCACCTGCACCCCATTCCGTTCCCATGGATGTAGGCACTGCAGTGGAGTCCACGACCACCCCATCTGACTTGGGCACTGCAGTGGGGACCCAATCCACTCCATCTGACCTGCCCACTGGAGTTGTGCTGGCACCCACCCCATCTGACCTGTGCCCCACAGTTGTGACTGCACCCACCACTTCAGTCAGCTCCACTGCAGTTGCAAGTGTCTCGCCTGCATCCACCACCTCTTCACTGCCTCCTTCTGCTGCGCCCTGATCCTGTCCCTGCGGTGCCTGGCCTGCCCCCATGTATGCCCCTCCGAGGGGATGACCCCGGTCCTTAGCAGTACAGGCAAGCAATGTGTGATAGTTGTCACTTTAGTTCACTCCTTGGCATTTGGACATGGACTTGCCATTGGCCTTTTGTTTGAACGGGCGTTTAACTTTTAATATGCTGAATAAAGCTTTTTTCTTTATCCCTGTGAACTTGATTTAGCTGTACATTATGTTGATGATGTTTAACATGCCCTTTCACCTGTAATGCTTGGTTTCCAATGTTGAATACTGATGTGTTGATGTGAGGTACTCCATGTGGTCCATGAGATATGTATCCTATTGCGGTCGGTACCCATGTCATCCTTTGCAGCTACCTGGGTGTGTCATGATCAACTATTTGTGGACATCTCTGTGAACATTTAATTTGCATGGTCACATCTCTGGCTTGCACCCATGCACATATGATGTGCTTCCCATTGTCCAATTTGTCAATTTCACAGACTTTGTGCTCATCAACACTGGACCTACAGGTGTGGGCATCACTGGTATAGGAGCAACTGGGTACTCTGTGCAACATGCTAGACATATGTTTTGAGTATGTGCAGATGACTTAGGAGAGACTCACGTACACAGGCTGTTGTGACCAGAGCCTTCATTGTGTGGTAACTGATGGCTGACTGACCAAGTGTTCTGCTGACATGAGTGAGACGTGCTGTGAATATGTTTGGCACAGCTGGGCTTCCACAGGAGTTGGGTCCCCTCAAGTAAGTGTGTTGTTCCGTGACATAGCCTGGGCCCATGGTGTGTGTTGTATGAGCATGTGTGTCTGTCCACATCACTTTTCATACACAGGCAGTGTACCCTTGATATGTTCCTGTTGTTGATGCTTGCTGAGTGGTAATGTGTTCATCCTACTACTTTGCCATGGGCTACCAGATGTGTGGGTGTATGACACACTACTGTTAATTGTTGTATCATCATTGGGATTTGTCAATTCTGAGTGGTGATAATGTTGTCAGACACAGATGGGACACAGTCAGGGTTCCCCAAGGCACTTGTTTTTATTCGCAATATCATGTAGTTGTCCATAGGTGGTACCTTTCAGTGATTGAGACATGTGTATGTGTGTGTGACTGCTCCCACTTGTCGGGTTCATGGCTGCAATGTTGGCAGGTGTCAGTATGTGTGCCTTGTGGTTCTCCTTGGCTTCTGCATTGTCCTGGGACTGTGGCAGGTATTCTGAAGGTTACGTGAGCTTTGACGTCATGGCCATGTACCGCATACTGTGCAGTATGTCTGTTATTCCCCAGGGTTGTAAACTGTCCTTGTGTGATGAGTCTGTGCACCTTAGTTCCTCCCAACATTCCTGTGTTTGTCATGGGTGCATGTGTAATGTCACCTGTCCATGTGGGCTTCACAGATGCACATTGTTGCAGTTCAGGGTGTGTGGTGTTGAGGGTGGACTGATGTAAATGTTTGCATGGATGGTCCCCTAGCTCCCGTTTGTCTCTGGATGAGGGGCCATGCTGAGTGGTTTGTGTTTGTGTATGTGTGATGTACGTTTGTGGCACAGGACACATGTCTGGGTTTCCCAGTTTGTACGACATCTGCCTTTGTCATCACAGTGGAGGTGTCATGCATGCTTGTGTCACCCCAATGTCTGGTCCCTGGGGGTAGTGCTGTTGTGTGTCAGTCTCTTGCTGTGTTAGTAGGTGTTCATTCAAGCTTGTGTCACATGTGTCTGTTGTGCTCCCTCTCTTCTCCCAATTCCTGATTGCCCACTAAGGATGTCCCAATGATGGTTTACTTTTGTATGGCACTGTGTCCACATCTGTGTCACTGTGGTTCAGCCCCCCTCACGTGTGTTTATTTGCCTGGGGATACTGTGACACACACATGTTGTGTCAGATGTGCAGTGTGAGGTTGCCTGTTTGTGTTTGTGCATCTGCATCAGTGCTTTGTTATTGCTGTTGTGGGCCATTGTCTGGATGCTGTTTCTGTGATTTTCCCTGCTGTCCCTGTGAGTCATATCACATCATTGTGCACATTCATCCTGGTTGTTAGATGCCATTGCTGGCATGGAATGTGAGTTTGTGAGCTGACACCTACAGTCTACACAGGTTGTTTTGATTAGTGTGTCTATTTTTGAGATGTGTGTATGCTTTGTGATGGTCACTTCTGCTCCTTGTGTCATTGTACACTGTATGCATCGTCAGCCCCATGTGTGGTGCCTGTCTGCACATGGCCAAGAGTGTGTTATGTTTTCACAGCACTGTTAGCCTCACCACATCTCTGTGGGAATGGGACACAACCACTACTTCACCCCAGAAGTGTTTAATGTGTTGGGAGCAGGGATCATACATGCTGTTTGTTATTTGCAGCTTTGACCATGATGACACTTACCTTTTGGTCACTGTGATGAGGGGGGTTTAGTCCCCATCACCGCAATGCTCAACATCTGCTGCAGTTTGGAAGCCCACACTTAACTTTTGTTCTACACAGTGAGGGGGTGTTCTTTTTACATTGACACAGTGCTATGGTGATGCTTGCCTTGTGTAGGGCACACTCATTTGTTGGTCACACATGTGCTGTTAGATACATTAGTTACTTTGTATGTTCGAAGTCATAATCACTGTTGTGGGCATTTGTCACAGACTACACACTGTTGTCATGATGTTAGGAGGGATGTATTTTGCTGACAGACCTAATATTGGAGTATGATGGATGTGTGGCACATCACCCATCCTATGAGTGAGGGTGGCAGCAGTGATGGGCAACAGGTCCCCTATGGATGGGGGTGGCAGAAGTGATGGGCACCAGGTCCCCTATGAGTGGGGGTGGCAGGGGTGATGGGCAATAGGTCCCCTATGGCTTTGGGTGGGAGTAGTGATGGGCACCAGGTCCTCTATGAGTGGGGGTGGCAGGGGTGATGGGCAACAGGTCCCCTATGGATGGCGGTGGCAGGGGTGATGTGCAACATAAGCCCTATGAGTGGGGGTGGCAGTAGTGCTGGGTAACAGGTCCCCTATGGCTGGGGGTGGCAGAAGTGATGGGCACCAGGTCCCCTATGAGTGGGGGTGGCAGGGGTGATGGGCAACAGGTCCCCTATGGATGGGGTTGGCAGGAGTGCTGGGCAACATAAGCCCTATGAGTGGGGGTGGCAGTAGTGCTGGGCAACAGGTCCCCTATGGCTGGGGGTGGCAGTAGTGATGGGCACCAGGTCCCCTATGAGTGGGGGTGGCAGGGGTGATGGGCAACAGGTCACCTATGGCTGGGTGTGGCAGTAGTGATGGGCACCAGGTCCCCTATGAGTAGGGGGTGGCAGAGGTATTGGGCAACAGGTCCCCTATGGCTGGGGGTGGCAGTAGTGATGGGCAACAGGTCCCTTATGAGTGGGGGTGGCAGTAGTGATGGGCACCAGGTGCCCTGTGAGTGGGGGTGGCAGGGGTGATGGGCAACAGGTCCCTTATGGATTGGGGTGGCGGGAGTGCTGGGCAACATAAGCCCTATGAGTGGGGGTGGCAGTAGTGCTGGGCAACAGGTCCCCTATGGCTGGGGGTGGCAGTAGTGATGGGCACCAGGTCCCCTATGAGTGGGGGTGGCAGGTGTGATGGGCAACAGTCCCCTGTGGCTGGAGGTGGCAGTATTGATGAGCACCAGGTCCCCTATGAGTGGGGTTGGCAGGGGTGATGGGCAACAGGTCCCCTATGGGTGGGGGTGGCAGGGGTGATGGGCAAAGGTCCCCTATGAATGGGGGTGGCAGGAGTGCTGGGCAACATAAGCCCTATGAGTGGGGGTGGCAGTAGTGATGGGCAACAGGTCCCCTATGGCTGGGGGTGGCAGTAGTGATGGGCACCAGGTCCCCTATGGATGGGGGTGGCAGGAGTGCTGGGCAACATAAGCCCTATGAGTGGGGGTGGCAGGGGTGATGGGCAACAGGTCACCTATGGCTGGGGGTGGCAGTAGTGATGGGCACCAGGTCCCCTATGAGTGGGGGTGGCAGGGGTGATGGGCAACAGGTCCCTTATGGCTGGGGGTGGCAGTGGTGATGGGCACCAGGTCCCCTATGAGTGGGGGTGGCAGGGGTGATGGGCAACAGGTCCCCTATGGGTGGGGGTGGCAGTAGTGATGGGCAACATATGCCCTATGGCTGGGGGTGGTAGGGGGTGATGGGCAACATAAGCCCTATTGGTGGGGGTGTTAGTGGTGCTGGCCATGCAACCCCTATGGTGGCCTGTTGTTAGTGGCCAGGATGTGGATCCCCTGTGTGTGTGTGACATTTTGCGGGTACGTGTCGTTTGTTTGTGTGGTAGGTGTCTGACTTACCGCCTGCGCCGTCGGCGTCGGTTCCTGATCCGGTCATAGATGTAGAGTACTGGTATGACCTGCGCGATGGGATTCATGATGTGTTCGGGTCGTACACGTTGCTTGTTGCTCCGTCTGGTACCCGCTGCAAGATGGTCCGTCTCGTAGCCGTGGATTGAGTTGTGGCGCGAATCGTAGCTGATATGCTTGTTTTCCGGATGCTGTGACGTGGCGACCCGTCTGGCGCGTAGGAAGTACGCATCGTACTTGTCAGGCCGGAAACTGCTATGGATACTGCTTCCGGGCAACTCTGTTTGGCGTTCGGAGTTAAGGCACGGACGGAGAATGGAGCTTGAATCACAGCCTACGTGTCGGTCGTGTTTTTGGCAGTTATGCGCATCGTACTTACTCTACAGGACGGACCGGCTACGGGTACGTGTCTGTCGCACGGTAAGGCTACGGACAGCTCTCGGAGAGCTGTCCGACCCGGGATCGGAATCAACCCCAAAGAGGTAAAAACAGAGCATTAACATGCAAGGTAAAAAGGAGAAATAAATATATACCTATTTAGTGGCTGATTTGTACAAAGTGATACCAGAAAACCTGGATTTATTGCGGCTTCCCCTCTTAAATAAATTGTGTGATCTTAGGCAAATATTTCTTATCACCGATCCTCCCTTTTCTTCACTTTCAGGCTGCCAGAGGTCTTCAGCCCCTTTATCGAGCTGTGGGTCAGCCTTAACCTTAACAGGGAGTAAGATTAAGTTTGTTTGTATGGTTAGTAATGTTTTTTTCAGGATCACAAAAACAAGTCTCAGTACTAGTACTCATCCCACAACTACAACAATGTGAAGTTTACCCTTTCGAAAATTAGAGATATGATGTGAGTGATGCTGTATGGCCAGTAATGCATATATAACATTACATGCACATGCTCACAACTGTATTACTGTCAAAGGCAATTCTTGTAAGACATAAAGAGGATTTCTCCATGCACATAATTGTTAAAAGAGCTGCAGCATCTGTCCTTTCTAATTGTTGGATTGTCCAATTCCCTGTTATCCAATTGCATAAATGGAAGCAATGTATTTGACGTCAACGTTTTTTTATTTTTTATTCTCATTTGCGGGCAACAATATTAGAAAAGACTGTCCTTCACACCCATACTTTCATATTATCATATTTTTTGGCATACATTTATTGAGAATTTTATACACAAGAAATTAGGATGCCATTATTTGATTGGTTTTAATTGTTTATTTTGAGTTATAGTATAGCATAAGCTACTGCTTAGATTGTGGCCTTGTTCCTTATAAGTGCAAATGCCTGAAAAGAGTCCAATGAGTGTCCACTTTCATCCGGTCAGATGGCCTGCCTGTAGAACAGGATTAATGTTTTAAAGCAGCATTTCAGAGACAGATTTTGTGTTCCCTTGTTTTGCTATTGACACTTTTGGTCAGTGGCGGCTCGCCGGGGGAGTGCTGCAGGCCAATGGGGTGGGGCGAGGGAGGGGCAGGGTAGGGGGGTAGTGGACTTCGACATACGACGAACAGGATAAGGTAAGTAATTACATAAATAAAACTATTTACCTTGCACTCGCTGCATCGCCGAGTATGCTGGCAGGTACACCAGGCTCTATCCAGGCCTTTCTGAGGGTCCTTGGCCCATTTTTTCATAAAAGTTACCGTGGTGGGATCCACCTCTGGCATCTCCGTGACCTTCCTCACTAGGTCAGACCTAGGACATTCAGAGCCCAACTTGGCGAGCACATTCTTGTCAAAACCTTTCCTGCTGTGTTCCTGAAAGCAGTCAGCAACTTCTTGGGGAGTGGTCCAGCTAGAGGACCAAGGGTAGACGAAATCCCCCGGATTGAAGGTCAGCACCTTAGGGGTCTTGGAAAGTGACCAGTAGAAGCACCCAGAGCGCTTGCTTTTGCTAAGACAGGAGCATCTTCCTCATCGCTATCACTGGGGTCAGTGGACGAAGAGTCCGAATCTGTCAGGCAAGAAGGATTAACAGAGTCATCCACCTCACCGGGTTGAGTGGTGCTATAACCATGGTCCTCCCTGACTGTTGTAGACAGCTTCTCGAATGCCTCTGTATGAGCCCACCTTTTGCCTCACCTTTCCCTTACTAGGCTTGCCAAGAGGGACCTGTAAATCTCCTGTAGGTGAGGGGGGGGGGCAACCCTGCTGACAGGCTAAGCCCTTAAACTGGTGAGTGAGGGTGCCCAGAGCCCTGGCCAGGGGCTTGTCAACAGTTAACTGGACACTAATATCCAGGGCATCAACCAGGTTCTTCTCTAAGGAGGACTCCATCTCATCCTGATAATAATCCTCATGCTCAAAAGGCTCGTACTGGGCCATAACTCACACTTTAAGGGGTCATGCAGGCAGCAAAGTGCCACAATCAGGGTAGACGTGGGCTACAGTCAGAGGGTGTGTAGAACCCCATCAGGCGAATACTTATGGAAATAGAACGCGGAGGGTTGCATGCAGAGCACTCTAGGCAGAGCCAATGCAACATTTTACAACCCTGGACACACTCAGATGCACCAGGGTGTGAAGGAAGCCAATAACTGCTAATGCGGGCACAAAAGGGCTGAAATCTCAAAAGTATGGACCACTAGTGGAGAGACGCGCCACTGGATGCTTCAAGTTCCTTTGCTGCTGCATTCAAATGAAGCATGGTCACTTCGCAGATATGTGCACGCGTGTGCCCTGCCCCGAAGGGCTTGAAATGAGCCTGCAGCCGTCGGAGCTGACAGCCGCAACCTGCTTCCACTCCCGCTCCACACAAAATGAGCCTGCGGTGGAGACCACTGGGCTGGGAGGTAGACGCGCTCCCCCAAAAAAGGAAGCAATAAGGGTTACTCAGAGGGGCGAAGTCACACTCCTCTCAATCAGGCAAGCATTGACCTATCATGTATTCTGTGAGGTCGCTGGCAGAGCCTCCTGAGGTGGAGGCTCCGACCTCTTAGTAAACAGCAATTTAAACCACATTGTAATCATGCATGGCATAAGTGCAGCGCGGTTGTCGCACCCCAAGAGGAAGGCGTATACTCACCCTGCAACAGTCAGCAAACCAATTATTATAAAGTATAAAATATAAAAAGTTATTTGCACTTAACTGTCTGCGAAGCAACAAAGAAAGAGAATTCTAAAATGGAAGTTCCTGATCTGAAAGGCCGGGTTATCAGGGATTGGTGCATATGACTACATCATGGGTTATGTAATTTTTAGGTCGAGCCTAGCGCAGCGGGCATGCGTTGCACTAGGAGAGGGCCTTGTGGAATCACTCCAGACTTCCAAGAGACTTCTCTGTCTGGGTCGGCCTCCTCCCACACTTTCCATTGGCCTTTGCGTGTGGCTTTCAATAATGAAAGCAACCAAATGGCCAAAGACGGGTGCATGTCCCGCCTTTCCTCTAAACTTTCACTCCCATGGCCTTGGGGTCTTGAGAGCGAGCAGCGGCGCGCATTGTGCCAGCTGCATTCCTCCATTATCGTTATCTTGGCTCATGTTACTAATTAAACAAAGCACAGTCGCTTTCGCGGCCGCGCTTGTTTAAACTTAGTTTTTCTCCCTCTTTGATGCTTAGAGCTCCTGCCAGTTTAAAAGGCCCCTTTAAACAAAATAAACACTAAAACTTTTAATGTTAGGGTAGGCGCCTTAATGTAGTCATTTTGCCTCATATCGCTTCTAAACTTTTGATGTAACTATTGTTCTCCATTAGTATGTACACACTATTAAGGGTTCGGTGACTGATATTAAAATCCCAACGCCAATTTTTGTAATTATGTTTTTGCATTAGTGGAACGGCCGCCTTTCTTAATAGACCAACGTTTAAGTTTAAAATTGTGAGGTACCAAGGTGTCTTCGTTTAACAGGGCTATACCTCTCAACTCTGACATGTGGCAGTAAGCTTACGGTTTCTTTCCTTTTCAAAATTTCTGAAATATATGAGAGAGCAAGAATGGCTCTGCCTCGCGATAAGCGCTATGGCAAGTCCAACAAAATGATGACTGCATCAGCGTTCACATACTCACGGGTCTTTTGATCAATCCCATGGTCGTTTCCAAATTAACATGGGGTGTATCGCCCTCGAATCCACCTCTCTTTGATCTCTGGTCCATGTAGAAGTTGGATATTAAACTTGACATTCTCTCTTTTGTATGGCAATGCCTAGGGAGAGGCGCCAGTGCATAAACTTTGTGACCTCTGATTTTAATTAATGTTACAGGAGACAATGTACAATGCTTAATTAATTATGACCTCTGGTTGTGATTAACGCCCCAGTGGCCATGATTTAATGTAGTGCTGGTTCTCATTTTGAAGAATTATTAATGTTTTATTTTATTTAAGATTTTTGTAAAGCATCACATAACAAATTGCAGTGGCTTCTGAACGTTGTGGGAGATAATATATGAAGATGGTGACTGGATTGAATTGGGTAGACTAAAGTATGCAGTAATAATACAAACTGCAAGGTGGCTGGGTTAAATTCTGGTGCACGCCTATGTGTACAGTATTAACCCCTTCGCTGCTAGGCCTTTTCCCCCCTGTGCTAAGCCATTTTTGGGCTATTTGCGGTAGTGCGCGCTTAGGCCCCTGTAACATTTTGACCACATAAGGTATCCACGCCAAATTTGCGTCCTTTTCTTCCAACATTATGGGGATTCTAAAGGCAACCAGGGTTTGTGGATTCCCCTGGAGGGGTCCCAGAAATTAGCACAAATACAGCAATTTTATTTTTGTGTGGAAAAATGGGAAAAACGGGCTGCAAATGAAAGTGTCTGGGTTATTCTCTGCAAATGGTATCAAAAAAGGGTTTGTGGGGCTGAAATCACAATTTTCGCAGCTTTTAGGGAGTGACAGACTTTTGTCAGAAAACCAAAATGTTTTATACAGTTTTGGCATTTTTCTGGGACATAGCCTATTTTTGCTATTTTTTGTGCTTTCAACCTCCTTCCAGTTAATGGTAGAAATGGGTATGAAAGCAATAATGGATTCTGGAAGGTATACATTTTAGAAAAGTAGATAAAATTCTGAATTCAGCAAGGGGTCATATTTGTAGATCCATCAATGTTTCTTTATAGAAACTAACAGGTAAATATAGGAAAAATTGAAAATTAGTTGAAAAAAACAGCCTTTTGTGTCAACGTTTTTACCTGTAACTTCTTCCAATTATGACAGCTCTTTGAAAACAATATACCGTTACATCCGCTGGACTTTCCTGGTTGTGGGGATACATAGGACTTGTAGGTTCACCAAGAACCCAACAAACCAAGAGTCAAAAACTGAGCAGCAATTTGCAATGTTTTTTTATTATGTTCCGGGTATATAGCAATTATTGTGGGAAAATGTATACATGGAAAAATCGGTATGAGAGACACCTATGTGTTTCTGAAATGGGAACAAATTATAGAGTTTATTAACAGTACATATTTGCACATTTTCGAAATTGGGAATACTCATACTAGCATGAGAATTATCGGTCATTTTTCAAAATGACTTCTTTTTTACACAAAGTCTTTCATTTGGAAGGCAGAAATGCATCAAAAATCAATAGGTAATAACAGTTGATTTACAAATCTGAATTACCCCAAGTCTTACGAGAAAAATGGTACCTCACTTGTGTGGGTCGGCCTAGTGCCAACGACAGGAAACGGCGCAAAACGCAACGTGGTCACACCTCAATTTCGCAGTGAAAAATGACCCTTTTTTGGCAAAGTGCCTAGCTGTAGTTTTTGAACCCTAGCTCTGCGGGCACCTTGGGAAACCTAGCAAACCTATAAATTTTTTAAAACTAGACACCCAGGGGATTTCAGGATGGGGTGACTTGACTGCCTCCCACCAGGGTCTGTTACCCAGAATCCCTTGCAAACCTAAAAAATTGTCAAAAAAACACACATTTTCCCCAATTTCTGTGGTGGAAAGTTCTGGAATCTGCGTGGATCCACAAATTTCCACCTACCCCGCGTTCCCCAAAGTCTTACGAGAAAAATGGTACCTCACTTGTGCTGGTCGGCCTGGTGCCCGCGACAGGAAACGGCGCAAAACGCAACGTGGTCACACCTCAATGTCGCAGTGAAAAATGACCCTTTTTTGGCAAAGTGCCTAGCTGTAGTTTTTGAACACTAGCTCTGCTGGCACCTAGGGAAACGTAGCAAACCTATAAATTTTTGAAAACTAGACATCCATGGGAATTCAGGATGGGGTGACTTGACTGCCTCCCACCAGGGTCTGTTACCCAGAATCCCTTGCAAACCTAAAAAAGTGTCCAAAAAAACACATTTTCCCCACATTTCTGTGGTGGAAAGTTCTGGAATCTGCGTGGATCCACAAATTTCCACCTACCCCGCATTCCCCAAAGTCTTACGAGAAAAATGGTACCTCACTTGTGCGGGTCGGCCTAGTGCCCGCGACAGGAAATGCCTCAAAACGCGACATGGTCACACCTCAATGTCGCAGTGAAAAATGACCCTTTTTTGGCAAAGTGCCTAGCTGTAGTTTTTGAACCATAGGTCTGTCGGGACCTAGGGAAACCTAGCAAATCTATATATTTTTGAAAACTAGACACCCAGGGGAATGCGGGATGGGGTGACTTGACGGCCTCCCACCAGGGTCTGTTACCCAGAATCCCTTGCGAACCTAAAAAATTGTCCAAAACAACACATTTTCCCCACATTTCTGTGGTGGAAAGTTCTGGAATCTGCATGGATCGACAAATTTCTACCCACCCCACGTTCCACAAAGTCTTACGAGAAAAATGGTACCTCACTTGTGCGGGTCGGCCTAGTGCCCACGACAGGAAATGGCACAAAACGCAATGTGGTCACACCTCAATTTCGTAGTGAAAAATGACCCTTTTTTGGCAAAGTGCCTAGCTGTAGTTTTTTAACCCTAGCTCTGTGGGCACCTTGGGAAACCTAGCAAACCTATACATTCTTTAAAACTAGACACCCAGAGGAATCCAGGATGGGGTGACTTGACTGCCTCCCACCAGGGTCTGTTACCCAGAATCCCTTGCAAATCTAAAAATTGTCAAAAAACCACATTTTCCCCACATTTCTGTGGTGGAAAGTTCCGTAATCTGCGTGGATCCACAAATTTCCACCCACCCCGTGTTCTTCAAAGTCGTACGAGAAAAATGGTACCTCACTTGTGCGGGTCGGCCTAGTGCCTGCGACAGGAAACGGTGCAAAACGCAACGTGGTCACACCTCAATTTTGCAGTGAAAAATGACCCTTTTTTGGCAAAGTGCCTAGCTGTAGTTTTTGAACCCTAACTCTGCGGGCACCTTGGGAAACCTAGCAAACCTATACATTTCTGAAAACTAGACATCCAGGGGAATCCAGGATGGGAAGAGTTGACTGCCTCCCACCAGGGTCTGTTACCCAGAATCCCTTGCAAACCTAAACAATTCTCCCAAAAAACACATTTTTCCCACATTTCTGTGGTGGAAAGTTCCGGAATCTGCGTGGATCCACAAATTTCCACCCACCCCGCGTTCCCCAAAGTCTTACGAGTAAAATGGTACCTCACTTGTGCGGGTCGGCCTAGTGCCCGCAACAGGAAACGGTGCAAAACGCAACATGGTCACACCTCAATTTTGCAGTGAAAAATGACACTTTTTTGGCAAAGTGCCTAGCTGTAGTTTGTGAACCCTAGCTCTGCCGGCACCTAAGGAAACCTTCCAAACTTATACATTTCTGGAAACTAGACACCCAGGGGCTTCCAGGGAGGTATGACTTGCGTGGATCCCCCAACGTTTCCTTACCCAGAATCCCCTGCAAACCTCAATTTTAGCTGAAAAAATCAAATTTTTCACACATTTTTGTGTGGGAAAGTTGTGGCATCATCGGGCTCACACAAATTTACCACCACCCAGCGTTCCCCCAGGTCTCCCGGTAAAAATGGTGCCTCACTTGTGTGGGAGGCCCAAGTACCCGCGACAGGCAAGGGCCCAAAACTTAGTGAGGCGACATCAAAATTGCCTATCTCAAAACCACCTGGTTTTGCAAGGGGGGTCACCTGGGTTTTTGGCCCGGTGCTCGGCGGCCATCTAGGGAAATGTGAGAAGTTGGACTGGCATATGCTGTCCACTAGTTAGAAGGAGAAGGACCTGAAAGCAGAGGGGACATAGTCTGGGTCACGGCACAGTGAGCAGGGGGCTCAGGAGAAAGAGCCCTTCAATGTTGGGTGCTTCCAGGTGGAAGAGGTGTAGCTTGGATCATCAGCCACGGGGTCCAGGAGGCGTCAAGGAAGGCCAGCTTCTGGAGTGCGACTGACCCACAAAGGATGAGGGTCGCTGCGGTGTTAGTGTCCGGATTGGATCCACTAAGCCTTGGCACCCGCAATCCACGCAAGAATCACAAAACAGCTACTGGTGCAGGCCCACAAGGTCTGAGCAAGGTCTCCAGCGAGGAGACTGAAGAGCAGGCCTGGAGCAACCAGGGGAACTCTTGGAAGTGAAGATTGACCTCCGCCAGGGCCCACCAGTTGAGAGACAAGGGACTGCAGGAGGCAGCAATTTGGCGTGCGTAAAGATGCGCCCACGGGTCGCCGGAGCGGGCTAGGGTGTCGATCTTTGGCACAGATGATGCTGAGAGGTTGGCTCAATAATGGGCCAAAGCACAACTTCCCCACTCGTTGGGGTCGGGTGCTGTGCAAGAGGTTGCCGGTGTCCTGGGGAATTGTGGATTTCGGCACCCATGGGGTCCACGGTGCTGAGCTTTGCTGTGCACACTCACTGGCCTCTGGGATGCTTGGAAACCCACCTCAAGGTAGGAAAGAGTCGTCGATGTCCGTAGGAGCAGCGAGGTTCCAACCGGGTCACTTGCAGTGTTTCAGGTGCCTGCCAAGCAGGGGGGTAACTCTTTTACCCCAAGGGAGATTTCTTCATTCAGCTGTGCGGCAGCAAGTCGAAGTTCAAGTCTGTGAAGTCCAAGAATAATCTGAGGCTCTGGGGACCCTGTATTCACCTTTATCCAAAGATTAGGGGAGTATCCAGATCAGAGACCACCAATGAGAGTTCAGGCGGGAAAGGGTAGCTACACCCTCTCCCCTTTGTGTGGTTTCCCACCTGGGCAGGGGACAGGATGCCCCTGAACCGGTTTGAGGCGGTGTATGCAGAAGTAGGCACTGGAGAAGCCTACGTGCAGGTCTGAAAGACATCCTATGGTGCACCCACCCAGTTCTAATCCACATAGTCTGTCTGGGGAGGTGGGAGCACCTCCCTGCAACAAGATCCCTATTGTCCAGCTGCCGTGGCTGGAGTTCTGCCCAGCAACAGGCAGCCAGAGTCGTGTGTGTGGCGGGTAGCATCCATTTTGTACTACGTGTGCACTTTTGAATTGGTGCCTAAAATCTGCCGCTTTTACCATATCGCCCCTCTAGCATGGGGGAATCATGCCCTCACTCCCATGGTTGGATTGGGGGTATGATTCCTACATGTTTGACACCAAACACGACATGGTTCTGTGCAGCCATTCTCAAGTTATCACGTTATCGCGATTACTTATAATGCGGTTAAGAGTATATGGTATGGCTGCACTACAAACAACCCAGCAATAGTTTTACGAAGGTTGCAGAGGGGCCCTACTCAGGTAGGGGTTCCCCCTCACACATATCTCAGCACCCTGCCTTGTAGGATTAGCAAGGCCTGCCTTAGGGGTGACCTATGAGGATATATGGGTTGTATTAAGTGGGATACAGGATACCTATATCCCTGTAAGGGGTGCAAGCACCACCTTACCCAGACTACAGTAGTGGTCTGGTGGTGTCAGTTTTGTGTGGCTGTCCCAGGGGTGGCACAATAAGTGCTGCAGCCCCTGGTAGGCCTCTGAGGAACCCATGCCCTGGGTACCTAGGGTACCATCTACAAGGGCTGATAGGGGGTCCTCAGTATCCAATAGGCTGGGGTCCTGGATAGCAGGATGCCAGCCAGACTAGTCAAAAACCATTCAAATACCAGGCAAAAAGTTGGGGGCAACCATATAGTCAGATTCCACCTTCCTACATAACCCACCCCCCCCCCCCCAAACGAAAGGAGATAAGGCTAACATTGTCCAGATAAGCCTTTATTTCCTGAGTGGCCATATAAGGAAGAGCCTGCACTAGCATGGTTGCTCCCTGTCTCATGGTCCACTTGGGAAATCCTACCCCAAGGGGTTTTAGAGTTTCTCCAAAGTCTAGGGGAATTACCTGTATTGGGATTTGGTACAGAAGCAGGCTGGTGGGGTGTCTGAGTCTGGAAGTGAGGCCCTATTTGGGGTTGTCTCAACCTCCTCAGGTCACTGGTCACCATGGAAGCCTTTCTGTCCATGACTGTGTCATATCTGTCCCTAAGGGTCAACCTCTGGCTGCCTACAGCTGGGGTTTGGGTCCCTCTGGTTGGAATAGTGGAGGGCACTGGAAGGTTTGGGGCAACTATGCTCCAGGTTTCCCTGAGCCCAACAAAGTCCATCTGGGGGGTGCCTGTACCTAGGGGTAAGGGGGATCCCTCAATTTGTAGAGGAATGGTCACCTGGCTAGAACTACTCTGCTGGGTGTCCCTAATCTGCTGATGAGGGGGTTCCTCTGGACAGGGATCCACTAGGGGCCCACTGACCTCCCTGACCTCTGCAGCCCTGGGCTGACTGAGGCAGGGTAGAGAGGGGCAGGATACCTGCTCCTGACTGGGTACCACCTTGGAAGGATCCCCTGCCATCAGAGCTTTGTCCAGGACAGGCCTGACCACTTCTGGGGCAGTTACTTCACAAGGGGCAGGATCAGTTCCCTTAGAAAGCTGACCCTCACCTTTAGTCTGGCGGGGGAGGACTGTTCCTCACCCCCTATGCTCTCTGTTTGGGTGGATTGATCCATTGTTTCAGGCTTCACTCCCTTTAATTCTTCCTGGGGTGGAGGTGAGGCCCTCAGGGTCCCATCCACTCTCTCAGGGATGCCTAACATTCTTGAATGGGCATTGTGGTCTACCTCAGCCCAGGCTGAGATTTCCAGGTCATTCCCCAGTAGACAATCTACAGGTAAGGTTGGGGACACTGCCACTCTCTTTGGGCCAGTGACCCCTCCCCAGCTGAGATTTACCACTGCCATGGGATGATCTGTCCTAATTCCATCAATATTGGTCACCTGGTAGCTAAACTCAGGTAAAAGCTGTTCTAGGGGCACTAATCTCTTTGTCACCATGGTGACACTAGCCCCTGTGTCCCTGTAGACCACAGCCTTCTGACCATTGATCATGGGCTCTTGTCTGTACCTGCCCAAGATATTGGGACTCACGGTAAAGTTGGCAAACCCCATGCCACCATCACAGACTAGAGTTGCTTGTGTAGGGGACCTGGTTAGGCCAGAGTCCACCTGAGTTCCCCAAGAAAGCCAAACTAAGTTTTTGGGTGCACTCCCACCACCTGGGGGATTACTACTAGTAGTAACAGGGGGTGTTGGAGCTGCAATGGGAGGAACATTTTCTTTATTGCCATTCTTTGGACAACTGGAGTCAGTTTTCCAGTGGCCAGGTTGCTTGCACACATGGCAATATGGTTTATTATTGGAAGAGGGAGGAGTTTGGGACCCACCCCCAGAATTGGGTTTTTGGGGCCATTCAGAGGACTTTTCTGTTTTATTATCCCCACCTTTCTCTTTGGGCTTTGTGGAATCTTTCTTCTGGTCACCACCTTGGTTCTTGGGTCTAATCCTGGTTCTGACCCATTTGTCTGCCTTCTTACCCAATTCTTGGGGAGAGGTCAGATCAGAGTCCACCAGGTACTGGTGTAAGAGTTGGTTCTGACAGTTATTAAGAATCTGCTCCCTCATGATGAGATTGTACAATCCTTGATAATCATTTACTTTACTGCCATTTAACCAACAATCCAGAGCCTTGGTAGCACAATCCACAAAGTCTACCCAATCTTGATTTTGTGCTTTCTGGGTATCCCTGAACTTTAACCTGTATTGATCAGTGGTTAGACCAAACCCATCTATCAAGATATAATAATCATCTGCATCCTCTTCCCTAACAGAGAGGAGCTTGTCTCTTCCTTTGTCTGCAAAGGAGAGCCATAAGATTGTTGCCCACTGCTCTACTGGGACCCTCTGAACTTTACAGGCCCTCTCAAGTTCAGTGATCCACTTATGGATGTCATCCCCTGTCTGATAGGGGGGCACAATCTTATGCAGGTTCCTATTGTCAGGAGCTTTCTCTCTAACTCTAGGGGTATTATTACTGCCACCAGGGGTCTCTAGACCCCATTTTCTTGAAGCTTTCTGAAGCTCCAGGCACTCCCTGTCTAATGCTAACTGTTCTCTTCTGAGCTGAATCTTGGCTTGCTCAAACTGGATCAATCAAAATTTCCTCTCTTGGGAGGATTCTCTTCTCTGAGAAGAGGCAGAGGTCCTTTTGGATCTCCCAGAATGGTTAGACTCCTCTGAGGGGGATCTGTTCCTTCTCTTTGGATCCACCATTCTACCATTAGGGATGGAGGGAGTGCCTCTTGGGCCATCACCTCAATTTTGTGAGTGGTCTGGTTCATCCAGGTCAAGTTCAACTTCCTCTTCCTGGTCCTCATCAGAGTCCACCACCTGGGTGTCCTCTTCTGTGGGATGCCCACTCAACCTGTCTACCCCCTCAGACACTAGAGTCTGCTTGAAGTCTGCAATGAGCAGGATTTCCCTGAGACGTTGAGTGTTGGCACCTTTGTTTGTCTTCAGTTGTCTAGTAGTGCACATCTCCCTAAGCTCAGCAAAAGAGAGGTTGTCATACTTGTTGACTGGGACCCTCTGTGGTCCTTCCAGGGCCTTATGGGCTCCTGAAACTAAAGACATTTCTAGTGTAGTGGTACTGGTGTATCTACCTACACTAGGTGTGGCCTACTGAACCCTTTCTTGAGTTGTAGTCAAGGTGTGCTAAGCCCTCTACACACAACTCCTAAGTTCAGTAGAACTTATTGTATTCTAAGCTTAAATGTATATATACCTTTAGTACCAAGTGGCTTTCACTTTATAAATTCAATTTGTTATCTGGTAAAACAATGGCAAGCTTGAATCCAACCGCTGCACACCAATGTGAGAAGTTGTCCTGGCATATGCTGTCCAATAGTTATAGGGGACACCTTGCACCAGTCCAATTCGACTCTTATTGTGATAGGTTAAAGACAACCTTTAAAGAAAGCTATCCTAGTGGTAGCTGTGGAGAGCAGCCTTCAGGCTAAGTCTTGAAGGAGTGTTAAGCTTATTGTTTTACCATAGATAACCTCTTGAATAACCAAATGAAAGAGTAGTCCACACAGGTATATATATAAAATATATGTATTTATTCTAAGAATAATCCCACTAGTCTCTTTATGAGGCTGGAGGTAAAGATACAATTCAAACAAGCATTGATAGTTAAAATAAATAGCACTGGA
Organism: Triturus cristatus; assembly: GCF_964204655.1. Taxonomy (NCBI): domain Eukaryota; kingdom Metazoa; phylum Chordata; class Amphibia; order Caudata; family Salamandridae; genus Triturus; species Triturus cristatus. The sequence goes on from NC_140583.1 coordinate 1,062,943,192, forward strand.
ATCATAGGGCCCCGGGGTGGACCAAACCATATATCAAAAAAGTGGTATAAGAACCACGACAATTCTACAGACAATGCCTAGGGCATTTAGGATCGCTGGCCCCTTGTGAAACCACCCAAGGTAGTGAGGAAGGGGACCCACGGGAGACGCGTGCAGTGGCAGAAGCTACTGTCGGGATCTCTATTAAAGCCTATGGAGAATGTCGCGGTTGAATTTTACAAGATTAAAATCACTTCTAGCAGGAGTTCAAGTTCAAGACTTTAGAGTTAAGCTTTTGAAGGGCCCACACCCACAAGAGTACCGAGGTGCCACTGTTACCTGCCCCAGGGAAGCCGGGTGCATAGGTCGTTTTCGATGTCGGGTCGCGGGCTGATTTTCAATGGCAAAACGTGAAGAACTGCTGCTAGCAAGAAGCGTCATTGATGTCGTGAAGATTGAAGATGTAGATCTGGAAGAGAAGGACCTGAAAGCAGAGGGGACAGAGTCTGGGTCACGGCACAGTGACCAGGGGGCTCAGGAGAAAGATCCCTTCAATGTCAGGTGCTTCCAGGTGGAAGAGGTGTAGCTTGGATCGTCCGCCTCGGGGTCCAGGAGGTGTCAAGGATGGCCAGCTTCTGAAAGGCGACTGTCCCACAAAGGATGAGGGTCGCTGCGGTGTTAGTGTCCGGATTGGATCCACTAAGCCTTGGCAACCGCAACCCATGCAAGAATCACAAAACAGCTACTGGTGCAGACCCACAAGGTCTGAGCAAGGTCTCCAGCAAGGAGACTGAAGAACAGGCCTGGAGCAACCAGGGGAGCTCTTGGAAGTGAAGATTGACCTCCGCCAGGGCCCACCAGTTGAGAGACAAGTGACCAGAGGAGGCAGCAATTTGGCGTGCGTAAAGATGCACCCACGGGTTGCCGGAGCAGGCTGGGGCGTCGATATTTGGCACAGATGATGCTGAGAGGTTGGCTCAATATTGGGCCAAAGCACAATTTCCCCACTTGTTGGGGTCGGGTGCTGTGCAAGAGGTGGCCGGTGTCCTGGGGTATTGAGGATCTCTTTACCCACAGGGTCCACGGTACTGAGCTTTGCTATGCACGCTCACTGGCCTCTGGGATGCTTGGAAACCCACCTCAAGGTAGGAAAGAGTCGTCGATGTCCGTAGGAGCAGCGAAGTTCCAACTGGGTCACTTGCAGTGTTTCAGGTGCCTGCCAAGCAGGGGGGTAACTCCTTTACCCCAAGGGAGATTTCTTCATTCAGCTGTGCGGCAGCAAGTCGAAGTTCAAGTCTGTGAAGTCCAAGAATAATCTGAGGCTCTGGGGACCCTGTATTCACCTTTATCCAAAGATTAGGGGAGTGTCCAGATCAGAGCCCACCAATGAGAGTTCAGGCGGGAAAGGGTGGCTACACCTTCTCCCCTTTGTGTGGTTTCCCGCCTGGGCAGGGGACAGGATGACCCTGAACCGGTTTGAGGCGGTGTATGCAGAAGTAGGCACTGGAGAAGCCTACGTGCAGGTCTGAAAGACATCCTATGGTGCACCCACCCAGTTCTAATCCACATAGTCTGTCTGGGGAGGTGGGAGCACCTCCCTGCAACAAGATCCCTATTGTCCAGCTGCCGTGGCTGGAGTTCTGCCCAGCAACAGGCAGCCAGAGTCGTGTGTGTGGCGGGTAGCATCCATTTTGTACTACGTGTGCACTTTTAAATTGGTGTCTAACATCTGCCGCTTTTACCATATCGCCCCTCTAGCAGGGGGAAATCATGCCCTCACTCCCATGGTTGGATTGGGGGTATGATTCCTACATGTTTGACACCAAACACGACATGGTTCTGTGCAGCCACTCTCAAGTTATCACGTAATCGTGATTACTTATAATGCGGTTAAGAGTATATGGTATGGCTGCACTACAAACAACCCAGCAATAGTTTTATGAAGGTTGCAGAGGGGCCCTACTCAGGTAGGGGTTCCCCCTCACACATATCTCAGCACCCTGTCTTGTAGGATTAGCAAGGCCTGCTTTAGGGGTGACCTATGAGGATATATGTGTTGTATTAAGTGGGATACAGGATACCTATATCCCTGTAAGGGGTGCAAGCACCACCTTACCCGGACTACAGTAGTGGTCTGGTGGTGTCAGTTTGTGTGGCTGTCCCAGGGCTGGCACAATAAGTGCTGCAGCCCCTGGTAGGCCTCTGAGGAACCCGTGCCCTGGGTACCTAGGGTACCATCTACAAGGGCTGATAGGGTGTCCTCAGTATCCAATTGGTTGGTACCTAGGGTACTCACATCAGTTTGGAGAGGAAGCAGATAGGTTGGGGTCCTGGATAGCAGGATCCTAGCCAGACTAGTCAAAAACCATTCAAATACCAAGCAAAAAGTTGGGGGCAACCATATAGTCAGATTCCACCTTCCTACAGGAAACCTACCAAACCCATACATTTCTAAAAACTAGACACACGGGGGCTTCCAGGGAGGTATGACTTGCGTGGATCCCCCAATGTTTCCTTACCCAGAATCCCCTGCAAACCTCAATTTTAGCTGAAAAAATCACTGCTTTCACACATTTTTGTGTGGGAAAGTTGTGGCATCACCGGGCTCACACAAATTTCCCACCACCCAGCGTTCCCCCAGGTCTCCCGGTAAAAATGGTGCCTCACTTGTGTGGGAGGACCAAGTACCCGCGACAGGCAAGGGCCCAAAACGTAGTGAGGCGACATAAAAATTGCCTATCTCAAAACCACCTGGTTTTGCAAGGGGGGGGGGTCACCTGGGTTTATGGCCCGCTGCTCGGCGGCCATCTAGGGAATCCTACCAAACCCATACATTTCTGAAATCTAGACACACAGGGGCTTCCAGAGAGGTATGGCTTGCATGGATCCCCCAACATTTCCTTACCCAGAGTCCCCTGCAAACCTCAATTTTAGCTGAAAAAATCACTTTTTTCACACATTTTTGTGTGGGAAAGTTGTGGCATCACCAGGCTCACACAAATTTCCCACCACACAGCGTTCCCCCAGGTCTCCCAGTAAAAATGGGGCCTCACTTGTGTGGGAGGCCCAAGTACCCGCGACAGGCAAGGGCCCAAAACATTTTTTGATAGGCAATGTTGATGTCGCCTCACTCCCCATACCATTCAGTGCCACATAATTACTCTACTCAAAACAACATAAAAACACTCCACATAATACCCCTCAGTGCCACATAATTACACGCCACATAATTACACTCTACTGAATGCAACATACACTCCACATAATACTACTCAATGCCCCAAAATTACTGGCCACATAATTACACTCTACTCAATGCAACGTAAAGACACTCCACATAATACCACTCAGTGCCATGTAATAACACGCCACATAATGATACTCTACTCAATGCAATATAAATACACTGCACATAATACCACTCAGTACCACATAATTACATGCCACATAATTACACTCTACTCAATGCAACATAAATACACTCCACATAATACTACTCAGTGTGACATAGTTACACACCACATAATTACACTCTAATCAATGCAACATAAATACACCCCAAATACCACTCAATACCACATAATTACTAGCCACAGAATTACACTCTACTCAATGGAACATAAATACATTCCACATAATACCACTGTGCCACATAATTACACGCCACAGAATTACACTCTACTCAATGGAACATAAATACACTCCACATAATACCACTGTGCCACATAATTACACGCCACATAATTACACTCTACTCAATACAACATAAATACACTCCACATAATAACACTGTGCCACAATTAGCAAGTTTACTAACTTCCCATCTTCTTCTGGTAATACTATCAAGGTAGTCTATCATATCTTGCCGCTTAGCTAGTACCTCAGGGCTGTCCTCCCTAAGTTCTACATTGTTTTGATTGCCTACTTGATTAAGGGAGGCTCCAAGGATTTCGGCTTCCAATTACTTAAATCTTTCTTTAAATTCTTTGTTGATTTTAGCTGAGATACTGATGATTCTACCTCTAAATAAGTGCCTTGTAAGCATCCCATATTACCTCCATTGGAGCAGAAAGATCATTCACTTCGAAAAAGGACAAGGTGTCAATCTTTAGTTGTTCAACTACTGAAACATCTTTAAGAAGGGCTTTATCAAACGTCCATCTTTTTGTTTCAGGTTGACTAGAAAATTTTAAGTCTAACCAGACCGCTGAATGATCTGATAAGTGTTCCGGGATGTGAGATACTCCACTAACATTATTTATCAGTCTAGAATCTATCAAGAAGTAATCGATTCTGGAGCGATGACTATGTTTTATGTTATGAAATGTAAATTCTGAGGGCCAATTACAGTCATATTTTTTACTCTCCAAATGTCTACAAGATTCAGGTCATCCATAAGGACTTTAATCAGGAGAAGGGTGTGGGATAGTCCTGGCCTGGAAATTGCATGTCAATCAAACCAGAAACTTAATCAAGGAGATCTTTAACACAGAAACAGGGGAGATAATCTCAGATAAGGCCAATATGGAAAAAGCGTTTGAATTATTCTTTCAAGAACTATATACTGAAGACCTAGTGGTCCCAGACTCCCAAATAAAAAATTATGTGGATAAAGATTCCTTGCAGCCTCTATCTGGAGACCAGGCCCAACAGTTAAATAGTAAGTTTACACTACTAGAAATAAAAACCACAATAAAAAATATAAAATCTAAAGGTAGTGCCGCAGGTTTAGATGCCATCCCCAACGAGTCCTACATTGCTCTTAATGACACTCTTGCCCCCATTATGGAGAAATTATTTGATAGTATTTTCTCTAACAACTCGCCAATCCCTAGCTCTTGGAATGAGGCAGCTGTCACTTTGATTTTGAAGCCCAATAAAGATTAAAAAATATTGAGTTTTATAGACCTATCGCCCTGCTGAATTATGATTACAAAATCTTTGCAAAAAATTTATCATGGAGATTGAATAACATGATGGGGCACTTAGCTCATCCTGAACAAAAGGGGTTCATTAGAGGACGTGAACTTCATGATTTAACTCATGAGTTGGTAGGAGCAATCGACATCGCCTCAGCTAAAAATCTGCCGCTCACTATTTTTGCATTTGACGCGGCCAAAGCATTCAACCGGGTGAGCTGGTCTTGCTTACACCACATAGTCCAAGCATTTGTAACCAATCTAGTTAGTTTAGAGCGAGTCACTAGACAGGGTTTCCCCCTTTCCCCTCTCCTCTTTGATCTCTACATAGAACCGCTGGCACAAAACAGCAGGGCCAGTAAGCTCTTTGCTCCATTTGAATACAGGGGATGGGTAAAAAAGCTGGCCTTGTATGCCGATGACTTGATGATTTTTACGAAAGAATCATCAGCGATTCTGCCAAAGTTGGAGCAACTTCTGATAGATTTTGGGAAGATATCAGGTTATTTAATTAACACAAAAAACTGAAATAATGTCATGGAATTTGCAATCCAGCTCGTCTTTAGTTAAGAAACAAATAAGATACTTAGGCATTCAAATTACTAAGGACATTGATAATTTGGCCCAGGTTCATTTGGAGGTAAAAAAGAAAGAGATCAGATTTTGACTGAGATCCTGGAGTAACCTCCGTTTGTCAATTCTTGGCCGATCCAATCTTGTTAAAATGTCTGTTGTGCCAAAAATTACATTTATTTTTGACACAATCCCCTTACTATTTAGCACGGCCTCCTTAAGAAAATTTGCAGTCAGACATAAATAGTTTTCTTTGGGCTGACAAAGGGCTCAGGATTGCATGGAAGAAATTACGATGTGAGAAATCAGCCGGGGGCATTGCCAGCTCTGACTTTTGTTTTTATAACTGGGTTTTCCTTTTCAAGAATACCAGATCTTTACTATTAGACTCTTCCTGCAACCCGCCTTTTCTCTTAGCCATGTCAAACAGTGTCCCTCAGGGGTGAGATGGGTTTCTCTCTAAATTTGGACATCCTAAGTATTCTAAAAAAGTCAGACTGAAGGTGTTACGATCTGCCTGTGAATTATGGTTCAAGATGAGGAAGATTTTTAGAATTCCATATTACTGTTCAAGCGCTCCTATATGGAACTCTCCAGGTACCCCTGATTGCCTTAACAACAGCTTATCAGCCCCTTTATGGGAAAATGGATGGCTTTCAGAAATGGGGCCAATTACTGCGAGATAATAAACTATTGCCATGGCATGACTTTAACTCACAAACAAACCAAAAGCTATCCAGATTTAAATTTTATCAACTGTCTGGCTGGGTTGCAAACCAGGGCAGATATGGAGTCACAAATGAAGTGCTGGAGGACAAGTTTTTGGTTCCTCTCCAACAAAGTAAAGAATTATCTAAATGGTACTGGCTTTTGATCAGAGGAGATCCACCACCATTGCCTCTGGAGGAGCCCTGGAGAAGAGAACTGCCTTCCAACGACATCACATCTTATGGGCAAGTATCTTTGTGCACTTTATGGAGAGTTGTCAAGGCTGCACCATTGAGGAGAAATCATGGGGGCGTGGCTTAACACGCGATGCGGATGGACGTGCCCGGGTAGAGCTCCTGGCTGAGCCTCCCTGTCCCGGGTCGATTATCCGGTGAAACTTATCCTAAACGGCCCGATACTGCCGGCGGACCTGCCTTGGGACCTGATGCGCGCCCTGGCTGATTTTGGGGCGGATCGGGGGTAGGACTCCGCACCGGCCCCGAGGGCGAGATTGAGGCCGCCTTGACGGAGCCGCTACTGGGACTCTGGCGACGCGAGTCCGCGGCTTCTGACAGAACACTGGGCCTTGTGTTGCGGCCTCTGGGGAAACATCGCGGGGACGCGCGGGGGCCCGTGGCCCACACGGAGAGGCCCCCCACACGACTGAGGCCTAGCTCGGAGACGCCTGGAGGCCCCCCTCCCCCCGGAGATCTGATCGGAGGCGATCGCAAGCTGAGGGAGGCCTGGGGCAACCACGTGGAAGGAGTCCTACACGCCTGAATTACCTGCCTGGGATCCTGGGAGCGGCAGGGCGGCGCCGGGGCGAGGACGGTGCCTAGCCGCTGCCACGCTGCAGTGGATGCCCTCTGGGCGCTGCCGGGACTAGCTGGCCGTCTGGAGAGGTGAGATACTCCAGCAGCAACAGACATCTTGGGACGCGCGAGGAGAAACCGAGGCTCCCCCTCCCCCCGCTCCGACCCGGCTACTCCTGAGCTGGGGCTGCTCCCCCCCTTTTCCGTGCAGGACATTGGGACCTGGAGGCGGACTTGCTCCGGGCAGGGGCTCCGCCACTAATAGGCATCGCTGCCCACATCGCCACTGCCCGCCGGCGCCGAGGGGACTGATGAAGTTGCTGGCTGGACCCCACAGACCCTCGTGGCGCAGACCCTGAGCCTCAAGCCGCTGCGGAGAGGAAGCAAATACGCGGAATGCGCGAGAGGCACGGATACGGCCACGCCATTTGAAGGGAGGCACCTGACGCCCGCCCGGCCGCCATTACGCCCTTCACTGCCGGGAACTTCTGACCCCGCGACGACCAGGACGCACTGTGCGAGGCCTGGCAGCTTACAGCTGCGGAACCCGGTGCCACACTGGGATAAGTGTGTGGAACGCCCCTCTCCCCGGAGGCGATATACGACCCGCAACGATAGCCTCGACGCCGCAGGGGGGATTCGCCACGCGGGACGGGTCTCCACCCCCCTGCGACAGGAGAGAATACCTTGCACGCACTGCCAGCCCCATGCCTGGAGGGGTGCGAACACGCACCGGATCGGGGAACGCGTCAACGAAGGGAAAGCAAGCGAAAGCGACGCCCAAGCTGGATACTGAACAAGTAGCGTCGAAGCTGGACAGTGTCCTGGCAGCCATGGAACGGATGGAAGAATTCCTCCAACAGACACGCACCTCCCTGGAGACCAGAATCGATGGCGTGGCGATAGACTTAACCCACCTCCGGGCCGATCATGAGAAGTTGCAAGCCCGCACCAAGACGCTGGAAGACACAATGGCAGCTATGGAACCAAAGGCGGCGCAAACAGACAAAAAAGTACAGGACCTCCTGAACAGAGTAGAATTCTTGGAAGACCGAGCTGAGGATGCGGAGGGACGGGCACGAATAAATAACGTCCGCCTAGTGGGCATTGCGGAGAAGTGGGAGGGAGCGGATCCGGCGCGCCGGGTGGAGGAATGGCTAAGGGAACTGCTGCCAGAAGACGCGCTCTCCCCCTATTTTGTGGTGGAGAGAGCCCATCGGTTGCCCACGAGACCGCTCCCCCCTGGCTCTAATCCTAGACCGTTTCTCCTTCGGGTCCTCAACTACAGGGACCGAGATGCCATACTGCGCGAAGCCAGGAAACTAGGGGAAATCACCATAGAAAATGCCACGGTGATGTTCTTTCCGGACTACACGGTACAAGTACAGAGGCAGAGACATTCCTTCCTGGCAGTAAAAAAGCGACTACGCGAAGCAGACCTTAAGTACTCGCTACTTTTCCCTGCCAAACTGAGAGTGGTAGCACGAGACAAGACACATTTCTTTACGAGCCCGGAGGAAGCGGAGGCCTGGCTGGATGGCGGAATGCCCGAAGCGCCGAGGAGAACGTCGGGAACTACCACCAAAGAACGGACCCGAGGGCCAAGACGACGACGTCGCCGCAGGTCGCCCACGCCACCACTGGTCAGAGAAGCGATGATTCACTCCCCGCCGGTGGACCTCATTCAGCAAGAACAGCGAGATGCCCTGCGCAAGGTGGCGGCAATCAGTAATTCCCCGGCGCCGTCACTCCATCCGGGCGCTAGCCCTGCTGTGTCCTTAACGGATGATGAGGCGATCTATGGTATCCCAGATACTCAGAGCTCGGGGGGACCCCCGGACGTCACGCCGCAAACAGTGGATCTCTTTGGCTGATGGGAACCCGGTAGCGGCCTGCCACCTGCTGCATGGCACAGACCTGCCTAAGTTCCTGCTTGGTTGCTCCGCCCTCCCTTGGAGGAGTCTTGGGCCTACCTGCGCCCACATCATCGCCGCTCCAGGGACTCGAGAATAGAGCCAGACACTGTGAGTACATTTTCTAATTATAGACACAAGACTCAATCACCCACATCGCAGGCACGCACACGTGCCCTGCGGTGCTCTCTTAGCGGTCTGCCGCCACATGAGCTGCTGGGAGAGAGGTATGCCCCCCCTGGCGCCTTTGCCCGCGCTTGACCGACACCCGGGCAGGCTGCCGTTGTGACACTGTGCGGCAGACACTGCGCGACCGCCGGACAGTAGCGGCCTCCCCACCTTACCCGGGAGGGACGCCGGGCTCTCCCAAGTCTACACCGCCTTGTTTCCTGTTGAACTATAAACCACAAGATACCCCCTAAGACTGTATAGTTTACGAGCTCACTCGAGTGTTTGGACGGCGACATGTTGTGCAGCCGACATTTTGGTATTTTTGACTTTGTTGCCATGTTGAGGCTATATGTTTTCACTTTCTTTCCTCTCCCCATGTCCTGCTGGAGATCATGGCAATGCGTGCACGGCACTAATCCTAACTATGCGGTGGGGGCGGACCACCGGAGTTGGGGGACCGTTGAGCTGGGGGCTCCACCTTGGAAGGGAGCGGGGAACACGCACACCCACGACCGCTATGGCTAGTGTACAAATCTGCACCTGGAACGTCCGGGGAATGCACACACCGGCTAGGCGCTATCACATTTACTCCTACCTAAAGCGACATATAATTAACATAGCGCTGCTCCAAGAAACACACTTGAACGGAGCTGAGGTACGGGCGCTGCACCGCAGATGGCGAGGGCAACTGTATGCCACGGACTATTCCTCATACGCTCGTGGAACACTGATATGGATCCGCCCTGGGACCCCTTGGGAAGTCACGGATGTTGTAGTAGACCGGGAGGGCAGATACACCGCTGCGCAGGGCAGGCTAGATGGACAGCACATTACACTAGTGTCCCTCTATTCCCCCAACGTCGATCAGGGCAGCTTCCTGGCGCGGCTCTCAGCGATCATGGCACCTTGGCATGCAACCTCGTGGATACTAGGGGGCGATTATAATTGCACTCTAGACATAACACTGGATCGCTCCTCCCCACCCCCAGCTTACGCCTCTACACGGGGAGCCACGAAAGCATTACTGGAGTGGGTCACACAGTGGGATCTGCACGACGTTTGGCGCACACGCAACCCGGGGACACGGACATACTCCTACTACTCAGGCGCTCATGACTTACATGTCCGCCTGGACCGGTTCATGGCATCCACTGGCCTCCTACCCCATGTGACAGATACGCATTACAAGGGCCGCACGCACTCAGACCACAACCCACACTTTATGTCCATAGCCTGGGAGCACCCGCACCCCCCGGTGCCCACATGGCGTCTACAACCTGCGCTGTTGCTAGACGCGGCTTTCCGTGATTCCTTACTCGCGCATGCTGCACAGTATTTTGAAGAAATGCAGGTACGGCATCCACTCCCCAGGTGGAGTGGGACGCCTTCAAGGTAGTGCTCCGAGGACACTGTCTACACGCGCAGGGCCACGTGAGGCACCAACTGGAGAGGGACCTAACTAGGTTGGAGTCTGACTTACTCGCAAGGAAGGAGGGGGCTGTGGACGGTGATGAGGACCCACTGCACGAAGCCCACACGGAACATGCGCGCCTGTTAGAGCGACTCCGAAATGTCAATTATGCCGCACACTCAGCGAGAACGCACCACCTCAGCGACAGGCCTGGCAAACTTTTAGTTTGGCTGATCTCTCAAGAAGCCCGCTCAGCCCCAGTGGCGGCCATACGGGCGGAGGGGGGGATCTAGTATACACGCAGCGGCGCATACACGACACCTTCATCGCCCATTATGAAGCATTATATCGCTCCCGCCTACCGGTCCCTTACCCTGATATAACCGCCTATCTCTCCCCCCTGCAAATGCCACAACTGACCATTGCGCAGCAGGATGAGTTGGGAGCCCCGCTCGCGTCGGACGAGCTCCGAGAAGCTATCTTTAACCTGTCAAATGGCAAAACCCCGGGCCCGGACGGGCTACCAGCTGAGCTTTACAAAGCAGGTGCGGATATCCTCGTCCCGGAGCTACTGAGAATGTATAATGCGGCAGCGGAAGACGCCGCCTTACCCCCAACGTTAAACGAGGCCACGCTGATCTCTATTCTTAAACCAGACAAGGATAGCACACAGGTGGGCTCTTACCGCCCTTTGGCGCTGCTAAATACGGATTACAAGATACTGGCTTCTGCATTAGCCAGGAGACTGGCCCCCCATGTGCCCACCCTGGTGCACCGGGACCAAAATGGCTTTGTCCCCACACGCCACACTTCCTACAATATCCAACGCCTCTTTCGGGTGCAGGAATACGCCACACAGCAATGGCCCAGAGCGGGATGCCTGATACTGGACCTGGAGAAGGCCTTCGACTCGGTCGAGTGGCCGTACCTGAGCGCAGTCACGGAGAAGTACCAACTAGGGGGAGGGTACAGAGCCATGGTCGACCTGCTTTATGACAGACCGACAGTCCGAGTCCGCACGGGCCACCTCCTCTCAGCCGCCATCCGGGTGCGCAGAGGCACTCGACAAGGCTGCCCACTGTCGCCATTGTTGTTTTCCCTGGCCATGGAACCCCTGGCCGCGACTCTCAGGACGCGTGGGCTGGAGTGGGGAATCCCATTGGCGGACGGTCAGGCATGCGGTGTCATTGTACGCGGATGACTTATTGCTATACATCAGGGACATGACTGCAATCCCCGCCTCCCTCACTGACATTTTCCGCACCTTTGAGGAGGTGTCGGGCCTGAGAGTCAATTGGTCCAAGTCGGGAGCCTACCCCTTTAGCCCGGACACGCCTGAATGTGACATCCGTCTGGGAGGGGACAGACTGCAGTGGTACCCCACCACCTTCCGCTACTTGGGGATAAGAATATACAGAGCCCCAGCAGACGTCTTGGAGGGAAACCTCCTCCGAGCGATAGCTTCTATCCGAGCACAAATTGGCTTCTGGAACACCTTGCCCCTGAATGTGCCTAGCCGCGTAGGGTTGACCAAGATGATTGTGCTGCCTCGACTACTCTATTACTTTGCAAACATGCCCATGTATGTTCCCACCAAGCTATTCCGTGAGTTAGAGGTGCTGTTGCGCAGCCTCATCTGGAACAAGGGGAGACCGTGCGTAGCGCTGACCAAATTGTACATGCCCACGGACTCGGGGGGCTTGGCAGTCCCTAATATGGAACTATACTACCTCGCGGCGCAGATGCAATGGGTAGCGGGATGGTTGAGTGGCAAACAACTCGAGGATACCGCCTCGAACACAGCTGCCTGGACACGTACGCAAATAAATACGCTGTTCCACCCGATAACCCGCGCGCTATGGCCCTCCCAGATATACCTGGCGGTGGCGCGTCGGTGTTTCCTGCGGTGCCTTCGCCTCACACGCGCAACTACGCCATATGCCCCGATCTTACCGCTCTTAGGCACACCTGGCCCGACGGGGCCGCTCACGGAAGCCCACTTGGCTAGCTGGGAGCGCGCGGGGGTAGACACGCTGAGTGACCTATACGCAGATGGTGGCTTGCTCACCTTCGCGAACCTGGCTGCTGACACTGCTCTTCCGGCGGGACAGTTCCTACTGCATGCGTCCCTCTTGCGCACGCTCACTACTTCCTGGGGCGACATTGCCGTAGAACTCCCGACGCACAGTTTCATACAATACCTGCATGATATGGGCAATGGCTCGCACATTATACACTGGCTAGCGCAGGCACTGCAGGCACACTCGCAACCATCCACGTCACCACTGCGGGAACGCTGGGCGACGGACAGGGGAGGAGACTGGACAGACAAAGAATGGGCATTGATCCTGGCCGGCCCGACCAACATCCCACGCAACCCCCGCTTTAAAATAATACAATACTACATACTGCAGCGCGCATACCTCACGCCCGATAAGATAAATAGATACTTCTCGCGGACGGATGCAGCTTGCCAGCGCTGCTTGCTACCGGGAGCGGACCTCCTACATATGTTGTGGCACTGCCCTGATGTACAGGTGTATTGGGGTGATGTATTGACACTACTCGCGCGCGACACTGACGGGCAACTACCGCACACATGGGAAGCATGCATCTTAGGATTGTATAAGCGCACAAAAAACAACAAAGTACAGGCACGCTTCTGGGACATGGGCGTTATAACGGCCAAGCGCTTGCTCACCAAACACTGGAAGGCCACGGCCCCCCCACATGTTAGACATTGGAAAGCCTCCTTCGTTAACTGGGCGCAAGCGGAGAGTGCGGTGCTCCTTCGCGAGGAAACCGCGGGGCTCCGGAAGTTCCCCATCGCCCAGCCTTGGGATAACCTCCTCAAAGCATTTCAGGAGGCCTGCCAGGATCGAGGGGTAACCTGAGTCTCTGGAATCTGCCGATCTCTTGCTGATTGGCAGCAACAGCACTACAACTGCGACGGAGCTTGCTCCCGCCCCCCCCCGTTCGCCTCTGGTGGCCCCTACTCCCGCCCCAAATGGGCCAGCCACCAGGGATCTATCACTGTACAGATATCGCGCGCACCCAGTGAACGCTGCTGCCAAGCTCTGTAGCAGTGCGCATAATGCCTGGCTGAGGACCCAGACGAGAAGACACGACCACTTCGCCCCACCCTGCCATTCCCCCTTCACCGCAGCGGAGCACCCTGCGTGCCAAGAACATAAGTGTGGACGTTGGCGCTTCGAGACCCCCCCCCGGCCACTGCTTCCCGCGTGCACCGCGCAGACCCGCTGTGCCCCACCCGATAACTGCTGGCCCCCCCGCTCACACGCAGGATGATCTCCAATCCCCCCCCCCTCTCCCCCTTGATCCCGCCTGAATTTATGACCCTAACCCCTACTCCCCCTATCGCCGCATATGCGTAGGGAACAGTTTGTTTACTGGTCACGTTCCCTGACCGGATTTCTACCTAATCACAGATAGCAGACGATGGATGCGCCGTCCGGCGCCCCCGAAGCGCTACCCTAATTAGCGTACCCTGTTCACTGGCAGCGGAGCAGCGATGACATGCGTACCCTACCAGGGACGGGTACGTCCAGAACGAGCAGAAAGGCCTTGCCAGGGGCACATTGTGTTGAATACTGGACGTACCCCGACAAACAGCGGCTCTAAGGACGTTGCACTGGGGAGTCGGATGCGCGCCGAGTAGCCCACACATGGACTCGAATTGCGAAGCTGCAGATTGGATCCGCCGGACTTAAGCGTTAGCTTCTATGTCTCAGGGAGCTATACCGAAACACTGTTGTCGCGCTCCGGCCCGCATTGCGAGAATGACGCTAACGCTGAGCTGACCAGAGGCCCTTCCGCTTGAGGTTAACCGCGATGACCTGCACAACTCTAGATAGGGGCCTGGGTGGCGACCGCGGTGGCCGCGGTGCGGGGTGGTATATAGCGCCATCTTTGTTGCTGACACTACGAATAAGGAACACCACAACAAAACACCAAAAAAACAACATAGACCTGCCGATTAATCAAAATACACACCTAATGACTGTAATAATGCCAACGTGTATAACGCCGCCGGACCCCCGGGTTGCCGGCTGAATGGCTGTGTCATACTGTCTGGACGCATATACCTATTGTCTAATTGACTCGACACTTTGGATGGTGAATGTACGCTATAGGATGATGACACTGTGAACAATAAAGGTTTTTTCAAAAAAAAAAAAATAATAATTGAGGAGAAATCATCTGTTCAAACTCCATAGAGCTTATTGGACCCCAAAGAGGCGTTCCAAACTGGGAGGAGGAGAGAAATCCTGCGTGAAATGCACCCTGATGAGCGCGGATGATGTGCACACGTTTATGCAGTGTCCTCAGAACCAGGGCTTCTGGAGGCAAGTGGGTAAGACAATCTCTGAAGTAATTGGCCAAGAAATTAAGGTATGCCTGGTTTTAATTATTTTTTGGAATTTTGCCTGAAGATAGTGTTAATAACAAGCTGTCAAAGGCTCAAGCTTCACTTCTGTTTGTTCTAATTCTTTTGGCAAGAAGGGAAATTTGCTCAAACTGGGTTTCCCCATATCTGCCAAAGGTTTTAGATTGGGTCACTTCTGTCAACCGGTAGTAGCCAAGGACCCTCGTACCAGCTAGCCACCATGTCACCCAGGGACTCTGTAACCTTCCCATAGGAACGAGACAAGGCTTGCTGTCGGTCAAAATGTGCATATGGGCAACGTACGTGTCCTTTTATGAAACAGGGTTCTGAAGGTTACAGAGTCCCTGGGTGACGTGGTGGCTAGCTGGAACGAGGGGCCTTGGCTACTACCGGTCACAGCGTGTTCACAATACAGGTCCAGAAAGGGTGGACATATTCCCTGTGCCCTGAAGAAATTGCCACAATTTACAGGCAATGAAACATGTCGGCCCATCATTACATGGTCTGCAAACATGCAGTATGTTTTTATTTTGAATAAGCCCACGAGTGTATAATAAAAGTGGCTCTTTGGTGACTGTGAGGCTTAATTCAATTTTAATTACATGGGAGTGATTTGTGTGATCATTATACACATGTTCACCGTCCTTCACTGTTTTTCTGGACACATTTTTTTTTGTTTTTACAAGGTAGCAACCTATGATGAGAAACGTGGGCATGACTGGTGATTTTTAACCAGTAAGAACCCCTTGGTGGTGCGCATGTGAGGTGCTACCTTGTTTGTTCACATTTTTTCTACACATTGGTGCACATTTGTGTGGTATACATACCTGTGAATTTGTAGGGTAGTGTGCTGGAACACAGTGACTGTTTACTCGGAAGTTGACTATTTTAAATCATAAAATATTCGGCGAATTTGAGTTGGGACAACACCTAAAAAATGAAGGGGTGTTGTGTACGATGAAAATATACCCCCACTATCCATGCTCAAAAATTATTTGAGTTTCGCCTAAGCAGATCAAGTTCCATTGTTGTTGTTTATGACAGTTGTATATATTGTCGTCTTGGTTTGTATAAAGGTAACAAAAATGCTTAACAATTTTTATTATAACTTTTCAACATGATACACAGCAGCCACAATGCTCTACAACATAGCCAAAAGTTCTGGCTAAACACATAAGATATTAAACAAGAAGAAGTACGCTGTTCCTCAACATGTCTATATATGACCTACTAAGTGTAGATCAGTGTGCAGGTAGTGTCCCAGACACCCAAAGAAAGAAAGGGACTAGGGCCCTCACACACCCAGCAAGCTAGGTGTCATGCTTCATCATATGGGCCTGCTCCTCGTCGGGTCGGCGCTGCAATCCCGACGGGCACCCATAAAGGGGCTCTTTTGTTCCTGCCATATGGGTGCCGTGGGTGTGAGGGGCCTAGTATGTGTGTAGATGTGCAGGGAATCCTTTGGACAATTTTAATCTAGGAGGATCCCTTCCTGGTTAAAATAATAAGGAAAGGCGACTATCAGGCTATCAAGAGTCAAGAGGCGCTCCACTCCTGGATGGTCGACATGTTTCACGCCAATCAGTCCAAAGGATCTGGCGGCGTTTCTTCAGGACCGTGAAAAATAACTATCTACAACAAGTGATGTGAAATATGTGCCACTAGATGAAATTTGAACAATACGTTAGGCCGGTAAAGGTTTACCTGCCACCACAGGGAAAGCGGGGTGATACCCGCAGGTGCTGGGGCAAACCTAGAAGTGGTCAAGAATGTGCCCCTTCTGATTCAGCACAACTTGTGACATCTATATTAGGATGTCAGCTTCAATTCGAAGCCGCGCAGCTCACCTACCCCTTCGCGCAGAAGGTAGGACCCCGCTTAAACCTTTACCGGCCTAACGTATTGTTCAAATTTCATTTAGTGACACATATTTCACATCACTTGTTGTAGATAGTTATTTTTCACGGTCCTGAAGAAACGCCGCCAGATCCTTTGGACTGATTGACGTAAAACATGTCGACCATCCAGGAGTGGAGAAGCTCTTGACTCTTTTTTTTTTTCTTTTTTTAATCCTCATCAGCCTCAGACCGCATTTGACAAAAAGTAGGATGTCCATACCGTGACTCGATTTCAAAAGACGTAGGCACTTGGATTGGAGGGGCCCGGGGGACAAAGCCCGCCTACCGGTATATGACTATCCCACAAAAAGTCACATACCCCTTTCCTAGAAAAGGGGGGGTCTCACTCTCTTCTAATGGAAGATGACCAATGACTGTTGGTCCAGGCCCGTATAAAATGGAAACTTGGTGGCCCGACGGAATCCGACCCAGTCTGAGAGTATCCAATGAGGCATAATCATAGGACCAAAGATGATATTTTTAAACTCGAAACATACTAGCCACGAGATGACTAACGCTGAGACCAATTAAGCAAACCCTCCCATATTGCTTTCCTCTTGCTGTTCTGTAATCTACTCAGATCTATCTTAGAAATGTTATATAACAAGGATAACCATTCTGTTATCGGTGTTTGTCAGGGGTGTGACCTCTGCCCATCTCCTACAAATCTCTCTCCTAGCTAACAAAATTGAGTAAAAAAGAAACTCCCTAGCGGGCCTGAAACTTCACTAGTTATGGGGGGACGCTAGGTGGCGCGCTGGCGTATGGTTGCCTCTGAGTAGGGCTCCCCGCAGTCCGGCGACATTATCCGTTCAAATTATCCTTTTGCGGCGGCTGGGGGAGCTGAAATTGCACACAGCGGTGGTGCGGGAGGTCTACTGCTGCCGAGCGAAGTTTGGACGCAATCGGTGCCGCGCTCGAGTCGGTAGCGGCTCTGGCAGATCAGCCGGGTCGCGCAACTGGGGCCTGTGGAGCACATTGCCAGCGAAGACGGCTTGGACAGAGAGTGGCTGCGATAACGGCTGAAGGCCAAGAGAGCGCGGAAGGAGGCGGCTGTCCCCGGAGACGAGTGAGTGGCGGCCGCTGCGGGCCCACTTACGGTACTGTGGGATACGGGAGACGGAGGAGCCCTCTTTCCCCCCCCCCCAAATCAGGAGACCTGCGGTGCTCCCAGAGACTGACGCTGGAACGGTGAGGATCTGGACTGCTCTGCTGCTGGGAGATAGTGCGAGGAGCCACCGAGGTGACGTGGTGTGGTGTGCGGGGCCGTCTCCTTGCTGGCACTCGATCACGGCCTTGGAGTGAGGTTTTGGGGCCCGGGGGTGCTGGAGCCGCGTGGCTGATACCTGAGCTCGGCGAGGGAGCCAGAATTCGACGGGACTCTGGTGGCGCTTGTGAATGGCGGTTGGGAGCCCGCGGTGGCGCACAGGGGACAGGTGTGACTCATTAGGGCTCCTGGAACACGGCTGCCGTTGAGTGTGGAGCTGGGCCGAACGGAGCGACTGTGACCTGGGCATGCAGATGGGGGCTGCGGACCCACGGCCGGGATAATTGCGGCCTGGTGAGAATCGTCCAGGGATCCTCCCTCTTGGTGGAGCTTGTTGGTTACCGGGCGCTGTGCAGGTGTGCTGAGTGGCTGTCACTGGTGCATTCGGGCGGCCCCCCCCCCCCCCGGCTGGGCGTCAGACGAGCCGCCGTTGAAGTGTTGGAAGTTGGGGGTCACATACGCTGGCTCTGGCGACGACGCTGCTGGCCGTAAAGTAGACCTGTGGATTGTCGGCGGGATTGATCTGGCGGGCGCTGTTGAGGGGACGGTGCTTGCTGTGCGGCTGACCTGGCTGGCTTGAGAAGAGTTGCGGCGTGGACCTGCACACGGTGAGAGCTACTGCATTGCCTACAGACAGCCATGGGCAAAACGGATGCGCGACAAGCTAAGCTCACCTTCGACTCCGGAAAGAAGGCCGCTAAGACTGGGGAAGTAGGGCCCCCCCCGGCTGCTACAGATGGAGGAGCGGGGAAACCTGCGACTACCGAGGCCAGTCTACACGAGGTGCTGCAAGAGATGCGCCAAGGGTTTGCAACGATTGCGGACAAGGTGGACCGCATATCGTCCCGTATGGATGCGGTGGTGCATAAATTGGATGCGCATGAGGAACGCCTTAATGGGGCTGAACAACGTATATCAGATGCAGAGGACACGGCCACACGGCATACTTCGCAGCTTTCCAGAATGGACAACCTGCTACGAGTGATAGCCTCTAAGAACGAGGACTTGGAGGCGAGAAGCCGGCGCAATAATGTCCGCATCGTAGGCATTCCTGAGACGACCAATACAGGCAAGATGGAGGACTATGTGGAAAGGATGCTCCTGGCAGCGATTGGGTCGGAGGCTTTTTCTCCCCACTTTATTGTGGAACGGGCGCATCGCGCTCTGGGCCCTAGGCCAAAACCGGGTGCGACCCCCAGGCCCATTATTGCCCGATTGCTCAACTATCGGGATCGAGATGCGGCTCTCAGGGCGGTGCGCGGAACACGCTCCTTATCCTATGAAGGTAACTCCTTCACGATGTTCCCGGATTTCACGCCAATGGTCCAGGAGGAGCGCAGGAAATTTCTGGCCGTGAAGGCCAAACTCCGGCATTTGCAATTGGATTATGCATTGCTCTATCCAGCCCGGCTGCGAGTTACGTACCAGGACAACCAACAGTTTTTCACGAACCCTCAACAGGTGGAGGATTTCCTCAAACATTACAAACGAACTGCCAGGTCCGGGGCTGTGGCAGAGGCGGAGAGGCCGCCGCAGCACGAGGAGGAGATGGACGGTGAACAGTGAGTGGGGTTGATAATGGCTGCGCGCTGCTAACCAGGGGTTGCAGGAACACTCGATGGGGGAGCGCTACTAGGGGAATTTGACGGCCACAAGAGGCAAATTGGTTTGAATGGCTGCGTAAGACTTCCATGCTGAAATGGGAAGGGCCCATGGGGAAGATTGATGAGCAGACTGGGGGGTTGGCTCTGGCTCAGTGAGTACGAAAGCTGCTTCGCTTCTATGGGTCATATAAGACGTTGTGTGGGAGTGCACTCTCTCAGCTGCTGCTGGACATAACGCCGGACACCCCCTCTGGGTCATCGAGTCAGGCTGCAAGTCTCTTGTTAGTCTGGGACGGATGAGGGGGGAACTGCGGTGTCACCTAGACGCAATCCCTGACGGGAAATACCCTAGCTTATATGGGGTGGTTTGGTAGTGCTACTAATTGTTGTTTTTGGGGTGTTTGTGGGAGGGGCGGGGGGGATTCTTGGCTGGCAAGTTGGGGCGTGCTTCAGTGGGTGGGGGGCGGCTGGGGGGATGCTATGGCATGGTTGGGGGAGCGGAGGGCGGGGGGTGAGAGAGGGGGTGTTGGGTTGGAGTTGAGAGTTGGTCTCAAGCACAAAACGTGGATGCTGGGGGAGGGGGAGTTTGTACTGCTTCTTCGGGGAGGCCCGAGGCTATGGTTGCTAAGGCATGTATTGATCACTGTGCTGCTGCTGATGCGAAGACTATCACCAGGTGACAAATGGATGCTAGGGTGGTGGGGACTCGTTGTGAAATGGCTGACGTGAGGAGGGAGGTACGGCTCACAGTTCTCTCATGGAATGTCCGTGGATTGAATGATGCTAGAAAATGTAGACAGGTGATGGCCTATTTAGAGCAACATCAGGTGCATATTGCATTACTGCAGGAAACACATCTTAGTCCCAGGCCACATTACACACTGGCGGGTCGGTGGGCGGCAATACGTAGTTTTTCGTCGTACTCAGGGTATGCCAGGGGAGTTGCGATTTTAATCAAAAAGACGATACCCTTTGTGAAGATGGGGGAGCATGTGGATGCTGAGGGGAGATTTGTGGTGTTATGGGGTAGGTTGGGCACCGACACAGTCACGATAGTCAACTGCTATGGTCCTAATGTGGATACGCCATCCTTCTTCACGCATTTATGGGGAAAGATACTAGACACTGGCTCTATGCATATCATATGGGGTGGAGATTTCAATGTGGCTTTAGTCCCCGGAGTGGACAGGTCAGACAATAGTCCTCAATATCACCCGAAGGCACGAGATGCTCTGGCGGGAATAGTGGAGGAAGGGGGATTGATAGACAGCTGGAGGTTTGTACACGGTGGACTACGTGAGGGCACGCACTATACAGCATATGCTAACACGTGGGCTCGACTGGACTATTGTTTTTTGTCTCGGAGTATAGCGTCGGATTTGGGAAGGGTAGCGCACTTGCCGCGTTCGTATTCGGATCATTGCCCGGTTCTGGTACAGATAACGGTCCCGGGATACGGGAGCGCTAGAGCCCGATGGCGAATGTACCCTACGGCACTGTTAGATGCGTTGTTTAAGACAGAGTTGGGAGAGGAGATCGCGGAGTTCTTTCCCCGCAATAAGGGGTCAGTAGAGAGTGTGGACACCATCTGGGAGGCATTTAAAGTGACGATTAGGGGATATTACAAATCCAAAAGCTTCGGGGTCCTACGAAGCATAAGAGGGACACTGGCT
The DNA here is from genome assembly GCF_964204655.1 of Triturus cristatus. Classification (NCBI taxonomy): domain Eukaryota; kingdom Metazoa; phylum Chordata; class Amphibia; order Caudata; family Salamandridae; genus Triturus; species Triturus cristatus. The sequence goes on from NC_140583.1 coordinate 1,062,964,528, forward strand.
AGGTTAGAGGGAGAGCTTCAGGACCTAGAGTCTCGGATGACCAGAGAACCGATGGGCCCCGTTCAGACAGAATTCAGAGAACGGCTAACGCAGTTTGAAAAGGAAGCGGACAGGGAGGCTAAGTTCCGGGGTAAATACTGGCAGGCCCGTAGATATTGCGAGGGTGAGCGGCCGGGACGTGCGTTGGCAGAGGTTACGCGGCTGCCACGGGGTATGACGCATGTATTGGAACTGCGCGCGCGAGACGGGACCACGCGGCGGGATACGAAAGGTATTTTGGAACTTTTCACTCAGCACTATACCGAGCTCTATACTGCCCACGAGGTGGGGGAGGTTGCATGGGGGGATTTTCTGGATGATGTGGCGCTGTGCTGGTTGAGTGACGAACATAGGGAGTTCCTTGGTGCGCCGTTTGAATTAGATGAAATCCGTGAAGCAATTATGTCCCACGCCAATGGCAAAGCGACTGGCTTGGATGGGTTGCCAGTGGAATTTTATAAATGTTACATCGATATAATGGCCCCAGTCCTCAAGGAGGTGTATGAGGAGTCTTTGGAGGTGGGCGTGTTGCCGGGATCGATGAGGGAGGTGTTGATTACCTCGCTGTTGAAGCCGGGCAAGGATCCTGCTGATTGTGACGCATATAGGCCACTATCTTTGATTAATTGTGACGCTAAGATATTGGCGAAAGTGCTGGCCAATCGGCTGTCGTTATTGATGACTAAGATAGCCCTTCCGGACCAATCCGGTTTTGTGCCTGGGAGATCCACTGCTAACAATCTCCGTACCCTCTTTTCGCTGATGCATACCATAGCGCCGGACAAGCCGGTGGCTGCCATATTTCTTGATGCCACTAAAGCGTTCGACTCTGTGGAGTGGAACTATCTATTTGCGATCTTGTATAGGATGGGGTTTCCCAAAATATTTGTAGCATGGGTACGGTTGCTGTATACTGATCCGAAGGCAAGGGTCCTTATCAATGGTGAGATGTCGAACCTGATTTCATTAACCAGAGGTACCAGACAGGGTTGTCCATTATCCCCGCTGTTATTCGCTATCGCAATTGAGCCGTTGGCGTGTCGTATCCGGCAGCTGCACAAGCGCAGCGCCTTTCAATGTGAGCAGCGTCAGATAGATGTGTCACTCTATGCAGATGACCTGACGTTATACGTGGTGGATCCACAGACCAATCTTAATTCGTTGCTGAGGGAATTTTTGGTGTTTGGCCGGTTGTCTGGTATACAGATTAATTGGAAGAAGTCGCAGTTCTTCCCTCTGACTCCTGCGGTGCCCCGGTTTGCACTGGACTATCCGATCGAGTGGTGTGATGCGGACTTACGGTATTTAGGGATTCAGGTATCAAGGCTTCAGGAGGAGACGGTGCGCTTAAATTACGGAACTGCCATTGCCAAGTTAACTGACGATGTGACTAGATGGATTTCTTTGCCATTTACTATGGCGGGAAGGGCCTCACTCATTAAGATGGTGGTGCTGCCCCGTTTTCTATATTTGTTCCAAAACGTCCCGTATTATCCGGGTGCTTATTTTTTCCGAAGGCTCCGCTCAGAGTTAATACGACTGTTCTGGGCCGGGAGACAGCCTAGACTGGCATGGTCGATTGTAACTCAACCATATGATAGAGGTGGCTTCGATGTCCCTGATTTTTTAACATACTACCTGAGTGCTCAAGCTCAGTTTGCATATCACTGGTTTGTGCCCACTCCATTCATGCCGCAGGTGGCTGTGGAGGACTGGATAGCTAGGCCGCTGCCACTGCGCGGCATTATTCACGGCCCGGTTAGAGCGATTGAGACGCCGGCTACTACGGTGACTTGCACGATAGATGCGTGGCAGCGGATTCTTCGTAAGGTGGCGCTTCAGCTCTTATATGCACCGACCCTGCCACTGGTTTACCACCCGGAGTTGTCATTATTGCAAGAAAGAGGGTTCCAGGGGATGTGCGCTAGGCGGCGGGTCTGTAGCTGGGGCGATTTATTCCTGAATGGGCGGTTCAAAACGAGAGAACAGTGGTTTCAGGGGGGTCAGCCCACTCCGCTGGAAGTGTTTTATTATCTTCGATTGAGGCAGGGGCTCCAGGTTATTTTGCCAAAGTTCCCAGAGGAACCCGGTGTGGTGCAGCCTTTGAGAGTCTTAATTACGTCCGCGGATGGCAGACACCTAGTATCGAACCTGTATCGTAGTATTAGGGAGCACAGTAGTAGCGGAGCATGCAGAGCGCTTGGACAGTGGAGTGAGGATCTGGGGAGAGACATTACGGCGGCGCAGTGGAAGTATTGTTGTGCACAGACCGCGCAGATATCGGCTAGTTGTAGACTACGTATTATTCACTATAAGTTTTTGCAGCGTTTATACTGCACGCCGGTGCGGAAGCTGCGGTTTCGTCTTGCGGATAACGACAGATGTGAGCGGTGCCGCTCGGAAGGAGCTGGGTTTTTACATCTGGCATGGTCGTGTACGGCGGTGTCTGAATATTGGGCGCAGGTGCACACTGCGCTGGTGACGATGCTGGGTGCCACGATCGACTGTGATCCCCTAGTGATGCTCCTGGGGTATACTATGGGAATAGCCAAGGTACATCGGAAATTTGGGAATATTGCTCTGCTGATGGCGAAACGTAGGGTGGCATGTAGATGGGGAAGAGGCCATGCGCCGAAATTTAAGGAGTGGATAGCGGACTTATTATATTGTCAGGAACAGAATACAATATACGCAGACACGCAGCCATTGAGTAGTAGAGCCATGGATATATGGGACCCGCTCAGAGCATACTTGGCAGCGCAGGCAGCGACTGAGAGTACCGGATCTCCTGGGGCGAGTGGCGCTGGATCCGCTGCGGCTCCGGAGAGTTAGTACCCGTGGGCAGGGGTTGTACCGTAAGGATCGATAAGGCTGGTTTGATATTAGAGGACAAGGTGAGAATTGATGTTGTCACAAAAGGGTGTTATAAGCGTGCAGGAGCGACTACCTGGGCGAGAGGGGTGTACTTATTCCAAACATCTGACTATGTAGTGGTAGCAATTTGTAGTGGGGTGGCCAATATTGCAACATAGCCATGAGGACCTTGGATGGAGAGAGCATATGTACGAACGCTTTGTGAACTTGATTGCAATACATCGCCTCCGAACCTCCGGGATGTCGGACAAATGGCTGTGGCTATACATGATGACAGCGAGTATATGTGGTTGATTGTAGCCGGCCCGAGAGGTTGTAGGCGCGATGATGTACAATTGCTTTGAGATGATAATAAAGGTTTTTGAAACTTAAAAAAAAAAAAAAACTTCACTAGTTATGCCAACGGTGATTGGAGCGAGAGTGATTTGGACTGGGATGCCTATGATGTCGGCTAGGGTTGCCACTACGCTCTCCCAGGATTCTGTTATCCCTGGACACTCTCAAAACATATGTATATCCGTGGCATTTGCCAAATAACATTTCTTACACCTAACTGGGGGGCCATTTGCTATTTTTGCAAGTCTTGCTGGAGGTAAATAGGCCCTATGTGTAGTAGAGTAGTGGTTCCTCCTCAACCAGGCGGGTTTTACCACAGAAAACAGTTTCTGAAAGGAAGTCTGCCACACATCCTCCCAACACACATTTGGCATAGAGGCACCCCACAGTTCTTCTGCCAGTTTAAAGTCTCCATCAATAGTTTCCATTATGGACCAATAGAAAAAAGAGACTTCTTTCCCCCCAACAGGCCTTGAAACCAATTGATCCTAAAGAATGTTTCCTATTCCTATCGGGTTTTTAAGATTCTGTGACCAGCTCAGCAGCTGTACATACTTAAACCTGGACATACCCTGGACATACCCTCCTCCCGCATGTTGTGAAAAAACTCCCAGGGTAAGAGGGACCCTTCAGAAGCCAGGTCCTTCCATACTAGTAGCCCTGCTGTTCTAAGTGGTATTGCCAGTTTGTCCTTCAAGCATTCCAGAACCCTCAGAGAGTCCCAGAGAGGAGCTAGGCTAGAGTAATAGTTAAGGCCAGTTGGCTGCTTAATTCTGCGCCATATCGGGGCTGCGGCTAAAAGAACTTTCAACCTGATCTTCTTGAATTACTTTTGGTCACCGAAATTAATGAGGAAACCTTCAAGCAGCAGTCCCGCCCCCTTCAGCATGGACGAAAACATAATACCTCTTTCTGAATCATCTGGGGATTTTAACAAAATCCTGGAGTGCGATAATTGGAAGGCCCAGTCATAATACTGAAGGTCGTGGAGCGTAAAGCCGCTCTTCTCCCTTCTGCACCTTAGCTTCTTCCACGCTATTCTTGTAGATTTGTATGGCCAGGCAAATTAATTATTAGCCTTTTGTAATTTGTTTATTGCCTGTTTTTCAAAGTGCAAGGGGATAGTGTTAAAAAGGAAAGTAATTTTCAGTAGTATAATCATTTTAATCAGATAAATTCTACCAAAAATAGTCAGGGGGAGATGTGCCCAAGATTTCATGAGCTTCTGGCAATCCCTGGCAGTATTTGCAATATTAGTCCCCGCTATTTTATCTACGTTCTGTACAATCCTTATGCCTAGATATCTAATGTCACCCTTGGTCTGGTGCCCGCTCCCCGGCAGATTCCATGCCATGATATCTGTTTTCTCTGCATTCACCTCATAGCCAGGAACCCGACCAAAGTCTTGTGCCAACCTAATGACCTGGGGGAAGGATACTTCCAACTCGGATGACAAGATCAAAATATCATCCGTATACAGGGCGACCTTCCTCTCCCACGCTCCAAACTTGAATGATGAAATGCTCAATTCATCTCTCAGATGCTGAGCGAAAGGCTCAATATACAAATCAAAAAGGAGCAGGGAGAGTGGGCAGCCCTGTCTGGTTCCCCTTGTAATCTAAAAGGATTAGTCAGCTTCCCGTTAACTAGGAGTCTTGCAGTAGGGTTTTGATATAGGAGCTGTATGGCATGGCAGAATTTCTCTCCTAAGTTAAACCTTTCCATCACTGCTGTTAGATATATCCAGTTGACCCTGTCGAACGCCTTATTGGCGTCCAACGTCATTGCTGCCAAGGGTAAAGAGAAAGTTGAAGCCAGGTCAATTGCATCTATAAAATCATGAGTTAGGTCAAATACGTTTCTGCCCCTTACAAAACCCTTTTGGTCTGGGTGCAACATACTGCCTGCTACTACTCCCAGCCTATCTGCCAAAACCCTTGTGAATATTTTATAGTCTGTATTCAGGAGGGAAATAGGCCTATAGGACCCACAACTTGCCGGATTCTTTCCTGCTTTCAGAATTCATGAAATGGTAGCTTGACCCCATGAAACAGGGGGTCTGGTACCCTCAGATAATATATTATTGAAGAGTGCCGTCATAATGTGTATTATTACCTCTCCCAGAGATCTTTGCAATTCTGCTGGGAGCCCATCGGGCCCAGCTGCCTTACCCCCTTTGCAGGTGGCAATGGCCTTCCTAACCTCTTGCTGGGATATGTCCTGCTCCAGATTTTGTCGCTGGGAAGAGCTTAAGGAGGCTAAAGTGCATTTCCCTAACCAATCCTTCGCATAAGCTTTATCCACCTCATTATCTTCCTTATATAACGCCTGAAAAAAGGCGAAAAAAGCCTCTCCAATTTCATCATCCGTTGATACTGAAGAGGAGTTGTCCTCACTATCAATCCGTTTTATCAAGTTGCGTGTCCTATCCGACTTGACCTTCCATGCCAGGAGTTTGCTGGCTCCCTCTCCATATTCAAAATGGGCCATCTTACTGGCTTCCCATCTTTTTGTGATCCTGAGCTGAATGATGGTATCAAGCTGGTCTTTCAGGGCTTGTAATTCTGACATGTTCCTGTCGCTTTCAGTATCGATCTCCCTATTCAACCTAACCTCGACTGCCTTCATAGCAGACTCCGTTTGTGTCACCTCTTCTCTATATTGCCTGTTCTTATAACATGCCCTACTTGTGACTATAACCCCTCAAGAATGCCTTCCAGGCATCCCATACCATTGAAATCGCGGCTGAGCCGATATTCAACTTAAAAAAGCATTCTGTTTCTTGAGACAGGTGTTTAACCTCAGAATCGTCTAAAAGTAATACACGGTCAAATGTCCATTTCTGTAGACATTCCCCCCCTACCAAACATAAGTCCATCCAGACCGCTGCGTGATCAGACAGGTGAGGTGTCAAGTAGCCTATATTCTTGATCTTGCCCCTAAGATCATGACTAGCCACGATATAGTCTATCTTTGACTTATGGCCATACTTGTTATTGCAAAAGGACACACCTGGCTGGACGCCTGACCTTTCCCTCCATACATCGCACAAACCCGTCTGTGTCATCATGGTTTGAAGATATGCCCATGATTTGGACAATACATTCGCTCTACTATAGGGGGATTTATCTAACAAGGGGTCCAAAACTATATTGAAGTCACCCGCCATAATCATGGGTTCTGGGAATTCCAACAAATTTGAAAAGATAGTTTTCAGGGAAGAGGGATCATCCTGGTTGGGACCGTAGTAGCCTATTACTGTGAGAAGAAAACCTTGAGTTGATACTTTTACAATAACCCACCTGCCTCCTGGGTCAGTCATTGATTCTAAAACACAAGCATTGGCTTGTTTTTTTACCAGGATGGCTACTCCTCTGATGTTAGCGCTCTGATTAGTGCCAATTAGAGGTTCCACCCATTTTAATTTACTAAAGATTTCAACCAATTCCCCTCTTTAAAGGTGCGTTTCTTGTAATATGATAATCTGTGTGGGCGAATCTCGGAGGTACTGCAAAATATTTGCCCTCCTTGTTTTCACTCGTAGTCCATTAATATTCCAAGATAAAAACTGAATAACGGTCATGGCGGTCTAATCAACAGAAACAGAGACTGAGGTCTACACAACAGAGGCTTGAATGCACCAATGTAACAGGCCTAGACCAAGGGTGACCAATACAAATAAATGCGGCTAAAAGGCAAATAAGAAAATGTTTTCTTCTTTTTTCCCCGAATGCTCCCCACCGCATGCCCCCCCCTCCAACTCCCCCTTCCCTTCCCCAACCCTGGAGAACCCTACCTCCATTTATCTGGCCTGAAAGTCCAGCTTCTACCTACCGGGGCAGCCCGCCCTATCTCCTCCTAACTTTTATATTGGGCTAAAAACTGAGTGCAGTTCCCTAGGATGATCTTGGGTTATACTAAATTGTGATTGGTTCGAAATTGTATTGGGAATGTTCTTTTATAATGTCATAAATAACCGTATGTTAAATCTAGCACTACAAAAAAGCCAAAGGAAGGAATGGCGAGAAGGATAGGTAAGAGGAGACCTATGTGAATATCTATGACTGAGCTGTGACTAGTCTACTGTGTGGCTGCAGCTTGTTTAAGACTTTCAAGCAGCTCATCTGCCTCCTGCACTGATCTGATATTATACATCTTCTTATTATACATAACTTTTAGGTGTGCAGGAAATTTTAACTGTGCAACCGCTCCGAGCCTTCTAAAATCCCCCATTTTCCTGCCCAGTTCCCATTGTCTATCCAAAGTTATTCGGGCCAGGTCCGAGCAAATCTCATAGGCAAAGTCTCTAGGTTTCAGGGACTTTTGTTTTAAAGCACAATTGAAAATCTTTTCTTTCAAGGAAAACGTTAGGAAGTTTATAAGAATTTTTCTTGGGTTCGGCCGGTTAGGATGTTTTCGAAAAGGGTCCCTGTGGATCCTCTGAATATCATTCTTCAGCTCTTCCACTGACTCCTCAATCTGGACCGATTCCTTTATAAGAGTAGCGATGAAGGACTTAATATCTTATCCTTCGCTCCCTTTTGGAACGTTCAGGAAACGCAAGTTGTTCCTCCGTGAATTATTTTCAAGCACCTCCAGCCTGTCCCGTAATGTTGTCTCCTCTTTCTTAAGCTTGGCAATATCTGTTTTAACAACCAACAATTCCTCCTTAATTTCACCCACAGAGTTTTCCAAAGCTTCTGTCCTGGAATTTAGAAGATCAGTTTTCTTATCTAGCGTTTCGCAAAAGAGTCGAATCTCCCCCTGATTGGCTTCAGATATGGAGAAACCTCTCTTTATGTCCACCGACAAGGAGGAGAACAGAGCCTCCAAGGAAGCCACTGAGGGCCCTCCAGTTCCCTGCTCCCCAACGACTTTTCGGCTTTCTGCCATTTCATTGTTGGGCGTGCTCATGGACAAGTAAACTGGAGTAGCCAATTGAGGAGAAATCATATCCGAAGCCACATTTAGTGCTATCGGGACTGCTGCAACCACCATTTCACCGGGAGTCTGTCCCCCTACAGAGGTTCTTTCTACTAAGTCCATCTTTTCCAAATCCGTAGAGGGTTCTGACTGGACTTTTTGGCTCCTTCTCAAAGCTTCCACTTGCTCAGCAATATCTAAGACTAATGGTTGGGCTTTAAAATAGGACTGTAGGAACGGAGTAATCTTGAGCCTGGTGTCTGTGAGATGGCCTTTTGTCCTCCCCGTTTTAATACTCCTACCTTTTACCTCCCTGTGTTGAAAAGTGGAAAAATTACCCACTCTCCTTAGGTCCGAGGGTGTATTCAAACATATGTTTTCTTCTACCTCGTCTTCATCTACCTGTGGTGCGCTAACTCTTGAGCCTCCACTAGTAACCTGAAGACTTCTATCAGCTTTAGGATTAATTTGGGTAATTTTCCTAGGCTCCGACTTCGTCATAGTCTTAGTTTTTGTGGTGCCCTGTGCCCCCCACCGTGCCTCCTCCCCTTTTTGTCTTTGGCTTTAATGGGTGTGCTGTTATCGGTCTCCTTCTCCTCCTTCTCCTTTCGGGTGCCATGACTGAGCAGCAGTAAGCACCAATTTGCCTCCCTCTGTAGTCAGTATAGCAGTGCCTAATGTAGTGCCTCAAGCGGTACCCAGCCTCAACTCCCCACCCTGCCCCCCCGCACCTGGTCTTTAGTAGGCGAGTATTGTGACGACTGTGGCCCGAATTTGTCCGCCTCCACCTCAACCTCCACCGTCTCTTCGGATGGCCGGGGCGCGTTGACCTCACCGCATGGAAGAAGTTGTCCTGTGCTGCCTCTGCCTCTGTCTGTATCCGCCCGGAGGAGCCCGCGAGCCGCTACTCTGCGGTCCCTCCTTAGCTCCAGGGCGGCAGCAAACCAATGATCCCCTGACGCTCCGCCACACGTCCCGAGGTGAGAGCGACTGCTACAAGAGAGGAAAAAAAGACGAGCCGCGGGGGGAAGAGAGAATTCCCCGAGACGCACCCAAACGCTGTCAAAGGAGCTCGGGAGGGCTAGAAAGCGGTTCCCAGCCTCACATTACACTAGTGAGTGGACAGCGCTTAGCTGCCTCCTGCGGCAAGCGGCAGCTTAGCTAGCGGCCGCCATGTTCTCCCGAACTGTCTCCGCTCGCCTCTTGACTCTTGATAGCCTGATAGTTGCCTCTCCTTATTATTTTAACTAGGAAGGGATCCTCCTAGATTAAAATTGTCCTAAGGATTCCCTACTTGTTTTAAATTCACTATTCAGCACATCTACACACATACTAGGCCCCTCACACCCACGGCACCCATCCTGCAGGAACAACAGCTCTCCGGCAAAGAGCCCCTTTATGGGTGCCCGTCGGGTATTGCAGCGCCGATCCGACGGGGAGCAGGCCCATATGATGAAGCTTGACACCTAGCTTGCTGGGTGTGTGAGGGTCCTAGATCCGAAAAGAGAATTCCCCCCCTTTCTTTCTTTGGGTGCCTGGGACACTACCTGCACACTGATCTACACTTAGTAGGTCATATATAGATATGTTGAAGAACAGCGTACTTCTTCTTGTTTAATACATTGATAGGGCAGGCACGCTGGACCTACTTAAAAAAGCCCTGAGTCCCCAATTTCTTGGATAAGCACATAAGGTCCCAAAGGCGATGTGGAAATGTGTAATATTTGACGTTAGCATAAGTGACAGCCATTTCAGCTGTGGTGTCCATTTTGTTTCCTTCTTAATTCTCCTGTCCTATGCTGCACGTCTTTTTTCCTGCCTGTGCTATCTATTGACTTCCTGACTCAGCTAAAAGCAATGTACATGCTGAGAGTGTGTAGCTACTAGTACATCTGTTGACTGTCAATCATTTGTTGCTGCCATAAGGATTTCTGCTCCCCCTCCCACATTGCTGACCATGTAGTTTTCATCTGCCCTTGTTTGTTGATAACTATTCCTAAAACTGTTTTTCCTATTTCTGTTCACGTGCTTCCACTGCAGAAAAACTATATAAAAGCCCTTTGTTCTGTGACTTCAGTGTACTACTTCCTCCAGCACTTGAGAGTGCTGTGTGGACGTGGTCCCACTCATGAGTGATTAATAAACTTGTTATTTATTCCTACTTCAGTGCTGATCTCTATTTTGTTGGTTTTTGAACCCGTGGACAAAAGGGTCCCCCTGCACCAGTGTACCCCTAAAAAGGTATATTTCCACAGCGAGACCTATTGGCTATGCCAATGCTTGTTTCTTTTGTATTCTAATGGGCTGCTGTTTATTTATACAGCAAAGAGAGGGAAGCGTAATTGGAGCCTCCGGTCCTGACATAGAATCAAAAATGGAGTCAGTGTGCTGCGTGCCGCCTGTGACACGTCTTCCGGACGTCTCCTGTGATGCATCACTGGCCAGCGTGTCTCCTGTGATGAGTCTTCCTGGCAGCACTGTGACGTGTTTCCTGGCCAAAGATAAGAAGAGCTGAATACTACGCGCCTTGTCACTGCAAGCAAGGAGCAGTGCAAGCGAGCACAGCATGGAAACTGACCTGAAAGAGCCCTCGTGCCCCAAGGCTAGTCTCTGGCAAATGAAGAAAAAAAACTTACACCAGTATCGGAGGTTCTCCTTCACATGAGAAAAACAATTACATTCTGATCCAAGTTTGAACATCCGATGTCACTATCCAAGAGTGGGTTTTAGGAGAGGTTGGTATTCCTGGATGCCTGTTTCCTCCAAGGCAGCTCGACACCAGTATTATGATGTAGTCTCCTGACAAGACAGGATGAATTGTGAGTTTCATTGTTGGTTTATTGGATATCCTTGTCACCAACCATGCAGGGCAGCTTCCAGTCTCAGCCAACAGTCCACGACTGCCACAGCTGGAACTTTCACATCCCTGCATTCCTAGTTGACATGTACGCTTCTAGAAGGTGGATAATAATTTCAACCTCCTCAGACATTAACTACAACAGAGCCAACAAATTAACAGGGTGAGCTGAGCCAGAGCTGAGCCAAGGGTCTGGCTTAGCTCTATGAGCTTGTGAATGAGCCTAGCCCTCAAAATAGTACATTGTGCAACAACCATCATAAAAAAGTGTGATACAATTGCTTAAATATTTTTTTTAAGTGTATTTCTTTAACATGTAGAAGTGGTCCACTCTAGTACATCAGATTATATCAGTACATCGAGAGGTATTTACTAAACATGAGTTTTTAAACATGAACTTAGACACATTCCTGCCCTCCACACCCTAACAACAATGGCAATAAAAAAATAAGAAGCAAGTAATTTTTCTTCTGTATGTTATAGGTGGCCTAGATTCTTGCCATAGAAGGAGCAACATTATAGTCCATGAAATGAAACACAAGAGCTTTTTGTACAGTGAACCTCCTGAACTCATCTATTTGAAGGTGGAGGGGTATGGAGGGGAGGAGAGGAGAAGAGAGGATAGCAGAGAAGAGGAGAGGAGAGAAGAGGAGAGGAGAGTAGAGGAGCTGGGAGAACTCCCTAGATCTCCTTCCACCACAGGGGAAAACTCACCAGACATCCCAGTCGTCATGTGACCTAGAGGGAGCAGTGAATATTCCTCATCAAGTGACATTTTCAATTATGAAGGGTGGAGTAGTGTAAAAATGACCCCCAGAGATGTATTAGGAGTGCATTATAATCACCTGTGGATCACACTCACATATATTCCGTAATTAATGTTGAAGATGACAGTGGGGGTATTGCATATTTAAAATATCCTCGCAAACTAATGACCTCATTTGTCCTCCTAAAAAAACCCAAAAAAACGAATGAAATGTATGTGTGTTTAGAGATGTAACTGACAGAATGTTGGTGCTTATGTATTAATATTTCATGAGAAATGTCTGCTAATCTGTTCACAGATAAGTAGTATAAAGAGCTGTTTACTAAAATAATAATCATATTATTACTGTGTTAACTGCTAAAGCATATGTTAAAAATTTGATTTATTTCGTGTGTAGAGAAGTGCACATAATGTAACCTGTGCACGTTAACTTAGCCTAACTCGTGGCCTGAGATGTATTTGAACTCAAGCTCACGTTCCAGTTAACATTTGAATCCATATTTCTTTCTTTCAGTAGAAATGTTGCATGAATTTTGTGTTCCTACTGCAGGTGGATAAGACTTTGTTAGTAAGAGAAAAGTTTTTTTTTAGGAGATGTGTAAGCGACAACTGGTACGAAGAAATGCGATGACAAGATAGGGGGAGAGTCTCGCCCATCGAAGAGCCAAAGCAGAACATAGTATACTATGTACTGGCCAGAACAGTTGAGTACATGAAAAAGGCAAACAAGTATTTAGAGGCATGCCAGGAGCTTTTTAAGCACTGGCATGAACAGAAGTCCCCCTTCGTAGAATACAAGCCAGGACAGTTAGTGTGAGTTTTGTAACCTGTGTCTCCCAGGGCCCTCCAACACAAATGGACTGGACCCTATCCTATTTTGGAAAAGAAAGGGGAGGTCACATATTTGGTGGATTTTGTTACTCCAAGAAGAGTGATGCATGTCAACAGGTTGAAACCACACCATTACAGAGCAGACAGGACAATGCTCGTTGTGACGGGTGGGGGCAAAGAAGAGTAAAGTGAGTCTCTCCCTGAGCTGTTGTCAAAAGACGGTTCAGGGGATGGAGTAGTTCTCTCCTCATTTTGACAGACAAACCGCAAAGGGACTGATATAACTTATGAAACAGTTGGTCTGTTTTCTTTGACTCAGGGCTGACAACTTGGTGTGTTAATGATTTGGACACACAGGTGACAATTTTACGGGCAAGAGTATTATTTACAGTTGTCCGAGCAGGTCAAGGCTTGCATTAAAGCTGAAGTGACACAAATGCTGGGGCTCTGGGTGACTGAGCTCTCTAACAGTCCTTGGGCCAGCACAGTAGTGCTAGTACCCAAACCAGAAACAAAAGGCAGGAAACTTTAGATGAGGTTATGTGTGAACTACAGAGACTTGAATGTAACCACTAAAACTGATGCTCACCCCTCACCCAGAGCTGATAAACTCATAGACAAGGCTGGGGGCAGCCAAGTACCTAATGCATTTGATTTAACTTCAGGATGCTGGCAGATTGCTCTTACACAAGAAGCCAAGAAGAGGTGTACATTTCCAACTCCTGAAGGCCTCAGTTTAAAAATGGTTTGCAAAATGCACCTGCCAAATTCCAGAGGTTGCTGAATAGTGTTCTCTCAAGTCTGAAAGCTTTTAGTGCAACATATCTAGGTGTATTGCTGTATTTAGACCCACCAGGGAAGAACACCTTGTCCGCCTTAAAGAAATGTGTCAGACCTTACAGCCTGCAGGCCTAACTATTAAGGCAAATAAGTGGCAAATAGGGCAAGGCTCAATGGTATTATTGGACCCGCAAGTAGTTGGAGGCCATGTACAACTTCTTCAACCCAAGATCAAGATCCACACCATCTTGGCTTGGGAGGCTCCTGAGACTAAGATTGAGGTCAGAGCTTTTCTTGGCTGACTGGGTATTACAGAAGGTTTGTCAAGGGGTATGGTACCGTAATGGTACCATTGACAGAACTCGCTTCAAAGAAACAGCCCAAACTGTATTTGGACTGTAACATTTTAGGAAAGTGCCACTTTATGCCCTAGTACTGATGTTTGATGTGCACTGGGTACCTACTACCCAGGCCCCCAGTGCCAGTGCTCTTTTCCTTAAAGCAGGCAAATGTCTAATCAGAATTTTGCGAGTTGCACTAAAATCATGGAATCTGCACTTTTGTAAAAAGGCCACACTTTTCTTTCTAAATTGATCTCGAGTTTCTTCTTGAATGTGTGTCTCATTTATTGAGTCTGTGTATACAACAAATGCTTAGCACTATCCTCTGATAAGCCTATGCTGCTCGACCCCACTAACACAAATAGAGCACTTGGGATTATTAATTTAAGCCCTGTAAACCAATAAGGGTGGTCTGTACTTTTTGCATGGTGTGCCCTTACATTGGCACTACCAGCCAGCCTCCTACATTGGTGGATCAGCGGTAGGGTACAGGACTTTGCATTTGCTGATACCACTTGGTCAATAGGTGATTCCGCAAAGAACCCACAATTGACTTTAGTCAAAAACATTTTTGCAACATTTCTCAAGTATCAATTTTTCTACATTTTTAATCTGACTGATAGGGCCTTGTGTTAAATCCCCCAGTCCTTCTGTATTAGAAATGTAAAACGTGTACTAGTTAGTTAGGCCTTAAAAGTCTATTTCGATATTTTTTCTTGATTTTCTAAAAAAAGGTCCCAACTACTGAAATAATGTCGTCCTCAGAGGATAAAGTTCAGGAACTCGACCTGACCCCTTATCTGCATCTTAAGGCGAGGCAGTTAAGGCTCATCTGAAAGAATTACGGCTGGCTCAAACCCTACCAAGACTAAGCTCCAGGAGCTCCTTGGAGAATTTGAAGCAGCTAATGTATAGAGGATCCTGACACCCCTCTAGAGGAGAAGGTGGATGGTGAACATGACAGTGGGGACACTTCTCCAGGAGACTGTTCCCCCAAACTCACTAGAGAAGGTGATGAGGTACCCCCTCACATCTACCCTATAATTAATGGGGGTGTGTCAGGCAACTCAAGGCTTGGGGAAGGGCTAGATGATGAAGAAGTCATTCTTGAGAGACTAGCCAGAAAAGCAACCCTGGAAGCCAAAATCCTGGCTACAGAAAAAAAGAGGGCAGAGATGGGTCTAGCTTCCATAAGCGGTGGTAGCAACAAACAGAATAGGGGGAGAGGAAACTTTTGAACCCAAAATACCCAAAAGGATTGTCCCCAAATATTTTTAGGGTGATGACATCACAAAGTGGTTTACATCCTTTGTACTCCCCATTGAAGAGTACAGGATTGAGTTCAGGGAATCTCACAAAACCTGAGGTCAGTCCTGGGTTGATTTTGTTGACTTCTCAGTCAAAACACTATGTGGCTGGTTAAAAGGCAATAAGGTGCAAGACTATGATGGACTCTATAATTTGGTTAGGAAGGAGCACTAGTTAAGTAATTGTACTTCAGAAAAACTGCATCAGTGCTTAGTGGACTTAGGGTTGGTCTCTCCTCAGGAGTTGGAGAAGAACACTGACCATTGGGTTGAAACAAGGGTGTCCAGAAAGACACAGGATGGGAGTGACTAGAAGAAAGGGGTTACCAAACCTCCCCAGGGGAAAGATGTGGGACACAAAGCGGAAAAACCCAAAGAGTCTTCAAAAGACCTCCGGACCTGCTAGTAGAGAGGTGCATGGCCGGTTTGCGACATCCCCCACTGCCGCCTGAAGCTCTGTGGCGGTCCTGCGGGGAGAACGGTGGGTGACAAACGCCCGTCAGATCTGTTCCAGCGTGCCCGCCTCAGGGGACTCAACACAGCATGGGCAATCGGACCAATCCCTTATAATCGGTGCTGGAGACCCTTAGCTGGTGGAGCCTGTGTTCAGCGCATGGAGGGGTCCCCCTGAATCACATGCTCCACCACCCTGATCGGTCCAGGGGGCTGCCCGACTGCTGCAGGAGCCTCCTTCCCAACCTCAGAGCTAAACCGCGGGGCAGGCATGGCCTCTGAGCTGTATCTGCTGCAGGATCTGCGGATTTGCACTCCCCCAGGTCCTCCTGGGGGATTTGACTATCCGAGCTGCTATCGGACGGCTCCTTGGACGGTCTGTGGGTCCTCCTGGTGACCTAATATGCCTCAACCGATTCCAGAATCGGCTGTTGCTATAGGCTCCCACGGATGGTGGAGCCCACTTGACACTTCCTGAGAGGGTCACAGGACCTTTAGGAGACACTCCAACACTGGTGAGGAGTGCGGCCAAGAGTTGGGGGAGACAGCCCTGATTCCCAGTGTGTGCACTGCCCAATGGACCAAGTCGGTGTGCCTTGATTTTCCTGCCGGCACTTCATGGGGGTCACGTAGGGGCCTGCTTGTTTGTGAGGGCTCTCATAATCTTCACCCTGTCACAAAGTGGCACTACCCTGCATGCCCTCTCAGTTGACCTGGGGCGCCCTGGGTCTGGGCCTCAAAACGCCGTTGGGGCAGCGCCTGTAGCCCCACACTGGAGCCTAGGGTTGGGCAACCCACAGTCCTACCTGTGTGCCCAGGACTTGCGTGACCTGAGGGACACTACCGGGACAGGATCTTCCGCAGGAGCCTGTGGTGGAGAGGGGGTGAGAAGTGTGGCCAGGGCTGGGGGACGACCTCTGAGACTTGATCCGTTCTCCCTGCGGCAAGGGTGTGTGTAAGTGGACAGGCCCTCTGAACTGTGTGTGTAGTGGAGTACCTTTGCAGTTGGTATGGCTGTGTTTTCTTTCGTGGGATAAGCCTCAACCCATTTACTAAATGAATAAACCACCACTAATACATATTTCAAATTGTTGACTCGATCCATCTCTGTGTAATCTATCTGGATAACCTCAAAAGGCAAAATGACCAGGTGGAGTAGGGGTACCTTTCCCAGGATTGTGCATCATGCACACCATACAATATTTGACCAAATGAGCGGCAGTCTTTGGGATGTTATCATTTTGCCATACAGGGTCTATCAATTTACAAATACCTTTAGCACTAATGTGAGCTGGCCCATGTGCCATAGTGACTACAGGAAGAACATATGCATCTGGTAGCATCCATCTCTGTTTCCCCTCCTCATAGCATATTGCTAATTCCTCAATCGTTGCCTCACTTTGTATCTCCTTGACACTTTCGAACGTATCCTCAAACATGGTGACCTCGGGCACCCACATAGCGGGACCTGCTACAAACATCCTTTCCATTTTCGTTCGGGCTGTCTCCTTAGCTGTCTGGTCTTCAAAGGCATTCCCCTTACCCACATGGTGGGTAGTTGTCTTGTGGGCACTGCACTTCACTATCGCTAATTTCCTGGGGAGGGTCAAAGCCAACAAAAGCCTATGTATAGGGGGCCATGCTGGATTTTCATCCCACAGGACGTGAGAAACCCTCTCTCTGCCCAGAGCCGGCCAAAATTATAGGTGACTTTGAAGGCATACTGACTGTCAGTATAGATATTGACAGCCAGTACTTCGCTCAACTCGCAGGCTTGAATAAGTGCAACGAGCTCTGCAGCTTGTGCCGACTGATAGGGAACTTGTGACATCTCAAATACCGTGGACAGTGTCGTGATTGCATATGCAGCTGTTGTAGTGCCATCTGGTAGCTTAAAGCAAGAGCCATCGACATATAGTTTCCCTTGGAGGCCAGATAAGGGAACATCAGTCAAATCTACCCGTCCTTTCGTCTCTTTCTCCGTTCGGAAGATACAATCATGTAAATCAATTTCCTCACTCTCAGAAGGGAGGGGTAGTAACATGGCTGGGTTCAGAGTGGCACATCTTTTAATTGTGACATGTGATGCAAAGAGAATTAACTCATAACCGGTGAGACGTGAACTGGTGAGGGGCTGTGTCTTGGTTTCTTTCAAAAGAGTATCCACAGCATGGAGCGCCATGACTGTGAGGTCAGTATCAAGTACGAGCCCAGCCGTACTTGATTTATAGAGATGGCCACAGCCGCGACCGCTCTTAGACAGCTTGGGAGGGCTCTTGCAACAGGGTCAAGGAGAGCAGAAAAATAAGCACACAGAAGTTGCTTACCTCCACAGGCCTGTGCTAAAACAGAAAGCGCACAATCAGCCGTCTCATGTACGTACAGCACAAACGACTTCGCATAATCCGGCATCACAGGCGCAGAGCAAAGCGCAACTTTTAATTGCTCAAAAGGCTGCTGACATTCAGGCGTCAAAGGCAAGGGTTCATGCACATCTTTAGTTGTTAGTACAAGCAGGGGTTTTGTTAATAACGAATAGTTAGCGATCCACTGACGACAATAGGAAGTAATGCCAATAAAAGCACGCACATCCCTTTGAGTTTTAGGGATAGGCATTTTAAAAATGGCGCTGATGCGCTCAGGGGTCAATCTCCTACCCTACTTCAACAGTAGGTGACCTAAGTAAGTGACCTCCTGTCGACAATATTGAAATTTAGAAAGGGACACTTAATGTCCGTGGTGTGCCAAATGCAACAATAATTTAACTGTACTGTCGTTGCAACCCTTTTCTGTGTCAGAAGCGATGAGAAGGTCATCTACATATTGGAGCACTACATTACCTGGCGGAAGCGTAAGGGAGTCCAATTGGACTTTTAACGCTTGACCATATATACTAGGGCTCTCAGTATAGCCCTGAGGAGCGCAACAGAATCTAAAGCTTCTGCGAGCTAGGGTAAAACTGAGCAAGTAACTGCTATCTGGATGAATCAGAATACTAAAGAATGCATTTTTTAGGTCGATGGCAGAGAAGAATTTAGCAGTAGAAGATATCATCGTCAAAAGGGCAGTGATGTCAGGGACCACCGGGAACTAATATTTTATTTATTGCGCGCAAGTCAATCACAAAACGATAAATATCTGGATGATCATCAGAGGAGCCCGAAGGTTCCCTCTTAAGAATGGGGAGAATAGGGCTCTTACACACATTAGCAGTCGTCTCCTCAACAACTCCTGACTTAATCAAGTCCTGTATAATTTGTAACAAGGCATGCTCTCCTGCTTGCGGTATTTTGTACTGAGGGATACGAGGAAAAATGGCATTGTCTTTAATTTTGATAGAAAACGGAGGTATCTGCAATAATCCTACATCTGTGTCACCTGTTGCCCACAACGTGGGCAGCAAGTCCTTAAATTCAACAGGGAGGGGTGCATCTTTAGATAGACACTGCTTACTGCTGACCACATTCGGGCCCATCGTCATGTAAACTCCTTCCGGTGAACAATAAATAGTAGCATGCAACTTCTTTAATAAATCTAAGCCCATCAGATTTTCTCCACAATTAGATGTCAACAAAAATGGCAAATCCACAGTAAAAGGACCTATAGTCAGTGTAAGAGGTTTGGAAATGGGACTCACAACTTGTAAACCAGAAACTCCTATCGAAACATTATTGTGGTCAGACAGAGCTGCCCCGGGGACCAGTGAACGATAAATAGAGCTATTCATTGCACCTGTATCCAACAACAATGTCTTAGCTGAGCCATGCAAATCTGCAGTAACGTAAGAACCGTGCTGATCTTCAGGTATGTGAACTGGTCCCTTACCCTGTCCCTGGCTGTCCTAGTTGTGAGACATACCTGTCACCTCGTCCATTTCAGAGTCATCATGATAATACTGGCCGCCCCTATTGTCATCAAAGTAGTTACTATCCGGGCGATCCTGTAACGTTGCAGTATGCCGAGCTCTGTCCTATCAACTAGCTCCACCACCCGGCCTTAAAAACCCCGTCCTCTATGGGCCGCAACTTTCTGCAACAACACTGGACATTCGCTACGCCAA
Source organism: Triturus cristatus (assembly GCF_964204655.1). NCBI lineage: Eukaryota > Metazoa > Chordata > Amphibia > Caudata > Salamandridae > Triturus > Triturus cristatus. The sequence continues at coordinate 1,062,984,095 of NC_140583.1, forward strand.
TGTCCCTCCTCTTTACATTACGCACACTGATTTGGTCCTACAGGCATAGTATTCCGGCTAGTACGAGGAAGCTGCTGGGCCCTACCACCACGTCCTCTACCATTCCCTCGAGAGGCCTGCTGCAACAACACCTTCCTCTTTAATTCTTTATGCTTTTTCTCCACTTTCTCCCTCTCCTCGTTTTCCCTGTGTTCATAATACTGTGCCATAGTCAGAATTACAGAAGGGGAGGAGGTAGTTCAAGTGCTCTCCGAGGCCTGTAACAGAGTTGCAATCTCAGGAAGCAGGTTCGTAACAAATCTATTAGCGAACAATCGGACATCCCCCTGCACCGACAAATCCTGGCCACTAAAATCTAAAAACACACCTTGAAACCGAGTGAAAAAATCAGACACACTCTCATCCTTGTTCTGACAACATGCCGTTTACTTGTCTCAATCTACCCTTCTCAGTGGAATAAAAGAATGCATGTAGGTAATAATCCTGCCAGGCAAGGGTATTACTTCTGCCTTAGGCGTCTCACCAGGCTTTGTCTCCTGGTGCCATACTTTAATCTGATCCCAGGTACCACCCAATTTCACAACATGGTCCTGTGTGTGCACCTGTCTCCAAATATCAACGGGCACCAGCAGACCAAAGAACATCTCAATATCTTCAAGCGTCATCACTGTCGATGAAGCAGCATCAATCAGCTCCTTATAATATGCAGTTTTTTCTAGGATCAGGCAACTTAGTCTTAAGGGATAAAACTTCACTCCTTTTCCATGGAGTGTAGACCCACTGTTCCTGGAACCAGGCCTCTACCCGTGGTCTACTAACAACGTTATGCTGATCCCGTAGCTCCGATATTTCAGGGTGATATATGGGGTGAACTTCCCTCATCGGAAACTGAGAAACTGTTGTCGGGCTCTTCTCAAGCAATCTACCCCGGTAAGCGACCAACGCAGTAACATTACCAAAAACTTTCGCGGGTGCCATATCAGCAGCATATTCATGATCGCTAATATCATAAATAATCTGGGGTGCTACACCATCGAAACACTGTTCCCACAGTTCAATCAAAGTAGCCGACATGTGCTTAGGGGCATGCTGTTACACAAAAGGCTCATAATCCTTCAACACTCTCCACACATCTTTCACACTGTAAATGGGGTTACGAGCCCACTGGGCAGCCTGGGCAGCTACTATCTTTTTCTCTTCGTCTCCCACAACTGATCATATCAATATTCGCCCCAGTCGTTCCCCAGCAGTTGCCCAGTCTCTGTCCCATAGTCCTCGTACCGGTGATCCGCTATTCAGTACTGTCAGGGGATGTAGGAACAGGGATGGAGTAGCTATAGGCGTAACAGGCACCAACATCGCTGCTGGCTGCAACGTAGGTGTAGGGGCTGGAGAGAGAGATGCCGAAACAACAGGCGTAGCAGGGAGGCTGGCAGTCATCATAGTCACAGAAGGCGAAGCCAAAGAAAGAGCAGGAGGCGCTGTGGCCAAAGTAGCTTGATCGATAACAGAAGAAACAGAAACAGCAGAGGCAGAGGGAACGGATGACTGAGGCTCGGGCATGGCAGGGTTTATTCTCCACATATGGAGGGTGGAGGTCGAGTATCTAACAGTTCCTCCTCAAATGTATAATTTCCTTCTCTGGCAACATAAGACTTTTCACATTGTAATCGAAGTTTCCTATCAGCACAATATATTCCTTTTTCTATTTTCTCTCTATAATGTGACAGCTTTCTGAGTCAATGTCAACATTCTCCCCTTACGGACCTCTTTCTCTGCTTTCATTCGTCTCTGTTTAGCCTCCTTTTGCCATGTTCTGAGGGAATCAAACATTGACTGTCTACTCCTTTTCTCAAAAAAAATTCCTGGAGGAATTAATTTTCTGTTAATCAATAGTGCCCATCAACGGCCACTACAACTCGGCATTGTCCCTCGTATATTTGTGCCATAACGTACTAAACATAAGAGGGCCAAGGCCATGTTTTACGTACATTTCGAAATTCGGATTGCCTTCTGGAGGTGCCGGCTGACTTTCTTCCAATCGAGCATCAGTAGAACAACAGCGACAGCCCAAACAAAACAACTTACTCAAACAAGGCATTTTCAAAGAAAACAAGTTCACTACTCATGCCTAACAGATATTTGCAAATAACTTTACCAAAGTCAGTCCTCGGACCTCATCAAATACAATTCAAAGTGGTACCATGTTCATAAAGAACTCAAACAAATTCAAGCACTTGTCCAAAGACGGTCCTCAGACCGCATCAAATACAAACCAAAATGGCGCCATAGCCACAAAGAACCAAAGCAAACTCACCTAGTGCACACAGGTCAAGCGAGTTTATTCTCCACTGCCAACTCTCAGACCAAACGGTCAGATCCAAGGGTTTCACCGTTCAGGACCCCAATCGGGATGATCGCTGGACGAGGTACCACCTGGTCAGACAGACTGGGCAGCTGCAAGTACAAGACTCTCTCGTGCAGAGATCCCCGGTCTACCTGTCTGACCCGACGTGGCCCTGACCTCCTCACCCGTCCGCAGGCAAGGATAGTTCAGCCGATGGAGTCCCTGTTCAGGCGCCAAATGAAGGAAATGATCGATTAGGGCCACCCGGGTCACGTGCGGCCTCCTCTCAGCCTACCAAACAAATGAAGTTGGTCAGAGAGTAGAGAATACAAACCAAAGATATTTATTAGAAGTACACTTGAGTGGAGTCCGGTCTGACCAGCCTCCTTGGATTGCTGCAGAGGGACTGACTTCTGCCAACATGGTAACACATAATGTACATTTCCAGAACCACTGAAGACACACCCAGACTGGAATTTTCCAGTTGGTAGCTGGTGAACAGAGGAGATACAGAGGGATGGGCTGCAATCCTGGGACCGGGTACACGCTATCTCAGCATCAAGGTTACTCTGCCTGCACCCGTCGCTATAAGATTGGGAGCAGGCCTATCTAGTGAGAAAGGTATGTCATTACAAAACAGTCTATTAATTCGTACAGCGAAGCTTAACCTTTGAGAAATACAGAAGAGAAATATTGCAGCTGCTTTCTGCTGAGGCAGACAGAATGAGACAGAAATTAGTTTCGATCATGACTCAAAATGACTCAAAATGGCGGCTCAACTTAAAATGGTGCCGCGAATGCTAACTATACATAGGGCAATATGCAAGCAAAACAAGTGTCGGGAAGACCCGCAAACCGTACCTTTTAGAAATTCAGGGCGTCGGCGACCTCTCGTTGAGCTTCTGAAAGCACGGTGTCCTCAGGCGTCGGTTCCGGAGGTCGGTGCAGGAGTCCTCGGGGCCCTCGAAGTCACACGCGTTGCAGATCGATCTCCTTTCTGTTGGAATCAGGAGCGCTGTCGTCGGCAGGCGTCAGGTGCTGTGTGCAAAGTGCAGCGGTGCGGCGTGCGGTGCCCTCAGGTCACGGTGAGAGCAGCTGCTCAGTGGCGGCATTAGATGGCGGCGGCGGTGAGACCAGGGTCGCGGTACGAGGTGAAAGTGATGCTCGTCGCGGTGCAAGCAGCGGTGTCGTTGTGGCTGAAGCGCTGTCATCGGCTGACGAACTGGAGTCGATGGCGCCGGCAGGCCAAGGCTGCGGTGCGGTATGAGGGCGTGCGTCATGTAACTTTTGAAGCGGTGCCCTCGAACCATGGTGCAAACAGTAGCGTAGATATCGGCGTGGAGCGGCATCATCGGGGATACCAAGGCATCGCTGTGAAGTGAGGCGGTGCGTTGTGCGGTGCCCACAGGTCACGGTGCAAGCAGCGGCTTGGTGGTGGCATCAGCAGGCATCGTCAGTGAGACCAGGGTCGCGGTGCAGCGTGCAGGCTGTGCCCTCTGCGGTGTCTTCAGGACACGGAGTGGGCAGCGGCATCGTAGACATCGTCGGGTTGCTTTTCTTCTGTTGCAGCACAAAACACACAGTCCCCAGTGCTGAGGGCAGAAGAGCTTGAAGTCTTTGCTGTTCCTGAGACTTCTTGAACAGGGGGCAAGCTCTACCTCAAGCCCTTGGAGAAACTCACAAAGTAGATTGCAGAAAGTTCAGTCCAGTCCTTTCACTGCGCAAGACAGAAGCAGGCACTGCGGGCCCACACAGAAAAGTGGTTGTTCCTCCTCACAGCTTCTCCCGCTCTTCTTCTTGGCAGTCTTCTTGGTCCAAATGAGTGCTAAAGTTCAGGGGTCTGGGCCCCAATATTTATATCCCCAAATCCTTTGATCTCTTAGGCAGAGAATGTCAGTTCTGCCTTCTCTGGTGTTACTTCCTGGCAGGAGGTGGAGCCGGCATGGTCAGAGGCAGACCAGGCCGTTCGAGGTGCAAGGAAATCTCCTCCCCCTTCCCCAATTGCATCCCAGGTCTATTCAGCCCTTTCCTGACCCACCTAGACTATCTGGAGCCACTCCTGCTCCCTAGTCTTCTGTCATACAAAACCCAGACAGGCAATCCACATTCCAATAGAGGCACATGGGATGACTGAGCAAGAAAATACCTACTTTCTTAAAGTGGTATTTTCAAACACAGAATGTAAAAATCACCTTCACTAAAAGATGCATCTTTAGATTCTGAGTTCAGGCATATTAAACTTTTTTTTCTTACCTAATTCTCCAGGCCAGTTATGTTTATAAGATGTTATAAACAAACTTCCCATTCTGTCCTATGGGGAACAGGTAGCCTTGCAATAGCTAAAAACGAAATTGGCCGTAATTCACAACCAGGACATGCCACACACACTAAGGGCATGTCCTACTTTTCACATACCCTGCACCTGGCCCACAGGGGTACCTTGGGCCTACCTTAGGGGTGGCGGACATGTAAGAAAAGGGAAGGTGAGGGACTGGCAAGTGTGTGCACTGGCAAAATCTGCATGGTAGTTACAAACCGCGCGCAGACTCCACAATGGCGGGTCTGAGTTACCTTTTCAGGGCTACTCACGTGGGTGGCACAATCAGTGCTGCAGGCCCACTAGTAGCATTTGATTCACAGGCCCTGGCACACTCAGTGCACTTTACTAGGGACTAACAAGTAAATCAAATATCCAATCATGGAAACACCAATCCATAACACAATTTACCACAGGAGCACATGCACTTTACCACTGATCATCAGTGAGAACAGTGCGCCCAAACATTATGCCAGTAAAAACAGAGTCAAAACCGGGAGGTCAGAAAGCAAAAACTCAGGGGAAACACGACAAAAGATGCCAAGTCTAACACATGTATAGATATGTTCCTGATGCCAGCCACCGATGATTTATCTGTATCTCGGGTGCAGATTCTTTGCGCACAGGATCTCTGACCACGCTCCATTACTTGTTTAGGTGGGCACATCTGATGCTGCCCACCATCCTTTGTGGCACCTCAATGCCTGGCATCTTCAGGACACACAGTAGTCTCAGGATACGCGGAATGAAATTGCCGCCCACTTTAATACTAATACAGGGATGGTTCAATCAATGGTTACTCTTTGGGCAGCCTGTAAGGCTAATGTCCCTGGGTATGATAAAACTCACTTAAGGATTAAGGAGCACGCACAAAACCATTGCATTTTGCAGTTTGAAGCACGGGCTCTTTGCCAGAAGAGGCAGCTCCTTCATGGCCAGCACAAGACTTTTGATAGGGAGTTGACCCTGATTCCGGAGGAGATTAAAGCTCATTCACTTGAGGATGCGAAACAAATCTGGGGCACCTCCACTGCTTGGGTATAGGGCTGGGAGATAAAATCAGTAAATTACTTTATTGGTTGCCATCCCGACATTTGGCAGGTCGAGTTATTCCTGAGGATGGCGGACCACTGAGGACAATTACATAGCTCATACCTGGCTACTGCTAAAGTGTTTGCAGACTACTATGCTAAATTGTACACATCAGTCCCACGTCCCAAGGCCGACCAGGCATCCCCGCTGCTTGACCAGCTGCCTCTACCCCCATCTTTCTGCCACAGAGCGGTGGGACTTGGCTCAGCCAGTCATGCTTGAGGAGATCGGTGAGGCGATATCGGTGATGACACGCAGTAAGACGTCCGGCCCAGGTGGCTACTCTTCTGAATTCTATGCCAGATACAGGGATATCTTAGCCCCTCGGCTACAAAGAGGTGGGCCGAGAGGGCTCTTTCCCCAGAGATATTGACCACGCCACCATTGTGGTCATACCAAAGATACCAACATAGTCCATCTCCTGTGCCGTTTACAGGCCAATTTCCCTTATTAACGGGTACATTTAAATCTTTGCAACCATGCTGGCTGCCCGGTTCCGGCATGTCATCTGGTCTTTGGTACACCTGGACCAATGAGGCTTTCTGCCCAGAAGGAATAACAGACACGGTTTATGGCGCCTTCATGCACCTCTGGCCCATCGTCACTCGCTTTTGGCTCCATTGGCCTTTCTTCTAATAGATTTTGAGAAAGCATTTGACAAGGTGGATTGGAGCTATTTGGCACAAGTGCTGGAGGGGGCTGGGTATGGACCCCACTTTCGCAGCCTTGTTGGTGCTCTGTACTCCAATCCGATGGCCGGTGTACAGATCCATGGGGTGGTTTTTGAATAATTTTATATCTGTCACAGGTCCAGACAGGGGTGCCTCCTCTTCCTCCTGCTTTTTGCGTTAGCCATAGAGCCATTAGCTAGGCTCATAAAATGCGATGCCCAGATTCAAGGCTGAGATTGGGACTCGGGTCATGAAAATTGCATAGCCCTCTACGCCGATGCGTACCTTCCGAATCCAGCGGACACTGGCCCTCGTTTTCTACGGCTTCTGCAAATTTTCGAGGATTCCTCAGGATTGGTAGTTAATCCGGCCTAATCAGTCTTAGTGCAGTTGCCACCCACTGGGGACTGTCTTGAGTGGCAAACAACCATTCCAATCCATCGCCATAGCTTTCGGTGCTTAGGTATTCAGGTGGCTCTCACCCCTGAATTGACATGGTCTCTTAACATTACTTCTCTTACCCGGAAGATCAAAGCTGATCTTAAGAAATGGCAGACATTGGCATTGACTGCCTTGGGGAGAATGACGATTCTACAATTATTATGCAGAGAGAATCTTGATTTCATTAAAGACATACGGAGGCTAATATTATGCAAATACTTTTATTTGCTGCCCAAACATGCAGCCCTTTAAAGAGTGTAACTACATCACAATAAGTAGAACATTAGCAACATAACAAGGAGACAGTGCACGCTCCAATCTTCCTCATAGGCTGCAATGACACAGCTGTACGATGTGATGATCCAGTTAATCCTTAACGTTGTTATCTGAGAAAAAATAAAAAAAAGACACTGTATAGTGAAAGGTATTGGGGGGGATTAAAAACAACTTATTACAGATAAGCATTACCGAACCCTAACCTCTCAGGGAGAGGAGTGTGGATAATGTTAGCCTCCATATGTCTTTAATGAAATCAAGATTCTCTCTGCATAATAAATGGAGAATCGTCATTTCATTACAAGACCAGAGGCTACCATTATCCATGTTTAAAGCCATGTAGAGCTACACTGCTAACATGCTCTATTGGTCTCAAGTAAAACTTAGTTAGACCAATCTGCAGCTTTAAGTATTTCGGGCAGGGATCCCCCAGCCCAAAATACTTTGCTAGCCATTGCACCCCTAGAGGAGTGAGCTCCAAACCTAGAGAGATTCACACCAGCCTCATGCATAATTAAACGGACCCATCTGCTCAAGGTCGCAGAGGAAACAGGTCTAAAAGGACTAACATATAATAAGAGAAGTTGATCAGTGCCAACAGGTCTAAACGCTGAAATCTTATTTTCATAACACTTCATGCAGTTCACAACACACAGTTTTTCGCACTCATGAAAAAAAGGTAGAAGATAGACTCTGACATTGTTTTGGTTCTTTTCCAAATATCAAAATGAACGCCATCAGAGGAGTAAAAGCTATTAGAAAGTTCCAGGGCTTTTATGTCAGAGACCCTTCTAAAGGAAATTAAACACAAAAGAGTCACCAATTTCATGGAGATTCTTTTAAGGGAAAGTAAGTCATTAATAGGCCAAGAAAGGAAGAGGTTAAAGATAAGGTTAACATTCCACCGGGATTATAACGAGCCTTGGGAGGTCTCCTTAACCTAATTCCCTTCATCACTCTTTTGATTAGGGGGTTGCTACCAATAGCAAGGTTATTAATCAGGGAATGACCCGAAGAGATTGCTGATCTGTAGCAGTTGATGGTTCTGAAAGAAAGACCTGAATCGAAGAGATGGGCAATATAATTGACTACCTGTTGTAGAGGGCACTGAACGGGATCCAAATCCCTTTTCAGGCACCAACAAGAACACCCTTGTATCTTTTCTGGTTCTTGTTGCCCATGAATCTTCCAGTAGGCTCTTAGCCTCTCCCGAAAGGTCAGAATATCTGCCTGAATCCCTGCTATCCTCCAAACAAGAAGGTTCATCCTCCCTTCTAGGACCAAAGGATGTTCTTCTCCGTCCGGACCCTGGAGTCGGCCTAAGGATGATGGGATCAGCCGCGGGAAACCCACCGCTAATTCCATTACCCCGGGAAACCAAACCTGGGATTTCCGAAAGGGAGTTACAAGAATGATGGCGCACGACTCTAGTCTCACTTTCCACAGTATTTTCTGAATCATTGAGAAGGGGGGAAAGGCGTAACCCTTGATCCCCTCTCAAGACTGGAGAAAGGCATCTACCCCTGACGCATTTCGGGTCTGGCCTCCAACTGAAGTATCGCTGGGCTTGGTGAGTTATTCTGCTGGCAAACAGGTCTACATGGATTGGGCCCCAAAGCTCTTGGATCAGGGAAAAGGCTTCGGGATTTAATTTCCAGTCGCTGGACTTGTGGAGAAAATGAGAATTCCAATCTGCTCTCAGATTCTGAGTTCTCGGAATGAATTCTGCCCTGAGAGAGATCTTTTGATCCCAACAAAAATACCATATTCGCTTGGCAATATCCAAGAGATTCTTGGATCTTTCACTCCCTAGGCAATTTATATAAGAGACAGCTGAGAAATTGTCCAAGCAGATTAGGGTATTTGAGTTCTTTAGTAACTCTTTGAAGCTCATAAGCGTGTTCAAGGCTGCTAGCATCTCTAGAGGGTTTATGTGAAGGGATTGCTCCTCTAAGGACCACCTACCCCTGGTCTCTAGATTGTTTAATCGAGCACCCCAACCATGGTTGCTCGCATCCGATTCTAGGGTAAAATCTGGGACGATTCTGAAAATAGCTTTTCCATTCCATGCTTGAAGGTTTTTCAGCCACCAGTGAAGATCTTCTCGGGCGTCCTCCCAGAGGGGCAGTGAGTCTTCGTACCACAGGCCTTTCCTCAGACCCAGAGCTTTTAGTCTTTGCAGGCCCCTGTAATGAAGGGGGCCGGGAGAAATGGCCTGGGTAGAGGACGAGAGGAGACCCAAGACCCTGGCTAAGTCTTTCAGACGGAGAGGAGGAGCCTAGCGCGCAACCAAGATGGCCGCGTAGGTGCGAGGCTCCCGAGGACCTCCGCGACCTCCTGAATTAATCCTGGTGATATCCTGTCCTTGTTGAGGGGACTGTGTCGGTGAACCCGAGCTGAGGCGCCGCCCGTTCTTTGGGCTCGAATCGGACCCCGAATACCGGTGGAAGCATCGATTGTAGGTTGCGGCCTTCTCCTCGCCGGCCCCCCGGATTGGAGTAGTGGGGCGATCCGGGGACGAAGTGAATAACAACGGCGAGCGGGGCTGAGCGACTCGCATACCCCGCACTTTCACTTTCGCTTTTGCGCCCTCCTTGCCTCAGGCGGGGTCGGGCTGCGGAGCGGAGTGCGGTGGTGTTGCCTTGTCCAGGTGCCCGGCTGACCCGCCGGCGGTGGGTTGACCCGCTGCCCGGTGGTCGCCCCCGTCCCCCCCCCTGACACCCGTGATTTGGTGTGGCGGCCCGTTTGGAGATCTTGGCACGACGGTGTAAGGGCCAGCATGTCCACCAAACAAGATGGCGACCGGGCGAAGATGAAGACAACCCGCCGTGGCACGGCGCACCAGGCCAATAGTATGGATCGCTATACGCTCCAGAAGGGCTCTCCGGAGACAGCGCGGTCGTCCCTGGTGGGCCCGACGGAGGCACCTGCCCAACCGGTGGATCTGACCCTCCGGGACGTCATGGGCGCCATCGCAGAGATGAAGGCCTCGGTGGACCAGCGTTTCGATACCCTGGCGCAAAAAATTGACTCTGTCCTGGTGGATGTGGGCCTTGTGAGGGCAGACTTGTCAAAAACGAACGACCGAGTTGACTCCCTGGCCCACACCACAACGAGCCTCACGACGGACGTGGTGGCCCTCCAGAAGGAGGTGCGCCGGCTTGGCCAGGCGAGCGCCCTGATGGACCGGCGACTGGAGGATTCCGAGGGTCGGGCCCGGAGGAACAATGTTCGCATTATTGGTGTGCCGGAGGGCCGAGAGGCGGAGGCGGCAGATCTCTTCGTGGAAGAATTGATCCTGACCCATCTCCAGCCCCGGGGGCTGAGTAAGCTTTTTGCGGTGGAGCGTGCCCACCGGGTCCCTGGGGGCCGCCCTAAGACCGGTGCCCCGCCGCGGCCTATTATTGCCCGGATTTTTAATTTCCGGGACAGAGACGCCATCCTCCAGACATCCAGGCAACAGGGACCGGTCAGGCTGGACAACATGGATGTACACTTCTACCCAGACTTTACTCCGGCGGTCCAGAAGCAGCGACAGAGCTTTCTCGGTATTAAACGTCGCCTAAGGGACCTAAACCTCAAGTACTCAATGCTCTTTCCGGCTAAGCTGAGGGTGGAGGTGGATGGCCGTACGCACTTCTTCGACCGGCCCGAGGCGGCTGGGGACTGGTTGGATACTTTGCCTGGAGATCGGGGTGGGGGGGGCGCGGCTGGCGGGGAGGGCCCGCCGGATCAGAATTGAGGGGTGACTGTATAGGCCTTGCTCGGGATATTACTCCTTTACCATATATTGATTTCGTACGTTCCCCTCCCATGGAGGTCAGGTGGGGTCTGCTGGGGGCTTCCCTCCTCCTCTGGGGGACTAGTTAGTATTTAGCTATGGGGCGACAGGCACACTGCACTTTGGGGGGGCTGTCTGGGCTCATGCAGGGGTGCAGGGAGGGGGGAGTTCTGTTGGGACCGGGGGGTGGGGGGGGTGTGTTGTTTGTTAACACCGCAAGGCAAACCCGCAACTGTTTTGTTGTTTTCAAGATGCTCGGTGGGGGGCGACCGATTGTTTTGACGTATCATGGGGGGTAGGGACTTGATTGTGTTGTCATGGAATGTTAATGGCCTGGGGGATAGGATTAAACGTGGTGTGGTCCTGCAGTATTTAAAACGTATTTCACCAGATGTTGTCTTCCTGCAGGAGACGCACCTTATAGGTAACACCTTTCATGCAATGAATCGGCGGGGATATCGATTGGCGGCCCACTCCGGCTTCACTTCGGGCTCGCGGGGGGTGGGTATTATGGTCAAGAACTCGCTCCCGTTGGAGATTGACGAGGTGCGCCATGATGAGAGGGGACGTTACACTGTTCTGGTGGGACGAATGGAGGGTAGAGTGTTTATCTTTATATCAGTGTACGTCCCGCCTGGGTTACAAGCCACTACATTTGCGGACCTGGGGCGCCTCCTTCTGGACCTTCCGGGTGGCCTGTTGGTGGTTGGAGGGGACTTTAACGCGGTTGCCTCTGGGTCTATGGATCGCCATCCCCCTAGGGATCTCCCCCGGGCACAGGCGTGGCTGCCCGGCCTTTTAGACACGCTGGGCCTGGTGGATTGCTGGCGCTTAAAGCATCCCGTATTGCAACAGTACACCTTCCACTCGGGGGCCCATGGTAGCCTCTCGCGGCTTGATTACATCCTTGTCCCGGCGGCTCATGCAGGGAGGGTGGGGGAGGTGCGCCATTTGGCACGGGGTATCTCAGACCACTCCCCATTGTTGTTGCATTTCGATGTCTTCCCGAGGGGGGATGGCAGAGTGGCCCCGATCAATGCATGGTATTTGCGCGACCCCACCATTCGTGCCGACTTGATCAAATCCTTACAGCGCTATTTCGATGAGAATGTGGGGTCGGTCCCGTCTGCCATCTCCCTGTGGGAGGCTTTCAAGGTGGTTCTTCGAGGGGAGGCCCTCTCCCTTATTTCCAATGCCCGGCGGCGCGAGCAGGAGGAGGTGACCCGGGTTGAGGCCGAGATTGCAGAACTGGAGGGTGACCTGGGGAGCGGGGTAACAGACGCCAAGTTGCATGTTTTGCATTTCAAGCAGGCGGCCTATCGGGCCCTCGTCACGGAGGCGGCCAGGGGCCTCAGTAGAGAGCAGCAGGGGCGATTGTATGATGTGGGTGACAAGGCTGGCAAATTGATTGCGTGGTTGGACAAGAGGGAGAGAGCGAGCCGCGTGGTGCCTTTGATTGAGAGCGTGGATGGTGTGTGCGTCACTGAGCCGGAAGCCATTGTTTCCTGCTTCGCGGATTATTTCCGCGAAGTCTACTCCCCGGTTTCTCCCTGCTCGGAGGAAGATTCCCATGCCTTGCTTCGGGACATCGCACTGCCCTCCCTTACGGTGGAGGACAGGGATTCGCTGGACGCCCCTCCCACCTCGGACGAAATTGCCTCGGCTATTCGCTCGGTTGCATCCGGCAAGGCCATGGGCCCCAATGGTATTCCCATTGAGCTATACAAGTTGCGCCCGGATGTGTTGGCGCCCCACCTGCGCGCGATGTTCCTTGCGGCCCACTCGCGGGGCTCCCTCCCGCCGGACCAGCGTCTGGCTACAATTGTGGTGATCCATAAGGAGGGGAAGCCCCGTGAACGGGTCACATCCTATAGGCCGATTTCGCTTTTGAACGCGGAGCCCAAAATCCTCGCCAAGGTGTTGGCCAACCGGTTGGTTGGCGTGGTGGGCGATTTGGTCCACCAAGACCAATCGGGCTTTATACCACACCGCAACACGGCGCTTAATCTGCGGCGCTTGCACGGGGTGCTCGCGCGTGTCCCATTTGTGCGGGAGCCGGCCATCTTGGCGTCCTTGGACGCCACCATGGCGTTTGATACGCTCGAATGGCCATATATTTGGGCGATGCTGGCGAAGTTTGGGTTCGGCCCGGGTTTCGTCAGCTGGGTCAAACTGCTATATTCGGGCCCGTTGGCGCAGGTGGTGGTGAATGGGCGAGTATCTGCCCCATTCGCGCTGGGGCGGGGCACGCGACAGGGTTGTCCCCTGTCGCCTCTCCTGTTCGCCCTGGCCATGGAGCCCCTGGCGGAGTGGCTGAGGTGGCACCCTTCTATCCGTGGTCTCCGCTGGACCCCCGAGCATGAGGACCGCGTGTCTCTCTATGCTGATGATATCCTTTTGTATCTCGCCTCCCCGCGCAAGTCACTGATCGTCCTGGTTGATGTTTTGCGCTCCTTCGGTCGCAACTCCGGCCTGGTCATCAACTGGGCGAAATCCTGTGTCTATGTGCTCTCCGGGGAGGCCCCGGTCCTGCCACGGGACTGTCCGATCCAGATTGCCTCCCAGGGTTTACGGTACCTGGGTGTATATATCACTCTTGACCCGGAGGCCCGCTATGAGCGGAACTTGCTGCCCCCCCTCCAGCGTCTGAGGGAGGACGTGGTGCGTTGGCGGCGTCTGCCGCTCTCGCCGCTCGGCCGAGCGGCCTTATTTAAAATGATGTCCCTGCCGCGCTTCCTTTACGCCCTCCAGAATACCATGGACTTGGTCCCGGCACGCTACTTTCGCGAGGTGGAGGGCCTCCAGCGGCGCCTGTTCTGGGACGGGAGGCCGCGTATTGCTCTGGCTAAATTGACGCTCCCGTGGTACGACGGAGGGGTCGCCCTCCCGGACATCAAACGGTATTACTGGGCCTCCCAACTAGCTGCAATTAATCATGGCCTTTACGGGCCCGCCTTGAAACCGGCATTCGAGATGGACAGGACGCTTCTGCCCGTTGGCGATTATTATCGAGCGCTCTACTCTGGCGCGCCCGACTCCCGTTTGACGGGACCGACGCGTGTCATGGTGCGTGTATGGCACGCGGCTAATGCAGCTATGGGGTGGAAGGACCGTTTGACCCGAGCGTCTCCGCTGTATGCATCTGAGAGGTTGGGCTCCCTGTGGACGTCGAAGGGCTTCGAGAAGTGGGACACGATCGGAATCAGCACGGTGGGGGATCTCTGGACGAGGGGGGGATTCAAAACTTTTGAGACGCTGCAGGCGGAGTTTCAGCTGCAGGGCAGTGAGTACTTTCGGTACCTACAGGTCCGCCATGCGCTGGGCTCCGTCTTCCCGGATGTTGCATCCATTCCGGAGTCTTCCCCCCTGGAGGACAGAGTGCTAGATGGCCATGTCCCGGACAGCACGATCTCCCTCATATACAAAAAATTGATTAACGACAGGTCGTGTCTGCTGACTAGTCTCCGCGAGGCTTGGGTTGCCGACGGGCTGGAGCTGGACGACGAGGATTGGATTTCCGCGGTGGCCTCTCCGAAAGAGGTGGCCATCCCGGCTCGCCTTCGTTTCGTCCAGCTCAAGATCCTTCACCGGGTCTACGTGACGGGGCCAAGGCTTTTACGTATGGGTTTTGCCGGTGATGGAATGTGTAAGCGTGGCTGTGGTGCGTTGGCGACTTTCATGCATATACTGTGGGAGTGCCCGAAGGTGGAGCGATTCTGGCGTGGTGTGCATGAGGTTCTACGAATGGTTACGCGTGTCACGCTGCTGCCTGAAGCGAGGAGATGCTTGCTGAATGTCTGGGAACCAAATGACTACTCGGTCCCGCAGGCGCGGTGGGTGACTCTGGGATACATGATAGCCAAGCGTGATATTGCCCAATTGTGGGGATCCCAGAGGCCCCCTGCGGTGTCGGCCTGGAAAGAGCATATGGATTGGTGTATGTTTCGTGAAAAGGTGGTGTATGTGGCGAGGGGTAAGCCTGGGGCGTGGATGAAACTCTGGGGCCCCTGGAACGCCTACCGCGGGGGTATTTGTGAGCCGCCGCTGCTACCGGCGGCCTCGCCGGCTCCGTCTCCCTAGATGGCGCCCCTCCCTTGGCCGCGGGCGCGCGGTCCCCCAGTCCCTGATCTACTCCTGTCCCCCTCTTCAGAATTTTGCTGCTGGTGTGGATCCCCCACTTATGGAGCACGTGTTGTCACTTTGGATCGAGGGTTGCCTTGCGGTCGTGGTTTGTTTATGTTGTTTTGTATTTAGAAAATGGAACCGTACTGTGGGCATGGAGCTTGGAGACCTGCACCATTGATCACTCCTGTTCTCCTACTGTGCACCGCTGGAAAAATTTTTTTTTTTTTTTGCTGTATGTATGTAATATGTTTTTGATGCTCTAGCGGCCGGCCGTGTGGTTGTAGGCCCATACCTGTAACTTCTATAAACTGCAATAAACAGTTTCAAAAAAAAAAAAAAAAAAAAAAAAAAAAAAAAAAAGTCTTTCAGACGGATAGAATCTTGTGAGACATGTTTTTTTATCTTGGTAACCTTCTTGTGGGGAAGGATTAGGTTGGAAAGAATAGTATTTACCTTGAAACCGAGGAATTACAACTCTTGTGTCAGAAACATAATAGAGTTTTCCAAATTTATGATGAAGCCTAGGTCCCGAAGGAGGTCTACGGTCATTTGTAGATGTTTCTGTAGTTCTAACTCGTCCTGGGACATAATGAGGATATCGTCTAGGTAGATTATTAGGTGAACCCCTCTGTCCCTGAGGTAGCAGACCACTGGCCGAAGGGCCTTGGTGAAGCACCAAGGTGCTGAGGACAGGCCAAAGGGGAGACACTGGAACTGATAAAGGGTTCCTTTCCATACTTTTGGAAGTCCTCGTCCATGGGTATCGTAAAATAGGCATCCTTGAGGTCCAGTTTTACAATCCAATCCTTGGCTTGCAAAATGTCCCTCAAAAGGTGGATACCCTTCATTTTGAAGTGTCTGTACGTTAGGAACTTGTTTAAATGTTTCAGGTTTATGACGGGTCGCCAACCCTTGTCCTTTTTTTGGACTAGAAAGATGGTACTTAAAAAACCTTTTGACATTTTTGATAAGGGGACTTTTATAATGGCCCCTTTGTCTAGCATTTGAGATATTTCCAGCTCTATCAGTTTTGAATTTTTCTTGTCTAGAGTCATCTCCCTTGGGATTTTTGCTTGGGACGGCTCTTCCCAAAAATCTATCTTGAACCCCACTACAGTTTCCAAGACCCACGGGTCTTGAATAATTCGTAACCAGTTGTGAGCAAAATGCTTCAGTCTCCCTGCCACCTTCAAGGTGAAGGGGGACTTTGGGCTTACTTTGATAGGATTGGTTGAAGGATCTTGATCTGCCACCACGGGCTCTTGAACCCCTTCCTCTCTGAGGGTAGAAGTTGGAGTTTGAACGGTAGCCTCTATAGGGGCGTGAGCCTCTTTCGTCTTGTGTGTAAAACTGGGACCTGAAGAAGCCGCGGCTGACAGGTTGTCCCCTCCTGTCAGCCCTTCAAAAAAGTGGTTGTCCCCTAAAAACTCTGCGCATATTAGATTGTGCCTTGCTGAAGGTGGACACATACTTGCCCAAGGATTTAACAAAGTTATCACCGAATAGAAGCCCTTTTGCGTCGCACATGTCCTCCTTGGCAGATAGATCTGCAAGCTTGGGGTTCATTCTGAGGAGGACTGCCTTCCTCTGTTCGGTGATCAAATTGGCATTAGCATTTCCAACTAAACAAATGGCCCGTTGGGACCTTCCTTGTAGAAGTTCGGTACTGACCGGGTTGGATCTAGCCTCTTTTGTCATGTAGAGGATTTTGGACAGGGGTCCAAGAACGTCAAGAAGCTTGTCCTGACATTGTTTCAGGCATTTTTCGATTCCCTTCCTGGGGTCCCTCCCCGATTTGAAAAGGAAGGTCATAAGCCTGGGATCAAGTTTGGGGGTTCTGCAAATCTTGTCCTCCGAAGAGGGGTGAGGGCACTCGTTCCGCAGCTGGTTACGTGTCTCCCTATCCAGTGGTTTCCTCACCCACTGGGATAGGTATTTACCCACATGATCCATGGGCCACCATTCGGTGCTGCGAGGGTGGCGGATGGCCGTAGGATTACACATTTCCCCGCCGAGGGGGTCTTTGACGGTAAAAGATGAGGTGGAAGGATGGTCTAAGTCCTCATCAAGATCCTCAGGGATATCTGGATCGAAAATAAACTCGTCCATGTCCTCATAGTCTGTACTTTGCTGATTAAATAGTAAGGAATCATCAGTGAAATCATTTGTCCCGTAAAGGGTACCGCGTTCTATAATGCCGCTACGGGCACCTCCTCTCTCTCTCATGTTACTGCTCTCTATTGTGCTGCCATGAGCACCAACATATTTTGTAGCATGAGGGCTACCAATCTCTATTGCATGGGTAAATGCCTCTTTCATGTGTTTCCTTTTTTGGGGTACCTTACCCCTTTTTGGGGGGCCAGAGGTAGAGGGGAAGTCTCCGTCCGAGAGAGAAAAATAAATCTCCACGACGGGGGATACCCTCCTCCTCTTGGACAGAGCAGCGACAACTGCTTCCTTGATGGTAGATTTAAGCTCTTCCACAATAAGCCTTTTTAAGCTATCTCCCAAAACATCCTTAGGGGGCTGTTGAGCGACGTTTGCGTCAGGCTCCATTATAAATACACTATATATATATATATATAAAAATTGCTAAAAGCCCTTATAAGGTTTAGTCAAAGTAGTGCTGGTAGGCACTCAAGATCGTTTGCAGTACAGAAGTACAGATAATAAGTAGTAGAAGGCCTTGAAAGGCTTACTTACGATAGTGCAGGTAAGCACCCAGAATCAGTGCCAAGCTTGTTGGAATGCGGATTCCTTTAGTCACACCACAAAAAACATAGAGCGCAGAAAGAGAAGAGGCCAGCAGGTGGCGATCTTTCTGTAAGTATTGATTTTAAGAGGAAACAGGGGGAAGAGGCTCCGTCTCGGTCAGGCACCGTTACGCTCTTGAGATCATACGTAACCAAGGCGACCTGACGCCGAGG
This sequence comes from Triturus cristatus, assembly GCF_964204655.1. Lineage (NCBI taxonomy): Eukaryota > Metazoa > Chordata > Amphibia > Caudata > Salamandridae > Triturus > Triturus cristatus. The sequence goes on from NC_140583.1 coordinate 1,063,002,072, forward strand.
CGGAGGGGAGCATTTCTATAATGCGCATAAAGCCACGCTCCCGCGTCTCCCAGCCGGTTGCTAAGAGACGCGGGAATCAAATTGCGCAAGCTCCACTTCGTTCCCCAAGACTTTCCCCAATTAGCTGGCACTGGCAGGCTAAAATAGTATTGCAAAAAAAACAAGGCAAAGTAAAAGGAGCGGGGTTAGGAGCTAACGCGTCCTAGCCCGTTTGCCCGTAACTGCTCGCAAAATTATTACGAGCGGGGTTTGAATTACAAATGAAGGGATGCACTTCCCTTGGCAAGGAAATGATCGCGAGGCGATCGGAGACCTTAAGAGAGCTAAAAGATCATCCCGCGCCATAAATTGGACAGGGGGGCTTGCTGAAAGGGAAAGGTTAGCACAAAAGGGATAAGGACACAATTCCAAGCGTATATATCGACTAGTAAAGTTTATACATATGTAGTACTAAAGTAATCAATCGTAATAATTATCAATTAAACACAATTTGGTAAAGATCATATAAGGGAAGAAAAGGTGTACTTAGCTTTGTCAGAGCAGCGAACAAAAGAGGAAGATTGGAGCGTGCACTGTCTCCTTGTTATGTTGTTAATGTTCTACTTATTGTGATGTAGTTACATTCTTTAAAGGTGTTGCAAAGTCATCCTGGGCACCCCCCAACTTTTTGCTGACTGGAACTGGTGGTAACTGACTCTGACTGACCCTGGGCACTGCCTAACCAGGCCCAGGGCCAGTGCCAAACTGAAAGGAACACATTAGAATACAGTTAAAACACCCAAAATACACTAGGATACACTATGGTATGGTGGGGTACCCCTGTAATTGGCATGACCTACCCCATAAGCCCCTAGTATATAATTGGGCAGGGGATTGAAACTACCTAGAAGTCCCCAGTATCCTGGGGCATGGCAGTATGAGGCCAGCAGCTTGCATGTGTGCTCTGCTGAAGCCTGGGGTCAGTTTAAAACCAGCCCTGACTGCCAGGACTGCTTTTAAAAAGTAAATTGTGCCCAAACTCGACTTTGGTGGTAGGGGCACATAAAAATGGAAAACCTACAATGTTGTGGCATATTAGGGACCCCCAGGGTCTCCACTAGTTATCCCAGGGGTGGGGGGTCAGTTATATATAAGGTACACCCTTATAAAAATGAGTTTTTATATGCCTGGGTAAAGTGAAATTTCCCATGTCACTCCCCACATTGTGTTAAATTGCTGGTCAAATTCGACTTTGATGCTAGGAGCACAGTAAAAGGAGAATCTGCAATATTTCTACAGATTCAGAACCCCTAAAGTCTCCCCTAATTGCACAGGGGGTGGGGGGTCCTGTAGAAATTAGGGAAATACTAATAAAATATGTTTTTATAAGCCCTGGTACTAGAAGACTGGCCCAAGTAATTTTCCCCATTGCAAACCCCATGGCCCATAGGTTAACATGGTAGGAAGTTAATGATTAATAAATATTGATAGGAGAGGACTAGCCGGACCATTCAAAGACTTCCCAGAATGGTAGTTATATTGTTGAATTTCTCCTAAAGTGTACATACAAGAAGTTATATGACGTTCTGCTTTGAAGAGGTGATAAAGAACCCCTGGGGTTAACCACTCTGCTGGGAGGGCAGTGTGCTGGTCTATAGGAATGCCAGGCCAGGGGGTGGAGTCGTAAACCATGCTCTTCAAAGGCAGAGGGGAGGCCTGGGTTTCAGTTTCACTCTTACACTCTTGACCCAGAGTCAGGGCTAGGCTTAAGGAAGGTATGTGCAGATGGTAGGGGGAGAGGCCATGGAAATAAGCCATCCCAGGGGGGGTGTTTAGCAAGCTGAAACCTCGTTGCTGGAAAATCAGCCATTATGAATTTGGAAGATTTGATGCACTCTGGGACAAAATAATGCCACACTCTACAGGATGTGGTCATAACTATGAGGAGTTACCCTGCTTTCATTGGTCAGAAGTGACCTGTTGCTTGACCCAGGGAATTTTGAATAAGTATCTGAGAGGGGCAGAGCCCTCCAGATCTGCTGCTTGAAACTTACTGAAGCAAGAAGTGCCCTGCTGTGAAGGTTTGCTGTGCAAAGATTTCCAAGGCCTGACCTCTGAAGACTGCAACAACTGAAACTGCAGCCCTGTGGATTACCTTGATGCAAAAAGACTAAAGAGTGTACTCCCTGCAAGCTACAGGTTAACAGAGCTCACCTGGACATCCCCACAAAGAATCCCCAGCCTTGAGTACCTGTGGATTTGAAAGGGTTTTGTTCAAGTGGATTGTGGAATTGAAGTTTCACACTTTCAAGGACCATCTTGGAGATTCCAGAACCTTGGATGTGTGTTGGATACTTTTGGACCCGCAAGGAGTTCTAACTGGATCCCGACTGCTGGAGAAGGCTTCACAATACAGTGGTGAGAAAATTCTCCAGAACAATTTCTAAAGGTGTGTCCCTGTCAGAGAAAACTAAATGACTAAAAGGGGCACTGTTGGCTTCTAAGCACTAGAAAGTGAATAATCTTTAAAAATTCATATCTCTGGTTCCCTACAGTGGATTTTGTTTCATTTTGGTGTCATTTAAAAGATAAAAATATTACCTATTTTTATAAATTGATGTTGGACTTTTATTTTGTGTTGTGCGTTAATTATTTACTGAAATTGTGTTTTTGAATGCTTTACATACCTGCCTTTGAAGTTAAGCCTGTCTGCTCTCAGCCACGTTACCAAGAGTTGAGCATAGGAATAATTTTCTAAGACCTATGCTGGGTCCTACCATGTGTTAGTGGCCTTATTGCCAGTGGCAGACCTATATTTGCCCCTACCAATAACCCACTTTCCAACAAAAGGGCTGCATGTTTGGGCAGCAAATAAAAGTATTTGCATAATGGTAGTCTCTGGTCTTGTAATGAAATCACCCTTTATAAAATGATGGTGTGGCCCCGGTTCTTGTACTTTCTCAACAAATTTACTTCAACATATCCCTCGCCACTGGTTTTGTGAGATGGACTCCCTGGCATGGTACTGAAGCCCATTTGGCCTTTCCGGTTTGTCAACGAACTCCTTATGAAGGGGGGCTTGGTATGGTTAATATGTACCTGTACTACCTGGCCTCGCACCTCTTGGTGGTTAATGACTAACACACTGAGGGTTAGTCGGACACGGCCTTCAGACAAGAGCTTGTCATGCTGGGCTTGTCGCATATTATGGAGCTGCTCGATGGTACAGTCATACCTAAGTAACTCGCCTAGTGTTTACTGAGTGGAGGGCAGCCCAGAAACATACAGGATGGTGGAAAAAATGTACCTAGCACACCCCACTGTGGCATGGCAAGTGGTTGGGGGGAGATAGCGGCATTGGAGGGATTTGCTCGCTGGGACTCCATTTGTATCACACTACCAGGGGAAGTGTGGGCAGGTACGCCTATGGTCTCCTTTCAAGTACTCCAGCAGGCCTATGCTCTATCCAGAACACAGTTCCACAGGTTTCTACAGCTGCATCATGCCTTACAAACAAACATCCCTCCGGGTACATTCATCCCAGAATTAATCCCCATGGAAGTCAAAATTATGATGGGGGTTGTTTGTAAGGGAGGTATCCCAGATTTATCGTACCCTGGTCCTTAATGCCCATCGGGCGTTAGACGCCCTTCAATGCCGATGGAAGGAATGATTTGGGCCTCTGGATGATGACGATTGGCGTGATGCGCTGATGGCTCCCAGGGTACTCAAAATCTCTTCCAGGCTCCAATTGGTACAAATGTGCTATGCACACTGTCCCTATCTCACCCCTGCCGGGTTGTTCCATGCAGTTCTCATGGCTAATCCTGCAGGCTACCAATGTTCCCACGTGCCAGCAGACTTTTTTCATGTGGTATGGACTTGCCCTGTCACAGCACGTTCTCAGAGGTAGTGGTGGCAGAGCTTTAGGAGATGCTGGGTCTGGCTTTGGAACTCTCCCCTTTATTGATTGTAGTGGGTGTGGACGAAAGCATGGGGGGACTTTATTGGATACTGCCTTGTGGTAGCTAAGAGAGATATTGCTGCAAACTGGAAGGCCCCTAAGTCACTGACTCTAGCATTGTGGCACTGGGGGTAGACGGGTGTGTGCATCAAGAAAAAAACAGTGGATTAGGCCAGGGGGTGTCCTGCCAAGCATGCAAAGATTTGAAGTAAATGGCTTGAGGCCTCGGGTGGGACTGCTGAGCTGGTTTTAAATTTATAATTACTATGCTCTTATTCTACTTTGGTGTGCTAAAGTAGATGACAAGACCCTTTTGCTGTTATTTGTATATGTCACAGAGTGGGGCACCTTGTGGACTGACTATGTGACTTTTTTTTGTTGTCATAAAACAATAACAGTTGCTTATCAATGGAGTTGAAGTAGAAGCATTGAGGGATACAGGTGCAAGTGTCACCATAGTGACTAAAAAACTGATATCCCCAGAGCAGTACATAACTGAACAAACTTACCCAGTTATCAATGCTGAAAACATTACCAAGGTTCATCCCATGGCTATGGCTACCTTGGAATGTGGAGGAGTTACTGGCCAACAGAAGGTGGCTGAGTCCTCTTTAATTCTAGTAGAATGTCTGCTAGGTAATGATCTGGGGACCTCAGCATTGGCTGAGGTAGAGACGAGAACCCATGCAGCCATGCAGGGAATACCTAAATGGATAGCTGTGAAAACTAGAGCATGAGGCCAAGCCCAGGGTGACAAAGAGGTGCTGGAGCCTGAAATAATGGTTAAATCCTCCAAGAGAAAGGCTAATAAGCTGGGAAACCAACTTCTACTGACAGAAGCTCAGGTCTCCTCTCCTCTGGAGGGGGGCCTGTCAGCCCTTGAGGGAACTGAGCCCCAGGAACTTGAGCCTTACACACCAGAGCTACGAGGTCCAGGGGGATCCTCCAGGGAAGATCTTTACCAGGGAGAGAGGGCCTGTCCTTCTCTGGAGAGCTTGAGACAGCAAGCTGCTGACCAAGAAAATGGGGATATCAGTGGCTCTCACAGAACCTATTGGGAGGAGGGACACCTTTACAATGAGGCAAGAATCCCCAAACCTGGTGTCACTAGGAGAGTGGTAGTGTCTCAGCAGTCCAGAGAGTCCTTACTCACCTTAGCACATGACATCCCCCATAGCTGGGCATCTTGGCAGACTCAAACTTGGGAGTAAGTTAGTCACCCACTTCTACCGGCCAGGTATGTCCCAGAAGTTAAAGGAGCTTTGCAGCTCCTGTGTTACCTGTCAAGCCAGTGGCAAGACAGGTAGCGAATGTATGACGTTACATCGCAAACATTTAGAACGCATGCCTTTACAACACAGTTTTTACATTGCAACATCCATTACATCGCAACCTCCATTACAACGCATGATTTTACAACGCATGCCATCACAACACATTTTCAGAAACTACATTTACAACGCATGTCACTACAACTCATACCATTACAAAGCATATTACTACTAGGGCAACAGAAGGGTAAGTGTTGGATAGTGCAGGGGTAAAAATTTCTATTCCCACTCTAGTGAGTGCAACAGTAGGGTAAGTGTTTGATAGTGTAGGGATAAAAATTACAATTTCCACTCCAGTGAGTGCAGCAGTAGGGTAAGTGTTGGATAGTGTAGGGTTAAAAATTACTATTCTCCATTACTTACCTTATAATGCGTTATAATAAAATGCTTTGTAGTGACATGGGTTGTAATGGCTGCATTGTAATGGCATGCAATGTAAATGATGTTGCGTTGTAATGACTGCGTTGTACAGGTAGTGCGTTGTAATGACTGCATTGCAAAGGTTGTTTCCCCAGGTAGCAAACCAAATGCCCACTTAATCCCACTACCAGTGGTTGTGGTTCCCTTTGAAAGGGTAGGGATTGACATTGTTGGTTACCTTGACCCTCAAACAGCATCAGGAAACAGATTTATGCTAGTGGTAATGGATCATGTCACCAGGTATCCTGAAGCAATTCCCCTTAGGACTGTCAATGCTCCTGCAGTTGCGAGAGCCCTCTTGAGTGTTTGTACTAGAGCAGGTTTCCCTAAGGAGGTGGTTTCAGACAGGGGTAGAAACTTCATGTCTGTTTACCTCAAAGCAATGTGGAATGAATGTGACTTATAATAAGTCCACTACCCCATATCATCCACAAACCAATGGTCTGGTTGAGAAAGATATTAAATAAGACCATTAAATGCATGATCATGGGACTCCCTGACAAACTCAGGAGGAAATGGGATGTCCTTTTGCCTTGGCTGTTTTTTGCCTACAGCGATGTGCCACAGAAAGGAGTCTGTTTTAGTCCCTTTGAGCTTCCTTTTGGCCATCCTGTTAGGGGACCACTGGGTCTAGTGAGGGAAGTCTGGGAGAAGCCTCTCACAGAGCCCTAACTGGACATTGTGGATCATGTGCTTGACCTTCATTCCAGGATGACTGAGTACATGAAGAAAGCAAACAAAAACCTTGCTACAAACCAAAAACTCAATAAACAACAGTTTGACCAAAAGGCTGCACTGATTGAGGTTCAGCCAGTGCAAAATATATGGGATTTGGAGCCTGTGGCACCTAGGGCCCTCCAGGACAAATGGAGTGGCCCCTACCAAGACCTAGAGAGAAAGGAGAGGTCATCTATTTGGTTGACCTAGGGGGGCGTGGCTAGCTGCCTAAAATGGCAGACGTGTCCTGGTGAGGCTCCGGACCCCCGGGGGGGAATACTCTGATTAAACCGCCCAAAAAAGACTCTCACTCACCATAGTTACCGGCATGTACCTGTGAGAAACTCCGATGCAGACTACAGCGTAAGCTGAGCCTGGAACCCGCGGAGGCATGAGTGTCTGCCAGCGGCTGCGGCCTGTCCGTGATGCGCTGCCGAGACCGGGAGATCGATTTTCATACAGGCCGCCTGAGGCGTGGCACTCTGGGAGCCGCGGGGCAGATCGAGAGACCCGAGGATTGGTGAACTCGCGCTGCCTCCAGAGCACGGCCGAGTCGTGAGCAGCCCCTGCAATACTCGAGGGGACCCTGAGTTGGAACTGAGCTACATCGTGCCACGGGTGGGCGGTGAGTGCGGCAGATCGGGCCGATGCCCGACTTGACTGTGAGCCCGTCCTTCGCCCCCACGCTGCAGCGCTAATATGCACGCGATCGGCACCGGACCAAAATCCTGTGGGGAGCGGGGGCGACCATTCGGAGACTTTTACACTAAAACAACACACGAGACCCGATCTGGTGCCCCCCCTTGTTGAAACGACCCCCCCCCCCACCTGTGGAAACAACGCCACTATATTTATGGGCCGGGTGGGGATGCGGATTGTCGAGACCTGCCCGATCCCGGTTCTCATGTACATTAACTCTGCTAAAGGTACCGCTACTGTTACAATAAGCCACCCACCAAAACCTAGCCTGGCCAAGTTCAAAGGGCAACCCAGCAATGTACCACATCACAGATCTGGGGCCAAGAAAGTACGAGCTTCCTGGCGCTACGCAACGACCGCAGGGGCCTGCTGGTCTGCGAGGATAGTACTGAGCCCTGTGGCGGGGTGCTGCAGAACCGGCCACGTTTGTCGGCCATACTCCTCTTGCAACTCGGGCACGCTGCTCAGGCAAAACAGCGGGTGCTCCCATCAGTCGCCAGCCCTCTGTCATAACACACCAGCCCTTTGCACCTAACTGTACCTGGGATGACCAGGAGCCTACTAGCCTCTCAAGGCTCAGCTCGAGGGTGAGGAACTGGGGAGCAGGTCGTGGTGTGCCTGACGTGCGAGCTGGCGTGCCCCCCCTCTCCCTCTGTGCTTATTTGTGAGTGAGCACCATCATCCATCACAACCAGTGTACAACATGGGCAGAGTTAAGGCGAAAATACTGGAAGGCCACTCAAGTGTAAGTGGCCAAACTAACGCACCTGAGACCTCCAGTAGGCCCCATCACCTGGGGCCCCATCTTCGGAGACCGCGGAGAGTACTCCCGACAAACTGGACTTGATCCTAAAAGAAATCCGCAAATCTAGGTCAGCACTTGAGCAACAAATCGGAGCGCTCACATCTGGCCTTACGCTGCTCAGAGCGGACCATGGAAAGCTGGCAGGGACGGTCAAGGAGCATGATGGAGCTCTAAAAGACTTTGAACCCCAAATCACTGCAAACACTACACAAATACAACACCTCCAACAACAGGTCACTAGCCTTCAAGATCGGGTAGAGGACGCCGGAGGCAGACATAGATGCAATAGTATACGCGTAATTGGCCTCCCGGAATGCAGCGAAGGCACCAGAGCGTCAGACTTTATGAAAGCCTGGTTCAAAGACCATGTGGCCCAGGACGGACTCTCACCATACTTTTGTGAAGAAAGAGCCCATCGGTTACCAACAGGAGCATCAAAGACGGGGTCACCCCCAAGACCACTAATCGTAAACATTTTAAACTACAGGAACCGCAACGTCCTCTTACAAAAAGCAAGGGGAAAAACACAGATCACCGTATCTCATTGTACCTGGACTACACAATACTAGTGCAACGGCAAAGATCGTCTTATCAAGCGGTCAAAAAAAAATTGCGGGCGGCCCAACTTAAATACGTATTACTGTTCCCAGCCAGATTAACGATTATCCATGACAAAAAAACTACTTCTTTGACAGCCCAAATGATACAGAGGAATGGCTGGAGGTAATGAACCTTGAATCAAGTCAAAGTGGCCAATCAGACTTGCTAACTCAGGGCCACAGCAAACCACAGAGACTCGAATACCGCTGGCCGCAGAAGAACAATCTGGGTAAAGATAGCACCCGCCCGACCCGGGAACAGCAGCGAATAGACAGGGAGGAGGCTCTGACTGTGGCCAAATCGTTCAGGGATGGCAGCCACAAGATCTCTACAGACTCTGAGGACAGCACACTACACTCGGACTCTGATCACAGCACCACCCTGTTCCCCTCTGTTACACCTCAGACAGTAGATGAATTAGTAAACAACTGAAGCTATACACCTTTATATAATGGTCACACTTACATGAAGGGTACGGTGAGTAAAATGTTCCCACGATGTAAGAAATACTACTGACCTATCAGTTGTAACTGTATCCCCTTTTATCACAATAAGACAACAGAGGTTAAGATGCCCGAAATTGTATGGATATGTTAATTGCTTCTCTCTTCCATATATGGCTTACACCCAGTCTGATTATTTGATTCTGTACGTATACCAGAGGTCATGCACGATTTATTCTGTTTGAGTCTCACATGTAAACAAGTGGTGATAGTCAAATAATAACTACGTTATGTTCATATTCCTCCCCGGGTTCCGTCGAGCCGCCCGGACTTCGCGTTTGCAACATGTGCAGTATGGAGAGTGGCAGCGACCCCCCACTGAGCGTATGCACTGTTATGTGTAAATTGTAAGGGTGGGCGGAATTTGCGAAAGTGGCTTTCGCAAAATATCGCGAAACGGCAAAAAATCTCCGCGATCACGCGAAATTTCACGTGATCGTGGAGATTTTTGTGTGCCGATTAATGCGTTACTGAATTTGACCTTCAACTCAGACACCTGCTTTATTTATATCTGTAACAGATATAAATAAAGCAGGTGCCCGAGTTGAAGGTCAAATACTATAAGTGCTTTCTGTTGGGGTTTAATTTTTGTGACAGGAGCATCGTGCCAGAATGAATCCTGCCCTGCATATTTATCCAAGAAGATGCCACCGTTTTGTGCAATACTTCTACTCAACTGGAGTACTTTCTACTGGCTAATCAGTAAGTGCTACGCTACCTCGTTGAGTAAATGTATAGTGCTTTTCCTACACTACAGCTGCGTAAAGGGCCAGAAGAGTTGTCTACAGCGACCATATGTGTCTGTATTGTAACGTTGCCACAGCACCGACGTGCGCCGGGGTCCCTCGAGTGAGCTGTCCATCATAGTGGGAGAAAGGGCGGGAAGACGTTGCACACCGCTGGTGTGTGGGCCGGTGCCAAACGGGCGGGGCTTCCATGCAGTTCACATGCCTCTTGTTTATAAAGGGCCAGAGACTGATCAGAGCAGCAGATGAGGAGACAGAACCTCCTGGTATCAGGAACTACACGGGGATTGCGCTCGAGAAACACATGGGTGCACAGAGCTCCATCAAGGATTACAGCAAATTGTTGACGGTAGATATGGGGAGAAAGTACAGCTGCCTAGCCTCCACTGTGTGCTGATTAATGGGTTACTGAAAGTGACCTTCAACTCGGGCACCTGCTTTATTTATATCTGTAAGACTTACAGATATAAATAAACGCAGGTGCCCGAGTTGAAGGTCAGACAAATACTATAAGTGCTTCCTGTTGGGGTTTAATTTTTGTGACAGGAGCATCGTGCCAGAATGAATCCTGCCCTGCATATTTATTCAAGAAGATGCCACCGTTTTGTGCAATACCTCTACTCAACTTTAAGGGTGGGCGACATTTTCCGTTCCCTCGCGGATCGCGGAAGTTTCGACATTTTCGCGGAACGCGAAAATGTCGAATTTTCGCAATTTCCGTGAGCGGAACTGAAATTGTCACCCACCCTTAGTAAATTGTATGTTGGAATTAGTTGTTGGGCCCAGCGTAGTTTTTGAGCTGAGCCAAGTATTATTAGTGTTAAGGTAAGGGGAACTCCTGGTCTGCAATAATAAACAGGCTCCACAATATAGGGAGCTTCCTCTACCGTAGAGTCTTATGCCTAGAGATTGTACTACCGCAGGCTCCTACAACCTGCTAACCTGGAATGTGCTGGGCCTGGGAGCAGTACAGAAAGGGCACCATGTCCATGCATATCTCCTTAGGTGCAAAGCCCACATAGTCTTCCTTCAAGAGTCACATCTTACTGACCCAGAGGCACAGAAAACCTGCAAGAAATGGCGAGGCCATATTTATTCCACTACCTACTCAGCATTCGCTAGAGGAGTGGCCATCTGGATCCGGCATGGGTTCCCGTTCAGGGAACTAGATCGTTGCATAGACGACCAAGGGAGATACATCCTGTTGAAGGGCACTCTGGATGGCATAACAATGGTCCTGTGGAGCATATATGCCTCGAGCTTCGACCAGGACAAATTCTTTCATCGACTGGGCACAGCATTAGTCGGGTGGGATACAATTACATGGATACTGGGGGGAGACTGCAATGCAGTGCTAGATATGGATTTGGACAGGTCACACCCCCTATTACATGGCGCTAGTGCCTGCAAGTTAGCAGAGATGCTGAACACCTGGCTAGAGGGATGGGCTTTATCGGACGTATGGAGCCGTTTGCACCCTACACATAAGGAATACTCCTTTTATTCGCCAGTCCACCAGCTCCACACCATGATAGACAGATTCCTATGCTCCAACACCATAGTCACGCAGATGTGTCAACCCACTTATTTAGCTAAAACCCTCTCGGATCACAACCCCCTACAGCTTACACTTGCCTGGGGTAAAGTACCAACCCCAGTGCCCACCTGGAAATTGGGACCACAGTTGCTGGAGGATGCCCCGTTCCGCGCCGCTCTATCCAATACCATCACTAATTATTTGTCTGAAAACTGGAACACAGCTTCCTCCAACTTAATTGAGTGGGACACACTTAAAGTGGTGGTGAGAGGGGCTGCAATCGGACAGATGGTGGGTCCCATACAGGAAATACATCAGGGTTTGATCAGAGTAGAAAATGTAATGACCACCTTAGAGCAAGAAGCAGTGACAGACCCACACAAAAGGGATGCCTTACAAAGTGCTCACATTAGTCACGCTGAAACACTCGAAACGTTGCAGGTTATAGACCACAGAGCCTTTATGCAACGGAAACACTCGGAAGCAGATAGAGCCGGGACATTACTAGCCCGAATAGTACGGGACAGACCTGAACCACCAACTATTACTCATATTAATACACCGTCCGGTAGATCAGTCCACACGCAACAAGAGATAAACGAAGCCTTCTGCACTTATCTCAGTAATCTTTACGCAGCCCCAGCACACAACACTGACATCTCTATAGATGACTTTCAATCCCCTCCTTACCGGCAGACATACAAGAAGAAATAGCAGGCCCCATAACCCAACAAGAAATACGTATCGCGATTAAAGGCCTAAATTGTAATAAGGCGCCTGGCCTAGACGGTCTGCCCATAGACTTTTATCAAACCTGTTCAGATGCCCTGGTCCCCAAATTGGAAGAAGTATATAAGGCAGCCCTGGAGGCCAGCCACTTACCACAATCCACCAAGCAAGCTCTGGTCACTTCCATACTCAAGCCGGGCCGTGATAGCACCGACATTTCTAATTATAGGCCTCTATCCCTACTAGCAACCGAATATAAAATTTTGAGCAAAGCACTCAACAAATCGTATACAACAATATCTCAACACCCTCATACAAAGTGACCAATGAGGGTTTCTGCCGAATCGCAGCATGTCCCTTAACACTAGACGGTTACATTATGTTATGAAAGCTACCCCGGCTGACTACCCCGCCGCGGGTTGTCTGGCATTAGACCTACGTCAGGCCTCTGATTCCATAACCTGGGACTACATGTTCACTACCCTACATCGCTTTGGTTTCCCTGATGACTATCTCAAATGGGTGCGCCTACTATACACCTCTCCCACGGCTAGAGCTCGCACCGGACAGGGATGCCCTCTGTCCCCCCTGTTGTTTGTACTTGCTTTGGAACACTTAGCAATAGCCCGGAGACAGTCGGCAGAACAGCTGGGAAGACCCATTGATGGCTATGCCCACCTCACCTCCATATACGCAGATGATATCCTCCTGCACCTTCGTGATTTGTCCGCCGAAACCACAACCCTCCCCACTATTCTTTCCACCTTTGGAAAGATCTCAGGCCTTGTTATTAATCCAAGGAAATCACATGCCTTTTTCTTCCAAGAGGGGCCCAGCCCAGATGAGTTGCAATTCGGTACCTATAGTCTACCCGTAACTCACACCACATTCAAATACTTAGGAATACAGGTATATGGATAACAGGCGGATCAACTGGAGGGCAACCTCTTGAAAGCCGTCACGGCATTACGCTTGAGTGTGGCCTTTTCGATATCCCTGCCCCTTTCGGTGATAGGACGAATTGCCATCTCTAAGATGGTGGTGCTCCCTCGGTTACTATATTTTTTCGTGAACCTGCCCAAAGTGGTTCCTCAATCCATATTCCGCACCTTGAACACTATCTTGGTGGAGCTCATCTGGGGTGCGGGTCGCAGAAGAGTCAGCCTTCAGAAACTACAATTAGAATCCCACAAGGGAGGCCTAGGGGTCCCCGACTTCAGGGCATACTACTATGCTTGTCAAATCCAGTGGCTGTCCTATTGGACAGCGGGGAGGAACCTACAAGAAATTGGGTTTACGTCAAGGGATATTGACCGGGGTATGCTACATTCCCTGATCCTGCCCAAAGCTAAATATCCCCTGGAGGGACCCCCATTGCTGAAGACTGCACTACAATGCTGGAAGAAAGCTCTGCTGTATACATCAGAAGTAACCCTTTACTCGGCCAATATCCCATTACTGGGTATTCCCACCCCCAGGGGCAAGCTCACGAAGGCTAGAATACATGCCTGGACAGAGGCAGGTGTGGAGGAGGTTGGTGCTTTCTTTGGCGATGGTAACCTCCTTGACCACGACACTTTCGTACAGACTACTGGAGCACCAGAATGCCTATACCTAATACATGCAGTCGTATCACATTATATCAGGAACACTTGGGCACCACAATGCAGAGAACCCCCACAACATGACCTGGTATATTTACTATATTATATGGGGAATGGAGGACATCTTGTCAAATGGTTGTACACCGGTATCAGGGCGCATGCCGACATCACACTCACAATTCTTAGGACAAAATGGACAGAAGACGCTGGCAAAGAACTTACCAACAAAGCCTGGGCGGAGAGGAGGAGCCTAGCGCGCAACCAAGATGGCCGCATAGGCACAGGGCTCCCGAGGGCCTCCACAACCTCCCACGTCTATCCTGAATTTATCCTGATTATATCGACGGGCTTCTACGGGCGAACCTACGTGGAGGTGATACCTGCTGTCCAAATTCAAATCGGACATCGGGAGCCGGAATAGTATCGATTCCAAGTTGGCGGCCTACTCCGGACCTTGCCCCGGACTCGAGTTGGCGTGGTGCCCGGGCAGAAAGTGAACAACAACGGTATGCAGGACTTGGGCCGGTGCGCACCCCCTACTTTCACTTTCGGTTTCGGGTCTCCTCGCTGAACCTGAGGGGCCTTGGATTGTCATCACACATTTATAGTTGTACGATTGGGTAACCTGCCTGCTCTTGGACACTAGCTGGGACTACCCTTTGGGGTCTCCGAGGCTTCCTAGATTGGTTCTCCAGTGCTCGCTCATCGTGTTGGTGGCCGACACCCTTGACGATCATCAGACAATGGCGGCTAGACTGGACGGAGATAAGCAAAAATCCAAGATGACTAGGCGGGGAGCTCATACCCAAGCTAACAACATGGACCGCTATACCCAGTCGAGAGGTTCCCCTGGTGGCCCGCATAAGTCGCCGGAGAGACCCAAGGATGGCCCGGGATCGTCAACGGAGTTAACATTGCAGGACGTCATGGGTGCCATCGAAGAGATGAAAGCGGCGGTCGGCCAGCGATTCGATACATTGGCCCATAAATTGGACACAGTTTTGCTTGACGTTAAACTAGTCAGAGCGGACCTTTCACAAACGAATGAAAAGGTCAAATCCTTGGGTCTGACGACGTCGAGTCTGGTAACGGACGTGTCTGACCTGCAAGCCGAGGTCCGTAATCTGCGGACGTCCACTGCTTTGTCTGTCCGTCGATTGGAGGGTTTTGAAAGTAGGGCTCGGCGGAATAATGTGCGCATAATCGGGGTGCCAGAAAAATCGGAGGTCCCTGCTGCTGACCTCTTTGTGGAAGACCTTGTGATCAACCATCTCGCACCCAAAGGCTTGAGTAAATTCTTCGCGGTTGAGCGGACCCATAGAGTTCCGGGTGGTAAGCCCAAACCGGGCGCTCCCCCACGGCCCATCATCGCCAGAATTTTTCATTTCAGGGACAGGGACGCTATACTGCAGGCCTCGAGGGTGAGTGGACCGACGAAGTTCGAGAACACTCATATAAGTTTCTACCCGGACTTCACACAATTGGTCCAAAAGCAGCGACAGGAGTTCATGGGTGTCAAACGGCGACTGAGAGACATGGACCTGAAATATGCGATGCTCTTTCTGGCCAGGTTGCGGGTTGAGTTTGAGGATCGGACGCACTTCTTTGATCGGCCGGAGGAGGTTGGAGATTGGCTTGATACCCTGCCTCAGCAACGACGTCGAGAGGGACAGACCGGAGGGAACGGAGCGGGCTCGGCTGGACAGGAGTAGACTTTTGGTTCCCGGTGACTGACTATTGTGATGGCACTTCCATATTTTGGTTTGGTGTTTCTATTCAGCGCCTTATCCTTCAATGCCCGGGGGTTGTGGGGTGCTCAGTGAGGCTCTTTCCTCCTCTGGGGTTTTCTTTTTGTAGCATAGTTAATGTTAGGGCGACAGGCACACTGCAAGTTGGGGGGGCTACATGGGCTCACGCAGGGGTGCAGGGTGGGGGGGAGTTGTAACGGGAAGGTTGGTGGGGAGGGGGGGAGTTGGGGAATGTTTGTTTGTTTCACAAGGCAATGTGAGGTTAGCTGCTGATTTGTTCTGGTTGTGTTCTCCGGGATGTGGGCATCATGCACGGGAGCGGGGTGGGGGGTAAGGGATTGAGAATACTTTCGTGGAATGTGAACGGACTGGGGGATAAGATCAAGCGCGGGGTGGTGTTGCAGTTTTTGAAACGGATCTCGCCCGACATTGTTTTCCTGCAGGAGACACATCTGATTGGGAACTCCTTCCATGCCCTGAATAGGCGGGGCTATCGCCTTGCTGTTCACTCTGGTTTCACTTCGGGTTCTAGGGGAGTGGGTATCTTGGTCAGGGCCTCTCTCCCGTTGGAGGTGGATGAGGTGCTCCACGATGATAGAGGGCGATATGCAGCATTGGTGGGGAGATGGGAGGGTAGAACTGTTTCGCTCGTTGCTGTTTATGTGCCACCGGGATTGCAGGCGGCTACATTTGCGGATTTGGGGTGTTTGGTCCTGGGACTCCCTGGGGGGGTTCTGGTGTTAGGGGGTGATTTTAACGCTGTTGTATCCAGTATGGAGGACCGTCACGCCCCCCCCCCCCCAGGGATCTCCCTAGAGCCCAGGCCTGGCTGGGTGGCTTCCTAGATACTTTAGGACTTATAGATTGCTGGAGACTGATGCACCCGGGACAGGCACAATACACCTTCCACTCGGAGGCCCACGGGAGTCTCTCGAGACTTGATTATATACTTATGCCAGCGTTCCAGGCTGGAATGATCGGGGAGGTGCGTCATTTGGCCCGAGGTATTTCTGACCATTCCCCTCTATTGTTGCAGATGGAGGTTGTTCCTGGGGCAGAGGGAAGAGTAGCGCCAATTAACCCCTGGTATTTACGTAACCCTAATGTTCGCGCTGAACTGGTTAAGTCCATTGATCACTA
This sequence comes from Triturus cristatus, assembly GCF_964204655.1. Taxonomy (NCBI): domain Eukaryota; kingdom Metazoa; phylum Chordata; class Amphibia; order Caudata; family Salamandridae; genus Triturus; species Triturus cristatus. Next base: position 1,063,018,594 of record NC_140583.1, read on the forward strand.
CTTCAAAGATAATGTAGGGTCAGTGTCGTCTGCTGTCTCCCTATGGGAAGGTTATAAAACGGTGATCCGAGGGCATGCCTTGTCTCTTATTTCCCATGCTAGGAGGTGCGGGAGGGAAGAGGTGGTCCGCCTGGAAACTGACATAGCTGAGATGGAGGGGGATTTGGAGCGGGGTGTCAGGGATGAGAAATTGCACGTTCTCAGCCTTAAACAGTCAGATTATAGAGCGCTGGTCACGGATGCTGCTAAAAGGATGAGTAGAGAGCAACAAGGACGACTGTATGATGTGGGAGATAAGGACGGAAAGTTGATTGCTTGGTTGGACAGGAAGGAGAGAGCGAGTAGAGTGGTGCCGGTTGTGGAGAGAGTGGATGGCGTGTGTGTGACTGACCCGGTAAAAATTGTTGAATGCTTCGCGGATTACTTCCGTGGGGTATACTCTCCGGTCTCTGGGTGCTCGGAGGAGGACTCTCATCTGTTACTTAGAGATATTGCATTGCCGTCCCTCTCGGAGGCCGATAGCATATTGATGGAGGCGAAGTTGTCGCCGGATGAGATTGCTCTGGCCATTCGCTCGATCGCTTCTGGTAAGGCCATGGGTCCCAATGGTCTCCCCATTGAACTATATAAGTTGCGTCCAGATAAGATAGCACCATATCTCCGTGACATGTTCCTCGCTGCACGGGCGGCGGGCTCCCTCCCCCTTGACCAACGTCTCGCCACCATAGTTGTGATACATAAAGAGGGGAAGCCGCGAGACTGCTGTGCCTCCTACAGGCCTATCTTGTTGTTGAACGCGGAACCCAAAATTCTGGCCAATCGTCTGGTTCGGGTCGTGGGCGACTTGATTCATCAGGACCAGTCCGGTTTTATACCTCATCGTAATACCGCCTTGAACCTGAGGCGGTTGCATGGCGTGCTTGCTAGAGCGGAGTTTATGCAGGAGCCGGCCATCTTGGCGTCTTTGGACGCTACCATGGCGTTCGATACTTTAGAGTGGCCGTATATTTGGGCTGCGTTAGCGAAATTCGGGTTTGGCCCTGAATTCATTGGGTGGGTAAAATTGCTATACGCTGACCCCTTGGCGCAGGTTCTGGTGAATGGTAGGGCGTCGGCTCCCTTCGCGCTGGGGAGAGGTACGCGGCAGGGTTGTCCGTTGTCGCCCCTCCTCTTCGCACTTTCTTTAGAGCCTCTCGCTGCCTGGTTGCGTTGGGAGCCGTCGTTGCGGGGCATTAGATGGACGCCGGAATTTGAGGACCGTGTCTCCCTTTATGCGGATGACATCCTTCTGTATCTCACCTCTCCTCGACAGTCGCTAATTGTATTGGTGGACGTATTGAATTCCTTCGGTCGTAATTCTGGCCTGGTTATCAACTGGGCCAAGTCATGTGTTTACGTCCTCTCGGGCGAGGCCCCCCTCTTGCCGCGTGGGTGCCCTATTCAGATTGCTGCATTGGGGTTCAAATATTTGGGGATCTTCATATCACTGGACCCTGCGGTCCGCTATGAGCGAAACCTTCTCCCTCCACTCCAGCGATTGAAGGCCGACGTCGCGAGGTGGCGACGGCTTCCGCTCTCGCCGCTCGGACGGGCGGCATTGTTTAAAATGATGTCGCTGCCTCACTTTTTGTACGCTTTACAAAATACGCTGGATGTCGTGCCGGCCCGTTACTTCCGTGAGGTGGAGGGTCTTCAGCGCCAACTGTTTTGGGACGGGCGACCGAGGATCGCTCTCGCCAAGTTGACACTCCCTTGGTATGATGGGGGTGTTGCCCGCCCCGATATTAAAAGATACTATTGGGCGTCTCAATTGGCGGCGGTGAACCACGGGATATACGGTCCTGCTTTGAATCCGGCCTTCGAGATGGATAAGTTATTACTTCCGGGCGGGGATTACAACAGGGCACTGTATTCGGCGACTCCGGATGCACGGTTGACAGGACCAATGCAAGTTGCGGTACGCGTGTGGCATGCGGCGAATGCTGCGATGGGGTGGAGGGATCGCTTGACTCGAGCGACGCCGTTGTATGCCTCCCAGCGTTTGGGTTGTCTGTGGAAAACGAAAGGCTTTGAGAAATGGGATATGATTGGTATAAGTAAGGTGGGTGACCTCTGGGCGAAAGGGTCCTTTAAAACGTTTGAAATGCTCAAAACTGAATACAAATTAAATGATAGGGAGTACTTTCGGTATGCACAGGTCCACCATGCGCTGTGTTCGGTTTTTCCGGATGTCGCTGCTATCCCAGAATATTCCCCGTTGGAAGATAGGGTGTTAGACGGCTATGTGCCCGACAGCACTATTTCCCTGATCTATAAAAAACTTATTAATGATCGTACGGACTTGCTGACCCATCTGCGGGAGGCGTGGACGGCCGACGGATTGGAATTGGACGATGAGGATTGGGTATCGGCGGTGGCCTCCCCGAAAGAGGTGGCGATCCCGGCCCGCCTTAGATTTGTGCAGCTGAAGATACTCCATAAAGTGTATGTCACAGGGCCTGGTTTGATACGTATGGGTTATTCGAGGGATGGACTGTGTAAGCGTGGCTGTGGCTTGTTGGGTACCTTTCTTCATATCCTATGGGAATGTTCGGAGGTTGTACGATTTTGGAACGGGGTACATACTGTAATGGAGGAAGTCACGCATGTCGCTTTGTTACCAGAGGCCAGGAGGTGTTTGCTGAATGTCTGGGAACCAAATGACTATAATGCGGCGCAGACGCAGTGGGTGACTTTGGGGTACATGGTGGCTAAGCGCAATATCGCACAGTTGTGGGGTTCCCCGAGGCCGCCTACGATTTCGGTATGGAAGGAGAATATGGATTGGTGTATGTTCAGGGAGAAGACGGTGTATGTGGCGAGAGGCAAGCCTGGGAGGTGGACTAAGGTGTGGGGTCCATGGAATTCCTATCGTAGGAATATCTGCGCTCCGCCTCTGCCGCGAGAGGTCGACGTCGCTTTGTCCCCCTAGCCGCACATTCTACGTAATTGTGCATGCTTTGTCCTCTTCTCCGCCGCCCCCCACTACCACCTCCTGTCAAGAGTTATTCTAGATAATGTGGATCTTCCCCCGTCCTGGGGAGCGCATGCTGCTATTTCGGACTCTCATTGCCTTGTTTGTGTGTTCTTGTTGTTTTTTTTCTTTTTTAGAAAATATGAAACCGTCCTTTTCGATCGCCCTTGGACTATGGCCGCGGCCTGTTATATGTGCTTTCGAACTTTCGGGAGCTCTTGCTTCTGACTCATTTGAATGTATGGAGTTGCCTTGCTGGCTCCCGAGCTTTCTAGCGGCCGGCCCTTGTGGTTGTAGGCCCTTGTTTGTATCTCTTTAATGTGTAATAAAGGTATCTTCTTTAAAAAAAAAAAAAAAACAAAGCCTGGGCAAGCATGCTAGAACATTCCAAGAGGGTATCCCGCAACGTTATACTGAAATTTATCCAAACAATGGTCCTACATCGATCCTACCTCACCCCACAGAGAATACACTGTATGTTCCCGGAGGCCCAACACTGCTGCCCCCGCTGCAAAGGAGACAAGGCGGATTTTATCCATATGCTGTGGGCCTGCCCGCGTATACAAGATTATTGGAATGGTGTTCGACATTCCCTGGGAGAAGCCACACACATAACAGTTCAGGACAATGCCCTATAGTGCTTTATGGGGCGCCGTAGCCGCACTAAAGCCCAGAAAGTTCAACAGCGTTTTCTGGACCTTGCCCTTATACTTGCCATTAGGGACCTCACTATGAGATGGAAATCCCCTAGATGCCCGACATTGTCTAGTTGGCAAGATGATATGATACAATGGGGTGGTGCTGAGAGCACAGCGCTTAGAAGAGAGGAGGCAAGAGGGTTACAGAAACAGCCTATCTCTATGGAATAGGACATTATGTTAGAAGACTTCAAACAGCTAGATCTAATCCCCGCACAAAACATTCCCACACAATAATCTACTGTCACTCCTCATGAATACATAGCTAGACCAACACAGACCCCAGTCTACATACTATAGATTACAGACAGAGTAGGACCAATAGCACTATGTTAATAACCCTATCAGGCAACCATATGACTCGGAACTGCAGACCAGGAGGGAGGGAGGGAGCGGGAGGTGGGTAGGGACCAGTTAGAAAGTTAAAGTTAGTTTATACATAAACATGCTTGGTATTACTGAGTTCAATGTAATATTATTTTCTGCTTATATGAACATACCTCTCATACTGCAAATGCGGACATCAGACGAACTACATCTCTAACCAGAAGTTATAACATGGCCAAATATGTATTATGTATAAGTCGGAAACAACAAAAAACAAAATACCTTATGTATCAAAACAGTCATCCTTTTATGTGGATAAGGTTTTCAATAAAGTATGTTTAAAAAAAAAATCTATTTGGTTGACCTAGGTAGTTGCAGGAGCCGTTACGGGGTTATCCATGTCAACCGCCTAAAACCTTTTCATGACAGGGGCTGATGTGACCATGCTGATGGTCAGTAATGAGGAGCAGGAAGAAGAGAGTGAACCTCTCCCTTGCCTCCTCTCCCGCAACCCTAAAGATGGGTCTGTTGAAGAAGTTGTCTTTTCAGACACCATCGCTGCCCAACAGCAAACTGACTGTAGGCAAGTCCCGGGGCAGTATGGTAAGCTCTTTTCTTTGGCCTCTGGTCAGACAACCTGCTGTACACATGATGTGGACACTGGGGAAAGCCTACCTATCAAGCATCAGAGCTGAAATCAGCAAGATGCTGGAGTTAGGGATGATTGAACCGTCTGAAAGTCCCAACCACCCCAGAGGTCTGAGTCCCTAAACCTCCTTCCAAGGGAGGTAAACCAGAGCTGAGGTTTTGTATGGACTATAGAGGTCTCAATGCTGTCACTAAGACAGATGCCTACAACATTCCAAGAGCTGATGAACTCATTAGCAGGTATGGGGCAGCCACATTTCTCAGTACTTTTAATTTAACATCAGTGTAGTGGCAGATTGGTCTGACCCCAGGAGCAAAAGAGAAATCGGCATTCTCAATACCCAGATGGTCATTACCAGTTTACTGTAGTGCCTTTTGGTTTAATAAATGCCCCTGCCACCTTCCAGAGGTTGGTGAACCAAGTCCTGGCTGGGTTGGAGTCCTTTAGTGCAGCTTATCTTGATGATATTGCTGTCTCTAGCTCCACCCGGCAGAATCACCTGATCCACCTTGGGAAGTTCCTGAAGAAGACCATACCTGTTTGGTACTCACGTCTATGTATAAACTGACCACAGGGTTCTCAGATGGCTGATGCAAATGAAGGGGGGAAATCCTAAACCATTGCGGTGGTCCATCTCCCTACAGAGAATGGACTTTACAGTGGAACAGAGGCCTGGGACCGACTATACCAACGCAGAAGGCCTTTCCAGGTTCTTCCACTTACACAATGAAGACCCTCTTGGTAAAGGTTAGTCTCATTCCCTTTTGTTTGTGGGGGGGGGGGGGTGCATAGTGTAGGAAAGTATCCCTTTTTGACATGGTCAAATCTACTTTTTGCCCTAGTACTGATGCTTTTCAACTGAATGTGCACTGGGTCCCTCCTAACCAGGCCCCCAGTGACAGTGTTGTTTCCCTTAAAACAAGTAAATGTTTAGTTGTTACCCAATTGGCAAGAACTTTAGCACCCCTGTAGGAAGCTAGTAAATGGCGCCTCTGGTACCAAGGGCATGGGTACTAAAGGGGTCCCCTATGGGCAGCAGTATGAATTGTGTCACCCAAAGGGACCCACACAAAAACTGCATGCAGCCTGCTATTGCAGGATGCGTGAAATAGTGCACACCATTTTCAAACCACAACATGGCATACTCCCTGTTTGCCATGCCCATGCACACTGCATATACTATATTGTTAGAGTCGGGGATCTCTGATTGGCGCAAGGATGTCCTTGTGTCAAGCAGGGACCCTCTCCTCCACGTCAGGGCAAAGGATAACCCCTTTTGGAATGACCCTTGCTCACCCTCTAGGTGCGTGGCGTGAGCAGCCAAGGCGATTCTTCAGGCGTTGTTGGTTAAGCACTTATGATCATACACACAGTAAATACATTAATCCCCCCAGAAACGGACACCAGGCTTAGGTATGTGAAAATACGCTTCTTTATATAAAAATAGTTATCTCAATATGCAGACTTATCACAAGACTAGTAACGTTGTTTCTATGCCACCAGATTATAAAGCAAGCCAATAGTTCTTTAAGCGGGTACTTCTTTGGTCTTTTACGAATGTCACTTGGGGGATTCCAGTCTTGACTTACTTCAGGCTTACCGCGGCTCACGCATCGGTCGTGTGCGCGCCTGCGCCGTGCACAGCTCCTCCCGGTGGCTCCGGGGCAGCGGGAGGCGAGACGGGCGTGCGGTGCGGTGAAGACTTTACGGGGAAATAAGGCGGTGCGGGCCCCGAGCCCGATACTGGAACTCCTTTAGTAATGATGCGGGGAGAGTCGGCACGGGTCGGTGCGGCTCTCGGCTTTAGGAAGTGTTCTTGGATCCTCAATCAGCGGGTGTGGGCAAGCAGGCAGGCGCAGCCAGCGACCCTTAGCACGGCGGTGCAGGGGGGGGTCTCCACAGCGGGGGCGGCGCGGCCTGAGATGTCCGGGGATAGTGAAGCGGGGTCACAGGGCACGGTCAGTGCAGCTGGTGACTCGACGATCGTCGGACGGGTTCCGGCGGGAGGGGTGACAGCGCGTTCAGAGCACTCCAATGGCAGGCGGTGACAGGGGCGCAGGCAACCTAGCCCGGGGACAGAGAGCGGCTCCGGACGGAGCGGGGCTCTCACGGGGTGCGGCAGGCAAGCTCCTGAGTGTCACGGCCCTAGGAGGGGGCGATGAGGAGTGCAGTCTCTTTCCAGCGGGATGCACACACGGCTCGAATTGGAGGACGAGCAAAAGCACAGAGAACCCACTGGTCCTGGGGTTCAGTTCAGGGGGCAAGCTCAGATCAAGCCCTTGGAGAATGTTCAAGCACAAAGCAGCAAAGTCTTTTCAGAAAGTCTTTTCCTCCCCTTTCTCAGCAAGGCAACCAGCAGGCCAGTCCTTCCGGCGTCTTCTTCTCCTCCTAGTCGGGCAGAGGTTCTTTGTGGTAAATAGGATTCTGATTTGCAAGGAGCAGGGCTCCTACTTTTATACCACATTTCTTTTGTTCTTTCAGGCCGGGGGGGCCTTCGCATAACCGTTCTCAGTCCTGAGCACTTTGTTGGGGGTACTCTGACTTCTGCATTCAGTGGGAGAGGCAGGCACATCAGCCGCTCCACAGGAGGTGGAGCCGGCATTCAGGGGACAAGTACTTTCAGGAGCACCTTGTGGACAGCGCTTTGCCCGTCCCGGGCCAGGTGCAGGCTGAGTCATCCGTCGCTCCCCAGGGGGCGGCGCCAGCATTGTGGTGGTGGAGCACTGCCCTATTCAGAGTCCAAGGGGCACCCCCACCTCCCACCAAGGTGTTCTCCTGCCATTCGCTACCTGTCATCCCCCCAGCCCTGTCACTAACATAGCCCAGACAGTCAGATACACACACAGCAGAGGCGGGCTGAAAATGGTTAAGCGAGTAAATACGGACTTTCTAAAAGTTGTATTTACGAACCCAGGACAGTAAAATAAACTTGGCTACAAGAAGTATTTTATCATTCCGAGTTCAGGCATATGAAACATATCTCTCTACCATGTTCCCTGAGCCTGCTGGGATTATAGGATGTAATAATTCCAGCAGCTCATCTGGCCTAAGGGGAACAGGCAGCCTTGCAATAGTGAACCATGAATATGGCGGTAGTTCACTATTAGGACAGGCCTCACAACCGGGGCTTGTCCTACCTTACACCTACAATGCACCCTGCCCGCGGGCCTACCATAGGGGTGACTAACATGAGGCAAAGGGAAGGTATTGGAGGCGGGCAAGTGTGTGCACTTGTCCGGCCGGCGTTACAGTACGGGACTGCACGCAGGGTCTGCAGTGGCAGACCCAGGACACATTTTACATGGCCGCTGGTGTGGGTGGCGCAACCAGCGCTGCAGCCCACTAGCGGCATTGGCACTCACAAGCCCTGGCACTCCGGGTGCACTTTACTGGGGACTGACAGTGAATCCAATAAACCAATCAGTTATATCAATCATGAGCACTTTATCTAGGGAGCAGTAGCGCTGCGGCACGGATTAGCCGTGGCGCGGCGCCCTGAGGGGACAACACCAGCAAAACAATCGAGGCACACCATCAAAAAGTGGAAGGGGAACTCACGCCAAGGTGCCAGGTCTAACACGTGTCCCCCCCCAGCTGAAATATGGGGAGAACTACCCTTGCCCAGGGGGTTCCTCGTCACTAAGGCGGAAATGCCTGGAAAGACCGTCAGCGTTGGCGTGATCTGTGCCAGGACGGTGTTCCACCGTAAAGTCCATACCCTGTAGGGATATGGACCACCTCAACAGTTTCGGGTTCTCACCCCTCATTTGCATCAACCATCTGAGTGGCCTGTGGTCTGTCTGAACTCGGAAGTGAGACCCAACCAAGTAGGGTCTTAGCTTCTTCAGCGCCCAGACCACAGCAAATGCTTCTCGCTCAATTGCACTCCACCTACTTTCCCGTGGAAGTAACCTCCTACTGATGAAGGCTACGGGTTGGTCCCAGCCCTCCTCAGTCATCTGTGAGAGAACAGCCCCTACACCATGCTCTGAAGCGTCTGTCTGGACTAGGAATTCCTTGGAGAAGTCAGGGGCCAAGACCCACACCTTTTGTCCAGGTTGAAGCTCTACCAGAGTGGCATTCTGGTCGTACCACCGCTTCATCTCATCCTGGCTGGCTTCCAGATTTGCCTCAGCAAGTTGCCTGAAACGCCTAGTCTGGTTTCGGAAGGCCAGCATGTAACTGTATACATTCTGGGGAGGTTTCCTGGGAGATTGCTCCCAGCCTTCTTTTACCAAACTCAGAGGTCCTCTTACCGGGTGACCATACAGAAGTTCAAAGGGGCTGAACCCTAGAGACTTCTGTGGCACCTCCCGGTAAGCAAAGAGCAGGCATGGCAAGAGGACGTCCCACTTACGCCTCATTGGACCGTCTAGGCCCATGATCATGCCTTTGAGGGTTCGGTTGAATCTCTCAACCAACCCATTTCCTCGGGGGTGGTAAGGAGTGGTGAACTTGTAAGTTACCCCACACTCCTTCCACAGGGATTTCATATATGTGGATATGAAATTGGTCCCCCTGTCGCTCACCACCTCTAGAGGGAATCCCACTCTGGAGAAAATTCCCATCAGTGCCCGTCCCACCACGGGGGCCGTCACTGTCCTCTGAGGGATGGCTTCAGGGTACCGGGTGGCATGATCCACCAAGACCAGGATGAACCTGTTGCCCAGGGCTGTCTTGGGGTCCAGAGGTCCAAAAATATCAATACCCACTCGTTGGAATGGCGTACCGACCACGGGGAAAGGTTGCAGAGGAGCCTTGTGCTTCCCTCTGCTCTTACCACTTGCCTGGCAAGTCTGACAGGTTCTGCAGTAGGAATCTGAATTCTTGTGCATTTGGGGCCAGTAAAAGTGGGTGACAAGCCTGTCATAGGTCTTGTCCATCCCCAAATGTCCTGCTAAAGGCACATCATGAGCCAGCCCCAGTAGGAAGGTTCTGAACTTCTGGGGTACCACCAGCACACGGGCTGACCCAGGTTCAGCAGCCTTAGGCTCGGAATACAGGAGGTCACTCTCCCAGTACACGTAGTGAGTTTTGGCCTGAACACCATTGGCCTGGTCTGCAGCCTGCTGCCGCATACCCACGAGAGAAGGGCATTCTTTCTGCTCCCTGCAGAATTCCTCCCTGGAGGGACCTCCTTCTTGCTGCCAATGGGTCAGCTCAGGCAGGTCTCCCAGTTCGGCAATATGTTCCCCGGTAGGCTCCAGAGCATCCCCCTCAGGGTCTGCTTCCTCCTGGGCCGTGGGAACTTCGGGGGCCGGTTTCCCGCGCCTCCTGCGCCTTCTCCCTAAGGCCGGTTCCTGGACCTCTCCCTCAGGCTCCAGGACCCTCTCAACACCCCTACTGGCTGCCATGGACCGGGTGGTCACGCACGCCCAGTCGGGTAGACCCACCATCCTCAGATGCGTGGTCTTCTCCACCTTTTCCCAAGGGGAGCTCTCCAGGTCGTTCCCTAGCAGACAGTCTACAGGCATGTCAGTTCTCACAGCGACTTGTAGAGTACCAGAGACCTCCCCCCACTCAAAGGGAACTTGAGCCATTGGACAACGACTCTCTATGTTGTCAGCATTGACAACCCTACAGTAGGCATCGGGTACAATCTGCTCTTGAGACACCAGGTGTTGCCTCACCGAGGTCACGCTGGCTCCTGTATCTCTAAGAGCCTCAACCTTCTTTCCATTGATGGCCACTACTTGCCCATATTTCTTAGTGTTAGAGGGTAAGTAGGTTTCAGGGACCATCTCACTGTCTCCTAGCGAGAACAGGGTCATATGCGCAGGACCCCCACCCCCCTGGACTGCTACCTCCTCCCCAAAATTAACATGAGCTACTTGCCGGGGTGGAGCACCAGTGGGTGCTGTCTAACCAAACAGGCGACACTTAGGATCAGAGGCAATGTGACCCGGGTCACCACACCTGTAACAATTGAAGGGCCCCTTTGGAACAGGCCTACCTGTCGGGGCCCCGTTCTGCTGCGGGGCTGAGGGAGGCTGAGAACCCTTCTGCTGGTTCCCTTGGGGATTACTTTGGGGGCTTTTTTGGAACCCCTTCTGTTTACCCTTGTCCCCCCCACTCTTCTGCTGGGGACCCTGCCCACCTCTGGCGGAGTCTCCCACTTGACCCTTGTGGACCCTGGTGCTGAGCCAGCGGTCCGCCTCCTCAGCAAGCTTCCTCGGGTTGGACAGCTTGCTATCAATCAGGTGCTGGCGTAGCTCAGGAAAACATTGACTGGACAAGTGCTCCCATGCAATTAAATCAAGCAGCCCTTGATAATCATTCACTTTGCTACCCTTCACCCAACCATCCAGTGCTCTGCAGAAAAAAGTTACATACTCCACATACGTACTCTCAGGACTCTTCTTAGTCTCCCTGAACCTCTGTCTATATAGCTCAGGAGTTAACCCATACCTGGACATTAAAGCTTCCTTCATATGGGGGTATGAGATCTGGATTTCTAGGGGCAAATCTAACAGTGTGTCACGCCCCTCAGCGAGGAACCTTCCCCACAACCCCGCTCCCCAGTCTTTCTCAGGGACCCGGTGTGAAGACATGGCCACCTCATAGGCCCTAAACCACTGCCCTATGTCATCCTTTCTAAAATACTCCTTAACTACATCTTTGGGGATGTACACCTTGGACTCTACCTGCACCGGCGGAGTGCTGCCACCAGAAGGAGCGGTGTCCAAACTTTTCGCCTTCAGCTCCAACTCCTTCAATCTTATATCATGATCCATTTGGCGTTGTTGTACCTCCAAGGCCAACTTCTGCTTTTCCATTTCCATTTGTCCTGCCAACTTTGCCATCTCCATTGCGTGCGCCCTGTCTGCTGCTCTGTCTGCCAGCTCCTCTGGCGACAGGACTCTGCTGGGCTCCCCAAGGTTGTCGGGTGGAACGATGTCCCCCGCATTCTGTGGGTGTCTTGACTCCTTCCAGGCTCTCAACGCCTTGGTGTACTGGATCTTCCTCTTAAATCCAGCATGGGGAACTCGGAGTTTTACACTGTAGCCTTTCAATTGCTCCTCCCAATCCACCTCATCTATTCCAGAAATCACAGAGAGTGCTCTTCCAGCAGGGAGTGAGCCAGGCATGGTTGCAATAATGGCAGATGTCTCAACAAAGTTCAGAAAATGAAAACCTGTGGCTGCGTTACTTGGTCTGCTCTCACTATCTGGTGATTAACAATTCACTGTATGCAAATTACAAATGCAAATCCGTAATCCCAGCCGCTGCCAACAATGTTAGAGTCGGGGATCTCTGATTGGCGCAAGGATGTCCTTGTGTCAAGCAGGGACCCTCTCCTCCACGTCAGGGCAAAGGATAACCCCTTTTGGAATGACCCTTGCTCACCCTCTAGGTGCGTGGCGTGAGCAGCCAAGGCGATTCTTCAGGCGTTGTTGGTTAAGCACTTATGATCATACACACAGTAAATACATTAATCCCCCCAGAAACGGACACCAGGCTTAGGTATGTGAAAATACGCTTCTTTATATAAAAATAGTTATCTCAATATGCAGACTTATCACAAGACTAGTAACGTTGTTTCTATGCCACCAGATTATAAAGCAAGCCAATAGTTCTTTAAGCGGGTACTTCTTTGGTCTTTTACGAATGTCACTTGGGGGATTCCAGTCTTGACTTACTTCAGGCTTACCGCGGCTCACGCATCGGTCGTGTGCGCGCCTGCGCCGTGCACAGCTCCTCCCGGTGGCTCCGGGGCAGCGGGAGGCGAGACGGGCGTGCGGTGCGGTGAAGACTTTACGGGGAAATAAGGCGGTGCGGGCCCCGAGCCCGATACTGGAACTCCTTTAGTAATGATGCGGGGAGAGTCGGCACGGGTCGGTGCGGCTCTCGGCTTTAGGAAGTGTTCTTGGATCCTCAATCAGCGGGTGTGGGCAAGCAGGCAGGCGCAGCCAGCGACCCTTAGCACGGCGGTGCAGGGGGGGGGTCTCCACAGCGGTGGCGGCGCGGCCTGAGATGTCCGGGGATAGCAAAGCGGGGTCACAGGGCACGGTCAGTGCAGCTGGTGACTCGGCGAAGATCACGATCGTCGGACGGGTTCCGGCGGGAGGGGTGACAGCGCGTTCAGAGCACTCCAATGGCAGGCGGTGACAGGGGCGCAGGCAACCTAGCCCGGGGACAGAGAGCGCCTCCGGACGGAGCGGGGCTCTCACGGGGTGCGGCAGGCAAGCTCCTGAGTGTCACGGCCCTAGGAGGGGGCGATGAGGGGCGCAGTCTCTTTCCAGCGGGATGCACACACGGCTCAAATTGGAGGACGAGCAAAAGCACAGAGAACCCACTGGTCCTGGGGTTCAGTTCAGGGGGCAAGCTCAGATCAAGCCCTTGGAGAATGTTCAAGCACAAAGCAGCAAAGTCTTTTCAGAAAGTCTTTTCCTCCCCTTTCTCAGCAAGGCAACCAGCAGGCCAGTCCTTCCGGCGTCTTCTTCTCCTCCTAGTCGGGCAGAGGTTCTTTGTGGTAAACAGGATTCTGATTTGCAAGGAGCAGGGCTCCTACTTTTATACCACATTTCTTTTGTTCTTTCAGGCCGGGGGGGCCTTCGCATAACCGTTCTCAGTCCTGAGCACTTTGTTGGGGGTACTCTGACTTCTGCTTTCAGTGGGAGAGGCAGGCACATCAGCCGCTCCACAGGAGGTGGAGCCGGCATTCAGGGGACAAGTACTTTCAGGAGCACCTTGTGGACAGCACTTCGCCCGTCCCAGGCCAGGTGCAGGCTGAGTCATCCGTCGCTCCCCAGGGGGCGGCGCCAGCATTGTGGTGGTGGAGCACTGCCCTATTCAGAGTCCAAGGGGCACCCCGACCTCCCACCAAGGTGTTCTCCTGCCATTCGCTACCTGTCATCCCCCCAGCCCTGTCACTCACAAAGCCCAAGCAGTCAGATACACACACAGCAGAGGCGGGCTGAAAATGGTTAAGCGAGTAAATACGGACTTTCTAAAAGTTGTATTTACGAACCCAGGACAGTAAAATAAACTTGGCTACAAGAAGTATTTTATCATTCCGAGTTCAGGCATATGAAACATATCTCTCTACCATGTTCCCTGAGCCTGCTGGGATTATAGGATGTAATAATTCCAGCAGCTCATCTGGCCTAAGGGGAACAGGCAGCCTTGCAATAGTGAACCACGAATATGGCGGTAGTTCACTATTAGGACAGGCCTCACAACCGGGGCTTGTCCTACCTTACACCTACAATGCACCCTGCCCGCGGGCCTACCATAGGGGTGACTAACATGAGGCAAAGGGAAGGTATTGGAGGCGGGCAAGTATGTGCACTTGTCTGGCCGGCGTTACAGTACGGGACTGCACGCGGGGTCTGCAGTGGCAGACCCAGGACACATTTTACATGGCCGCTGGTGTGGGTGGCGCAACCAGCGCTGCAGCCCACTAGCGGCATTGGCACTCACAAGCCCTGGCACTCCGGGTGCACTTTACTGGGGACTGACAGTGAATCCAATAAACCAATCAGGTATATCAATCATGAGCACTTTATCTAGGGAGCACTTGCGCTGCGGCACGGATTAGCCGTGGTGCGGCGCCCTGAGCGGACAACACCAGCAAAACAATCGAGGCACACCATCAAAAAGTGGAAGGGGAACTCACGCCAAGGTGCCAGGTCTAACATATATGTAAGTCACTCCTACAGTAGGCCTTAGAACCCTAAGGCAGGGTGCATTATAGTATATGTGAGGACATATCTACATGAGCAGATATGCCCCTGTGGTGTCTGGTTTCATTGCCACCACATTGCAAGTGATCAGGAAGCCATCTTAAACATATGCATTGGGCACTACGAGTTAACCAGCTAGGAAGTGGCTTCACTGAAAACAATGGTGTTTGGTATCAAACAACTCGTCTTAATAAATCCACACTGATAGCAATGTTGGATTTATTATGACATGCACCCAGGTGGCACCTTAGAGGTACCCCCTGAAACCTAGCAGTCGTTTACTGTGCTGGTTGACTGGACTCTTCCAGTCTGCCACCACATACGAGTTTCTGACCCCTTGCTCAGGAGAGCCAATGCTCTTAGAGGTCAGGAACAATATCTAAGCTAGAGGAAGGTGATCACAGCTCCTCCAACAGGATAGCTAGTGAATTAGCATACCAAGGCCAGAGGCTTAAAAGCCTCTGCCGCCTTTGATATGCGACTCTGGCATCCTCCAGACCGGGAGAATGCCCCCCCCCCTTGCCCTGGGACCCATTTGGCACCAGAGCAGGTGGGAAAGTTAGCTAGTCAGTAGGTGTGTCACACTTTCAGGCTAATGCAAAAAGAACAATTGATGGACAGAATGCAGAACAATGTCATACATTCACCCCAGTACAGAGATCTGGGCCTAAATCCATTGTTTTTTTGCTCACCATGTCATTCCAGTTTGGACCCAGCCATATGCAAATCAGTCTTGACCATGCCCCCAATGGGAACAGTCCAGCCTGAACTGCCAGGCCAGGTCCTATCTGGACTGGAAACAAGCATCCTAGGACCGGTTTCGGGGTTTCACCCCTCATGAGACAGGATAGCTTGACTCCAGTAGCATGGAGAGCACGAGACCCATGTCTCGGCATACCCCTCCCACTTGGGATGACAAATGCAAAAAGAACAATTGATGGACAGAATGCAGAACAATGTCATACATACACCCAAGTACAGAGATCTGGGCTGTTATCCATTGTTTTTTTGCTCAGCATGCCATTCCAGTTTGGATCCAGCAATATGCAAATCAGTCTTCACCCTGCCCCCAGTGGGAACAGTCCAGCCTGAACTGCCAGGCTAGGTCCTTCCTGGACTGGAAACCAGAATCCTAAGACCGGTTTCAGGGTTTCACCCCTCATCAGCCAGGATAGCTTGACTCCAGTGGCATGGAAAACACGGGACCCACGTCTGGGCATACCCGTCCCACTGGGGTTACAAATGCAACAAGCATTTGCAATGCAATAGGTCTCGCATTGACACTAGTTTGAGCTATTGACATTGTAAAAGACAATGCCTTTTATTTTTGGTTTTATTTTTCAAACATAATAAATTACATTGTCATTCATAATGCCAATAACTTAAACTCTCGTAAATACAAGAGTAATTCTGTTCGTCTTCCAACTGCAGCGGTGTAAACCCTTTGTGGTAGACATGGACTTTGGGACACCTCCGGAACCACCACACCTTTTCCAAGGGACTCATCGGGAGCCCACCGTGTAGTAGCTGCAAAGGGGAAAGGTGGTCGCTATTTTCAGATCAGGCGGGGCGCCTCCGGTTTACCTGTGCACTCACTCATTAAACTTCTTGTGGGATCCCCGCAAAGTTTCTCTGTAGAGTCAGGGACCTGGGAGGGGCCCAAGGCATCGTCCGCTGCCCCCTGCTGCCGTCCTACACGAGCGGCCAATAGTTTCCCTTACATTGGATTATAACTTACCTTCTGACAAGCTCCTTTAGATCTAATCTAGTGATCTTCTGAACATCCCTTGGTTTTATAAGGCAAGATGTGGTGGGGGGGAGCCTGTAGTGTGTTGGGACCGCAGCTCTAGAAGAGCACACTCTCCCTCCCCTTGAATTTAATATTGGAGTTTGACGGTTACAGTAAATTACACAATGCCCTTTTATGCTTATCTGCATCCATTTCTTCTTGTCCATTAGTCCACTTAAAAAAATGTCCCACCGCTGGCAACTTTTTTAACCCAGTTACTGTTGTTGATTCTGCCAAATGTATTTAATACACCTTAGACTGAGTTGATCAAATGTTAACTGTGTGACCACGGGTGTTAAACATGCATCGGTTACCACCTCTCACAGCTTAACAAGCCACGAAGAAGCACCAAAGAACTTGTAGCTACTTAAGAGCCAGAGTGGACTTGTGCACAGCTGGACCATCCACAGCCCCTACATGTGTACGCCGGGCATCACCCGAGAGAGCCATCAGTGGATATCAGAGGAACACGAAGGCTCAAGATGACGATCACCCATCCTTGGCTCATCAGTAACCACACGGCCTCACAGCAGACACCAGGCTGTGCCTTCATCTTATCTAGGACAGCAGGAACCTTCTAACCCTCCAATCATTACATATTCAGGAGAAGTTCCTCCTCCATCAATCACCAGAATCACATGGGTCATCCACCCGAAGTCCTTGTTCTGGGGGAGTCCATCAGCTTCTGGTTTCGGACATTGACCAGATCCCAGCAGAAGAATCCACGGGTCGCGAACTCCTGCTCAAACAGGTCTAAAACTGGTCAGTGGCAACAGGGAGGCTAGCACCTTGAGGTGGCCTGGCTTCAAAGGCACTATAGGAATTAGAGGCCATTCATGACGTCAGAGGTTGTGCACAGGGAGGGTCATAGGAGAGGCTGTCACTCAACACAACGGGTCAATTTCACCTGTTACTAGGACTTAAATGTGGAAATATTAATCAACTCTTAGAACGTGTTATATACTTTTTACAGAACATGTATGTGTTTTGTTTTTTAATACAACAGTATATGGAGTTATCAGAAAAGCTTAATGTGCCGTCAAAAACGTTTATTATATGTTAAAATGCAGGGCTGCGAGCATACGCGCTCACACAGACTTGGAGTGCTTATTAGAGGACTGACTCTGAACCAACCCCCTCAGCCTTTTACAGGCAGTAAAAAGGGGGCACACAGACCCCCTCCTTGTAGAAGATTCCCACATGTTGTGCCACCCTGGCAAGGCGAGCGGGCAGCATGCCACTCAGATTCAGAACGCAGCCTCCCCGCACACATGGCATTAGCAGTGAGAGGCTGGCATACACCCACATCCCGGTCACACGCAGTGGAAAGGAAGCTGGCTACGGGGAGGGCAGTAACAGATCTGGAGCAGCGCCTGGCACCGCTGCCAGTCTGACAGCAGGGAGACGAATGCAGCCATGAAGTTAAATTTCTGCCCCCGGCACGATTATCTATAGTCATGGGCCAAAACTCCAGGGGTGGGGGGCGAATTCCAGTGTGGATCCCAGCGGCAATATATTCCTCTCACCATTTAATTTTGCTGCACGGACAACGTGCACTTCTTCTGGCACTTGAACCTCAAAGCCTATCACTCATTTCCTACTCCGCTGCAGCTCGTCAACCGCCACAGCTCCTAAGGACTTCGGGTCCATTTACCGCCTGTATCTATTATGCATCTCTGCTGCGCAGTTTGGGCAGATCGGAAACTCGCGACAGCGCCGCCATTTTGTGGTGTCTCCGAGACTGTTCCTCGTTGCTTTAATAAAAGAAGCTGTTTAACTTAAAGCGTGAGGCAAAAAAAAACATGCGCTTGAGATTGCCAAAGCCCAGTGACAAAGGCAACCGCTTGTTTATATTTGCATCGCACTTTCACTTTAAGTGAGTGAAAGCGCAATGCAAAAATAAACACGCAGCTGCTTTTGCCAAACAAGAAACAGGAGTGAAAGAAAATAGTGCTCAGCCACCAGATAAAGCCATCATGTAATTTCCGCCAGTAAACGATCCAATCCGGATTGGCAGAGCCAAAAGGAGACAGGGTGGTAACAAAAAACCCTGGGTATCAATGAAAAGGCAGCGTTTAACATAAATGATGACGCTAGCCAATAATAAAGATGGACGGGGCTTAGAGTCCATTCTAAAATCCCCTCTACCACAATATGTCTTGCAGAGCGAGGAGCGCATGTGCGCTCCAGCGCTAGGTCTGCGAGACCTAAAAAGGACAATTGATAGACAGAATGCAGAACAATGTCATACATTCACCCCAGTACAGATATCTGGGCCTACATCAATTTTTCGATTTGTTCTGCATTCCATCCATCAATTGTGTGTCTTTGGCATTCTCGCCCTAAGTGCGCCCGGTATGCCCAAACGTGGATCCCGGGCTCACTGTGCCATTGGATTCAAGCTATCCTGGCTGATGAGGGGTGAAACTCGAAACCGGTCCTAGGATGCTTGTTTCAGGTCCAGGGAGGACCTGGCTTGGCAGTTCAGGCTGGACTGTTCCCATGAGGCACAGGGTCAAGACTGATTTGCATATGGCCAGGTCTAAACTGGGGTGGCATTATGAGCAAAAGAATGATGGATTTAACCCAGATCTCTTGACTGGGGGTGAATGGTTTGATGTGTTCTGCATTCCATCCATCAAATGTGTGTCTTTTGCTTTCAGGCTAGTCACACTCCCAATGTGGGCCACCTGAAGTGGACACTCAAAGAAGTTTCACCAGCTTCTTTTTGGTGAAACTAGGAACTCTGGCTCAGGATATGCCCACTCTCCCCAGGAAGTGGTCATAAAAGGGGTATAGTCATCCCAGGAGTAGGTAGCCCATTTGCACACTCCCCTTAACGACCCTAAATTTAGTATGTCGGTGGATCCCTGACACCAGGAACTCAGATTTATTGCAAGAAATGACTTGTCCTGCCGCTGAACAGCCTCCCTAAACCCTTGTAGGACTGTCCAGTACTTCACCAACCAAGCAGCATATCCCTTGAAGTGGCAGAGCCATCTCCCTGTATCTGTAGGCACTGACCACATCATCTCAGTTCACCTTTTAGCAGACCATTGGGTCCACTGAGGGAAGAACTGACCAGGAGGAGGTCACTGAGAGTCCAAGAGGTCAGCCCCATCGCTTCACCAAGTCTTGAGACGCTGAGCCTTCCTGGAGCCACCCTGCACCAATACTCGGGGTACTGGAGCCCTTGCAAACACCAAGGCTTGTTGTGTGTCCAGCCCGGACACCACTGACGCCAAAATCAACCTGCCAATGAGAGACATCAGGATCTTCAAGGTTATTACTGAGTGGCCCTGCAATCTTGTTTTCACTCCCTCTCCCGGGCACCAAAACCAAGTGCGAGCCTCTGACTCGAGCGACCCACCTGACAAAACACCTCTGCACCCGAGTCCCCCAGCCCAGGTCTATGTAACCGACTGTGTTTTCGTGCTCCAGAGACCCTGAAGAGTCGAGGCCCCCTTTTGGTTCTGCCAAACTGGTCCTCCAGTCCCCACTTGCAGCCTTTCTTTTTGCAGGTACTTCTCCATTAATTTTACTGCGTAGAGCTCGAGGCTACCAACGCGAACAGCACCTCTGTACCCGGACTCACCAGGGCAGGTAAAACCGAACTGCTGATTGTTTCTTGGACCATGACCCCATGCACCTTAAGTCCAGGAGAAGAACCCTGTAAACCGTTTGCAAGTATGTCTATGCATTCCATGTCTCCACCATAGGATACCTTTACTGTTTTTGAGGCTCCTACCTCAAAACCATTATTTGACTGTATTTTTGCTACTACAAAAGTCTATAACTCCGAAAGCACTTACCTGATTCTGATGAACTTAGTGTCTAAAATTATATGATAATCTGAATTATTTTTCTAAATTGTCCTCGAGTTACTTCTTGAGTGTGTGTCTCCTACCCAGAGAACAGGGTTGGAGTGTCATTAAGAAGGAAGCCTTTGCTGTGGTTTGGTCCTTAAAGAAGTTGAGATCCTACTTGTTTGGGATTCAGTTCAGACTGACCACAGAACTCTCAAGTGGCTTGTGCTGGTGAGGATAGAACACCAAACTATGGAGGTGGTCCATTTCCCTACTGAGTATGGACTTTACAGTGGAGCACAGACCTGGGAGTGACTATGACGATGCAGATGGCCTTTCCAGGTTCTTCCTCTTAGATGATGAGAACTACTAGGGTAAAGGTTAGTTGCTTATCACCTTTCATCTGGAGCGGGCCATATAAGGAAATTGATCTTTTTGCTTGATCATCCCCAATTTTTGGGACTGATGTGGCTGTTTTTGGGACTTTGTAAGTGCACTGAGTCCTGCAAAGCACACCTCAGTGTCCGTGCTCTGAACCTCTAAAAGGCATTGTCACCCACAATTGGCATAAATTAACTTACTTATAAGTCCCTAGTATATGGTGCCAGGAGTACCCAGGGCCTGTAAGTTGAAGTGTCCCTCGTGGACTGCAGCACTGATTGTTCCACCAA
Source organism: Triturus cristatus (assembly GCF_964204655.1). NCBI lineage: Eukaryota > Metazoa > Chordata > Amphibia > Caudata > Salamandridae > Triturus > Triturus cristatus. The sequence goes on from NC_140583.1 coordinate 1,063,039,233, forward strand.
GGGTATGACAAAGCAAAAGTATGTCAACCAGACCTTCACTGCAGACTTGTAGAGCACTTTACTTTGCTGACTCAACTTTACCATTTGAAGTAATAGCAAAGTTCAACCCTTCCTTTTTAACATATTTAAGACATCCCCAGGGTAGGCTTACTGAGCCATAAGGTAGGGTGCTGTATATTATAAAGTAGGGGGTGTTTTTACATGTCCCGACAATAAAAACTTGAAATTTTCATTTTGGATGTAGAAAGGTTAGTAGCCCTATTGGCGAGGTCAGGGTTAAATTTTGACAACTCAGCTCTGCTAATTTTGGAATGGGATACTTTAAGGTATAAAAAGAATAATTGCAGTAAACCTAACTTAATGATCAAGAGAATTTAATGTAACTTTTGCACAAATGGCCAATTTGTTGCCCAACATTTTCCAGTTACCGTTTATGGTTGCTGGACACGAGTCATCCTTCTGCCCTCCTGGGGGGAGGTGGGAAAGGCTCTCTGTAAGGAACACAAAGGGCCTGCTGTTGGGAGAGGTGTGACCTTCCATGGCAGGAATGCCAAACAGAGTGTTAGCCCAAAAGGCAAGTTTCAAAGTGGACGCCACCTTTGATGGGCAAATGGGCAGGTTGGCATTGGGACAGAGAGGGGAAAGCCGCTGCCAAACCATTTTTTCCATGGGCCTGTAGCCCACGGTTAGCCACACAGGGGATGGGCTAGGGAGCACCACATGCCAGGAGAGGGGTTGTGCCATTTTGAGAGTGGGCAGAATGATGCATTATCGGGTAACTAGATGCTACACTTTACAGGAAGTCTTCACTAGGCAAGAGGGGACTTGGTAGCCCATTGGCTAGGAGTCACCGCATCCCCCGAGGCCACAACCTGGGCATAAAAGTTGAACCCAGTCACCCAGATCTCAGTTTACGTTTGTACTGGAGAGAGGACTGAAGAAGGACTGCCCTGCTGTTCCCTGGACTCTGCAAAGATAGGCTGAACCAAAGACTGGACTGAACCTGCTGCACATTGGACTAGAAAAGAAAGTACTGTGCCTGTGGTGTCACGCTTGAGAAAAAGTCATCCCCGAGTCTCAGGCAGAGAAGATGACTCCAAGAGTCAGTTGGTTGACTTCCTCTTACAGCTACAGGGACACAAAAGCTAAAGGAGCTGGCCATAGCAAGTTGAAAGCCAAGAATGTCTGATCGCCACTGACCAGCGAAGTGCAATCTGGGAGACCGAGTCCTGACCATCAAAAGTTGCATACAAATCTGCTTGACCAGGGAGAGTCATTGGAGTGCAGATTGTTTGCCCTGCAAGGAAGTTACCACCAGTTTAAGGAAACTGCTGATTTCCGGCGAGCAGTACACCAGAGGCAACTGATTTTTTCTGGACTTCAACTGTACTTTGAGGGACATCGACCTGTGTGGCCAAAGTCTCCCCACTGTGGTCGTGGACCGAGGGCTGGCCCCAGGAAGACCCCATCACATACTCACCATCCGCCATCCCTTGCAGCAGCTGACCAATCCATTAAATTCTGTGGCCGTTCAACCATAGAGTCTGGAACTGGGCTGGCAACCGCTTTGACTGAAGTAACTGTGAATCTAGACCTTATTGGCCCCTGTGACCCACTCCCTGCCAGATTTAGTGACCCCAAGCATGCTGGCATAGTATTTTGAAACTATATAGAAGTTTGGAAAGTTTATCGCTATCATGATCCATTTCAATGATTTCTTGTTTTTGAATGAAAAGAAGTTATTTATCATTCTTTGAAAAATTATTTCTCCAAAACCCTCTGGTAAATTTTTGCTGTTAAGGTGTCCATTTAAAGATAAAAATACAAACTATTCTTATAAATTGGTGACAGATTTTTATTGTATTGCGTTTCTTCTTATTCAACTGTGTTCGTATTTCGTAACATTTTATGCTTGTTCCTTTTTAGGGTTGCCACCTTTCCAAGGGAAAAATACTGGCCCTTTGTTGTTGTTTTAAGAGTACGCAAAGGCCCAAACTTGATACTAAGTAGAATTTTTGCAAAATGACTTTTCTGCCTTGGTTTACTTTAATTATTAATCATGGATCATTTCATTAACGCAGCTTGTAAACACATTTATAAGTTGTTTCCGTATATATTTGCTGTTAGAAATATGTACAGATATGGGCTAAAATAACCGGTTTCAATTGATTTTACTTATTACTTTAAAATACCAGTTGTGCCGGTAGAAAAACTGCAAGGTGGCAACCCTAGATAATTCCTGACTGCTCAGTGCCACAGCTGCCTACGGTTCAGCTAAGCGGTTTATCAAGCGCACCAGACTGGCCCCAATATAGATTTGTGAGTTTATTACACAGTGAGGGCGCACAACCATGCCATGTATTATACTAATTTCCTCACAGCCTTCATGCAAGTTACATGCGCACAACTGAGTGACTAGCGCATGAGCACAAAATGCAGTTGCTGGAGCGGGAATCAGTTTCTAATTAAATCTCAGTTTAGCATCATCCAGGCTAATTCCAGCTGTCACTGAGGAAATGGACCTTTGCTGTTGTTTTACAGAAGATTAGAAGCTGTACATCACATAAATTATAATCACAATTTCTAATATATTTTCAGTCAATAATGAGAGTTTGGTATGAGTTAAAGGATTTTATTATTTGGAATTTTAGTAAGCCATCTTTATTCAAAGTCACAATTTAATTTGTATTAATCTCAATAATCAGAGATATGAACAGAAAACAATATTAGTCAATCAAATAATCATAATGAATGCATTAAGCTTGTTCCATAAAGGAACAGAATCCCTATTCTTAAAACGGTGTACAAGGGTGTAAGTCAGAACCCATAAAGAGTTCTAGTTACAGAAAGTGAGAGCACAAGCATAAAGCTCATAAAAATCGGTTCAATAAATCAATAATCAATAAAAGCAAACTTCTCTTAGAAAGAGGTTCAAGAGACTCTGTAGAGCCTCGAAGCAACGTGGTATAAGGATAAATGGAAACGTACGGTCTGGAAGTTACAGCCTACTCAACACAAACAATATATATCGTTGCAGTCTTCCTGTTACTACTACTTCTTCTGTCGACCGATCAGCTTCCAATGCTCTCACGGGAACGCGTTCACTCCCCATCTTCTCACATGAATACAATAGTCCACAGATAGCAATTTCTAAGTTTGCAACCAACTTGTATCATTTCTAAGTTTCACCTGGAACATTCTCCCATTCAAGTCTACTTTCCCACATATAGACTACATCTCTAACCTTCCAATATATTAAGTTTATTCATTTCTAACACTGATCTAAGTAGAAGTGGAAACATCTGCATGAAGAAAAGAAAACATTTTGCACAGCAACTATTCATTGGGGGAAAACAAATATGTTAGAAAGGTCAGGTTTAAGTTTGAATGTTGCATTTGAAGTTTCTCAGCTCTTATTAACTTTAAAATGGAAGTGTTTCAGTGTGTGAGGCCTAGTATGTTAAAGTACGATTGCCTGGTACAATTTTGCACAATAATTAACATTTTTCTCAATATATTTAAAACGCTACCACACAGTCTCTGCTAGTTGTTCTTAATCTCGCGAAACTGTCGACCACCACAACCAGACCACAGCATACACAGACGTGGCTGGCACAGGTAAAAGCAGTGGGGCGGGGGATGTCGACAGACGACCGGATGGGTCAAATTAACTTTAAATAAAACCACTTACTTTGGCTCGCCATATCGCCGAACGCAAGGCAAGTGGTTTTATTTAATTTTACCTATCCCGTCACCTGTCGACTTACACCCACCCCACTGCTCTTACCTGTGCCAGCCGCGCCTGACCATACATGCCAACCGTCCCAATTCAGGCAGAAGACTACCAATTTTAAGGCTAGCCTCCTGCAATTCCTGCATGCAAAATCCCGATTTCTCTGTGGGCTTTTGCCGGCAGGGACTGGTCTTGGATGCCTCTGAGTATGCACTGTCATGAACCTGCTCCTGCAGGGCAGTGCACAACATTTTTGTCATGCCCTCCCTGCCTGCCACAGCACCTGCCCCTGACAGATAAGAACAAGCATTGGCATAGCCAATAGGTCTCGCCTTTGGGACCTTATAAGTGTTTAGCCATGCAACAGTTAATGTTGTTGCACCAAGGATATTGTGCTGCATAACTAAATACTTATAAGGTCCCAAAAGCGAGACCTATTGGCAATGCCAATTCTTGTTACTTATTCTCAGTGAGAGACAACTGGAAATGAGTTTTCAAATTGGATTGATGTTGATTGAAAGCATGGATGACCGGTACGGGATTGTCACAGGTCCATATTCAAAAATAGGACTTCTGCACTCAAATGTTTCTGGTGTGCCAGAGGTCTTAAGATCCTCCAGGGCCAGCTGAGTATGATAACACAAGGTGGATAAATTTACAGCAGCATCTCAGAAATCTCAGGTCACTGTCAAAAATGATTCCTATAACCTTGGAGGTCCTTTTGGGATGAGGTCTAGGGGCAAAGGAACCAAGAGCAAAGCAAAAGAAGCTAAGAATGTTCAAAGTATTAAGAGTCACAACATTCTGATGTATCCTAGTTCTCCCATCTATTCCAACAAGATTTTGATTCCAGGCTTTTATCTGATGAGCCAGGAAACAGGTAGAAGGGCTCACCTGAGGAAATGGGCACATGGGTAAGCAAGCGCCCCGTGCTGGGACTGTAAATCTCTCCCTTTAGGGTAGGTAAAAGTAGCTGTACTCCAACTTTATGAAATCAATGCTGTCATTAACCCGGATGTCAACTTGCAAAATAATTAGATTCATTCTTGGATGTTATAAGGATGAGTACTTTGGGGGAAATTCAACCAGGCAGTCTAACTATGCCTGGTGGCCCCTTATCACACGCATCTAGGTGTTTTGTGTGATTAAAACCAAACCCTCTTGCACTGCCAAGGCGGAGGGTTATCAGCCTGGCCTTTTTCAAGTTCTGAACTCTTAAACAGCAGCCAGTTGTTTTGAATGTCGTGGGACCGTGTGGCCCAGGAAAATAGTTTTCCACATAGATATTTGAAACATTAGGTGAATAGCTGTAGCCCGCAGAACGAAGGTGTGGTCCTAAAGTTATCTGAACAGCAGGGCTACAGCGTGCCAGAAGTACAGGAGAGGCACCTCTGAAAGTAAGCATCTGTGAGCAGCAGGATGAGAGGGAAGTGTGAGCGATGGGAAAATGTGTGGAGGTGGTGTCTGGGGGCTGAGAAGCAGTAGATTCCCAACTCATACCCCTGAAGGAGAGTAGAAACCATTCCCGCACCACATCTCTTGGCCTGGTATTCACAGTTTCCAAAGACAACTGTTACTTAGGCAATTTTGTTAGGTTATGTTCCAGCATATTTCTATAGCGCACATACACCAAAAAGTGTTCATGGCGCTTTAAATGGTGTCTCTCAGTGAAAAACTGGTGGTCTGGTAGCATTGTGTGTCCTTGTGGAGAAATGTCTTGTCCCACTGTTTATAAATCGACCTTTTGCTATGTAAGGGTGTGTTTCTGGGTATTTGACCTCTTAACACATTTTGCAGACTTTATTCCACAATTGTGATTCCAAATTGGTGTTGGTAGGATGTTTCAAGGGTGTGGGTTATCCGGTGGGGTTGTTCTTTGGACTTTAGCCTAACCGGTCAGTATGTCAAGTGTGTGGTGTATTGTTTCTGGAAGATGATTCCCAGTGGGGGTTTGCGTCACGCGGCCTTCCATCTAACCTCAGCCAGGTACAGCAGTATTGTCGGTATCAGTAATGGGTCTTACGCCCTTCAAAATTACCTTGAAGGTTATGTGCAAAGGTGCAATTTTTGCAGATCTTCTGTGTTTCATCTGGCGCTCATTATTACTATGTTCTCGTTTTCTTGCCTCTTTGTAGATGAAACAGACCTGTCCTTATCTTGCACCATTTTACTGGTCTTGGCTGCAGCTCCCCTGTGTTGTTTTTATTCTGTCTGATCCGTCCTGTTGTAAAGTCGCTCAATTGTGAGTCCTTCGGTCCCCATAGCACCCATACTCTCGGGTTTCCGTCTGGCAGTGTTTCCTGCCCAACCAGAGTTGTCTCCTTAGTTCTCTTTAACGAAGACCTCCTGTTCCTTTGATTTCCGTGCAAGACAGAACAGACAGTTAAACAAACAGATAATTAATCAGGCGGGTTCACACCACTGGAATTATGCAGCAGTAGAGGGCCGAATTATTCTGTAGGGTTGAGTTAATTATGCTGCAAGAAAAGTCACATTATGCGGCGGAATGCCGCACATTTTGTGCTAGTATTACTTCATTATTTTGCCATTTGTATACTTGTTAACACTGTCTGGGCAGTGGTTGCACCTCATGAGCACCCTTTTAACACCCCGAGAAAGCAATAAACAACAGAAAGGTGGCAGTCAAGCTTTGCAAAGGGCCTTCCATTGGCAGCACAAGTGTTGCTGCGTTTTAGTAACTTTTGAACCATTTGAGCTAGAAAGAGATTTTTTTTGTGGGGGGGGGGGGGGGTTAACACCTGCAGATTATGCAGTAGATGATGGATTATGCAGCAAATATCTATTCATGCGACACACAATCGCATAATTCCAGTGGCCCTGGAACGCAAAGGCTCTTCTGTCTATAACCTTTTGTGGGATCACACCAGTGTTTACGAAAGGTGAGCAGTAGCTCTGCTGTCAGAAACTGGCAGGAGGTAGGTTTGCTATCTGTGATGAGTGTGATATCAGCCAGCAGAGCAAGACATCGATCGGCCAATAGGGAGGTGTTTTGGGCAAGTGAGGGGCAGCCCCGCTGAGAGCTGCAAGTGAGGAGTACCTCTGTCTCTCACAGCACGTGAGAAATAGTTGTGCGGTCTGCAATGAAGAATAAGTCAGGTGAGCAAGAGACAGCGTTGCTCTTGGTGGCAGGTAAAAATGTGGGCTATTGCCCCTGTCGCCGACAAGTGCCAGTCTGTTCCTAAACCGGTGCTTGTCTGAACTCAAATCTCTGCTCAGGACTGCAGGAAAGGCTGCCTGCCACAGCGGCTCCCTTTCACTAATCAAGACATTTAGCTGCAGGTAAAGGCAGGCCTCCTCGTCCTCTTGCTGCTGGATACATTTTTGTATAGAATTAATCGAAAGCTGGAGAGTGTGTGACGTAGGGGCTTGAACGGTCGTACTTGAAGCTGGAAAACCGGGAGGCTCAACATCCTGTGATCCTGGGCAAATCGCTTAATCTCTCGTGCCCGCCCCCTCCCCCCAAAAAATACGTCTGTCCGTAATGCAACTGGTGCTCATGTACTGGGCCCCGGACCCCCGGTACCTTTAAGTTGAGTTCGCGCTATATAAAACTGCAATAAACAAGCATTTGCAATGCAATAGGTCTCGCATTTACGCGAGTTTGAGCTATTGGCATTGTAAATGACAATGCCTTTTATTTATGTTTTGGTTTTGGTTTTTAAAACCTAAAATAAAAGGTATTGTCATTTACAATGCCAATAGCTTAAACTCGCGTAAATGCGAGACCTATTGCATTGCAAATGCTTGTTTAAAATAAAAGGACATACTTTGAAACCTGGAAGAGGGTGAGGGAAGGACTCTATGTGTCAATGCAACTCAAATGGTATCTTGGATGCAGGCTTTGGTAACGCTGTAAGACAAGCTATGCCTCTACCTTGCAAAGTTAAATGACTCCTTCCTCCACTGAGACACTGTGCCGTGACCTTTACACTGCCATGGTGAAAGGCTCACGCTTCGAGGCATCTGTTACACGGGCTTGGAGGTACTGCTTCCAAAAAACAAAGATGACGCAATCCAGCAAAGCAGGGGTAAAATCGGGAAACGACCCCCCCCCCCCTCTCTACAAGACAGGGAAACAGAGAGTGAAGCTGTAAGCTCGTACACATCGTAATGCAGCCTGTGAGTTGCTTGTAAGGTACTCACGTCTGTGAGGCTCCCAGGCTGCTAGTCCGATTCTGTAGTGAACACAGTACTAGTGACGCTTTTTTGAAATTGAAAGGACATGCTTTGAAACCTGGAGGAGGGTGAGGGGAGGACTCTATGTGTGTTACTAAAATAACCAGCGGAGCATAGGTAGTGTGCTATGCTGCTTACGAAAAAAGTAAAATATCGAAAAATTAGAATTTGTGAGCCGCGCCGAAGAAAACAAAGATGCGGCCGGGCAAACATCAGAGCAGACCCTTTAAGGTGAACACAGGGATTCCCAGAGTGAGAGACCGTCTGTGGCGCAGCAGTTAGAGCTGAGAACTTGAGAGCTGGGGATCCTTGTTCGAGCCTCTGCGTCGGCACATCCTGCTGATTATGGACAATCTTTCCCCCTGGTCGCCCTAAATGCACTAATTAACGGTATGTGAGTGTGTGAAAGTAATCGCGATCGCGATCACATCAAAGCGGCCGTGCGGCCCGCGAAAGTGAAAGCAAACGAGTGCTTTCAGGCCTCCAAATGGTGCGCGCGCCCGGCCGATGCACATGCACTGTATTTGGAGGCCTGAAAAGCCACTGTTTGCACTTCCAAAACTCGCTTACTATAAGTCTCGCCAGAGCAGGGCTAAAGCGCTGTCTCAGACGAGACCTTAAAAGACGTGTGAGCGATGAGGTAGAATGTATTTATTTGACTTGAGTTTAGACTCATGAAAGGAGATCGAAATACATGAGAAAAGCGTGGCCAATCCCCAGTTCCGGGCAGAAGGTCCAAGACTGCCACTGCTCCAACCTAAGCGAGGATGCCTGTGTGACTGATCAGCCAATCAGCAGCAGCGTAGTTCCAAGGAGGGTTGTGGATGCTTTCAGGAACGCTAGACAACTTTTCAGAGAAATGTTTGCCCTTTTCCACCAGTACGAAATGTATATTCGTGCCTTTAATTTAAGGCAATAAGACCTGACCTTCGAAGCAGCGCTCTATTAGTTGCTATGAAGCGAGGTGAAGGACAAAGTGCAGGAACAACGGAAAGCACACCTGGTTCTTGAACCTTTCTTTTCCTTTCATTATCTTTATTTCGACTTTATAAAATCATAAAAGAGATTACAATACAAATGACAGCAAGTCGTTACACACTAAAACAAGAGATTCTACAAGGGAAAGGAAAATACATCTTCTAAAAAAGATATTACTCAACAATAAAGACTTCATGTATGCCAAACAAAATCTCATTTTGTCACAAAAGTTCTTCTAATATTCCACACAGCAGCTAAATACTTGCTAACAGCAAATACGGTTAAAGGGGATAAATCAGATTTCAATAATCGGTACGCTTGCAAGTGATGCCTGAACCCCCAGTTTCTGCAAATGGGAATAATCCACTTTTTCCTAGATTTCACATAGGATGGACAAAAAAACATAACATGAATGTCATTCTCCAGCTCTTCAGTGCAGGCTGGACAGTTTTTGGTGGTAGGTGGGTGTCATCTACTGGTGAGGGCTCTAATTGGCAAAGCGTTATATCTCCATTGGAGAAATAGTTTCCTAAGACCAATGGGGATGTACTGGACATTATCCCCAGTTTGTCATTTGCTAGGGAGCCAGTCAAATTACAATCATAATACGTTGTAACCAAATCTTTGCGAGATATACTACTACAGGCCTCTTGCGGGTTCATCCACAAGGCCGATAAATGCAGCCTAGCTAATTCATCCTTTATGTATTTTAGCGATGGAATTTTCCGTACAGTTTGATGTTGAAATAGTTCCGTAAATTCACACCGGTAACTAGAGAGTTCCGGGGTTACCCAAAGTCGCCTCCAGAAAGTTAAAGGCTTCAAACCTAATTCCTCCTTTACTGATCTTAATCCCAGATCAAGCCTGAGAGGGAGAAGTGGTGAGCTCAGTGGTAGGGTAGCCAAGTTCCGTAGGAACTTGTTTTCCGTTGCAACAATTTCAGGGGCACAATTGTGTCCCCACAATTCACCGCCATAAATTATTGCCCCACGCGCCTGCATTTTATAGGTTTCAAGTGGCGGTGCAATGGGTTGTATCATGGATTTATTCCATAATTTAATAATACCCCCCACCTTTTGGGTTAACTTAACATTTGATTTTGTCTGGTGATGAAACCAGGTCAATTTTTCATTTAATGTCAATCCCAGATACTCAAAAGTATGAACTCTCTCAAGACTAACACCATGAATAACCGGGTTAGGGCGGGATGTCTTAGGGGGATTAAAAATCCTAAATTTCGTTTTGGCCGTGTTTATCTCCAGCCCCCGATCAGAACAGAAAGAGACAAAGCCATCCAAAACTCGCTGGACGCCCATTGGTGTCTTAGCGAGTAACAGGGTATCGTCAGCAAACATGATAGCTGAGATCCCTGTGCCACCGAGTCTTGGGGCGTCTCTATTCGGGACCGCATTCAAATGGGAGATAAGTCCATTTACATAGAGGCAAAACAGGGTTGGTGCCAAAACACACCCCTGCCTTACCCCCCTGTCAACGGTAAAGCTAGATGATAGGTCTCCTTCTCTCCCACATCTGACCCTAGCAAAATTGTTGGTGTGGAGACAGATTATAATTTGTAAAAGAGGTGCTGGGACACCTAATTCCAGCAACACAATCCAGAGTTTCCTACGTGGGACCAAGTCGAAGGCCGCACGCAGGTCAACAAAGACAGTATAGAGTGATCCCCCCTCCACCTTAACTGTCTTCCAAAAGAACATACTCAATCTAAAAATCTGATCAGTGGTTGAGACGCTCTTTCTGAACCCCGCCTGATAGTGACTCAGGATCTCAAATTCCTCCATCCAGTCCAAGAGGCGGTCTAGGATTAGCCTTGCAAAGAGTTTCTGGGCAACATCTATCAGGCTAATTGGCCTGTAGTTGCCGGGCAGCAAAGGCGACCCCTTTTTAAAAATGGGAACTACCTCTGCGCCCAGCCAAGTGGAAGGAACTGTCATACCCCCGGCAATTGCGTTGAATATTGTTAAGAGATAGGGCGCCCAGACCCTGGGTTCATGTTTATACAGGTCACCGGGAACCCCATCCAACCCAGGTGCTTTGCCCGCGGGAAGCATAGATATAGCATGATGGACCTCGGCCAGGGTAAAACTAACCTGCTCGGGACCAGCAGCATCGCACAGCAATGGTTCAGACATAAGGGCCTCCAAGCAAGAATGGTCCCCCTTATAGAGAATGCTAAAATGTTCTTCCCATATTTCTGGGGCAATATTCGGGTTAACTGCTGGATCGGGTTCCACTGAACCTGTAGACACAATCTGCCAGAATCTCCGCGAGTCTCTAGCCAGAAGGGCAGATGTTAGCCTAGCCCAGTTTTCATTGCCCCACTCAAGCTTGGCATGGTGTATTAAATTCCGATAGATTCGTCTCTTGTGCTGGATAACATCCCTATTTGCTTTATTTTTTAATGCATCCAACAGTTCACTCTTTGCCAGTCTACATGCCCTGTTATACCATTGGTACCGTCTACATGTCCTTTTCGTACAGGGGACAGAAGGATTTAATATATCTGTTAGGCTAGTAAATAGTGCTTTGTTGAGTTCAGCCAATTTTCCATAGAAATCAGGGAAGGAATGCTGCTCAATAAGAATAAGTACATCATCTAGTACTGGACTAACCCTAGCATACACTTGAGATAGTTCCCCTGGGTTACTTGCCAATTTAGCCCATCTGACTCTGCGTTTATGGTTAGACAAAATAACTCTATTTGATGCCGCAGATTTGGGTAGAGATAAAGAGTCGCCCGTGCACAAACCTGGTAGTGAAAAATCCAATATCAGGGGGTTATGATCGCTCTCTCCCCCAGATATCACCTTAAAATCAGAGACTCTATTCCACTCCTTACACTGGACGAAAATATAATCAAGTCGGGCCTCTCTCCCTGGCTTATTATACGTAGGCCTTGAAGGATTGTCAGATATTGATCGACCATTACAGGCCCTAATCGAATGGACCATCGTTAAGGAGGTGATTTGGACGGCCAAGGGGGCCCAAGACCTTACCAGTGGGCCTACCACGTGTGGAATTTGCCATATTTCATCCTCCTCTTGGTTTATTGGGTCCAACAGCCCCTCAAGTGGTTTGAAGTGGGAGTTAGTTAAAACAGTTGATAGAACATCAATGACCCCTGATTCCGCACACAGGCTCATGGGTCTTGAATACACATTAATCACCGCTAATTTAAGGCCTGTCCGCCAATCCAATAGCAAGCAAAGAACATCATCAGACCCTGTTTCTAAAATCCTGGCACTGCAGCCCAAATGGGTAGCAACCCAAATAGTTAAACCTCCTGAAGGACGACCCCTGCCTCCCCACCTGGCCGGGATAGAAAAAGAAGCAAACCCCAGACGAAGTTGTTCTTGCCTTGCCCATGTTTCTTGGAAACAGCATATATGGTGGAGGTCTATAAATGAACCCCAGACAGGGCAAGTGAGCTTATTAGCAACACCAGCTATATTCCAAGAAATAATATTTATGTAGAGATGGAACATTTACAGTGACAGAGGGATTTTTACACACAGCTGGTTCACTAGAATTCGTCAAAGATGTTAGATGGGCACCAGCAAGGGCAAAACGGGGAGACTGTAGCTTGGGAGGGGACGCTGCCTCAGCAAGATCATTACAAATACCATCCTCTCAACTCAGTCAATCAACCTCCTCAAGGCAGCTGTACCTATTGGTACACAAATAATCACCTCGTGTAGGCACATCAAAACAAAAAGTGCCTTTGTCTTCTGCCTTTTGGGCTGGATCCGACCCTAATCCAGTCATCGGCATTCTCAAGCTGAGTATGGATATTTGTTGGAGGATAGAAGAGAGACAGTGGGAGGGGTTTAATAGATGTGCCTCCCGTGTTACCCAACCAATTGCAAATGTATGATACAGTCTGTGGATTGCTAAAATTCACCAAAATGCAATCACCCTTAATTTTCTTTATAGTGTTTCCTAGCCAGGGAACCCTCCTAACCATTAAAACATCAGATCTCATATTTAAGGGGAGAGGCCTATGCGTATTTAACCAACTAATCACTTTGGTTTTAAGAGAGGCATAGGTTTCTAAGGCGGGATTAACAAGCTCTGGGACACCACTTAAAATTATAACATAGGGCGATGCCTCAGGGGGAAGGTTTATTACATTTTTCCATCTTACGCTGGCCGCTTCTTGGTGGGTGCGGTCGCCGGTATCCTTAGGAGTCATCCTGATTCTGTTGGATTTAATTTAGATACTCGATTGGGACTCCTTATTGAAGTGAGTAATTGACTTTGTGCAAGTAGAGGGATGGGGGTAATAGGAAGTGAAGAATTAGGTGTAGGTGTTAATATTCTAGATGGAATAGATTCAGTTACAATAGCAACAGAATTAGAAGGAGAGAGCAGGAGGGGGTCACCCGTATTCTTCAGGGCCACACTTTGAGTTTTTCCCTTAATCCCCAGAGGATTTACTGTAACCCCTATAACCCTTTCTATTTCTTTTAGCCTTGCATCGATGGTATCAAACCTAGCCATCAGGGGGGTAAGGAATCCCTTCAAGACATTAGTTAAAGTACTTGAGAGATAGTCCTTCCCCCCTTCAGACCCTTCTCCCGAAATTAAAGAAGACGAAGGCTGGGATTGGGAAGGGGTTTGCACAGGGGTTAAATTAGATGTTGCAGTGGGACCTAAAACTGGCCGAGAAACTGGTGCAGATGGTGTGCTTGGTAAATTAGTAGGAGAGCAGTCCAATCTCGCTTTTTTCCCCGTTTAGGCTTCCTATCTCCTTTTCTTTTAGGGACTGCGCCCTCACGTAGCGCTTGTAGACAAGACGTCCTAGGATTACTCCTCGAATCAGATGGTATTTCAAATGTAGGAGGAGGTACACACTCAAGTATAGGCTGGAGTGTATCTCTGCGTGAGGAAGTGCTAGTCCTAAGATCTTGCAGGACAGATTCAATAGTTTGATCAATACTATCCATAAGAGCCGTGTGTGACTAATCCAATTTAGCAGGGGACCTAGCAGATGCAAGTAAACCCAACGAAGACCTTCTAGTACTAATAATCCTATCGGACAGGCGTCTTTCTAGCATGTTCAGTTCATTATCTACAACAGAATTTGCCCTAATAATAAAGCTATCCAGAGTACCTGCAACCATGGGTTGTACTGTCGTAGGTTTGCTTCGAGTATCCATGGTATCCGAAGCCTTAGATCACCACGACAGCGCTGCGCAAAAACCAAGGGAGGGGGCCCAGCCCGGTCTTGTCCGTGCTTGAACGGGCTTAAAAGGGCCCGGGCTTCGCCCCGGACTGCGCCCCGCTCGCGCGGGTATGGGCGTACCTTAAATAATCAGGGGAGGAGTCAGGAAGAGGGCCCCAGGTGCTGGCGATGGTCTTAGCGCAAAGCGCCCTGGTCCTCGCAGTCCTGAAGATAAAAGTCCCAAAGTCCGTGGCACACGTTCGTATGTTCAATACCCAACAGCTCCACACATCGCCTCAGGGGAGTCTGGAAACCAGCAGCAAAGAACCAAGCCTGCGAGTGGCACCCGCGAAGCGGGGGCCGCGAGGCGTAATGTACCTTTGAGGGGAGGAGTCAGGAAGAGGGCCCCAGGTGCTGGCGATGGTCTTAGCGCAAAGCGCCCTGGTCCTCGCAGTCCTGAAGATAAAAGTCCCAAAGTCCGTGGCACACGTTCGTATGTTCAAAACCCAACAGCTCCACACATCGCCTCAGGGGAGTCTGGAAACCAGCAGCAACGAACCGAGCCTGCGAGCGGCACCCCTTTCTTATTTTCCAGCAGGCCCGGTTCTAGAGGGTGGGGCGGGTGGGCCAGGCCCACCCAAACATGAGCCTGGCCCACCCAAACATGAGCTTTGGCCCTCGCAGTGAGGACATGAAGGCCAATAGAAAATGGGCACTTTAATTTAAAACGTTCCTCAGAACGTTGTTTTTCTTCCTATTCTGAAAGTTGTGTGATTGGGCCTGGACTCTCTCACAGCCATTCCCAATCACCCAACTCCGTAAAGAAAAGGTGGGCTGTGTCGTGAAGGGAACACATTCTTTATTTGGCACCGAGTAACTTTTGCCCCCGTCTTGTGCTGTGTGGAGATTTCCATTTCTGTTCAGCATTGGAGAAAAGAAGATTGTTTATTCTGATTCACCTTTCCTGACTCCTGCTGCAGCTTATCAGATCAGGCAGTGACACAAGGAGTAGGTAAGAGAATGTATTATTATTTGTTTTTATTTTTCAAATCTGCACAGGCCCAGTAAGGCACATACTTTCATTATTAAGGCCATGAATGCAAGACAACATTAAAAGTTGTCCAGAGAACTGGTGATTAATGATCCTGCTTGTGAGCAGTCCTTTGCCTGTTGGTAGTTTTGAAATGCAGATAAGCTGTATTTTATTTAGATAGCTCAGTGGGTTACTGCCTTTGTCACAGAGATTCTTGTGTTACTTGCAGTTCAGAAGTTACAATCCTAACATAGGACAGTGAACTATGAACTGTTATCAAAGAGCTGCATACAAACATGAATGGTATAGTTAGAACTTCACTTTTTTTGTGTTACTATATAGTTAGAAATTCCCCAGTCTTTCATTACTTTAAAGTTGCTAAAAAAGAGTTTGGGCGGATATACATTTTTATCAGTAAAGCCAACCCCCAACCACTGGGGTATGCTTTAAATCCTGAGTTTGTGCTTCCCCAGTCCAAACCCTCTTAAAATATACTGCTCACCAGTATGGATGACATGTAATTCCTACACCTTGTAATCCTCATTGGTTCATGTGACACCCTACACTGATATGAGTAGCGCTAGACAACAAATGAAATGCATATGAGAGGGGGCTACAGAGAGATGAAGGGCACTGGTGGAGGGTGGTAGTAATGGTGTCTGCGGAAAAAGAGGTCATTGGTGGGGTGCCAAAAAAGACTTTCGCACTAGCACTAAAACCAACCCTGTCATGGCCTTTCTGTTTTTATTTAATTAGCAGTCAGGTCATTAGGGCAACTGTGGAACATATTTTAAAGTGCGTGATAAATATATTTACCGCTATATTCAATTTAAGTTTGAAGATGATTTTACTAATGTTTTTTACAGGAATAATGAAAGTAGAGCTGGATGGTGGCTGATATGGGGCTGTTGCCCAAGGTCAGCTGTGAGATAAGGTGCACAGGAGAGGGATGGAAGAAAAGTGGATAATTGGGCCTAGAAGTACTTGTCTTGAAGCCGGGCCTGTTGGAATTTGAGGCTTTGCACTTAAGTCCAGACATTGCTTTTACTTTCAAATAACTCTCCACATGCTCTGTATACACACAGAATTGATCCATTGTATCATGGTGACTGTTTGCAAGTAAGTATAATGTAATCTAGGGCTTGTAGGCTACCACAAGAAGCTACAAATGGGCCCGCAGTGGCCCACCCAAATGCACCCTTGGCCCACCCAACTAAAATTTCCTGGAGCCAGGCCTGTTTTCCAGTCCTGGTTCTTTTTTCAGGACATGACACTAGGAGTATCTAGGGCAGTGGCTGAGGTACAGTAGTACAAGCCGCTCCCGCTACCCTTTGATGTATATTTTCTCTAACCTGAGGGATAGCAGTGCTGTGCCATGGTAAATCCTGTGTAAACTGAGGCGTGTCAGCTGTTGGTGGCGTGCCACTGTACCTATAATGTTGCTCTGCTATGCATGTACCTCAATTGTACTACTGAAGTAACCAAGGGATATTTTGCAACACAAAACACCGCTTCACCCTCCGTCTCCCGGGCGGACACGATACAGCGAAGGATAAAAACTGAACCGGACAAACTCTAAAAGAAAGACAATTTCTTGCATCGTCATTACCTATGTACTATCAGTTGAATATTGGTCTCGGGTGGAGCAGTAAAAGCAGTAACGTGACCTACCCGAAGCCGCACACCGCCTGTGTGTCTCGTGCAGCTTGAGGGGGCAGCAGCAGGGCAGGCTTCGCCCGGGGGCTCAGGATCAACACGCCTCTCCACTAAAGCGACCTGGCTGCTGTGGGCAGGTTTCTCTTCAGGCTAGTGACGTCTGATTGTGAAACCGAAACTGCATCAGCCAGTCAGGACCGCAGTCTTTCACCGAGAAAAATATCACATATGTGTTTCATGCTTTTTTCGTCTGATTGTGAAACCGAAACTGCATCAGCCAGTCAGGACCGCAGTCTTTCACCGAGAAAAATATTGGATATGTGTTTCATGCTTTGAGTTTGGAACGGAGAAGCACAGCTAGCTGGGCACGAGTTTATAATAAGGACGCGAGTGGTGCGCGCGTGCCACAAAGATACATCTGTTTTGCATTATCGCGCACGCACGAATTCAAAACAGATGTGGCCCTTGCGGGTAACTGCAAGCAATAGGGCGTGGGCGGAGCAAAGGCGGGACATACACCCGCCTTTGCCCAATTGCGTGCTGTCCTTCTCAGAAAGACGCACTCAAAGGCGAATAGCCTCTGAAGGGAAACAAGCGTGTGGTGAGCTTTCCAAAGCCCTTTTACTGTTTACATAAAGTCTCGCCAGAGCAGTGCGTGCGCGCTGCTACAGGCTCGACCTAAAAAAGGCTTGCCAAGTAGTTTGAAATGCCAAGTCGAGGTGGCAGTAAACTGTGCCCACAGGCCTGCAGTCAGGTTTGAAAGGCTACTTCTGTGAGTGGCACAATCAGTGCTTCAGGCCTACTTGTAGCATTTGGGTTACACCCTGGGTATACAGTATACCAGTTAACTAGGATCCTCTAAGCAAACCAAATATATCAATTGTGTATAAACCAATTGTCACGTTTTAGATAAGAGCACATACACTTCAGCACTGCTCTGCAGTGGTAAAGTGCTCAGAGTCCTAAAGCCAGCAAAAACAAAGTAAAAAAAACAGGAGGTCAGAAAGAAAAAAGTCAGGGGAAACTACACCAAAAGATGCCAGGTCTAACAGAGCCATTGAAGGAATTTGGTAAATGCTGTCAGCAAAATGGATTTGATCCTACATGTTGTGATCAATTTCGTATTTTGGAATTTTGGAGAGGTGGTTTTGTTTTGTGGTTATCTCAATCAACATTAGCGGCTCGATAGGCAGCAATTAAAGGCTAGCAGGTACTAACTGCTCAGATTTTACCTTTGGGGGACAAGTTGTTGAAGAAGTTTAGATAGTAAAAGCCAATGGTTTGTTCTTCCACTGAGACATGGATCTTGTTAGTGGTCCTTAAGGGCTTACAAACCAAGCTTTTCGAGCCTTTGCAGGTGGTAGATATGAGTTGGTTATCAGCTAAGGTGGCCTTTTTACTAGTGATTCCTTCCGCCTGGAGGCTGGGGGAGCTGGGAGCATTAGTGATTCGTTATCCATACTTATAGTTTTTGGGTGATAGGACAGAGTTATGGCCTATTTCGAAGTTTAGACCTATGGTCCAGACACAAATTCATTACACTCAGGAAATTGTGTTACCAGAGGTGACGGGCGGGGGGCGGGGGGGGACAGATCCAGACCTCTCAGAATCCTTGGATGTAAAAATAGCTTTGCTGGTATATCTGGAAAGGACAAAGGATTTCCATTCATTGAATGCCTTACTTGCGGCCCATGGGACGGCAAACAAGGGTAGAAAGGTTGCTGCTGTCAGTTTCAGTAGATGGGTAAAGCAAGCTATTATTATTAAGATATTTCTGCTGAGTGTGACGTTCCTGAGGGCCTTCAAGGACTGTCTACAAAGGTGGTGTCTATATCCTGGACCGAACACGCAGGAGTGTCATTACAGGAAATATGTAGGGCCGCTACATGTGCTACACCTAATGCTTCTGTTACAATTGGGACAAGGAGCTCCTGGTTGGGAGTTATGAAGACTACCGGTAGGACATGTATTCAGTGTTTCATGCAGAGCGAAATTAGGATACCATTGGAGTTTGGTTGGCGGTGCCTCATTTTGTTGGAGAGCTGACACCACCCAACTCCACAAACTCACCACCATGACACTGCGGTGCTGGTTCTGAAAAAAGTGGGCATATCACATCCACATTTCTCCTTCGCAAAAAAAAAAAACAAGCATTGACATAGCCAATAGGTCTCGCCTTTGGGACCTTATAAGTGTTCAGCCATGCAACAGTTAATGTTGTTGCAGTAAGGATATTGTGCTGCATAACGAAATACTTATAAGGTCCCAAAGGCGAGACCTATTGGCTATGCCAATGCTTGTTCCCCTTGAAATGAAGCACTAACAGCAACACTGTTTCTGAATTGTGTGGAAAGGTCTGTACCTCAGTAGGGCATATTGTGGTCTGAATCATGGCTAGGTTGGGCATAGATGTGAGAAAGTGCCATCTTTCTTGCATGGTATGCCCCCACTTTTTGCTGAATTGCTGATGTACTTTGACTGAGTGTGCCCTGGGCTCCTGCCAATCAGGTACCCAGAGCCTGTGTTGCTTCCCTAGAACTTCTGACCCCCACTCTGGTGGGAAGACTGGCGGGAAACCCCAAGGGAGGAAAGCGGGTGTGCCAGCCTCTGCCAACCCCACCCATCAGGTGGGGGAGGCGAGGTGAAGCACATCTCCGGGCTCTCGCCATCTTGAAGATGGGGAGCCCTGCCCAATCAGGACTAGGCTACTGCCCCCCTCCCACAGGAGAGTGGCAGGATAGGGGGTGTACCCACCCCAGGGAAGGGACCCATTGGTCCCTGCCCTTTACCTACCTGTAACACCCCTAAATGTAGTATTTAGGGGCTCCCTGAACCTACCTTCCTCAGATCCCGAATCCGAAACAAGAAAGAAGAACAAGAAGAAAGAATACCTGCCGTGCAGCTGCTAACTAGAGGACGATACCAACTGACTTGGCCCCAGCCCTACAGGCCTGTCAACCCTCGAACCTGCTCCTGCTAAACCCCGGCGTCTCCAGTGGTCAGCAACCTCAAAAGCCACGGAGGACCTGACTGCCTTGTGACTCTAAAAGACTGGGACTCCCACGAGCATGTGGTTCTGCTCAAAGCAAGTAACAGACCCCTGGCACCAGCCAGGAACCGTGACTCCTGCACACTCTACACCCGCCAAGTCTGGCCTGTGCCGGAGTGAACAAAGACCATGAGGACGTCCCCCCGGCGACTGTGACCAAGAATCCAGCACCCAAGGACCCACCTCGATGCTCCTGACGACGCCTGCACCCTCAACACCAGAGACCCCTCCAACCGAGACCAGCTGAGGGTAAGATTTCCTGACGCGAAAAGACACCCCTGCACCCGGTCCCCGGCGG
Organism: Triturus cristatus; assembly: GCF_964204655.1. Lineage (NCBI taxonomy): Eukaryota > Metazoa > Chordata > Amphibia > Caudata > Salamandridae > Triturus > Triturus cristatus. The sequence goes on from NC_140583.1 coordinate 1,063,059,359, forward strand.
CCCCCTGTGCCCAGCTCCTACAGCTTCCCAACTTACCTCTCAAAGTGGTGGTCGCCCCTGAAGAATCTTCGTCCCCGAGCTTGCAGCCTTTGTTCGTCTGGTAGCGTCTCCATAGGACACCATTGAGCGCCCGACGGCTCAAAAGCACCCTGCACCCAGCCGCCCGAGTGCCCCTGGAAGTGCAACATCTATCCTAATCTACTTCCCCACTTACCCTGAGTAAGTGACCAGGAGCCCAGCTCCCACAGCCGCGTGGCATGCTTGCCAGCAGCCACCGACCAAAGGCCCCCTGCCCGCCATAGGATAACATTGGGCCTAACTCACTTTGCACCCAGCTGCCCCTGTGCCGCTGAGGGTGTTACAACTGTACCTACCTGACCCTGGGAGACCCCTGAGTCTATGCCCAGAACCTTAACTCTGCCAGTCGAGTACTTACCCAAAAGCCAATAACTCACTTTTCTTCCATAGGGTAACATTGACTGTTTTCACTTGGAAATACTTCTAAGAGTCGAGTTTTGAAACTTTAAAATATTCACTAAAAATCAGCCGATCAACGAAAACGAAATTACTCACGCTGCTATCAGGAGAGATGTCAGTGCTGGATCTTGGTCCCCAGCACTGACCCTAAAAAGTAATTACAACCGTACTTACCGCTAACTTGATTTTCCTCCATAGGATAACATTGCCTGGTTGTTGCCAGAAATTCTTCTGTCGATTTTTGAAACTTACAAATTATCCTTAAAAATCACCTGTTTAACAAAAATGATTTCTTTCAACTGTTTACAGGAGATGCACCAGTGCTGGATCCAGGATCCAACACTGAGTAAGAAAAGGTAACGATAACGCTACTTACCTGCTAAGTGAATTTCCTCCCATAGGATAACATTGGTGATTCTATGTGAAAAAGTATCTAAGTGTCAACTTTTAAAATACAATAATATTCCTATCATACCTGCAACCAAAGCGTATTCACTCACCTGTTTCCATGAAATGTCCCAGGACTGAATCTAGGATCCAGTACTGTGGTTAGAAAAGTAATCCTAAAAGTAATTAATTGAATTTACTTAGAAATTCCCTTTGAGCTCAATGGTATAATTGTGTTTGAATTGTGTTGTCTATTGCAAAAACTGTAACTATTGCATTCAAAAGTCTATTGCCAATTGAAAGTATTTAACTAATGCATCTCATTCTGAGAAAGTATATTTTGATACCTATTGTTGGTTCTAAAATAAAACAACTATATATTTTTATACAAGACCATTGGCCTAGAGTTCAGTTTTTGAGTGTGTGAGACCATTTGGTGACTGAGTGTGTACATCAAATGCTTTACACTGTCCTCTGATACTGCCTTACTGCTCGACCAAGCTACCACTTTAGAGAGTAAGGTTATATCTAACATTAGCCTCTGCAAAACCTCTGGGGACTGTGGACACTTTGCACACTGTACCTATTTGGGAACAGTGTATACAGAGCCACTTTCTTACAATAGACAATTCCCACGGTTCCGTGTGTTTTTTTGTTTTTTTAACGCAAGTGCCTGCAAGCAGGACCAAATAAATAAGTAAAAACAACCCTGGGACAGAGGTAGTCAAACACAAAGTTTGACTACAAAACAGGTTTCTGTGCATTACGTTTTTATGTAGCTATTGTAAAATTACACTTCTCCTTATAGATTTGTGGCAGACAAAAAACGACAAAACATTTCGCGTGCAGGCTGTTTGTGCCTTTGCAATTTGTTCTGCTTTACTTATTCCAGCTAGCATTATCATGTCTTTAAGGAAGAGGAGTCTTTAAAAAACAGTCCAGCCTTGGACGCTTGACGCGCAGCTCCAAGGATTTCATGGGCCTTCTACTGAGATCACCCCCGCTGTTCGCCTTCCTGAACGGAGACCTGCTATTGATTACCTATCACCCCGGCATCACAACTACTCTTAGGGTTCCATTTTTTTTGTTTTGCATATTTTATTGATCCCAAGTGGTAAATCAGCATCAAGCATGGAAGGAGACGATGAATTGTTTACTTGCATAAAAATAACCTTTCAATAAGAGAAGATGCATGGCTCACACTTTTGGTGCTGTTCTGCTGCCTGAAGCAGATGGCATGCAACTGCTATTGATCCGCTCCCCGCAGTGGCGGAGCGGTGCGCGGCTCGTCGTTTCAAGCGGATCTTTTCTGCGGGGGCGCCGGGCCCCATGGACAGGATGCGGACTCAAAACTCCTGCTTCCCGGAGGAGGGGACAGCCTGCCACAGGGAATCTTGGCTGTGACCGCAGAAAAACTTCTAAATGCGGAAGGGGGTTGGTTGTGTTTCTGATGTCCTGCGGTCTAGTCATTGACAAGGAGATGTTGTGGGAGGCAAGATGGCAGTCGACAAATCGGCTGGTTGAGCAAGCTCCAGCACTTTCCCAGAGTAACACTCCCTCACCTTTCTACGTTCTGTTGCGGTATGAGGTGGAGAGAGAAGTTAATACCTGGCATCTTACGGACTTTTGTGGGCATGATTTGGCGCTCGCTGTTGTGGCATTTAGAGCTACCTGCACCCTCGCGCCTGGTTCCGCTGAATCCTGTGTTCCGGGCAGTCGTGCAGGTCTCCTGGCTTCATCAGGCTACTCCGATGGCTCCGAAGGCAAGCAGGAAGGGAGCCAAAACTCGTGGGTCACTGGCCGCAGTAGGCAGCCCCGTGAAATCAACAGGGGGCCTGGAAAGATCTTAATTAGCGTCTGGTAAAGCTGATACCCGGCTGGGAAACGCCGGAGCTGTAGATAGAGCGAGCAGAGGTGAAATACCTGCTCGCACCAGGCAAACAGTCTCTTCCATGTTTAAAGCTCAGTGCCAGAAATCTAAAAATAACGAAGATGGTAAAGACGATAATCTGATGGCTAATTCCCTGGGAAAAACTACGGTGCCCACAACCTTGCTTATAACGAGCGAGAGCCATAAAGCTCAGGAGATGGAAATACAAGGTACCGTATCTGCAGCGGTAGACCCTAGTAAGGATGGTAATTGTCTAATACAACATTCACCGGTTGATGGTATAGTGCCTGTTTGCTCTGATGCTAATTATGATGCTTCTGTGACTTTTGTCGAGGACGAGTCCGGTGGAGTCAGTGAAGCCATGGGGCTTCAGGAACAATGCCCTATGGGTATTGTAGTTTGTGTTAATACCGCACAGAATGACTTGCCCGGAACATTAAAATTAAATTCAAACGCAAAAGGCTATACAGCATCATATCCAGCCTATTACTGATTCACAAGAGCTGGGTTCTTTTTGTGCTAGAATGGATGGAAATTCCGGAGAATTTTTTTTTTTAATGTCTGATCCATCTATTTCCTCAGGGGATGAGAGCCCTGGGGGGGGGGGGGAGATGAAAGCGATCTTAGTGGTCCCGGATTATGAAGAGGGGGAGCTCACCTCTCAAATGGGGGGGGAACAGTTTGAAAGAAAAAACTTGACTCTTATGCCCTGGATAAAATTTCTGACCAAGGTGGGTCAATGGTCTGGGACTACTCCTTTACTCCGAATCTGAGCGAAAGCAGAATGGCAGTACCAGGAGATCAAAACCAAACCCAAACTCAAAGTACGTCTGAAGAAGTAACTCTTGCCACTATTTATCAAAGCATTTTAGCTCATAGGGAGGAAACTCGGGCCGAGAGTGCACGTATCCAGGGAGGCTATCGAAAAGTGCAAAACGCAATCCGAAGGGTGGCCGAGACATGTTCAGACTTTGCTACAAGAATGGGAGAAGCAGAAACGAGAATTTCTGCAGCAGAGGGTGAACTAGTATAGTAGTACAAAAGGCTCGTACAAAAGGCTCGTACTCAATCTCTGGAAGCACAAAGGTTAGAGACAACATGGAAACTGATGGATTTGGAGAACCGGGCAAGAAGAAATAACTTGCGAATACTGGGTATTCAGGAAGGCAAGGAAGGTAAAGACATCTATCAGTTTGTTGTGGAATTGTTTAACGAAGCATTCCCGGATTTGAAACAATGGGATTGGAAAATCGAGCTCCAGAGAGCCCACCGCTTCCCTTTCAATCAGCATAAGAAGAACAGCCAAGCTGCACAAAAACCTCGAGCCATTTTGATTTGCCTCAATAATTTCTTGGCCCGAGAAGCCCTATACGTTCTTGCATGGCCGGATAGGAAACGGAAGGGAAAAGGGTGTGAATTCTTTGTAAGACCTGATTACTGTCAAGGAACAGTAGAGAAGAGATGTCAGCTCCGCCAATTAATTCCATGCTTTCAAGAGAAAGGGGCTCAAGTGTTTTTGTTAAACCCAGCAAAGCTTAAGGTGGTCGTTAATGGGGCCGCTAAATTCTTTACATCTGAAGTACAGGCAAAAGAATTTCTGCTCACATTGAAGAGACGTTAGAATATAGCTATGGTTAGCTGCACTACACTGATGCAGGGATGGTTTATTATCTGCCCTTTTCTCTCTTCTCTCTTCTCTCTGTGGTCAAAGGGAGGGGGGGTTACTTGGGGGAGTGGGGGGGGTGTAGCTCGCTTACCATCACAGAGGGCCTATGGCCCTTGTGCCTCATGAGGTGGGTGGAAAGGGAGGGTCTGGTTGGGGGGGTGGGGGTGCTGGTATGGGTGGGTGGAGGAGAGGGGTGAGGGGGAGGGGTCCTGTTTTTGTTTCTTCAACATATTTTTTAGAACTGGAATACGGATTTGGGAAGTTGCAATATATTTTTTTGACATGGATAAAGCTTTTTTTCCTCTGTGCGATCTGGATTGTAGAGACCTTTGATTATAAGAATGACGGGTAGGCTACGAATCCGTTCAGTTAACATTTGTGGTCTCAACGATAGGAGAAAACGGGGGATATTGGCAAAACAACTCCGGTTTATGCGTATAGATGTGTTATGCCTTCAGGAGACACACATACAGTGGAATAATCGTAGATGGCTGGGGGACCTTGGCTTTGAGATATTAACTTGTACTCGGCAAAACATAAATATTAGGGGGTGGCTATATTAGCTAGAAATGGAGTATGCCTATGTAAATGTAATAAGGCAGACAATATGGGTCACTGGGTGATTGCGGAAATTATAGTAAATAACTTAGCCCTGACTTTGTGTTCCATCTACGGGGCTAATCTAGATGATCCTGAGATGTTTAATTTTTTAAGTGTAGAACTTGCCTTAATGTTGTGCGGGGATTTTAATATCCATTTAGATAGCCAATATGACTTATATGATATATCCACATATCAAGGCAAGAAAGTCAGAGTTTTTAGAGCCCTTCAAGGGCTGGTAACTGAACATGGACTATCTGATGGCTGGCATAAACTTAAATCACCTGACCCAGGATTTACTTTTTATTCCGCCCCCCATAACAAACATGTTAGGTTAGATTATCTTTTTCTCCCAACTCAATTAGTAGGTACAAGTAATATTGAGATCTTCCCCAGAGTGATATCTGATCACAACCCACTAATAATCGAGATCCCTATGCAGGGGGTTGGTAAGGTACGGCGGCCATGGACGTTTGAAAGGAAACTTCTGCTCGATAATGCATATTGTTCCCACATGGCCAAATGGATTGTTGAGTTTTTCTCTGTCAATCGGAACACAGCATCAGTCTGCGTAGTGTGGGATGCATTCAAGGCGGCTGTTCGAGGGGAAACCTTGAGCTTCTCTATTGCACGCCAAAGAAAAATACAGGGGAAGATCCAAAACTGGGTGGAGCTACTAAGGAAAGAAGAATGTGAATTAATAAGTAAAATCCAACAGGGCGCAAGTATAGAGGACTGCCAGCAACAGATTGCTATATTAAAGAACAAAAGTCATGGGCATTTCAGCATGGAGATTGCAGCTAGATACACTCTATAGAAGGCAGAGGCATACGAGTTGGGCGAAATTACTGCTAGAGTCCTGGCCAAGCGAATCCAACAACGAGAGGTCGCCAACCGAATTCTTATAATCCACGATCATGAAGGGCAGGTTCAGGATCCCCCAGCAGGAATCCTTAGGGTTTTCCAAAATTTCTATAAGCAACTATATGCACAGGACTCCGCCGGGACAGAGAATGATTCTCCGGAAGAATTCTTAAGTGAGATAGAAACGCTAAAGGTGACTCAGGATCAAAAGGAAGTATTGGAGACTCAATTTATGTGGGAAGAAATCGAGTTGGCTTTGACATCCCTAGCTTTAGGGAAAGCGGTAGGCCCTGATGGCATCCCGCTGGAATTTTATAGAGTATTTCGACAAGAGCTTAAGCATGACATTACACATCTACTCGAACATGCACGTAACAACTATCAGACTCCTGATTCCTGGCGGATGACCACCATTATTGTTTTTTTTTTTAAAACAGGGAAACCTGAGCTAAATCCTGCTTCTTATAGGCCAATAACGCTTATTAATAACGACAGTAAAATATATTCGAAATTACTGGCAACCAGTCTAGGAAAAGTAATAACCCCTTTGGTCTCTCAATACCAACACGGATTTATTCCAGGAGGGGATACGACGGATCATGTCCGCCGGGTGATTGCCCTTCTTGATTGGGCTCAGGCCACAAGGTCACCGCTGGGAGTTCTCCTCTTGGACACCGAAAAAGCGTTCGACAGGGTCTCCTGGCGGTTCCTCTGGTCTGTTTTAAGTTGGAAGGGCCTGGGCGTAGGTTTCGTACGGGCGGTCAAGGTGATTTATACATACCCTGAAGCGGTGATTCGGATTGCAGGGCAGGAATCGGCAACATTTATCATAAGTTTATTTATTTATTTATTTATAGCATTTGCAAAGCGCTCTGCAATCCTACGGGCATCCTGGCGCTGTGTACATATAGCTGAAAACGCTGTGCATCAGGGGCCGAAGGGATATCTTTGATTCTGGATAGTTAGATTTTAGGGAAAAGCCATGTTTTCACCTTTTTTCGGAAGGCCATCAGTTCATCTGTTTTCCTGATGTCAGTAGGTAGTCTTTTCCACAGATGAGCTGCCGCTATGCTGAAGGCACTGCCACCACAGGTGGCTTTCCTGATCCTGGGTATACTGATGAGATTAGAAGAGGAGGATCGAAGGGACCGAGTGGGTTCATACCACTTAAATTTGTTTTGAAGTGGTCGGGGGCCCATCCCATGCACTGCCTTAAAGACAGTGCATAGGGATTTAAAAAGGATCCTCTGGTGTACAGGTAGCCAGTGTAAATCGGCCAAAGCGAGGGTAGTAGAGGATCTTCGCCCTTGGGAGAGTGTAAATTTTGCTGCAGCCGCCTGGATGCTTTGAAGTCTAGAAATCAGGTAGGCAGGGGATTCCAGTAACAGAGCATTACAGTAATCCAGGCGGCTGAGAATGGTACTCCTAACTATGGTGGCTCTAACCTGTGTTGGTAAAAGGGGCAGCAGCTTTTGAAGTCCTCGCATTAAGGCGAAGCAGCTACTCACCTGCTTATTGACATTGGTCTCTAGACTCAGACTGTCATTGAAACTGACTCCTAGTCAGTCAAGTCAAGTAGAGTCACAAGGCAGGGGTGTCCGTGTTCACCCCTTCTCTTTGCCCTATATATTGACCCCTTTTTAAAGAAACTAGAGATTAACAATTACATTAAAGCAATTGAGACTGGGGGGCAAAATGTAGAGAGTTGGCTTACGCCGATGACATTGCGGTCCTCACGAGCGATGCAGCATCTGCCTTCCCAGTCGTTAAAGACTTAGCAGATCAGTTTGGTGCCCTTTCAGGGTACAAACTAAACGTTGATAAAACTCTAATTTTATGCTCAGGCATGACATGCCCTCCTGATTTTCCAGTCGTGACAGAGGCTATTTATTTGGGCATCACAATCATCGCCCAGATAGATAAAATTCCGGATTTTAATTTATGCCCTTTAATTGACTCTAGCAATAAGAAATTGGAGAGGTTGGATCATCTACACTTATCCTTGATCGGGCGGAGTAACGTTTTAAAGATGCTGACCTTACCAAAGTTCCTATATTTGTTTAGGACTATACCACTTGAGTTTTCTTCTTCTTTTTTTTTGAAAATAGAAAGGGTATGTTCTAGGTTCCTATGGGGATATCGTAGGTATTGAAGAACGGCCAAATGGCTGAGTCTCCCCCAAACAACAGGGGGGCTTGGCCATTCCGAACTTCCAACTCTATAATTGGGCTGCAATTCTTCAACATATGGCTATACTACTTGTTGGTTCCAAAGCTGATATACCAATGGCCTGCCGCCCATCTATCTATGAATTTGGATTGAGGAATCAAGCTAAGGGGTGTTTTGTGTCAATTTTTGAAACCAGTTATTATAAAAAGACAAGACTTAAAATTGTGAAATCAGCGTTTAAGGTGTGGAGACAGGTCCAACGAAAACTAAAGTTACCAAACCTAAATACTTATACCCCCTTGGTGACCACACCTTTTTTACCACCAATTTTTTGGGACCACGTTACATCTGTATGGGGTAGTAAGGGTATTCATACACTGGGAGATCTTTATCGGAACGGTGAAATGGCATCATTTGTAATTCTACAGGAAGAGTATGGGCTGAGCAGGGGTGTTTTTTTTTTAATTTCAGCAAATTCGAAGTTTCTTGGGGAAGGGACCCCATCGAGAGGCTTCTAATTTTGAAAAAATACCCCTGGTCGAATTGGTTCGGAAAAGGGACCGGTTGGGAAAGCTATATATCAAATTGCTTGAGTCTTTTCCAGATGATTTACTGATCCAAACAGAAAAGTGAGCTAACAGGCTGGGGGAGGAAGAATTGGATATTGAAGACTCCATATCCCTAGCAAACCAGATCTTGATTATGGGAAGTGTAAGGAGTCAACATTTTATGTAAATATTTGATTTATATTATACTCCCGCAAAGATTTCAAAATGGGGAGGTACAAGGGGCGGAAGTTGTAATAGATGCAATCTCTATGCAGCAGATGCCGTTCATATGTTTTACTCATGTCCAAAACTAAAAGAATTTATATATGATATGGAAACTTTCCTATCTACGACTTTGGGGATCCCAGTCTGAATTAATCCTGCCCTTCTCATCTCTGGTATTAGTAAAAATGTAACAGGCTGCTGGGCAAGACCAGATACAGAGTTATTGTTTATTGCTATGGCTATTGCCCACTTGTGTATAACCTCTCAATGGATAAGTATTGATCCCCCGACCTTTTCTAACTGGCGGGCACGTTTATTTGCGGCATACAATATCGAGTCTTCAATCTATAAATTGAAGGGACGTAAGAAAAGAGAGAGGGCCAGGCGCGCAACACCCATTGGACTCAAAGGGCTTCAGCCACCCCCGTCGTGTGCGGCAGCCCGGGATGAGACACCTTCCCGGGCAAAAAAGCAGCCGCACCCGAGCACTTCACAGGTCTTTAACGACCATTTGCATGTTAATGAGGCCTCGCTGTTGTTTCACTCCTTCTAAGAGCCCCTGCAGCTCCACTCTGCCAATTGCTTAAAGTTCAGCCCCCCCCCCCCCGAAATTTTTGCTCAGCCCCCCCCGAAATTTGGCTCTAGTTGCGCCTCCGGAGAGGGGGCTACGAATCTGGGCACCAACTGCTAATCTTGTCAATTAAAATAATGGGAAATCTCTTTCCTTTTCTTCTCCGCTGCAAATGTACAAAATTGAAAAGTGTTTAAATATCTGCCCGGACTATTCAAATCGATCTGAAGATATGTATGTTTGTAAAATGTTTTATTTAGAAACTGGGAAAAATGCTTAATATGTTAAGTCGGGGGGACTCTCATATCTGTTGCAGCTGTATGGATTGCTCTTCTGTTGTTTATCATTTTTTTTTTGTCGAAGAACAATAAACAAAATTTTTTTTAAAAAAGACAAGGAGAGGTTTGTTAATGCAAGTTATGCGTGACCTTGGGTGGCTCTGTGATAGCTATACAGCCCTGTTGTGGCATGGCTCTTGATGCTTTAAACACGCAGCCTTGTGCGGGGGTGTGGTGGTTCTCACGCTAGATTGTATTGTGTTTGTTTAGTGTTGGTGAAGAGGGCAGCCTGTTCTGTCTTCACCTGCTTTGTCCAGTTGACACGTTACTTATATATGGATTGGAGATAAAGTCTCTGTGAAAACAATGACCAGCAAGGGTCTGACAAGTTGAAGCAGAAGGACTGACTGACTGCAGCATGTCCCCTGCTGTCTCCCAGGCGATGCCGCTGTGGGGGTAATACACATATGCAAAACTCACAAAAATAAAACAAGCAAAGGGGTCGGGGGTGGCGACAGTGGCAAGCACGTTAGTGGTGCGCGCGCGCCGAAAGTTAAAAAGACAACCGCTAAAACAAGCGCGGCCCCGCAGCCGCGAAAGTTAATTGTTAACTGAGAGGGGGAGCAGGAGTTGAGCCTGCGAGTGGTGCGCGCGGCAGAAGTGAAAGTGATCGCGAGTGATGTAGCGGCCATCTTCGAACGGGATGAAATGGCTTATTTTAAATACCGGATTAGTCCCATTTTAAAATTGCAATCTTGTTAAAAAAAATAATAACGATAAAACTTTCTGGTTGTGTAGCTACAGTCACCGGTGACCGGTGACTGTAGCTACTGGTATGACCTGTGACCCCGGAGCAACGTTCTGAATTATTTAATCTTCAGAAGATGGCGGCCCTGGCTGTGCCAGGGGATGACAGATGACGGCCGCCGAACAACCTGCCCTCCAGGTTCAGTCATGGGGGTGCACTATTGCCCGATTTGCCGACAGACCTCCTTCACTGGCAAGGGACACTCCTACAGCAAGAAGCACCAGCAGAAGTTGAAACATGCGCTAGGTGGCTTTCTGCTCAAGGTACAACGTATATGCTATGTTGGGCGTGAGTGTGCCGTTCTTGTACAGGTGTGTGGTGTCTTGCGTACCTATTTTACGTGATTCCTCTGCTGTACAGGTGTATCGTCGCTGTACGTTTGGCTCAGAAGGCTGTGTGTTTATACTTAGTTGGCATGGGGGTGCATGGTTAATTCATATCCGCGCTCTCAGGAATGTTGATATGTCATTATGGGTCTTGTGCGGGGATTCTATAACGGTTGTGACAAGCGGTTCCTGCTGGTTGCTGGACGTGTTGTTTCCTTACCTCTTCAGTACTTGAATAAATAATATATCCCGGAGGAATTGCATAACAATTTTGGCAACGATGATACTCGCGCAGTGTTTTTGTTGTTCATCTACGTCATCCTGCCGTATTCCCTTTCAAGCTTCAGCTTTGCTGCGTACCTTCAGCTTCGTTGATTTGCAGGTGGTCTGGTGAGTGGGAGACCAACACGCATTTCCAAATTACCTTACTTTCACCTGTGTTTCGGCTGGTGAATATTTAAGTGAAGACTTGTGCTCAGATCGCCTCACGGTTTGTTTATATCTGTATTCCGTAAGGGCCGCGCACTTTTACCGCCATCTTGGGAAGGCTGCGCCAGTGAGTTAAACGCTGTGCTGTTTCAGCTCTTCAGCAACCACATAGAGCACTTAACGTGGCCATCTTGGAAGTGACTTTAGGATGCTTGCGTGCGTCATAGCGTGAATTAACTGCCGCAATTGGGTCACCGTTGCAGTTTCAGCTTTTCGATTGCGTCCTCATTCACGTAACGTTCGGCCGTCTTAGAGGTACATTTTACTACTCGACGTGCCGCCAATTTGGGCATCAGGTTTGCAGCATAGGTGCTCTAAATTACACAGAAGGAGTCTGTTGGCAACGTTTTCTTCAACGTGTGTAACTTCGGGTGTTTCGTAGCTTCGTCAGCTGATCCAGGATTCTTCTTCCGAGGGCTGCGCGTACTGCTATTCCTTACACCTGATTTTCTTTACTAACTAGCACAATTTATTACCGCAACTGCAAGCACGTGTCAGTTTCCTAAATTACTAAAGGTGTATTTAGAATTGGACCGTCCTTCATTGCATTGCTACAATTACAAGAGAGCCAGTGACACCTTCTACAGAGTATTCTACGTGTAAGGAGTGGTACCACACGTTCTTGTGAACATTTCTGGTGAATGGAAGGACAGCCCTTACATGACAGTATACTAGTCTGGAAGGAATTGAGTTAATACTGCTGTGTAATTACGTACTGTATCTTTTCCTCTGGGGGTATTGTTTATATCTGAGGAGTATTGTTTATATAGTAAAATATGTGGTCTTCTCATACTTTTTCTTTGACCCCTCCGCAACCTTTCTTAACATGTACAGGTGAGCCACCCATTAATTGGAATGAGTGGAAACAGTATTTTTTGAATTATATCGATACGATGGAGGATGAGGAACTCTCACAAGTTAGGAAAAAAAGATTCTTTTACATTGCTTGGGTCCTCAGGGCATTATTGTGTATAATGCTATGGAAAAGAAAACTCGCACAGTTCGTGAATCCGATGTATTTTTAAATGCATTGGAGGATCTGGATACGTATTATTCTACTTCTGACTGTATAGCCATAGACAGACACAATTTCTTAAAAAGGAAGCAGAATAAGTTAGAATCTATTGAGGAATATGTTTCTGTTTTAAAACGGTTGGCTTTAACTTGCAGGTTCGGTGCTCTGCATGATGAATTGATAAGGGATCAAATCATCATGTATGTTAACAATGCACATACTCAAAGTTTATGGGCTTATGGAGAGGCACCACTTAGTGAAGTCATTGCTGTTGTTAAGAAGGCTGAAATATCTAATAAATGTGCTAAGGTTGCAGAAATTAATTCTAAGGATAAGCTTAAGGAAGTCGTTCTAAAGTCAAACCTGAGAAAAATCCAGATGTGTATCAAGAAGAAAGTAAACAAAGCTCTGTGAAACACTCTTCTAAACAGGACATGAGGTGCTATAGATGTGGTAGTAAGGAACACCTGGCCAACAGTAGAAAGTGCCCGGCTCGCAATCAAAATGTGGGGAGTGCAGAATTCTTGGGCATTTTGCGAAAGAGTGTAGGAGGAACAAATCCGATAGGAAAATTGGTATGGATTTGAATGTGAAAAGAGTAGATAGAGAGTATGAATTGTGTGAGGGAGCAGACAAGTCTCAGGTGATGCTTAAACCTTGTCTCCATCCCGAACCGTGTCCCGATATGGTTTGGGATACCTTAGGAGTGGACATTATGGGTCCCATAAATGAAAAGGATGGGAGCAGTTGGTTTGTTTTAGTTGCAGTTGATTATTTTTCTAAGTGGCCCGAGGTAGAGTTTGTACGCAGTGCTAATGCAGAGTCTGTTGTAACATTTTTAGATGGAATTTTCCAGAGGGAAGGACTTCCTAAAAGAGTTATCACTGATAATGGGGTGCTGTTTAAAAGTGAAGTCATGAAGGATTTCATGTTAAGGAATGGTATTGCACACAAATTTACTTGTCTTTATCATCCCGCTGGTAATGGCGAGGTAAAGAGATTTAATAGAGTGATAAAAGATTCTTTGCAGTTGGCTAGGAGCAAGAAACTGGATTGGAGAGTGGGGGTCAGGAGTATGGTGTTGATGTATCGCACAACTGCCACGGTTACAGATTGTAGTCCTTTTACCATTATGAGGGGTAGAGTTCCTTTTATGAGCGATAATCAAGGTTGGTTGGTAAGATCCAGGCTAGAGAAATGGTTTCCGGCTGTGGTCAAAGACTACATTGTGAAAGCGTGTAGGGAAGTATCAGGACCTGAGAAAAGTTTCAAAGGAGTGTCCGCTTAAGGACAGAGATTGGGTGAGAGTTAAATTACCTTTTAAGGTAAGGAAAGAAGAAAGCCGATTCACCAAACCCCTTATTGGTGAAGGGAATTCTTACTAATTGCGTAAGGTTGAGTAATGGCAAGGTGTGGCAAATGAGCAACTTTGTGTTGTGGAGGAGGGGTAAGGTGGATGAAGAATTTGACAAAGGAATTCATTTCTGGTTTGATTAGAGTGGAATGAGGTTGGTAATCAGAGTAAGGGTGTGAATGTTGGTAGAGATTTGGATGAGAATGAGGTTGAAGTTTTGTCAGAGAGTGAGCTCCCTGATTTTGGGGAAACTGTAGACAACCGTGGAGTCCAGATCAATAGTAGGTGTGGAAGAGAAATCGGACGTCCTGAGTATTTACAGGACTATGTCATTTGAGTTCTTCCTTAGGTTATTATTTTCAGGTGATGCTTATGTTGTATGCATATTTTCCTCACTTTGTTTATCCTCAACCTTAGGAAGTAGTTTTATTTTTCTATTTAGAAGTAAGATGCGTTGTTACATATTTTCCTATTTGAATACATTCTTATTCTGTATTTTCAGGTTATGCTGATTTTTGTATGTTCATTTTTCTGAATGTTGTATTTCAAGTTATTCTAATTTTTCCTCACATTTTCTTCAAGTTTAGGAAGTAGTTTTATTTTTGTATATAGGAGGATGATGTGTTGTGTTTTTACGTAGTTGACATAGAAGCGTGTGCTAAGTTCTTATCCGCGCTCTCTGGAATGTTGATATGGGTCTCATGCGGAGAATTCTATAACCGTTGTGACAAGCGGTTCCTGCTGGTGGGTGGATATATTGGTCTTTCCCACTTCATTACTTGAATAAAGAATATACCTACATTTGCTGTCTCCCAGAGGAATTACTTTGTTTGTGTTTAAGTGGCCGTGGTGGCTGAACGTTTGATGATAGTTGTGGGAGTGGTACTTCAGTATAAAACAGGACTGTTTTTAGGTCTCGGGACCATCCTGTCTGCCGAAGGCAGAACCGGAAGTCCGGAGAATTAATGTTTTGGAGAAGAGGGGCTTGAACCCGCCCCTCTTCTCTCCTCTTCTCCATTGGCTGGCCTCTTAAATGCTGGCCAGCCATTGGAGAAGAGGCTTTGTCTCTCCGAACAGGCCCGTCCTTTTCGGATTCGGGGGCGTGTTTTTTGCGAGGTTTTCTCAGGGCGTGTTTTTCTCTCCTCCAGCCAATGGCAAGAGGAGAGAAAAGAAAAACGCCCCCGAATCCGAAAACGCCACTGCGTTTCTCCGAGGCATTTCTGCTTTGCCTCGGAGAAAGGCGGGGTGGTGTTCAGGGCGATTCCCTCTGAGAGCCCCTGGGAAGGGGTCACTGGGCCAGGACCAGCACCTGTGGACGGCTCGCCCACCCCAGGACATCCTCGTCTACTCACGGGTCCCTGGGGTCCATAAATACTGCCCTAATTACGGTGGCAAGGGTTTCCTCAAGGAGGCGGGATACAGGCATGGGCAGTGGGCGATTTAACCTCTTCTGTAGCGCCATTATCAAGCCTGTAATGTAAACGTGTATACTAGTTGTCTAGTGTAACTGGGCTCTCTGTGCCCAGGACCTCTATTTAAACTATCTTGTAACCTGGCATGTATTATTTGTAAAGCGCTCTGCCTCTATCAGCTTCTTGGTGCTAAAGAATATATGTTTATTGTTGCACAACTCAAGGGTACTCACATTACTGAGGATGAAAAGGGAGTGAACCCGCCCAGATCCGAGCATGCTGCCGTCAAATACCGATCCCCGCAGTAGGTGCATTAGCCCAATGAGCGACCAGCACTTCATGTATCTCGGTGCCCGTCCAAACTGCTAAAGCTGCCGCATGAAGCTTGCTGCCACGCACTGGACTTTTGTTCAAATGGTAACAATTCCAAATAAATATAAAGAACAAATGGAATGTGTATAATGCAGGGCGCGATAGCTCAGTGAGTGCTGTGCCTGCTGCGGCCACATGGGTCAAAAGAAGACATCTGCGGGTATGCTGCAGGCTCAAATCCCCTCCATGCCGACTCCTCCTTTAATCATTTTGTGAGCGATAAAGGGAACATTGGATTTGGTTATGATGTGAGAGCTTTCAATTTTAAAGACAACTCAGAGAGCAGCGCCTGCCAGCTAAATGCCCAATAATTACTGGTTCTACAATGTATATTCAATAAAGTAAAATGTTTTCTGCAGCAGCGAAGAGGAAATGATGTGACACGCATACAATAAAACACGTACACTAGAAAACATGTATCGCTCTAGCCAACTGGAATTTGCACCCGGATGCCACTTGAATTGAATAAAACATTCAGCCGTTTTCACTGAGCTGGTTTCACACACACCCCTCTGTCTAATTCTGTGCGAGGCCCCTAGTCCGAGGAAAAGAAATAAACTCGAAGGAAGATGATCAAACCAAGAGTGATGCCTGTAAGAATGTTCTGGCGCAGCGCTGCTCTGAGAGCGGAATAGCCTCAAGGCGCTTTATTTCAACACGTGAGCGCAGTGAGAATGGAGCTGCGCTGCTTGTTTGTAGACTCTTTTTTTTTTTTTTTTGTAAAAAATCGGAAACTGCGCTTTTCAATCTGCACCTAAGAGTAGCACAGAGTTCCTTTTTTTAGGAGGGGGGCGGGTGGGGTGAGAGGATAGGGGAGCACAAAACTCACAGAAGTAAGTAGAAATCCAAGCAAGTGGGAGGCTTACATTTCACATCCGCTAAACCTACTCCTGTTGATCGCACAGGTACATTTATTCAAAAGATCTGATTTTTGCACAATGTTTTTGTTTCATCTTTTCTACAGGGACCGTATTTTGCCAGTGAATGAGTATGGCGGTGCTGCCTTCCGGTTTTCACCCTGGGGAGACCGAGGCACGCACTCCTGTCTTTCGCAGAGTCCCACACTTTAAATCAGAAGATCCGACCTTAACGCTTAGTTGACCTTTTTGTGCACATAAACTCGATCTCCGTGCATTAAAAACTCTGCGAATCGTCCCCTTGAAACTTTGTCCAACATGAGGCAACTGTACCCACTGGGGCCCACATCCTGAGATGTCAGGCTGCCCTATGCCCGGCGTGAGCAGCTGGCAGGCTTTTTTACCACGGTACATTCTGGAATTTGTAGATTTGCATTTATATTAGGAAAATAGAAACTAAAAGATAGAAAAGAAACTCGTATTTCGTACTCTCCGCTGGCGTGGGACACTTGAGACGTCTGCGCCCTGGCAGGTTGCAGCCTCGGGTCCTAAAGCTGTGTGATGTGAAACCAGCGGCGGTGGCCAGCGGACGCCACTAAAGACAGACACACACAAGCACGCACATCACACCACTCGATTCCAAAACACAGGCACAGCCACGCCTCACCGATAACTGTATTCTTGTAGTTCGAATACTCATACTCCACTTTACACCTTTTACTGTAGACACTGCAAAGTGGTGTATGTGTTTATGTTGTCCGTATCCTATGTACGACCCCTGACAAGGCGCTGAAGTGAGCCTGCAAGGCGTCTAGGCCCTGAAGTGAGCGTGCAAGGTATGCACGGGATTCCCGACCCCTGACGAGCCGCGAAATTGAACGTGCTAAGGTGGTACAGTGCATACATCTTTAAAGTTTCACTGGGTTTGCATTTTTCCCACCCACGAGGCTTCTTACAACGCGTGTGAAGGTTTTGTTAAAGAATTCGTGGCTGCAGAGCGTGCTCGTGGATTCGAGGAGTCCACCCCCAATAATACTAGCGGCCAAACCATACAGTTAAAGACAATCTTTATGTGTCATACTTACATGGGTAGTTAAATCCCCACGAAGTACAGTGCCCGGGGGTTTGGAAGATATGCGAGTGGCCCTGGGCGAATTGCCAACTGTACGGATATAAAACCGACTTTCTGAGTAGCAGGGCCGGACCCTGAGAGCGAAAATGTGGGCGACTATGAGGATGCTGTTGGAATTAAACTTACATTTCTGAGCATCGGGTTAAACTCTGAGATCTCACACCTCTGGCTGTCTCTACCCCGACAAGTTGGAACACATGCGCTTCAGACCCTGGAAGCCCCGGACACGCTACGGGAGTCTCCCTGCCCACACCCCCAAGAAGCAGGTATTCGGGTGTGAGAAAGTGGCTCTGTATATACTGTTCCTTAATAGGTACAGGGTGTACAGAGTCCACAGACCCCAAGGGTTTAACAGAGGTTAAAGTTAGATATAAACTTACTCTCCAAAGTGGTAGCCTGGTCGAGCAGTAAGGCAGTATCAGAGGACGTGTAAAGCATTTGTTGTACACACTCAGTCAGCAAATAGTTCCACACACTCAATAACTGAACTCTAGGCCAATGGTTTGTATATAAAAAATATATGCTTGTTTTATTTTAGAACCAACACTTGGAATTAAAATATACTTTCTCGACAAGAGATGTTTCATAAAAATACTTTTGTATATGCAATAGACTTTTTAGTAAACAGTTACAAATAGTTGCAGTAGGCAACTCTATTCCTAAACACAATACATTGAGCTCAATGATAAATTCAAATTATATGCAACAGATTACTTTCAGATTACTTTTGTAATTCCAGGCTTGGATCCTAGATCCAGTCCTGGGTCAGTTCTCAGAATCAGCTGTTGAAAGTCGACTTTGGTACTGTACTGATTTTTAACTAATATTTAGCTATTTCAAAAGTGAGCACTTAAAAAATATTTCAGAGCAAACAATCAATGATTCCCTATGGAAGGAAATATAGTTTACAGGTACAGTAGGTTATCGTTACTTTTGTAATCCAGGACTGGGTACCTGGACCCAGTACTGGGGTCTTTATCAAAAACAGGTAAGTAATTACGTTTGCAGAAATTGTACGATTTTAAAAGAATATTTCAAGTTTGCAGAAATCAACACTTAGAAGAAATTTCACAGAAAAGCAGTCAATGGTTTCCTATGGGAGAAAATTGGTTTACTAGTAAGTATAGATGCGAATATTCTTCCGAGCTAGTGCTGGGCACCAAGATCCAGCACTGTGAGCCCACCCGAGAACAGGTGAGTTTTTGCGTTTTTGTCGCTCGGCTGATTTTTAGTGAATATTTGAAGATTTGAAAAGTCCTCACTTAGACGAAATTTCAAGAAAAAGCCAGTCAATGTTACCCTATGTAGAAAATAGAGTTAGCGGTTTTCAGGTAAGTTCTCGACTGGCAAAGGTGAGGTTCTGGGCATAGACTCAGGGGTCCCCCAAGGTCAGATAGGCACAGTTAGTTCACCCTCAGCGGCTCTAGGGCAGCCGGGTGCAGAGAGAGTTAGGCCCAATGTTAGCCTATGAGGAATAGGGGGGCCTGGTTTGGTGGCTGCTGACTAGCAGGCCACGCGGCTGTGGGAGCTGGGCTCCTAGTCACTCCCTCAGGGCAAGTGGGGAAGTAGGCTAGTGTAGAGATTGCACTGCCAGGGCCACTCGGGCGGCTGGGTGCAGGGTGCTTTTGAGCCATCGGGCGCTCAATGGAAATCAATGGGAATGTTCCGGTTAGGAAAAAGGCTGCAAGCTCGGGGACGAGGATGCTTCAGGTGCCACCACCACTTCGAGGGGTAAGTTGGGTAGTTGTAGGTTAGGTGGGTACCCCGGGATTGGGCACAGGGGGCCGCAGGGCGCCGCGTGCAGGTGTGCCTTTTGGTGTCGGGAAATCTTACCCTCTGTTGATCGCGGTTGGGGGGGCACCTTGTTCTGAGGCTGCAGTCTTCTTCCGGAATGTCGAGGGGGGGTCCTTGGGTGCCGGACTCGGGGTCACAGTCGCCGTGGGGTTGTCCTCAGGGTCTTTGTCCACTCCGGCACTGGCCAGGCTTGGCTGGTGCAGAGTGTGCTGGGTTCGCGGTTCCGGGCTGCTGCCAGGGGTTAGAAATAGGTTTCTGAGTAGAGCCTCTACTCATGGGAGTCCCAGGGGCTTAGAGCCAAAAGGTAGCCAGGTCCTCTGGGGTTGGTGAGGTTGCTGGCCACGAGAGATGCCGCGCTGGTGCAGGTTCGGGAGTCGACAGGCCGGTAGGGCTGGGGCCAAAGCAGTTGGTGTCTTCTTCCCTTTTTAGCAGCTGCAGGGCAGGTCTTTGTTCTTCTTGCCCTTCTTGTAGTTTTTGAATCTGGAATCTGGGGAAGTAAGGTTCAGGGTGCCCCTAAATACTAGATTTAGGGGCGTTACAGGTAGGTGAAGGCCAGGGACCAATGGGTCCTTGTCCTGGGGTGGGTACACCCCCTATCCTGCTCCTCTCCTGTGGGAGGGGGGCAGTAGCCTAATCCTGATAGGGCAGGGCCTCCATCTTCAAGATGGCGAGAGCCCGGAGATGTGCTTCACCTCGCCTCCCCCACCTGAGGGGTGGGGTGGGCAGGCTGGCACATCCCCTGTCCTTGTATGGGGTTTCCGGCCAAGCTTCCCGCCAGAGTGGGGGGGTTGCAGTGGCCTGGGGAAACTCCTAGAGGCGGCAGGCCTTTGAAGCTTCCCTTTGCTCATCCTGGGGGAGGAGATCTATCACCTCACCCAGGATGTGCATTGTTGCAGGCCCGGGAGAGCAGGGGCTCTCCCACCCAGGGGTCCAGCAACGTGTCTGCTGTGTGGCAGCCTCAGAGCAGACGTGGATTGTAGGTTAGTTGTAGGAGGGCATCTCTAAGATGCCCTCTGGGGTGCTTGGTACATTAAATCTCACACTGACATCAGTGTGGGTTTAATGTGCTGAGAAGTTTGATACCAAACTTCCCAGTCTTTAGTGTTGCCATTATGGTGCTGTGGAGCTCGTGTTTGACGAGCTCTCAGCACCATGTACTCTGAAATGGCAGCACTGCACTTACAGTGCCCGGGAATGGACCTGGGTACTGTAGGGGCACAGGGCTCCTGCTCCTGTGCCCACACCATGGGCATAAGGCACCCAGCCAGAGGGGTGACCGACATATGTCTTGGCAGTGTGGGTGTTGGGCATGGCACACAGAGATGTGCCATGTCGACTCTTCATTTTGTCCTGCACCCAGACACTCAGCCTGCAAAGGCAGTGTGTGTGTGTAAGGGTACAGGGCCCCTAAGGGTGGCACAATCAGTGCTGCAGCCCTTAGGGGTCTTCCCTGGTCACAAGGCCCTGGGTACCTAGGGTACCATTTACTAGGGGCTGACATGTGGCCAGGGTTTGCCAATTGGGAGTTTGTGTGTTTCAAGGAAGGAACATAGGCCCTGGGCACCTGATTGGCAGGAGTCCAGGGTACACTCAGTAAAAGTACATTCAGCAATTTAGCAAAAAGTGGGGGCATACCATGCAAGTTAGAGGGCACTTTCTCACATCGGGTGGTCAGACAATGCGCGCCCCCGGACCATGCGCCGTCCCAGAAGCAGGTACTCGGATGGTTGAGACCTTGAAACCTCCCGGACACGTCTCATGGGGTCTCTCCCGATAGAGACCCGTTTCGAGACCCCATTTAAAAAACTGCAGATGCTCTTCACTGGTGAGACCCGGCCCTCTTAAAGCCCTGGCTGTAGCGTATATGTGTGTGGGAGGCTGTGTGTGTGTGTGGGAGGCTGTGTGTGTGTGTGTGGGAGGCTCTGTGTGTGTGTGTGTGTGTGTGTGTGTGTGTGTGTGTGTGTGTGTGTGTGTGTGTAGGCTCTGTGTGTGTGTGTGTGTGTGGGAGGCTCTGTGTGTGTGTATGTGAGTGTCTGTGTGGGAGATTCTGTGTGGGGGTAACTGTAGAATGCTCTATGTGAGTGGTGGGGGTAACTCTGTGTGTGTAGGTGGCTCTGTGTGTGTAGGTGGCTCTGTGTGTGTAGGTGGCTCTGTGTGTGTGGCTCTGTATGTGTGGGTGGCTCTGTGTGTGGGTGCAAATGCAATAGGTCTCGCATTGGAGAGTGATTAAGCTATTGACATTGTAAATAACAATGCCGTTTCTTTAAATGTTTTAAAAACAAAAACATACAAGAATGTCATGAGCAATGCCAACAGCTCTAACTGTAACAATGCCGAGACCATTGCATTGTAAATGCTTGTTATGCTTTGATATTGGTGTCTCTGCTGTACAGGACCGTGAGTGTACATGTGGTGGCGCTGTGACTGTTCTGCACGGGTGGGCTATGGTGATTGTTTCTTATTATGTGACTGTACAGAAGGACTTGCTGCTTCTGCTGTAAGGACAGGGTGCCATGTTCTGGACATTGTCTCTACGTGCGAGGTTGTTACTGAGCGTGTGGCGAGAATGCTTGTCTCGTGGAATAGGAATGTTATGTTAAGAATGTGAACATTGTAGTGGGGACACTTGAGATCGGGGCTGGTGTTGAACGACTCTTGTACTGTTCTCCTGTTTACGGAATTAACTTAGTTACAAATCAGCCATCATGTCTTGACTTTAATTGATAACGTTTAAAATACTACACAGAGTGTATGTACTTTGACAGGGCACGTCTACGTGCAATGGGAGGAGCAGAGAGACACAACTACGCTGTAATACAGAAAGGGGCACATTCATACACACAATGTGGGAATGTCAACAGATTAAGTCCTATTGGTCTCAGATACTGAAAGAGCTGAGTGAGATACGGGAACGCAGCTTCCTAATGATCCCAAGTACATTTTATTGGGGGTGCCCACTGAAATAGATCTTTCCCGCAGTAAACTCCTACTATGTAATTTAGGATTGGGAGTGGCGAAGAGGGAGGTGGCACGATGCTGGGGCGCTACCAATCTCCAGAAACTTGCAGAATGGAGATTGAGCTTAGACCTGTATATGGTCACTGAAATGGTGACATATAAGGCAGGAGGATGCCTGAAAAAGTTATTTAAAATCTATCCCCCCTGGTTGAGATTCTATAAACTCGAAATAGAAGAGGGGGGTGTGAGAAAGTGCCATCTTTCTTGCATGGTATGCCCCCACTTTTTGCTAAATTGCTGAATGTACTTCGATTGAGTGTACCCTGGGTTCCTGCCAATCAGGTGCCCAGGGCCTATGTTCCTTCCTTAAACCACACAAACTCCAAATTGGCAAACCCTAGCCACATGTCAGCCCCTAGTAAATGGTACCCTAGGTACCCAGGGCCTTGTGACCAGGGAAGGCCTCTAAGGGCTGCAGCACTCATTGTGCCACCCTCAGAGGCCCTGTACCCTTACACACACACACTGCCCTTGCAGGCTGAGTGTCTGGGTGCAGGACAAAACAAAGAGTCGACATGGCACACATCACTGTGTACCATGCCCATCACCTACACTGCCAAGGCATATGTCAGCCACCCCTCTAGCTGGGTGCATTACGCCTATGGTGTGGGCACAGGAGCAGGAGCCCTGTGCCCCTACAGTACCCGGGTCCATTCCTGGGCACTGTAAGTGCAGTGCTGTCATTTAAGAATACATGGTGCTGAGAGCTTGTCAAACACGAGCTCCACAGCACCATATTGGCAACACTGAAGCCTGGGAAGTTTGGTATCAAACTTCTCAGCACATTGAACCCACACTGATGCCAGTGTGGGATTTAATGTACTAAGCACCCCAGAGGGCATCTTAGAAGATGCCCCCTTACAGCTAACTTGCAATCCACGTCTGCTCTGAGGCTGCCCAGGCTGCCACACAGCAGACACGTTGCTGGACCCCTGGGTGGGAGAGCCCCTGCTCTCCCGGGCCTGCAACAATGCACATCCTGGGTGAGGTGAGAAATCTCCTCCCCCAGGATGAGCAAAGGGAAGCTTCAAAGGCATGCCGCCAGTTGGAGTTTCCCCAGGCCACTGCAACCCCCCACTCTGGCGGGAAGCTTGGCCGGAAACCCCATACAAGGACAGGGGATGTGCCAGCCTGCCCACCCCACCCCTCAGGTGGGGGAGGCGAGGTGAAGCACATCTCCGGGCTCTCGCCATCTTGAAGATGGGAGGCCCTACCCTATCAGGATTAGGCTACTGCCCCCCTCCCACAGGAGAGAGGCAGGATAGGGGGTGTACCCACCCCAGGACAAGGACCCATTGGTCCCTGGCCTTCACCTACCTGTAACGCCCCTAAATCTAGTATTTAGGGGCCCCCTGAACCTCCCTTCCTCAGATTCCAGATAGAAAAACGACAAGAAGAGCAAGAAGAACAAAGACCTGCCCTGCAGCTGCTAAAAAGAGAAGAAGACACCAACTGCTTTGGCCCCAGCCCTACCGGCCTGTCGACTCTCGAACCTGCACCAGCGCGGCATCCCACGTGGCCAGCAACCTCACCAACCCCGGAGGACCTGGCTACCTTTTAGCTCTAAGCCCCTGGGACTCCCACGAGTAGAGGCTCTACTCAAGAAACCTACTTGCTATCCCTGGCACCAGCCCGGGACCGCGGACCCAACACACTCTGCACCAGCCAAGCCTGGCCAGTGCCGGAGTGGACAAAGACCCAGAGGACGACCCCACGGCGACTGTGACCCAGAGTCCGGCACCCAAGGACCCCCCTCGACATCCCGGAAGAAGCCTGCAGCCTCAGAACCAAGTGCCACCCCAGCCGCGATCAACCAGAGGGTAAGATTCCCGACGTCAAAAGGCACCCCTGCACCCGGCGCCCTGCGACCCCCCTGTGCCCAATCCCGGGGTACCCACCTAACCTACAACTACCCAACTTACCTCTCGAAGTGGTGGTGGCACCTGAAACATCCTCGTCCCCGAGCCTGCAGCCTCTTTCCAAACCGGAACATTCCCATTGATTTCCATTGAGCGCCCTAAGGCTCAAAAGCACCCTGCACCCAGCCGCCCGAGTGGCCCTGGCAGTGCCCTCTCTACACTAACCTACTTCCCCACTTGCCCTGAGTAAGTGACCAGGAGCCCAGCTCCCACAGCCGCGTGGCTTGCCAGACAGCAGCCACCAACCAAGGCCCCCCTATCCCTCATAGGATAACATTGGGCCCAACTCTCTCTGCACCCGGCCGTCCTGAAACCGCTGAGGGTGAACCAACTGTACCTACCTGACACTGGGGGACCCCTGAGTCCATGCCCGGAATTTCAACACTACCAGTCGAGTACTTACCCTTAAACCGCTAACTTCATTTTCCTCATAGGGTAACATTGACTGGCTTTTTCTTCAAAAATCTTCTAAGTGTGAACTTTTCAAAACTGCAAAAATTCACCAAAAATCAGCCAAGTGACAAAAACGAATTTACTCACCTGCTCCTAGGTGAGCTCCCAGTGATGGATCTTGGTGCCCAGCCCTGACTCTGAAAAGTGTTCACAACTATACTTACTTCTAACTCATTTTTCTCCCATAGGAAACCATTGTCTGCTTTTCTGTGAAATTTCTTCTAAGTGTCTACTTTTGCAAATTTGAAATATTCTTTTAAAATCGTACCATTTCTGCAAACGAAATTACTTACCTGCTTTTGATAAGGACCCCAGTCCTGGGTCTAGGCACCCAGTCCTGGATTACTAAAGTAACGATAAAGTACTCTACCTGCAATTTGAATTTCTTGCCATAGAGATCCATTGAATGTTTTCTGTGAAATATTTTCTAAGTGCTAACTTTTGAAATAGCTAAATATTATTTAAAAATCATTACAGTTATTAAGTCGACTTTCATCACTTGATTCTGAATACTGACCCCAGGCTGGTTCTAGGATCCAGACCTGGAATTCCAAAAGTAATCTAAAAAGTAATTTATTACAAATAACCTGAATTTACCATTGAGCTCAATGCATTGTATGTTTAGGAAATAGGATTGTTTATTGCAACCAACTGTGACTGTTTACACAAATTTATTGCTTGAAACAAAAGTATTTATATTCAACCTCTCATTCTGAGAAAGTATATTTTTACCCCCTTTGTGGTTCTAAAAATAAAACAAGCATATATTTTATATATACAAATCATTGGCCTAGAGTTCAGTTATTGAGTGTGTGAAACCATTTGCTGACTGAGTGGGTACAATAAATGCTTTACACTGTCCTCTGGTACTGCCTTACTGCTCGACCAAGCTACCACTTTTTGAAAGTAAGGTCATACCTAACTTTGACCTCTTTCAGCCTCTGGGGGACTGTGGACTCTGTACACCCTGTACCTATTGGGGAACAGTATATACAGAGCCACTTTCTCACAGGGGGGGGGGAGACCCCTGCTGACACACTAAGGTCTGGGGGGAGAGAAGAGGAGGGGACTGCCTGTTATTTCCCTCCCCACCCCCTCCCCCGAAAGGCCACATGGTACAGACGAATATCGCATTAAACATTCTTTGGTGATGCATAACCAAATTGTAAACTTTACAAATGCTATGGCTGCCCAGACTCGCAATTGTATGATTTTACAGTGTCATGTACCTACTATGCAATATGTGTTTCCCAATGTATTGGCTAAGTTTGTGTTAATAAAAATAGTTTAAAAAAATAATAATTGAGAATAGTTGAAAAGTATTATGGGCAACATGAAAATTAAATAAGCGGGCCCAATTCTTGAAGAAAGTCACAAAATTGCACTAACAGGTGTATGACCTTTCATTGATGTAGATTTATGACTGTCAGGAGTTTACAAAATTAGGCATGGAAACTATACTCTTCGCAAACCTTTGTGGTTTCCATTTTCATGTAAGCAAATAAACTTCTGTATATTTGGCCTTTGCAAATGTCAGATGAGCAGTTGCAAATTTACTTTCCCATCGCCCCATTTTTCCCACTGTGAAATAAGCTTTACTCTTGCCTTTTGACAGGAGTTAATTTCCAACTTTTTCAATGTAGGAAACAATTGGAGAGGAGTTGGGGAATACCCTCAAGCATGCAAGATTGAGGGTTTGCACACCCTGCAATCCAAAACTACAGCTTTCACCTATTTTTAATCGGCTTATTTACCTTTGCGGAAAGGTGCCAAAATCATAGCCTTGCTAGAATCCAAACCTAGCTAGATTATAAGCCCTTGCTAAAAAAATAGGTGCTTCAAAGCTTTGATATAATGAGAATAGTTCTATAATGTTTCACCTCACTGCATGGCTCCAAAAGGCCAGAGGGATTTTTATTTTTTTTTAAACAAGAAATGATTTGTGAAGCATCCCACCCTTTGAATAGGTAGATATTACATAAAAATTTGCGCTGCTGACTGATTAAATTATTTTACAAGTGACAAGCCTAATCTCTCATGAATGATTTTCCAATTCTGAATTCTTCTTTTATTTCAGGAGCCAGTTCCGCATTGTCTTTCCAGATTATCAAATAGAGTAGCTCAGAGTGGTTTTTCGTTGTGTTGCTTGAACGAGTTCAGCATTATGGTGTTTTAACTCGTGATTTCAAATTGCTTACCCTTTTCTTATTAGTAACTGTTGGAATTCCACTTCCAGCCTTCTGTGGAGTTATTTGTACCCTTTTGATTGTTACTAGCTTTTAAAGGCAGTACCAGAGAGATGCTCAAGAATATTGCCATGACCATGGTGGAGGAAGAAAGAGGGATAGGAGCACATCCTGTATTGGTAGTTTAGTCTACAATGTGAACTGAATTGTACCTAGGGTCAGCCGTTGGGAGGAGGGGGGAGACGCCGGAAGCCAAGGATGAGATTGGGAAACGAGCTGAATTGATAGCAAGAGGAGTCGTGTCCTATGCAAGAAGCCAAGGAGAGAATTTAAAAGAATTGCTCTGACAATAATTTAGACGCCATGCATAGATTGTGAGTTTAAAGTAAATGAATGACAGTGAACCTCTAGGCGCAGCAAGAATCCCCAAGTAAGTAGTTTAGATGTATGTAGTAAATGAGTTAAGTAAGCCATGGGACAGGCTGCACACTGGTTAGCAGAACTGCATGTAAGTCAGAATAAAGCTGGAAATGAGCTGCTTAAAGAGTAGGATGAGAGAGCACCACAGTTCCTGGGAAACTTTTTCCAAATGCAGTGTTGCGAGTCCGTGTGTCTGAAGAAGATTCTGGGGTGAATCCTTGGTTCATGCACAGCAGCATGTTTGTGTGGTTTAGGGTCTAATCAAGAACAATCGTGTGTGGAAATCTCAAATTTCCCAAGAGCAATATTATCATAAGACATGTCCATCCCACTTACATGTTAGGCTGCATTACTTTTCATTTTGGGACTTGTTATTTAGCTCTAGCCATTGTTTGCCTTAACATTTTAGTCCTGTCGTAGGACATTTTGAGAGTTCCGCAGTACCTCTTTTCTTGTCTCCTACTTTTTTATTTTAAACCCATTGACGGAGAGTGAAACACCCATGAAGATAGAAGTGAAGCATAACAATCCTTGCTTCAGCTTTCAATTTTTAGCTAAATCTATTTCTGTTTTGTTCCAGGTGGAGGCTGCACGAAAAATGGTTAAAGGTGCTCATGTCCTAAAGCATGATGCCACTGAGCACGAGAAGAAAGTCTGGTGTTACTGTTGTCAGCTTGAGGTGAAAAAGCACATGAGCAATGGGAACATGGCTGTAGTTTACGGGGCCCTGCTGGAGCATCTGGCAAGGTAAGGGTTGGTCAAGAAAACTTCACTGTTCATAAGGCATTGCTCGATCATCCGGCTAGGTCGGGTAGGTAAAGCGAATATTAACATAACTCATGGCGCCCTGCTTGAGCCACAGGTGATAAATGGGCTGATAACAGAACTAGTGATACGATTCGTGGGTTGCTGGTGGGGCACCTAGCAGGTTAAAGGATGTTAATAAGACCATGAGCATGGGCCATGGGGGTATTGCTGGAGTACCTGCCACGGTGATGGCTGCTGCACTTCAATGCATTGTCGAGGGAGTTACTAGAGCAAATTGGTAGGTACATTTAATGTGATGTACAGCGAGTTAGTAAAATACCTGAACCACTAAGGACTTACATCAGTCCCTGGAATGTACAGTAGTTGGTGAAATACCAGGCCAGGAATCTGTTTGCATCATGTGTAATACAAAGGTGCTAGAGCAATAACTGGACAAGTAAAAGCTGGCATTAGCATCTTTAATGTACACCAGGTATGGGGTGTCATCTGAAGTAATGTAGAACAGGCTTGACAACTGGCAAAATCATGCCTAATGGTGATCAGCCGAGTTGCCTATAATCAAGCCTGAGTCAGTGGGAGCCTTTGGTACAGATAGTTTATTTTTGCCTGGAAGCTGTTGTAATTACAGATGAAGGAGCTCAGTGTCCCGTTTCTAGCGTCATAGCCTGATTGGGTAGGGGTGAAAACATGCAGTGAGAAGTAAAAATCACTTACTGCCTCTGATTGAGTGAATGACAATTGCTGCCTCTGATTGAGTAAATGCCAAACCAGTGTCACCTTTCAGATCTTTGACACTAGCAACACAGCGCACTCTATCAAACTGCTGGTCATGTGAAAAGGGGGCAAGCCCAGTTCTCAGGAGCTGATGCTAATACTGTGCTTGCTTTGCGTCATGAAGGACGTTTGTAGTGCCACTGGTTGTAGTTTTCTAACAGTCTGTGTGAGGGAAGCTTGCAGTACTGATGTTATCTCTGTTTGAGGTACAGCTCGTGCTGTACCTTTTCTGTGTGTATGGGAGAAAGTGGTTGGGAAGAGGCCGAAAGCTTGCACTGCTGCTTGAATAGTGTACATGCTTTGTGCCTAGTGGAAGATTGCCCTGATGACACACCTTCTATACCTATTCTGTGTGTGAGGAAAGGTTGCATCGTTGCTGCTGCTCAGATTCTTCCTATTGTGTGATTGTACTGTTGCTGCCTTTTCTGCACATATTCTGTATGTCTTACATACAGTTTTGCTACATAAAAGATTTATTTAGTCACTGCTTTTTTCCCTATTAATTTTTTAGCCTGGAGCACAAGAAGGCAACCAACAGGTTTTGGTGGGAAAACAAGGCAGATGCTAAACTGAAGTCCCACTTTCTGCTTCCACCTGAAGACTATGAGAAGTGAGGAGGTTTCTAAAAGTGAATACCTATATGGGGCAGCAGTAAAGCTTTGGGTCAGTGATGGTGGCAGTAGTGTGCAGTGGTGATGGTTGTGGATAAACCAAAGCACAGCAATATAGACCCTGATAAACCCCATTTGTGGCATAAGCCAAGTGGCAGGAAACAATATACAGCATTACAAGCCTTCAGAAAACATACTGCTGTGCGGGGGAGGGGACAATATTCACTTGATAGAAGTGTATGCCTAGAAAGTTCATGCCTTCTGTAGCACCATTCTGATTAGACCACTGTTCCACATTTTGCAGGTTCAAGTTGTCGGTACTCAAGGCCCTGGAGAGCTATGAAGAAACGGAGGACGAGCTGACAAAGGAGGTGAGGAAATGCTCAGATTCATGTGTGGCTGAACTTTCAATGCTCCAAATCTCCCAGGCCCTTACGTATTTTGCTATTTCTTTCCACAGATAGCATCCCAGATCCGTGAGATGGAGAGCAGTCGCCAATTATTGATACAACGACTCCTGGAGGTTTGTTTCCCTACGATGCACCCAAGCAGTATCCATGGCCACGGTTTCATTTTCTTGTTGGGCTATTAAACTCTTTTTTCATGTTTCCTGTTGTCTCTAAGCAGTGGCAAGTGCTTCCTACACGTTCCTAGTATTTAACGTAAGATCACACCCATCGGTTACACATCCTATCTGCCTCTAATATGTCACCTATCCTTTACTTCTAAAACTAACGCCACTCTATTTTCATCACCCAATGATTGATTGACCTGCACTATCTCTAACACTTCAGCAATCTCTGCCTACCTCCAATCCCTTTCTACCTCCCATTTGTCACTAACCTTACTGCCCTTTCTAGAGCACACTGTAAATGCCTTTGTCTCCTAAGGGCGGGGATATGCTGGTGACACTATATCCTCTGTTCAAAGTTGCCACTTCTGTTTGTGATTTGATTTACCCAGATTTGTTCCTGATATTTTCGGATTAATATGAGCATCATTCCATTTCTGGATCTCGCTTTAAAAGTCGCCCCTCCCTCACTCTACGAGATGCAGCCAACATGTTAGCTTGCAGAACTACTGCAATAGAAAATGTTTCTGTAGAGGTACAAATTGCTCGAAACTCTGCATAAGTGAACACTTGCCTTCCTTGTGCAGGCGGGAGTGTATTCTTCTCTCATTCTTGTTTTCTCTTCAGGACTTCCCTATCTCACCATGGTCTGAGTGAACCACTACCTTTTCCACTCTACAGGTAGATTACAAAAAAAAACTAAATTCTGCCATCCACCCCTCCTCTGGACACTACCCAACACAGTCCCCTCTTTCCAGCTCTCACCACAAGCTCCCAGAATCTGGTTAGCCCCCTCACACTGTGGGTTGATAAGAGCACTGCCATAATGTCCTTAAGGGACTCTTAAAAGGAACACCTTCCTTTTATCCTCCCTACCTAAAAACATCCCCTTCACCAGAGCCACAGAACTTTCCTCTCTCATCAACTCACTGGAAAACCTGCTTTCACTCCATCCTCACTAAGGGCCATATGTAGGTAGCCTAACATTTACCGCTTCATAAATACCCAATTTTACCGATTCGGTATTTATGAAGCGGTAAATGATATGTAGGTAATCTATCGGTAATATTTACTGATTCTGAATGGGTCGGGTAATCATCTGCCTCTCGTGAACCAACGCCTCACTACTAAGGTACTGTTACACACGCAAGCCAACATCACGCGCCAACCCCTTATACCATTTTGTTCGTTTCCTCTTGCCCTCGCATACTTCCTTATGCGGCAAACTTTCCTCTCTATGACACACTTTCCTATTTTGAAACCCCTTTAAAAGAGTCCTCTTAAACAGCAAACTTACGCTTCCTCAATTCTCGTTATTAACCTTCATACCATACACCACTTGCTTATCAAGCATTCCGCTTCTGAAAATTAGAAGCTATTCAATCCTCTCATCTTTCATACACACTCAAACAATAATATACTTTAAGTAATGTTTAAAAAGTCAACTTATCTGTTCAGGAGCAGCATTTAAAAGAGGATGAACATTCTGTGCAGGAGACATTTATTGGACTTTGTGTGGTTCTAATTCTGGATTGTTGTGTACTTAGTGTTCTTTAAAGGAGCTGCTCAGGAGTGGCATTAAAAGAAAGCATGCATAATGTTAGCCTCCTGTCTTGAAATGAAATCGGTATTTACCGATTCGGTAATGGTAACTGGCTTCCCATTGATTCCTATGGGCCAGGAGGCCCATAGGAATCAATGGGAAGCCAGTTACCATTACCGAATCTGTAAATACCGATTCGGTAATGGGGGGAGCACAATCAAGGGTGGCAGGGTGTCACAGTGACACCCTGTTGCACCCCTGATTCCTGCATGTGTGCACATGTGGCACACATACATGCCCTAAGGGCATGTATGTCTGCCACATGTGCACACTTCAAAATGCAAAAAAATGCTTTTTTACAGCTATTCGTCATTTACCACCAACTTTTAGTTGGTGGTAAATAACGAATCCCCACAACAACCACACACTCCCCCTACATATCATTTCAGGATTCGGTATTTACCGAATCGGTAAATTACTGAATCCTGAAATGTGCCCCCTACATACCAAAAGCCTGAATTCCGGTCGGTAACGGGATATTTACCGAAAATCGGCCGTTACCGACCGGTATTGGGCTTCCTACATATGGCCCAAAGAGAGCACCAAAACACAGTAAACATGCATCTCCCATAGCGAGCTCTCCAGAACACTGCCTTCCTTTCCCTCCCACCAGAGTCTTCACAGAACACTCCTTTATTTTCCTCCCACCTTGAGCTCACCAGGACACTGTTGCCTAGTCAACATACCCCAGGCAGAACAGAATACTACCTTCCTTCCGGTCCCAGCCTTACCTGAACACTGTTTTCCTTCATGTGCTCACCAGAAGACTACTTTCCTTCCCAACAAACCTCCATCTCACGACCACACTGCCCTATTGCACCTTCCATTATGTGTTTGTGTTCCTCAGCAGAGGCTCAGTGGATCGCTGAATCATTCCTGCCTCTCCTCCGAGGTTGATCAGGAAATGCATTTCCCCCACCCCCCCACTTCTTTTATTTATCTTTAAACCCCACCATAAGCTTAAGGAACTGTTCAGGGTGATATAATGGCTTGGAACCCGAAAGAGAACACTGGATTCTGCTGCTTTGGAGAAATCCAGCACCACAAAAAATACAGTGGTAGCAGAATTTTATGGAGTGGGAAGGCAGCTAAAAGAGACAAAAATGACACATCACCATGCACAGAGCAGGCCATTTGAAGTCCTAGTAGCAAAATTAGGATTGGACAATTGTGAATGTTGTTTTTATTGAAAACCAGAAAACTGTTAATTTTTCCTGAATCAAACTCAGCCTCAGCCAGAAACAGACCCCTGCGAAGACCTGTCTGCGTCTTTCTCCTCGGCTGACAAGCACAGGTAAGGAATGCCACATCCATCCCTTCTTTTCATTGTCTTTATCTGTCCTTTGTCAACGTAAAATTGATTTACAGTTGAAGGTTCTGAGAAAGGGTCCTTTTAACCCTGACAGCCTCACACAACCTTCTCCATAGTCCTCTATCTCACTATAAGGTCTAGTGTTTAAACCAACTTCAATATACTGTCTCTAGACTGTCTGTAATTTGCCTTCCTCTTTCTCAAGATGTCAGTTTAAGAACTGGGAACACTACTATAGATCCTTCAGAACTGAGCACCATTTTCAAGGGGTGGTCTGTAGAATTGAACATCTGAACTCTTCATCCGCAAGCGGTACTGTAGCTGTGGCCTCTAGAAGTAGATGTAAAACCAAACACAGTACTTGACGTTGTATGTGGATCTATGCTTAGTTCTCCAAGTGTGGCTCTAAAAATGGACACAGTCCTCCTGTTAAGGCCTGGCAGTTACTGTGTAATCTTATTGTATGAAGCAGTGTTAACACTTAGCATTGTATTTAGCACATATGTGAAATCCCTCACAGTGTCTGGATTGCATTGGACAGCAGATGACATTGAACTTATGAAACAGACAGAAAAGCAGCCCGTTTTGTATGCACAGGGCAGAGAACCTACCTTGTGTTGTGGATCTGGATCAGAAGGGCAAAGCAGAGACCGTTTTGTGCAAAGGGGCTGGGAACAGGAGAGGATCACAAAGCAGGGGATCTGAATAGAGCAAATTCCATAAAACAGCATTTGAAATCCAGTAAACATGCAGTAGATTGCTATAACACGGTTAACTGACCTAATATGAAGAGTAATGAATGGAAAATGTCCTGAACTGCAGCACAAGAAGTGGAATACTTCTGTTTAGTACCAACTGCAAGCCAAGCAGAGCCATCAGAACACACACAAATCCTTATGTATGGGTGCTATTTGAGGAGTTGGTGATGGTGTCTATTGGTATTCTAATAGTTCTTGATATTTCAGTGTATGATCATATTCAAATTGTACGTTTAGCGATTTCTGGATTTAGTTCCATTGCACCAAATGAAGGTTAGTGCACATGCATTAATAATGCTTACCTTAGGCGTTGCCTCTTATGTAGGTACCCGAGAAATCAGCATAATTTTGTTTCACACTCCTCGAGAAACTGGCAGTTGGCACCACTTTGAGACATGTCTCTCTTGGAGCAAACCACTTGTCTGCAATTGATTATAAATGTGATTTCTAGGCTGTGGGGGATGTTTCCCCTCTTTGTATAGTACATATGTGTAACCTAAATTGCTAGGAACAACCTGAATTGCTAAGTTCCACTTGTTATTCCTAGTCTGTTTATATTTTGTTTCTAACATGCCGGCCAGTAGCCCAAGCAAAATGACCGTGAGCATCAGTCCAATTTTCCTCAAAAAAGTGGGCGTTGCAAATCAAAAAAGTTTAATCCACTCAGCCTATAGTTTCCTTACTGTATATGGAGGCTGTAGAGTAATACCTTTTTTTAAATTGAAATGCTTGTCTTCATTCTATATTCCAGTTCATAATCATATCCCAAACCTGCTATGACAAGGAAGAAAATCTTTGACTATCAAAAATTTATTTTGTATCCATTTTGGCTAGAATATTCAGTATTCTGTCCACCCTTTCTTAAATAATCATCCAATTCATCAGTAAAATGTATGTCCTCAGTTCGTCATTATTGTTCTGTAACAACTCCATTATTATTTTTGAGTACAAACCCGAACTGTTCTTCTCCCCATGGATTATTTGTGTATATGTATCCTGAATACCTATGAATGTAAAGAGCACCAAATATTTTGTTTTTGTGCTATATTTTGGCGAAAAATATTTGAGTGCTAAGTTCATCATGAGCACTGTACTGTGGCCATGTGTGCTTGTGTTGAGTAGTCCAGCACTAGATGGTATGACTAGCCTAGCTTAATAGCTGGAAATGGAGGAGTATTCGTAGTCCAGTGACAGGGTACTTCCAGTCACCAATATTGGAATTCTGTCACAATCACTTTTATATCACGCTTGGCCTCTGCCTTTAATAGATATGTGGCTTGAACCTGTGGTTTACTACCAAAAAGTTATGTTGTAGGAATTAACCCACCACTTTTAACTCTGATACAATGCTTTAGCATGTTTCAAAGCCCATTCTGAAACTTATTTTTTCCATGAGTTTCTCTGGCACTAACGGAGAGAATCGTCCAAGTATGATCTCCTTCCTACGTGGCATATCCCTATCAAAGCGTGGTGGCGAGTGATGCTCATTTGGGACGATATTTATAAGCCTTTGATAAAAATGCTTTTAGCGAGATCGATGTATTTGTATTACTTTTTTATATAGTCTATATGGGACATTTAAATGTCCACCCGGCATCTCCATGTTATTGATTAGTCGGAGCAGTGGCCTGATGTTATTTGAGAGTCTGGCAAACTGTTGTGATCCTGAATATGGTGTCTGGAGGCAGCATTGTCCATCTCCCGTTCTGCAGAAGAACTCTCATTTCAAGTCTTCAAATCTGCTGCTTGTAGGAAATTACGTTACTGGTTGAGATGGGTGAATTCCTGCTCAAGCAGCAACCACAAGTCTTGTTAGGGTGAAACACAAGCAAGTTCCAAAGTAACCTGTGCTTAACCCTCTGGTAGCACAGCACAAAAGCAGTCAGGGTTAACTTGGAGGGATTGTGTAAAGTATTTATGTAGCACTTCAATCAGTAATAAAGTGAAAACACACCATAAGAAAAATCCCACACCAATTTAGAAAACAAAGTAAAATGTAATAAGTAATTTGAGACCAAAATGACAAACACATAATCACTAGAACTTTGAATATGTCATTTTAAAGATTTAGGTAAAAATGGTGCCTAAAAGGACAAAGCACCAACCATGGTTATCTGGTCTCACCCTCCTGGGACAAAGTCACAAGTTCAGGTCAATCGCTATAAAGTGTGAGCTGGGTGCTGGGACCAAGTTAGACTTGCTGAACAAAGCACCGCAAATCCTGGTTGGGAAGCTGTGCAAGGTCCTGTGTCTGGGATGCGTCGCGCAAAGAAGCTGCGATGCGAGGTCCTGTGGTGAAGATGCATTACTCAACGGCAATCCTGAAGAAGCCATCAGCGGGACTTGCGATGCATGGTCCTGCATTGTCAAGAATGCTGTAAACTGAGGTTTGCGATGCACAGTCCTGTGTCAGAGATGTGTTGCATAGTGGCATTTCTGAGGGGCTGCGCTGCAAGGTACTGTGTCAAGATGTGTGTCCTGCATTGGCAGTTCCAATGTGAAGCTTCAAGGAGATGTGTTTCGTCTGTCCTGCCCAGAACGCCACAGCTTGTCTGGCAGCGCACCTTCAGGCCCACTTCCAAGGGTCCAGGACTGGGGTGGCATTACTTGAGCAGGGGGGGGCGGGGGGTCAGGAGGTTGGCAGGTGGGGCAAGACTCACAGCTGACAGATTCCAGCTCCCGGTGCCTGGTTCAAGGTGATTGGAGCCTTTTCTGTCCCTGAGGCTCTGATCAGCAGATCAGCCAACTAGCCCTTGGAGTCACTCTGGTGGCTCTGGGTTCAAGATGCATGTCCAGTCCTTTTACCCTGCCAGCAAAGTAGCAGTCCTTCTTGCAGCAGAACAGCACAGCAGTCCTGAGCCATCTACAGGTCTAGAGGTATACTCAAGAGTTGAGTCTGATGGTCCAATATTTATACTTGGTGCTAGCTTCGAAGTAGGAGAAAGTTCTGAAGGGTTTACCCTCAAAGGTGTTTGAAATGTCCTACCTCCCTGCCCTGGCCCCAGCTTGCCTGGGGACACAGATACTAGTGTGAAACCTTTGTGAGTGTGCTGAGGCAGAGCCTTTGTGATGTGCAAGTGTGGTAGGTGATAGCTCCCCTCCCCATCAAGTTAGAGATGGCCCATCCTGCAAATACCTATTTTCTCTTAATCGCACTGTCTGGGAGCAATACACAAAGACCAGCTGCCAGCTACACCTTGTCATGTGACCCATGATACAGGCTACAGGCACCAAACAGTGGGGACACGAAAATGGCCACTTTCTAAAAGTGGCATTTTCAGAATTGTGACTTAAAATCCAACTATACCATTAAGGAGGGTTTTAAATTACAATTCTTTTGAGACCAAACTAGACCTTCATACCTGCTCCCAATTGAAAGTTACCACCGTTTAAATGTAATAAGGTAACCTAATGTTAACCTGTGGGAGAGGTAGGCCTCACAGTAGTGAAAAACTAATTTAGGAGTTTTTCACTAATAGGACATGTAAACCTATATGCTCTGTAGGGCCTACTCTAGGGGTGACCTATATGTATTAAAAAGGGAGGTTTAGACCTGGCAAAACGTTTATTTTGCCTGGTCTAATTGGCAATTTTAAACTGCACACATAGTCTGCAGTGGCAGGCCTGAGACCTGTTTCTAAAGGCTACTTAAAGTAGGTGGCACAATTAGTGCTGTAGGCCTACTAGTAGCATTTAATTTATAGGCCCTGGGTACATGTCGTACCTCTTTACTAGGGACTTACTAGTAAATTAAATGTGCCAATTAGGTGTAAGCGAATTCTACCATGTTTAAAGGAGAGATCACAAGCACTTAGCAGATTTTACCACTGCTAACCAGTGCTAGAGTCCTAAAAGCCAGCAAACAAAGGTTCAGAAAACAGATTGGTTAAAGCAAAAAGTTTGCCTTGGTTTCTTATATAAACCACCAGGCCTGAAGTTTGCGAGTAGGGCTGGGACGGGAATGCCGAATTTCGCCCAAGGGGTTGGTGCTTGCCGTCCTTGCCAGCAGGAGCAGGCCTCTACTCTTCCATTGAGTAATCGCTTTGAGCTCCTACACAAGTTAAACGCCCAGGTTTTACTCGTTCCTGGGCCATATGATCTTGCTATGTATCTCCACCCATGACATTTCTAGTACCCTCAAGTTGATGAGCTGGAATATTGCTGGGGCCCAAACTAAATTAGACGAGTGCATTACATTTCTAAGCGCTTTGGAAATTATTTGCCTACAAGAGACCTGGGATGTTGTAGGGAATTTTGTTCCTAGATGGTTACGCAACATTTCTTTCCAATGCCAGGCCTTCCTTCCACAGTAGAGCCAAAGGGGGTCAGTAACTTTAATAAAACTGAGCATTGGCTGTAAAATGGAAGGAGTTTTAATGCACTCGCCTCACATTTTGGGCACTCTCCTGAATTATTTCAAACCAGTACAGGGTCCTGGTTGTGAATGTCCATAATTAAATTTCAGCTAGGGTAGAGCGGGACGTGGACCACAATCTTAAAACTTTCTTAGAACATTTCACAGCTAGCTCTCCTAGATTCATGGTGTTGTTAGTCTTGTGTGATTTCACCTTGTACTCCTGCACAGATTTTTATTTGTGTGGAGATGATGATCTTTCGGGTATGGATCGAATACACCTCAAACTCGAGTTCTGAGCATAGCTGGACAGCCCCTCAGATGAATTGGGATTCAGTGTTAAAATTTAGCACATATGTTTGTCAGGGCCACTCTAATGATGCGATTTATGCGGCTGCTGCTTTTTATTCATAATTATGGATTTACTGCTGAATCCATTACCTGCTGCATAATAGGACGTTTTTTAGCAAAAAATGTTGCTAGCTCAAATGGATTAAAAGTTACTAAAAACGTGGCTACATATTCCTGCACTGTAGAAGACCCTTTGAAAAGGTTCATTGGTCATCTTTCAGTAGCTTATTGCTGTTCTTTATAGTTGTACTAATTAGGTGGATTTGTTGCACAAACATTGTAAAAAAAAAAGTAGTACGATCACAAAATGTGCGGCATTATGCCGGATAATTTGCCTTTACTTGCTTCATAATTTAGTCATCCCGGCCGCTTAATTTGGTCCTCCACAGCCTTCAAATTCCAGTGGCCCTGATTAAGGTGTAGCTGTAGAACTACAAACACGTTTTGGGTCAATTCTCTGTCACTAAAATTGCTATGCACTTCAGGTTTCCACTTTTTTGTGTTTAGTGTGCATAGTAGTTTACCCACAAAGACTTTTTTTCCCTAAAGTAAAGAATGACCTGCATATTCAATTTATTGAGTGACCAACTGTTTCGCAATTTCTGAACTTGCACTACATCCTGAAGTAAGCCTTTACTGCTGAACCTCAGCTGTCAAGTGACAACTCGAGTGCTTAAAGTCAATACCTGGAAATTCAGTTTGAGTGCAACAATATTGTGGCAGCAGGACACCAGTGTTCTAGTCATTGCTCCGTGACTTCCGTTTACACTTGAATAAAAAAAAAAAAGCTCCACAGCATTATAAATTTCCAGTGGTTGTTGGGATACTGGTCTCATTTTTGTATGGATTAAAAATCTAGTAACTAATCTGCTGGTGCTAATCTCATCATGGTAAAAACGGGTTGTAGTAGTCAAAGGGGCTGACGCTGCTGTGTTCAAGTCGTGTAAAGTATGGTGTCAATAGCGGGACTTACTTGAGAAGATTCCCTCAACCTTCATTAACTGTGGACATTTTGGCCTAATTGGGAAAATCGAATCCATTTTTGTTGACCTTGGAATAGATGATCTTTAATATTTCTGGACGTCGTGGTATAGATTTGTTACGAGACTGTTGGTTATTTGGAGAACTTTGCCACCTTAATTCGTGTAATTGACTGCTCGTTTAGTTGCCAGTTTATTTTATCTGCTTGTACTCCATTATTCCTGTGTCTTGGCTTTCACCACTCAAGTGGTCCTTCTTTTATATCGGAGTCCATACGTTCATTTTAACAGATAAACAATGTTGGGGGTAAACAGTTTGTATGGCAAAAGTGTCTCCATGGTTTGCGTTCTTTCAAGGCAATTTATTTGGCTGTGGTGGTAAGCTGACAGACACGGCAGTTGGTAGAAATTAGAATCCGGGTTCTCTGGTTGGCACAGGTAGGTACTTGTGACAAGCAGGGAACCTTTCCTCTAGTCAGGGTAAGGGGTTACACTACTAAAACAACCCCTGCTCACCCTCTAGGTAGCTTGGCGCGAGCAGACAAGGCTTATCTCAGAGCGTTATAGGTTGAGCATTTGTGAACACATACAGTAACCAAGTGACAACACTACAAATGGACACCACACAGGTATTTATATTAAAAATAAGGATTCTTTATATAGGATTATCACAAGACCATTAAACGATTAAAAATACACAATACGGTAGCTTAGTTGGTAGAAGATTGCTTAGTTTCTCTTAAGTTCTTAAATGCGACACTTTAAGTCAATGTACCTTAGATGCGACACGCAGGGCAACGAAAGTGTTGCAGCGATGCAGATGCGTTGAAGTTCTTGGTGCAAAAGAAATAAAGACGGGATCTTCCAGATGCGTTACGCTTCTCCGATGTTGCAAGAAGGCTCGACTCGATGCGTCAGTTACAGCGGCGTCACCCTTGACGAGATGCGACGACAGCGGCCTTGGCAGCGGCACTCTTCTCCGACGTTGCGAGACGCTTCCGCTCGATGCGATACTGCAGCGGCGACACCCCTTAAGCGAGATGCGACGACAGCGGCTGCGACGACAGCAGCACGCTTCTCCGTGGATGCGAGGCGCTTTTCTGGTTGCGGTGCAATACGATGGCTGCGATGGCGACACGCTTCCTCCTCGATGCGAGACTCTTCTCTCGATGCGGTGCAATGCGACAGCTACGATGGTGACCCGCTTCTTCGGCGTTGCGAGATACTTCCGGAATGATGCGAGACGCTTCCAGCTCCTTGCGACACGCAGTCCCTCAGAAGGCCCAACAACAGCAGCAGGCACTTCCAAAAGACTCTGGGGAGCTGGGGGTGAAGTCCACTGGTCCTGGGACTTCGTTCAGGGGGCAAGCTCAGTTCAAGCCCTTGGAGATCTTTTTAAAGCACAAGTTGAAGCAAAGTCTTTAGTAGTCTTTCTCCTCTCCTTCAGCAGCAAGGCAACCACTGCAGGCCAATCCCCCAGGTCAGGGACAGTACTCCTCCTACAGCTTTACGAGGTTCTTCTTGTTTCAGCAGGATCTAATTTCTTGGGAGCAGGGTCCCAATACTTATACCCCTAATTCCTTTGTTCCTCTGGGGTTGAGGGGCCTTTGCCCAGTCCAAACCAGTTCTTGAGTACTCTGTTGACATGACTCTGCCTTTCTATTCAGGGTGCAGGGCAGAGACATCAGCCGCTCCGCAGGAGGTGGAGCCAGCATTGTGGTAACAGAGCACAACCCTATTCAGAGCCCAGGTGTACTCCTCCCACCCATCTGACTGCCAATCTTCCTATTCACCACCAGGCTACCTAGCCCTGCCCCTCTGGGTTTCCCCATCCCTGTCACTCACACAACCAGACAGGCAGATACACATCATAGCGGAGGCGGGCTGAAATGGTCCGGCAAGCAACTACCAACTTTCTAAACTGGTATTTGCAAACACAGAATATTAAAATAAACTTTACTAAAATATGTATTTTATTATTCTGAGTTCAGGCATACTAAACTCGAATTTCTACCATGTTCCCTGGGTCTGTTAGGATCATAGGATGTAACAATTCTAACAGCCCATTCTGGCCTTTGGGAACAGGTAGCCTTACAATAGTGAAAAACGAAAATGGCTGTAATTCACTATTAGGACATGCCACACACATCAGGGCTTGTCCTACCTTATGCTTGCAATGCACCCTGCCCTTGGGCCTACCATAGGGGTGACTAATATGAAGTTAAGGGAAGGTTTAGGGACTGGTAAGTGTGTGCACTTACCCAGTCAGCATGACAGTACCAGACTGCACGCAGGTTCTGCAATGGCAGACCTTAGATACATTTTACCAGGCCGTTACTGTGGGTGGCACAACCAGTGCTGCAAGCCCACCAGCATTTGTATTTACAAGCCCTGGGCACTCCTGGTGCACTTTACTGGGGTCTGACAGTAAACCAAATAAGCCAATCATGGAATCCAACCAACATATACATTTTAAATAGGGAGCACTTGCACTGTGGCACTGGTTGGCAGTGGCACAGTGCTCTGAGCAGCTAACACCAGCAAAACACATGAGGCACAGCAACAAAAAAGTGGAAGGGAGACTCATGCCAAGGTGCCAGGTCTAACACGTGTCCCCTCCAGCTGAAAAGTGGGGAGAACTACCCTACCCCAGGGAGTTCCTCATCACTAAGGCGGAAAAATCTGGACAGACCGTCAGCATTGGCGTGATCTGTACCAGGGCGATGTTCCACCGTGAAATCCATACCCGGTAGGGAAATGGACCATCTCAACAGCTTTGGATTCTCACCCCTCATATGCATCAACCATCTGAGGGGCCTGTGGTCTGTCTGAACCCGGAAGTGAGACCCAAACAGGTATGGTCTTAGCTTCTTCAGCGCCCAGACCACAGGAAATGCCTCACGCTCAATAGCACTCCATCTCTGTTCCCGTGGAAGTAACCTCCTGCTAATAAAGGCTACAGGTTGATCTAGGCCCTCTTCATTGATCTGTGAATGAACAGCCCCCACACCATGCTCTGAAGCGTCTGTCTGAACGATAAACTCTTTGGAGAAGTTGGGAGCCAAAAGCACGGGCGCCGTGCACATAGCAGCTTACAGGGCCGAAAAAGATTTCTGACAGGTGTCAGTCCAGATCACCTTCCTGGGCTGC
The DNA here is from genome assembly GCF_964204655.1 of Triturus cristatus. Classification (NCBI taxonomy): domain Eukaryota; kingdom Metazoa; phylum Chordata; class Amphibia; order Caudata; family Salamandridae; genus Triturus; species Triturus cristatus. The sequence continues at coordinate 1,063,101,822 of NC_140583.1, forward strand.
TTCCTTGAAGTCAGCGCTGTCAAGGGGGCAACAATTTTGCCATACCCCTTGACAAACCTCCTGTAGTACCCGGTGAGACCTAGGAAGGCTCTCCCCTCCGTTTGGGTTTTGGGTGACTCCCAATTCAGGATGGTTTCTATCTTGTCTTGGGTTGAAGGGGTGCCACCTGGCCACTCCCAACTTGGTGCCCCAAGTACACCACTGAACCCTGCCCGATCTGGCACTTACTGGCCTTGATCGTGAGGCCTGCCCTCCGCATTGCCATCAACACTTCCCAGAGGTGGCGCAGGTGTTCCTCCCACGTGGAGCTGAACACTGCGATGTCATCCAGGTAGGCTGCACTGAACGAATCCAGCCCAACCAACACCTGGTTGACCAACCTCTGGAAGGTGGCAGGGGCATTTTTCATCCCAAAGGGCATAACCCGGAACTGGTAATGCCCATCAGGGGTGGAAAATGCTGACCTCTCTTTGGCCCCCATCGGTCAAGGCGATCTGCCAATACCCAGACGTTAGATCAAACGTGCTGAGGTAGTGGGCAGCCCCTAGCCGATCTATGAGCTCATCAGCTCTGGGGATGGGGTGTGCGTCAGTCCTGGTGACCGGATTGAGTCCTCTGTAGTCCACACACAACCGGAGTTCGGGTGTGGCTCCCGGCACTGCAGCCTTTGGGACCAAGACCACTGGGCTGGCCCAAGGACTGCTTGAGGACTCAATTACCCCAAGGGCAAACATCTTGGAGACCTCCTCCTTGATGCATGTCCTCACCCTGTCAGTCACCCTGTAGGCCTTGTGCCGCACAGGTGTACTATCCCCAGTGTCCACATCATGGACGCACCAATCAGTGACACCGGGAACCAGGGAAAACAGATCAGAAAATTGTCCCAGCAGCTGGCGACAATCATTCTGTTGCTCAGGGGTCAGGGTGGAAGAGAGGATGACACCATCCACTGACCCATCTTGCTCCTTGACTGACAGGAGGTCAGGAAGAGGCTTGGTCTCCTCCTCCATCCCAGCATCTGTCGCTAAGAGCATGCCCACTTGGGACCTCTCCAAGTGGGGCTTGAGGCGGTTGACATGTAGGACCCTTAAGGGGTTCCTAGGAGACTTCAGGTCCACCAAATAGGTAACCGGACTCTTGCGCTCCACCACCTCAAAGGGACCGGTCCACTTATCCTGGAGCGCAGAGGGCTCCACGGGGGGCCAAGACCCATACCTTCTGTCCAGGCTGAAGCTCTACCAGAGTGGCATTCTGGTCGTACCACCGCTTCATCTCCTCCTGGCTGGCTTCCGGGTTTGCCTCAGCAAGTTTCCTGAAACGCCTAGTCTGGTTCCTGAAGGCCAGCATGTAGCTATATACATTCTGGGGAGGTTTCCTGGGAGATTGCTCCCAGCCTTCCTTGACCAGACTTAGAGGTCCTCTCACTGGGTGTCCGTACAGAAACTCAAAGGGACTGAACCCTAGAGACTTCTGTGGCACCTCTCTGTAAGCAAAGAGGAGGCATGGTAAGAGGACGTCCCACTTACGCCTCATGGGTCCTTCCAGGCCCATTATCATGCCTTTGAGGGTTCGGTTGAATCTCTCAACCAACCCGTTTCCTTGGGGGTGGTAAGGTGTGGTGAACTTGTAGGTTACACCACACTCTTGCCAAAGGGATTTCATATATTTAGATATGAAATTGGTAACTCGGTCAGACACCACCTCTAGAGGGAATCCCACTCGGGAGAAAATACCCATCAGCGCACGTCCCACCACGGGGGCCGTCACTGTCCTCAGAGGGATGGCTTCCGGGTACCGGGTGGCATGGTCCACCAGGACCAGGATGAACCTATTGCCCATCGCTGTCCTGGGGTCCAGTGGCCCTACAATGTCAATCCCCACTCGCTGGAATGGGGCACCGACCACAGAGCATGGTTGGAGTGGAGCCTTCTGCTTCCTTCCACTCTTCCCACTTGCCTGGCAAGTTTGGCATGTTCTGCAGTGAGTATCTGAACTACTGCGCATTTGGGGCCAAAAGAAGTGGGTGACAAGCCTTTCAAAGGTCTTGTCCTGGTCCAAATGTCCTGCTAAGGGTACATCGTGAGCCAGCCCCAGTAGGAAGGCTCTGAAGCGCTGGGGTACCACCAGCACACGGGCTGACCCAGGCTCAGCAACCTTAGGCTCAGAATACAGGAGGTCGTTCTCCCAGTAAATGAAATGTGTTCCGGACTGATCACCGTTGGCCTGTTCTGCAGCCTGCTGCTGCATACCCACAAGAGGAAGGCATTCTCTCTGCTCCCTGCAGAACTCTTCCCTGGAGGGTCCTCCTTCCTGCTGCCAATGGTTCAGCTCAGGCAGGTCCCCCAGTTCAGCTATCTGTTCACCTGTAGGTTCCAGGGCATCCCCCCTCAAGGTCTGCTTCCTCCTGGACCGTGGGAATTTCAGGAGCCGGTTTCCCGCGCCCCCTGCTCCTTCTCTTTAAGGCCGGTCCCTGGGCCTCCCTCTCAGGCACCAGGACCTCTTGAGCACCTCTACTGGCTGCCATGGACCGTGTGGTGACACACGCCCAATCCGGCATACCCAACATCTCCAGGTGAGCACTCCGCTCCACCTTAGCCCAAGGCAAGGTGAGCTCTCCAAGTCGTTGCCTCACAGCTACCTGAAGAGTACCAGAGACCCCCCCCCCTCCCCTCCCCCCCCCCACTGAAAGGGAACCTGAGCCACTGGGCAGTGACTCTCGGTGTTGTCGGCGGCAACAACTGGATAGAATGCTCCTGGGACAACCTGCTCCGGAGACACCAGGTGGCGCTTGACAGCCATCACACTGGCCCCTGTGTCTCTGAGAGCTTCAACCCTATGGCCATTTATGGTCACCCACTGCCTGTATTTTTCAGTGTTCTCAGGCAGCTGGGTTTGGGGGACCACTTCACGGTCTCCTAATGAGACAAGGGACATCTCTGTGGGACCCCACCCACCTTGGACACCCATCTCCTCCCCCAGGGCTACACTAGTCACCTGCCGGGATGGAGCACCACTGGGTGCTGGTTTACCAAACAATGGACATTTCACATCAGAGGCAAAATGCCCCATGTTACCACACTTGTAACATCTGATGGGCCCCTTCTCAACAGGTGTACCTGTTGGGGCCCCTGTCGGTTTCTGTGGTGGTGGAGGCTGAGAACCTTTCCCGTGGTTCCCTTGGGGATTACTTTGGGGCCTCTTCTGGAACTCCCTCTGTTTACCCTTGTCCCCCCCACTCCTCTGCTGGGGACCCTGCCCACCTTTGGCGGAATCTCCCACTTGACCCTGGTACTGACCCAGCGGTCCGCCTCCTCAGCAAGCTTCCTAGGGTTAGTCCGCCTACTATCAATCAGGTACTGGAGTAGCCCAGGAAAACAATTACTGGACAAGTGCTCCCATGCCATTAAATCAAGAAGCCCTTGAAAATCATTAACTTTGCTACCCTTCACCCAACCATCCAGTGCTCTGCAAAATAAAGTCACATATTCAACATACGTACTGTTTGGAATCTTGGTGCAACCCCTGAACCTTTGCCTATACAACTCAGGGGTCAACCCATACCTAGACATCAAAGCAGCCTTCATATGGGGATAGGAATTATAATCATCTGAAGGCAAATCCAGCAGTGTATCCTGCCCCTCACTAAGGAACCGTCCCCACAACCCCGCTCCCCAATCTTTCTCAGGGACCCGGTGGGAAGACATGGCTACCTCATAGGCCTTAAACCACTGCCCTATGTCATCATTCTTGAAGAATTCCTTAACCACATCCTTGGGTATGTACACCCTTGATTCTGTCTGCACTGACGGTGTGCTGCCACCAGAGGGAGTAGACTCTAAACTCTTAGCTTTCAGATCTAATTCCCTCAACTTTGTTTCATGCTCCATTTGTATTCTAGTCTCTTCCAGAGCCAGCTTTTTGCTTTCTAGCTCCAGCTGCCCATTCAATTTGAGCTTTGCCATTTCCATTTCGTGCATCCTACTCTCTCTTCTATCTGCCAGCTCCTCTGGAGATATACTCTTACTAGACATACTGCTACCAGCAGGGGAAGGGCTTCTCCTTCCTCTTGAGCCCACTGGCCCATCCAGTTGCTCATCTGCATTATCATCATCAGTGGCCTTCCTTGCTTCTACCCAGGCCCTCAGCGCCTTGTAGAGCTGTGTTTTTTGTTTTTACATCCAGTTGTAGAAACATTAAACTTCTTGCAAAAGAACTTTAGCTGCTTGGCAGTGTAATTATCTATTTCCGCTTCTTCCCATTCAAATTCTGTATTGACAGAGACTATAGATGCTGCTTTCTCCACCATGGTAAAGCTTGGCAGTGCTCAAAAATACAGTCCCAAAAAGAAATATACCAACAAGTATTGGTTGCGTTTAAGGTCTGCACTCACTAAGTAGTGTTCACCAATCACTGTACATGAGTCACAAATGCAAGTCCAGAATCCTCGACGCTGACCACCAATGTTAGAATCCGGGTTCTCTGGTTGGCACAGGTAGGTACTTGTGACAGTCGGGGAACCTTTCCTCTAGTCAGGGTAAGGGGTTACACTACTAAAACAACCCCTGCTCACCCTCTAGGTAGCTTGGCGCGAGCAGACAAGGCTTATCTCAGAGCGTTATAGGTTAAGCATTTGTGAACACATACAGTAACCAAGTGACAACACTACAAATGGACACCACACAGGTATTTATATTAAAAATAAGGATTCTTTATATAGGATTATCACAAGACCATTAAACGATTAAAAATACACAATACGGTTGCTTAGTTGGTAGAAGATTGCTTAGTTTCTCTTAAGTTCTTAAATGCGACACTTTAAGTCAATGTACCTTAGATGCGACACGCAGGGCAACGAAAGTGTTGCAGTGATGCAGATGCGTTGAAGTTCTTGGTGCAAAAGAAATAAAGACGGGATCTTCCAGATGCGTTACGCTTCTCCGATGTTGCGAGAAGGCTCGACTCGATGCGTCAGTTACAGCGGCGTCACCCTTGACGAGATGCGACGACAGCGGCCTTGGCAGCGGCACTCTTCTCCGACGTTGCGAGACGCTTCCGCTCGATGCGATGCTGCAGCGGCGACACCCCTGCTGCGAGATGCGACAACAGCGGCTCCGACGGCAGCACGCTTCTCTGTGGATGCGAGGCGCTTTTCTGGTTGCGGTGCAATGCGACAACTGCGATGGCTGCGTTGGCGACACGCTTCCTCCTCGATGCGAGACTCTTCTCTCGATGCGGTGCAATGCGACAGCTGCGATGGCGACACGCTTCTTCGGCGTTGCGAGATACTTCCGGAATGATGCGAGACGCTTCCAGCTCCTTGCGACACGTAGTCCCTCAGAAGGCCCAACAACAGCAGCAGGAACTTCCAAAAGACTCTGGGGAGCTGGGGGTGAAGTCCACTGGTCCCAGTTCGTTCAAGGGGCAAGCTCAGTTCAAGCCCTTGGAGATCTTTTTAAAGCATAAGTTGAAGCAAAGTCTTTAGTAGTCTTTCTCCTCTCCTTCAGCAGCAAGGCAACCACTGCAGGCCAATCCCCCAGGTCAGGGACAGTACTCCTCCTACAGCTTTCCCAGTTCCTTCTCCTCTGGCAGAGGTTCTTCTTGTTTCAACAGGATCTAATTTCTTGGGAGCAGGGTCCCAATACTTATACCCCTAATTCCTTTGTTCCTCTGGGGTTGAGGGGCCTTTGCCCAGTCCAAACCAGTTCTTGAGCACTGTGTTGACATGACTCTGCCTTTCTATTCAGGGTGCAGGGCAGAGACATCAGTCGCTTCGCAGGAGGTGGAGCCAGCATTGTGGTAGCCAAGCACAACCCTATTCAGAGCCCAGGTGTACTCCTCCCACCCATCTGACTGCTAATCTTCCTATTCACCACCAGGCTACTTAGCCCTGCCCCTCTGGGTTTCCCCAGCCCTGTCACTCACACAACCAGACAGGCAGATGCACATCATAGCAGAGGCGGGCTGAAATGGTCCGGCAAGCAACTACCAACTTTCTAAAAGTGGTATTTGCAAACACAGAATATTAAAATAAACTTGATTAAAAGATGTATTTTATTATTCTGAGTTCAGGCATACTAAACTCGAATTTCTACCATGTTCCCTGGGTCTGTTAGGATCATAGGATGTGACAATTCTAACAGCCCATTCTGGCCTATGGGAACAGGTAGGCTTACAATAGTGAAACACGAAAATGGCTGTAATTCACTATTAGGACATGCCACACACATCAGGGCTTGTCATACCTTATGCTTGCAATGCACCCTGCCCTTGGGCCTACCATAGGGGTGACTAATATGAAGTTAAGGGAAGGTTTAGGGACTGGTAAGTGTGTGCACTTACCCAGTCAGCATGACAGTACCAGACTGCACGCAGGTTCTGCAATGGCAGACCTTAGATACATTTTACCAGGCCGCTTCTGTGGGTGCCACAACCAGTGCTGCAAGCCCACCAGCAGCATTTGTATTTACAAGCCCTGGGCACTCCTGGTGCACTTTACTGGGGTCTGACAGTAAACCAAATAAGCCAATCATGGAATCCAACCAACATATACATTTTAAATAGGGAGCACTTGCACTGTGGCACTGGTTGACAGTGGCACAGTGCTCTGAGCAGCTAACACCAGCAAAACACATGAGGCACAGCGACAAAAAAGTGGAAGGGAGACTCACGCCAAGGTGCCGGGTCTAACAGTAGAGGAATGGTGTCCGGTGATGAGCCACTATGTTTTTTAATTACTGTTTAAACAAACTCTGTCGTACTGATTAACCAGTTTTACATTGCAACAGTAGCACGTTTCTAGCTATTTAGAATTGATATTACAGCTTTTTCTGACACCTTTTCACCCACTGAAATTTAGACTGGCTCTAGTATGTTAACATTTAAGCCTTTTATGAATATGTATGACAATTTGCTGCAGGGTGCAGAAAGATTGCAAACTGTTCTACACTATTGTAACCACCACTCCTAAGAATATCTGTGAAAAAGGGCCAGCTGAGTGAGAGTGTCTCATTTGTATGCATTACACAAGGCTGCCAGTTAATGCGAGTTTTGAGAAGTTCTTTACCAGGGACCTTCCGATAGATAGTTCCTACAGCCATTGATCTTTACATATTAATGCAGCTACAATAAGAACCTATAGCACTGGAACACTCTGCTCGCCTGGACTGTCTCTGTGATGGTTCATTGAAAATTCTGCAGGATTATGTTAATTTGAGCAGGCTATAAATTATCTTATCCTGATAAGAAGTAAATGCTCTCTCTCCTGAGAGAGAGATATATAGATGTGTGTGTGTATATGTGTGTGTATGTATATATATATATATATATATGTCCAAAGGAAATCGTTGTGAACAGCCGCTCACCCTCCTGTCGACGCTGGTGCCAGCAGCGGTCACAACACCGCTAAATATATTTCCAACGAAGAAGCACAATTCGAGATCTCTCAAATAACTTCCAGCGGCACACCAAGGACAGGCACAATAAAGATTTTATTGTGTCAAAACAGAACGCGTTTCGGCGAAGCCTTTGTCCAGTTAATGACCTGTGCTCCACTGGCCGTAAAAGTACAGGTCCGCGTTTATCAACAGTGAAAAAACACTACAACTTAAATCACATTAAAGGAAATTCATGTAGGCAACGGCAACAAGAATTGTTTAACAATGTTTAAATCACAATTCCAATTAGATTTATCTCTTAATTAACATAATTAATCTCAGATTTAAAGACATCAAAAAATGGATACTATCTGACTTTCGAATCAATGAGATACGGGCATATTCATTATAGAAAATTCATATACGTACATCCCTTGATAATTGGACACTTTAAATAATGTGCCCAATTAGTATAGAAATTCAGTCCAGTCAAATTCCTTAGAAGCGCTATAAACGTTTTTTTTACATTTCGTAAACCTAATCGGAAAAGGAACATCATGCGGAAAGAGCACTACGAATGTCCAGTACTTAAATGTAATACTTTGTACAGTTAGGAATTCTGCCGGGCAATGTACCCCATGGATCAGCACATGATCTTACTCAGTCAAAACCGGTAAATATTCAATCATAAAATACAAATTAATTATTGCATAATTCTATGTCTGTATTGTTTGCTGATTCAATACCTGTACTGCAGGCACAGTGCATTCCTAAAAAAGATATTCATCTCTCAATCATGGCAAAGATGGAAACAAATCATGTGTCGCTACGTATGCTAATTTTCATATAATTCCTTAAAAAATGAGTGTTCTTCCTAAATAATAATCATGAAAGATACAGGTCATAGGCTGTTTAGTGATACCCATGAATAATGTGAATAAAGAAAAAGAGATGTGAAGAAAAATGAAAAACACGAAGGGGTGGGGATACTGGGTGGGTCAATTGCACGGTGTTGATACCCTATCTAGGAGTGTCTGATCCAATACGCTAAGCCTAGCAGTATGGGGGGGGGGAGGGGAGTATGGAGAAATTGCAAATGCAAATATACAATCTTACTAATTCCACTTCCGTGTCATGTTGGTGATATCCCACCATAAACCCTACCGTCTAAAAAAGTGAATAATTGAAAACAGTAATGCTGAATACAAATAATTATGGAGATACGGAAAAGTGCTGATAACTGGCCACATCTTTAATGACCTATATGAGTGGCCAGCTCCTCAATATAATTCATCCCATTAGGGATTTTGGTGTTTAACTCAGATATATTTTGATTCTGTGACCCATAGGAGTTTCTCGCGATCCTCTCCCCTGGGATGTGGCAAGATTCTATCAATGCCAAATAATTTAATCAAATTGGCATTGCTGTGGTGTTTTTCTTGATAATGCCTTGCAACTGGATAGTTATGATCTGCATTGGTCACTGCTCTCATACGTTGCAATATGAGAGTTTTCAACTGTAGTTTGGTACTGCCCACGTAGTTTAACCCACATGGGCATTCTAGGACATAAATAGTGTAATCACTCGTACATGTTATGATTTTTTTAATTATCTCTTTAGGTCTCGCCTAAGCCAGCGCATGCGCTGCTCTGGCGAGACTTTTAGTAAGTGGGCTTCAAAAAGCTGACCACAAGCTTTTTGTGTGGCCTAAAGCGTGCGGTTACACGCACAGGTGCCATCTGGCTTTCCTCGTCATGGCTCATTAAGCGCATCGCTCTCGGGCACCCTTACAGCGCGTGCACATCGCACACCACTCGCCAGACATGCCTCCTTGCTTTGAATGCTTCCTGGACATTTTAAACACGCACACAAAGCTACCCAACAACAAACTACTGCGCTTGCACAGCATCACTCAGTGTCACCACAGCATCACTCGGCGCCACCACAGCATCACTCGGCGCCACCACAGCATCACTCGGCGCCACCACAGCATCACTCGGCGCCACCACAGCATCACTCAACACATCAGTATCACTCCGCATCGCCTTTGCACTAGTACACCACATCATCATCACTCAGCAAGACCGGAGTATTATTCAGCATCACCTCAGCATTGTCTCGGCACCAGTCACCACCACCACCACTACCACCTCAGCATCACTCAGCACCACCTCAGCCTGCTCTCGGAATCTGGCATCTGTTGATTCTCCCCTAGCGTCTGGCCGCTGCTAGTGTTATAATACAGGTACTAGTTCCCAACCTTCACCCTTCGATTGTTTATGCCCCCTCAAAAAAAAAGCTTAAACAAACAACCATTGGAATAGGCCGAAATAGGTTGCCAGCATTGCAAGAACAAAAGAAAACAGGACATTTTTTATTGTAAATACTTTTATTAATATGGTCGTTCAGTTGTACATAATGCCTTCTTGGTCATGTATAAGGTAACAAAAATGCTTCTGACACTTTTTTATTAAAACTTTTCAGCATGCTGCACAGCAGCCACACTTCTCTACAGCACAGCTTAAAGAGATTGGCAAAGTCAATAGCTCTGGCTAAACACTTAAAAGGCCCCAAAGGCGAGACCTATTGGATATGCCAATGCTTGTTTCTTCCTTTTTGTCCTGTCCTACAAAGTAGCTATCCGGCTGCTACTGTGTCTGCAATCCTTACAGAAATTACACTTTCTAAATCCCTTGGCAGTTCCAAGCCATGTTGTGTTATTGGGCATGTTGTGGTAGCAATGAACTAAATGAACTTTTAGTGACTTGGATTTGCGATTATGTATGGTGTTTTTCCTATACATGAACCAATAATAGGATCAGATTCCAAAAGCCCCAAATGTCGTCTCACGATACTTCTAAATTTATTCAACCTGGTACTAAATGTAGTGATTAGTCTTGGGGCCTCTGTATCACTTTGACTTTTCTTTCTTGTTGCGAAAAGAGCTTTGTTCTGTGTAATGTTTTTGACTTTTCTACTAGCAGCGGAGATGATCGTATGTTTGTAGCCTCGTTCCCTGAATCTTTTTGTCATGATTTTTTGTTCTTCAACAATGCTACTTTTAGTGCTGAAATTCCTTCGAACCCGAAGGAATTCACCAAACTGGATACTGTTACGTAAGGGAGCAGGATGAATACTGTTAGCGTGCAGTAACGTATTTCCTGCAGTATCCTTGCAGAAGAGGCTGGTTGTTATTTTTCCATCTTCTATCTGAATGGCTACATCCAGAAACTCACTTTATAAGAGGGGCTAATAGAGTGGGTAAACGTAAGATTTAAATCATTATTGCCCAACTCTTTGATTAACTCCTTTGCTAGATCCACTGGACCATCCCATATCAGGAACAGGTCGTCAATGTACCTTATCCAGGTAGGGATGTGTTCAGTGAACCTATCATTAGCCTCCACCCACACAATGCGTTCCTCCCACCAGCCTAGAAAAAGATTGGCCTGGCTGGGGGCAAAACACGTGCCCATAGCTGTCCCAGATTTTTGGCGGTATAGTCTCTTACCAAACATGAAAATATTTTCATTTAGACAAAACAGCATCATTGTCTTAAACATTTGTGTATGATCCCAAAGAGAGATGTGTCTACACCCATCTGTTGGTTAATGCAGGTGTACAGCGAGCACACATCTAGGGCTATCATATTGTAGTTATCTTCCCACGTGATATCATGTACACGACGTAGAAACTCTGTGCTGTCTCTACAATATGACCTCAGTTTCGTTACAAAAGGTGAGAGGAAAAGATCCTAGAAGATCGAGGTATTCTCTAGTAGTCCTCCATTTGAGGACACTATCGGTCTCCCTGGTGGTCTGGTGGGATGTTTATGGATTTTTGGGAGTAGATTAAAGCAGGGAACACGAGGATTTTCTCTTTTCAAAAAGGTATACTCAGCTGTATCCAACATGCCCTCCTCCCACCATCCTCTCAACAATTCATGATATTGTGTAATCGATGTTCTATATACATCCCAACTGATCTCATAGCACAATGTGTAACTCAGTTGTCTCAATGCCTCATGATTATACTGTGCAATGTCCATAATGATTACATTTCCGCCCTTATCCGAGGGTTTTATAATTATAGTCTCATCATCTATTAGGGCCTTCAGGGCGTTCCTTTGTGATCTTGTCATGTTGTCACAACTAGGTCTCTGATGCTGTTCTCTCAACTTATTTATTTCACGTATCATGATCATATTGAATGCCTCAATGTTGTCGTATGGAACATTAGGATTGAAAGAGGATTTAGTTCTTAAGCCTGTGCGATACGTAGTATCTGGTCGAAAACCTAGGTCAATTAGCATTTTACTCTTTTCTTTTGCGGAAAGATTTGTCATATCGTCCTCCATTTGGTGCAAGTATAGGATGAAATTGGCATCCTCTATGTAACTGTACGAAGTATTACGTTTAAGTACTGGGCATTCGTAGTTCTCTTTCTGCTTGATGTTCCTTTTCCGATTAAGTTTACGAAATGTAAAAAAACGTTTATAACATTTGTAAGGAATTTGACTTTACTTCATTTCTATTCTAATGGGGCACATTTTTTAAAGTGTTAATTAACATAGGATGTGCGCATATGAATTTTCTATAATGAATATGCCCGTATCCTATTGACTACTCAAAACTCAGATAGTATCCGTTTTTTGGGTACATTGCCCGGCAGAATTCCTAACTGTACAAAGTATTACATTTAAGTACTGGGCATTCGTAGTGCTCTTTCCGCATGATGTTCCTTTTCCGATTAAGTTTACGAAATGTAAAAAAATAACATTTATAGCATTTGTAAGGAATTTGATTTGACTTTATTTCTATACTAATTGGGCACATTATTTAAAGTGTCCAATTATCAAGGGATGTACATATATGAATTTTCTATAATGAATATGCCCGTATCTCATTGATTCGAAAGTCAGATAGTATCCGTTTTTTGATGTCTTTAAATCTGAGATTAATTATCATGTTAATTATGAGATAAATCTACTCGGAATTGTAATTTAAACATTGTTAAACAATTCTTGTTGCCGTGCTTACATGAATTTCCTTTAATGTGATTTAAAGTTGTAGTGTTTTTTCACTGTTGAATGCTGACCTGTATCTTTACGGCCAGTGGAGCACAGGTCATTAACTGGACAAAGGCTTCGCCGAAACGCGTTCTGTTTTGACACAATAAAATCTTGTGCCTGTCCTTGGTGTGCCGCTGGAAGTTATTTGAGAGATCTCGAATTGTGCTTCTTCGTTGGAAATAAATAAATAAAATATATGTGTATATATATGTGTGTGTGTGTGTGTGTGTGTGTGTGTGTATATATATATATATATATATATATATATATATATATATATATATATATATACCAGAAGACTTCCACGCAGCTTACAGCGAGAAAACAAGCCCTCCAGTCGGACATCGGGTAAATATATTTATTTCTCCAACAGGCAAAGCATTACCGGTTTCGACCCTCACGTGGGTCTTCATCATATGCAAATACGAGGGGCAGTCACATCAAGGTTTAAATACACTTGAGTCTTAAAAAGTGAAGAAGGACTACGGGTGCTATTTACAATATAACCACGTTTTATACATATCAAAAAACAGGGTCGTTTTATTCATAGTACTCTTAAAATACTGTGGCTAATGCCCTACATTGTATAATGTTCGAGTTGCACCCTGATTCGAAATTCTGTATTTGTTCGGACTACAATGTCCATCATGCCTTGTTTATGTGTTTACAAGCTCCGTAATGTCCCTCTTACAAAGCCTTCAATTCTTTTGCCTTGGTGAGTTAAAATGAAAAACAGACGTCACATCTGGCCTCAAAAGGAACAGTTCCATGTCGGGCTAAGTGGCTATTATTTCTCACCTTTCCTCAAAGGCACTGCTCATCGCGTGTTCATTGTCCAGATCAACAATGTAACAGCCTGTTAAAAAATTATCTTCATCCGACTGTGCAGGAGTCAATGACTTTCACAAACCCTGGCTGCACTTCAAATATATATATATATATTATCCAACAAACGCCCAAAGCATTGAAGAAGCACACAACAGGTGATGTTAACCTCACGGTTATATTCTTTACAAACGGCAATGAGCTAGGCTGTGTGGTGAGGAACTCTGTCTTCGCCCCCTCTGTGCAGCACAGGAGATGTGGCGAATTCGGCCAGCGGCTCATTTAAGATGCCCACAAGGGTTTTTAAAATGCTTTAAAGATGGAATGCGGCGGAACCCACTGTGGGTAATATTATGCTCTAATACATGAACTACATGCCCCAACATGCAAAGATGTACGCACTAAGCGCAGCCCACTGAGGGTGAAAGAAATGAACTAAATCAACCAATTAGAGCCACCGGCGTGCATTACCAGCTGCCTATGAATAAGAGGCTTACAGCCTCAACGCTTCCGGCAAGATTAATTTTATCACTGTAATGAGGATGCTGGTTGCCGTTTGTAAAGAATATAACAGTGAGGTTAACATCACCTGTTGTGTGCGTCTTCAATGCTTTGGGCGTTTGTTGGATAATATATATATATATATATATATACACACATAATGTAACAGCAATTTGAAATGTAAATTCTCTTTGTAAAAATTCAAAAGGAACTGCAGTATAATGGATTTAAACAAAAAATAAATACATAATGGTGTCCATTAGGGGTTTAACCTGCCTTTGAACACATGCGGTCCTTTCAGAATGGTGCCTCACCTGTCAGCAGCAGACTAGATCCGGTCCCTGTTTGCAGATTGTAGATCTGTAGTAGTTTTTGGTTCTCACTGCAGAAGTGTGCTCTCAATTCTTCTGTTATTCTATTTCTTTAGGCATCGCTCTGCCGCGGAAGCTGAGGAGTCGCGTTTCCAGAGCATGTCTACAGCTGGGGAAGAACTTGAATGGATGGAGCCAGGACAGAGTCTGACTTTTGTTGGACACCAGGTAGGTGCACGAAGATGAGACCTCATTGACCCAGAGCATCTCTAAGCTCATGGACCTCTACGACGAGTTGTTGAGGTTGTTTTGCCAGTTGCTTCTTGAAAATGTCTTGGCAACATAGGAGTTCCTAAATTGTGGTACCTAAGACTGTCTGCATAAGTGTGCCAATAACGAAGGACTTGAAAGTTAATTTGAAATCCGGTTTGACGTTTGCTTGCACATTGAGACTGTGCTGGGTCATGCCTGGCTGTAATTTACAGACCAGGCCTCTGCCGGCATTGCATATATATCCATACCATATAGGCTTTTGCCTGGCTGTAGCATCAATATTCAGAATGTTTGGCGTGCTGTCTGACTATAATATCAATATTCACACTATCTGTGTGTCTACCTACCGTAACCTCAATATCCGAACTGTCTGGGTCTGCCTGCTGACCATATCCATCCTCGTACTTTCAATAGCCAGACTACCTGGGTCTACCCTGGCTGTAACCTACATATCAGATTGCATAAGTTCACAACATAGATTGACAAGATGAAGACCTGAACAAACCTTGACTGCATAATATTGATATTAGGCACATTATGTTTTTACAGGTAAATATTAAAAACGTAATATTGTAGTAGAACCCTAGATGTATTCCTTGTGTGCATAAAACAACCATGTGGGACTCTGCCTGTTTTCCATGTTGCAGGCATGTGGAGTCTTGTCTGTCTGATGGGCAGACAATAACTCACAGTAGAATATGCAAGCAACAAAGACTCTGGGCCTGATGAACTCAATGTCACAGATGGGGATTTTTTCTTCTTTTTTCTAATGTTTCTGTATAAACACATCTGCACTACTATGTATCTGAAATGTGCTTTTTTAATCTACAGGAAGTAACTGAAAGAGGAAACATTTATACAGGTAACCAGGCTGTTCCTGCATCTTCCGGCTCTGAATGTCCCCGCCCTCCTTTTTTATAAGGGTTTTGTCTACAGTGTGGTGGGTAGCAGTAACATTCTTCCTGGCTCTGCGTTATACACCATTCTTCTTTGCGTTGAAGTGCCAGACTGGAAACTGGGGTTTATGCAATACAGTTAGAATCTGTTTTGATAAAAGTGTGTTTAGTATTGGTCTGGCAGCCAATAGATTTCCAAACCTGGAGCCAAATTATTATAGTGACCTGAAGCCAGCCAAGAGCAACTGGTCAGGTGTGTACAGACTAGAGGTCTGTAGGTTTGAGTAACTGGCTTTAAACACATGTCAAGGACCCATTGAACTACACTCCTCTGGGGCAGAATGAAACCTCCCGATCGGGTGTTAATCAAGGAGTGCTACAGGAATTCAGACTCCACAATATACTGTTTGTAGGCTGTTTTGTTTCTCAGATGTTTTAGGCGTGTGTGTGTGTGTCTGTGTGTGTATGGATATATATATATATATATATATATATATATATATATATATATATATTCATATATATTCACTGAAAAAACCATAGGTTTCACACATGTTATAGTTAGCTGGACATTTTACTGATAAAAAACCAATGAAATTCCCCCGTTATAGTTACTGTAGGCAACTATAACTCACGCGACCGTAATCCTCTGCTGATGCTAATACTTTATTTAGACACTTATTTGCCCATGTCTTCTTCCATTAAATTTTAGCTATACATATATTACAAATATTTTTTTTTCATAAAGACACATATGTCATCAGCAGAGGATTACGGTCGCGTGAGTTATAGTTGCCTACAGTAACTATAACGGGGGAATTTCATTGGTTTTTTATCAGTAAAATGTCCAGCTAACTATAACATGTGTGAAACCTATGGTTTTTTCAGTGAATTTGCAAGGTTTTTTAAATGCTAATTCCTAACTATAACGTGTGTGAAACCTATGGTTTTTTCAGTGAATTTGTACGGTTTTTTAAATGCTAAGTTACTTTACGCCATTTGTGGCGTGCGCGCCCACTTAACGCAGTTCGTTCCGTGCGCGCACGGTGCGCTTCGCGCACCGCGTGCCCACGTTACGCTAGATGGGCCATGAACGCACGATGCGCTTCGCGCACCGTGCGCACATGGAGGACATATGATGAGCAATGTTGTGACAGGTAAAATATATGTTTTGTTTAGCTCTAATAAGCAATGCACTGCAGTGGGGAGAATGTGGATATTTTTTTTTTATTTATTATTTCTTACCGTACGCGTACGGTAAGCGTAATCGGCGAAATTTTCGAAAAAATTAAAATTGCCTTTTTTCACTTGGGGGATCGTTGGGGACTCCCTCGACATGGCTAGGTGCTTGGGAGCTGTGTAAACAGCCCCTTTACATGTTTTTGCACTTGGTTTTTCAACCCCACTGTCAGAGTGCGAGAGAGAAAATGGCGGCCGCCGCTTCCTGGTTTCGACCGATTCGAATGTTTACTAAGATCTAAGGGCCAATCAGAATCGCGCACGCCACCGTACGCGTACGGTAAGCGCACCGTAAGTGCACCGTAAGCTGGCTCAGATATATATATTGATTTAAAGGCTATTTTCTCAGAATCTACTGAACAGATTTACACCAAACCTACAAAAGGCACTTCCTTGACCTGAGGACTACCTCTCTGCCAAATTTCAAGTAATTCTGTTCAGCCGTTCGGGCTGTAGCTGTGTCTAAAGGTCCTATGGAAAAATGCATGGGAAAAACGCGTTTTGGGACCCCCCTTTTATCTCAGCCCCCGCTTGACGAATCCCCCCGAGACTTTCAGGGTAGGAGCGGAGCGTAGCGCCCCACCTATTTTGAAAAATTTGCGAGGATTCGTCAACCGGCGCCAAAGTTATTCAAAATAGAATGTTGCGGATTTCCTATGGAAACGTGGTCCTAACTATAACTACCTACTGGCAACCGCCAGTAGGTAATATATATATATATATATATATATATATATATATATATCCATTTCATCCTCCCTCTTCCTTCTATCTCCTCATGCCTAAAGACTCCATCAATGTGTTTAGCGACATGGTTATTGACAAATTGGAAAATCTGAACAGTTCTGTCCATCCAAAATCCACCGTCGAAACTACCAGTCCAAAAGTTATTGGACTCTTATGAAAAAGTTACAAAACAACGAGGTAATTGTCAGCAGTGCTGGTAAGCGTGGCAATACTGTCTTATGGCCGAGGACAGAAAATCTGACTGAAGCCCAACGCCACTTATCAGACTCTAGCTGTTAATGTAAATTTGCACGTCAACAATTAAACGTAGTCAAGGAAGTTGTATTTAAACATCTTCACCAATGGAAAAGACTTGACCTTTTGTCTAAAAACAAGTTTCTCTTCTTAAAGAATGATCACCCTACCACTCCTATTTTGTACTTCATTCAGATGGTACATAAGGGCATAGCTCATGTGCCTGGAAGACCTATTATTTCAGCAAGGAACAATGTTTTGGAGGCCAATTCTAAATATGTGGATTTTTTCTTACAAGAGCACATGATGCGTTTGACCTCCTTCATTCAGATACAGGCGATTTCCTGAGAAAACTTAAGGACGTCTAGTGGCAGTCCAGTTATCTGTTAATCTCCATGGACATAGCCTCATTGTACACTAGTATTCACCATGCTGATGGACTTTTGGCTGTTCAGTATTTTTTAAATGATCGAGCTCTGTGTTTACACAATCATAATTGCATGCTTCTTGTCATGATTGAATTATGTTTAAATAACAATTTGTTCCTCTTCAAAAAAGTTTTATATCATCAATTGAGGGGAGTGGCTATGGGAGTGTGTTTATCTCCCCGCTATGCCTGTTTGTTGGTTGGCTGGTGGGAGGAGCACGTCCTTAAGTCTCAGCACAAAGCAATTTGGGACACCCACATCCGATATTATTGCAGATACACTGATGATTTGTTTTTGGTATGGGATTGTTCCCAGGAGCAAGCATTAACATTTGTGACAATTATCAATGAGAACAGGCTCAATCTTAACTTTACAGCACCCATCAGTGAGTACAGGGTTGAATTTCTAGATGTGAAAGTGTTTGTTAGTAACAATTGCATACAAACCAAGTTACACAGAAAAAGTACCGCAGGGAACTCCACCCTACATGTCACTAGTCAACATCCTCAATGTCTGATATGCAGCATACCATATGGTGAATTCCTTCGCATAAGGCGGATATGTAGCCTCAAATCAGATTTGTTTGAGTGTCAACTTGATGCCTTTAATCACTTTCTCAGGCGTGGCTATCAAAGTGATCTAAAAGTGGCTTTTGATAAAGCCAATAGTCAGACCCGTGATATGTGTTTGGCACCCAAGCTTACATTGACTCCTGACTCTGTTACCCAACCCTCTTTTGATGAGAATAGTACTGACAATCAACCTATTAGACTTATTACAACTTAAAGCAAACAACAAATCCATAGGATTATAAATGCCCAATGGCCTATCATCCTAACGGATTTGACTTTAAGACCTCTGTTGCCACCCGTCCCTACTATTACATTCAGACGAGCTCCCTCTATGAGGGATGCTCTTGTCAAATCCAGACTGGAATTAACTCTCAAAACTACTTGGCTGACTAAAACAGGTTTTTTCAAATGCACATCATGCAGAGCCTTGGTGTTAATCGTACTGAATATATGACAGCTTTCAGTAACATTCCAGTCCCCATTAAAGAGCACTTCACTTGTCGGAGTGAATTTGCTGTGTACATGTTGGAATGTACTTATCATCTGAAATATATTGGTAGTACCAAACTGGCAGTGTATAACAGAATTTTGCAGCATTTGCGTGACATCATCAATTCGGATTCTAACTATACTGTGGCGCACCATTTTAAAGCAGTACATTCTAACAAAATTGATGACCTAAAATACTCAGTACTTGGGGCGGTTCCCATCTCTATACGTGGTGGGCACAGAGAGAGGAAGTTGCGACAGCTTGAGTCTTTTTTTTTTATCACGAGATTCGACACAAAGATGCCGAATGGCCTTAACACAAGTAAAGACCTACATAACTTTTTTAAGCACTTGTAGCTTTGGTGGGTCTTTCTCACAGCAGTTACCTCGTGTTTTTGCCCAGGTGTCCTGTAGATCAAGCTGTCTCTTCCTCAAATCTTATTTGATTATTTGATTTTTGCTGTATCTGTGTGATCTTTAGTCTATCTAAATCTGGATTTTACTACTATTCAGTATTGCTGCTTTCTGTGTTTTCCTAAATCAGCTTTTACCAGTTTTTTCTAATTTCGACTCTATTTTTGACTGTAAGTTTTTAGTCGCCAATATTTTTGCTCCGAATTTTTACCATCTAGCACTTGCACTTTCAGGACAGCCTGTTGGTTGAAAGCGTCCTTACCCAGCCTCTCCTTCATTTTATGTACACTTGTAGGTTTTTGGGTCCACATTTTGCACTTTCACATTTTGCACACAGTCTGGATATACATTGCACAAATTAATTGGTCTATTAGGTTCTTCTTATGCACAGGGTGTACAGCCACCATTAATTCATGACCAACATCGTTTTTATCTTGTCCATTTTACATTTTTTTATACTACGATACTTGGGGTAGAGGAGCATTTTCGGATATTAGTTCCTGCTTTAGGTGCACTTGCACTTTATTTGCCAAAATGACATTTTGCACAGTGTAAATAATTGACATTTGTGTTACAAGGGTATTTTATCTTGTATTTGCAGTTTTTACACATCTCCTCTATATTTTATACTATTTCAGTATTCGTGTTTTAGAGAGTTTTATGGACGTAATTTTACAACAAAATATATTTCTGTGTTTTATAGCACATGTATTGAATTTATGAATTACTATTTAATGTGCACTCTATTCTAACATATATGTTTGAACTTGGGGCCATTTATGGTGAAATTGTGTTTTCCACATTGTAGTCTTTTTTTTACGTCCCCACACTATCACCTGACCAATCGTATGTTTTTTTTTTTATTGATTACACTCTGGATATCTAATGTGATTCATCATCGGAGCAAGACCGCAGTCGGCGATCAAAACGCGTCTGGGCGGACACTGGTCCGATACACTTTGTGGTGTTATGCAAGAATGAAAAAATAAATTACTGAGAATAAACTTTGGAGTGCCGTTGTGGTCCGTACCTGTGCTATGTAAGCCCCTCTTGGTAGTAGGGGTAGTGGGACTGTTTCTTCGGAGATGTATGTGTGTGTGTGTGTATATATATATATATATATGTGTGTGTGAGTGAGATATATATGTGTAATATAACGCCGTGCCCATCACATCAGGCTAATAACACCACCCAATCAGAGATGCTGGATAGCAAAAGGTTCTTGGTGAGAGGAGAGTGGAAGATCTGGGCGAGGGGGTTTTAAGTAAGGTGATCAATTCTGATATTCACAGGACACTAATGCTGTATTATTTGTTGGTGTGGATTCCAAGGTGCTTGTGTTGAACGTCCTCCTGTTCAGCCCATTTTATCACTGGCGGAGCTTTAGCTGATTGATCATGTGCGTATCAAAGCTGCCTATTCCCAATGACTACCATCACATACTGCTTCCAAGTTAAGCAATTCGTGATGCATCTTTACATTTTTTGTGTGCCTGGCAATTTGTCTCAGGGCTGTTGCACGGGGGCAATACGTTTTATGTAAAGGGGCGTGGCCTGTGAATCAACTTTCATTTCATAATGTCCTCATCAGAGACAAAATAGTAATTGTTTCATACTGTTTTTTGAGCACGCCATCTTCCCAGGGCGGCAGTTTTAAACAGAGCAGGGCAGAGGGTTAGTGAACTGATGAGCACTGCAGTCAGTTTCCTTTGGATCCATAGAGATGCTTCTGACCCAGATCACCAAATCCATTACCCAACTTCGCTGTGGAGCCATACAGGTCTGCAGAAGCACCTTGTTCTTCTAAGCAAACTTTCATCCTTCTCTCCAGGTGCCACGCCTCCGTGGTTGATGCAGGATGAGGAGCCTGAAGACCAAGCACAAGAGATCGGGCCTTCTCACGAGGAATTCCTCAAGCAACGTAAGAAACCTTATTCTTTATTTTGACATTTTTATTTGGAGGCGATTTAGTCTTTGTTTTATTGCTATTTTTTTTAGGAAATGAAGAAGTCCGTTTCCAGTGTTTTAAAAAAAAAAATACATTTTTGGATAAATTTTAGGATACATTTGGGACAAAAGAATTCTTGTAACCACATGGGCCATTAAGCTCATGGCACATATGATAACAAGGGTTACATTGATGTCGTAAATATTAATATCTAACTTCAACAAAAACTGTTGCATTCCAGCACCACTGCATATGAGGTAGGGTGAGCAGCTTTGGGTAATATATACCCTTGTACATGGGTGGTGTGCGTAAATGCACCCTTGAAACAGGTATGCCTTATAAACAGGCAAGCATGGGCATTCCACTGGACTTCAAACTTGGTATGCCAGGCCTCAGAGAATCCTGCACATGGAAAGCATGGCATGTCAATATGAGGTTTTGTGTAGTGAGTGCTGATGAAAGAATGGTGCCAATGAAAGCACACATTTAGGGATTTATGATTTGTGCTGTAAAGACTGCACTACTTAGTAATTTTCTTGTATTTTCAGAGGAGAAGGAGAAGCTGAAGAAATTGCCGCCAAACCGTGTGGGGGCTAATTTCGACCACACATCCCAGACAGGAGACGGATGGCTTCCATCTTTTGGGCGGGTCTGGAATGATGGTCGGCGCTGGCAATCCAGGTAAGTGCAGAAGTTGCCACAGTGTGGGACGAGTACTAGTTGCTTTTCAGGGCTTAATTTAGCTTGTCCACTAGAAACCTAATAGAACACAAGCATTGGCATAGCCAATAGGTCTTGCCTTTGGAAGCTTATAAGTATTTAGTTATGCAGTACAATATCCTTGGTGCAGCAACATTGCATTGCATGGCTAAACACTTATAAGGTCCCAAAGGCGAGACCTATTGGCTATGCCAATGCTTGTTTTGTGCAAGTTTCGGGCGTACCCAAGCACTGATTACACGGGCTGGGGAAAGAACAGGCAAACGTGTGGCAATAAACTGGTCACTCACAGCCTTATCACAGCTCAAAAGACTGTAGATCACCAGGAGGAGATGAAAGAAACCAGGTGCCTCTCAAAGCTGCCATCGCTGGCTGCAACCGGGCTTTCTCCTCTTTTTAGCCAACAGTGTGAACATCTGGAGAGATGTTGGCAAAAAAAAAAGAAAACAAAAACAACTAGGGAGGCCAGGAAACAGAGCGCCGAACTCCAATGGAACAGGGTAAACATGGGAATTGGGAACTACCGGTATGTGGGTCTCGGAGATCTCTCTATTGAACATAGGGCGGGGAAACATCAGCCATAACCTCACAGGGAGGTTGCACCCATGAGCAGCGGAAGCAGTGTAAGAAAGGGACAGGCTTTCTCCAAGTGACTGGGAAACGAGTACTATAGATGGGATATTTCCGTTGGTACCTTGATCAGACATATTACTCCCCAAAAGACCCACACACATTGAACTAGGAAGGTTGACATATAGTCACAGGTTGTTTGTAAGGGCACAGGATGTTCGAGGCATGTGGGCTGCTGAATTCATATCTGTGCATAGATCGCCGCCTAGTGTTGGATGCGGATGTTTGCACGTTGTTGTCCTGGAAGAGTCTTTGAAGTATCCTGAGATAGGTGACTCCTCCCCTGGACCACAGTGCGCATGGGCATCCTCTCCATCCTCAGATTGTTTTTTTCCGCCATTGGGTTCGAATGTGCTTATCTTGACTCAAGTTAGGAAAATTTAGTTTTCAGGCCAAAAGGCCTTTAGTTTTCGTCGGTACTGTTCCCGATCGGTATCGACAATTTACTTGCTAGTTTAGCGACCTTAACAACTTTTTCGGATCCGTTTCATCCGACCATCGACCTTACATCGACGATGGAATCGAGGACCCCATTCAAACGGTGTCCTGTTTGCCACGCGAAATATCCACATATCGACGTCCACCCGGTGTGCAACAAATGCCTCTCTCCGGATCACGACGAATCGAAATGTATGGCCTGTGCCCGATTCAGATCCAAGAAGACTCTCCGGAATCGACGAGCCGCGAGACTAGAAGCGCAGCAAGCGGCACCGGCCCCGACCAACATCTTCAGCACCGAGGACGAATATGTTGAAAGCGTGGGAAACATACACTCCAGCCCCGCTTCCGAACACTATTCCAGATCGGAAGACGCAGATGAAGAGCTTTTTCACAGGGAAGAAGCCGACGATGAGGTAGGGGACTACGATGAGGCCTTCGGGGCCGAAGAAGATCGCTCTGGTGACGAGCAGGGCCTACCCGTCCAAACGGAGGCTATCAAAGTGCGTCAGTCTACGGCTCCGGTCGAGGGATCACCTTCAGGCCTTACCCGAGATCAATCCCGCAGTTCTTCGGCCCCGCCCTCTGGCCCGGCCTCGAACATCCAGCGAGAGACATTATTACCCAAAAAGACTGGTTTCCCTTCAACGAAACCGAAACCAATCGTCGCGCCGGTTCAACAGAAACCGAAAGCGAAACTGACACTGGTCGGCTCGAAGACCTCCACTCCTTCGACGCCAGCCAAAACCGTCGGCTCCGACCGCACCAAAAGGGACTTCGGCGCCGAACTCGCTGCAGCGGATGTCGGCACCGATCCAAAGAGAAAGGCCATCGGTACCACCAAAGCGCCTCGGCCCCCGGCACCGAAGCAATCGGCACCGACCACCAAGGTTAAAATGGCCGCTCCATCGGAATCCACCTCAAAAGCAGCAGCTACGGTCCAATCATCGACGCCGTCGACAGCTACTACCTCTCCTCGACTCGATGACCCTGTGGCTCCGAAGAAGTCCACACCTACCTCTACGGAACCACTCGGTGCCAAAGAACCTTCGGCGTTCTCGGTGCGACAAGTTGCAGCGTCCTTGCAACGTATCAGAGAAAAGGCAGCCCTCCAGCCCACGTCGGGCTCCGAGCCGAACAAGGCTCCAAAGGCCCCTTCGGCACCAACCAACATCACCTTTGGTTTGCCGCCGTCCACGGCGCCAAAACTATTCGAGATCAGAACACGTGTCACCCAGACAAGGTCCCCATCTACTGGACACTCTCCTACTGGGACATCACCTTCCCACTTCATCGACGCCGACACCGGCAGGCTCCTGCTCCGAAAGCGGAAGATCACTTCCGAGCAGGCTTTGGACTCTTACAGAATCCCTCTAAAGCAAAAACTACCGGCGGAATCGGAACCAGTCCTTTATGAACGCCTCCACACCCCCTATCCAGATCCACTGTCCTTCTCTCCGACGCACTCCGACACGGACGCAATGGAGGACTACATGGGTGACGACACCACCTACCCCAGGGATATGGATCCTGAGGACCAGCAGGACCCAGATCAAGCTTGGGATGACCCTGTAGACCCGGGTGCCGCTACAGATACCCAGGACACGCAGCTTTATGGCGCAAAAACATCTCCCACAGAGGACACTGCTGCATTCAACGCCCTCATTGAACGTGCCGCAGCCAATCATGGAGTGCAACTCCACTCGGACACAATCGAGGACGATTTCTTGGTGGACACTTTCGCATCCTCAGAGAGGACTGTAAAGACTCTGCCCATGTTAAAAGGTGTCCTTAAGCCAGCAAAGGACATTTTCAAGGAAACAACCAGGGCACGGGTAATAAACCCCAAGATCGAGAAAAAATACAAGCCTGCACCTGGGGACCCTACGTACATTAGAGGCCAGTTACCTCTGGACTCCATCGTAGTTGCTAACGCTCGCAAACGGGCACACTCGCAGACAACTGGTGATGCTCCTCCCCCGGACAAGGAGTCCAAGGTGCTAGAGACCTCCGGCAAAAGGATTGCAGCCCAGGCGGCAAACATATGGCGCATTGCCAATACACAGGCGCTCCTAGCTCGCTACGATCGCTCACACTATGACACGTTAGAGTCCCTACTCCAACATCTACCAGACGAGTACAAAAAGGCAGCGGAGCTCCTCATCAGGGAGGGACAACTTCTCACGAACGCATCCATTAAGTGTGCACTGGATGCCGCCGACACAGCTGCGAGAGCAATAAACACCAGCGTCATGCTACGACGACACGCCTGGTTACGAATCTCCGGATTCAAACCTGAGGTTCAAAATGACATCCTCAATCAGCCTGTCAACCCCGACTACTTATTCGGACCAGAGGTTGACACCACCCTAGAAAAGATCAAAAAAGACACAGACACTGCAAAGTCAATGGGGGCTCTGCAAACGCAGACATTTCGTAGTGGCTCCTTTCGTCGCCCCGGAAATAGAGGAGCGGGTAGAGGACAGGGGTCACAGCAAACCTACAATAAAGGGGGCACACAGAGTACATACGATAAAACCCGAGGTGGATATCGTGGCTCCAGCACAAAGGGCAGAGGACGCGGTTACGGCAACACCAGGTCCTCCCCCAAAAACAAACAGTGACGCCCTCTCCCTTCCCCCCGACCACATAACACCTGTCGGGGGAAGACTCCAGCGGTTCCTGTCCACGTGGAATACCATCACCACGGTCAGGTGGGTCAAAGATGTTATTCAACACGGTTACTGCCTCGAATTAACCTCCACTCCACCCACAATACCGCCCAAGCACCGTCCTATGTCCTCAGAGCACTTAGCATTATTACAGCAGGAAGTGCTAAGTATGCTGCACAAAGGCGCAATAGAGGTCGTGCCCGTCCACCAGCAAGGGACAGGGGTGTACTCTCTGTACTTCTTAATACCAAAAAAGGACGGGTCACTCAGACCTATACTAGACCTGAGACCCCTCAACCACTACATTCTCTCAGAGCATTTCCACATGCTCACCCTACAGCAGGTTCTCCCGCTGCTCAGACAGGGAGACTTCCTAGCCACGCTAGACCTCAAAGATGCGTATTTCCACATACCCATACACCCGTCACACCGAAAATATCTCAGGTTCACTATTCAGGGGCAGCTACCAATTCAAAGTCCTCCCCTTCGGCATGACAACAGCACCCAGAGTTTTCACAAAGTGCCTAGCTACAGTGGCTGCACATCTACGGAGACAACACGTTCACGTCTACCCTTACCTGGACGACTGGCTTGTTCAGGCAAAGTCAGCCCAGCAATGTGCCAGCCACATGTCCCTCACCATTCACCTTCTTCACAGTCTGGGATTCTCACTAAATTACCCAAAATCACATCTCCAACCCGCACACGTACAACAGTACCTAGGTGCGACCATAGACACTCTGGCAGCCACAGCTCAGCCAAATTTAGTGAGGATCAACAGCATGCAAATGCTGATCTCAAAGTTCAAACCCCAACACTCCCTTCCTGCGCGAGTGTTCATGCAGTTGATAGGCATGATGGCCTCCTGCATTTTCATAGTCCCGCACGCGAGGCTACATATGCGCCCGCTTCAGGAGTGCTTGGCACGTCAATGGAATCAGGCTCACGGGCAATTAAAAGACCTAGTGTTTGTGAGTGGTCGGGCATACAACTCTCTGCATTGGTGGACTCCACAAAACCTTTGCAAGGGCCGACCGTTCCAAGAGCCTGTTCCACAAATAACACTGACAGCGGACGCGTCTCTCCAGGGATGGGGAGCTCATGTACTCAATTACACAGTGCAGGGACTATGGACAATACAACAAAAGAAGATGCACATCAACCTTCTCGAACTGATGGCAATCTTCCTGGCAATGAAAGCATTCAAGGTACACCTGTGCAACAAGGTCGTGTTGATCCGGACGGACAACATGACTGCCATGTACTACATACAGAAGCAGGGAGGAACGCACTCTCCACAGTTGTCTCATCTGGCTCAGAGCATGTGGAAGTGGGCCATTCAGAGGAACATATTCCTCATGGCGGAACACCTCCCCGGCAAGGACAACCAGATGGCAGATCTGCTCAGCAGACACAGCCACCAAATGCACGAGTGGGAGCTACACCCGTCAGTACTCCAACCGTACTTCCAACAGTGGGGTCATCCAGAGATAGACCTATTCGCCACAAGCGAAAACGCAAAATGCCACAGCTTTGCCGCCAGGTTCCCACATCCACAGTCGCAGGGCAATGCGATATGGATGAACTGGTCCGGCAGATTTGCGTACGCTTTTCCCCCAGCGCCGTTAATACCGCTGGTGGCACGCAAACTGCGACAGCACTCGCTGACACTCATCCTGGTTGCTCCAACATGGGCACGCCAGCCATGGTACACCACCTTTCTGGAACTTTCCGTGGTGCCGCATCAAAGGCTGCGGATCAAACCCGCGCTTTTGACGCAGAACCATGGAGAAATTCAGCACCCAGATCCGCAACAGCTGAACCTGGCAATCTGGCTCCTGAAGTCCTAGAGTTTGGCTACCTAAACCTGCCACCTGACTGTATGGAGATCATTAAGGAAGCTAGGAGACCCACTACCAGAGCTTGCTATGCAGCCAAATGGAAGAGGTTTGTCATTTATTGCAACAACAATGACATTAACCCGCTAGACGCATCCATTCAAAACATAATCTGTTACCTCTTACACCTATACCGATGCAATCTGGCATATACCTCAATACATATCCATTTGACCGCAATAGCAGCCTATCTCCAAAACAGGCAGCACCTCTCTTTATTCCGGGTGCCTGCCATCAAAGCTTTCTTGGAGGGACTTAAGAGTGATTCCCCCAAGACACCCACCAGCACCGGTGTGGAACCTCAACTTGGTCCTCACCCGACTGATGGGTCCACCCTTCGAACCTCTCCACTCATGTGAGATTCAATTCCTCACCTGGAAAGTAGCTTTCCTAGTGGCAATCACTTTGTTAAGAAGAGTTAGTGAACTCCAGGCACTGACCATTCAAGAGCCATTCATACAGGTTCACGCAAACAGGGTTGTTCTACGCACCAACCCCAAATTCATGCCTAAAGTAATATCGCAGTTCCACATGAATCAAACTATTGAACTGCCTATTTTCTTTCAGAATCCAACAAATGTCGCTGAAAGAATGCTCCATACACTAGATGTCAAAAGAGCCCTCATGTACTATATAGACAGAACTAAACACTTTAGGAAGACAAAACAACTTTTCGTTGCCTTTTCTCCACAACACAAAGGCAACGCCATCTCCAAAGCAGGTATAGCCAGATGGATCGTTAAATGTATTCAAATTTGCTATCAAAAGGCTAAACGCACATTAACGATCCCCCCCACGAGCCCACTCAACACGTAAGTTAGGGGCCTCCATGGCTTTCCTGGGAAACATTCCTTTACAGGATATATGTAGAGCAGCCACATGGTCCACTATACATACATTTGCCAAACACTATTGTGTAGATGTACACTCGAAACAGCAGGCAGCTGTAGGACAGGCTGTTCTCAAAACTCTTTTTCAGACTGCTGCAGCTGGCACTGGTAGCCGCCGCTAATAGGAGGTACTGCTATATATTCTATGCACAGATATGAATTCAGCAGCCCACATGCCTCGAACTGAATATGCTACTTACCAGTATGCATCTGTTCTTGGCATGTAGGGCTGCTGACATTCATATCGCCCACCCTCCTCCCCGGCGCCTGTAGCAGCTGCAGCTCTCAGAATTACTTTATAGCATGGCCATCACTTTCTGTATCTACTCCATCACTGCCACAATGGCGAAAAACAATCTGAGGATGGAGAGGATGCCCATGCGCACTGTGGTCCAGGGGAGGAGTCACCTATCTCAGGATACTTCGAAGACTCTTCCAGGACAACAACGTGCAAACATCCGGACCCAACACTAGGCGGCGATCTATGCACAGATATGAATGTCAGCAGCCCTACATGCCAAGAACAGATGCATACTGGTAAGTAGCATATTCAATTTTACTCCTAAGCGGTAACACTACCAAACCTGACACAGGTTAGGCGGTGTGGCTCAAGACCCAAAGCGTTACGGCAAACTACCATGAAGAGACGATAAACTGTACACTTATCAGACGACTAGAATGGATGGTCTAATTAAGTCTGCTGGCTTGCTCAACTGTTCATGATCACAGATTTTAATCTCGATGGGTCCACTTAGCCTTTCATCCTTCAGAGGTCGATAAAATTAGTTCCACTGAGATGGATAACAATACATGTGTAGCCTGCGCCAAAAAGCCCCAAGGGTTGATTTATGCTCTTTACAAATACATGTTTTGTAAGACCCACTCGTCTCTCGACCCTTCAGGAGATACCTCTTTAAAAATAACACACGCCTTTCAAAACACACACACACTACAAACCACAGACCCACACCAGTGTGGTTCAGGAACAAATGCCTAACGGAGGACCTGCTTTAGAGGATCGCAAGCAGTCAAATGTTTTCAGAAAACGCACGGAGGCAAAGTAATAGCCAGCTGCTGTGTTATACAGCTACCCAGTAGAGTAACATAGCATATGGTTTACAGAGTTAAATGTGAATAGTAGGCTAGTACGCTAGCTAAAGTTTTACACAAATATTATGCGGCAGCAATGAATCATTTTCCTTCAGATGCTGCAAGTCCGTGTGTGCCAAAATTTGTCGAGGTTATAAACATGCAGTTATACACAGGGGTTAAAACAATTTAAAACTGTGAAGTGTTGTGTTCAGTGGTGTAATCATTACGTCATCAATGATGCTGAGAGTACAGCAGTGTGATCGAACCGCATAAAAACTACTAGTTACCGGTTTAATTGCTGCTGCTAAGACAATCGGAGACTGGCATGGCGAGAGGCAGGGACAGACAGTAAAAGCAAAAGAGAGTGGGCGAGCGACAAAGAGCGGAGGGAGGGAGGGAGAGATAGAGATAGATAGATAGAGAGAGAGAGAGATATCGAGAGAGGGAGGGATTCGAGAGGGGGAGAGATCGAGAGAGGGAGAGATCGAGAGAGGGAAAGATCGAGAGAGGGAGAGATCGAGAGAGGGAGAGATCGAGAGAGGGAGAGATTGCGAGAGGGAGAGATCGCGCAGGCTTGAGGCCAGCAGCTGGCAGCACTTTGAAAATCCCCTTACTAAAAGTCGCGCAACAGCGCATGCGCTGTTCTAGGCTCGACCTAAAAAACTACAAATGATCTTGACTCGAGTCAGCCTTGCTCCAGAAAACAGGAGTCTCGTGGCACAAGAAGTCATGGCAGGAAGAACTTCTTTGTCTTCGCCTTGACCTCTTCTCTAAATGTGATGGCCAAGTTCTTTGTGCAAGTTTCATTCAGCACAAGCTGGCTGTTACAAATTCCTTGTTGGAGGTTTTTACTTTTTTGACGGTTCAAAATCTGATTGGCGTCAGGCAAATTCACTATAAACAGCTAGGAGGAAACTGTGACGCTCTGGACCGGGAAATAATTCAATTGTTTGGCGGCTAGTGGTTTGTGGAGGTGCACTTGTTCAGTCTGCAATCCAAGCTCCTTGCAACAGACATGGCACACGTTGAACTGCTCTCAAAAATCTGTTGCCGCTAGTAGAATTGAGTGTAAGGCCATACCTTTGGCAAACGTGCAATATATAATTGTGTATAACCTGATATTTTTAACTATTTAATACAGTGAGAAGTTTGTGCCATAGCATGGTTCAGCGAGACCAAAAGTTCTCAACAATGCGGTGACACAGTTGGGATTCGGGGCCCTCCCATATCTAGTGCGTCTCTCAGTGGATTGATCAACACATGACCACATATCGATAAATCTCCTTTTGTTTCAGGCATCAGTATCGGGCAGAAGGAGAGGATGCTAGAGCTGGGAAGAGAAAAGCTGGCAAACCCTGGCAGTCCAAGAAGAAGAGGAAGAGAGGGGACACTTGATGATCATTCATGGACACACACCCCCATCCCAAGTGTTCAGAGAAATATTGGACAAGACTGGCTTCTCTCTCTGTACAGATCTCCACTCCGCAACATTCCACCTTTGTAAGAAATGTATCAAGGACTAGTCACCGTGCATAGATGGTTCTGTCTGAAGTAGCCCGAGATGCAATATTAATTCAGAATCAATTCGTGACTTTTCTGAAAACTACATTATCTCTGAAACTTAACAGAAGGGTGATTTAATAATCGCTTCCAAAGATTGTATTTGAAAGCGTCATTGGTGAGTCTGGTGGCTGGCTTCTTCTTACCTGAATCAACCTCATTTAACAATTTGTGGACTGGGAACATCCAGCAATCCCCGACCTTCCTTAGAGGTTTTGCTAAAACGGTTTAAGTCCCAATGAGAGAGAAAAACAGTCCTCAGTAAAGATAGCCATATTTGCAGAGATGTTGGAGGCTACTCTCAGCCTGCCCAGAAGCCACAACACGAGTGCACGTTCCTTGATGACATCAAAAGCAGGAAGGTATTCAGACTTTTAGCAAGGGACTCCAAGGTGGTTAGTTGGGTGTGGTGGACCTGTTAATGCATCGGTGCTCCCAATCGATAGCAGGTAAAGATGTGATGGGTAGCTTTCAGCTCCTCAGTATTGCAAGGTTTGCCAACGTTGTCTGGTTTCTTGCTCTGGCATTTACCTTTGGAAGTGTTGAAAAGTAGGACTGACCTTGTTATAATTTTGCCTCTCCCTGACCAGTTTGAGCTGTGCAAAGTTCAGTTTCTAAGCAATGAAGAATCCGAAAAAAAAAAATGTTCTCATGGAAAACAATAGCACTCATGCATAGTTCTGGCAGGGAAAAGGCATATCCAGGTTTAATTGATTTTCTCATCGGATTGCCTGGCTTGAATGGTTGGGAATAGCGAGAACTTTAGCAGTATTGTTATTTTATAAAAGTTTTTACTGGGCTTGTTAAGATATGTAACTACAAAGCAGAGTAGATAATGATGTTTAATTCTACTTTGCAGAGTTGTATGTGTTTTCTTCTTGGTTTAATAAATCCATATTTGATTCCATTTTTGCTTTCTTTGGCCTTTAAATGCTCTGCCAGTCATGTGATAGGGACCAAATATCATAGTCATGAGTAGAACTTGAAAAGGCCAGGTTGCTTTGAACTTAACACCAGCCTTTGGAGACATGAAAGACCTACAGCATATATTTTCCAATGGAAACGTCGGTGAGGTTAAGCTTCACCCCGCTCTATTCTCCACCATCCTTACAAGCTCATGCAATAACTGAAAAGCAAGGACCAAACTGCTGTTAGAAAGGTCAGAGATAACTTGGGGCCACTGTATTTTGACCACATATTTAAGGAGACTCTTAGTCTCGATATTAAATTTCAACTAAACGCCAACGCATTTTTCTTTTTTTTTAAAGTAATTTATTAATGGCGTTTTTGAATGCGGACAAGACCACTCCAAGAACCCGAGCTCTATTTGTTTGTCTTTGCCAGTGTGATCCTAACTCTTTGTTTTCTGAACCCAACCGGTAGTTGGCCGGATAACACAAAGTATGTTAAATTGTAAGTAATCTTTTCCATATTCAAGATAGCTGACACTCCAAATGGCGTCCCTCAAAATAGTTTTGGTGCTTTGAAGTAACTGTTAAACAGAATAACTCATTCATTAATGTTTGGGAATGGGGCAGCTGAAGATTATTTTTCAGTGCAACCGCAGCAATCAATTGTAAATTTTTGCCACCTTGCAATACAGATGAAATCATTTCAGGGTATCAAATGGTTCCTTCTTTGTAGCACAGACCTAAACACGAGCTAGAGACTGAAAACACAAATAAGACATTAGAAATCTGGACACTAACTCTCTTGTTGCAAAAGCAGTTTTTAACAGATAACAATTCATGAAATCTAGATCTATGAAGGGGTACGAATTCCACCACTATGTGGAGGAATTCAGGTACAAAAATAGAATAATGCCTTGTTAGTTCAATTGCTATGCTATCCTTCGAATTGCTATGATTTGCGCCTGGATACCCCCACAGTTTTATAAATGTATTTGATTTGACTAGATATATTTACATCTTGCCATTCACCTTCAAAACCACTCTTTCCACACATATTTTCAGGCTTGCTATTCTTTTTGTTGCTTACTCATGATATGAATATGCAGTTCAGACTATTTCTAGTTTATTTCATGGAAGCATGTCACTCGCGTGTATTTTTAAGCATAATGGCAGCAAGTTGTTAACATTGACTGTGGCAACTTACAAAATGTAAAAGACTTCGATAAAAACGTCATGAAAGAGATAATAAGCCAAAATGGAAAGTTACATTTGTGAGAGTTCCCCTCCTCCTTTCCTCTACTTTAACACCCATTAGATTAATGGATAATTCAGTTTCGGAATATATTACAAATGTTTGTTATGGGACAGAGGAGCCCCACTATTTTATCTCAGAAATTAATCGGTCTGTAGTTTTGAGGGGAATTAACTTCACACAAGTTATTTTGAAGCATTATAGTTCCAATACAGCAAGCATTAAACCAAGTGCCTTTAAATACATGATCTGGCAATGTCATTGAAATATTAGCAAGGTCGGGTATCTTTGGATCATAGAGGCCACCCTGTACATAGTGGCATTTAAAGCCTTGCAACTCGCCACAAGGAGTCAGGACAACCAGAATATGGTCCAGATGAAGAAGCAACCCCCTTCAGGTTCAGTCCATCTTGACGGCATTTGGCAAGGGTGCTACATTCAAGACCTCTGCCAGACTGCAACATGGACGTCAGTGCATACATTCACCAAGCACTACTGCCTCAACACACACATCTACAGAGAGGGACATTTTGCACACTGTGTTCTACAAGACGTTTTGGTTAGTCCACCTTTTTGGGAAGTACTGCTTTAGAATAATTTCTAAAGATCGGAATCTATTAGAAGTATTAGAAAAACAGCTCCACCATGTGGCAGGCTGTCATCAATGCCAGTGTTGACAAAGTGCAGGTGCCGAGCACCGGAAGCCACTGGCTCAAATTAAGCACTGTCAACATCTAAATGATCCTTTTTCAATCATCAATTACTTCATTATGTTTCAACTGGTCATCTACAGTATTGATGTAAATTCTGTTACAAATACAAAGTTTATTAAGTCACATCTTTTGAGTCTCAAATGGACTCCAATAATTTCAGATGTTTCATACACTACGGGTTTATTGATTGTTTTTTAAATAAAAATATGCTACACGTCCTAATTTAATGTTTTCATTTGTATGAAATGCTTATCCTAAGTGTTACACTGCATATGGTTAACCTGAAGCCATGTTTTACAGGCCAACCCTCTGGATGGTACCATAAGTGGTGCCGTCCACACAAGGTGCACGGAGTTTGAAAACTAGCAAAAATAGAGTCCAGAAAAAAGCCAAAAATCTCAGGTGACAATGCAGAATGGATAGATTTGCTATAGTCTCCCAAACCTGTTACGTTGAATGTCAGTTTGAGCATGTCCTTGCATTATGAGGCAATTTATTTCCAGACGGGTTGTAAAGGACTGGACACAAAGTAGCTCTGAGTGCTTTTGAGATTGCAAGAGGAAAGCGCGACGTCACCCCATAGCCATGGTGGCACTTTGCACAAAATATTATATTTTTTCCTCCTTTAATGGATCACAGCTAAGAGGAAAACAAAAACGGCAACAAACTCCGCTAGCAAACTATGTTGTTTTTTGTTCGATTGAATATGAAGACTGTATTGGTGAAATCAGTAAGGCACTAAACTACCCCTGCCTTTGGGAAGGAGAAAACAATTGGAGCAAAATACTGATCCAGAGTCTGGAAATGCCCAAAGAACTTCATCCAAACTTTTTGAGAAATGATGGCAACAATAGCAAATGATGCTAAGCACATCAACAGATGAAAGAGTATAATGCCAAAGGAAGAATGAAATCTGCTGAGAAACATCAGGGGCAAAGATTTAAAGCAAGGGGTCAAAGAGTGCAACAGAAATCGGGGAATGGATGGGTTGCGAGACACATGCCTGTTCAAATTCCATCTTTCACGTGCCTACACCGGACCTCACCTCATAAAGGAAGAAGCCATGCCACATGTTTTAGAAGTTTAAGTAACTTCCAATGGAGAAACCAACGTCTTATATCTGGTCCTTTATGTAGTCAAAATAACAAATGGCATCTGCTACTCTACAAAGGATTCTAAGTTTGACATTCCGTTTGCCTTTGAATTTCTGCAGGCTGGCTGCAACGTAAACTGCGCACCATCTGCAACAAGTATGAAACCCTTCATTCTCTAGAATTCTGAAGGTACTGGAGCAAATTCGATGATCAGAAGACCCTGCCTTTTACATGGATCAGCAACTCATTGAACCTTATCACCTGGAAGAAGTATCCTCCTTCCAAAGCTACATGAACCTGGGTAATTTCTGATCTTTCATTTAGCTTTGTAACCAAATGTGAAATGGATATAATCGGCTTGCAATTAAACCATGTGTGATAAGTCACCTGTACTCTGGCTATAATTCCAGCAAATGTCTGTGTAGATTATGTACCTTGAGAGTCTCCAAAATAATTTATGCAATGAAAGGAATCTTGCTTATGCAAGATCTGGTGTGATCTCGGCCACTATAGGTTAGGTACACATACAGGGCAGGGCCACTGTTTTATGGTGATCTGCTTTTTGGGAGTATACAAACCATTCTTCGCATTTCCTTTGTAGATTGAGATCAGTGTGTCTGTAGCCCCGGGTCGGTAATCTCTAAACCTTGGAGATTAAATGGTCTTGTTTTGTCAATTTGTGTAAGAAGAAGGCAAGATCTGAGTCTGTTATGAAATGTAGTGAGGTGACTGACACCTTGAGTCTTAAAAAGTTATAAGACACCATGGGCCAGATGTATCAAAGGGTTTTGCCCATGCTGTGTCTATGGGGAAATGTGTTGATACATATGGCTCTATATTATCAAAATGGATTTTACTTTGTATATTCATATATGACAGTTGAGAGTCACAGGTTCCTTGGTCCTGCATTAGGTTGATGCAGTCTGTAATCCATTACTTTCAATCACATTGAGAGAACAAGAGAAAATATTCCTAGTTGCGTTCTCCCAACTGTAATCACAAACACAAATGGGCATATCAGATCGAGTTGCCAGAAGGGACGGTTATGGGGGAAAATCCAAAGATTTTTGGAGTAGTCACCTCACCCACTTAATAGTGGCATGCTTCATCATCGGCTCCTATCCACACCCTGGTATGATATTACAAGCTTTTACAGCCTATGGGTGCTGAATAAAGAATCTTTGACTTCTAGTACAACCAGGACAGACTCGACCAAAAAAAAGGATGGGAGTTCTATAAATCTTAGCTGGACATGTGGCAGGGATCCAGAAGATAAGAGGTAAAAATGTCTTGGGGTAAACCCAGGGAAATTTACTTTAATAAGTAGGTACCTTAGACATAACTAAATACCGAGTTTGGGTGTTTTAGTTGAGTTTTAATGTCTCCGAAAGACCCAAGTGAAGCCAACATGTTTCAGTCTGCATTTAAAGCCCTAATGGGTCTAGGGCCTTCATCAGGGCTAGGGGTTTCCCTGCCTATCTAAGCAGTCATGCCATGCAGAAATGAGGCCTAAGGCTCTCACCTTAACTCAAGGATGCTTTCCTTCAGAAACCTCAAAACATAACGAATGCACCATAGGGTTAAAATGTGCTGGACAGTATCTGGCATAATAATATTGTACAAATAGTAGTGACTTCAAGAAGCCATTTAGTAAGTGGGAGGAGTCGGCGTGAACCTCCGACAGGTAAAACAGACCCTTTACATTAGACTTATGGTTTTTTTTAAATGGGGAATATATTGCATATATAATCCTGCTACTTTGTGAGGCTATAAAGTGAAGCGCATCAAACCACTGCAAAATATCACACGTGTCTATGCACATAAAGCAGTAGAGAGAAAAACATGCAAATAAACCTAAAAATAGAGCACAACACACTTTCGTACTTCTTACCCTATATTCAGGTGGTTCAGA
This sequence comes from Triturus cristatus, assembly GCF_964204655.1. Taxonomy (NCBI): domain Eukaryota; kingdom Metazoa; phylum Chordata; class Amphibia; order Caudata; family Salamandridae; genus Triturus; species Triturus cristatus. The sequence continues at coordinate 1,063,138,925 of NC_140583.1, forward strand.
TATCATGCACATCTGGTGGGAGGTCCCATCATGTCGTCACGCACTTAATTTGGTAGAGGTATAGCATTATTTAGACATCTTGTGCTAAATTGACATAAAACATCTGGCGCTGGGATAGTCCCCAGCTTATGTGAAACATGGGACTAGTATGGGTTGGATATAGTATCCACTGGTATCCAGGTGGCATGAGTACTTTTGTCTTTTTATTCAAAAAAGCATAAGTATTTCACACAGGTATCTGATGGGATTATTTTGTGTGTGGTGGGACCAAAGATGTGTCACGATAATGGCCAGCTGAGTGTCTACTATAAACCTCGGATGCCTTAGCCAGCTGAATTCCAGAGGACCCACTCTGGAAAGAAAACGATGTGCGCAAAACTTTGCAGTAAGTTTACCCATGCGGTAGTAATTGGTGCGGGGAGCCAGACACCCTGATACAGTGCTCATGAATATGAGGGCTAGTCAGAGTAGGTGTCTCAATATTATTGCCAGAAAAGTGAAGAAATTGTGCAGGGAGCCGGGGCGCTGTGAAATGTATTTGGTAGCTGTAAGAAACTGGCTCTATATATACTGCACCAAAGTGAGGTACAGTGTGTATAGAGTCCAAGTGTCCCCAGAGACAGGCAGAGGTTAAAGTTAGATAGAACCTTACTCTCTAATAGTGGTAGCTTGGTCGAGCAGTTAGGCAGTATCAGAGGACAGTGTTAAGCATTTGATGTACCCACTCAGTCAACAAATGAATTCACACACTCAAGAACTGAACTCTAGGCCAATTGTGTTTGTATAAAAATATACTGTTTATTTTTAGAACCAAGCAAGCCTGGTACAGGTAAGCATTAAATACTTTTCAGTAATAAGTTACTGGATATAGAACAGTTTGAAAATGCAATAGAAATTGTACTTTGTTTGATTTACAGGGGAGCAGTAGTATGCAACACTTAGCAAATATATAGTACATTGAAATGAATAGGGCTTTTCAGTAAATTGCAGGTAAGTTACTTTTCTAACTCAGTGCTGGATACCTAGATTCAGCACTGGGACATTTCCTAGAAACAGGTAAGTAATTACATTTTGGTTATTCACATGATTTTTAAAGAATATTTTCAGTTTTCAAAACTCCACACTTAAAAACTTTTTGGAGCAGTACATTCAAATGAATAGGTTTTGACAGTAAATTGCGGGTAAGTTACTTTTCAGATTACTTTTTCTAACACTGTGCTGGATTCTAGATTCAGCACTGGGACATTTCCTGAAAACAGTTGAGAAAATGTGTTTTTGTTAGATGTACGATTTTTAAAGAATATTCTTGTATTTCAAAAGTTGACAAACATTTTCACAGAGAATCACCAATGTTATCCTATGGAAGGAAATTCAATTCACAGGTAAGTTACTTTTACGTTACTTTTCCTACTCCGTGCTGGATACCTAGATTCAGCACTGGGACATTTCCTCAAAACAGTTGAGAAAATGCGTTTTGGTTATTTTTGTGATTTTTAAAGAATATTCTTAGTTTTCAAAAGTCGACACTTTGAAACTTTTTGGGAGGAAAAGTGTCAATGTTATCCTATGAGGAAAAACAGGTTATCGGTTTCGAGGTAAGCACTCGGTCTTTGGGGTCTGGGGTTAGACTCAGGGGTCTCCCAGGGTCAGTGATGCACTGTTGTACCCTCAGCGGCACTAGGGCGGAGGCCCAATGTTATCCTATGGAGGATAGGGGGGCTCCCCTATCCTGCCAGGGTGCCTGTGTTACCAGCAGGATTGTTCGTTTTGCTAAAAAATAAACCTAAAAGGTAATTTCCTCTTTGTATGCATGATCCATAGAAAGAGGAAGTGACCAGGAGAAATAAGCGCATTCCTCCTCTTTATGCCTCTCTGTCGTAGGCACAGTATTTTGGCGCAATCCCGTGTTTATTCCCTTTAGTAAGTATGGAATTGTGTCGAATTCCATGGGTGGATGTACATGAATGCCTACCACATCCAAAATGTAAAGCAGCTCAGCGCAAGCAGCTGTGTTGTGTTACATTTCTTTACAAAGCACACAAGGTTGCACAAATAGCACCTTGCGTGGCTTTGTAATTCCTATTTAAGGACCTGCATTGCCTTGCAACGACTTGCATCACGCAAGGACAACACAAATCCTTAATAAATAAAAAGTGATAAATTTAAGGGATCACCTTTCTAAAAGCTTAGATTGTTTGTCCAGGGTAAGTTTTTTGTTATGGACATATTCAGCTACCTTGCAAACAAATGAGTAAAAGTTCACACCAGGTATTCTGGCATGCTGTCATACATTTTCCAAAAGTGGTTCTATCAACAAGCGAAAGTGCATCGGTGATAATGGGCAACTTTGCTTCATACTGTAGCCCAGAGAGAACAGACGAGGCAAGGTACCATTAATCCTCACTCTAACTGAGGAATTAACGTACAGTGCTTGGGTCATAATAATTTATTTTTCTCCAAATTGAAAATGGCAGGAACCAAATGTAGAAAAAGCCACACACCCTTGCCCAATCTCTTCTCTGCATATGGAGCTACTGTCACAGTTGGGGGCTGACCTTCTTAATCACATCAGAGAAGAGACTAGTGCAGGGGCATCTCCTCCGTTTGAGCGGCTTAGCATCGCCCTACAAACAAAAGCCCCAGGCCAGAGCTGAAAAATAACATAGTGATAATGTTTATTTATTATGATTTTATTTTACAGCAACTGACACATTCCGAAAGGAGCACAAGGACGAGGCGGGGCCATTGCTGCTGAGTGTCGGCAGGGAGCTTTGTGCTCTTGAGTTTAAAATGTGCATGTCTCTTTGGCTGGCCGCCTTGTGACGGCCAGCCAGGCATGCGCATTTTAAACCTCTGCAACCCAGGTGTCTTAAAATAGCTGGGCTAGAGAAAGCAAAGGCCTCCAGCGCTCTTGTGAACGCTGATAGAGGCAGCGCTCACCAATCCTAGCGCATGCATGAGAGCTTTTTATTTTTTTACGTGCATACGCCCCCCCCACAAACACACAGTCTGGACATGCCAGACTGTGGGGGGAAGGGGCACTGGTCTAGTGTTACTGGACTATTTTTTTCACAGTAAACCCATCTATGAAAGCTCTTGAGGGTTTGGTATTATATGTTCTAATCTGATAGCGGAGATATTGGCATATATTTTGCAGTCCAATTTGAAGAGTGGATCTTTCCCTCCTTTCTGTATTATTTCTGACACTATGCCTTGAACTTTCCATGTTTGTGCAAAATGCTGAACCTGGTCTAGTGTCAGATCAGTAAGATTCTCTCTACGCTGTTATTTTAAGAATTTCTTTTGGATAATCTGATCATTTTCTATCTGAATGTGTAATGCATGGGAGTAGAAACTTGTCTAGTTCGTTTTTATATATATATATATTGTGATAGATAAGTTTGGAGTGCCTAATTAGAAATAGTATTCTTTGAAAATGTCTGCATTACTGTCCTCACTCGTCTTCCTCATTGCAATTGTAACGAAGAAGGTACAGATTTCCCCCCACAGAAAGAATAACATTTTGCAAGTTCACTCCTTCCTCAGAGTTACATGACTTCCTGTTCTGTGACGTAAAAGGAGGGGCTAGACTAAAATGCTTCCTGTTTTCTTTTTCTGTCTTGCAGTCAAAAGATGTCCCCCAAGAAAGATAAATGTGTTTTGTTTATGTGAATTGTTTCTTAACTTGTTTTAACTATGCTGTTTCCTTCTAGGAATAGTCTACTATAGCGGCCACCGACCGGATGTTTTCCTACGGTGCAGGAAGTATCTGCACACTGCGGTTTAAAGAGTTTTGCTATATATAAATAGATATTTGTAGGAATAAAACATTTGCTTGACTAAAGCCGGTCCACAACTCCTGACTCCAACATGAAGGCAGTCTCACGATATTTCACTGCTATGGCAGCGGTTTGCTAAGCAACCTTCTAAAGTGGTTCTCCTTTTAAGACGGGAACACCAAAGTTTTTGAGTTCCTTTGATTAGAATCTCTATCTTGTTAGTGCGCTGCTAAAGGGACAAATATGGAGCAGGCCAGCACAGATGAGGAAGCCACGCCAATGGAGATAAGCCCTGACCTGACAAGTAGGTAGAAAGTGAAATATAGAAGGCTTACTCTTCGTGTAATTTCGCCATAATAGAAGTAAACATATGGAACATATTTGGTCCAGTCACTCCTTCATGATTTCCAAGCTCTTGCATATAAGAACTTAATCGGGGTGAAGACTACTACTATGTTCTCTATGATGGAGCACCAAGTCAGGTTTTCATCTGACACATCTTTCTATTGCCTGTCAGCTCTGGCTTCAGGTTCAGCGATTAAAAAGGTACCATATCTGTATGCTGATAATTCCCAGAAATCCTTGTTGAGTCATCTGACATTTGATGGTGCAAGGTTGTTTGGTTCACAGCTAGAAGACTTGGTGAAAAAATCAGCTTAAAGATCACAAGTTATTAATTCCAATTCGTCCTCCATCAAGAGGCAGAGGTTTTAATGTTCGGTGTGCTTTTGGACAAGCTTCATCCTCAAGAGATTCTGGTCTGTCAACCCTTTTATGGCTGGGGACGTGGTCGGGGCAGTCCCTTTACTAAAGGATCCCAGCCGCAGCCCCAATTCTTGACTATCCACAGAAGATGGGGGAAGAATTCAGATGTTCTTCAAAGTATGGAATTGAATCTTGAACATCCGGGTTCTCCTGTTTGTGAGTGAGGGTTACAATCTAGAATTTTCACCTGGCCAGAGGATATCTTTGTTCCAACATCTCCAAATCCAGTCAGACATCAAGGGTTGAGCAGAGGTGCACAAGATTTACTGGACAAATTTGCAGTTATTCTGGCTCTGCAATTGGAAAAGGGGCAAGGTTGTTACTCCCTTATGTTCCTAGTCCAGACGTCATTAGGGGATTTTGATCCATTTTGGATTCAAAAGCTGAGAACACTTCTATTCCTTACGAGCATTACAAAATGGTGAGTTATCAGCTTATCATTCAATTCTGTGTGCTTCCCTTCAGCCTGGCTTCTACCCCAATGGAAGTCACCACAACGTATGCACCATTAGTGGGCATCCTTTTCTTTAATGGATTATTAGTATTCCCATACCTAGACGACTGTCTAATCTGTGCTTCTTCTTTTTCTAAGGGCCTAGAAGGAGTTCAATTATTTGCAATTGCCTAAAACCCCATGGACTCCTGAATGAGAAAAGGTTGCAGATGTTGCTGATTCATGAGCTTCAATAAATTGGTACTTTGTTGAGAACCAATGTGGGGAAACTATTCCTTCCAGCTGCGTGGTTGGGAAATTGATGCATCATTTACAAAGTCTTCTTGACTGCCAAAAAGCCCCACCAAGAGAAGGGTTAACTGTGCAAGGGGACATGGTAGCAGCTCTAGGCTTGGTGCCCTTGCCACGCCTGCATCTTTGCCATCTAGTTTACACATATCACATTGGGACCCAAAGACTAAAGTGTACTAGACAATTGTTCCAGTCTCACAGGCAGTGTCACAAAAATTGAGGTGGTCAATTTTCCACTCTCACTTGAACAAAGGAATATCTTTGTGCCCTCTCCTTCCAGTGATGATAACTACAGACACAAGCTGTCCCTGGTGGTAGCAACCTTGAGGGACCAGGCAGTTCAAGGTCTGTAGTCTCTAATGGAGCACAACTCTTATAATCCGGTCACAAGATCATATAAAAAACAATATAACTCATCTGGGAGGTACCAGAGGTCTATGTACCCAGGGCATAGGTACCCCAGAAGCCCCCCATGGCCTGAAGCATGCATTATGCCACCCATGAGAGGCCAGGCAAAATGGAACTCCAGGTCTGCTACTGCAACCTGTGTAAGATGGTGCTTGCACCACTTACTTTAGATATAGGTCCAATATATCTCTAGGTTGCGACACTTAAAACTTATAAGTCACCCCTATAGCAGGCCTTATCAATCTTGAAGGCAGTGTTAAAGATAGCCGGAATCTGTTAGCATGAGTTGAAAGCCATTTTGTACTTGGCAGCCCTTTTAGTTAGCTATGTGCTAGCCATTTGCTTTCTCCCTCTTCCAGAACCTCGCACATGCTCAGAAGGGCCTAGCTAGTAAAATGCACCTGCTCCTAGTATAGAACTGTCAGGCTGTTCTAACTGATGTCAGCAACTCATTACTCCTCCTACTTGTTAACTGCATTTTCTGTATGACCATCTATGTGTGTAACTCTTCTCATGTGTACTTGTACCACCTTCTTTTGAGCTCCTCTGTGGGTATATAAGGCCCCTGTTCTCTGTACTCCTTAGAATGCCTCCTACAGTGACTTGAGGGTACTGTGCGACGCAATCTCCCTCATCTGAGGTTTAATAAATGCATTGTTTTTATATTACAGCTTCTGTGCCAATCTCTTCTTTGTTGGTTTAAAAGGACCAGGTGTATCAGTGAAACCCCTGAGAAGGTTTTGATTTCTTCAATTGCCGCTCAACCTGGACCTCATCAGAGAAGTGGCTATCCAAGGGAGTGGTCTTGATGGGAGACAGGAATCTACTAAGCAGGACAGGACTCTATTAAGAAGGTACCCCACACTAAGATTCTCTGTCTTTGCAGCCCAGTATATTTCTGGTCTTCCTGATTTGACTCCTCCTAATGTTTACCGCTCCTGACTGAGAACCTTTTTGGCGTGAGTATTCTAAAAACGACCGTTGGGTCACTCAGAACTTGGCATTGAGAGGTTGGAGATTTTTGTGCTTGGTAAGGTAGTTTGTTGCGACGCTTTTTGGAATTGTATGGAAATTGGCCGATATTTGGAATTTGGAAATATATAAATTGCAATTTATGTAGGCAGGTAATGAGAAACTTTTGAAAACTTGAACGGCACACTTTGAGTTAAGTGCTACTTTGTGTATAATATTGTATATGCTGCACTATTCTTGGCATGCCTGTTCTTAGCACACATCGTAGAATGTGTTGCTTTCTTGGAGGAACCATTAGGGAACTTGTATGGAATCAGCCGGCTCCCCCAGAGGGGGATACCTAAATAGGTTTAGGTATAAAAATGTATTTCTTCCTTGGTGACTAGTACCCCAAGGAACTAAATATGTACATAAAAAGGATCCTGGTCTGTGCACTTAGTAACATTCATAAGTGGTGATATGCAGAGCAATTTTTGGTGTTCTGCCAGCCAAATTGGCGAATTTGGTGTATTTTGGCTTCTTGAAATGGAACTGTCTTTTGGCCTGTTTTTTTTTAGTTTTTTTTTTTTAGCTTTTCTTGTAAATATGACTGACCATTAATATTTACAAATGGTTTGGTTTCAGTACAGTCTGTGGGCTGTCTTTTGTTTCTGTCCTAAATGTTGATTTGTGGGTTAAATGTGTGTTTTAAATGTCTATGTGGTTTGTCATTGGTGGTACTTGTGTGAGTAAGTTGCGATTGCGCTCTTTGTGTAAGAATGGCTACCTTAAGCGCTCTCTATTGTGTGTTTTGAGTGTATGACCCCCTTCTGAAAATGTCTGGAATTAGCTCACTGTTTTTTTTTTGTGTCATCATTCTATGCAAAATATCATTAAAATAAAATATATTTTACAATAATCCAGCAATGAATTATGCAATATATGCTAAATAGCTGCACGCTATCATTAAAATTGACAGAGTAAGACGCTATACATGCGTGCAAATTGCCACAAGGCTAAAGATAAAATTAGAATTCACAATCAATAGGTATAAAATAGGCCTCATAGAAAGGAAGAAAAAACGAAATTGTGGGCTTTACAATAATTTAGACTAAAATACAAAATGTCACTGCATTTATCCTTATGTATTAGGTATTAAAAGGCATTCACATTTTCTGAGTGAGTTGGTTGTTGTTGAACTAACCACACATTACAGAACGATAGATTTGTGCCGTCTTGAAAGGCGTTAGAATTCGACTCCTGCTGATCACAAGCAACAGCTGTGTCAGAATGTTAGACCTGTCAGCCCTTTGGGTGGTCCCTCCTCATCATTATTTATTTTGTCCCACTTTTGCCTCAAACCCTGTTTGAATTTTTCCTTTTTGGGAACCACCAGACTTTTTAGTGTTGCTGCAGATTCAGGGAGCCATTTTATCTACCCCTGAAACTTCTGTCTGAGGGCCTGGAGCACAAAATGGTGGCCACCTGTGACATCACCAGCATCCACTGGAACCTACCAGCACCTTCCAGAACATTCCAGAACTCTGTGACAGTTGGAGGCGGTTTAGAATGTTGGGAGGTTAAGAGAGAGAGTTGGCAGTTGGAGCTGGCAGTTGGCACCTGACTGGTGAAGAGAGAGCAGCACAACAGTGAAGGAGGAAGGAGTGAAGCAGCAGGGGTGGAAACTTGTGCCTGGAGTGGGGTCCATAAACCCACCCTTGATACTAGTCCCTACTGATGGATCCCAGCCTGTAGCCCTGTGTGGGAAGAAGCCAGAAAAACTCATCCTAAGGACCTGGACAGCAGGAACAGGCCTTAGAAGCAGAAAGCAGCAAGATCCTGACCTGGAAACTGGTTTCCCTGGAGTCCGGCGTCGAGTAGCCTAAGACCTGGAGCCCGAGGTGGAGAAGCGGCGCTGACTGAAGAAGCAGACGTCGTACCCGGAGCCGCCTGAGGTCGTGAGAGGGCGCCGACGGAGGTCGTGAGGAATACCAAAGGTCGAGGAGGAAGTTAACCGAGGTCGAGTGAGCGGCGTCAACGGAGGAGTGAAGTCCGCCCTCCGGAGTCGTCGGAGACCGAGGTGAAGTGTACCGGAGGTCGTGAGAGGGCGCCGACGGAGGTCGTGAGGAATACCAAAGGTCGAGGAGGAAGTTAACCGAGGTCGAGTGAGCGGCGTCAACGGAGGAGTGAAGTCCGCCCTCCGGAGTCGTCGGAGACCGAGGTGAAGTGTACCGGAGGTCGGGAGTGAGGATCGCACTCCGGAGTCGCCCGGAACCTGAGAGGAGGAGCACCGGAGGTCGGGGGTGAGGATCGCACCCCGGAGTCGCCGGAAGTCGACATCGAGGCCAGGCCGGCCGACGTCATCGAAGCCGAGAGCGCCATCGGACCGGAGCCGCCCGAAGTCGACATCGAGTAGAGACTGCCCGACGCCGTCGAATCGGAGGTCGAGATCGAACCGAGGCCGCCGACATCGGACCGGAACCGCCTACCGGCGTCGTCTAGAACTGACATTGTGCCGAGGCCGCCGAGACCGAACCGGAACCGCCTCACGGCATCGACACGACTCCAGCGGCGTCGGAACATCAGAAAAAGGGCAGTAAGTGGAGTAGAGGGCGCCTAAGGCCCTGTGGAGACCTGAGAGACTGCTCTAAGGGGCTAGGGAGGTGCTGGAACCAACCTGACTGTGCCAGGGGTGAATTGGGACTAACCTAGAGAGGTTGTGTGGAGAGAGAAAGCCAGGGCACTGGTATCCCCCCCTTGATCTGCCTCAGTTTAGGCCTCAGCCTTGTCCCAGCCAGGGAGTAGAACCCCTCAAGCCTTCCACAACCCTCCAAGCTGTGCCTGGGCCAAATCAGCCCTTAGGAATTGAAAAGTGATCTGATTACATGAGTGCTGCTGTATACTTTTAATTATTTATTGGGGGCACTGTATTTATTGTGTTTAACCTATTTATTGCTTCACTATATTTATTGGTCCACAGGACTTGTTGGTGTACAATATTTATTGGTACAGTATTTATGCCTCAGAATATTTAATTGCCTGTATTACCTGCACTTATATTTATGTCCCTTGTATTTATGATCATCCCTATTTACTGAGTCTCCAGACAGTATTTATTTGACCTGCACTATTTAAATTTGTATATTGTGATTGTCTTATTTATTTTTCCAATCAGCAACTAAGAGAAAAAGATAAAGAAGATATTTTCATAATTTTTACGGTGTAGAGTCGTTTTTGGAACGGATGCACGCATGGTTATTGTTTGGGTATGTTGTATGCTTAGCACGGAGCCTGTTTCCTGACCACTCGAGCCAAGCTACCACAGTGTGTTCGGGGAGTCCACCACCACCCTGCGGAGTGGGAGTGGGCTGTTTCCAACATAAATTGGTGTTCAGTGGTGGGATAGAGCTGTGCCTACGTATACTCAACAATAACTGTGGGTAGTCCATAGGCCTACACCGGGAGTTTTCTCAAAGCGGCCTTCCTAATTGTGGGTTTTTGTTTTTTCCAAATTTACTCTGGTGGTGGGAGGAGGTATTATTAAAGGTACCCCCCTGCATTGTTACTGCACAAAACCTGTCCTCTAACCTGAGTGGGCAAGATGGAGTTTGTACTAGAAAATCTAGAAACGTACACTGTGGCCCAACTCAGGGAGTTTTGCCAGCGGGAGGGGGTGTACTGTCCCCCAGGAGCAAAGAAGGGTGCACTCCAAACCAGCTTAAGGGCTTGGGGGGAGGCACGCAGGGAAAGCAAGGCTGAGGAGGAAGACAGGGATGGAGAGCCTGACCCCGAGGGGGCTGAGATGTACCAACCTGAGGTGGGGAACCTGTCAGCAGGGCCCAGAACCATTTCTAGGAAGGGCAGCAGTGCCTCCAGCGGTGGCTTGTCTGAAGTGGAGCTAACGGACCGGAGGGAGAAAAGACAGCTCACATGGGACTTAGCAAGGCTGGAAAAGGAGAAGGAGGAGCAGAGGATGGCCCATGAATTGCGACTGAAAGAAATAGATCTTCAGATCTTGAGAATCGGGGCACAACCTGTTCCTAATGGTGGCAGCCAAACCCAAGAGATCACCAGGGAACCTAAACCATACCTGCCAAAGGACATAGTAGCTAGCTATGGAGTGGGCGACGATATCGCCAAGTGGCTAGCGGCCTATGAGGTCTCACTGAGGGCCCATGGGGTTCCAGAGAAGTACTGGGGAGGGGGATTGTATAAGTACATGCCTCCAGCTGGTAGGGATGCTTTATTGGCCCTCGAAGAGGATGAGCAAACCCACTACCCCACCATGAAACTGGCGCTCATCAGAAAGTTTGGACTAACACCTGAAAAGTACAGACAGAAGTTCAGGGGTAGTCACAAACTGGGCACGCAGAATTGGGTGGACTTCCTGGACTATGCAAAGAAGGCAATGGAAGGTTGGATTCAGGGCAGTGAAGTGAGGAACTACGAGGAGTTGTTTGACCTAGTACTGAAGGAACACCTGCTCGAGAAATGTTTCCCTGAACTGCGGCAACACCTGGTGGATAGCAAGCTGACCAGTCCCCGGAAGCTTGCTGAGGAGGCGGACATTTGGGCTAGTACCCGGGTGTCCACAAGGGGGACTGGAGGGGATACTCAAAAGGCCGGACAGGGCGCCCCCCAGAAGAAAGAGGGAGGGGAAAAGAAAAAGGAGTTCTCCAAAGGCCCCCAAAATAACTTCCAAGGGAAGGGAACAGGATTCACCTCTAAGGCTAACCCACCCAGAAACCCTAATCCTGGCCAGAGTCAGCAGCCAAGGGTTGTCCATTGCTACGAGTGCGGTGGCGTTGGACACTATAAAGGAGATCCGAAGTGCCAGAAACGACCACCCCCTCCCACTGGAGGAAAGACCCCCGGAGTAGCTAGTGCAGTGCTCGGGGAGGAGATGCCCTTAACTAAGGGAAGGGAGTGGGCGGGTGTCACTTTAGTGTCCCTGGGAGAACGGGAGATGGTTCCTAAGATCCAGGTGCCCGCAAATACCGCAAAGTATGGGCAGTGGGTCACCATCAACGGCCAAAGAGGGGAGGCTCTGAGAGACACAGGAGCCAGTATGACTATGGTGCGTAGTCAACTGGTGTCTCCAGAGCAGGTAATTCCCGATGTACTCCACCCAGCCGCGATGGCTGACGGCAGAACAGGTCACTATCCCGTGGCCGAGGTTCCCTTTGAATGGGGGGGGGTTGCAGGTTCACTTCGAGTTGCCGTAAGCCCTGCCGTGCCAGTCGATTGTCTGCTGGGGAATGATATGGAGCACAACGCTTGGAAGGAGGTGGAATACCGGACTCACACCGAGATGCTGGGTACACCTGACTGGGCCTGTGTTAGCACAAGGTCCGCGACTACCCGAAGAGGGAGTTCATTTCGGCTGGAGCCTGGAACAAAGGCCCAGCCAGCTGCCAGTCAAGGGAAGAACCGAGGACAGGAGGAGCCTGCCTCGGCGTCTCCACCCCGTAGGACGGATAGGCCACCGGAGGTGGTGGACCAGGAGTCTGCGGTGGGGGACGTTACCAACCTGGAGGACCTACCCATCCCGGCCGAGTGGCACGTGGAGGGAGGCCCGTCCAGGGAGGAATCCTGCCAGGGCCAGAGGGAGTGCCCTACCCTTGAGGGGCTGAGGCGACAGGCCGAAGCCCAGGCAGCAGGGAACGTTGAAGGGAACTACAGTGTTTACTGGGAGGATGGCCTCCTCTACAGTGAACCCAAGGCACCCCTACACGGATCGTCACGAGCCTTGGTAGTTCCTCAACGTTATCGAGCCTTCCTTCTGGAGTTGGCTCACGAGATACCATTGGCAGGACACTTGGGGCAAGACAAGACCTTCGCCCGTCTTGTCCCACACTTTTATTGGCCTCAGATGAAAGTGTCGTCCGATACCTACTGCCGGACATGTGTGTCTTGCCAAGCCAGTGGGAAAACAGGGGTGAAGCTGAAAGCTCCCCTGGAACCACTTCCTGTCGTTAGCACCCCCTTTGAAAGGGTGGGCATCGACATTGTGGGTCCGTTAGATCCGCCAACATCAGCTGGTCACAGGTTTATCCTGGTCCTGGTGGATCATGCCACACGGTACCCAGAGGCAATACCTCTGAGGACCATAACAGCACCTGTTGTGGCTAGGGCCCTGATGGGAATCTTTACCCGAGTGGGTTTTCCCAAGGAAGTTGTGTCCGACAGGGGGACCAACTTCATGTCAGCGTATATGCGGGCGATGTGGAAGGAGTGTGGAGTGACCTACCGGTTCACAACTCCTTACCACCCCCAGACCAATGGTCTGGTGGAGAGGTTTAACAAAACCTTGAAAGGCATGATCAGAAGTCTGCCTGAAAGCCTGCGGAGGAAATGGGACGTCCTCCTACCCTGTTTACTTTTTTCTTACAGGGAAGTGCCACAGAAGGGAGTGGGCTTCAGCCCCTTCGAGCTTCTGTATGGGCACCCTGTACGTGGACCTCTTAACCTGGTGAGAGACGGATGGGAAAGAACTCCCAGAAAGCTCCCCCAGGATGTGGTGAGCTACATGCTGGCCTTCCGGAGCCAAATGGCTAAGTTGTGGAAGCAAGCTTCTGACAACTTGGAAGCCAGCCAAGCAGTGATGAAGGCGTGGTATGACCACAACGCTCACCCGGTGGAGTTGGAGCCTGGCCAGAAGGTGTGGGTGATCGAACCCGGAGAGCTTAGCGCCCTCCAGGATCGCTGGTCAGGACCCTTTGAGGTGTTGGAGAAGAAGGGTAAGGCTACCTACTTGGTGGACCTGAAGACCCCTCGTCAGCCCCTGCGGGTGCTGCATGCCAACCGCCTCAAACCCCACCACGAGAGGCCCGAAGTCATCTTGATGATGGTGACTGACGGAGGAGAGGACGTGGAAAGCGAGCCTCTCCCTGATCTGTTTGCGTCTCAAGAAAAGGATGGGTCGGTGGAGGGAGTGATTCTCTCCCCATCTCTAACTCCTGAACAGCAGGAGGACTGTCGCCAGGTCCTGGGGCAGTACTCTTCGTTGTTCTCCCTTGTCCCGGGTAGGACTCACCTGTGCGTCCATGATGTGGACACAGGAGACAGCCCACCTGTGAAGTCCAAGATCTACCGGATGTCAGACAAGGTGAAGGCCAGCATTCATAGTGAAGTCACTAAGATGCTGGAGCTAGGAGTGATTGAACCTTCTAGCAGCCCCTGGTCTAGTCCGGTGGTGTTAGTACCGAAAGCTGCACCACCGGGTGCCCAACCAGAACTGAGGTTCTGTGTGGACTACCGGGGACTGAATTCAGTGACAAAAACTGATGCTCATCCGATCCCTAGGGCGGATGAATTGATTGACCGGCTGGGAGCTGCCCAATATCTAAGTACCTTTGACCTTACTTCAGGGTACTGGCAGATCTCGTTGACTGATGGAGCAAGGGAAAGGTCAGCCTTCTCCACGCCCAATGGCCACTACCAGTTCTGTGTGATGCCCTTTGGGCTCAAGAACGCACCTGCCACGTTTCAGCGCCTGGTAAACCAGATCCTCACCGGAATGGAGAGTTTCTCTGCTGCTTATCTGGATGACATAGCCGTCTTCAGTAACAGCTGGGAGGATCACTTGTGTCACCTGCAAGCTGTTCTCCAGGCCCTGAGACAAGCTGGATTGACGATCAAGGCCAGTAAGTGCCAGATCGGGCAGGGGTCGGTAGTGTACCTTGGACACTTGGTGGGTAGGGGAGCAGTGCAACCCCTCCAGGCGAAGATCGAGGCCATCATGGCCTGGGAACCCCCCAAGACACAGACTGAGGTCCGAGCATTTTTGGGCCTCACGGGATATTACCGCCGCTTCGTGAAGGGGTACGGTACCATCGTAGCCCCCCTCACGGAGCTCACGTCCAAGAAGCAACCTCGACGGGTAGTCTGGACGGAGGCCTGTCAGCAGGCCTTTGTGAGATTGAAGAAAGCCATGTGCGAGGCCCCGGTCTTAAGGGCCCCAGACTTTTCCAGACAGATGCATCAGAACATGGCATTGGGGCAGTGTTATCGCAACTCAACGAAGAGGGTCTGGATCAACCCGTGGTCTTCCTATCCCGGAGACTACTTCCCAGGGAACAGAAGTGGAGTGCAATAGAGCGTGAAGCCTTTGCAGTGGTATGGGCTCTGAAGAAGTTGCGGCCATACCTGTTTGGATCGCACTTCCTAGTTCAGACCGACCACAGACCCCTTCGCTGGCTGATGCAGATGAAGGGGGAGAATCCCAAGTTGTTGAGGTGGTCTATTTCCCTACAGGGGATGGACTTTCAGGTGGAACATCGGCCTGGAGTGGACCACGCCAATGCAGACGGTCTCTCAAGGTATTTCCGCCTTAGTGATGAGAACTCCCAAGGGGTTGGGTAGCTCTCCCCACTTTCAGCTGGGGGGAACGCGTGTTAGACCTGTCAGCCCTTTGGGTGGTCCCTCCTCATCATTATTTATTTTGTCCCACTTTTGCCTCAAACCCTGTTTGAATTTTTCCTTTTTGGGAACCACCAGACTTTTTAGTGTTGCTGCAGATTCAGGGAGCCATTTTATCTACCCCTGAAACTTCTGTCTGAGGGCCTGGAGCACAAAATGGTGGCCACCTGTGACATCACCAGCATCCACTGGAACCTACCAGCACCTTCCAGAACATTCCAGAACTCTGTGACAGTTGGAGGCGGTTTAGAATGTTGGGAGGTTAAGAGAGAGAGTTGGCAGTTGGAGCTGGCAGTTGGCACCTGACTGGTGAAGAGAGAGCAGCACAACAGTGAAGGAGGAAGGAGTGAAGCAGCAGGGGTGGAAACTTGTGCCTGGAGTGGGGTCCATAAACCCACCCTTGATACTAGTCCCTACTGATGGATCCCAGCCTGTAGCCCTGTGTGGGAAGAAGCCAGAAAAACTCATCCTAAGGACCTGGACAGCAGGAACAGGCCTTAGAAGCAGAAAGCAGCAAGATCCTGACCTGGAAACTGGTTTCCCTGGAGTCCGGCGTCGAGTAGCCTAAGACCTGGAGCCCGAGGTGGAGAAGCGGCGCTGACTGAAGAAGCAGACGTCGTACCCGGAGCCGCCTGAGGTCGTGAGAGGGCGCCGACGGAGGTCGTGAGGAATACCAAAGGTCGAGGAGGAAGTTAACCGAGGTCGAGTGAGCGGCGTCAACGGAGGAGTGAAGTCCGCCCTCCGGAGTCGTCGGAGACCGAGGTGAAGTGTACCGGAGGTCGTGAGAGGGCGCCGACGGAGGTCGTGAGGAATACCAAAGGTCGAGGAGGAAGTTAACCGAGGTCGAGTGAGCGGCGTCAACGGAGGAGTGAAGTCCGCCCTCCGGAGTCGTCGGAGACCGAGGTGAAGTGTACCGGAGGTCGGGAGTGAGGATCGCACTCCGGAGTCGCCCGGAACCTGAGAGGAGGAGCACCGGAGGTCGGGGGTGAGGATCGCACCCCGGAGTCGCCGGAAGTCGACATCGAGGCCAGGCCGGCCGACGTCATCGAAGCCGAGAGCGCCATCGGACCGGAGCCGCCCGAAGTCGACATCGAGTAGAGACTGCCCGACGCCGTCGAATCGGAGGTCGAGATCGAACCGAGGCCGCCGACATCGGACCGGAACCGCCTACCGGCGTCGTCTAGAACTGACATTGTGCCGAGGCCGCCGAGACCGAACCGGAACCGCCTCACGGCATCGACACGACTCCAGCGGCGTCGGAACATCAGAAAAAGGGCAGTAAGTGGAGTAGAGGGCGCCTAAGGCCCTGTGGAGACCTGAGAGACTGCTCTAAGGGGCTAGGGAGGTGCTGGAACCAACCTGACTGTGCCAGGGGTGAATTGGGACTAACCTAGAGAGGTTGTGTGGAGAGAGAAAGCCAGGGCACTGGTATCCCCCCCTTGATATGCCTCAGTTTAGGCCTCAGCCTTGTCCCAGCCAGGGAGTAGAACCCCTCAAGCCTTCCACAACCCTCCAAGCTGTGCCTGGGCCAAATCAGCCCTTAGGAATTGAAAAGTGATCTGATTACATGAGTGCTGCTGTATACTTTTAATTATTTATTGGGGGCACTGTATTTATTGTGTTTAACCTATTTATTGCTTCACTATATTTATTGGTCCACAGGACTTGTTGGTGTACAATATTTATTGGTACAGTATTTATGCCTCAGAATATTTAATTGCCTGTATTACCTGCACTTATATTTATGTCCCTTGTATTTATGATCATCCCTATTTACTGAGTCTCCAGACAGTATTTATTTGACCTGCACTATTTAAATTTGTATATTGTGATTGTCTTATTTATTTTTCCAATCAGCAACTAAGAGAAAAAGATAAAGAAGATATTTTCATAATTTTTACGGTGTAGAGTCGTTTTTGGAACGGATGCACGCATGGTTATTGTTTGGGTATGTTGTATGCTTAGCACGGAGCCTGTTTCCTGACCACTCGAGCCAAGCTACCACAGTGTGTTCGGGGAGTCCACCACCACCCTGCGGAGTGGGAGTGGGCTGTTTCCAACACAGAACATGGCTGTTTCTGACTGCAGGCTACAGAGGGGAAAATGCTGAGTCACCTAGATTTTAAGTCAGTACAAGTCTGGTATAAAGGCCTGCATTACAGACTGCTGTTCTAAAAGTTAGAAATACAGTTTCATTTTTTTGGATAACAGAGAACAGATAAGAAGGGATTTCCTTTCTTAATGCCTTTTTACATAAGCACATCCGTGGTTTTGATGTTAAATAATAAATTGTCCTTTAAAAAGTGGCGCAGACTTTCATGTTTCAAGTAAGGCTTCTGTGCTTAGCATTATAAATGAATGTGTTTAAATATGATAGGAAAGGAAAGACGCTTGCTTTTCATATGTGCAATCATAAAAAAGGTTGGAGTTATTAAAAAAAAAAAGGGGGGGGGATTTTGATTATATATAAAAAAATATTAAAGATAAGTGCATTCAATTTGTTTTTAATCTTTATAATGCCTAATAATAATACTGTGAACTCCTAGCATTAAAATTGAATTTATGCAGCATTTTACAGCAATGGGGGAAATTACCATGCGAAATGTCACTTCACCCAGGCGTACAAAACCCATTTTTATAAGGGTGTACCTTATACATTTCTGATCCCCCATCTCTGGGATATGTAGAGGACATTCTGAGGATGACTAATATGCCAAATAATTGTAGGATATTCATTTTTAAGTGGCCCAAACACCAAAGTCGAAATTGGGCAAAATTCACTATTTAAAAGCAGTTCTGCAACTCAGAGCAGCTTTCAAACTGCTCTTAGGCTTCAGTAAATGCACACATTTAAATACTACACAAGTAGCTGACCTTTATACTGCTAGACAAGCATGCCGCACACTGCTTACAAATATAAATAAATATAAAAACCCAGCAGAAGTAATTCACTTACTGGAAAACAGGAATAACAGGACTGCCTTTCAGCTGTGATTCTTCATAGTCACTTTGATTTGAAAAACCGCATGGAAAACATTGCACACAAAATAGGACAGCTGGTAAAGGGTTAAAGGTCGAGTTCTACATTTAGAAGCCTAGCTGGGCTCAGAGCAAGGTTTGCTTTGACATTTCGACCTCTGAAACTTTTTGAAAGACGAGATGGCAGGGCAGGGATAGAAAAAGAAGTTTTGCTTACTTTTTTTGGCAAAAGCAAATTTTTGTGCACTCATATGAACAGAGGGAAATATAATGGTATATGTGAACTCTGATTAAGAGC
Organism: Triturus cristatus; assembly: GCF_964204655.1. NCBI lineage: Eukaryota > Metazoa > Chordata > Amphibia > Caudata > Salamandridae > Triturus > Triturus cristatus. Next base: position 1,063,157,271 of record NC_140583.1, read on the forward strand.
AATGGCTCTGCCATGTATATAGCACTAATGCTTTTAGGGCTGAGTTAAGAAGGTAATCAGATTTAGTTTGAATTCATGTGCCCTCATGTTACAACTAGTATACTTGCTAAAGGAATTGATGGTTGGTTATTAATGTTTTCTAGCTAGCTACATGTGCTGCTATTTAACTCCTACAAGTGTATTTGTGCTCCGCTGCCACAGATAGAAGTTGATCGTGTCGACAGAAGTAAAACCTGTTTCAGGATTTCCTATTGTCGAAATGGGGGAAATGAAGGGTAGGCAAATTTATGTTTTCTCTCTCTTTTTCTCACTTTTTTTTTTAGCCTGTCTAAATTGTCGAGGAAATAGCCATGAGACATTTAATTGGCTATTCAGTAATACTGTTTTACAAATTGTTAGCATAAATGAATAAATATGCTATGTTACTGCCCATCCTGTCTGATGAAATTATAAAAGGATGAGTAGTCTAGATTGCTGTTCCCTTATTTGATCTTTAAGGGGAACTAGATGTGGGTAGTTTTTGTTCTAAAATTCTCAGGTGATAACACCATTTTTCTTTGTTATTCTCATGCTACATACTGTTTTGCAAGGGCATTGCTAGTCTTTTATTAGCTAGTCTGTGTAAATAAACTGACAGTCCTTACTAGAGCTGATGTTGCATAGTTTGGATAATGAAAAGTAGAATGCAGGAAAGACGCCCATGTGATCCTTAGCAAACAGTTTTGAGGAAAATATTGTTTTATAGGAGTTTGTCACAACATGTTCTTCTGGAGAAATTTATGTACCCCCTATGTTGAAGTTTTGAGTTCTTTATGTAATAAGAATCCCTGTTAAAATTAGCAGTTTTAGATTTTCCTGCTGCACCTATAACATGAGAGCATGGTCCTAAGCGTACAATGTAGGTGCATTTTAGAAGTGTCTGCAGTCCTGTACAAGTAATGCACAGTCTAGGAGTAAAAGTGTAGAACATTTCCTTTTTTCTTGAGGGTCTTCAGATGAATAATATAGGAATACACAAATGTAAGGTCCTCCTGGTCCCCTAGATCCAGGATTGTTTTCGTAATAATATGTCTGACTGCTTTAATATTTGCATTAGGAATAATGTTTATTCTGCAAGAGAAAAGTTCATCTGAGCAGTTGACAAATGTTACTTTACCCTTTCCTTGATTATAATGATTGATACTCTAGCCCTCATAAAAAGAACACTGGAAAAGTCTATTGAAAATGTTTTTTACATAGAATTTGACCAGATGGTTCTAGGATTTGATTTCTGCTTAGGGTTGAAAAATAATGGTAGTTCCGTTTGTGATAATAGTCATTACTCTCTCCTGCTATCTGTATGACCCAATGCTCTGTTCCCTTTGTACTCCTGCTTATACCTTATATATGCCGGCTTAACAATATTTAGAATGAGAAATGCCCACCTAGCAATGGATTAAGATATTGATGAATTTATGAAAATAAATGTGCAAAATATTTTCTATGTTCCTACTAGATCATAGGGATGTCTTTAGCTCATGCTGAGAGGACAATCTGTTAAAGATTGCAAGAATCTGTTAGCATGAGCTGAAAGCCATTTTGTACTTGCCAGCCATTTTAGTTAGCTATGTGCTAGCCATTTGCTTTCTCCCTCTTCCAGAACTTCGCACATGCTCAGAAGGGCCTAGCTAGTAGAATGCACCTGCTCCTAGTATAGAACTGTCAGGCTGTTCTAACTGATGTCAGCAACTTATTACTCCTCCTACTTGTTGACTGCATTTTCTGTAACTCTTCTCATGTGTACTTGTACCGCCTTCTTTTGGGCCCCTGTGTGGGTATATAAGGCCCCTGTTCTCTGTACTCCTTAGAATGCCTCCTACAGTGACTTGAGGGTACTGTGTGATGCAATCTCCCTCATCTGAGGTTTAATAAATGCGTTGTTTTTATATTACAGCTTCTGTGCCAATCTCTTCTTTGTTGGTTTAAAAGGGCCAGGTGTATCAGTGAAACCCCTGAGAAGGTTTTGATTTCTTCAGCAGGGTGCTGGGTTTTTAGTGAGAGGGTGCCCCTGCATAAGCAGAGCCTCTCTGCAGCCTACGGAGACCATTTGCTGTGATTTAGCTGGACATATAGGTAGAGGTGCATTATAACCTCCTGGTAAATGCTCTCCAAAACAGCTGCATAGAAACATATTGCGTTTGGTATCAAACACCTTTGAATCATACCTACACACCGGTGACCGCTGTGGGAGGTATGATTCCACCCTTCTGAAGCGAGCTTTGTGGGGTTACTGGTCTATCCGGTGCCAGCCTTCTCGACCCGCTCAGCACAAAATGGATGCTGCCAACCAGAGACTCATTTCTGCCCTCCTGCTGCTGAGCCAAGCTCGAGCAGAGGAAGGCAGCACAATAGGCATCCTATCACAGGGAGGTGTGACCACCTCCTAGACAGGATTTAGTGTATTAGGGCTGGGTGGGTGTACTCTGAGAGTGCCTGAAAGTCTGCACTTGGGGCACATTTGGTGTCCCTGTGCATAGTCCAGCTCAAACCAGTTCCGGGACCCATTTGTTCCTACTGTGGCGTGAAACTGGGCAAAGGATATGGGTGTAGCCACCCCTCTGTCCTGACTTTCCCATAGGAGGGTACCCCGAATCTAGCCAACCCCCTCCAGTGGGTACAAAAGGGCTTACCTGGCTGTAAGACTTTAGATTTTACGCGGACAGGATTCTACAAGAAGAAACCACTGACCTTCGACCATCTGGACACTCTGGACTTCGCTGGACCTCGACTGGGCTCGACTTCGTCCCCCTTTCCGCCCAAAGCTTTGTCTGTAACCTTGCTCCATGCATGACCTGTGGTGCACTAAGGACAACGGAAGAATCTCCCTTGGAGTGAAAGAGTCACTCCCCTGCCCTAGCAGGCACCTGAATGCAATTGATCGGTCTGCTTCTTCCAAGTTCCTGCGAACTCCGAAGATCTCCGCAACACAGGCGGTGGGTGTTTGAAGGTCCCTTAGGTTGATCTGCCCTTTGAGCAAATTTGATGCCAGTATCCCTCGTGGGGTCTGCATATCCCAAACTCCTGTGCACTGCGTCCATTTGCAGTTGTATATGCTTGTTGGCGATTCCTAAGCTTGTGCATTGGACTTCGTGTAGTCCTGATCCTGAGCAGTATTTGCACCAAAGAACTCCAGCCTCCTCGCACAGAGAGCTCTGTGGGCTGGTACTTTGCAATCTTGCTCGACGTCCCTTCGCGACTGCTGGTCATTTGGTCTGTGGGTCCTCCTGAGGGTCATCTTGATTTCTGTTGGGCTTTCCTGGTTGCTCCAGATGTGCCCTGGCTCCCCATTGCTTGGTGAGTCCCCTGGATCTTGCTGGTCCACACCGTAACCTGCTTGACCTTCTTGCGTGGGTTGCCTTTGCCAAGGCTTGTTGGTGCTCCAGCCGGACACCGACCCCTCAGCACTCAACGTCCTTCGTGGGACAGCTCGCATCTGGCTCCTTGTCATCCTAGACACCTCCTGGTCCTTCTGGATGAAGAGTCAAGCACCCCTTCTTTGCACCTGACATCGGTGGGCATTCGTCTAACGAGCCCCTGGTCACTCTGAAGTGACCCAGACTCTGTCCCCTCTTCTTTCAGGTTCCTTCCTTCCAGAATCCAGGCTTGGATTCCTCCAGACCCTTTACACCTTCACAGCAGCAGTACTTCTTCACAGCCCTCCATTGAGAACGACGGCGGTTTCCAACACCATTCCAGACCTATGCACCCGGCTCCTCTGGAATAGGTAACTCGGGTACTACGGTATCCACGGGTGGGGTGGCTCTTCAACCTCCTAAGTTCCAAAGGGTTAGCGGAAATTCCTCCTAGAAGGGTCCTTAAACTTTAAAATTGCAACTGCGACTTCCCCATAGAATTGTACGGAGCCTGCGGTCGTGTTGGTGCACTGCACCTGTCCTCCGTGGGGTCCCTATCTACTCATCTTGGGTGGTTCCTTGGGGTCCCAGCGATTCTAAGTGCTCCAGACCTTGTCGTGACTCAAGTCGTGATTGTTATACCACTATATTTGTATGTGGTTTGGTCACCCCTGGAGCCCACTGTGTATTGTGCTAATTACAACTGTTCTATTGATCTCCTATTGATGCTTTGTGTTCTATCCTCGTGTAGAGGATAGTATAGAGTGGTATATTAATAAGTACATATTTTTATAATACTACTGTGTGGTTCTCCTCTCATTTAGTCAATATGGGATATGATATTCTGGTAAAACAAGCTGCTTTACATTCCTTCAAGATCAAGCCTGAAGGCTGCTCTCCACAGCTACCACTAGGATAGCTTTCTCAAGGTTATCTTTGACCTCATACATCATAAGGGTCGTTTGGACTGGTGCAAGGTGCCCACTTTAAGTAGTGGACAGCATATACTAGGTCAACTTCTCGCAGTAAGAAACTGGATTTTTTGCATGAAGGCTTCCGCCTAGGTCTTGCCATCTCCATTTTACGCAGCCAGTGGACAGCTATCAGCACAATTATAGGGCCCTCATTGTCGACCTTTGATAGTCTTGTAGCTGGTTTGCTTGAATTTTGCCATCTTCATAAACCAGTGGTTAATTACCTGGTCCCCTCTTGGGATCTCCTGGTGCTGAATATTCTTCAAGGACCTTACTTTGAATTTCTCAAGTCACTCTCTCTTAAACACTTAACTCTTAAAGTGTTTTTTTTAATATTAGTGACTATAGCATTTGGTTGAAGACTGGGATGATCCATTCATTTGATTTTTTTAATGACAAGGTGATTCTAAGATCCGAGCCTTCCTTCTGCCTAAAATCCTTTCATTTTGGTTTATTTCCAAAGTACAGACTCGGTCAGGAAAACTGCTTTTTTTATTTGTCACCACTGGCCTAATCAATTAGGGTCATAAACCTCAACTTTAAGCAGGTGAGCGAGGATTCTTTTTACCCATGGAATCCAAAGGCAGGAGTTCCTTTAACTTCAAAAAATTCAGGGTCATTCCACAAGTGAAGCTGCTTTTTTAGGTCTCGGCCTGACGTAGGCATACGAGGCTTCTTGGAATCGATACGATTCCAGAAGCCTCGTCCCAGCTCCGCCTTAACTTTTGATTTGTGCGCGTTGTTTTGCGTCACGAATTATGCCAAAGGCAGTGCAATGATTGCACTGAAGGCATGTCACTCCCTTATTGTTGCCACCCTGTCTCCTTTTATCTACGCCCTGCGGGATTGGATCTTTACCCGCGGCGTTACACTAGTGCCTTTATTTACTGGGGAAGCACTATTTGTTTCCCCTTCTGTCTGTCTCTCTGAGATACAGCTGCTTGTTTACAGCGGCTGCCTGGCCAATCTGTTTTTACGTACCCCATTGTATGTTTAGTGTGTTTACTGACGAGGCCAGTAGCACAGCCACACCGTGTTTTCCCAGCTAGGCGAGGGCGTATTTAACGTTTTACAAACTTTAGCAACTGTACGTCTGATGCAGTATCTCACTAAATTAAATAATATTCAATTCATTAACCGCATAGATAAAAGGCTGAATTGACCTTGAGGGTGTTGAGCACGTGACTCCAAGGTCTTACCGGAGAGCGCTCAACTGCCTAATTCGCTTTGCAGGCTCATGGTGTCTAACACAGGTGACGCACCTGCAGTGAGTTCCGTGTGTACTCACAGTGTTACATACAGTATGCATGTTAGGCGTGTGGCGTGGTGCGTAGCATATATGGTGTGCATGCGATGTTTCATACATTTGGCGTGTTTGTGGTGGTAAGTGGCCACTAAGGGATTTGCGCGAGATACAGATTTGTAGAGTATAGTGCACTTTGCATCCTTCACAGGTGTGCCTGTGGTCTGCATGGTATGTGTGTACATGTGTTTATAGTATGTGTGATATCTCTGTGTTGTGTTCGATACATATGGTCTATGTGTGTAGTGTCTGTCGGGTCGGTGTTATTTGTGGTGTATTCAGTGTGTGGTGCACATTTTAGGTTTATGTGGGGCATGTTCTAAATGTGCTGTTTACACGTACCGCTGTGTGTGTATGGGTGTGTCCATATGCGTTTGTGTTGCTTATATACATGTGTGCTAGTGTCAGCAGAGAGTGCGCGAGTATAAATGCGAGTAAAGGTGTGTGTGATGAGCATGTGTGTGTATGTTTATACTGATCAGTATATGTGCATAAGGGCAGTGGTGTTCGTGTGTGTGTGTGTTCGTGTGTGTGTGTTCGTGTGTGTGCGTGTGTGTGCGTGTGTGTGTGTGTGTGTGTGTGTAGTTGTTTGATACTCCCATAGTGTCTGCATGTGTATGGTCAAGTCACTGTGTGTATGCTGATGTCAGTGTGTGTGTAGTGGTGTCAGTGTGTGTACTTGTGCCTAGTGTCTGTGTGGGCGCAGGTCAGGGTGTGTTTGAGTGTGTGTGTGAGATAGAGAGCATGTTGGTGTTGGAGTCAATGTATGTGTCTCTGGTCTGTAATGTTCGTGTGAGAAGTGGCGCCTGTGGGTGTCAGTGTGTTCTCTCACTGAGTGTGTGTGTGCTAGTGTGAGATGATGCCAGTGAGTTGGTGTCAATATCTGAGTTGTGAGGTCTGTGCGTGGGACTGTCACACATTGCGACCCCTGTGTCTCTTTATCTGTAGCTGCGTGTTGCCGCCCGATGCCACAGGCCTCCTCTCTGCCATATCGGTGCCACAGAAGAGTAGCCCTATTTAAGTATTTAAGGAAATTTTTTTTTTTTTACTTAAATCTTCCCTCGCGGCTGTAAACAAACCCCAGAAGGTGCCCTCCGCACCCATCTGCCAGCTTCACATGCAGCGGACAGTTAGTTGATTTTTTTTTTAAAGGGCAGTTTCAATTTCATTTCAGATATGAGTCTGTGCACATTTTATGTGAAGCTTTAGATCACATTAAATGCACTAAATTAAAGACAAGTGTAATTATAATGTGCTGCGCAAAATTAGTTCTATAAGGTGCGACTGGTTTTGTGGGCTGTGAACCAAAGAGACGTGAATTCTAATCCCGGTTTCTCACTTTAGGCAAAGGTGTGATCTTGCGCAAATCACCTTTTCGACATGTGCCTCTGTATGAGAAAAATGAATAATAAACAACAAGTTAAACTGAATCTAATTGCATGTTTAAGGTTATACCAGCAAGTCCCTCATAAACCTGAATAAGAAAACATTTTCACCTTCCACTCCAAGTTGTCTTTAAGTCTGAGAGGGCTACGCTTTCACACACCCGTGTACGCTTTTCCAAGGAGATTGTTTTAGATCAGCATTTAGATATATAACAGATTTAGATATATAACCGTTACATTCAAATTCTATTGTTTATGAACAGTATAAACGTGGTAATAGCCCCTAGGGACATGGGCCTATTTACCATGAGTCATTTTAAGATTGTTTTACCCCATGGTTAACACAACGGGATAAACAGATGCTTCGGCACAGACATGATAGACCTTCTTCAGTCACTTAAAAGAAACATCTCTGGCTGTTAAGATTTATATTTGCTATAATACTACACATACATAAGCGACATACAAAAAACTGGAGTATGCACATGCACACTCTCTACTACTCACTCTCTACTACTCACTCTCTACTACTCTACTCACTCTCTACTACTCACTCTCTACTACTCTACTCACTCTCTACTACTCACTCTCTACTACTCTATACTACTCACTCTCTACTACTCTACTCATTCTCTACTACTCTCTGCTACTCACTCTCTGCTACTCACTCTCTACTACTCACTCTCTACTAATCACTCTACTACTCTCTCTCTACTACTCTCTCTCTACTACTCACTCTACTACTCTACTCTACTCATTCTCTACCACTCACTCTCTACTACTCACTCTCTACTACTCACTCTCTACTACTCTACTACTCTCTCCTACTCACACTCTACTCTCTACCTCTTACCTCTCGCGCTACCTCTCGCGCTACCTCTCGCTCTACCTCTCGCTCTACCTCTCTCTGCCTCTCTCCCTACCTCTCTATCTCTCTGTGAGAAAGTGGCTCTGTATATACTGTTCCCAAATAGGTACAGTGTGTACAGAGTCCACAGTCCCCAGAGGTTTGACAGAGGCTAAAGTTAGATATAACCTTACTCTCTAAAGTGGTAGCTTGGTCGAGCAGTAAGGCAGTATCAGAGGACAGTGTAAAGCATTTGTTGTACACAATCAGTCCGCAAATGGTCTCACACACTCAATAACTGAACTCTAGGTCAATGGTTTATATAAAAAATATATGTCTGTTTTATTTTAGAACCAACAATAGGTATTAAAATATACTTTCTCAGAATGAGATGCTTTATCTAAATACTTTTGCAATATGCAATTGACTTTTGTAAATACTGGTTACAGGTTGTTGCAATAGGCAACACAATTTCAAACACAGTGATGCATTGAGCTCAATGGAAATTTTAAGTTATTTACAATAGATTACATTCAGGATTACTTTCGTAACTCCAGGACTGGATCCTAGATTCAGTCCTGGGACAGTTCTTAGAAACAAGTGATAAAAGTCGACTTAGTAACTGTTGTGATTTTTAGGAAATATTTAGCTATTTTAAAAGTTGACAGAAGAAATTTCATAGAAAAATAGTCAATGATTCCCTATGGAAGAAAATTCAAGTTGCAGGTAAAGTAGGTTCTCGTTACTTTTGTAATCCAGTACTGGGTTCCTAGACTCAGTACTGGGATCTCTATCTAAAACAGGTAAGTAATTGCGTTTTCACAGTTAGCACGATTTTTAAAGAATATTTCAAGTTTGCAAAAATCGACACTTAGAAGAAATTTCACAGAAAAACAGTCAATGGTTTCCTATGGAAGAAAATTGGGTACTGGTAACTACGGTTGTGAATATTTTTCAGGGTCAGTGCTGGGCACCAAGATCCAGCACTGGGATCTCTCCTAAAAGCAGGTGAGTATTTTCATTTTCGTTACTCGGCTGATTTTTGGTGAATACTTTAAGTTTTAGAAACTCCACACTTAAAAGAAATTTCAGAAGAAATCAGACAATGTTAACCTATGGAGAAAATTGAGTTATCGGCTGTTGGATAAGTACTCGACTGGCAAAGTTAAGGTTCTGGGCACAGACTCAGGGGTCTCCCAGGGTCAGGTAGGTACAGTTGTTACACCCTCAGCGGCGCTGGGGCAGCCGGGTGCAGAGTGAGTTAGGCTCAATGTTATCCTATGGGAGGCAGGGGGGCCTTGGTTGGTGGCTGCTGACTAGCAGGCCACGCGGCTGTGGAAGCTGTGCTCCTGGTCACTTGCTTAGGGCAAATGGGGAAGTAGATAGGTGTAGAGGTTACACTGCCAGGGCCACTCAGGCGGCTGGGTGCAGGGTGCTTTTGAGCCTTCGGGCGCTCAATTGATTTCAATGGAAAAGCTCCTGGTTGCAAGGCTGCAAGCTCGGGGACGAGGATTCTTCAGGTGCCGCCACCTTTTCGAGAGGTAAGTTGGGTAGTTGAAGGATAGGTAGGTACCCAGGAGTAGGGCACAGGGGGCCGCAGGGCGCCGGGTGCAGTGGTGCCTTTTGGTGTCTGGAAATCTTACCCTCTGTTGATCGCGGTTGGGGGTTACCTGGTTCTGAGGCTGCAGGCGTCGTCAGGAGCGTCGAGGGAAGTCCTTGGTTGCCGTACTTGGGGTCACAGTCGCCGGGGGGTCGTCTTCGTGGTCTTTGTTCACTCAGGCACAGGCCAGGCTTGGCGGGTGCAGAGTGTGTAGGGTTCGCGGTTCCGGGCTGATGCCAGGGATTAGAGGCTAATTTTGAGCAGAGCCTATGCTCATGGGAGTCCCAGGTGCTTAGAGCCAAAAGGTAGCCAGGTCCTCCGGGGTTTGTGAGGTTGCTGGCCGCAAGAGGTGCCGGAATGTAGCAGGAGCAGGTTCAAGGGTCGACAGGCCGGTAGGGCTGGGGCCAAAGCAGTTGGTGTCTTCCTCTTCTTAGCAGCTGCACGACAGGTCTTCTTTCTTCTTGCTCTTCTTTGTATTTTGGAATCTGGGGAAGAAATGTTCAGGGTGCCCCTAAATACTAGATTTAGGGGCGTTACAGGTAGGTAAAGGGCAGGGACCAATGGGTCCCTGTCCTGGGGTAGGTACACCCCCTATTCTGCCACTCTCCTGTGGGAGGGGGGCAGTAGCCTAGTCCTGATTGGGTAGGCCCTCCCATCTTCAAGATGGCGAGCGCCCGGAGATGTGCTTCACCTCGCCTCCCCCACCTGAGAGGTGGGTTTGGCAGGCTGGCACATCCCCTGTCCTTATTTGGGGTTTCCGGCCAGGCTTCCCGCCAGAGTGGGGGCTGCAAGTGGCCTGGGGAAGCTCACAGAGGCGGCATGCCTTTGAAGCTTCCCCCTGTCCATCCTGGGGGAGAAGACCTAGCACCTCGCCCAGGATGTGCATTGTTGCAGGCCCAGGAGAGCAGGGGCTCTCCTACCCAGGGGTCCAGCAACATGTCTGCTTTGTGGCAGCCTCTCAGACCAGACGTAGGTTAGGTTTCAGGGGGCATCTCTAAGATGCCCTCTGTGGTGCTTGGTACATTAAATCTCACACTGGCATCAGTGCGGGTTTAATGTGCTGAGAAGTTTGATACCAAACTTCTCAGTCTTCAGTGTTGCCATTATGGTGCTGTGGAATTCGTGTTTGACGAGCTCTCAGCACCATGTACTCTTAAATGGCAGCACTGCACTTACAGGGCCCAGGAATGAACCTGGGTACTGTAGGGGCACAGGGTTCATGCTCCTGTGCCCACACCACTGGCATAGGGCACCCAGCTAGAGGGGTGGCTGATGTAGGGTACAGGGCCTCTAAGGGTGGCACAATGAGTGCTGAAGCCCTTAGAGGCCTTCCATGGTCACAAGGCCCTGGGTACCTAGGGTACCATTTACCAGGGGCTGGCATGTGGCCAGGGTTGGCCAATTTGGGTTTGAGGTTTTTGTAGGGAAGGAACATAGGCCCTGGGCACCTGATTGGCAGGAGTCCAGGGCACACTCAGTCAAAGTACATTCAGCAATTCAGCAAAAAGTGGGGGCATACCATGCAAGAAAGATGGCACTTTCTCACACTCTCTACCTCTTTAACGCTCTACCTCTCTACTCTCTACCGCTACCTCTCTCTGCCTCTCTCTCTACCTCTCTACGCGCACACATATGCACATACGGACTTTCTACATAAACTTAACCACCTGATTCTACCTTCCGATGCTATCTTAATGACTATGGACATCACAGCGCTATACACCAGTATAGCCCACAATGATCTAACGGCTGTGGAGTATTTCTTGGGGGAGAGGAGTATTGAACTTTACAGACACAATTTTATGCTTTTAAATATGATCCGTATTTGCTTATGTAACAATATGTTTCAATTTAATAATGAGACGTCCCAACAGCTGAGGGGCGTGGCTATGGGGGCATGCTTCTCTCCCAGCGATGCATGTTGGCTGGTGGGAGAAGCATGTCCTCATGGCCCGCCATGCTGAACAGTGGTCTACCAATATAATATCATGGTGGCGGTATATTGACGATATTTTCGTCATTTGGAAAGGAACAGAACAAGAGGCATTAGGTTTCGTCAACAACATCAATGATAATGAATTGAATTTAGAGTTCACTGCTGAAGTGAGTGTTAGTAGTGTAAACTTCCTGGATGTAACGGTATATTTGAAAGAAGGGAATCTGGAGACTAGTCTATTTCACAAAAGTACATCCGGCAATACAGTGTTGCACGCAGAGAGCTTCCATCCGCAACACACTATAAATAGCATACCATATGGAGAATTTTTGCGTATCCATAGAGCATGTAGCACCATAGCAGCGCGTGATAAACATCAGATGGATGCTAAAAATAGACTATTGGTGCGAGGATATGAGGAAAAGAAATTGAATAGCGCGATGAAAGAAGCGAACCTCAGAAATAGAAATGACTTATTGGTACCTAACAACACAATAAATCAGGAAATTCTAGCCCCCACCAATAGTATCCATGGTAATGACACAAAGGTACCTAACAACACAATAAATCAGGAAATTCTAGCCCCCACCAATAGTATCCATGGTAATGACACAAAGAAAAATGAAATAAGACTAATCACTACCTATAGTAGACAGGTCAAAAAAATCAAGAGCATTATCTGTAGGGAGTGGCCCATTGTTTTAACGGATCCAACTCGTAAAGCAGTGCTTCCCAAGAATCCAACTATTACATATAGAAGAGCATTTTCAATGAGGGATGAATTAGTATCTAGTAGTCCAGAAATTTCAGCTAGTAGTACTTGGCTAAACCCTTTAAAAGGGTTTTTTAAATGCTCTTCTTGCAGAGCATGCAAGTTTGGAGTTAATACCAACCAATATACCACACCTTTCAGTGATATACCCAGAGGCCTCAAAGGACACTATACATGTCGCACTGATCATGTGGTATATGTATTACAATGTACATGCAAACTGAAATATGTAGGGAGCACTAAGCTGCAAGCATATACTCGAATTTTACAGCACTTAAGGGCCATAGTTAATTCCGATCCAGCTTACCCGGTAGCGAGGCATTTTAAAGCTTGTCATAATAATAATCTCAACTGTTTGAGATATTTTATTATTGATTCAGTACCAAAACCTAAAAGAGGGGGCAACCGGGAAAAAGCTTTGAGACAGTTGGAATGTAAGTATATATTAGAGTTGGATACACGCATTCCAGGTGGTTTCAGCAATGGGGAAGATCTACACCACTTCTTATGAATAGAGTGGCTATTTACAGCCAATATGCAACAGGGGCGAGTGTACCATCTGATGTCCCTGTTGGGTTCAAATTGATTCTATAATGCTCCGATGTGTTTACATTTTTGATGTTTCTCATAGCGGATTATAAAAATCTCTGACTATTGCAAGTTTTTAAACACTGAAACTCTTTTATCACATTTTGTAATGTTAGATCTTAAAACCATTACTATAGGTATAGATTTGTACACAAGGATAAGAGTGATTTGGAAAACAGCTTCCTCTAGGCCGACACTGTTGAAATTTTGTAGATAATGATCTAAATTGAGTTTTAATTTTGATTAAATCTACGTGTTTATATGTGATACCCAGTGCATTTCCTAATAGTGACATAGTGTGACATAGTATCTTCATACAGCTATCCAGATTATTTTATAAAAATAATTCAGTCTTTTTATGATGATTAGAGCATTAAGTATGATATTTGCTTTTTTTTGCACATTATATTGTGGATTTGCACATTCTTTGCCGTATTTGCACATATATTAACAATTTGCTTTATTTGCACATAATATTCGTTATTTGCACATACCCAGAGGGGAATGTTTCCATTTACGGGACTAATTATGACCTAAGGCAAGAGGCAAAACGTTACAGTGCAGGCACAATATATCAACTTGAGCTATGTCAACGGTCTAGCGATATTTAAGCAGCATTATGCATTAAGTCAATGTTTATTGAATTTATGATTATGACCAGAATGCCCTATACGAATGTAGATTATTTATATTATTTTTCTGGATATGCCCTGCATCATTCATATTGGATTTGTCTGTGTAAAGTTTTGCACGTTTGTAACAACAGCCGGAATGACTATGTTTTCTATGTCCATAGGAAATCACGTAACTGGGTACTCTGCACCTTTAAATAGTCACGTTCAGTGAAGTGAAGTCATGTGATCAAGACCGCTGTGACGGTCGAAACGCGTCTGGACTGAACCGAACAATGTTTGTTTGAAAATAAACTGAGCACTACTTTGCACCAGCGAATATGTGTCCGTGTCTTTAGTGGTACCGGCTGGTACTACGGAAGGTGGATTGGATATATATATGCATATGCATTTATATATATGTATGTGTGTATATATATATATTCACAGAAAAAAACAGGTTTCAGGGGTGTTATAGTTAGCTGCCCATTTCACTCATACAAAACCATAGAAATTCCTCCGTTATAGTTAGTTCTGCTAACTATAACTCACGCGCCCGCAATGCACTGCTGATGATGTCACATATACATCATTCATGACATCACTGATGACATCTCAAATGACATCACTGATGACATCATCCACTGAATGTGGTTTAGTTTGAAATTTAAATATGTATTATATATATACCAATCTGTATTGAAGATTGAGTGGATATATAACTGTCTGGATGGAGGATTTAGTAGCTGTCTGACTGTCTTTTTAAGTGAGTAATTAAGTGTCTCACTTAATACATGGATTAGTAGCTAAACTATGTGAATGTGTGCAGCACTGTCTCTGTTGTTGTATAACATGCTGCATCAGTTGGTCACTAACTGCATGAGTGTGCATATTAGTTATTGATTAGTTGGGTGAGTATTTGTATGGGACACTGAGTTTGTGTGTGGTTGGATGGGGTGTGTGTAACTATGCATAGATGTGTGAATGGTTGATTGACTAGGTGTATGGGTTTAAGAGTGCATGTGGAAACAGTTGTTTTGGTGACTGAATGTATTTATATGTATGTTGGTGAGCGAATATATGTTTTAGTTGTACAACTTCAACAAAGTAAAAAAAATAAAAGGCATTGTATGTGAGAGTTGGTGTATATAAATAAGTATGTGTGAGAGTCAGTGATTGTGAGAGTAACTATATGAATGAGTGTATAATTGTAATGGGTCTTTTTTAACATATTAACGATGAGTTACTATTTGTTTGAATAAATGAGGTATTGTTGGATAATTGTGTAAGTGAGTAAATTTAAGTGCGATACATTTTTTTCATGAGTGAGTAGGATGACTGCATAACCGACTAAGATGACTCCTGATGTGTCAATGTCTATATATGTGTATAAGTGCATTTGATAGTGTTCTATTAATTAATGACTGCATGTATAGATGATTCTGTTGTTGAATGGGTAGTTGTGTGTGTAGACTTAGAAATCAGTGAGTGGGTATGTAGTAACTGGTATTGGTGTGTCAATGGTTTCAAATATGGTACTCTGTATTTTACGGTGAGTGATGAAAGGTTATACTAGTGTATGATGAGGTGTATCAGATTGTCAAGTGGATGATGTCATTTGAGATGTCATCAGTGATATCATCAGTGATGTCACTGACCATGTCATGAATGATGCAATATGTGACGTCATCAGCAGTGCATTGCGGGCGCTTGAGTTATAGTTAGCAGAACTAGCTATAACGGAGGAATGTCTATGGTTTTGTATGAGTGAAATTGGCAGCTAACTATAACACCCCTGAAACCTATGTTTTTTTCTGTGAATTTCTAAGGTTTTTTAAATGCTAACTTTTAAGTGTGATAGTAGTTGTATCTATTTTTTTGTACTGATTTTCTACTGTTTAACTGTTTATTTATAAATATTTTATTCATTAAATAACATTATATATTTTTCTGAAAATTGCAAAAGAATTTTTTTTTTTTATTAAAACTGAAATATTGATTAATTTTCTTGTTTTCATTTTTTATTTTAATATATTTATATTTTCTTTAAAAAAAATCAAATTTTTATCGGAGTCGCGCACTCAAAGTGTACACATCACGGTGGGTGCGCGCATTCTAGCCGCCATTTTAAAAAAAGTCATGAAGGATCCGCGTATGGTGTGCGACGGCTGCGTTACATCATATACATTTAATATCACGTGATCTGCGCGATTGGTTTGCGACCAGTCTGTGACTCCTGCTCCCGGGCATTCGCGACACATGCGCATTACGGTACGAGATGTTTGCGCGGTTGCGGGTCCCGCGTGACATCATATACGTGCTGGGGCGCGCTGGGTGCGCGACTCCCGCAAAAAAAATGTATGGTCCTAAATGATATGTATGTGTCTTCAATATACATATTAAGGCAAGAAAATATGTAAGATATTCATCAAAATAATATATTTGTACTTATAATAAACTTATATTATTTTTAAATATATTTTCGCGAAATCGGGTGCGTGCATCGTGAGTGCAGAAAACCAGGTCAGCAGAGCTGCTGTAGAGCCAGAGAACCAGGTCAGCAGAGCTGCTCTAGAGCCAGAGAACCAGGTCAGCAGAGCTGCTGTAGAGCCAGAGAACCAGGTCAGCAGAGCTGCTGTAGAGCCAGAGAAACCAGGTCAGCAGAGCTGCTTTAGAGGGAGAGAACCAGGCCAGCAGAGCTGCTTTAGAGCCAGAGAACCAGGTCAGCAGAGCTGCTCTAGCTGGCACTGACTGACTGACACTGACTGACTGACACTGACTGACTGACTGACTGACTGACACTGATTGACACTGATTGACTGACACTGACTGACACTGACTGACTACTCTCTACTACTCTACTACTGACTCTCTACTACTCTCTCTCTACTACTCTCTACTACTCACTATCTACTACTCTCTACTACTGACTCTACTACTCACTCTCAACTACTCTACTACTCACTTGCTACTACTCTCTACTACTCACGCTCTACTACTCACGCTCTACTCCTCACGCTCTACTACTCTCTACTACTCACGCTCTACTACTACTGTCTCTACTACTCACTCTCTACTATTCACTCTCTACTACTCACTCTACTACTTTCTACTACTCTCTACCACTCACTCTCTACTACTCTACTACTTACTCGCTACTACTCTCTACTACTCACTCTCTACTACACTCTCTACTACTGTCTACTACTACTCTACTACTCACTCCTGCTCTCTACCACTCACTCTCTACTACTCTCTCTCTACTGCTCTCTCTACTACTCTCTACTACTCTCTCTACTACTCTCTACTACTCACTCTCTACTACTCACTCTCTACTATTCACTCTCTTCTATTCACTCTCTACTATTCACTCTCTACTACTCACTCTACTACTCACTACTACTCATTCTCTACTACTCACTCTCTACTACTCTACTACTCTCTACTACTCACTCTCTACTATTCTCTACTACTCACTCTACTGCTCTCTCCTACTCTCTACCACTCACTCTCTACTACTCTACTACTCACTCTCTACTACTCTACTACTCTCTACTACTCACTCTCTACTATTCTCTACTACTCACTCTACTGCTCTCTCCTACTCTCTACCACTCACTCTCTACTACTCTACTACTCACTCTACTACTCTCTACTACTCACTCTCTACTACTCACTCTCTACTACTCTCTACTACTCACTCCTGCTCTCTACCACTCACTCTCTACTACTCTACTACTCTCTCTCTACTACTCTCTACTACTCTCTCTACTACTCACTCTCTACTACTCACTCTCTACTACTCTCTCTCTACTATTCACTCTCTACTATTCACTCTCTACTATTCACTCTCTACTATTCACTCTCTACTACTCACTCTCTACTACTCACTCTCTACTATTCTCTACTACTCACTCTCTACTACTCTCTCTCTACTACTCACTCTACTACTCACTCTCTACTACTCTCTACTACTCACTCTGTACTACTCACTCTCTACTACTCTACTGCTCTCTCCTACTCTCTACCACTCACTCTCTACTACTCTACTACTCACTCTCTACTACTCTCTCTCTACTACTCACTCTACTACTCACTCTACTACTCACTCTCTACTACTCACTCTCTACTACTCACTCTGTACTACTCACTCTGTACTACTCACTCTCTACTACTCACACTCTACTACTCTCTACTGCTCACTCTCTACTACTCATTCTCTACTACTCGCTCTCTACTACTCATTCTCTACTACTCGCTCTCTACTACTCACTCTACTACTCACTCTCTACTACTCACTCTCTACTACTCTCTCTATTTCTCACTCTCTACTACTTCTCACTCTCTACTACTTCTCACTCTCTACTACTTCTCACTCTCTACTACTAACTCTCCACTACTCACTCTCCACTACTCACTCTCCACTACTCACTCTCCACTACTCACTCTCCACTACTCACTCTCTACTACACACTCTCTACTACACACTCTCTACTACTCTCTAGTACTCACTCTACTACTCACTCTCTACTACTCACTCTCTACTACTCTCTACTACTCACTCTCTACTACTCTTCTACTCTCTATTACTCCCTCTCTACTACTCCCTCTATTACTCCCTCTCTACTACTCACTCTCTACTACTCACTCTCTACTACTCACTCTCTACTACTCTACTACTCACTCTCTACTACTCTCTCTCTACTACTCTCTACTACTCATTCTGCTACTCACTCTCTACTACTCACTCTCTAATACTCTCTCTCTACTACTCACTCTCTACTACTCTCTACTACTCACTCTCTGCTACTCACTCTCTACTACTCTCTACTACTCTCTACTACTCACTCTCTACTACTCTCTACTACTCACTCTCTGATACTTTCTCTACTACTCTCTCTCTCTACTCTCTATTACTCGCTCTCTACTCTTTACCTCTACCTCTCTACCTCTACACCTCTACCTCTCTACCTCTGTACATGCACACATATGCACATATATATATGCATATATATGCATATGCATTTATATATATGTATGTGTGTATATATATATATATATATACATATATAAATATAATCTGCATATCTATATAAATATAAATGCATGCAAACATATACATATATGCATACATATGCATGGTATGTACATGAAATTTTGAAAAACTCTAATACAAGCAAAGCTAAAAAGCCACCTAATTACAAACAGAATTGCTTTAACTTAAACGAGGGCGAGACCTATTGCATTTTCAATGCTTGTTTACTTTGATTCCATCAAGAAGGCATTCAGATGTGTCACACATTTTCCATACATTCTGAATGGTAGCACTCTAGTTGCTCGTTAGATCACTGTAGTAAAGCTACTGCTCACCAGGGAAGTCTGCTGCTGGTATTCAAAGTGCATGTTTCAGTCTGCATTTCAGAATTTTTTAATGAGGATTTGAGAAGTCAAAATGTGCCCTAATCTTTTTTTTTTCTGCAGCACTAATCGTAATTTCTATGGCAAAATGAACCCCCTCATTTTGTTCCTTTGCAAATTAAATGTTTTAAGTGTTACCACTTTATTCCTTGGTCTGGCTGTCCTCCTTTCTAAGCGGACGCACCCAGGCAGTTCGCCTGGGGGACTTCTGGGCTGAACCACGGAAGGTAGTGTGCGGGGTCCCCCAGGGCTCTTCCCTTTCCCCCCTACTGTTTAATTTGTATATAGCCCCCCTCATCTTTGCTCTTCAACAGATGGAGGTCTCCGTATACAATTATGCGGATGACCTCCAGCTCATTTTTTCTCTGTCTCACTCCCCTGACTCCAAATCCAAATTCCAATCCACCATGCTTTTCATCCGGGACTGGATGAATCACAACCACCTGAAACTAAATCCAGATAAGACAGAGCTTGTTCTGACAGGTGGTTGCTCCAGTCCCTGGTCCCCCCTCTTCTGGCCCTCCTCACTTGGTCCTCCCCCACCCCCTACTTCCTCCGTCAAAACCCTGGGCATAAAAATCAATGATCAACTCACTATGCACTCCCAGGTGAGCTCGGTGGTTTCCTCCTCTTTTCTATCCCTCCGCACTATCCGTAAAGTCTCCCGCTTCTTCTCCTTCACAGCCCTGAAACTTATTGTACTGGCCATGGTCATCTCCCGCTTGGATTATGCCAACGCTCTTTACCATGGCATGCCAGCCTATAGCGTACGTCGTCTCCAGCTGGTCCAAAACCAAGCGGCCCGCCTGGTATACAACCTGACGACATCCCATCACGCCACTCCCCTTTTGAAATCCCTGCACTGGCTCCCTGTGCGCGAACGCTCCCTTTTTAAGGTGGGCTGTCTCGCCTTTCAGGCCCAGCTAGGCAGGTCCCCTGCTTTTATTTCCTCGGAGATCATACCTTATGTCCCCCCCAGGGAACTTCGCTCCTCTTCTCACCACCTACTCACAGTTCCTCGCTTCCGTCGTAAGAAATGGGGAGGGTCTAAATTCTCCACCCTCGCCCCTGTGTTCTGGAACTCCCTTCCGATGCAACTCAGAACTTCCAATCAATACCAGCCCTTTCGAAAGGCCTTAAAAACCTTTCTTTTTTCCAAAGCATTCCCCTCATAAATTCTCCTCATTTTCTCTCCCCGCTCCATGACCTCAGAGACTCTGCCTACTGTAGCGCCATGAAACCTTTGGGTGTACGTGCGCTGTATAAATATTTAAAAAAAAAAAAAAAAAAAATTCAAAAATTCAAATTCCAATCAAGATGGCATCAGGTGTGCCATACTTTTGTCATAAGTAAGACTGTTAGCGCTCTAGTTGTTCTTTAAAACACTCTGAGACATTCTGTCATTGGGCTATTCTTGGGCCACAACTCGGTGATATTAGTGCTACATTTGGGCTCTTTTGTCTCTGGTGGCCATCTTGGGAGACTTATTTGTTTTGAAGTTTCCTAATTTCCTCATTTACAACAGTCTCCTCAGTAGGAAACACTTTCAGGTTTTTTACTTTCATTCCATCAAGAAGGCATTCAGATG
Organism: Triturus cristatus; assembly: GCF_964204655.1. Lineage (NCBI taxonomy): Eukaryota > Metazoa > Chordata > Amphibia > Caudata > Salamandridae > Triturus > Triturus cristatus. The sequence continues at coordinate 1,063,177,685 of NC_140583.1, forward strand.
TGTCACACATTTGCCATAAATTCGGAATGTTAGCACTCTAGTTGCTCATTAGATCACTGTAGTAAAGCTACTGCTCACCAGGGAAGTCTGCTGCTGGTATTGAAAGTGCATGTTTCAGTCTGCATGTCAGAATTTTTTAATGAAATAGAAGAGGATTTGAGAAGCCACTCAAAATGTGCCCTAATTTTTCTTTTTTCCGCGCTAATCATAATTTCTATGGCAAAATGAACCTCCTCATTGTGTTCCTTTTAAATTAAACCACTCACTCTACTACTCACTCTCTACTACTCTCTACTACTCACTCTGTACTACTCACTCTCTACTACTCACACTCTACTACTCTCTACTGCTCACTCTCTACTACTCATTCTCTACTACTCGCTCTCTACTACTCATTCTCTACTACTCGCTCTCTACTACTCACTCTACTACTCACTCTCTACTACTCTCTCTATTTCTCACTCTCTACTACTTCTCACTCTCTACTACTTCTCACTCTCTACTACTCACTCTCCACTACTCACTCTCCACTACTCACTCTCCACTACTCACTCTCCACTACTCACTCTCCACTACTCACTCTCTACTACACACTATCTACTACACACTCTCTACTACTCTCTAGTACTCACTCTACTACTCACTCTCTACTACTCACTCTCTACTACTCTACTCCTCTCTACTACTCACTCTCTACTACTCTTCTACTCTCTATTACTCCCTCTCTACTACTCCCTCTCTATTACTCCCTCTCTACTACTCACTCTCTACTACTCACTCTCTACTACTCACTCTCTACTGCTCTACTACTCACTCTCTACTACTCTCTCTCTACTACTCTCTCTACTACTCTCTACTACTCATTCTGCTACTCACTCTCTACTACTCACTCTCTAATACTCTCTCTCTACTACTCACTCTCTACTACTCTCTACTACTCACTCTCTACTACTCTCTACTACTCACTCTCTACTACTCTCTACTACTCACTCTCTGATACTTTCTCTACTACTCTCTCTCTACTCTCTATTACTCGCTCTCTACTCTTTACCTCTACCTCTCTACCTCTACACCTCTGTACATGCACACATATGCACATATATATATGCATATATATGCATATGCATTTATATATATGTATGTGTGTATATATATATATATACATATATAAATATAATCTGCATATCTATATAAATATAAATGCATGCAAACATATACATATATGCATACATATGCATGGTATGTACATGAAAGTTTGAAAAACTCTAATACAAGCAAAGCTAAAAAGCCACCTAATTACAAACAGAATTGCTTTAACTTAAACGAGGGCGAGACCTATTGCATTTTCAATGCTTGTTTACTTTGATTCCATCAAGAAGGCATTCAGATGTGTCACACATTTTCCATAAATTCTGAATGGTAGCACTCTAGTTGCTCGTTAGATCACTGTAGTAAAGCTACTGCTCACCAGGGAAGTCTGCTGCTGGTATTCAAAGTGCATGTTTCAGTCTGCATTTCAGAATTTTTTAATGAGGATTTGAGAAGTCAAAATGTGCCCTAATCTTTTTTTTCTGCAGCACTAATCGTAATTTCTATGGCAAAATGAACCCCCTCATTTTGTTCCTTTGCAAATTAAATGTTTTAAGTGTTACCACTTTATTCCAATCAAGATGGCATCAGGTGTGCCATACTTTTGTCATAAGTAAGACTGTTAGCGCTCTAGTTGTTCTTTAAAACACTCTACTTTCTACTACTCACTCTCTACTACTCACTCTCTACTACTCACTCTCTACTACTCACTCCACTGCTCTCTACTACTCTCTACCACTCACTCTCTACTACTCTACTACTCACTCTACTACTCACTCTACTACTCACTCTACTACTCTCTCTACTACTCACTCTCAACTACTCACTCTCTACTACTCTCTCTACTACTCTCTCTATTACTCACTCTCTACTACTCTACTACTCACTCTCTCTACTACTCGCTCTCTACTACTTTCTCTCTACTACTCACTCTCTACTACTCTACTACTCTCTACTACTCTCTCTACTACTCACTCTCTACTACTCTCTCTACTACTCACTCTCTACTACTCACTCTCTACTACTCTCTACTACTCTCTACTACTCTCTCTCGCTACTACACACTCTCTACTACTTGCTCTCTAATACTCACTCTACTACTCACTCTACCACTCACTGTCTACTACTCACTCTCTACTACTCTCTACTACCCTCTCTCTACTACTCACTCTATACTACTCGCTACTACTCACTCTCTACTACTCTCTCTACTACTCTCTCTACTACTCTCTACTACTCACTCTACTACTCATTCTCTACTACTCTCTCTCTGCTACTCAGTCTCCACTACTCACTCTCTACTACTCTCTAATACTCACTCTCTAATACTCTCTACTACTCTCTACTACTCACTCTACTACTCACTCTTTACTACTCACTCTACTACTCTCTCCTACTCACTGCTACTCTCTTTACTACTCTCTACTCTCTCTCTACTCTCTACTCTCTATTACTCATCCTCTACTCTCTACCTCTCTCTACCTCTCTCTCTACTACTCTCTACGTCACTACCTCTACACCTCTACCTCTCTACCTCTCTCTACACGCACATATATGCATATGCATTTATATATATGTATGTGTATATATATATACATACATATATATAATCTGCATATCTATATAAATACAAATATACATATATGCATGTTATGTACATGAAATTTTGAAAAACACTAATAAAAGCAAAGCTAAAAAGCCACCTGATTACAAACAGAATTGCTTTAATTTAAACGAGGGTGAGACCTATTGCATTTTCAATGCTTGTTTACTTTGGTTCCATCAAGAAGGCATTCAGCTGTGACACATTTGCCATAAATTCTGAATGGTAGCACTCTAGTTCCTCATTAGATCACTGTAGTACAGCTACTGCTCACCAGGGAAGTCTGCTGCTGGTATTCAAAATGCATGTTTCAGTCTGCATGTCAGAATTTTTTAATGAAATAGAAGAGGATTTGAGAAGTCAAAATGTGCCCTAATTTTTCTTTCTGCAGCACTAATCATAATTTCTATGGCAAAATGAACCCCCTCATTTTGTTCCTTTGCAAATTAAATGGTTTAAGTGTTACCGTCAGTCAGAAAACTTTATTTCGGTAAAAATACCATAAAAGTGCATACATCACATTTAAAAAGATTCTACATATACACTCAATAATCTTTAAAACCTCTCATAGAACAATAATTTAGTTTGTTAAGTGTTCTTTAAAAGAATGTAAAATGTTTAGCACAAAAAATAAGTAAACACAACTTAAAATATAAAAAGAAGAAGGCATTATAGTATTAAATGTTTTCTTGTTACCCACATGGAAAAGAGGTATTTCGCAGTGACTGTGACAAATAGGGGGGAGGTATCAGATTTCATTACCCTATATAGGTCTCTGTAATTGCTTACCCCAATGTTTTTCGCTAGTTGAATGATCCATTTTTTACGTGGGTTTGTGTAGGCCTTACAAAAGAATAACACGTGGACCTCTGATTCCTCATTCGAGCTACACCCTGGGCAAGCACGATTTATTGAGCCTACCCATTTATTCGTCCTACAAAATAGGGGAAGGGACCCATGCCTGAATTGTATATAGAGTTTCTTGGCAAGCAAAGGTTGGATCATATCAAGTGCAGGCTCGAAGCTGTAGCTTAGTTTCATTTCTAGGAATACAGAGGTCGAGTTAGCACCCGAATCAGAACGTAAAATTTGGGTCAATTTATGATCCTCAATCATTATTGCCAGCTGTTTTTTTGGAAGGGAGACACAAGCCTCTGGGTTGTACCATAGGTCCTCCCTACCAATTTCTCCTAAAAGCTTTTTAATATAAGCGAGCCATGAAATGGAACCAGCCCCGGGGAGTATCATGATTGATTTTAGTTCCTCTCTGAAGATATTGAGTTCTGGTGTGCTCCACAAACGGCGCCAATACATAACCGGTCTGGAGGCGACCAGATCAACTATTGGCCGGATTCCCAGGTCCATCCTCAGAGGTTGTAGGGGGGTGCTTTTAGGTAAAGCTAAAAGATGTCTCATAAAATGGTTTTCTGACTTAGCTAAGGATTGGGCAGCACTATGGCCCCAAAGCTCAGCGCCATAGGTCGCCGCTCCTCTAGCCTGCACCCTGTAAACCTCTAAGAGCGGGCCAATTAATTTTATTGGGCTGTCCCGATACATCTTCAAAATTCCCCCAGAGATTTGGGCCAATTTCAAATTGGCCTTCAAAATCTGGGGTCCCCAGTCCATATTATTACTTAGTGTAAGCCCCAGGTAGTCAAAGACCGATACACGCTCCAACGGTAAATCGTCCAGCTTTGGGATGGGACAGTTTGTGGTGTTAGCATGCAGAACCATGTATTTGGTTTTGTTGACATTAATAACCAGGTTCCTATTCCTGCAAAATGTTGCGAAACCCTCCAAAACTCTTTTCATTCCCATTGCTGTCTTAGACAAGAGCAGAGTATCGTCCGCAAACATTAATGCTGGTATTTTCCTACCTGATAGCCTAGGTGCATCAATGTCTGTTAGGGCAAGCAGTTCCTCCACAAGACCGTTTAGAAAGAGGGAGAAGAGGGTCGGTGCCAGCACACAGCCCTGCCTCACACCTCTTTCAACAGGGAAGGGAGATGTTAGTTCACCATTTTTGCCAAACCTTACCCTAGCATAAGTGTTTTTGTGTAGGATTTCCATGATGTGGCATAGGTGTGGAGGAACGCCCATCCCCTTCAGAAGGTCCCATAGCTGTGATCGATCTACCATGTCAAAAGCGGACTTTAGGTCAACAAAAGATAGGTAAAGGCTACCTCCTTCCAGTTTGATCGTTTTCCAATATATCATCTGGAATAGTTGATCTATAGTTGACATTTTAGCTCTAAAGCCCACTTGTAGAGGAGTCAAAATATTAGACTCTTCCATCCAAGCTTGGAGCCTCCCCAATAGAACACGTGCAAAAATCTTCTGAGCCACGTCTATTAGGCTAATCGGCCTGTAATTTGCCGGGTCTAGGGGCGAGCCCTTTTCTGTGTATCGGGATGATCTCAGCCCCAGCCCAGGTATGGGGCGGTGGCATTCCTAAAAGAATAGCATTAAAAAGATTCTGTAGATAGGGAACCCATACAGCCTGTTCGCTCTTGTACAGGTCACCCGGTATTCTATCTAAACCGGGGGCCTTATTTGGAAGGACTTTATTCAGCGCCAGTTCTACCTCTCCTAGTGAACATAAATCGTAATCACCCATGATCAAGGAAAGGGCTTGCCTGGGTGGGTGTTCATGGTTTTCTTGGCCTATGGAATTACTGGCGTAAAGGGCTTGAAAATGCCGGCGCCATACATCTTCCGCTAGGTTAGGTTGGACGGCTACTTGGGAAGCAGAGGAGCCAGATTTAACCAGATTCCAAAAAGCCTTGGAGTCCCTTTTCTTTAATGAAGTAGAAATTTCCTCCCATCTATTATACTCCCATTCTTTTTTGGCATCTGTGATCGTTTTCTTATAGTGGCCCCTTGCCTCCTTGATCAAGGTCTTATTCCCCCCTTTTAGTTTTTCTAAGAGTGACAACTTTGCCACTCTACAGGGTTTGGTGAACCAAAGGTATCTCTCTCTGGGCTTTTGTAGTTGCCTCCTTGTTTCCTGGTGGAAATGTCCCTCTAAGGTTGCACATAGCTCTGCATGGGTGGAGCCTATAAAATCCATGTCGATGGAGTCTGTTCCCGCGGCAACAGGATCTAATACTTGCTTTAAAAGCGGAAAGATCTCTCTATACATGTCACCAAGCTCCGTTTGGGATTTGGCTATCTTTTCCCATCTCACTCTCCGTCCTCCACAGGATGTAACCAGCGGGTGGAGAGGGGTAATGCCCCTTGGATGATTGGGGAAATTAACGTAGCCATCGAAAGTGAGTACAAGTGGATTGTGGTCGCTTTCACTGCGCTTTATCACCTGAAAATCCACCGCCCTAGGCCACATGTCCAGTTTAATCAATATATAGTCTATGAGCGATGTATAGCTGTTCCGCTGGAATGTGGGTCTGCCAGGATTGTCCGCTGGGAGCCTTCCATTACATGCCCTCAGAGAGTGAGTAAGGGTTATTGTAGTGAGCTGCAGGACCAGGGGTGACCATCCTTTCGTGGGATATGTATTACTAGGTGGAATTGCCCATACTTCGTCCTCTTCTTGGGTCACAGAGGTAGGGACATCATTCAAAGGCTCGAAGTGGCAATTAAAGTCGCCACCTATGAGCAAGTGTTCCTGCTTATGTAAAGAGCACAGGAAATCTTCTAGTTTAGACAGGGTGCTGGATTTTTGACCGTTCTTTACAGGGCGGGAATAAATGTTTATCAGTTTAAGCTCGCGATGATCCCGAAAAGATAGAGCTAGACACATAAAATCCAGTGAACCGGTGTCAATTACTCTAATGCCACAGTCCAAATGTGTTTTCACCCACACACACAGTCCACCTGATGGCCTCCCTCTTGTGGCCCTTACAGCCGGGATCCAAAACGTCGCGAACCCAAGACGATGGTATGCTTGCATAGCCCAAGTTTCTTGGAGGAGGCATATATCATGGCTATCTATGAACTCCCCCCAATCCGGGCAATTCAACAAATTGCCAATACCTGCCAAGTTCCAAGATAAGATTTTTAGGGACGTTCCATGTTTTGGAATTTTGGGTGATATCATCCCTTGTAGGTGGGCTCATATGAGGCCATGAAAGTTGTCCGGTGGGGACCACCCCTTTTTCTAGTGGACCAGTTATTAAGGGAGAGCTGTCAGTCATTAATTGATTTGGAGCAGCGTTTGTAGTGGGCACGTTAGTATTAAGGGCTTGGGTGTGTTCCATGAGCGAGACTGTATGCTGCAGAGGCTCCTGTAACACGGGGGGTGCTGTCCTTGGGGATTCGTAGATGTTAAGAGCCTCACTGTTTTCAGGGAAAATTTGCTCACTTCCTACCTGGTTGGAGGTCTGCCCGTGGGATTGGCAATTATCAGTGGCCTTATCTGCTAGTTGCAGTCAATCAACGAGGTCAAGAATGCTAAACCTATTGTGGCATTGAATGGGGGAGCGTGGGTTGTAGTGGGGGGCTGCTCTGCTCCCGAAGTAATCCCTGCCTCTTTCCCTAAAGGCCCCAGTTTGGTCGACAAATCCTATTTCAGAATTGGATGTTTTAATAGGGTAAAAGTAGGAGAGGGGGAGAGATTGAATTCCATCCAAAGGGCTCACCCAACCACCGTCCCCCAGAAACTTGGCCACCCTTTTGTCCCTAAAGGTTACAAGGATGCAATCGCCCCTTATGGTTTTCATGCTCCTGCCCACCCACTCCACTCTACGGACCATCATAATTTCCCCGTCAAGGAAAGCTGGCAGGGGTCTATTGACACGTAACCAGTGCATGACTTTATTCTTCAAGGCCGAGTATGGTTCAGTTTTTTCGTCATGTAGTTCAGGGACCCCAGAAAGAACCACTACATACGAACTACACTCGGGGGGGGGGGGGGGGGGGGGAGATCAGGTCTTGGAAGTTTTGTTTTAGCACCTGGATGTTGGGGGTTATTACTATTAGTGATATGAACTGGTTTATGTGTACGAGGCGAGTTCCCAGCCGTCCCAATATCAGAGGGGACCTGAGTGATTTGGGAAGGATGGGTGGGGACGGCAGTACTCCCATTGATTCTCAATTGGGCCCCATCAGATACTATTGTGGAGCTAGGTTGTAATAGCTCTCTCTCGGGGGGGGCCGAAAAAGGGGCGTGTTGTGAGGGTATAGATTGGCAGAGGGCCTTCTGGGGCAGGGGCGCCGTGTCGCTGGGATTAGAGTCAACAGCAATAAGAAGCTCCCTTAATTTTTCTTCAACAACAGCTAATCTGTTGGCTAAAGGTGATAGGTTCCCCTTGATTAAAAGTTCCATCTTTACCCAATATGCGTCATCAATTACACATTTAGAGCAATAAGGAGTCTTTTCAAAAGTAAATTCAGGAGAAATAGGTGCTATGATGTCCAATCCTGGTGTAGTAAGTGACCTTCCCTCTGTAGATGCGTCACTGTGGCCAGCGTTCAGACTGGGGAGGTTTTTAGGTTTCTTATTGTTATTAGATTTCATCGGCCCTCCCTCGCGCTTCTTCCCCTTCGGAGCATTAGATCTTAGGTTTTTGCTCCTCACGGACTGCTCCGATTTGGATCTGGTGGTAACAATGTTCGTGAAAATTGGGGCTGGCGGCAGAGTCTCATTCCTATGTGCGGCTGACTCGTTTAGCCCTGATATGGTTAGCTTTGGTGAGTCTGGGGGCCGATGCGGTGCTGCTGCAGCGGGAGATGTCACAGTGTGAAGGGCTGCAAGAGGTTCAGGCAGCCTGTTAGCAGGGGAGCGAACAGTGGTAATGTGGCCTAAGGAAGAGCGTTTCCCTGTCAATGGCTCTAGCGATAATCGGTGTTCAGTGGCGGCTATTTCATATGCCAAGACATTGCTCGCGCGAGAGATGAAATTCCCCAGAGACTCAGCCACGCTAGCGCCTTTACTCATCGCCATGTTTAAGTCAATGCCTGGCAGTCAGGTCCTGACCGTTGTAACGGATAGAGGGCTGTGGGGGGTACAGTGAGCTTAGAATTTCTTACCGCAATATAGTTCTTGGTCCCTTGGCTTCCAGTTGGTGGCTCTGTTACCACTTTATTGCAATCAAGATGGCTTCATGTGTGCCATACTTTTGTCATAAGTAAGACTGTTAGCGCTCTAGTTGTTCTTTAAAACACTCTGGGAAATCTGTCATTGGGCTATACTTGGGCTACATCTCGGTGATATTTGTGCTACATTTGGGCTCTTTTGTCTCTGGTGGCCATCTTGGGAGACTTGTTATGAAGTTTCCTAATTTCCTCATTTATTACAGTCTCCTCAGTAGGCATACTGTCAGTGTTTTACTTTGATTCCATCAAGAAGGCAATCAGATGTCACACATTTGCCATAAATTCAGAATGTTAGCACTCTAGTTGCTCATTAGATCACTGTAGTAAAGCTACTGCTCACCAGGGAAGTCTGCTGCTGGTATTGAAAGTGCATGTTTCAGTCTGCATGTCAGAATTCTTTAATGAAATAGAAGAGGATTTGAGAAGTCACTCAAAATGTGCCCTAATATTTCTTACTGCAGCACGAATCATACATTCTATGGCAAAATGAACCCCCTCATTTTGTTCCTTTTTAAATTAAATGTTTTAAGTGTTACCACTTTATTCCAATCAAGATGGCTTCAGGTGTGCCATACGTTTATCATAAGTAGGAGTGTTAGCGCTCTAGTTGTTCTTTGGAACACTCTGGGAAGCTGCAGTAGAACACAAATGAATCAACTGACAGTCTCTGCCCTTGTTGGATGTACATGTTTTACTGAGAATGTCAGACTTCATTCTCACATGACTAAGAAAGATAATGTGAATTTACAGAAAATATGCTCTCAGTTTAGCTCATAGATCACCTTCCAAACCTCTGTGGGAAAAGCATGTGAAAATAGTTTTCTCTCAAACATGATTCATGATATCCCAGCAGAAGGCTTTTTCACATGGTAAAATCACCTTAGAACATACCACAATTCCTAAAACGAGTATGGTACCACCAACAAATGATTTATAATGTAACTAAAGTCTTAAAACCTTCTATTAACTGCAATGCTTTTTAATGAGGTGCTATCATGTATATTGGTCCGAAGATGGCTGCCAACACTTCTTGGATGAAGTGCTGACAGCCAATCAGATCTCACGATGAGATGTGTGGTTAGGCTCCGCCCAGATATATATGTGATTTTACTTTTGATTTTCTCAGGAACTACTGAACAGATTTACAACATTTAAGCAAAAGGCACGACTCTGAACCAAGGTCTACCTTTCTGCCAAATTTAGTGTAATTCCGTTCAGCAGTTCAGGCTGTAGCTGCGTCAACAGGTCCTATGGGAAATTGCATGGGGGAAACGCGTTTTGGGACCCCCCTTTTTTCTCAACCCCTGCTTGACAAATCACCACGAAACTTTCAGGATAGGAGCGGATCGGAGCTGGCCAAAAGTTTGGAAAATTTCGCGAAGATTCGTCAACCGACGCCAGAGTTATTGGGAATAGAATGTTGCGGATTTCCTATGGAAAATAGGTCCTGACTATAACTACCTACTGGCGACCGCCAGTAGGTAACATACACATATAAACATATATATACATCTGAATATCTATATAAATACAAATATAAATGCATGCATACATATATATATATATATGCATACATATGCATGTTATGTACATGAAAGTTTGAAAGACACTAATAAAAGCAAAGCTAAAAAGCCACCTAATTACAAACCGAATTGCTTTAACTTAAACGAGGGCGAGACCTATTGCATTTTCAATGCTTGTCTTGGGTGGCATTTAAAGGAGCGTCCCTTAAAAATATTGTGCGGCAGCTACTTTGGCCTAACCACACTCCTTCAGTTCCCATTATAGATTATGAACGGGAGAAGTGATTTCTTCTACATTTGCGGAAGCGCTATTGCCTGAACTAATTATCAGGACTCCTCATTACTGCAAGTCATAGTTGTCATTGTCTCCGTCCTATCTTTTCCCCCTTCCTCCATCCCTAAGAAGAACTGTATTTTGATACGAAAAGGACGGAGAAAACACTTTTTTTTCTCAGGAAGCATTTTAGTAAAGCCCCTCTCTTTAGGTCACATAACAAAAGATCCTGTGGCTCTGAGGAAGGGAGGGCCTTGCAAAATGTTTTTTTTCTCACTGTTGTGGGAATCTGTTACCAGCAGGACACATTGCTTACCTCAGTTAGGACTGTGGCGAGCATGGCAGCTCCTCCATTTGAGCGGAGGAGCGTCCCCCCACAAGCAAAAGCCCCAGGCCAGAGCTCAAAAATAAAATGGCAATAAAGTTTATTTATTTTTCCGCAACGGACTCGTCCTGAAATAAGCGTCAGGACTTGGCCTCTCGAGTTTAAAATGCACGTCTCTTGTGACGGCCAGCCAGGCCTTCTCATTTTAAACCTCTCTAACCCAGGCTAGAGAAAGCAAAGGCCTCCAGTGCTCTTGTGAGCGCTGATAGAGGCCGCTCCCACTAATCCTAGTGCTGCTCTCAGGCTGCATGAGAGCAGCGCCAGGATTGGCTTGGGAGTCGGGAGCCTACAAGGAGAGATCGAGGAGGAGGAGGTCAGGCTGCTAGAAGAGGTAAGTGCCTTCATTTTTTTAAATCCCACTCCCATTTGTAGAAGAGGGGGTTGGGCTGCGTAGGAGCTCCCATAAGGTTCCGCAGCTAAGGTCCGGCAAGGAGTTTCCCTATCACCCGTGCCATGATCTTTGAGAGTCCAAATAAAGTGGAGCAGTGGGGGTCGGGGGGGGGGGGTAGCTGATAGGCAGGCACACTTCTGAATTGCAGTGTGCCACTACCTGAGTGGTTCGATACGGATTGTGGTGGCATCAGTATCTGCAACTAAATCGGATCCTATTGTGTGATCTAAGGAGGTTAATCCCCAGATGTATTGCTACAGACTTCAGCTCAGGCGTTTGCTTTCTTCCAGGCTGGGAATACAGCAGCAGTCCAGGGGTACAGCATGTGTTGTTCCCTAGCCTGCTATGGCAACAGCAGGTGTCACTTTTCAGGCTTTGACGTGTGTTTCTGACCCAGTGGAGTTTGTTTTCCTTTGTTCCCTGTTGCTTCTTCGATTAGAACTGCAGTTCCTTTGGCGCTTTAACCAGCCCTGGGTAAGTGGGAGTCTTTGCTCTTGGAGTACTCGGGTTATGTGCAGCCTCAGCTGTGAGGAGTTGCTGCTAGTGGTCAGTTTCCAGTAGGTACTCCATGTGCAGTGGGATGCTCATTGTTTTGGGTGAGGATTGATGCTCCAAACTATTTTCTGGCTTATCTCCGCTAATACAGTTAAAATGCTTGGTTTTAAGTAATCTGCAGTGTGGGTGAACCACCTTAGAGGTATGGTGCTAATGTTTTGTTTTTCTCTTTATTTTCTCCCAGAACTGGACTTTATTTGATATTTTTTGTAAATTAAGTGTTCTACTTTGCATGGCTCTTCCAAAAAGGACGAATTTGTTCCAATGTGGCCAAAAAAAAATAAAAGAATCGGTCAGGTTTCCAGGGGTGACCTGCTCAAGAAAGACCTCTTACAAAAAAAAAACCTCTTGCATTGGAGGAAAATATGGCAGCAACGGTTCTGGAATTCTAGGCCCTGGACCAAACTATTGAGACTATCATGTCTGTTGAGAATTCCAAATTGCACTCCTTACCATTGGTTAAGCCCAGGAATAACATGAGTGATCAAGAAAAAAGTCTCAATTGCAACAGGAAATCTCCCAAATTCAGTCTGTTTCCAATTCAGACTCTCGGCTTTGCAGCGCAGTGGAGGTGGGACCGTAAATTTCAATCAGGTTATCCTTTGTTTGTTAATCCCGAGAGAATAAACACAAACATCAAGCTAATGCCCAGGCCTTGAAACTAAACTCTGCTCCGGTACTCCTGTGGTTGATCAAGCAAGGTTATATCTGACACTCCGAGTCCCTTGTCCAAAAGGGAGCTGAAGCGCATGTTCAAGACATGGTTTGGAGTTGCCCAGGTTGGGATGGCAATTGGGGAGGGGGGCTGCGGGTAGAAGATGTTTGAGGTGGGCCAAAAACGATTCAGAATGTTTGAGGATTTTTCTTTCTACAACAAAAAAGGTAGATTGTTTGCAATGATTCAAGCGATTCTACTGCCTTTTGATGGTCCAAGACCTAATACATCTAGTCCCTTGATGGTCAGGTTAATCAAGATTATATTGTGTAATGTCAACAGCTTTTAAAACAAGCGCAAAGATGTTTCCATCTTGCAATGGTTGAAAGGGCTCACTCTTAGTATTTTTTACATTCAGGAGACGTGCTTAAAATCAAATGAGCCCAAACTGTCCCTATCTAGACATGTTTCCCATCCCATTGTGCATCTGCATTGTCAGCATTCCGTCCATCATTTGTTTGTTGTAACGCTTTTCGCCCTAAGTGGGATGGGTATTCCCAGACGTGGGACCCGTGCTCACTACGCCACTGGAGTCAAGCTATCCTGGCTGATGACGGCTGATAGCCAGAAACCGGTCCTAGGATGCTTGGTTCCGGTCCAGGGAAGACATGGCTTGGCAGTTCGGGCTGGACTGTTCCCATGAGGCACAGGGTCAAGACTGATTTGCATATGGCCATGTCTAAACTGGGGTGGTGTAGTGGGCAAAAGAACGATGGATTTAACCCAGATCTCTTGACTGGGGGAGAATGTCTGCATTGTCAGCATTCCGTCCATCATTTGTTTGTTGTAACGCTGTTGTAAAAGAAGTAACTATTTTCTTTTCTTAAGCCTTAAAGTGGGTAATAAGGTATGTCAACCGTGTCCACCTTCACAGAAGGATGTGGATAGCTGACTCTCTCCAAGGCCAGCTCTATAATTGTGTTAATTATATTGAGCCTGTAAAGGGGGGGGGGGGAAGGGGTGCACTGGGGTTGAAGAAGCGGCAGAAAAGGAGATGACTGAGTGTGGATGACCGAGGCTACCCGCAGCGTCCCTGAGTCTCACAAAATGGCGGCAGCCGCTGGAACGAACCAAGAGAGAAATACCGTGGGTCGGGAGTGGCGACAGAGAGGGACGAGCGCCTGAGTGTCGGAAGCCAGCACAGCATCCGAGACCTGCCAGCAAAGAGTGGTGCAGCTCAACCCCCCTCGACCACCACAGGACGATAGGGCGCGAACAGAGACACAGATGCGCGCTCATCTGGCCCCTGGTGCAGGCGTGAGTGCGGAAGGACGCGCGGAGTCTAGCACCTGCGAGGCAAGTCCGGACGCCCAGACCGTCGGGACCCTGCGTCGGGATAAAGTAGGCCGGCCCCGCTCTGCGCGAGTAAAGAAGCTGCAAACAGCGTAGGTGAAGGCCCGCCTGCACCACTGCGCACTGGGGAAGGCCTGGAACAGAGCAGGGGAGAGGGCCTGAACAGGACAGCCCCTGTGGCCCAAATAAGTGGAGTCTGAGAGCAATGCACTGCACTCTCGGCGGGCAGGGCCTAGACCCAGACCCCCGGGCAGAAAAGCAGCGCATGGGCCCGAGACACGGCTTTGCCCACAGCAATAAAGGAGAGAGATACCTCCACCTGAAACAGAGCTGGGCAACTCGGGGAGAGGCTCCTTTGAAACGGCAGCAGACGACAGTGGGGGCACAGTGCTGACCCCATAGAGTAGACAAAGGGGGAAGCCAGCCCGCTAAACACTCTGTGGAAGAGCAGAGAGAGGATGAGCAAATCGAAGACTGAAGAGAGACCTAGCCTTGAGGGCACACAGAGGAACAAATAGCCCAGGGCGACAGATCCCAAACTATAACACTTGCCATTTGAAGGCTGAAGGGAAGCAGGAACACTAACGCCAAAGCCAGAGCAGATTGCGACTGGAATTAAGCACTCTGCAACATGTCCCACTTGCCAGAGAGCCTCCACACAGGGAGCGGTGGCCTCGCGACGCGCAAAAGAGACTGAAGACTACCATTGAGAGCCCCATGGGAGCAGATGTGGCAACCCCCTGAGGGACGTGAATCGTCCAGACGAGGAGGGCAAGAAGTAGGGATGCAACAGGCGACAACACCTGGTGGAGAGAAGCAAAATGGGGAAAATAACAAAGAAGCAAGAAAGAGATTGGGCTGCACCTGAGAGCTCGCAAGAAGGGAAAGAGAGCCCACTCAAGCGGAGTGTCCTCAGGACTGACACAGCAGGACATTCACCAGGCAATAACTACCTCTAATGAGGGACTAGAGGCTAAGATAGATTCCATAGATACGGACCTAGGCCTCCTGAGAGACGCCATAGACGGTTAACAGAAAGAGTATCCGCAAATGAATGCCAGCTGTCAGAGACTACCCCCGCAGTCACACAAATGAAAATCTAGCTTGCAGCACTGGAAACGAGAGTATGCACACTGGAGATATGGGCAAAAGATGCCAAAAACAGGTCCCGCAGAAACAATATTAGAGTGGCGGGCCTACCTGAAAAGGTGGAGGGGACCAACCTGGTGGACTATCTGGAAGAATGACTGAGCGTAGAAGTGGCACAGGAAGGTTTGTCGGTGTTCTATGCGATAGAGAGAGCTAATCGAGTGCTAGCGAGACCGCCGCTGATCGAGGCCCCCCCAGGGCAGTGGTGGTGAGGCTCCTGCACTACATAGATAGGGATCACATCCTGGCGCAAATGCGATGAAAGAGAGACCTCCAAGTGCACAACGCAGTGGTGCAAATCTTTCGGGACATCTCCAGAGAGGTACAGAAACAGCAAGGATCATTCCAGAGCGTGAAGTAGAATCTCCGTCAGCTGGACTATAAATACGCAATGCTCTACCCTGCCAGGCTTCGAGTGTCCACAACAGATGGAGCTGAGTTCTTCCGCGACCCACAAGAAGCCTGGGATTAGCTGGAACACTGCTGAGGCGAAGCTCCACCGCGGGAGGCCAGGAGGCGGAGAAAGTGCAGTGGCAGATCCTGCAGTAGAATGGCGAAGAGAGAAGCACTAGCCCCCACGCAAGAAGAAGTACAAATGGAGAGGCAAAATGTGATGAAGGTGGTGGCGCAGATAAGCGGGAAAAAGACAGAACAGCCACTGTTAGAGAGTAGCGGAACAACACTAGAGTCGGACTCTGAATAGGGATCATGTGTATCTGAAATACTGAGTATCGAATTCCCGAAGGTGACACCGCAAACAGCTGACAACATCAGCTGAGAGATCTGAAGAAACATTGAGCGAAAGAGGAGGCTTAGAGACAGTAAGATGCCACAGATCTGGCGAAGAAGGTACTGTGACTTACTAAGGGGGCAGACCCAACAGGAATCCCTGCTTTCTCTGAGCTGGATGATGGCCATAAGGGCTGGAGGAGCAATGGGCCATCCCCTCTGACTGACTGGTCTGTGAGCGCTCTGCTTGCAGAATTGAATTAATGGTCTGGATGGGAGGCAACCAAAACAGAGAGTAGCCCCCCACCTACTTGTCCTGGGGAGTGGGAGTTGGGGATTTTGTTTGATATTGCAAATGTTGGGGGTTTTGAGTCGCTTTGCTTACCACGACTGTCATTTCATATTGGGAAACACACTGCAGGCAGGAGGTGGAGAACAGGGGGGAGAAGGGGTGCACACCCGCTGTTGTAATACTAAATGGCAGGTACACAGATATATAAATGCATGATATGGAACATCAGGGGAATGCACACAACGTCGAAGAGATATAAGGTATTCTCTTATCTTAAAAGGCGGGGGTACAAATAACCCTACTGCAAGAAACCCACCTCACCAAAAAAGATGGGTTAGCACTGCAGAGACGATGGAGATACCAAGCTTTCTATACCCCTTACTCCGCTTATTCGAGAGGGGCCCTGATATGGATACAAGTATGGGTCCCATTTCAACTGATAGACTCCTTAATAGGCCCAGAGGTCCGCTATGTGCTGGTCAGAGGACGCCTAATAGGACGTGAACTGAACATAGTGAGTATTTATGCCCCTAACACTGACCAGCCCGCTTTCTTTGCTCACCAGTCCCACTGTCTGGCCCCATACCTGACCAGCGCCACGGTACTGGTGGGAGACTTCAACAGTATAGCTGACATACACATGGACAGATCCCACCCGCCACTACGAGACTCGCCGGTGGCCCGCACAGCACGAACGATTTGCCGCTGGCAGCGCCACTGGGGACTACTGGACTCTTGGAAAACTCTACATCCCTACGACCGTGACTACTCCTTTTTCTAGGCTATACATAAAGTCCATGTACGTCTAGACACCTTAATATGCACTGCAGATATGCAGCGCCTAGTACGCACGGTTGAATACCTATCCCGGACAATATCGGACAATAACCCGTTCCTTTTAGGCCTAAGGTGTACGCACCCTAGGCCTGCAATTCCTACCTTCGAGACTCCGCCTAAATGCGCTTGAGGACCAGGTGTGCAGGGAGGTGATACGAGGGAGAATCACTCAGTATTTCGGGTATAACTAAGGGACAGCCTCTTCTCTGATAACGGACTGTGATGCCTTTAAAGTGGTCATCTGAAAGAAACAGTTAGTTATAGATTCCTTACCTTAGAATTACCCCCAGGCGTCAGACCCGGAAAGTTTTTCGTCAGCAGTACCTCTGCGTGTCGGAAGGTGGCGTCAGTCGGCTCCGTGTCAGTCATTGGCGCCGTGGTCGCCGGGATGACGTTGCGGTAGCTACTTAGACGCTGCTTCGCGCACTGACGTCAGTTCTTTCTTTTTGTGCGCCAGCCAGCGCAGATCCAGAGAGAGCGGTGCCTTCCAGTCACTTTTTGACTGATCTTTTGACTACTTTTGTTGCCATCTATTTGAGTCCTCACGACTCCTGGCCCACTTAGGGATGCCTGGCTTCAAGGCTTGTGGTTCCTGTACCCGACTGATGTCGGTGACGGATCCGCACCGCGTGTGCCTCTTTTGCCTGTAGCGCGACCACGACCCCAAGTCGTGCTCCGACTGCCGGTCCATGGCTCCGAAGGCTTTGCGGGAGCGGTCTCGAAAGCTTCTTGAGCCCTGGCAGTCGGCTCTGTGCCGTTCGAAGTCCCGGCCGTGAGCGAGCGAGGTCGAGGGACCGGTCGAGGAGCCATCACTGCTTTTCTTCTAAGTCTGCACTCTGGTCAGGTAAGTCGAAGCACAAGAAGTCGAAGAAGCATAGTCGCTCTTCGACTTCTCCCTGTCCGTCGGCTGACGCGATGGATGCGGGCGGTGCCCCTCCCGTGGCTCCGCGTGCTGAGCCTGAAGAGCCGACTCCGAGTTTCCTTCCCTTCCCAGGACCCGGAGCAACTCCTGCTCAGCTTCGTAAGTTTTACGAGGCGATGCACGCCATCTTTGGGCAGCCCGAACCCGCCGGCGTGCCTTCGGGCCCCGCGGACTCAGTTGGGGAGCCTAGGCCCTCTCTGCCAGCGGCTCCGGCGCCGCAGGCCCCCCATGGATCCAGGCCTGGATCCGAACCAGCGCAGGTTGACCTCATTTACACCTCCACCGGTGCCACTTCCTCCGGCACTGCACCCGCATTCGACGCCGGTCGTGACTCTGGCCGGCACCAACCCCAGCCTCCATCCTGATGTGGACATGGAGCTGCATCGACATCGCCGGACGCCGGATCTGGTGCCGAGCGGGGTACTGGGAGGGGTCAGGTGACCCTCTGACCGACCAGTTGGAGTAGGACCCGAACTGTAGAGAAGACCTGGGGGATGCCAGTGGTCTCGATAACTCTCCTGACCTTGGCATGTTGTCTCCTCCTACTGTGGCTATGGAGGAGGGAGCATCATAAGCAGTAGTGTTGCGTCGGGCGGCCGAGTCTCTCAACCTCGAGCTTCCTATAGTGGCAGTCAGAGGTGCTTTAACCGCAAGCGCGCTCTTCGGAGCCCCTGCTGCCATTCAATGAATCCCTCACCGACATCCTTTTGGGCACCTGGTCCAGGCCCAACACGGGGGCTCCTGAGGATTGGATGATTGCCCGACGCCACCTCCCGGCCCCGGGCAACCCCACTTACCTCTCCTAACACCCCACTCCTGAGAGCTTGGTGGTCCAAGCCTCTACTTCCAAGAGCACATTCCCTATTTCTCCACCAAATAGGGAATCCAAGAAGCTGGATCATCTTGGAAAGAAGATTTTTTCTTCCGCCAGCTTGGGACTGCAGTTAGTAAACACCCCATGTCTATTGGGCCGTTATTCACACTCTGTGTGGGACACGGCTGCGCAAATGCTGCCTTAGTGTCCGAAGGAGACCCGGACAGTGCTCTCCCAGGTTGTTGCCGCCAGGAGGGACGCGTCAAAGTTTATCATCCGTTGTGGGCTGACTCTCTAGGCAGGACAATTTCCACGTTGGTAGCCCTTCAATGCTATGCCTGGATGAGATTGAGTGGCTTTTCTGGGGACGTCCAGAATACCCCCCTGGACATGCCCTTTGATGGCCGTTGCCTTTTTGGCGACAAAGCGGACAATGCTCTAGAGCGTTTCAAGGACTCACGGGCTAAGGCCAAGTCCTTGCACCTCTCCAGTCACCCTGCTCGGTCTGCTCTCCGCACCTTTTGTGGCTACGAAAGGGATGCCCCACTAAGTTCCACCCAGAGCCACAGGCCGGCAGAAGTTCTCCAACCTTGGGAACCACCGCCATGGTTTAGGGGGCCATCGGGCAGGCCAGTCACCCAACCCCCCCCTCTGCATTAGCCTCCAAACCTTCCTAGTCCGACATTTCAGGCCCATCAAACGCCAGTGGGCGACGAGATCCGCCATCACCTCCCCTGCTAGCGCACCATCACGTCGGAGAGATGGGTTTTGCAGATAGTCCGAAGGGGCTACTCCCACCCCTTCGAGCCTACCCCTCCAGCCATGCCACCTCCGTACCATTGCATGTCGGAGAATCACCTGGGCCTTCTCCAGCAGGAAGTTTTGTTTCTCTTGGGCAAGGGAGCCATCAAGCGCATTTTTGTCCCAGAAGTAGGTTGTGGTTGCTCTTCCCACTACTTTCTAGTACCCAAGAAGGACAAGGGCTTGCCTCCTATGTGCTACCTCGGGAGCGTCAATCACTCCCTCCGGAAGGAGAAGTTCAAAATGTTGACGTTAGCTCAGGTCTTGTCTACCCTCGACCCTGGAGACTGGATGGTAGCATTGGACTTGCAGGACACCTATTTTCACATCCCCGTCCTGCCGGCCCGCCGGCGCTACTTGCGGTTCATGGTAGGCCACAAGCATTGTCAGTTTACCGTGCTCCCCCTTCAGCCTTACCAGTGCCCCTTGGGTGTTCACGAAAGTGATGGCGGTGGTTGCAGCTCATCTGCGCAGATCAGGGGTTCCAGTCTACCCCTATCTTGACGACTGGCTGTTGAAGGCGGGCTCGCCCCAGGCTGTCGTCTCCCACCGCTAGACTACAGCCTGCATTTGCTGGGGTTCTCCATCAACGTGCCGAAGTCACACCTGATCCCCTCTCAGAAGCTCCTCTTCATAGGAGCGGTTCTGGACACAACACAGTTTCGGGTTTATCCTCCCGAACAGTGAGTCCGGGATATTCGGGCTATGATTCTGATCGTTCAGACTCTATCCCGGGTTCCAGTCAGGATGACCCTGAGGCTGCTGGGCCTCATGGCCTCCTGCATCCTGCTGGTCGATCATGCCAGGTGGCATATGCGGGCTCTGCAGTGGGACCTGAAGTTCCAGTGAGCACAGCATCAGAGGAATCTGTCCAATTGCGTCCAGATCTCAGAGGGTACTGCACTACAATTGCAGTGGTGGCTCACGAAACAGCATTGGGTCAACGGCAGATCCCTCTCCCGTCCCCGACCAGAACACACAGTGGTGACAGATGCATCCCTTCTGGGATGGTGCGGCCACATGGGAGAGGCGCAGATCAGAGGCCTCCAGTCTCGGGCGGGCTCCACATCAAACTTCTGGAGCTGCGGGCAAGCCAGCTTGCACTGAAAGCATTCCTTATCTCTGTCTGGGGAAGAGTAGTGCAGACAATGTGGTACTGCAACAAACAAGGCGGGTGGGTTCATGGACCCTATGTCAAGAGATCCTCCGCCTCTGGACATGGCTGGAACATCAGGCCTTATCCCTGGTCGTTCAACACCTGGTAGGTTCCCTGAACGCCAGGGCAGACAAACTCAGCCGCAGGTGCATGATGGATCACGAATGGCGTCTTCACTCAGAGGTGGTGCAGGGTCTCTTTCAACAGTGGGGAGAGCCTTGGTTAGATTGATTCGCCACCGAAGAGAACGTGCAATGTCAGCAATTCGGTACTTTGGAATTTCCAAGGCGGCACTCGCTAGGTGACGCTTTTCGTCACGAGTGGAGTTGCGGTCTGTTGTACACCTTCCTGTCTATGCCACTTTTGCCCAGAGTATTGACGAAGATCACGCGCGACCAGGCCCAAGTCATTCTTGTGGCTCCGGATTAGGCACGAAGAGTCTAATATCCCCAGCTGCTCAGCATGGCCATCGATCCTCCGATCCGACTGCCTCTTCGGGAGGATCTCCTGTCGCAACAGCAGGGAACGGTCCTCCACCCGAACCTGTCCAGCCTCCACCTCCTTGCGTGTAGATTGAGCGGCAGCAGTTGACGTCATTTGACCTGCCTCCCAAAGTTTGTGATGTAATCTTGGCAGCCAGGCGTCCCTCCACTAAGACTGTATGCACTTGCAGATGGAACAAATTTGTGGCATGGTGCACAGGAAAGGCTGTGGATCCCCTTTCTGCCCCTCTTTCTGAGGGTCTCTTGTTCCTCTTTTCTTTAGCCCAGCAGTGCTCTGCTCTGGGAACTATCAAGGGCTATCTTTCGGGCCATTTATGCCTTTCTTCGGCATTCCTGATCAGCCTTCTTTCTTCAGGTCCCCGGTTGTTAATCGTTTCTTAAAAGGAATAACTCCTCTCTTTCCACCTATTCCCTTCATTATGCCTCACTGGGACTTGAATCTGGTCTTGACCTA
The DNA here is from genome assembly GCF_964204655.1 of Triturus cristatus. NCBI lineage: Eukaryota > Metazoa > Chordata > Amphibia > Caudata > Salamandridae > Triturus > Triturus cristatus. Next base: position 1,063,199,224 of record NC_140583.1, read on the forward strand.
TTTGATGTGCGCTCCCTTTGAGCCGCCTCACAACTGTCCTTTAAGACTTTTAACTCTTAAGACTGCATTCCTGGTGGCCATCACATCTGCTAGAAGAGTGAGTGATCTCCAGGCTCTTTCATCCAAACCTCCTTTTCTGGCTGTACATCCGGACAAGGTTTATCCTTTCTTCCCAAGGTGGTCACTTCCTTTCACATCGGGCACACCATCACTTTACCCACCTTCTTTTTGCCTCCGCATCCTTCTAAAGAGGGAGAGGCTCCACCGCCTGGACCCAAAATGGGCGCTTTTTTTCTATCTGGATCGCACAAAACAGATCCGGATGGATGACCAACTTTTTGTTGGCTATGTGGGCGCAATTAAAAAAGTCGGGCCGTACACATGCGAACCATTTATAGATGGGTCGCTTTGTGTATTAAAGCCTGCTATTCTCTGACTAAAAAGGAGCCTCCAGTGGGGCGACGGCAGCCACTACTGCTTTGTGACGAGGAGTTCCTCTGCATGACATCGGTCAGGTAGCTACGTGGGCATCACTGCACACGTTTACGAAGCACTACGGCCTAGACAGTCAAGAAGTCTGGAGAGACTGCTTCTTCGGCCATTCTGTTCTCCAGGACTGTCTGGTGTGAACTTGGTTCGCAGACCCACCTCCGGGGTTGGTATTACTTGGGTATCTATTCTAAGGTAAGGAATCTATAACTAACTGTTACCTTTGGTAACGATATATCTGTAAGAAACATAGGCTAGTTATAGATTCCATACCGCCCCACCCATCCTCCCCGTTCTGCAAACTGATTTCCACGGTTAAGGACATCCTTTCAGGGCCCTAGTTTTGTGCACCAGTGGTCAGTGTCTTGCATGGCTCTGCGTTTCTGGCACAGAAAGTCGTGTACAGAACTGACGTCAGCGCGTGAGGGCAGCGTCTAAGTAGCTACCGCGATGTCATCCCGACGCCAACGACGGACGCTGAGCGGACTGACGCCACCTTCCAAAGTGCCGAGGCACTGCTGACGAAAAACTTTTAGGATACAGTCTGTTAGAAGGACCGGGAGGGTCGGCCGAGGACAAGGGGAGAGGTCTCCGGGGAGAGCCGTCTCCAGCGATCGTACAGATAAATAACTTCCCCCCCACAGACAGACACCACACAAGGAGAAGATTTAGCGTTCTTTATAGGCAATTTCTTACGGTACGATGGAAGGTACAAGGAGGTCTGGACTCAGGGGTCCCCTCGGTTCAAGTCTTTCAAGATGGGGAAAGGGGGTAGCGGGACAGTCTGGTTACCAGTCTGGTAGTTGAGGTGGTATGGTGGATGGCTCACAATCCTCGAGCTCGGTGTTCTAGCTGGGACGGGCCGCGGCAGCGCCAGCAGGCCCCGGTGAAGATGGTTGATACACGGTCCGCGGCAGCGCCAGCAGGTCCCGGAGAGATGGTCGATGCACGGTCCGCGGCAGCGCCAGCAGGTCCCGGTGAAGATGGTCGTTACAACGGGCCGCGGCAGCGCCAGCAGGTCCCGACGAAGATGGTCGTTACAACGGGCCGCGGCAGCGCCAGCAGGTCCCGACAAGGATGGATGTTGCAGAAGGCCGCGGCAGCGCCAGCAGGCAGGACGATAGTTCACAAGATAGGGCTACGGCAGCGCCAGTAGTCCGTCAAGGCTGAGTTCTCTCGGTGTCTCTCGACTCCAGGATACAACTGCCGTCCTGCTCCGGAGCTGCCCTAGTTATAGGTCTGGCGCCCTTTGATGTCCGGACCCTCGCACTTGGAGGTCGGAGGGTCCGGGATGAAGGTGTCCAGACACCCAGCAGGGGGTGGAGCCAGCGCCTGGGGGAGCTGGAGGCGATCGGCACCTGGCGGGGGAGAGCCCTTGACGCTTCGTTCTCCCATTGACCTGCCAAGTGGTCCGCTCACCTCCTGGGTGGATGGTGGTGCCGGGATGTCGGGGCCGGCCAGGCCCAGGGTTAGGGTCGGGTGGAGGCCACGCGGCCTCGTGGCGCAGGGCCCAAGATGGCGGCTTGATACGGCCGGGGGAGCCGGTGGTGGCTCGGTCCCGTGATACATGGATGTCCGGGGGCAGGAGTTCCGTCGGGAGACAGAGTGCGGGTGATTCGTGTGGGTCACGCCTGGCGGGCCGGGGCTTAGGCCCTGTCATGCGGGGAGGGAGCAAGCCCTTCGTGTGGCCTGTCCAACATGCGTCCCCCCCAGCTGAAGGCGGGGAGAGTCACCCATCTTCCTGGGGACTCTCCTCGTCGAGGCGGAAGAAGCGTGACAGGCCATCTGCGTTGGCGTGGTCTTGGCCCGGTCGGTGTTCCACGGTGAAGTCCATTCCCTGCAGGGAGATGGACCAGCGCAATAGTTTTGGGTTCTCCCCCCGCATCTGCATCAGCCACTGCAGGGGTCGATGGTCGGTCTGTACCCGGAAGTGGGTACCGAAGAGATAGGGCCGGAGCTTTTTGAGGGCCCACACCACTGCGAAGGCCTCCCTCTCGATTGTGCTCCAGCGCTGTTCTCGGGCCAGGAGACGTCTGCTGATGAAGGCCACCGGCTGGTCATGGCCCTCGGGGTTCAGTTGGGAAAGAACCGCTCCGATGCCGTGGTCGGAGGCGTCTGTCTGTACAATGAATTCCCGACTGTAATCGGGGGCCTGGAGCACAGGGGCGGTGCACAGGGCGGCCTTCAGCTTTTCGAAGGCCGCTTGACAGTCGGTGGTCCAGTTAATCCGCTTCGGCTGGTTTTTGGACGTGAGACCCGTGAGGGGCCCCACAATGCTGCCGTAGTCCCTCACGAACCGCCGGTAGTAGCCGGTGAGTCCCAAGAAGGCTCGGACCTCGGTCTGGGTGACGGGGGGCTGCCAGGACTGGATGGCAGCAATTTTAGGTTGCAGCGGGGCCACCAGCCCGCTTCCCACCTGGTGCCCGAGGTAGGTCACGGACCCTTGACCAATTTGGCATTTGCCAGCCTTAATCGTGAGGCCGGCCCGCTGGAGGGCCTGCAGGACCTCTTGGAGGTGGAGGAGGTGGTCGGACCAGTGGCGGCTGTACACAGCGATATCGTCCAGGTAGGCAGCGCTGAACTCCTCGAGCCCCGCCAAGACTTGGTTCACTAGACGTTGAAAAGTAGCGGGGGCATTCTTCATGCCGAAGGGCATGACCTTGAAGTGGTAGTGGCCATCGGGGGTAGAGAAGGCAGACCGTTCCTGAGCCCGGGGTGTGAGACCGATCTGCCAGTAGCCCGCTGTTAGGTCGAAGATGCTGAGATAGCGGGCGGCCCCCAGCCGGTCGATCAATTCATCTGCTCGGGGGATAGGATGAGCGTCGGTCCGGGTGACAGCGTTCAAGCCCCGGTAGTCGACGCAGAATCTCAGTTCAGGCGTGGTGCCGGGGGCAGCGGCTTTGGGGACCAGTACAACTGGGCTGGCCCAGGGGCTGTCCGAGGGCTCGATGACCCCGATCGTGAGCATTTTGGCCACTTCCTCTTGGATGCAGGCCCGTACCCGATCTGGCACGCGGTAGGCCCGGTGTCGGACAGGGGGACTGTCCCCGGTGTCCACGTCGTGCAAGCACCAAGGGGTGATCCCGGGGGTGAGGGAGAACAGTGTAGCGAACCGCAGTAGGAGGTCCCGGCAGCCCTGGCGTTGCTCTGGGGTGAGGGCATCGGAGAGCCGGACCCCGTCCACGGAACCGTCGTTCTCCTGAGTCTTCAGGAGATCCGGGAGGGGTTCGGAGTCTTCCTCCGCCCCACTGTCCGTAGCCATCAGGAGGCTGAGTTCTGAGCGCACAAAGTGTGGTTTGAGTCTGTTGGTGTGGAGGACCCGAAGGGGGTTCCGGGGGGTCCCCATGTCGATGAGGTAAGTGACGGGGCTTTTGCGCTCGACCACTTTGAAGGGCCCCGTCCACTTATCTTGCAAGGCACATGGTTCGGTGGGGGACATCACCCACACTTGTTGACCAGGTTCGAACTCGACGGAGGAGGCATTGTGATCGTACCATTTTTTCATGTCCTCCTGACTGGCCTCGAGGTTCGCTTTTGCCATCTCCCTGAAGCGTCGGGTCTGATTGCGGAGGGCCAGGAGGTACTTGAAGACGTCTGGAGGGGTCTTTAGGGGGGCCATCTCCCAACCTTCTTTGACTAGGCTGAGGGGCCCTCGCACAGGGTGCCCGTACAGGAGTTCGAAAGGGCTAAAGCCGAGGGACTTCTGGGGAACTTCTCGATAGGCGAAGAGGAGGCACGGGAGTAGTACATCCCACTGGCGACGGAGGGGCTCTTCCAATCCCCCAATCATCCCCTTGAGGGTGCGGTTGAATCGCTCCACTAGTCCGTTCCCTTGGGGGTGATAGGGGGTCGTGAATCGGTAGGTGACCCCGCACTGTTGCCAGAGGGACTTCATATATTTCGAGATAAAGTTCGTGCCTCGGTCGCTGACGACTTCTCGGGGGAAGCCCACTCGGGAGAAGATCCCCATTAGGGCCCGGCCAACCACCGGGGCTGTTACAGTTCATAGGGGCACCGCCTCGGGGTAGCGGGTGGCGTGGTCCACCAGTACCAGGATGAACCTATGTCCTTGTGCCGTGCGGGGGTCCAGGGGCCCCACAATGTCTATTCCTACCCTCTCGAACGGGGTGGTGACCACTGGGAAGGGTTGCAGAGGGGCTTTCAGCTTACGGCCGCTCTTCCCACTGGCTTGGCACGTGGGGCAGGACCGGCAGTGGTTAAGGACGTCGTTCCGCATCTTCGGCCAGAAAAAGTGAGTCACTAGGCGACTGTAGGTTTTGTCCTGGCCCAGGTGTCCAGCCAGGGGGACATCGTGGGCCAGAGTTAGTAGGAAGTCTCTGAAGCGGAGAGGCACCACCAGCACTCGACTGGCCCCTAGTTCTGCGATTCTTTGTTCGCTGTATAGCAGGTCGTTATCCCAATAGACCCAATGAGTTCCGGTGGAGTCCCCTGCGCTCTGGGCGCTGGCTTGCTGGCGGAGCCCCTCGAGGGAGGGGCAGGTCTTTTGCTCCTGGCGGAACTGCTCTTGGGTGGGCCCCCCTTCTTGACGCCACTGAGCCAGGCCGGGAAGGTCCTGGGGTTGAGTGACCCCTTCGGCCGTTGGTTCTGGGGGGTTGGTCTCGTCGTGGTCCTCTACTGGGGCGACCGGGGGCGGAGGTGCTGGCCATTCTGGATCTTCTGATCGGGGGACGGCACGGGCGGCCATGGACCGGGTGGTTACGCAGGCCCAGTCCGGGAGGCCCAGCATCCCCAGGTGCTCTCTTCTTTCGACGGTGGCCCACGGGGAACTCTCAAGGTCATTCCCCAGGAGGCAGTCCACGGGTGCATCATCCCGGACCGTCACCTTCAACAGGCCGGAGACCCCTCCCCATTCGAAGGGGACGCAGGCCATTTGACACAGACTCTCGGAATTGTCGGCTGAGCGGACGGGGCAGAGAATGTTCGGCAGGATCTGCTCGGGCTTCACCAGGTGACAGCGGACGGCCGTCACACTGGCGCCTGTGTCACGTAAGGCCTCGGCCCGACGTCCATTAATGGTCACCCACTGGCCATATTTCCGGGTGTTGGCGGGTAGGGGGGCCCACGGAACCATGTCCTTTCCCCCTAGGCACGCTAGAACCATGGCGGCCGGTTCCCACTCTTGCTGGGCCGGCTCATATTCTTCCTGTTCCTCTGATAGTCGTTCTTCCCCCAGGGCGGCGGCCGCTACCTGGCGGGGCTTTGGTGGTTGGTTCTGCGGGCAGCTCGGGTCATTGGCGTAGTGGCCGACTCGCTGGCATCGGTGGCACGTGACGTTGGCTCGGAACCCCGGGCGCATCGGGGGGTTGCCCCGCCCGGCCGGGGGCGGGGTGCTGGCCACGGGTGTTGCCGGGATGGTGTCTCTCCCTCGCCCCTGGCCTCCTCCTCCTCCCTGGGGACGGTGCTGGCCTTGGTTGTTTCGGTTTTGCTCGTGCGGTCCTCTCCGGCCCACTCGGGTGCTTTCCCATCGGTCAGCTTCGGCGGCGAGTTGCCGGGGGTCAGTCAATTTACTGTCGAGGAGGTGCTGCCTGAGCTCGACGAAACAGTTGTTCGACAGGTGCTCCCATACCATAAGGTTAAAGAGTTGCTCGTAGGTCGTTACATGGCTCCCCTTGATCCAACCCTCGAAGGCTCGGCTGAAATAGTTGACGTACTCCACCCAAGTTGTACCCGGGATCCGGGTGCAGTCTCTGAACCTCTGGCGGTACATCTCGGGCGTGAGGCCGTAGCGGGTGAGGAGGGCAGCCTTCATGTGGTCGTAGGACGACATCTGGTGATCTGGGAGCTGCAATAGGGCATCGCGGCCTTCGTTGATGAACCTCCCCCATAGTCCGGCTCCCCAATCACTCCGGTCGATCCGGTGGGAGGTCATGGCGATCTCGTAGGCTTTGAACCACTGTTGTATGTCGTCCTCTCGGACATATTCTCGGACAACATCCTTGGGGATGTGGACTTTTCTCTCGGTAGCTCCCGGGGTGTGCGGTCGCTCAGGCACCCCCGGTTCTTTATTCTGTTTCCGGAGTTCTATTTCCGCCAGTTTGCGCTCGTGTTCGAGTGTTATTCTTTTTTCCTCGAGCTCTCTCTGTCTCTGTTTTTCCTCTCGCTCTTCTCGGAGCCGCAGATGTTCTAGATTTAGTTTCTGCTCGGCTAACTTTAGTTCACCGTCCATCTTGAGTCGTGCCATTTCCAACTCATGTAATCTGGTTCTTTCTCTTTCTTGGATCTCCTCCTGCGAGAGGCCCGTTCCCCGCTCCTCGGGAGCCATGGCGTTCCCCTCTGGTGCAACACTGTTTTGGTCGGGGGATCCGGTGACCCCAGTTTCCGCCCACGACTCAAGGGCGCGCTTTAAATCGTCTTTGGTACTCAGGCCGGTGGTAGCAATGCCTAGTTCCATGCAGAATTGTTTAAGTTCGCGGTGGCTATATTCTTCCAACTTATCCATTTGGAACTTTTCAGTGGAACCGCTATCTTTGGCTGACATCGTGGTTTTGTCGTGGGGTGAGCTACTCTCTGTACGGTTACGCGTTGATTCGGATCGCGCCGCTGGCCACCAATGTTAGAAGGACCGGGAGGGTCGGCCGAGGACAAGGGGAGAGGTCTCCGGGGAGAGCCGTCTCCAGCGATCGTACAGATAAATAACTTCCCCCCCACAGACAGACACCACACAAGGAGAAGATTTAGCGTTCTTTATAGGCAATTTCTTACGGTACGATGGAAGGTACAAGGAGGTCTGGACTCAGGGGTCCCCTCGGTTCAAGTCTCTCAAGATGGGGAAAGGGGGTAGCGGGACAGTCTGGTTACCAGTCTGGTAGTTGAGGTGGTATGGTGGATGGCTCACAATCCTCGAGCTCGGTGTTCTAGCTGGGACGGGCCGCGGCAGCGCCAGCAGGTCCCGGTGAAGATGGTTGATACACGGTCCGCGGCAGCGCCAGCAGGTCCCGGAGAGATGGTCGATGCACGGTCCGCGGCAGCGCCAGCAGGTCCCGGTGAAGATGGTCGTTACAACGGGCCGCGGCAGCGCCAGCAGGTCCCGACGAAGATGGTCGTTACAACGGGCCGCGGCAGCGCCAGCAGGTCCCGACGAGGATGGATGTTGCAGAAGGCCGCGGCAGCGCCAGCAGGCAGGACGATAGTTCACAAGATAGGGCTACGGCAGCGCCAGTAGTCCGTCAAGGCTGAGTTCTCTCGGTGTCTCTCGACTCCAGGATACAACTGCCGTCCTGCTCCGGAGCTGCCCTAGTTATAGGTCTGGCGCCCTTTGATGTCCGGACCCTCGCACTTGGAGGTCGGAGGGTCCGGGATGAAGGTGTCCAGACACCCAGCAGGGGGTGGAGCCAGCGCCTGGGGGAGCTGGAGGCGATCGGCACCTGGCGGGGGAGAGCCCTTGATGCTTCGTTCTCCCATTGACCTGCCAAGTGGTCCGCTCACCTCCTGGGTGGATGGTGGTGCCGGGATGTCGGGGCCGGCCAGGCCCAGGGTTAGGGTCGGGTGGAGGCCACGCGGCCTCGTGGCGCAGGGCCCAAGATGGCGGCTTGATCCGGCCGGGGGAGCCGGTGGTGGCTCGGTCCCGTGATACATGGATGTCCGGGGGCAGGAGTTCCGTCGGGAGACGGAGTGCGGGTGATTCGTGTGGGTCACGCCTGGCGGGCCGGGGCTTAGGCCCTGTCATGCGGGGAGGGAGCAAGCCCTTCGTGTGGCCTGTCCAACACAGTCTGATGCCTGGGGGTAATTCTAAGGTAAGGAATCTATAACTAACCTATGTTTCTTACAGATATATCGTTAACGAAGGTAAGTAACTTGTTCTTTAGGGGGCAATGTATAGCAGAAAATACTGGAGTTAGACACACACTTCTACTGGAGGTAGAAGAGGCTGAAAACAACCTCAGGGGGCTAGAGCGGAGAAGGCCGGGACTACCTGAGTTACAACAGGAAATGCAAACAGCTAGAGAAGAAGCAGTGCAGCAGACTGAGAGGCTTAGGTGCTTCAATTACAAACAATACTTAGATCGCACTCACATGGAACGGGATAAAGCTGCATCCCTTCTGGTGTGGCTACCCGACCCCGTTAGCAGGGGCTCCCTAATAGTGGAGATGGACGACAGTGAGGATCGTAGACAGTATGCGCAGGAGAAGATCAATGCCATTTCTGCACAGTACTATGCTACATTATATCGCAGTACAGTCCCATGTGGCAGTACCGCAACCCAGGAATACCTAGAGGGACTGAAACTGTCCCAAGTAGAACCCGAAGAGGCAGATGGGATGGGTGCAGACATCACTCAGCAGGAAGTGCGGGCGGCTATTAAGCATATGTCGCACAATAAGACCCATGGCACGGACGGGTTGCGGGCGGAGTTCTATGCACCGTATAGTGGGTAACTGGCCCCTAGGTTGGTCTCATTATACACGGGAGCTTAGGATGTAGAATATTGCCTGAGAGCACCAAAGAGGCGCTCATTGTTCCGGTTCTGAAACCAGGAAAGGCAGCTCACAACCGCACGGCATACAGGTCGGTATCCATGCTGAACATGGATTACAAAATACTAAGCAAGATATTAGTGACCCGATTATTACCGCACATGCCAAAGCTGGTCCACTCAGACCCATCTGGGTTCATCCCCAGACAGAACACAGCAATAAACATAATGCGTCGCCTCACCATCATGGATATAGGGGATTATGTTCGAATTGAAGCAGGGTTGTTCGCCGTCGACATTGAGAAGGCCTTTCATAGCCTCGAATGGACCTTCTTATACGAGATGCTGAACGTAATGGGCCTCAGGGGCGGCTTCTCTACATTGGTAAAACTGTTTTACATTAATCTGACGACCAGTGTGTACAAAGGAAAAACCATATCTTTCAGTCAGGCAGTGGAGAGGGGCACGCGGCAGGGTTGCCCCCTATCCCTGCTACTGTTCGCCCTGGCCATGGAGCCGCTGGCCTGCAGAGCGCAAATGGGACGTGACAACAGAGGGTTGGTGCTGCAAAAGACACAGCACCATATAGCCCTGTACGCAGATGGTGAACTGGTAAAAATCGAAGCTCTTCCCTGTGACATCCGATAGCCCCTCTTTGACTGCACTGGGCAGCCTCCAGTGGGAACCCAGCTGCTTGACATACCTAGGGGTGAAAATATACTATGGACCCACTGACCTCCTGGAGGGCAATGTAGGCAGAGCAATTTGCTCCTCTATGGAGTTCTGGAAGACCCTACCACTCTCAGTTGCCGGTAGAGTTGCCCTTCTGAAGATGGTGGCTCTACCACACCTGCTATACTTTTTGGGACACTCCCAGAATGGATTCTCTTCGCAATATTCGGGGACTTGGACTCACTGATTATATTGTTAATATGGGGAACAGGCCACAGACGAGTGGCACTGGTCACAATGCAGCGCTCCACAGCGACGGGCGGACTAGGAGTCCCGGACTTTGAGCATACTACAAAGCCACACAACTTACCTGGCTGATGCAGTGGCTGGCAGCCAGGAGACACCCCGAGACAGTACTACCCCCATTCACCCTGACGGCCTTGGACCTCGCGAGAATACTATTGCACATACAGAGGAGGTTAGAGGGAGATACAACAGAAACCAAGGTGGTGACCAGATGCTGGGCTAGATACCTGCAACGCGTTAGTTGCAAAGCCCCCTATTCTCCCGACCTGCCCAGAGCCCTGCTTCAGCACCTGCCACATGGGGTGAACTAGGTGGGCCTAGACGACTGGGATGAGGCAGAAGTAAAAGACATGGGTGACTTCTTCCGAGACTCTGAAATGCTCCCTTTTGACAACCTTCGGGCCGAATTTGACCTGCCCCGCCGCCATTTTTTATTGCACAGGGCACTAACTCTAGAAGTGAGGAAGCACTGGGGTGCGGGGCTTGCGGAACCAAGAGCATTGGACTGCTGCCGCTACATAGCGCTGTCAGCAGGCAGGCTCAAAACGGTCTCTTGCCTATATAAAGCGATACGTCACAATGGGAGGAGGATCTGGGAAAACCAATCCCTGAAGCGGACTGGGTGACTATAGTGGAGAAGACCCTGAAGGTCTCCAGAAATGCACGGTTCAAATGAATGAACTATTATGTCCTGCACAAGGCATATCTTACCCCAGCGCGAGTTAGATGATATTTTCAGGTGAAGACTGCAGCCTGCCCTAGGTGTGGAGAAAGGGAAGCACATATAATACACATGTTTTGGGACTGCTGCACCCGGAACGTATTTTGGAAGGAGGTAATAAGTATAGTGGCAAGCATCACAGAGAAGGAGATCCCTTGGTCACTGCTTGCTAGGTTGGTTCCCGCTCACAGCCAAGACAAAAACAACAGGTAAATTTCAGGACCGTGCTTATGTGATGGAAAAACAGTAAATTACCAGAACTTGGAAGTCACCGGGAGGGCCGAGGGTAAGGGCAAGGAAAAGGGAATTTAAAAAATGGGCCTGCTCAGCAGGGAGAACCCTCGTACAAGAAGCAAGACTGGGTATAAGCACATTGGACAAGGCAAGGGCATGGGTGCGACTGGTTGATCAGCTAATGGCGGGTGACCAAGAAGCGGAGAGGGGGGGTCCCCTTGCGGGCAGCATCGGTGAAACGGGAGGAGGCTGTGAGAAGTTGGCCTGATATGTAGTGCTCACTATTCTAGTGATCACTGTGTATCATTCCAAACAACCCTTATTGATGATTGGTTGTAAGTCAACCTTATAGACCAGCTATCCTAGTAGCGTGGATACGAGCAGTCTTAGGCTAAACTCTAGAGGGCGTGTTAAGCCAGCTGTTTACCATCACATATACCCCTTGAACACCAAGTGAAAGGACACCGCACAAGTTGTTATGAAAATAAAGGATATTTATTTATAACAAGACTACCCTGGCTCTTTATGAGTCAGGGCGCTAAGCACAATACAAAACTCTTAGGAAAATACTTCTGGTTGCACAATTTACACAAATGCCCGAGGGCACGAAACCCTTACACTGCAAGTGGAAGGGGAGAGGTTAGAAAGTCTAAAGTTACTGATTCCGGAGTGATCCGATCAGTGGGACTAAACGAAAAAGGAACTGGACACTTGTAAAGCGAACCTGCGATGGAGCACCGAAATGCTCGAGTTACCTAGCCCAGAGGCTGCGGCTGTGGAAGGTTCGGCAAGATGTCGGAAGTCCTCGTTGTAGTCTCAGGAGCCTGAAAGAAGAGTTGCTGGCAGGCGACCAGTGTCGATGTTCAGCGAGATCCAAGCCTGGATCGGCGATGAAGGAAACCTGAAAGCAGAGGGGACTCAGTTCTCAACCGCTAGCCAGTGATCGTGTGGGTACCAGGATGGTACCGGCTGAAGTCACCTCGACCAGGTGAGTGGATGACGTCGGATTCGGCTGTCCCTCGGACCAGGAGGCGCGGCGGCGACCAGGATGGAGGGCGAGCTGTCCCACGAAGGTGTCTGCTGTCGATGATGCTGGGCCCAGGAATGGGGCAGCGGATCTTGGCAGTGGCCAACCCACGCGGTGGAGTCAAGATGGCGTCTGGAGTGGACCAGTAGGGTCCGTGGTACTCCTCTGTTGAAGGGGAGCAAGAGCCAGTCTGGAGCAACCAGACTAGTGATGAAAACAATCGTGGTGCGTCGTGAAGAGGGCCACAAGCCGGTCGGCAAGTGGTCGAACAACGCGGTGAACAGCAAGGAGCGGAAGGGCCCCCACGCAGATCTCGTGGATGCTGGGGAGGCAGACTTCGGTGCTGGAGCTGCTCAGGGTTAGGGCTTCTCAAACCCTAGGTGCACTCACTCGAGGGTCCCTCGGTGGGCGTGCTAGATAAGCGTCGTGCAGGTTCTGAAGATGGCCGGTCCCGCAAGTCTCGTCACACCTACGACTCTCAGCTGGGCTGATGAGGTAGGTAAAAGGTCAGAGATGGCAGGGAACTCGGGTCTCGTCGAGCTGGGCAGTCTTGATCCGTAGGAGAGACTTTACAGCAAACCGCAAGCGCTTAGGTGGTGCCTGCTGGTGCAGGGTGGCTACTCCTTAGCCACAAGGGAGAGTCTTCAGAAATAGTCAAGAGTTCCTTTCGTGGAAAGTAGTTCAAGATTCAGAATTATCCAATTTGGGAAGGGGACTCGCTCCTACCTTTATTCTAAGAAAAGGGGCTGGCCCGTGACTAGGTTCTACCTATGGGTGGAGCCAGGAGGGGGGTGGTTACACCCCTATCCTTTGTCCGGCTTCGCCCCAGCTCAGGGGCTGGTGTGCCCCCGAAACTGGTTTGAGCCGGGCTATGCACAGTGAGCACCGGGGTGCCACTTGCAATCACCTTCCTTTCAGCCCTGCCTACCTGGGATACACAAAACCCTGTCTGGGATGGTGCTAACACCGCCCTCGACAGGAAACCCTTTGTCCAAGCTCCCCTCGCTGGAAGGTCTCCCAGCAGCAGGGGGTCAGACTTGTGTCTGGTGGCAGCATCCATTTTGTGATGCTGAGGCTTGAGTCAACTTTAACCGGGGTTCAAGGTTACTTCCATGTCGTGCCCCTCTAAAAGGGGGGAATGCTAACCCCGTCGCCATAACCGGCGAGGGGTTCGTATTCCAATTCGTATGACACCTTACTCGACATGTGTAGGTGATGCGATGCCAAAGTTAGCAATTAACCGCGAGGATTATAATGCATTTAAGAGTAGTTGGCCCGCGTCACCATGGAACGGCTATTAGGACTTGGTTCTGCAAGCCGTCGACGGGCTCAGCTCGCGCCAGAGCACCGTCCCACATGATTCCCTGCACTCTGCCTTCAGGATTGATAAGGCCTGCCATAGGAGTGACTGATAGGAATCCATGCGTCCATTTTAGGGTTAGGTGTAGGAATACTACACCTACAGCAACGGGTGATTAAACCCCTTTGCCCCAGCTGTCGTGCAGCCAGTTGTGTCGGATTTGGGCGGCCATCCAGGGGTGGCATAATACATGCTGCAGCCCCTGGTAGGCCCTGGGTACACCGATGCCCTGGATACCTGTGGTATGCTGAGACAGGGACTGACAAGGCGGCCCAGTTCCAATTGGTGGATGCACCTAATGTACATGTGTGTTAATTTCGAGAGAGAACAGCTAGGCTGTGGGTCTGATTGGCAGGCCCACAGCCGGGGAAAGTCGTAAACCAATGAAGCAAAAGCAAAAAATCTGGGTGATCATAGGATTGCAGACCCTACTCTCCTACATGACCCCCCCCAAACTTTGGGACAATAAGCTAACCTTGACCAGGTGAGTCTTCTTGTTCTAAGTGGAAATACCTGGAGAGCCCATCTGCATTGCCATGATCAGTGCCAGGTCTATGCTCCACTGTGAAGTCCATCCCCTGTAGGGAAATGGACCACCTAAGTAGTTTGGGGTTTTCACCCTTCATTTGATTTAGCCACAAGAGGGGCTTATGGTCGGTCTGAATCTTGAAGTGAGTGCCAAACAAGTATGGCCTCAACTTCTTCAGGGCCCAAACCACAGCAAAGGCCTCCCTCTCAATAGCTGACCAATTCTTCTCTCTGGGGGTCAGCCTCCTGCTAATAAAAGCTATGGGCTGGTCATGACCATCAAAATTCAGTTGAGATAGAACAGCTCCCACACCCAGCTCCGAAGCGTCTGTTTGGACAATGAATGGTTTGGAGTAGTCTGGACTTTTTAGGATAGGTGCTGTGCACATGGCCTGCTTTAGGTCATCGAATGCCTTCTGACAGCTTGCTGTCCACTGAACTTTTTTTGGCATCTTTTTACTTGTCAGGTCGTTTAGCGGGGTCACAATGGATCCATAATTTCTGACAAACTTCCGGTAATAACCAGTCAGGCCCAAGAAAGCTCGAACCTGAGTCTGGGTGGTTGGAGGAGCCCAGTCCTGGATGGCCTATATTTTGCTCTCCAATGGTTGAACCTGGCCTCCACCTACGAGGTGGCCCAGGTATACAACCTGTGTCTACCCTATCTGGCACTTAGTGGCCTTGATAGTGAGGCCTGCCTTTTGCAGGGCCTCTAACACTTTCCTCAGGTGGACCAGGTGATCCTCCCAGGTGGAGCTAAAGACAGCGATATCGTCCAGATACGCCGCGCAGAAGTTTTCCAACCCAGTGAGAACTCGATTCACCAGCCTTTGGAAGGTGGCAGGTGCATTTTTCAGACCAAAGGGCATTACCACGAACTGATAATGCCCACCCGGGGTAGAAAATGCTGTTTTGGGCTTGGCCTCCTCAGCTAACCTGATTTGCCAATACCCAGCTGTCAGGTCAAACGTACTTAAGTAGCAGGCCGAAGCCAACCGGTCGATAAGTTCGTCTGCTCTTGGTATTGGGTGGGCGTCAGTCTTAGTGACTGCATTGAGACCTCTGTAGTCCACGCAAAACCTCATCTCTTTCTTACCGCCCTGGGTGTGAGGTTTCGGCACGAGAACTACGGGACTAGCCCAGGTGCTGTCCGAGGGTTCAATGACTCCCAGCTCCAACATTTTCTGCACCTCCGTCTTGATGCAGTCTCTGACATGATCAGGTTGCCGATAGATTTTACTCTTTACGGGCAGACTGTCCCCAGTGTCGACCTCATGGGTACACCAATTGGTCTGACTGGGCGTCAGAGAGAACATATGTCGAAAGGATTGAAGAACCTGTTTACAATCCTTTTGTTGATGTCCAGAGAGGCTGCCACAAAAGACAACACCATCTACTGACCCATCGTCAGGGTTCTGAGAGAGGAGGTCCGGGAGAGGGTCACTCTCCTCCTCCTGTCCCTCATCTGTGGCCATGAGCAAGCCCATGCCCTCCCTGTCGACATATGCCTTGAGCCTGTTTACATGGAGCACCCTGTGGGGGCTCCGGGGAGTTCCCAGGTCTACCAAGTAGGTGACCTCTCCCTTTTGCTCAATGATCGTGTGGGGCCCAGACCATTTGTCTTTGAGTGCTGCCGGGGCCACTGGCTCCAGCACCCACACCTTCTGTCCAGGCTGGTACACAGCCAGGACAGCCTATTGGTCGTGCCAAGCTTTCTGTAATTCTTGGCTCGCCTCAAGGTTTTTAGACGCCTTTTCCATGTACTCCGCCATCCGCGAGCGGAGACCGAGTACATAGTCCACAATGTTCGATGCCGGCTTTCTGAGAGGTCTCTCCCATCCTTCCTTTACCAAACAAAGGGGTCCCCTTACAGGATGTCCGAACAGAAGCTCAAAAGGGCTGTAGCCAACCCCCTTCTGCGGGACCTCTCTGTAGGCGAACAAGAGGCAGGGTACCAGGACATCCCATCTCCGCCGAAGCTTTTCAGGTAGTCCGTGAATCATCCCTTTTAGGGTCCTGTTGAATCTCTCAACAAGCCCATTGCATTGTGGGTGATAGGGTGTGGTGAACTTGTAGTTGACACCACACTCCTTCCACATTGCAGTCAGATATCCCGACATGAAGTTTGCACCTCTGTCTGAGACGACCTCCTTAGGGAAGCCCACTCTGGAGAACACTCCAAGTAGGGCCCGTGCCACCACAGGTGCTGTAGTGGTCCTAAGTGGAATAGCTTCAGGATACCTAGTGGCGTGGTCCACCACCACCAGTATAAACTTGTGCCCTGATGCTGTCTGGGGTTCCATTGGTCCGACAATGTCGATCCCCACTCGTTCAAAGGGTACCCCCACCACCGGTAGTGGTATGAGGGGGGCCTTTGTCGTGCCACCTGACTTACCACTGGCTTGGCAAGTGACACAGGAGCGGCAAAACTCCTTCGTATCTTCGGACATGTGGGGCCAGTGAAAGTGTGGAACAATTCTGTCCCAAGTCTTATTCTGGCCTAAGTGACCTGCAAGGGGAATCTTGTGGGCCAAGGTAAGAAGGAAACCTCTCAGAGACAAGGGGATGACCAGCCTCCTGGTCGCACCAGGTTTGGGGTCTCTTGCCTCGGAGTACAGGAGTCCATCGTCCCAGTACACTTTGTGGGTACCTGTGGCGTTCCCTGCAGCCTCAGCAGCAGCCTGCTGTCTGAGGGGTTCAAGGGAGGGGCAGTCTAACTGTGCCTTCCCCAGGTCTTCCCTGGAGGGTCCCCCTGAGCCCAGAAACTCAACCTGACCAGGTGCAAGCTCTTTCGGCTCAGTTTCCCTCAGTTCTTTAAGGTCAGCCTCCTCAGAGACTTGATCCACGACCTGGGGCAAGGGGGAAGGCGAAGCCTTACCCTTACTGCTCCTCTTCTTGGAAGGTGTCTGGTCCGTTCTTCCAGGATCCAGCACCTGTTCAGTGGGGCACCTTTTGGCCTGTGACCTGGTCACAGCAAGGACATGTGCTGGCAAGCCTAACATTTCCATGTGAGTCCTCTGCTCCACTTCTGACCATTGTGACGTTTCCAAATCATTGCCCAACAGACATTCTACGGGGAGGTCTGAACTAACCACAACCTTTTTCGGGCCACTTACCCCTCCCCAGGAGACATCAACAACTGCCATACTGTGATTGGTAGTGACGTTGCTGGCATTGGTCACTAGGTAACTGGTACCTAGCATGATCTGTCCAGGGTCCACAAAGTTAGGCGTCACCATGGTGACACTGGCACAAGTGTCCCTGTAGGCCTGAGCCACTTTTCCATTAATCAAAGGTGTCTGTCTGTATTTGCCCAAAGTATTGGGACTGGCATCAGGGGACATATCCATATCCCCTGTACAGACAAGGACGGCCTGAGTGAGTGTGCCGACTAAGTCGTCACTCCCCTCGGTTCCCAAGGTTAACCCAACTAATGCCTTGGGAGGCGCACTACCACTGCTGACTGTACTAGGGGGTGCAGGTGCCTTAGGGGCTGCAGTGGTAGGAGTTTGCTCTCCTTTCTTGGTGCACTCACTAAACCAGTGAGTCTTACTTTTACAGTATTGGCACCACCTTTTTGACTGGCCTTCTTGAGTCTTCTTCTTCTGTGAAGCCTGACCCCCACCCTCTTTGGTTTGTTGGGGACCTGTCGAAGACTTCTGGTCATTTTGTTCGTTCTTGTTACTACCCTTCTGGTCTGCTTTCTTCTGACCACCCTGGTTCTGGTTCTGGTTCTGCTTGACCCTTGTTCTGACCCATCTGTCTGCCTTCTTTCCCAATTCTTGGGGAGAGGTCAGATCCGAGTCGACAAGGTGCTGATGCAACAATTGGTTCTGACAGTTGTTTAAAATCTGTTCTCGCATGATAAGATTGTACAATCCTGTGTAATCAGTAACCTTGCTACCCAGCAACCAGCCTTCCAAAGCCTTAGTGGCACAATCGACAAAGTCAGTCCAATCCTGAGACTGAATTTTCTGGGTGTCCCGGAACAGCACCCGGTACTGTTCCGTGGTTAAGCCGAACCCATCAATCAGTGTGTTCTTCAGGACTTGGTAGTTGTTAGCATCCTCAGCTCTTGTAGTGAGGAGCTTGTCCCTTCCTTTACCTTCGAAGGAAAGCCACAATATAGCTGCCCACTGACTTGGGGGGACGCACTGGACAGTGCAGGCCCTCTCCAAGGCAGTTATCCACTTGTGGATGTCGTCCCCTTGTTTAAAGGGGGGCACTATTTTACTCAGGTGTCTAGTGTCTATACCCCTGTCTTTCTCTCTATTGAGAATGCTGCCACCAGTGGGATCTAACCCACTTAATTTCTGCTCTCGGGCCAGGGCAAGTCTTTCTTTGGCCAGGGCAAGTTCTTCCCGCTCGATCCTCAGATTGACTTCCCTCATCTTCGCTTCATGCTCCCTTCTCTGAGGGGACGTCATTCCTCTCTGAGAAGATGCCTGAGAGACATGTGTATGAACCGATCTGCCAGGGCCTCTGGAGAGAGACCTAGCTCGTCCGTTCCCAAGGTTAGGCCTGCTTGAGCGTGGGCCCGGGGCTCCCCCAGTTCCATTCTCATGCCTGCTTAAGTTGGTCCTTGTAAGCCTGCCGACTACCACTGGACCTTTGTCTGCCTCGTCTCCTGATAACTCCTCCTCGTCCTCCTCCTCTGTGTGGAGATCGAGGTCTGGGTCACCGAGGGTTCCCTCTAAGGGAGGTATGTTCCCATCAGCACTGGGGGGGACCTGTATTAGAGGACCTCCTAGCATCGTACGCCTCTAAGAGACCTATCAGAATTGCGATGGTAGGGTTAGAACCCTGGTTTAGCTTCCTGGAGGCACACAGTTGTCTCATCTCCTTGAAGCTAAGAGTTGCATATCGTGACACGACCTGTGGAGGGTCACTGACCACTAAGGGAGTCTGCGAAGACTCTCCGTGGACCGACATGCTTTTCTAGTGAGGTGTAAGTGATGCACCTACCTACACTATGTGTTTACCTACTGATCCCTTGCTAAGAGTTGTAGTCAGGGTGTGCTAAGCCCTGTTACACTACAACAGCCGGTTCAGTAGAACTCGGAGTATTCTAAGTTAAGTTATATGTACCTGGGTACTTATGTGATCTTTCACTGCGATATTCTTAGGATACGTGTGTGGTAAAACAACAGCAAGCTCAAATCCCAACCGCTGCTCACCAATGTGAGAAGTTGGCCTGATATGTAGTGCTCACTATTCTAGTGATCACTGTGTATCATTCCAAACAACCCTTATTGATGATTGGTTGTAAGTCAACCTTATAGACCAGCTATCCTAGTAGCGTGGATACGAGCAGTCTTAGGCTAAACTCTAGAGGGCATGTTAAGCCAGCTGTTTACCATCACATATACCCCTTGAACACCAAGTGAAAGGACACCGCGCAAGTTGTTATGAAAATAAAGGATATTTATTTATAACAAGACTACCCTGGCTCTTTATGAGTCAGGGCGCTAAGCACAATACAAAACTCTTAGGAAAATACTTCTGGTTGCACAATTTACACAAATGCCCGAGGGCACGAAACCCTTACACTGCAAGTGGAAGGGGAGAGGTTAGAAAGTCTAAAGTTACTGATTCCGGAGTGATCCGATCAGTGGGACTAAACGAAAAAGGAACTGGACACTTGTAAAGCGAACCTGCGATGGAGCACCGAAATGCTCGAGTTACCTAGCCCAGAGGCTGCGGCTGTGGAAGGTTCGGCAAGATGTCGGAAGTCCTCGTTGTAGTCTCAGGAGCCTGAAAGAAGAGTTGCTGGCAGGCGACCAGTGTCGATGTTCAGCGAGATCCAAGCCTGGATCGGTGATGAAGGAAACCTGAAAGCAGAGGGGACTCAGTTCTCAACCGCTAGCCAGCGATCGTGTGGGTACCAGGATGGTACCGGCTGAAGTCACCTCGACCAGGTGAGTGGATGACGTCGGATTCGGCTGTCCCTCGGACCAGGAGGCGCGGCGGCGACCAGGATGGAGGGCGAGCTGTCCCACGAAGGTGTCTGCTGTCGATGATGCTGGGCCCAGGAATGGGGCAGCGGATCTTGGCAGTGGCCAACCCACGCGGTGGAGTCAAGATGGCGTCTGGAGTGGACCAGGAGGGTCCGTGGTACTCCTCTGTTGAAGGGGAGCAAGAGCCAGTCTGGAGCAACCAGACTAGTGATGAAAACAATCGTGGTGCGTCGTGAAGAGGGCCACAAGCCGGTCGGCAAGTGGTCGAACAACGCGGTGAACAGCAAGGAGCGGAAGGGCCCCCACGCAGATCTCGTGGATGCTGGGGAGGCAGACTTCGGTGCTGGAGCTGCTCAGGGTTAGGGCTTCTCAAACCCTAGGTGCACTCACTCGAGGGTCCCTCGGTGGGCGTGCTAGATAAGCGTCGTGCAGGTTCTGAAGATGGCCGGTCCCGCAAGTCTCGTCACACCTACGACTCTCAGCTGGGCTGATGAGGTAGGTAAAAGGTCAGAGATGGCAGGGAACTCGGGTCTCGTCGAGCTGGGCAGTCTTGATCCGTAGGAGAGACTTTACAGCAAACCGCAAGCGCTTAGGTGGTGCCTGCTGGTGCAGGGTGGCTACTCCTTAGCCACAAGGGAGAGTCTTCAGAAATAGTCAAGAGTTCCTTTCGTGGAAAGTAGTTCAAGATTCAGAATTATCCAATTTGGGAAGGGGACTCGCTCCTACCTTTATTCTAAGAAAAGGGGCTGGCCCGTGACTAGGTTCTACCTATGGGTGGAGCCAGGAGGGGGGTGGTTACACCCCTATCCTTTGTCCGGCTTCGCCCCAGCTCAGGGGCTGGTGTGCCCCCGAAACTGGTTTGAGCCGGGCTATGCACAGTGAGCACCGGGGTGCCACTTGCAATCACCTTCCTTTCAGCCCTGCCTACCTGGGATACACAAAACCCTGTCTGGGATGGTGCTAACACCGCCCTCGACAGGAAACCCTTTGTCCAAGCTCCCCTCACTGGAAGGTCTCCCAGCAGCAGGGGGTCAGACTTGTGTCTGGTGGCAGCATCCATTTTGTGATGCTGAGGCTTGAGTCAACTTTAACCGGGGTTCAAGGTTACTTCCATGTCGTGCCCCTCTAAAAGGGGGGAATGCTAACCCCGTCGCCAGAACTGGCGAGGGGTTCGTATTCCAATTCGTATGACACCTTACTCGACATGTGTAGGTGATGCGATGCCAAAGTTAGCAATTAACCGCGAGGATTATAATGCATTTAAGAGTAGTTGGCCCGCGTCACCATGGAACGGCTATTAGGACTTGGTTCTGCAAGCCGTCGACGGGCTCCGCTCGCGCCAGAGCACCGTCCCACATGATTCCCTGCACTCTGCCTTCAGGATTGATAAGGCCTGCCATAGGAGTGACTGATAGGAATCCATGCGTCCATTTTAGGGTTAGGTGTAGGAATACTACACCTACAGCAACGGGTGATTAAACCCCTTTGCCCCAGCTGTCGTGCAGCCAGTTGTGTCGGATTTGGGCGGCCATCCAGGGGTGGCATAATACATGCTGCAGCCCCTGGTAGGCCCTGGGTACACCGATGCCCTGGATACCTGTGGTATGCTGAGACAGGGACTGACAAGGCGGCCCAGTTCCAATTGGTGGATGCACCTAATGTACATGTGTGTTAATTTCGAGAGAGAACAGCTAGGCTGTGGGTCTGATTGGCAGGCCCACAGCCGGGGAAAGTCGTAAACCAATGAAGCAAAAGCAAAAAATCTGGGTGATCATAGGATTGCAGACCCTACTCTCCTACAGAGGCGAACCAGTTTTGGCATTGTGAAATCCAGTGGTGCCTCTGAACCCACCCCCTAGCACAGACGATCATTCAGTAGTGAGGACAACCAGGGAAAGACCCCATTGCATAAACAAACCCCATCCAGGTTATTCCTAAAACGCGGTTGCAACTCGGGGGGTGGGGGAGGGGGGGTAGTTGCAAGTTGGAGATTAGGGAAAACCAGACATGTATGAATACAGTTATGAATACTATGCACTGCTTTATTGATGTATACAAAGGAATTATTTTAAAAAAAACTATAACTGGTTTAAAAAAAGAGATTGAGAAAATTTTAGCCATGGTATCAGATTCAAAGTTTGCGGCAGCGGTGGCTTACCTATTGAGCTACATAAGGAATTTATTTTCCCAACTTGAAGACCTTCTAAATCGTTTTTCAACCAAATTGTGTTAGGAATTCCCATTCCTCCCTTTTTCTCAGAAGCTATTGCGGTCAATATTTCAGAAAGCTTGTTATTATAATAAATCCTACCTCTTACCGAACTACGAGTCCCTTAAATGCAGACTACAAGCTCTGTATAAAACTTTTAACAAGTTGGATAGTGCCCATTTGTAGGAAGCTGCCACTTTTTGCCAGACTACTGATGCACTTTGACTCGATGTGCCCTGGGTCCCTGCCAATCAGGTTACCAGGACCTGTGTTCTTTCCTCAAACTGTACCTTGTACCCCCAATTGGCACCTCTCTAGCCACATGTCAGTCCCTTGTAAAAGATACCATGGGTACCAAGGGCACTGTGGCCAGGGAAGGCCTCTCTGGGCTGTAGCACTTGTTGTGCCACCCTTAGATGACATGTACCTTTACACACACTACCATTGCAGGCTGTGTGTTTTGGTGCAGAACATCCCTGGTGCCATGCCTACAACCCACTGCCCTGGCATAGGTCAGCCACCCCTCCAGCTGGGTGCACTATACCAGTGGTGAGGGTACAGGTGTATGAGCCCTGTACCCCTACAGTGTCTAGACCAATTCTTAGACATTGTAAGTGCAGTAATGCCATTAAGAGTATATGGTGCTGTGAGTTTGTCATTACGAACTCCACAGCACCATAATGGCTTTACTGAAAACTGGGAAGTTTGGTATCAAACTTCTCAGCACATTAAACCCACACTGATGCCAGTGTGGGATTTAATGAAAGATGCATTCAGAGGGCATCTTAGAGATGCCCCTAAAAAAACAACCAGCCTCTGGTTGGCTCCCTGACTGGTACACACCAACCTGCCACCACATGACATGCTTCTGGACCCCTAAGGTGGAAGCCTTCGTTCCCTGAGACCAGAAACTAAGTCTTTAATGGGCGGAGTTGGTCACACCTCTCCCAGGCCAGCAAGAGCCATCTGTGACAGGGGAGCTTCAAAGGCCTTTCTGCCATTGTAATGCGACCCTCAGCCTCTCCTGCTATCAGGAGCAGGCCCCCTTCCGGTCTCCCCTCTTTTTCGGCCAGAAGACAGATGGTAAAAATTAGCCAAACGAGAAGGTGTGCCCACCTTTGCCAAACACAGGAGGAGGAGGCAAGGTGAAGCTCACTCTTCAGTGCCCACCATTTTCCAGATGGCAGGCACTCCCCAATCAGTATTAGGGATTGTGCCCACTCCCCCACATGGGGTGAGCACACCAAAGGTGTAGTCACCCTAAGGGCAGTAGCCCATTGGCCACCGACCTTGAGACCCCTAAAACGCCCCTAAATACAGTATTTAGGGAGCAGATCTGAACCAAGAAGACAGATTCCCGCAACCTACGAAGAAGAAGGATGAAAGAAGACGACCAGCAGAGGAGACTGCAGAGAAGAACTGACTTGGCCCCCAACCCTACCGGCCCGTCTGCAGTTTCCAGAGATCCTGCGCCAAAATGTGCCTTGTCCTGCAGCCAGCGACCTCCAGAACCCTGGGAGGAATGACTGCCTTCAACAAAGACCGGATCTCCTGTGAACAGCATCTCTGTTTAAAAGAAACTCCCATGACAGACTTTGGGCCTGCGGAGGATAATGTAACCTGATGCCTGGAACCCCTACTGCACCCGTCGCCTAGGTCCTGATTTTGAGTGGCCCACTGGTTCCAGTGAGGTCCCCCAGCACTCTAGATTCCGAGTCCACTGTGGGTAGACCCCTACAGGACTGCCCAACATCGCCTGCAGCCTCTGCACAGAAACACCCCCCAACCGGGAGTGGCCCGGTAAGGTGAAATCCGACCTCTACAGACACCCCTGCATCCAGCTGCCCTGTGCCCTGAAGAAGAGAACTCGAGGTGTGACTACGTCCCCGAGCCCTATAACTTATCTGCCCAGCTGTTGGTTCCTCCTGGAAGACTTCCTGGACCGAGCCTGCAGCTAAAAAACAAAACCGGCAATCCCCATTGAAAACAACAGGGCATCCAATGCCAAAACAGCACCCTGCACCTAGCCACCCCTGCACCGCTGCGGGTGTACTTTGGGTACTAACTTTTATCCCCCTTTGCACTGAGCCTAACACCAGGAGCTTTGCTCCCACAACCTAGTGACCTGTTCATGAGCAGCCACCAACCGGAGGCCCCCAATCCCCCATTGGATAACATTGGGCATCCGCACTCTTCACCCAGCCACCCTAGTGCAGCTGAGGGTGTTTTGAGAGTGCATCCTTGACCCTGGGGAAACCCTGGTTCCTGCTCTGACGATGCGACGTTCTTACCCTCTGCTTTGATGCGAGAAGACCCATGGAATTAACCTAATCCCTTCGTCTGGCGCACTTGGTATGCGCGTTAAAAAACCCCCACTGGAACCAATACTTGGCGCTTCTCGCCCTCCACGTTGGATATACGATTTGATGTCCCCATACGTTGAATGAATACTGAGCTCGCTGCCTCACCGATTTCCTGGAACTGCCGTTTTGAACCCCTTGAGGCCTTGAAATTCCCCCCCCCCATTATCAGAGGACAACTACTAGCCCTCCTACCTGAATAAAGGTGCCATTTGTGTGTCCCACACGTTTGTAACCACTATTGCCCTGATGAAGGTGTAGCCCCCCCCCCATGGGCCCAACACCGAAACGTGCGTTGGCTCTCATTGTCTCATGTCTACCTGGAGACCCCGTTTGTCTACACAATTGGTAGAGCATGAGCTTTGGAACTGTTATTCCCTGGAATTGTCATTCCTTGAATATTGACTGTTTTAACCCATGTATGAAATAATTTGTTCTTGATTATGTGTCAGTTTGAATAAATGAGTATGCAGTGGGAATGAATGTGTGTATGACTGTTCAGTGTGGGACCTATATATTTCTGTATTGTGTAATTATTTATATATACTCTTTTTTTATTGATCATTATCCTAATTCTTTATACTTAAATAAACTGATTCTGAAAATCTCTCTTTCTTTTGTCCTTTTGCCCCTCTGTGTCAGTCGCGGTATGGGGTTGCTTATTTAATCCAGACCCAGTTTTGGGCTTACCTATATCCTTTTGCTGTAGGCAGCTGGTAACGTTCATTGATATTTTGGTTTAATTTTCCCCTGCCCCTTCTGCCTACCTATCCGTCCCCCAGGGGTCCCCCTTACATTGGATCTAACCCCAGAATAAACACAAGGAGGTCCAGGGAAGACATGGCTTGGCAATTCGGGCTGGACTGTTCCCATGAGGCACATTGGTCAAGACTGATTTGCATATAGCTGTGTCTGAACTGGGGTGGCGAAGTGAGCTAAAAAAGGATGATGGATTCAACCCAGATCTGTGACTGGGGGTGAGTGTCTGAAAAGTTTCAGCGTTCCGTCCCTCATCTCCTTGTGTTTGCTTTGTTAGGCCTAAGCTGGCAGGGTATGCCCAGACGAGGGTCCCTTGCTCACTTTGCCACTGGATTCAAGCTAGCCTGGCTGATGAGGGTTGTTAGCCCAAAACCGGTCCCAGGATGCTTGTTTCCGGTCCAGGGAAGACATGGCTTGGCAGTTCAGGCTGGACTGTTCTTATGAGGCACAGGATCAAGACTGATTTGCATATCGCTGTTTCTGAACTGGGGTGGCGAAGTGAGCTAAAGAAGGATGATAGATTCAACCCATATCTGTGACTGGAGGTGGGTGTCTGAAAAGTTTCAGTGCTCCGTCCATCATCTCCTTGTGTTTGCTCTAACGTTACCCAGAATACTAACTCCCACAACAAAGTACTTACCTGTTAACCGATAACTTAATTTCTCTCCATAGGAATACATTGACTGTTTTTCCTTCAAAAATGTTCGAAGTGTGGAGTTGATTTGTATGAAAACCTGAAAATCTGCAACTATACAACAACTGATTTACTTACCTTTTTTTCTTGGAAATGTTCCAGTGTGATATCTAGGCATATCACGCTGAGTAGAAAAAATAACTTAAAAAGTAATCTGTAAAGTAAGTAAACAGTCATTTCGACATTTTGACTTGGCTGTAATTCAATCAACTGCATTTGAACCTGCATTCAATGATAAAACATTGTATAAGATTTTGCAAAGTATTTATTTCACTTACCTGCACCAGGCCTGGCTTGTTTTTAGAAATAAAATACCTAAACAATATTTATATACAAAACAAATTGGTCTGAGTTCAGTCTTTGAGTGTGTGACATCATTTGCTGATTGAGTCTGTACAACAAAAGCATAACACTACCCTCTATTAAAGCCTTACTGCTTGCCCACACTACCACAAATAGAGAGTAAGGTGCTACCTACTTTTACCTCTGCCTACCTTTTGGGTTCCACTAGACTCTGTGCACACTATACCTCATTTTGGTATAGTATATACAGAGCCAGCTTCCTACACCATTGCTCAAAAGTGATCCACCATGATCAAAAGGGATTTTTGACCCACAAATTAGTCGCTGCCCATATTACCCACCTAGTTCAGGCAATTGATTATTTTTCACTTCATAACATCAAAGCAGCAATTATGATTGACACAGATAAGGAGTTTGGCCTGATCAATTGGACAGCTTCATTTCAAATCCTTGCTACATAGCAATTTCCAAATCAATTTATAACCATTTTAAGCAATGTATATCCTTGCACCACTACCAGATTCATAATCAATTCTCCCTTTTTTTATTTGCATTATCCTGTGTTCATATACTAGTAAATCAATCATGTTTCCAGAAAATTGAGTATTTGTTTGACGATTTATTTGGAGAGGTAAACAGCCTCTAAAGTCTACAGTTAAATAAGGATTGGGACTCTACCTCACTTCAGACTCTATTTTCTGATGGATACATCTGCCTCTGGATTCCTCACCTTTTGAAATACCCCCTTGTGCAGCATTCTACAGAAACATTTTTCATAGCTATTCTACTTCGACGAAGTCGTCATAATAGCACGGCTCCGCTCGCGAGTCTGTATGACATCATAGGAGCCATAAGTAGACCTCGTCGGCATGCTGAAGTCTGTTCCCTTTTTTCCACGCTGGTGACGCGTAGCGGTTTTCTAGGACTCTCTATTTCTTTGTGGTCTACTTTGTTGTAGTTGTCATAAAACTGTTCTGCACAATCTCTACTCAGAAGAAGCCTGGTTTTAAAGCCTGTAGGGAATGGGGGGGGGCCATATGTCTGTCACAGACCCTAACGAGGACTGCCTTTGGTTTTTATCGTCTGACCACGACATCAATGGATGCTCATTGTATCGTCAGATTAATCCAAATGCTCTGAAAGAAAGAGAAACGAAGCTGTTCGTGGCCCGATGAGGAAGGAGAAGAGAGGTCGGAAGAGGACTAAGTCGAGGCTGAAGTCGCCGATTCCCCACACCTCGAGATCGCCCAAAAAACATAAGAAGGGTAAGTCTTCAAAGTCGGCGTCCCAAGTTCTGCTGCGTCCTAGGAAGGACAACATCTCGCCTTCTCCTTGCCGAGGGGCTCTCTGGCGCCCAGAGAAATATCTCCTGTGCCTCCGACCACACCGATCCCGGATCCAGTGTCTCTGGCGCTGCAACCAGAACCCGCCATTCGACCTCAATGTATCCCAGAACAGGCGGTTCCAGATCCATACCTGCCTTTCCCTTTTCCAGACGCGGATCCGTCGCATTTTCTTAATGCGATGTGTGCCAGGGCGGTTAACTGATCCGGCGTGTCGGCTGGCCCTGTGGGCCTGCTTTCTTATAATTTGGGCGTTCCACAACATTATGCCCAGGCACCATTCATGCCGTTCATGCCGATGACTCTTTCTTGGCCTCTCCCGACGCTGAGGTTCTTGACACCGATTCTATCCCAGGAGGGAAGGATTGTCTGTTCTCCGGCACCGTCTGGCTCTGTTCCGGCGCCGTCTCGACTTCAGTCAGCGCCACTGCCCACTTCTGAAGGTCTTCCATCAACTCCGGCTTAGAGGTCTCCAGCGTCACATCTGGAGCCGCCGATTCCCAAGATGCGATCTCAGATGGAGGCTCAGAGGCTTCTGGAAGAGGAGGATTTCCAGGAGCAGCAGGAGCAGCCTGAAGAGGGGGAGATAGTAGACACTATAGATGAATTTGAAGGGCTTCAAGAAGCCAGTGGGCTTGACTTATCCCAAAGTGGGAGCTCTCCTTGCCCAAAGCTCTTCCATCACAGGATGTGGCCTCATATAATTTGGTCATAAGAAAGACTGCTGACCTTCTAGACTTGCAGTTGCCAACTGCGGAGGTCAAATCTAATATTTTAACCGAGGTTCTGCACTCCCCTTCATCTGCGGTAGAACCATTGCTTCGGTTCAACGAGGCATTAACATATCCAATCTTAGAAGTATGGCAGAAGCCAATGTCTGCCCCTGCGGTGTCGAGAACAGTGGCAAGGCGCTATAAGGTTGCGCGCCTGGGGGTCCGGTGTTTTTATCATCACACCCTTTGCCTGAGAGCTTGGTGGTTCAAGCGTCTTGTTCCTCTAGGCAATCTGATGGTTCCTTACCTTCCACTCCAGGGGATAGAGACTCCAGGAAGTTGGAACAAACCACAAAAAAGGTGTTTTCATCAGCCAGCATGGCCTTGAAATCGACTAATACCACGTGCTTGCTGGGACGTTACATCGATGCATTGATGGATTCTGCAAAAGAGGTAATACCGAAGTTGCCAGAGGATGTCCGGGGTCAGTTCACTAAGGAACTGTCGGACATGCAGTCTGCGGCTCGGCATGTGATCCAGTCCTGGCTCGATGCAGCTGACTCTGTTGCCAGGGTAATGGGCTCTTTGGTGGCGACTATTAGGCATGCCTGGTTGAGAGGGTCTGGATTCTCTCCCGATGTCCAGGCCACGCTGTTGGATCTTCCCTTTGACGGCTCAAGACTCTTTTGGACTAAGGCTGACTCAGCTTTACAACGATTCAAGGATAGCAGAGCTTTTCCTAGATCCTTACTTAGGCTTACAATCCAAGTCTAGGGGCTTTGGTTTCTGGAGATTTCGGGGATTCTGGAAGGCGCCTCCTTTTCGACGCCGACAGCAGCAGCAACAGCAGAACCCTCTGTATAAGTCATACAAAGGGAAGGGAAGAGGTCATCTGCGAGGGGATGCTAGCCAACAGGTCTCTTCCTCCTCCCCGATCTCCCCCTCCGGTTCTGCAGAGAAGAAGCTCTAGAGCCCCCATCTTGGATCCCCCATCAGGTCTTTGGATTTTAAATCTCATAGAAAATGGGTACGCATTTCCTTTCCAGGAGTTTCCCCCTCCTTACCCTCCTCATCAGGGCTGGTGTTCGGAGGACCATCTGTTGCTTCTGCATCAAGAGGTCCTGTCCTTGTTACAGAAAGGTGCAATAGAGGTGGTTACAGAGCAGGAAAGGGATCAGGGATGCTACTCCCGGTACTT
Source organism: Triturus cristatus (assembly GCF_964204655.1). Lineage (NCBI taxonomy): Eukaryota > Metazoa > Chordata > Amphibia > Caudata > Salamandridae > Triturus > Triturus cristatus. The sequence goes on from NC_140583.1 coordinate 1,063,228,532, forward strand.
CCTGATGCCCAAAAAGGACAGAAAGATTGAGGACGATCCTAGACCTCAGGATCTTGAATTTTTACCTCAAGCAGGAGAAGTTCAAGATGTTGACCCTAGCTCAGGTTCTTCCGGCGCTGCAGCAGGAAGACTGGATGATGTAGATTGATTTACAGGATGCGTATTTTCACATTCCCGTCCTGAAGTCGTATCGGAAGTATTTCCGTTTTACGTTGGGGTTTCAACATTATCAGTTTGCGGTCCTCCCGTTCAGGCCATGAGTCTTCACGAAGGTGATGGCGGTGGTGGAAGCGCATTTCAGAAAGTTGGGATTCCTGTTTTACCCTATTTGGACGACTGGCTGCTCAAAGCAAGGTCACCAAAGATGGTACTGCATCATCTGCAAGTAACAACGCGACTGTTGTTCGACTTGGGTTTTTCGATAAATGTACCCAAATCTCATCTGGTGCCCTCTCAGCGCAACCTGTTGATAGGGGCAGTACTAGATACTACTCTGAGTCGCGCTTTCCAGCCTTCTCCAAGGATTCTAGACATCCAAGCTATGATCCCTATGTTTGAAAATGGAGGGGCTGTTCCAGTTCTGAAGGTTTTGCGCCTGCTTGGTCTGTTCACTTCCTGCATACTGTTGGTCAACAAGCACGCTGGCACATGAGGGCACTCCAGTGGTGTCTCCGCAGGCAGTGGTTTCAACACAACGGGGATCTCAGGGAGGTGGTCAGAAATTCCGAAGAAGCTGCAGTGGATGTGTCATGGTGGAGTGTTTCAGGCAACCTGTCTCATGGGAAGCTGTTTCAACCGCCTTCTCGGGTGGCCACAGTCAAAATGGGTGACTCCGCTCTGAGTGGGGTGCTCATCGGAGGGATCTGGAGATCAATGACTTTGGTCTCCAGAGGAGAGATTGCTTCACATCAATCTTCTGGAATTGCAGGTGATACGTTTGGCGCTCAAGGCCTTTCTTCCCTCCGTTCATGGTCAGTCAGTTCTGGTCCTGATGGATAACACTACCGCAGTGTGGTACATCAACAAACGGGGAGGAGTAGGGTTGTATCATCTCTGCAAAGAGACTTTGCGACTCTGGTCCTGGGCTCAGGACCATTAGATTTGTGTGATTGCAAATCATCTGGCCGGGGTGTTGAATGTGCGTGCGGACAGTCTCAGTCGGCAATACTCAGCCGATCACGAGTGGTGTCTTCATACAGTTGAAGTCCATCACGTTTTCAGGATGTGGGGATTTCCTCAGTTGGACCTGTTTGCCACTCATTAGAACCCGCACTGCCCGTCATTCTGTAGTCTCCAGTATCCGATGCGGGATGCGCAGGGGGCACGTTTCAGTTAGATTGGGGCTCACAGCTTCTTTACGCGTACCCTCCTATACCCTTGTTTCATCGGTTTCTGAGGAAGATTCACCAAGACTGGGCCCAAGTCATATTGATCGCCCCAGATTCGCCAAGAAGGGTGTGGTACACAGACCTCCTTCACCTCTCATTGAACCCTCCGTCTCCCTCTCAGGGCAGACCTCCTCTCACAGTCGCTGGGGCAGGTTCTACTCCCCCCACCTCCAAAACCTGTACATTCATGCCTGGAGATTGAAAGAGGAAACCGGAGTTCCTTCTCTCTCCCACCGGATGTGGTGGATGTTATATTATCGGCCAAAAGACACTCCACTAAGTCTGTCTATTCCAGTAGGTAGGCAGGTTTGTTGAATGGTGTGGAGAGACTTCAATTGATCCTCTAAGAGCCCATTTGTCTGATCTTTTTAGATTCTCTCTCTCTTTTTGGCTCAGCAGGGTTGTGCTGTAGATACCGTTAAGGCGTTGTCAAGCAATTATGGTTGGTCTGGCAAACAAAGGCTAAGTCTCCCATGGTCATGAAATTCATTAAGGGCCTCCCTCCCACTCCTTTTGGTTATGCCTCAGTGGGATTTAAATGTGGTTCTTAACTTCTTAATGGGGTCTCCTTTCGAGCACCTGCATAGTTGCCCACTGCGACTTCTCCTATTCAAGGACATTTTTCTGGCCACGATTACCTCTGCTAGGGGGGTTAGTGAGCTACAGGCTCTTAGTTCTAAGCCTCCTATGGCATCTATCCATGCGGGCAAGATGATACTCAGGACCAGAGCTGCTTTCCTGCCTAAGATGGTTACTCCCTTCCACCTGGGACAATCTATTAATTTACCCACTTTCTATCCTCCACCTCATCCTTCTTAGGAGAAGAGACGTCACCGCCTGAATCCTAAGAGGGTGGCCAGTTTCTATTTGGTCAGAACCAAAGACTTCAGGCTGCACGATCAGCTCTTCATTGGTTTCGTGGGAAAGATGAAGGGCAAGGCTGTCCACAAGAAGACACTGTCCAGGTGAATTATTCTGTGCATCAAGATCTGCTACGCCTTGACCAAGAAGGAGCCTCCTGAAAGGTATTCAAGCTCATTCCACCAGAGCTAAATATTCTTCTTCAGCTTTGGGTAGAAGTGTTCCTGTTGTAGACATATGCAAGGCGGCAACTTGGGCCTCCTGCCACACTTTTACTTGGACTCGGAGGTGAGGCCACTTTACATGTTCTGTGCTGCAAGATCTTTTGGTATAGGTAGGCGGACACCGTCCTCTTGGAGCGGGACTGCTTGAGGATTCAATTCAAAAGGTGAGGAATCCACAAGATGTATCCATCAGAAGAACAAGTTACGTACCTTCGGTAAGTCTTTTTCTGGTGGATACAGTATCTGCCTGTGGATTCCTCACTGACCCACCGGCCTCCCTGTTGTCTGCCTACTTATACCGAAAAGATTTTGGGTATGTATATCTAGTGATCACTGGCATTGCAAATAGAGCAAACACAAGGAGATGATGGATGGAGCGCTGAAACTTTTCCGACACTCACCCCCCCGTCACAGATCTGGGTTGAATCCATCATCGTTCTTTAGCTCACCTCACTGTCCCCAGTTCAGACACAGCTATATGCAAATCAGTCTTGACCCTGTGCCTCATGGGAACAATCCAGCCTGAACTGCCAAGCCATTTCTTCCCTGGATCGGAAAGAAGCATCTTGGGACCAGTTGCGGGCTATCAGCCCTAATAAGCCAGGCTAGCTTGAATCTAGTGGCAAAGGGAGCAAGGGACCCACGTCTGTGCATACCCTGCCAACTTAGGGCAAACAAAGCAAACACAAGGAGATGCTGGACGGAGCATGGAAACTTTTTAGACACTCACCCTCAGTCACAGATCTGGGTTGAATCCATCATCATTCTTAAGCTCACTTCACCACTGGATTCAAGCTAGCCTGGCTGAAGAGGGCTGTTAGCCCAAATAGGTCCCAGGATACTTGTTTCCGGTCCAGGGAAGACATGGCTTAGCGGTTCGGGCTGGAATGTTCTCATGAGGCACAGGGTCAAGACTGATTTGCATATAGCTGTGTCTGAACTGGGATGGCGAAGTGAGCTAAAGAACAATGATGGATTCAACCTAGATCTTTGACTGGGAGGGAGTGTCTGAAAAGTTTCACCGCTCCGTCCATCATCGCCTTGTGTTTGCATTGCAAATAGAATCATATACTGCGTATATTTGTACATATATTGTATTCTGTGTATACTTGTACAATGTTGTCAGTTCACCCGTTCGCCTCGAAGCCACGGAAAAAATGGGTGGCACTTACGTCAGCACACAGACGAGGTCTTCTTGTGGCTCAGATGATGTCATACAGTCTTGAGAGGAGCCGAGGTATTGTGAAGTTCTCGTCGATGTGGGAGAGCTATGAAAAATGTTTCAGTGGAATGCTGCATAAGGGGGTAATTCGAAAGGTGAGGAATCCACAGGCAGATACTGTATCTTCCAGAAAAAGCGTTACAGAAGGTAAGTAACTTGTTCATCAGCCTCTTTTTTAGACCATTAAGGAAGGCTAAATAAAATGTCTTATTGTACGACAATTTCTTCCTGAATATAATGATGTGAAGAAGAAACCAAGCTACTGCCGTCTTTGACATAATCTAAATTCCCAAAAAGACATTACATGTAATGGAGTATAGATTAAACTAAAATTATCATGAATATCAAGTCCTGGATTGTCATTTCTCAATGTCATTGACGGTCTGTGCTATTGTCAGTTTCCAGTTTCTAGAGCCATTATTCAGAGTTGGAAGTCATTAGGTTTTCATTTTATAGATTTCATGCTGAAGCATTCGTGAAAAACTTAGGAACAGATAAGTTCTAACTCCCTAAATTGATGTCTCGTTTTATGGTTTTAGCTATGCTCAGATCAGCAGCATTTTGAAGAACTTCCCTCCTGTGATGCAAGATGGTCCAGTTTATAATCAAATTGCTTTTCATAAATAATTTATTGGGGAGTATAATGCTTGTACCGGGTTCTGATCAGAGGCTGTGCCCATTAGTAGTCTCCCATTTCTTTTATAAGATAAAAAAAAGCCAGAAACTGCTATACAACTCCTTTAAGTGGCAGATTTCATTTTATTTGGCCATAAATCGTTTTACATAGCTAATGTTAAAACAATAGCTTTCTATTTTTCTCAAATGGTTGCTTTACAATGCCCCCTCCATTTTACACAAGGTTTTCCCAGGAACGTCTCCACAATGTATTAGATGTGACTTCAACTCTATCAACTACTGGCTTTGTCTGTTCTTTTACCTGCCTCCACATTATTCAACTTCTGGAATGAAATTTCTATAGCCTTAGGCTGGTAAAGATATTGAGCTTGTTCCCTATATTGTTGCATTTGGCTATGTAGAAAATAACTTTATTAACATTGCCATTGCTCGATCCCTTGTATTACAGCACAGGATATCGAAAAAAAATACCCTCTATGGCACAGTGGCAGGCTAAATTACAATGCCCAATAAGCACCAGGGATTGTTTTTTTTTTATACGTCTGGTTGGGGCACTGGCATGCTATGTTGGGCCGCCCCCACCCCATCTAATTAGACAGTCTTTCTGTCTCCCCTGGGGGCACTAGCCCCCGATTGACCCCCCCACCCCGGGGCAGAAAGCCCACTAGGTAGCCAGGGACTATGTTTTTGTAGTTGAGGGGTGGGAGCTGCTCAGAATGGGCATGCCAATGCCCCTACCCCCTAAAGAATTTGCCACAGTCTTTCTGCCCCCCCCCCCCAATCCCAGGAGGCAGATGGGTGCAATAACCCCTGATCTGTCCCCTTGGGGGGCAGAAAGCCTACTAGACACCAGGAATTGTTTTATAATTAGGGGAGGGGGCTGCCCAAAATGGACATGCCAGGGCTCCCAAACATGAATTGGGCGGTCTCCCCGGGTGCCAGATGGGGGTTATTTCCATCTGCCCCACAGGGGGGGCAGAAAGACCACTAGACACATGTTTATGTGCAGGTCAAAGAGCGGCCTCTTAGACAAGGGTCGCTCCCCTTTTTTTCTAGGAACACATTTTGCCTGCGGTGTGTGTGAACTCGTGCTTGGTGGCGGTGTGTGTAGACTGGCACATGCTTGGCAGTGTGAGTGGACTGGCGCTTGGCTGGCAGTGTGCATGGATGGCACTCCTACGCTGTGGAAGAGGAGCGTTGCCCACTCAAAAACGGCAGGAAAGGAAAAATGTAACGATGATAAACACTCGTTTTATTTTTCCTGACTGAAGGGGTGGTAGATGCACTCCCTTCACTGTGCATGACAGTTTGGCCAACTGGCTCAGGCCGGCCAAACCGTCATGCACAGTGAAAGCTCTCTCCAATCCAGAAATGCAGCTGGATTGGAGAGAGCAGGCACAGACTTACAGTCTGTCCTGGAGAGCCAATCGGTGAGCTCAGGACAATCCTGAAGCTGCTCTAACGCATGAGAGAAGTTTCAGGATTAGCTGCGGAGCAGCCTATGCTGCCTGGAGAAGAACATGACGTGACCAGCCGCAGGAAAGTTTTTTTTACCTGTGACACCTATACCGGCCCCACTCCCCCCGCTGCTCCTCCAGCCCACCGGCCGTGCGTAGCCCTGCGGTGTGGCTTGTGTGGATGCCTCAGTGTTTTTCTTTTACCCAGAATCCCCTGCAAACCTCAAATTTAGCTAAAAAGTAATATTTTCCTGACATTTGTGTGGGAAAGTTGTAGGATCACCGCACCATTACAAATTTCCTAACATCCAGCGTTCCCCTCAGCCTATCAATCACAATGATACCTCATTTCTGTGGGTGCCCAAAGCAGAGTCAGCCTAAAAACCTATAAAGAAACTGCCCTTTTGGACCCACTTTGGTCCCCCCTCAATCTCTACAGGTTTTTGGCCCTTCCCTGTCGCAGGCACTATGCCCACCCACACAAGTGAGGTATCATTTGTATCAGGAGACCAAGGGAAATGCTGAATGGTAGGAAATTTGTGCCGTTGCGGTGATCCCACACCTTTTTCACACAAAAACAAGAGGTACATTTGACTTTTTAGCTACATTTGAAGTTTGCAGGGGATTCTGGGTAAGTGTTTAGTCTTCAGAAATAGCTGGGTTTGGTATATTTTCCCTATATGGCTGCCACGCCCAGGACCAAAAACACAGGTGACCCCCTGTCACAAAACCAAGCCGTTTTGTGAAAGATAATTTGGATATCTCCACAATAGGTTTTGGTCCCTTCCCTGTTGCTGGCCCACCCCCACAAGTGAGGTACAATTTTTATCGGGAGACCTAGGGGAACACTGGATGGAAGGAAATTTGTGTCAATCTCGCTATCCCACAAATTTCCCAAACAGAAAAGTGAGGAAAATGTTTTTTTTAAATTTTGGGAGCTCCACACAATCCACACCTCCCTGGGTCTCTAGGTTTCAGAAATATCTGGGTTTAGTATGTTTCCCTAGATGCCTGCCAAGCTTGGGACCAAAAACGCAGGTGTCTCCCTTGCAAAACCAAGTCTTTTTGTGATTGATAATTTTGAAGTCTACACAGTACATTTTGGGGTGTTTCCTGTTGCGGGCACTAGACCTACCCACACAAGTTAGGTACCAGTTTTATCAGGAGACTTGGGAGAATGCTGGGTGGGTGAAAGTTTGTGGCTCCACGCAGATTCCAGAACTTTCCATCACAGAAATGTGAGAAAAATGTTTTTTTGGGACAAAGTTTGAGGTTTGCAAGGGATTCTGGGTAACACACTGGTGAAAGCCACACACACATCAACCCACCCTGGATGTCTAGTTTTCCAAAATGTACAGGTTTGCTAGGTTTCCCTAGGTGCCGGCTGAGCCAGGGTCAAAATCCACAGTTAGGCACATTAAGAGAAAAGGGCCAGTTTTCACTGAAAAAATGTAATGTGCTCACGTTGTGTTTTGGGCCGTTTCTTCTCTCGGCACTAGGCCTACCCACACAAGTGAGGTACCATTTTTATCGGGATACTTTGGGGGGGAATGCAAGGTGCATGGAATATTGTAGCTCCCCACAGATTCCAGAACTTTCCCTCACAGAAAAGTTAGGAAAATGTGTTTTTTTGACAAAGTTTGGGGTTTGCAAGGGATTCTGGGTAACAGAACATTAGTGAGAGCCACACGTCATCCCATCCTGGATTCCCCAGGTGTCAAAAATATAAAGGTTTGATAGGTTTCCCTAGAAGCCAGCGGAGCGAGGGTCCAAAATCCACAGCTAGTCACATTGCGGAAAAAAAGGGTCCCGTTTCACTGTGAAAATATGATGGGTCCATGTTGCGTTTTGGGCTGTTTCCTGTTGCGGGAACTAGACCTACACACCCAGTGAGGTACCATTTTTATAGTGGGACTTGGGGGAACACAGATGAGTAGAACAAGTGTTATTACCAATTGACTTTCTATGCATTTCTGCCTTCCAATGTTCGACAATGTGTAAAGAAAGTCATTTTGAAAAATGGCCTCTAATTCACATGCTAGTACAGGTATCCACTTTCTTTATTTATATTTTACCAAATGAATTGCTATATACCTGGTATACAAAGAATAACCATTGCAAGGCGCAGCTCAGATATTGGCTCTGGGTAACTCGGGCTCTTGTTGAACTTACAAATCCTATATATCCCTGCAACCAAAAGGGTCCAGCAGATGTAATGGTATATTGCTTTTAAAAAAACTGCCATTCTTAGTGAAAACGCTGGCATAATTGGCTGTTTTTTTTTTTAACTCAATTTCTTTTAATTTAAACTGTTGTTTTCTATAGGAAAACCTTAACGGATCTACACAAATGACACCTTGCTAAATTCAGACTTCAGAAATGAATATCATTCCAGGAATCATTATTGCTTTCACACCCATTTATACCACTAACTGGGAGTTTGAAAGCACAAGAACTAGGAAAAAGAAATGTTTGGTTTTCTGACAAAAGTCTGCCTGTTCTTGGACGCGGGGAAGATGGTGATTTTAGTATCACAAACCCTTTGTTGATACCATTTGCAGGGGGGAAAAACTGACGCTTTCTTCTGAAGTACTTTTCTACATTTTCCCCCCCAAACATTGCTGTATTTTGGCAATTTCTCGGTCCCCTCCAGGGGAATCCACAAACCCTGGGTACCTTTAGAATCCTTAGGATGTTAGAAGAAAAGGAAGCCAATTTGGTGCGAATACCTTATGTGGACAAAAGGTTACGGGGGCCTAAGCGCGAACTACCCCAAATAGAGAAAAAAAGGATTAGCAAATGGGGCAAAAGGCCTTGCAGCAAAGGGGTTATAATGGCTATCCTTCCAGTATATTGATTTTATTTTTGAATGTGTCCTGTAAGTTAGATTCAAGTTTTTTTGCTAAATTGGAAAGTATCCTTACCTTGTTTGTATGGAACAAAAGTAGGACAAGTGTGAATATAAAAGTCCTTCAAATACCAAAATGAGAAGATGGCTTTGGACTGCCAATTTTAGGACATAATTATGGCATCTTATGTTCTGCAGATAGAAAGGTTTTCTATGATAGTTTAATAATTCTTTGTGTCTTAAATAACTATTGAATAGGCAGCCTGTTAGGGGCCCTAAAAGAACCAATTGGTGCCTAAGAACATTAGGTATAAGACCTTGCAACTTTTGTGGGCTAATAGGTGACAGCTGTTTCTGCGATTCAATATCCCTATGATCTATTGAATCCGCCTCCTCGCTATATTGTGAACAACTAACCCCCTGCTTGTGAGATGAGGTATTCAGGAATTAAAGATTGGCCAAGTGGAGGATTTTTTTACTGGCTCCAGAATTAAATCTTTTACGGAAATATGTCCAGTGGACATATCTTATGGGGCCTTTTTATTATTTTTTGTACAGGCAGATAGTCTCTATTTTTTATATATTAGCAACAGCAGAAATACACTTAGCAGCAATAGTAAAGAATTTCTCAGTAGAAAATGCAAATTGTTCTTTGTTTTTGGTACAAGGAATCCCATAAAGAAAATAGTATAATCATTAAGGGGACTTGTGCTAAATGGGGTAGGTGAGTGGGTATTTTGTTTGACAGAAGCAGCTGACAGGTATTTTAAACGATGGGTTTTCACTTCTGAGAGTTAATTTCCATGGAACGTTAAAATAAAAAAGCTGGTATCTGTACTACTCCTGCAAGGCTAAATGAAATGCTCCCCATATTTAGTAAGAAATGTCCCAGATGCGAAAAACCTGGGGGCTGGGAACATGTATTTTGGTCTTGTGAAGCTGTGTCTAAATTTTAGGAAGCTATCCTGTTGAATATTACAGCAAGAGTCAGACAACAGTTTAAGCCTACACCATTAACTGCCTTGCTTGGCCTTAAGAGCTATACCCCTCTTTTTGATATGGAAAGTTTACAATTCATTTTTATACCTATGCTGGTAGCCCGGTCTGTATTAACTAAGCAATGGAAATATTCGGCACACCTAATTTATGCAGTATGATGCAACGAGATGGAAAACGTTAGTAAAAGATAATTTTGGTATCATGCTCGTTCAAATAAAATATCAATTTATTTAAAAAATTTGAGGTGAGTGGGCTTTTATTAACGAATCTAAGGTAGATTAAGGATTTCTGTATTTGTTACTTTTGTTCGCAGTGTCCCTTTTAGAATGATTTGTAGAAATACATTCATATTGTCCGTGGAATGGAAGGGACTGCAATGTAATTTAGAGATTTCATTATGATGGTTTATTGTATTTGACACTTTGGTAAACACTGTCACTTTAAAATGATTTTTAGAGGCTATTGGAGATGTTCACAGGATCTTTTCAGATTGATTATTTGCTTAATTAATCTGTTTATATGACTTTTAGAATTACGTAATAAGTAGGCAAGGACACTTTCTGAAATGTTGATTTGGACTTACTTTTACCATGTTATCTATTGTGAGCTGTACTGATTAGTAAAAAGCTTTATCTAAAGCAAATTAAAAAACACTAAAACATAAACCTCCTCGAGTCAGGCATAATTATGGATCATGTTTTAAAACTTCAAATTTTTCAAACTATGCACTGTACAGCACAAATACAAAGTTGGTAAATTATTGAGGCATAGTTTGGGTAAAGGTTGGATCCTCTTCAGTACAAAACCTGTGCTTGGGAAACGCACAGTGTGTGCGTGAGCACATGGCAGCCTAAGGTGTGTTAGCGCAGTGAAAGAGGAAACTAGCACGCTATCTTTGTAGATATGGAATTGTTCTGCTCTCACTTTCATGCAACGCAGCACCGCTGATTGTCTGAGAATCTCTAGGGAAGGGAAAGATGAATTGTGGATGTTGAGAAAGAACATCCACGTCAGTTTCACGATTGTGTAAGACCTTGTGCAGAGCCTTGGAACATGAGGACTTCCCCCTTTGTAAGTCACTCTAAATTTCAAGAGCTATAAATGGGAAAAAATGCTTCTAATGAAGTGGCTCATCAATAAAAAGCCCTTCCAAATTCTTAAAATCTTGCTTGAATAATTTTATAATACGTTTATCTTCTTGCCATCCCAATTGTACTGGTTTTTCATCATGCTAATAAGAATACGCCCAGTTTGTTGATAATGTAGAACTCTAAATATAAGGGCTTTTGGGAAATGTGTGGTCTTAGGAATGTATGATGGAACTTTGTGGGCTCATTTTATCTCAACTTCCCTTGAGAATGAGTGTTAGAGCTTTGCAGATGATGGCCTCTAGATATTCTGGGCAGTTGTTAGGAATGGCCTCAATCTCTTCCAGGAATCTGAAAGTATGAATACTACCAATGCGAGCCTGATCCTCGATATTCAACCCCCCCCCCCCCCCCAACAGATCTGTGGTTTAGGACTTGATCAAATCAGCATCTTTCTACGTTTTCACATCCAAATCTTCTTTGACCAATTCTCATCTCGAAATCATTACGTCGTCGCATATTCCACTTAACTCTGCTTGCATCATCTGTAGCCATCTTCGTACTTTGTGCTAAAGTGAATTGAAGGTTCTGGTTTTTGTGCACTCGGAGTGGATTGTTGTTCTTTGTTGGCCATGGTGAGATGCTCCAAGGACAATGATGCATGCTTTAGTCCCAATCTCTTTCCTAACTTAGTTGTATGTAGCAAAGAAGCCATGGAAATGTAATAAAATTTAAGCATGGATGAATGAGATACATAATGTCGCTTTGCGTACACTGAATTGAGTTCTGTATGCAGCTACACATACAAACAATAATTGGTATAGTGTCCAAAGATTGATGTTGATCCATTAGGAATAAAATAAAGAGAACATGCTCGGATGGACAGTTCTGGACTTGAAAGAGACCACTCCTTACCAGAGTAGTTCATGAAATGAGATTGGGTCAGTCATACCAGGCAATAGCAGTCAGTGTAGTCCATTACGAAAATGAGGACATATTAAATAGATACAAGATAATGAATGCCCACTTTTTGAATAAACATAATCCCCAATGCAGAAATTAGGACCAGACTGATAACATATATCCGAGGGAGGCGTTATGACCAGTCGCCATGATGAATTTAATCCTTTTACTCTGTTCAGGGGACTCATTTTGATAAGTATTGAGTCAAGGCACCTGCAGTTCCATCGTTCCTTCTTAACCAGTCAAGTTTCTACAATGGTTTTTGCATTCCATTCTGGTCTCAGATCATGGGAACCCTGGTGCAGAGCTCTTCAGCTCTGCCCCATCATATTCTGGTTCTGACCCCCCCCCCCCCAGGATTCATTTTGATGTCCTTAATGTATTGTAATTGCATTTATATAGCGCTTACTACCCCTGACTAGGCATTGAAGCGCTTTTTTAGCGAGTAGCACGCTACTCTGGGATATGTTGGAAATTCAGACTTCCTTTACAAAAACCTTGAGTTTAAGTGCACACCTTGACATCGTCTAAGAAATTGTCAATACCAATGTAATAAGTGTAATGCAGAGTGTGGTCACAAGAAATTATTAAAGATCCCTATATAAGTGTAACACAGCAAAAGAATTCAGGAGTCTAGGGCATGATTGGCTGCTGTGGTCCACACGGACACTTAAAATCCTACAAATCGCCTACCCTCAAAACAACGACCTGCCAAGTGCTACCCATGCCCAATTGGAGTCCCAAAAACAGCTTCAAGGGGCCACAAAAAGGACGACAAGTGCTGGTCTTCCAGAATCGTGGAGGTAACTTGTGCTAAACTGGAGTGCGAAGTGGGAGAGGAGGCATTGGAGGACTGATCTTCCCCTTCTGGAAGCTGGAGCGATTAGTGGAGAATCCCTGCAGCCCCGAGCCAGGACAGGCTGTGGGGACGAGGCAGAGGGGTCACTCTGGGAAACCACCGGAGGGGGGGGGGGGGGGGGGGAGCCCACAGAGTGACGGCAGGACTCAGTGATGCAGCCGGAGAAGCGCAATGGTGAGGGACCAGGTAGAGAGACTGGGGCCACCTGGACTCTGTATGAGGTGAAGAGACCGCTGTATATGGGCCTGCTCAGGCTGGCAAGGGTCCTAGTCTCCAGCCCAGCATGGGCAGTTGTGCTACCAGAACGAGGGACCCCGGGACTAAGTCCACCCAACCGGATGGCAGGGCATGCCTCATTATCCTTTGAGGGAGATGTATCTCCTCTGCACCTGAAGTCCACTGATGACAGTGCCACCACTGGTGATCTGCATTTGGACTATGAGACAGGCGGTGTTCCAAGGACATTGCGAGCACCTCCCGCTAAAATGTGACTGATGAATTCCTGTGCAGCCGGACGGTCAAATTTCCCCAGCTCGAATATTGCAGGCAATTAAGGACTCATCCTCTTCCGCAGGAACAGGTAATGCATCAGTAGCATGCATAGTACCATCTTGCTTGATACCTAGACCACGTTGTGTCACACCTACAGACAACACTGACACACTGTTGCGACACACCGTTTGGAAAGCACTGCCCTGCAGGGTATGTCAATAAGGAAGGTCCCAGGCCCAATGGCTTCTAGGCTGAGTTGTTCAAGTAATGTGCCAGTGCCATGGCTTCCTTAATGCTAGACATGTTTCGAGTACCCATTCAGACCAGGACACGCTCCTCACACATACAAGTGGAGCCACAGTGGTGGTTCTCCCTAAACCAAACAAGCCTCCCACAGAATTTGCATCACACATGCCAATTTAAACAATAACCCTGTTGTGCACAACCTGGAGAAAGATTTAAACCTTGCCAACTACTTTAAGTGTCAGGGCACCCCCTTCTGAGGCCTATGTTAAATTCATTGTAAGATCTACCACTCCCGCAGCTGTGTCAGTGAAAATAAATGCTGCTACCAATGCAGATAGGAATATGCTCATCCTCAAAGACATAATGCATCAATCCTGGCAAACACATGCCTGACCTCCTGGCAACAGTGAATATAAGAAATTGACAAATGCGCGTGAGTTACCCAAGAAAGGATCATCTTAAAAGGATTGAGAATTGTCACTCCTGAAAGTTTACGACAGCAAGTCACTGAAGTGCTACATGAGAAACATTGTGGGGCTCCGTCTGTGAACTTGGCTGGTGCTGCTGCCCATTGGAGGGATTCCTTGGACTTTCATCCCAGCTTTCTTGAAATCAACACCGCGCCTCGCTCGAGGGACCGGGACTCTGCTGCTGTCACTTGGGGCATTGTTGGTGTGCTGACCCTGCAAGAACCGGCGTATTCAGGACTGCGAGGACCAGGGTGCTGTGCACGAAGCAGATCAGCCGCACCTGGTCCTCTTCCTGACTCCTCCCCCAACACCTTAAACAGGCGGTGTAGCCCCAGTATCGTGGGCTCCGTCTGTGAACTTGGCTGGTGCTGCTGCCCATTGGAGGGATTCCTTGGACTTTCATCCCAGCTTTCTTGAAATCAACACCGCGCCTCGCGGGTGCCGCTCGAGGGACTGGGACACTGCTGCTGTCACTTGGGGCATTGTTGGTGTGCTGACCCTGCAAGAACCGGCGTATTCAGGACTGCGAGGACCAGGGTGCTGTGCACGAAGCAGATCAGCCGCACCTGGTCCTCTTCCTGACTCCTCCCCCAACACCGTTGCCCTCCATTATATGTACATCTCCCTGCCTACACGCGCTAGCGGGACGCGCGCGGGTCTCAGCACGGGGCTAAGACCGGGCAAAGAGCGGGCCGTTTGAGGCCGTTCGAGGAAGGCGAGGGACCACGATCAATCGCTGATCCCTATTGATACGCTCCCTACACCCGAGAGACTGAGGATGTCATCAAGGACAACTAGGAGCAAATCCTCGGCGGCCAAGGGGGCCCCCTCAGGTACTCTGGACACATATTTTGTGAAAGCGGGATCCCTTCTCATAGATGAAATCTCAATATTAGAAAGGCGAATTTCCCAAGAGTTAGAGTGGGCTAGAAGATCCTCTTTTGGCCCTCTTCAACATGTAACATCTCCGGCCCCTCATGCCAGGGCCACAACGTTGGATGGGGGGGGGGGCAACAGAAATAGCGACTAATACAGTTGAAGATTCGTTACTTGTTACTCTAAATGACTCTTTAACAACTCATGATTTTTCCATCCATTCTGATCCCAGTCTACTATCCCTCCCACTACCTAGTTCGTCCATAATTCCTACCATTATCGAACCTAGTCTTTCTGACAGAGTACCAACTCCAATCTCCACAGACCAGCATAAATTAACTACCGCTTACGAGAGGGAAGGGGCAATCCCTAAGACAAAACAAGCATTTACAATGCAATGGTCTCGGCATTGGTAAAGTTAGAGCTATTGGCATTGCTCATGACATTATTTTTGTTCATGTTTTTTGTTTTTAAAACATTTAAATAAACGGCATTGTCATGAGCAATGCCAATAGCTCTAACTTTAACAATGCCGAGACCGTTGCATTGTAAATGCTTGTTATGTCTCGCGAGCGAGACTGCGCAAGCGCAGCCATCGCTAGCCGAGACCGAAACCCCCACGACAAACCGCGGGAAGGGGCCTGCCTCCTCACTTAACAACGCCCCCCCCAGAGCTGTTCGCGACTATCACCTCTGGAGTGTGCCCCGTATTTTCCAGTCCCCGTATCTCTCCGTTCCCACAGCAGGGAGAATTTTATCTGGGATTTCGGGAGGGGGGGGGGGGGGGGCGGGCTAGAGAGCAGGCGGACAGAACGCAGCATGGAGCCCCATGCGCCGCCTGCACTCGAGCATGTCGACATCTGCAGCTGGTTGGCTGGTCCCGGGGGATTTGTAGCAGTCTGGACCCCGGCCAGGAATTCCCTACATTCTAAGCCAGCCGATATCGCACACGCCCCATTCCTCAGGACGGGCCCCTCAGGAAGGGTATACGGTGCTTTGCCATATGTACTTCACTGCGGGACGGAGCAGGGTAATGATTACAGCTGGAAATTGTGCGGATTTATGGCAGTGTCACGGTCGAGGGTTTGCTTTCCAGCCGGGAGCGAAATTTTAAGGCAGTTGGCAAACCTATTGTGCATTTTGTTAATTACACAAATGGAGCACACCGTGGGCATGCTCACAGAGCAGACGAATGCAATACTAAGATAGCTCGGTGGGTTCGTGTATCTTTGGCTGCGGTTAACCAATACAGTCGAGCTTGCCTGGCCCCGAAGGAAGAAAAGAGGGGGAAAAAAAATCAAGACCTGTTATGGCGGTATCTGGCCAATACAAGACTAAATCACTGCTGGCGGCCATGCCGCAGAAACCCCCATTCCTTTGCTACTCAAATGCTTACATTTGCACAAAATTGTGTCTGTTTAAACCGTGGCCTAACTAATACCATGGATATTGACTAGACGACTATTCACCCAAAATAATCTACCACCAAGGGCGCAGGCAGGTGGGGATGAAGGAGGTGCCACAGACACCCACTAAACAAATAAATGCAGGCACGGTTTTCTATCCAAAGTTGTGAAATGTAGTTAAAAAGCTCACAATAATTTCGGGCATGGTTCCACATGAGGCGAACATTAAGGCGAGCGAGGAGTGCGCACTTTACAGGGGCTCTATAACATGAACAGAGTTAATATTGATGTTTTGCGATCTTAGAAAAAAACATACAATTCTCCCCATTTCCTAAAACATCGTATCCGGTCAGACCTGGTCAGTCCTCACATTCAGGCACATAGGTCGAGAAAGATAAACGACAAATTAACTCCATGTGTAGGAAGCCTAACATGACAACCATAAAAGCCACAAGGGAAACATTTGGGCCTTGCTGCCCCGCCCCCTCCCCCCTCGACTACTGTTGTCGATCAGGTTTCAGGCTGAGAGATAAGGAGGCAGGGGGAGGACTGTAAGAAGCTGCAGTTTGATGGGCGCGTGCTGCGGGGCACGTTCCCACCACTGACGTTAGTGTAAGAAGACAAAACCATAAAACACCACCGCCCTGGCCTGCAATAAAACAACCCCCATAAAGCATATGCTGCTTTAGTGATTGGTTTGTTGGATGTGCAGCCAACAGTGACTTGGCTGATGCCGCCCACAACAAACTGGACACATCAAGCCAAAACCGGCTACATCATCAAATGTCCCCAAATAAGTCTGCTCCGGGTGAGACAATTTGTAAAGGGCCTTAGGGTGCTGATAAAAAATTCGATCATTTAAATTACCTGGTAATTTTCACGTTGGTAAGTGCATCATCAACTAATATTTCGTTAACAAAATTCAGGGGTTAGGATAAATACTATACAGATTTGAAACCTAGGGTATTTTGGTAAAGCACTGGCCACGGATTTACTGCATAGGTTATCCTATCAAGTCACCACGATTCCTTCCGCCCTTACACGGGGTATGGAATTGCATTTACGTATACCACTGCAGCTATCACACTACATTTTAAAGAAACTACACTATACGTAAAAAGTAGTTTTCAATACATTAACTAGGAGTTTTGAATTAATAAAGAGAGCAAGGCCATAGTTTTTCCTATCAAATTTCTTCAATCACGTTTTGGGGTGTTTTGCAACGGTGATTAGTAGCAGTCTGTCGCAGCCCTTTAGTTTATTTACGCTACCTTAGCAGCATGCTTTCCTCTAACAACCAACGATGCCATCTACTGTAGACGCACTCTGTAGGCTTGGCTGGCATGCCCCCCGCATAGTGTACAATGGGGAGCTTCCACGCTCCGGACTCAGGAGCTGTAAGCCCCCCGCCCCCGGGCTATTGTCCCACCACTGGCCTGCGGGGCCCACCGAACCCTGACGTACTAACTAAGACTGCCACTGAGGAAGCATCCCTCCAAAAGCTCGAAAGGGAAACCTGCCCCCATGCAAACAACCCTGCTGTGGCGCCCTCAGAAGAGATGGTTGTGACGGAGAAAGCATTGGATGGCCCGATGGCCTCGCCCACCCCACTGTGGTTGCAACGGATCAACTGGCGTTAACAGTTATATGCATTTCAATAAGTTTAGATACAAAAAGTCATATCAGTAACTTACAATAGACTCGTCCAACCTGCTTAGGCACCTTGTACTTTTTCATAAAGGTCGCATACATTGGTTTGAGCATACGGAACATACACTAGGTTTCTAAACCAGGCTTCCGTGCCCTGCAAAACGTGTGATCCTTGACGGAACTCCAAATACAGGCGTCGAATTTATCTTAAACAACAAAATTAGAAGCGCTTCGTAGTGCACGGACACGGAACCAACAGGGCGCGCTACCCATGAGAAAACACCGCTGTATCTGCAGGGGAGAGGTGCACGCGCAGTTAGCTGCCTGCAGACCAGCGTTGCAAACAATACCTCGGGTGAGCAAAACACATGATGAAAGGTAAGTGTTGGTTTGAAAATTCGGCAGCCATGTTGGAAAAGCAATATTATATGCAGTAATAGACTGGAAAACCCAGCTTTTAATGCCGTTCTAGAAGCAAGCTGCTTGTAAACGCACACGCATCTTGACCACTCTAAGTAGTTCTGAAAAACAAAGCTTTTAAAATGTATCATCCTGCAGTAGAATTGTTTAAAAAGTTGTTCAATCTGAGCACATCGGGTAGTTTCGAGAAATGTTTTTTTTATTTCAAGATAGTTACTTTGTTCTGAAAACTGGAGTTCTTGGTGCGCGGGAGCAACGCCGGGGCACCACCGCCTTTCTCCGAGGCACAGCAGAAAATGCCTCGGAGAAACGCCACGTCCTTTTCGGATTGGGGGGCGTGTTTTGCTGTTGTCTCCTCCCTGAGACTTCTCGCAAAAAACACGCCCCCCGATCCGAAAAGGACGGGGCTTCAACGGAGTGACTGGACCTCTTCTCCAGTGGCTGGCCAGCATTTAAGAGGCCAGCCAATGGAGAACAGGAGAGAAGAGGGGCGGGTGCAAGCCCCTCTACTCAATGTCATTAAATCTCGCGAGCGAGACTGCGCAAGCGCAGCCATCGCTAGCCGAGACCTAAAAAAGGGGCACAAAGCATAAGAGGAGTTAAAACTAAGAATTTCAAACATATCCCTCCTCGAGGCAACAATACTGCTAGTATAGCCAGAAAAGCCACGACGAAACCCCTAAAGCAAGCCAACTCATCCTCCGGCGTTCAGTCCAAAAATAAACTAATTACATTTGATGCCGCGGGAGATGAGGGCTTAACACTATCGAATATAGGTACACTTCTGAGGGATTTACTTAACCCCATCTTAAACTGTCTAGTTAAGATAGAAAAGGCCTTAGTGCAGCGTAAGATGGATTTTACCCGTGTCGACGAGGGCTCTGGCACAATAAACCAGATCCCACAAAATAAATCCACACATCCCATCAACATCTCTACATCTGACACCAAAGGGGCGCTGGGTAGCTCGATCTTACATCCCAGCCAATTGCAGCAGCTTTCCAACGTCCCTGCAGTGCCCCCAAACTATAGCCCCATTACTAAAGCCCTCGGCTCAAGTGGCCCACTGAAGAAAGACACACCTTCTATGGGCACTAATGGCATTGATCATAACTATAGAACTATCGATCTACCACCAGAAGCAATGCCTTATACTGTAATTTTAGCTGGTATCCCCAAATTAAATTCCTCTACTAGAGAGCCGGCGGAGGCACTGAAGAATAAGGTAATCCACTGGCTCTCTAGGAATAGGCCGTTGCCAGAAGGAATATTTAGCGAGATTTTGATGGTAAGACGAATCCCCTGGATAGGACATACCAGGAAGTCAATCCAGGGAGATTGTGCACTGATTAATTTTAGAGATCCTCTTACTGTCTCGCACATTTGCAGTTGGCCCTATCAGCCCCAAGGATCACAGATTCATTCCCTCCCTCCATCCTTTTTTTATCCAACCGTTGATCCTGAACGGGGAGAAGATTGTTGGGAACTTGTGTCCAGAAGGTCTAGAAATCAGGCCCCCTCAGTTTAGAGCAATTCCACACCCCAAGCCTCCACGCTTTGACTGCTTATTAACTCATAATAGATTTAGCAGTCTTGATATGGTCGATTGACCAATAAAGTCGAAAGGGGCGGTAACAACAGGGCCCAATGACATTATTAACAAACCGTTTAGGCCAACTACTCCTTCTGAAAATATAAAAATACTTGGAGTACATCAAGTTAGGGATAAAAACATGGGTTCTTTTCTCCCAACGTGTTGCCCGCATGAGGTATCTGCACCCCAACTGGCGAAATCACGGGCTTTGGAATTTCCAGGCCAGGATAGGGGGGAGAACGATGTCTCTGCAATTATTGCTCCGGAAATATCTAACCGTCCCTCCCTCAAGATCCTGTCCTGGAATGTGGCAGGTTTGGTAAATAAAGCCAACTGCCCAGAATGGAGAGAATTTATCCAGGCCCAAGACATTTGCCTCTTTCAGGAAACCTGGGCGAGAGAACATCTCACCCAAACAGGCTTCGCTGCATTTTCTGTGCAGGCAACATGGGCCGGCATTGGACGCCCCTCAGGTGGTCTGGCTACCTGGGTAGCCACCGATCTGGGCTGTAAGGCTATTGTATATCCACAAAATTCGCCGAACATTCTTATGGTTCGGCTTGACTGGCCGAACGCAAACAGCCTTCTGCTAATTAATGTATACTCCAGGCCAACCAAGATTTCCCAGACTTCAAGTACGATAGAGGAGCTCTCAGGAGTTTTAGATGACATTCCACAGGGCACTCACTTCTTGATAGGAGGAGATCTTAACTCCCATTATGAGCCCCTTCCGGGATTACTGTTGGATTTAGCAATGGAGGAGGACATGGAGTGGTCCATACCCCCCCTGCGAGCAACAGCCCCCAGAGCTTGGACCCCCCTAGCTACACAAGTTACCGCCTTAACCTTAAAATTTGGTCTGAGGGCATGTAACGGCAGGTCTACCTCAGATAACCCAGCTAGCTTCACTTTTAACAGCAAGGGTAGGGAGTCAAGACTGGACTATATACTGGCCCCACTACCAATGTGGTCAAGTATCATTGACTTCTGGGTATTGCCTAGGGATGACAGTGACCATAATGCACTGAAACTAGAATTTGCTCATCCTGGTATAGATTCTAGGCTGGAATTGAGGGATTCCCAGGATACCGGTCTTGGCCTGACTCAAAATAAACGAAGAGTAAAGTGGGAGATATTCATCTCTAACCCAGAGAGGATACCCATACTCTATCAAAGGGTTGTCCCTATACTCGAAAAAGTTCAAGATATCATGGTTAATGATATAAACCAGAGTAACCATGAACAAGTAGGGCAGTGCCATAGAACCCTCTCTGAGACAGTATCTGCAACACTTACTCGTACCCTAAGGAGGCCAACTGCCTGTGCAGCTGGCCCAATTTGGTATAATAGGACCTGTCGTACTGCAAAATCAAGCCTCTTGACCTCTATCAAAGCAGGTCTGGGAAGCGAGATAATTAGAGCCAAGAGATCCGCTTACAAAACTTTAATCTGTAATGCGAAAAGAGAATGGGAACATCAGAAATGGGAATCCCTTTCTGTATCATTAGCAAGGGGGGACTCACGAACATTTTGGCGAACAGTGAACACTGGCTCACTGGAATTGGCCCCTGCACTGGAGCCGAACATTTCACCTAGTGCATGGTCTGATCATTTTAAATCGCTATACCAACTACCAGATGGGGAGCAGGCTGCTTTCTACCCTTTATGCACTGAGGATCCTAAAGAAATCTCCCTGTTTACATTCAAGGAGGTTAGAGCGGCTATAGCTGGATTAGCTTCAGGCAAGGCCCCAGGGTTGGATGGTATCCCAGGTGACCTTTTTAAGCAGGAGGTGGATGTCTGGACTCCATATCTGGTTTTATTATTTAACCACATTCTGCGAGGCATGGAGATTCCTGCTACTTGGCTGGGCGCAGAGATTGTTCCCATTTTTAAGAAGGGCTCTCCTCTGCTCCCAGCCAATTACAGACCCATAAGCCTCATAGATGTCGGGGGGCGTGGCTTGAGCCCGAGGAAGATGGCGGCATTCCTGTGACTCGCTTGAGGTGACGGGGCTTTCTGAGGGATTTTCTGGCTTTACCGGAGTCTTGAAGGTCTGCAAAACTGCATAATTTATGGTCGGAATGTAAGAGCCTCTAAATGGAAGTATTTTCGTCTTCTTTCTGGCAAGCTTTGACCTTTTATTAACCTTTCTGCTCACAGCTGAGGTATCTGTGACAGCTGCTTAACTGCCGCTCACGCGCTGGGAGAGCCCGGTTTCCTTTCAGTTTACATTTTCACTGGCAGCAAGTTAACAAATTGAACTAACACGAGAAGAACTCTAAAGTTAAATTCTGCAGTGATTTATTGCCTCACTTTGCCCCGCAATGCCCTTTCTGTGAAACACATGGCTTCTTGACTAACTGAATGAGAAATGTGGCTTCAAAGCAGTAGGCACACTGAGGAGATTATTTCCATCGCACTCTGAATTTCTTCAGAAAGGAGCAATGTTTTATTCATTTACTGACCCCGGTTCACTGATTATGGATGTTTCACACTAGAAATCATATTGAAAAGTGAATTTGGACATTACTCCCTTGCGCTTGTATTAACAGGCTTTAGATGGGCATTTCAGCAACCTTGGTCCTGTGTTGCTAATATGTGTATGTGCAAATATCTGCATTTCTTAGCTGTGTTTCTCTCAGAACCTACAATGTTATATGAGTGTACCACGAGATTCTTTATTTAAAGTGGCTTTATTGGATATGGTATTAAGCTAAGCATGTGGTATGGTTTGCTTGGGCATAGACACACTCTTGTAATGTATTGTGGTGACTTACATTTCATACATATATTCTATTCCATTTAAGCATACAGATATCACTTTTATATTTCACTTCATGCTTATTGGTAAATGTATATTTTGATATTCTGTCATGCGCCAAATGCACACAAATTCTGTTACAGTGTGCCTCGCCCACTATTATTAGGTGGAATTACGCACGTAAGTTATACCTTGCAGTTTTAAATTATCTTGTCTCTATAGGTTTTAACTCTCCCCATTGCATGGGTAGGTTAAAAAAAGTATCTTCATCGCAAATATCTTCACATCGCAGATTTATTGTCCATTCAAAGTCACGTGTGAACTTCATTAAAATGGAGGACTCCCAAACATCGACGCCCAAAACAGCTGCTTCTTCGAATAGGACTAATGGCTCCTCTTCTCTTACTAAAATAACAACTAAACGCCTTAAACAAAATCCACCCTCTCCACCCAAGCCTTCTTCGTCTGTCTCCATGGATCTCCTTCTGGAGGAAATTCGAGCTCTGCGGCCATTTGTTGAAGAGACAAATTCTAAAATACAAATCTTATCCGATGGCTGGGAAAAATTGGAAGAAAGAGTCACCAAGGTTGAACATAATGTTGAAACTCTCAGTGCATGTTACAACAAAGTAGACATCTTTCATTCCCAGATTACATCCTTGCAAAAACAGGTTGAAAGCCTTGAAAATAGAAACAGACGCAACAACCTTCGCATTTATGGATTATCGGAAGGTACGGAGGGATCGGATCCCATCTCCTTCTTTCAAAAATTTCTACCGACAGTACTAAATCTACCGGAGGGCACTACTCTCAATATACAACGTGCTCATAGACTGGGCCCACTGCATTCAACACCCTCAAGCACGAAAAGACCAAGAGGGGTTATATTATATTTCCTTGAGTATACGGACCTCCTCAAAGTGCTTTCCGCAGTTAGGCTCCTGAAGCGTATTTCATTTTCAGGTCATCAACTGTTCTTCTCGCAAGACTACGCCAAATCCACAGCAGATGGACGCAAAGAATTCCTCAATATGCGTCCAGCGTTGCGTTCAATTGGAGCTCGTTTCGGATTGCTTCATCCTTGCTTGTTTAAAGTCACTCTCAACAATAAAACCACAACTTATGAGGACCCAACAAAGCTGAAGAGTTTCCTCAATGCACAATGCCCAGAAAAGATGGACATTTCCAGCACTCGCTTTAAATAGTTTTTTGACTGGAATATATTTGAATAGGGATTAAATCCTCAGTGTGCTGTTTTAACTATAGAAGTTTAATATACCTTTTGCCATGGTATAATGGTTTGTTTGATCTCATGAATCTCTAAATAGCTCTTCTTCTGTTATATATTGGAATAGGGTTTAGCTTTTCAGTATGTTGTTTTACTTACAGAATTCTAGAATGGTTTTTGTCATGGTATAATGGTCTGTTTGTTCTCACTATCTTCTTCCATTTCACATTATGACCTCATGATGTGTCGTGACATATTCCATCCTGTTCGTATTAACTATTTGTTGTTTCTTTTTACACAGGACCTAACCTCATGTGCTTGACCTTTTAGTTTTGAATGTTGTTTACATCCCGAAGTCTTCCCCGCCTTCCCTCATGGAGTCTGGGTACGTCATCATTCCATGTGGTCTCCCCCCCCCCCCCACATCCTTCCATTGTTTTGACTTCTTTGTGGATTTGATCCGTTTTCTTATATTCTTCTTTACAGCTCTCACCCCTTCTCCTTTTTTCCCTCTTCTTTCTTATCATACATGTTTCTATCATTTGCCTCTTTTTCCAATCTTGCTTCTTCCTTTTCTTCATCTTTCCCACCTTTTCAGCTTCTCTCAATTGGTTTTAACTTTTAATATCTTCGTACCTAATATAAGGTTTACTTCAATGTTTTTTATAGTTTCTATTGCTGAATTTTTCACATGTACTATCGTTCACAATTTACGAGATTTTATTGGTTCACTTATGTTTTTATTACTTTCATCTCACAAATGTTTTTGAAAATTGTCACATGGAACGTCCGAGGCTTGAACTCCCCCATTAAGCGACAGTCTTATCTCACCTCTCCAAATTAGATGTTAATATTGCGTTACTGCAAGAATCACATCTTACCGAAGGAGAATCACTAAAACTCAAAAGAAATTGGGTTGGTGAAATCTTTTTCTCACCAGGAGATGGCAAAAGGAATGGGGTTATAACTCTTTGTCACAAAACACTGAATGCCAAGCTTGTATCTCAAGAATCCGACACAGAGGGTAGGTGGATTCTCACTAACCTCCTGCTGGGGAAGACCCCTCTGTCTTTGCTTAACATTTATGCCCCTACTAGCGGTGATGCCACGTTTTGGTCTCGTATATCTCAATTATTGCTCAAGTACCCATCAGAAAACTTTATTCTTGCAGGAGACTGCAACCAAGTGATGGACCAGTTTATTGATAGAAATTCCAAATCCCCCTTTATCCCAAACACGCCACACAAAGTTTTCACACAAACTATTCAACAAAGAAACTTATTAGACTCATGGCGCCTCTGCAACCCATCCACAAGAGAATACTCCTTTTTTTCCTCTCCACATCAAACACAATCTCGGATAGACCATATTTTTATTTCCCGCAACATTTCCCAATCCTTACGTTCTGCTGACATAGGCCCTATACTCATTTCGGATCATGCACCTGTTTCAATTCAATTAGACATTTTAAATCAATCCACATTGCCCAAAAAATGGTGTTTCAATAATTCCTTACTCCTTGACCCTAATTTCAATTCATCTTTTACCTCTTTCGCTCAAGAGTTTTTTCACATTAATTTAACGAATGATGTCTCCTTTCATACAGTGTGGGACGCCTTTAAGGCCACCGCTCGGGATTTGTGTCAAATAAACGTAAAGTTTCCCGCATATTACATAACACACTTCTTGCTAAGATTAAAAAACTTGAGCACTCCTTCTACACCTCCAAGTCGAAGGACTCCCTTAAAGATCTCATCACTGCAAAAATCGCTTTTAACAAGTCCACTACCGAACAGGCCTCCCTATACTTACTGAAATCCTCAGCAAAGTATTATGGTGGCCAAAATAAATCAGGCAAACTTCTAGCCAATTATCTAAAGATTAAACAACAGAAACTTCATATTGATTCCATTATCGATGATAGCCAAGCACCGAAATTCAAAGACACTGAAATACTCCAAGAATTTGTACATTTCTATCAATCCCTTTACACACCAGAAAACACACCCTCAGATACAGACATATCCCAATATTTCTCCGCGATTCAAAAACATATTAATCCCCAATTAGATTTAGCCTCTTTGGAAGCTGAACTTACACAGAATTGTTAAATGCTTTAAAAACTCTTAAAAAAGACAAGGCCCCAGGCCCAGACGGCTTCACAGTGGAATTTTATTTACATTTCGTTCATCTATTACTCCCACACTCTTCTTTCTTCCTTTATCTCTTCCCATAATTCCACTGGCTCTTTTTCCGAAGCCTTGATCTGTCTAATACCAAAGGCTGATAAGGATTTACGTTACTGTAAGAATTATAGACCTATATCCTTAGTTAACGTAGATTATAAAATTTTCTCGAAAGCTCTAGCCCTAAGATTAGAACCATATCTTCCCATGCTGCTTGGAAAAGAACAATCAGGTTTTGTCAAAGGTCGCAACATCACTGACAATACACGCTTATTCTTTGACATTTTATCTAAATCATCACATTATCCGGACTCCTTGGCAGCAATTGCGTTAGATGCAGAAAAGGCCTTTGATAGGGTTTACTGGCCTTTCATCTTCCACGCTCTCAAGTGGTTTGGGTTTGGACCGAAAATCATTTCTTTAATAGCCCTACTTTACTCTGAGCCCAAGGCCGCCATATCTACCAATGGCCTCATCTCCCCCTACTTTAATCTTAAACGAGGAGTACGCCAAGGATGCCCCTTGTCCCCTTTTCTTTTCAATTTGGCCTTAGAACCCTTTCTCTCAAGAATACGCCAGAATAACTCAATCACAGGTTTTGTCTCGGATCCTCAACAAATTAAGCTGGCAGCATATGCGGACGATATTTTAGTTTTTCTCTCCAAACCACAATCTTCACTTACAGCTTTCATGGGAGAGGTGGAGGCCTATGGATTGGTATCTGGCTATAAACTGAATAGAGGAAAATGTGAGATATTACCCTTAACCAAATACACCTTTAAGGATGATTTTAAGATCTCCAATTTTACCTGGAGCCCTAAACATATAAAATATCTTGGTATCTGGTTCTCTCCCTCTATAAAGACATCTATCTCTTTAAACATAGACAAATGTTCTGCCAAACTTAAAACTTTGGTCGCAAGATGGCATCCCCTTCATCTTTCTTGGTGGGGTCGTCTGGACACAATCAAAATGATGTTGACTCCGATAGTTTTGTATATCCTTTCTAACATTCCACTTTCCATTCCATCTAAATTCTTTCAAAAGATTAATTCTATTTTGACTTCTTTTTTATGGAATGCTAAAAAACCAAGAATGGCGTTACAGAAATTAACAAGACCAAAATCTGATGGCGGTGTCAATTTCCCCCATTTCTCCAATTATCACAAAGCCTTTCAGTTACGACAACTATCAAATTGGATCACTAATCAATCTGAAGATAAACCTCTCTGGGTGGATCTTGAGACCTCGTTTTTAGCTCCCTTTTCATTTCAGGAATATCTCTCCTTTACTCGCAAACCACAAAAGCTCTCTACTCCCATAATTAAGCAATCCTGTAAACTACTATCCACTGCACCCCACTTAGTAGTACATAATTTAGACACTTTTCTCAATTCCACAATTTGGCACAATAAACAAATCCTTCTCAATAGGAAACCTATATTTTGGAAGGCTTGGAGAAATAAAGGTCTACTCTGGGTTCATCAATTTTTAGATCAGGGCACACCCATTCAATTTACGCAATTACAAACTCTTTATCATTTGCCTTCTTCCTTTAAACCTAAATTTTTGACCTTGCAGAAAGCAATACTTGATACTTATGCTAAACTCAAATCTTCACCTTCCTCACCCTCCCACCCCCTTTTCCCATGGCATAACCTTTTGCACATAAAGCCCAAAGCGTCCACCATTTATTTCCGATTAATGGTACCTCCTGAGATCCGAGACAAAACCAAAGTGGAACTCTCGTGGGAATCCGATCTGGGAACAAATTGGCCTCTCTCTTTTTGGAACAGAATTTGGACAAAACTTAGGAAATCATCCAGAGCGGCCAGCACAACACAAACACTCTTCTTTATTTACAACAGATTGTTTCTTACTCCCACATACCTACATAAAATACACAACACAAATCTCAACACTTGCTGGACATGTTCCCAGGTTCACGCTGATCTCCATCATATGCTTTTCACATGTCCACATGTTTTTATATTTTGGAAACAGGTCTGGCACCAAATCAACACTATATTTCACACCACAATTCCACTCTCCCCTACAAACATTTTCCTAGGTAGTTTAACACCGGACTGGAAAACAAGTCAATCTCAGTTACCACTTATTGATTTGTTAATAGCTGTAGCTTTTCAGCAAATATCAAAAAACTGGAAAGATTCCTCTAAATTGTCCTATTTAGCTTGGTGGTATGCTGTATGTCACAATCATCGCCTTGATACAGCACTCGTTCATCCTATCTCTCTTGCTACTAAACGTTCTCACCTTTGGGGCCCACTCACACAATTTCTAGACGATACCGTGAAGAAAACTCCTTTACCTGCTCCCTCACAACAAGAAGTGACCAAGCCTCCGTGACCTCCTATTGTTTATTTATAATTATGTTTAATTTATCATTTTCTATTATATATATCTATATATATATATATATTTTAATTGTGTATTTTTGACATGTACTGTTATTTACGATTTCTGTGAACCTTTGCTTGTATTCATATCATCTTCTATATTATCCTTTTACTATTTTAATGGATATTATATATCGTTATTCTTTATTACACCTTCATGTATTTATATATTAACAAATAACTGCATATATGAAGTATTGTTTTTATGATCATAATAATCTCTCCAATAAACCTTTTCTTGAACTTAAAGCCTCATAGATGTCTCACAAAAGATCTTTGGTAGAGTGATTCTGAACCGGCTTCAGGACTGGATCGATGACAATAACATCTTGAGTCCCTTTCAGGCAGGTTTCAGAAGGGGGGTTTCGACGGTGGACCAGATCTTCCGATTGAATCTTCTCTACTGGAAAACAGTAACAATCGAGGGGGGCAGTCTATACACAATATTCGTCGACCTGCGGGCGGAGTTTGATTTAGTCCCTAGGGACAAACTCTGGGCAGTTTTGGCAGCTACAGGGGTTCCTGCTGATCTACTCTTTATTCTGGAAAAACTACATCAGGGCAACTACGCAAGGGTAAGATGTGGCAGAGGAGGTACCCTTTCAGATCCTTCTCCCGTTGACAGGGGGGTTAGACAGGGTTGTGTGCTTTCACCCACCCTTTTTTGCCTCTTTGTCAACGGGATCTTTAACCATCTTGACGGGATTAGTAACATCGACGCCCCAAGGTTGGCGGGCAACAGGGTACCGGCAATTATGTTTGCTGATGATACCCTGTTGCTCTCCAAATCACCTATGGGTATACAAAGGGTCCTTGACGGCTTTGTCGACTTCTGCAAGTCGCATGGTTTGGAGATCAACACTACAAAAACAAAATATATGATCTTCAACCCACCTGCCTCTACCCGATCTAGCCCGCGGATAGGGACTCCCAGTCTTGAGAGGGTGTACACCTTTGAATACTTGGGGGTTATCTTTAATCCCCTAATGAGGTGGGATCCACATCAGACAAAAGTGAATCTGAAGCTAACCCAGATGACGGGCGCCATTTCC
Organism: Triturus cristatus; assembly: GCF_964204655.1. NCBI lineage: Eukaryota > Metazoa > Chordata > Amphibia > Caudata > Salamandridae > Triturus > Triturus cristatus. Next base: position 1,063,257,881 of record NC_140583.1, read on the forward strand.
AGGATGCTGAGTGGGCTGAGCTACAAACCATTAGGCCCACGCCTTCACATTTACAAAACCCAGGCTAGGGCGGCTGGGCTATATGGGGGCGAAATCTGGGGACATGTACCTATCCAGAAAATACAGGTTGTAGAGAACAACTTCTTGAGGCAGCTGACAGCTCTACCATCAAGCACCCCGCTATTACCCTTAAGATTGGACTTGGGCTTAAAACCCATTGCGGTGGAACTAGGCCTCAAACCTCTAATTTTCTGGCATAAATTATGGCGTACCCCAGAGCTTGAGAATTACAGAAAAGAGCTACAAGATATTCTGCGCCTTATAAGAATTGATCAAGTACCATGGCTTGCTTATATTAAACATTCCTGTGAATTAATAGGAAGATCTGATCTGTGGACTGACCCAGTTAATACATGCCCAATGTCTTCCCGCAAAACTATCTCCTCAGCTTACTATGAGCACAATTTACGTGCCCTAGTTATGAAGGCTAGGGCTGGGTCCCTTACTGAACAGTTCCTGGCATTTAAAGATACATACACCCGGGAACCAGTCCTAGATGATATTGAACCAACATTAACCAGGAAGCTTTACCTACAATGGCGCTACGGTACTTTGCCTCTTTGAGCCCATACTGTCAGCTGGTCACCTAACTCAACAACTCTATGCCCAGCGTGTGGCCACCCATCAGAGTCTGACTTGCATATAATTTTCTTCTGCCAAGCCTACCACAGACCACGGAGATACTGGCTTCTTCCACTTTTAAAAAACCTGGGTTTTAAGCATTACATTTCAGCTTATAGGATTTTAAAAACTGACTTATCACCACCAATAGTATTTGCGGTAGCGAAATTTTTAACAGCTATGTGGATCAGCCGCAACCGTCATGTAAAGCCCAAAAATTGAGGATGGACTGATCTGAATGTTGCTATGCTGCTAACTCTAAATGAGTATTTTAATGTGGTGCATAACATGTTATTTATTGTATGTTTATCTCTTTTATTCTTTTATGGCCCAAGTGGCCGAAATAAAGTTGAAATGATGAATTGTAACCACAAAGCAAGCCCTCTGGGACCGGGTTTGGTCCCCTCATTTTGATGAGCAAGTTAAGAGTTCCAGGCTTGTCATTTGTGTAATTGTTTATCTCCTAACACACCACACTTCGAAAATGTCAGATCTTCCAAAACACACCTGGGAGAAAATTGCACTGGACTTCTCGGGAAGCCTTGAAAATGGCCCTTACCCCAGGTAAACAGATCAGCACTTTTGGTTTCCTCTGTTGAAAGACCTTTCGTCGCCAACTTGTGATCGAGTGAGAGTAGAAAGCATATTTGCAACCGGGGGGGGTGTTCCACCCATTCTAAAATCTCACAATGGCATAATTTAATGTTCGGGAATTCAAAGGCTCTTACTCATTTAAACATAAAGCATCAGAAAAAGTACACCTATGGCCACAGGCTAATGGCATTGTTGAAAGTTTTCTATGAATGCTTAAGGCTGTTCAGCACACTGCGCTAGAGGGATTGGAGCTTAAGTGCTTCATTATACTCTTCATGCTTACAGATCTACTCATTATACAATCTGTGAAAGCCCATGACCATTGAAAGAACAATTGATGTCAAAAAAGTTTGTATCGCAACTTCATCTCACAAGTCTAGAATAAAGTATTATGAGGACAAGCAATGTGTTTGGGACATTATGTTTCGGAAAGGAGATTGTCCTTGTCAATAAGAGGCAAAAACGCAACTGATGCTCCATTTGATGCCGATTCATTAAATTGTGACTACTAGGGGCACATGGTGACTGCTAAAGGGCCTGAAAAGTCCAATACAAGGGATTCCTCACATTTCATGCATTTGCCTCAGTTTGTTGGTTCTAGGCATCCAAAGAGTGTTGAAGGGCCAGGAGAGTCCTAGGAATACCTTAATTGTTAGCTCACCAGTGCCTGTTGCTGTGGTTTCTCCTGTGTCTCCTCCACCTAGTACCATGAGCACTGGAAGAGTGATTTGAGCACCTTGACTCATTGCGGAACCATGTGCATATGTTGTTTGTTATTTAACAAAAGGTGAAGATGTAGGGTCTTGTCCATTATAGAGATGGACCCTTATGGTCCCTATCGGACTGCATAGTCTGGTGACGGTAGTGATTGGGTGTGGTTAATAAAATTCATGACTCAGTACGCATCAGTTAACGGTTACACTCTAGAGAATAAAGACGTGCAATACCTAGCTCCGTGTGTTGTGCGATTCAATTACATGCTACCAGGGAGAACGCAACACATCTGCCCCACATCACAGCGGTTCTTATTGAATACTGGCACAGAGCTTTGAAATGGATGGGTGACCCGCTAATCACACTAGAGATACAGCTATCGATGGGTTGTGGCTCAATTCATTCACGCAGCTGCAGAGGGTTCAGAAGTGGGACAAATTAGTATCTCCAAGTTGGGCTATGTTTGGGCTTTCCTTTGCAAACTGAGTGAATATTATGAGCTGCACCAGTTTCAATTATTTATGTACAAACAGTTGCGACACGCCTGGGAATACCCTAGGGAAACTTTCAGACCCACTACCTGACTTCAATCCAATGGAACACAAACTCAATAGGCGGGTGATTGAGGCAAAGGGTGATTCACGTCTACACGATACTAGTCCTAAATGTGCCAGAGCCAGTGACAATGTTGTCGGATTGGTGGGAGGCAGACATTGGAGAGATTGACATGGCATAGGTTGAGGCATAAATGACAGCCACAGGATTGGTAATCCCGGCCAAACTGTGGTTGATCCTATTCAGATATTTCCACCAAACCCACTAGACAGGCTATGGAAAATGGAAAGGGTGGGAAACCCGGAGGGCCTCTGCTGCAGTTAAGTGAGGGTCAACTGGATCCACACAAAATGGAAATGCCCAGTCATCATGCCCTACTGTTCAAAAATCCTCCAAACACTAGGAAAAAGCATAGAGCATCCCATTGGGACCCCAAGATGGCTCTCCTGAAGGGTTTTTGGGGTGGGATGGACTTCGGGGCCAACGCACCCTGGTGGGCATGGATTGCATATTGGCTAAACATATTGCAAATCATTGGAGTCAGGTGTACCCCCTTCAGGGAATAGTTGCAGGGTGTGAACTACTAATGCTTGATAGAGTCAGTAGTGTACAAATCCAGAGGTTGTCCTAATAAACACCAAGATCTGGGTTGCATGGAGAGAACATTTTCAAGTCCCTTGACTCACTGCTCTGGCAGTGCTCCCCAACGCTTGCCCTCATACCAGACATGCTTTTAGGGACATCGTGGGAGATGAATTGGGGGGGGGGGGGGGGGGGGGGGGCTAAAGTTTTTATTTTTGGTACATATAGTTTTATGCTCCTGACGAAACGTGTGCAATGCCAAATATGGTCTTTTAGTGGTTATGAAACCAATTTTTTTTTAAAAAAGCATAAGAACTCAACATTCTGAATAAATACCATGGAGATGGTTTGAATTCTTAGTACATTTTATACATGTATTAGGTTCTGCTATAAACAATATTTTAGTTACCCAACACTGATGAAGGGACAAAAATAATTGTAATTGAAGGAAGCACCATTTGTTTATTGTGCTACTCAGGCAGGGTTTGCTCAGACGCGAGTCCCTTGCTCACTTTGCCACTGGATTCAAGCAAGCCTGGCTGAAGACTGCTGAAATGTCAGAAACCGGTCGTAGGAAGCTTGTTTCCGGTTCAGGGAAGGCATGGCTTGGCAGTTCGGGCTGGACTGTTCCCATGAGGCACAGGGTCAGACTGATTTGCATATGGCCATGTCTGAACTGGGGTGGCAGAGTGGGCTAAAGAACGGCGATGGATCAAACCCAGATCTGTTGACTGAGTGTGAGTGTTTGATTGGTTCTGATGCTCCGTCCATCACCACCCCCTTTTTGTACCGAGATGTCAGGCAGAGCAGCAGTCAAAAAGACTCAGAAACAAGCTATATTGTGGCACAATCGCCAACGTTTTAAATCTGAAACGTCCATTCCTCTGGGACATCCTCCAATTAAACACAATTTGTCTTAATAGGAAGCTTTTCCAGTTGAAATTGCAATTATGGTTTGACTGTTTTAGTCTTCTTTGAAATGTGCAATCACCACCATCTTCTACTCACTCAGATTCAGGGACATATTATAGGTTTTGAGTCGTCTTGCGCCATGCACGGTGACAGTGCTGCACAAAAAACCTACAATGAAACTTCTCAACCTATGCGAAGCCATCCTGCATTGTTTGGTGAATTACATGGTATGGGCGTTACATGGGTGGAGCATGGGTGTTCATGCGTGTTCGCATGTATTCAGACGAATTCCTAGATTTACCAAAAGGGGTAGATTTAGGCATGTGCCAGAACTGTACGCCTGCCCACCGGAGGTAACGAGGAGAAATATCTATTACTCCTAGTTGTTTCCTCTTTAAGTGTGCTGCATTCTGAAGCACATTTAGAAAGAGGAAAATACAGCCGAGAATTGTTTTTGTGCAGGAAGGTGGCCCTTCCTGCACAGAAACAATCCTGCCTTCACATAAACCTATCTATATTAAGGGTCGCATACTACAATGGTTCACAGTGGCCCTAACTAAGCTTTCAGCCAGGAACGGGAGAGACCCGGTGTTGGGAATGGTCCACCTCCTGATAGGAGGAAACAGGATGGATGCAGCAGGTAATGCCTTAAATTGAAGTTTCAGTTTTCAAACACCGGTGATTCGATTAAACAGATATCAGATAAAAATAGAAGCTCTAAAGATTACTATTGGGTACATTTGTAAAGTGCACTAAGGCGACAAAATCTTACACTGGTAAGCAAAATAGTTGGTCTTTCTGAGCAGGGCTTCACATAAATGTCAAAAATCTGTGCCTTAACTCTTTTTAGGATTATCGATATATCCATGCATTTTGGACCCCCATGTTTCGTTCTCAATTTAGCACGGACTACTAAACTGATTATTAGTTTAATAAATCATTCAAATGAACTGTAACTTCTGCATACATTCCGTGGAGCAGATTTTTTATTTATGCCTGCAATCTGATGGCATGATTTATTTCCAAGTGATTCTTCCGGCAACGCTATTACAACCATACTGAATAGGTATTTGTACAAGTCCATTTACCAATTCCTAGGAAACCCTAGCACAGCCAAAACCAATTCCCCATCATACTTAAACAGTGAATCCCCCCACGCACATTTCTTAGAAGCTTATCACTGCCCTCAACTTGTTACAGTCGCCCTGCAACGATAATTCAATTCTGAAATCACGCTTTTCTTACAAACATACCACCCAATGAAATGACTTTTCAATCCTTTTTATTTAACACATTTACATTAGACCAGACTCCAACAGAAAAACCTGCAATGAAAGAAAGAAACGTATTAGCATATTCTTAGGCATTAGTATTACATAACCAGTCACTCATGAAGTTCACATCCATCCAACTAGGGTGCACAAGATCAGCGCTAAGCCACAGATACAATATGAATTAATCACATAGGGTGCGGGCCACTAATACTCAGACAACATATCCCGACCATCATTGGACAGCATAAGTAATGACACTGGGCATAAATCCACCAGCAGGCTACGTGACAGGTTCTATCTCAAGCACAAATGAATCTACAGATGTGCGATACGCTGCTACATCTCAGCAGGTCAAGTCTAACTACTTGAGTTCATATTACTCTTTCACCCAACCTCACCCCTTCCAACAAGCAACTGACCTAAACTGAAGAAAAAAGCCACTGGATCCAACACTCACCTTAAACATGCACACCACTCATTTACATTTACCCAGGCTCAGCTTCCTCACAGTAGGGCATAAAAGCAGTGCAATAGTGCCAAATGTATAGAATGGTAAAACATTGATTCTGTGCGAACTACAGCTAAAACCTGGGCATGAACTCCTTCACAGGCCCCACAACTTGCCACTGCATCAAAAAAAATTGATAGCGTTGGAGAGGTAAAGTTATGTTTCTAAACGTTGCAACCTACACTGCCTTCCATAAAACGTGATTTGTCAACTCTAATTTTTCTTTTTAATTAAGTGGCAGTCACAGCCTTTACTGCCCTCCTAAGAGCTAATGGCACAGAAGACTACAATGTGCACCACATAAAGGCCGCTTGTTTCAGGTTAGGGCTCTAGACAGTGGCCCTTACAGCCCAGGGCCGACCGACAAGCCGGTTCCACATCAACTTGCCCCATTAGCAGTTCCCACAGAAATCGACTTCGGTTTTGAGCCTTCATAGTCTACCCCTTTGAAAAGCTGAACACACGCATTGCCAACTCAGGGCCCCGCTCACCGGATTAAGCTTCCTCCGTGCCTGCGGGTGCATCTCCTCCCTTCGTGTTCCGGGTATAAATCACTTGAGCTCTGTGCTTCGACACCAGTTTAATCAAACCTGTTTAAGGACAGAAGTATTACTCAAAGTTCCTCACTTAAATAACTCCAATCAACAGAACTCCCAAAGGAGACCTGCCACTCTTATTTCACACACACACAACGGTGACATCAAACCAGGAAACGCAACAAATGCAAAACATCAAAGTGCGTGTACTCTGTGGATTATCTTAATATCTAATTTTAACATACCAAGAACAAGAATTGGCAAAGCAGATAAGTCTTGCCTATATAATACAAGTACCGAGCTGTTGGCTTCACCAGTGTTTGGCCTTTATTACAAGTACTGGGTTACATCCAGATATTGTGAAAACGCATGTTTACAGCAGGGTAGGAATGAGGAGCTGCGTAATTCTTACCCTCATGATTTTCCCCTGGTAAATTCTAACAGGTCAAACATGTCCATCTTTAGCGAGGAAAAATGCCCGAGATTGGTCAGTACATGCGTGTTTTGGTGAAGGAAGTACCAAAAACCTGCATGCAATTCCCAAGGATTTCTTGCATACCACATGAAGTTGTAGGGTTCTGGCCCCATACTGGGAAACACGCATGCTTGACTTCGGTGCTAGGTGGGAGGATGCAGCCTGACCCAAATGAGTTTCTTTTGCTTAGAAACCAATCTAGGCGTTAACTGGCAAGTTAGCTTTACTATGGTTGGGGCCAATTGGTCCTACGAGGGATGTAGCTCGTCGCTGGAAAGATGACCCCCTACCTCTGTGGAAGACTGGGATCAGGGGCTTAATTTATGTAGGCATATGTATGCCAATTTACATTACCAGAGGTTACCCAAGAGAACACAACTAAATATGGGGCACTTGGGCTCGCTACTGGGGAATTATTCTTGACCAAATGGTCAACTACTGGACTGCTAGACGCTGAAATGCGTGGGTATAGGGCCAGAGGGTTTTGCATTTTGGGATTCTGTATATAGCCACAAAATGTGCATTAATCATTTATCATTGATGGGGTACGATTGAAGGGGGGCTTGTCTAATCTACAACGGTATGTCCTATAATCGTCTTTGTATTTGAGATTGGGGGAACAAAAATAAAAAGTTTCACAATACTGAAGTAAAAGCAAACATCTTACGGTATCTCAAACTGTACACTGAACTCAATGCCATTTACAAAAGATTGAAAACGTTCGGGACTTTACAAAAGCTTTTGCCAAGAGTATTGCAAATCTTTAAGAATCAGAAGTACAGGTCACAACCATATGGAGCAGTGGGCGATAAATGGTGCCTCCAAGCAGTTACATTGTAGGTTATGTATGCTCTACAGACTTGCTGAAAAGGTTGTGTCAAAAGGTATAACAACTCCACGTGGTGCACATGCCCAGTATGTCAAGGAATACTGGGCTGCTAGTCTACAACCAAGATGTAGTAGGGGACACCAGACCACGACCCATGCATATTATTTATTACTACAGGAGTCCACGAAGTCCATTCCCCAACATCACAAATCGGTTCATACGTTACAAGCTGCTTACTAAACAAACATATATATGCCTTGGGAAAAGCTCACAGCAATGCTCAACTCAATGACTAGCTAAAATAAACTATTGATTACTTCATTTTAGTGAATAGATTTCATTTTCTAGGAAATGTAATGACCTGCAACAGATATGTCACAACTTTACAAATCGTTATCGAAAAAACATTTACCAGAACCCAATGCAAATGTTAATTCACCCAAAACGTGAATTGCGCGGTAAACATGACCCATTAACACTGCCTTATCAGAGTAGAACGGCACAGAAAACAAGCCTCAATGTGCATAGAAAACAAGCCTCAATGTGCATAGGTAATGCAAAAAAAAAAAAAAAAAGCCCACTGGAACAATGTGGCAATGGAGAATAAAATGTGACAGGGTCGACTAATTATGCAAAATGAAAGCAAATCATGTTGTATATTCTTTGGCAGTATTCGGTTACAGATACTGTTCTGTTACGTGCAAGGAAATCGCTGGATAGATATATAAAATGTCAGTGTCCGTCAAAAAGGGTATATTACACTGCGTATCCACCCGGTTTTGTGATTACCGAGTCGATACAATGGCCTGTTCGAAGCTTATCCTTCATTAAGAAAACAGCCTTGCAGTACAGTAGTTTTAGGTGTATCGTTAACATTTGATAGGAGGCACTGTACAACTCAGGACATCTCAACTTTGTTGAGAAAGCTTATATTTTGTCTGTCTATTGAAACCGCATCCCTGTAAAATAGTCCGTCATCTGAATTGGCAAACATTATCTAGCAAATGTTAGTGACAAATACGGAATTTGTCTAACAGCGCAGGATGTAGTTTGTATGCCAAGATTCTCATGCTCCAGAAAATACAATCCACGGTCCATGAAACAGAAATTACTATGGTCTCAGAAGAGGTTTGAACTCCGCTGTATCTAGGTTTTAAACTGATACCGATAAGAGCTGAACTTGAACAGTTTATCTTTGCAAACTGACGTGTTGCATGTTTAACTTTTGATCTTGGGTTTTTGTTTAAATTCAAATATAATTAAGCAGAAGATAGAACGTGGCATGTTTAGTATCACTTTGTGGCAATACCGTACGACTGCTCAAGTACATTGCCCAGATGACCGCTATATAATCTAGTTGCAACATGCTGCATTCTTGATGGCTTAATGTAAACCTAGCTGGGTTAATTTAATCTCGGATATTGGTTGTAGGCTACGAAACACTTCGATTAATAATTTGCCAGGCCTAAACCTGCCTTTAATACTTTTAACCCCTCCCCCACCAAGGAACCTGCTCCAATAGGAACAGTCCAGCTCAAACTGCCATGCAAGGTCCTCTTTGAACCCGACTACAAGCAACATAGGACCAATTTCAACCCAGTAACCCAATTTGAGATCATCCCCAACTGTCACCTGGCAGCCTGCGGGAGGCGTGAACTGCTCTTAGGAAAGAACAAATGCCACTGTTTGTCCCCCTGCCCCAGGACTTTTTACAGGGGATGTCCTCATGTCCCAGGATACATACACCTCAGGGGTGTGTCCAGAAATCTGATCAATGGAAGAAATATTCTGACATCTTGGATTTGGACAGATATGCACTGCGGGAATGTTTAGCAGCAACCCCATAGGAAGTGATACTGAGGGGGCAAGGTTGCCCATGTTAACCCTATTGTTTAGGGAGTCTCTCCCACCCACAAGCTAGCACCAGGCATACAAGTGCCCTCCTTGCCATTTTCAAAACACTGCTGGACCTGTAAAAAACCAGACAGCACCTGCATTATGAAAGGACTGGAACTGAGGGCTGGGCCTGCTTCCACTTGAACCCAAGACAGGAGTTGCCCGCATGATTTATTTGGATGGCCTCTTGTTAAGCTCTTGAAACACTAAAGCTGCAAAAAGCCTTCAACTAAGAGCCCAGGTGACTAGTTTCAAATAGATGTGTCATGGACCCTGCTGGTGGCTTCTAGGAGAGACTTTGCCCTAACAAACAAAAGGCATGGGTCCAGAACCTTTTGGATAGCACTTGGTTAAGTACTCTCCTGCCTTCAAGATTGCAAAAGTGGGTACTTGGGGCAACTCTTCCGGAACTTTCTATGCAAGAACAGGAGGCTAACAGGATTGCCGCTGAACTGCAGCCTTTGCGAAAGCAGCTAGACTCCCCAAAAAAGTCTCAATGTGATGGATTTCACCAAGAACACTGAGCATCACCCTGCTGCCATTAAGCCCTCAGTTGAATCAAACTGGCAGCCTGCCCCCACCAAGAAAACTCCTCCAGGAAAAACAACTGAGTCAGAAGGTAAACTTTGCACCGGTCGAGTATGGTTCCCGTATCCGAACGACACTAGCAGCTTACTAGATGTAACCTATCCAAAATGCCTTTTTAAAGCTATCTTTGTGCACTGCAAGACACTTCCACACAACACCTTTCCAACTGCACTTCTAATTAGTCTTTAAACCGGATACACAAACTGAAAATCTTGGTTAGACTAATCGGGATATAGCTTAACACCCAAATCTCAATAGACAACTAGAAGCAAGGCACTAGCCGGGAGAACACTGCCCGAGACCGGTCCAATCAGTTGGGGGCTATTACAGGTGAAAGGGAAGCTTCAAGCAATTTTAATTAGTCTACCAATGCACCTTAATGTCTAAAGTCTCCCTCCCAAATAAAACAAGCATTGGCATAGCCAATAGATCTCGCCTTTGGGACCTCATAAATGTTTAGCCATGCAAAGGTTGATGTTGCACCAAGGATATTGTGGTCCATAACTAAATACTTATAAGGTCCCAAAAGCTAGACCTATTGGCTATGCGCCAATGCTTTTTTTCCCCCTCTTCCCAAGTGTGCTGCATTATGCGGCACACAAAGCGGGGAAACACCATGTAGGATTGTTTTTGTGCAGGGAGTTTCCGATTCCTGCAAAAAAAAAAAAAAATCCTGCCTGCAACTGAAATGCAAGGGTTCCTACATTGGGGCTAGGCTGCCAAAACGGCGCCAGCTCATGCAGAAAGGACGGAAATGCACTGGATTGCTTAAATACGGAGCATTCTTGCCCTTTCACTTTGGTGTAGGGCAGCGCAGCAAGCTGTCTTGTCCTATGCCAAAATGCCATAAATGAGGCCCTAAATTGTGTGTCCCTATAGCTCGGTCGCAATATAGACAACAAAAATCTCTCATCTACAGTAACTATCAATACATCATCAGGGTGAATGTATGTAGGCAAGTATACATTTATTGTTCTAAACTCCATACTGGCTTACTTCGAGGATACAGTGCTAGTCGATATTGTGGCGTGATATTTTTGTAGGGCAACAAGATACTGACCATCCACCAAGCCTGCCATCCTTGTACCGTCTGATTGCAGCCTTTGCTTTCCTTCTGTGTCCCACGGCTTCAATGTAGAGGAATGTATTCAATACATTTCTTCAGGTTAGCACCTATGAGTGTTGGTCATCCTGCAGTGCATGATGGGACAGGGTGCTCACGATATTAAGAGAAAAGGGGGAAATGATGAGCACTGACAGCAGAGCTGAAAGTGAAGAGGAGAACCAGACCCACCCACTCTGAGCACTGGGCTGCTGCAATGTTGACATGGACTCTAATGTGAATTACTCTATTAATATTCCAGTGCTGCACTGATCAGCCCTATAGTGCACCATTAGAAGTGTTTGATATTTAAGTAAGAAGACTTAAAAAACATGGGGACACTATAGGACCAATGTAATTTAAGACACTCAAAGTCAGCAAGAAAACCTACTGAATTGGCTGCAAGTTCCATTTCCTTTATGGAAAAATAATTTAATAGTTCATATCTTCGACCTATTTTTTTGTTGTTGCAAGAATGAGATGCTCATTTGGGCTCTTTGCCTATTAAACGCCCTGAGCAGTATCAAGTAGTCTTTCTTCTTTTGAGACTAGCTGCGATAGCTGGCTTTAAGGGACGCCAAGGGTGCACTTTGAACCTATTACTACCAATAGAATCGCAGATCCCTTTGGAGACAAAATGTTACTTACATTTTGCTGGCAGGACGATTGGAAGGAATCTCCTTTATCTCTCAATGCCTCAAGTTCCTGCTCTCCACCCCTTGCTTCTGCCTCAAAGAACCCCCGCACACCCTCATCCACGCGGTGGTTGTCTTCCAATAATGATCTCCTTGCTTTAGATGACAGCCTGTCAGGTGAGGCTGGTAGCGCGAGATGCATTGTTCAAGGTAACATCGATTGAATCGAACACGGGAAGCTGCCGTGATAACCTGCCAGAATGATGGGAGTCAGTGGAGTTAGAGCGCCGGCTACGCATCTGCCTATCAGCAAATAATTACCGTGCGAGACCGATGTGGCGAGGATTCGGGTTGAGGAAGACACAAGTGAGGCTCCCCTTGACTTTATGGAAGGATTCAGAAGTTCTCCCATGCATTGCATAGCTCAAAAGCAGATATAACAAGACGCGTGAAAAGGAAATAAGACGCGCTCTGTGGTGGGTGAGGGGGCATTGAAGCAATGCGCGTACGCGGGAAAGCGTGAGGAAAGCCAGACGGAGCAGAGCCTGTGCGCGTAACCGTACACAGAATGCCACACAAAAAGCTGTGGTAAGACTTTTAAAAGCCCACTAACCAAATGACTCGCCAGAGCAGCGCATGCGCTGGCTCAGATGAGACCTAAAAAAAACAAACGAGGGAAAGCCCTCTTATAGCTGACATGTTACGCCAGCGATATCTGTATTATGAAAGGAGACACCCGCATCTGCAGCCCCCTTCTAGAATACCATTGTGCCCCAGGGGAGCTCAAAGTGGGCACACAAGCCTGTTGCAGAACATCTAATACAGGCCCATGCCCATATTACTATAGTGTCCCTGGGGCACCGCTGGCGTTGGTGCCTGCTTTGAGTGCCCCGCCACAGGGAACAGTGGTATCACAGAAGGGGCCGCACAAGCGCCTGCGCCCCTTTTGTAATACATATCGCCCCGGTGCAAATGTTGCTCCAGCGCCATCTCAAGAGGGCTCCCTCATTTGCATGGTCCCATGTAAATGAGGGAATCACTTTAAATCTGTGCCCGTGCCATATTCTGGACGAACGCACATACCAAAATAAAGGTGGTGCACTGTCAGCATCGCCCGATGGCAGCCTCCTGGAGAAGGTCAGGCCTTCAGACAGCCCCTTGCAGGCGAGTGCAATCACTCACTGCACCTGCCTGCAAGGGGAGCTCCCCCCCCCCCCCCCTTAAAAGTGCAGCGGGTGCCACCAGCATGGTGCAACAGCGGCTTTGAAGCATCCAATCCATATTTCACTTGAATGCTTTGCCCCCAGGGAAGCAGAAGTTCGCAGCTGCCCTGAATGCAGCACATTCAATTTAACATGGTGCACTTAACGTGCGCCATGTTGCAAACAGGATTCCTGCACGGTGCATGTTCAAAGTGCTACCTATATGCAATAGGGCCACAGGTGTCAAAAAAAGGAAAGAGGTTACACTTTCTAGAGTGTTCTATCACTTTGGTTTAGCTCTTATAGAAACACAATCAAAACCAGTCTCCGATCAACAAATTATCTTCTGCCCAAAAATAAACTGGATAATTTACATATATACAAATTACAACCACTACTTCACGCCAACTACCATAGCACAGGTCTTACCTGCATAGGACTTACAATATATGTGTTTCTCCCATAACCCGCAACCAGTCAGCCACTGCATAGCTTGTGGTCAACGTGCATCTTGCTTTGAACGTTGTGGAAGCTTTTCTTTAAAATCATATGGGTCTAAGCATTCAAATTTTGGCACCGATTTGTTTAGTGTGTGGAGGAGGGTCACTATAAAATGTTTCTTAAAGCAAGCTAAAATGAGTTAAATGATGCCCAATGTAAAATGCAGACTTGAGAAGCATTTTTTAAATGTTTGAAAACTTAAAGATGGCCGCTCTTGACAGCAGCAGGTGCCACTGATTGCGAGAGGGGAGGGATTTTAATAGAGAGGTTAAGGTAAAGAGTAGGTACAGAAATTAGTCTCTGATATACACTATTTTATAGTCTTATTTTGCAGTAAAATGACACGCCATCCAAACATGGCTAGGACAAACCAATAAAAGGGAGGAACGGGATTAGATCAGGAGCACAGATCATAAGAAAACCTCTTGAGTAAGGGCATACACAAAGCCCATTCTATGTATTATATTATTCACAATAGGATATTGACAGCCACTAAAGATGCCTTAGGCGAGCCCTGCCATTGTCAGCAGGGCTGGCCATGAGCAGAAAGACAAGACCATAGACCACGGTAGCTCCTTGTTGAGACTCCATTCATATTCTAAAAAGGCATAATTACCTTATTTTCAGGAAGCATCAGCAATACAGAATTCTTGAGCGTACATTAAGACTAGGACATGGGTTATGGCCAAATGATACCAAGAACATAGATAATCTCCAAAACAATGACCTGCACCATTACTAACAAACTTGTCTTCCTGACAACCGAAGTATACACTACTATCCTTGCTTCACAATAAATGTTACTGTTCAAGGCACAATGCACTAAGATTGTACATTTCACGATACTGTAGAAGCAATGCAGCTTTAACCCCTTCGACGCTTGTGACGGAACGGTTCCGTCATGCACGTCGGTTGGGCTGTGCTTATGACGGAACCGTTCCGTCATGGCCCCGCCCGCGCTCAGATCCTTCAGCACTGCGCGGGAATCCGCGCAGCGCTGAAGGGGTTAAAGAAAAATGCATATTAAGTCACTTAAAGGGAGACTAGTTTTGCCATACAATTAAACACTACAGTCCAGAGGTTGCAGTGTACAAGACAAAGCTTATGGTTCGCAAACCAGAAAAAGCATTTGCAATGCAACAGGTCTCGCCGTTTGAGCTATTGGCATTGTAAATGACAATAGCTTAAATTACAAAGCACATTTTTTTTTGATAATTTCCCCCCATGCCGCGGTTTAATAGCGGCCGTGGACCTTTTTTAGACAGTGCGTCTGAAGAGAGGTGCAGCCTCTATGTGAAAGCCTGGCATGGGGTGCCTGTAAAAGTGTGGTAAAAAAACATGCTGCCACATTTGGTGCCGCAAATAAATCAAGTGTGGCCGCTGTGCTGTAAGAAATAAAAATAAAGTGTTAGGAGAGGTAGTGTCTTGTGAAAACAATTTAATATAAGTGTTTGGAGACTGTAATAAAAGCTACTTAGGAGGTTACAAGATGAGACATGGCGCCTCTAAGGAGGGAATACTAAGCCTATTGACCAATGAAAAGCCACAGTTTACAAAGGATAAGAACAAGCCAATGAGAAATATGGGCGGAGCTTCAAGTCAATACCTGACTACAGTATGCTTCACAGAGCAGCTTATGCACTGCCCAGGCTCGACCTAAAAAGGAGTACCCTGCCTAATAGAACGTCTGGGGGGAAAAAAACAAAAAAAAACACTTGACTGACTTACAGCAAACAAAATAAAGATATACAAAGGATTCTATTCCGCTCAAAGATAGGAGTCACATGCCAAAACCGGTACTCCACATGCTATCACAGTGACAGATTGGGGATTGCTTCAACTAGATCTTACAGTTTCCCTTTCACTCAAGACATGAGAGCCGCTACCGCTTGTTCTCACCTTTGTTGAGTAGCTCTTGAAGCGCAGCCCGGGCCAGGGAGCCTCGGATCTTCAGCCTCTCGGACACCACAGCAGGAGTGATCAGCTTGTAGTTGGGCACCTCTTTGCACAGCTTGTCGTAGGTAGCTTTGTCAAACAGAACCAAGTTGTTCAGCTTGTCTCTCACTTTTCCTTTGGACCACTTCTACTCAAAACAAACAATAGCGGGTCATGGTTTGAAATTCAAAAAGTGCAATACCAAGCTAAATTACTCTTAACTGTTAAGCTATACAACTCTTCGATATAGCAAAGAATCTTCAACTTAAGACAAAATTGTAACTGCAATGCATGCAAGAATAGAAATATAGGGAGATACGAAAGGGCAATGCTCTCTGCAGCCATTTGACGCCATAAATTATAGTAACAATAACTATTAAAGTACACAAATACAATTCTATAACCTCCCGCCAATGAGTGATTCCTACACAACACACAGAAATTAGTTTACCTTCTTCTTGGCTTTACCGCCAGATTTGTTGACTGGATCCTTGTCCTTCTTGGCGGACTTGCCCGCATCCTTTTTCTTCTTATCGTCTTTGGGAGGCTGTTTAAATAAGCAACAATTAAAAGTATCTGTCACAGAAAGAAGCCGTGAGCAGATCATACAAGCTACGTTTTCTTTGTGACGAACGTAAAGGGTTGGGCATCAAGACGGCTGAAAAGCAACTACTCAGCAAGAAAAATGACAATTAAAACGGTAGCCTGAAGCATGTTCCGAGTGCAGCACGTATCTTATTAGAAACAAAATGTTCTATCACTACGAGCATAAATGGTTGCAATTGAGAGGTCCCCTTGCTCAATGGGTAAAAACCTGAAAACCAACCCGAGTTAACTGATGAAATACGTTTCTTGCCATAGCGCATCTAACTGAAATTGCGTTCAGATACAAAAGCACTTGCAAACAAATCCTCGTATAAACAGTATTTTAAAATAATCTCATAAACAAGCATTAGCAATAAAAAAAGATACTACATTCACATCAGTTTTATAAACGCGGCAATTGTTATTAAATATATATGATCCGAAACGTTCACATAATCTGCCATATCTAATCATCTACGGTGGTCAATTGCCATTCAAATGATATTTTCTTCCTCCTAAAGTCTCTCCATAAACAATTAAACGACGCTCCCTTAAGGATTTCGGGACAGCTATGAAAAAATGAGCCGGCAACAACAGTAACTTCTACACAACTTAAAGACTATGTTGGAGGAGGCGCATACGAGGGGACACTTTTAATGTATTTATTTACAGATTTCGGAAAGGTGCCTAGCACCACTGTAGCTGCCGCTCGCAGGATATCCATTAATGCCAGATACTTTTTAACGATTATTTACTAGAGCATAAAGCCAGGAATTCCACAGACAACATAATACTGCTCTCCTCTAATCTTCCTCCATCCATAAGCTAGCATTGCCCCACCAATATGTACCCCGCCATACGGAGCTGTCACTACAAAGCGTCACAGGCCAGTGGGCTAAGGCCTGTACTCGTCTTAAGATTCGCATGTACCCGACTAAACGAAACATAATTACATGCAAGTTTAAACTCCATCAACACAGAAGAGGCCCTTCTTGATAAGGTTTTATTGTTAACGTTTTGAGGGGAAAAAAAGGGACAGAACGTGCCGAGGACACTTAGTAACAGTTTATTCCGCCTCGGAACCACGTCAAGGACATGAGTCCTCGCGAGCCTAGCGTTCAGATCTGAGGAGCCTCGGGTCACACTATTACTGTACGAGCTGCCAGGCTTTCACCCGCTTTCCAGCTCTTCTTTGCCCTGTTCCCATCCCGACCCTCACCATGCTGCTGCTCCAGTGAGATGGCGAACAGAAAGGAAGTGCCCCTGCTTCGCCGCTCGGGAAACCCTGCTAAAGGGCGGGACTTCCGGCGAGTGACTTCCGGGTTATACGGACAGCCACTATTACTCGCCGGGCATGGCGTCTTCGTAACCAACGTAAAAACTACAACTCCCATCGTGCAACGGTAGCCCACTCCATGCTGCCTGCCTCAAGAAGCAGGAAGAAGAAAGTAGTCACAAACTTGGTTCTGATGATCCACTAGAACACAGATCTGTAGTATTTGTGAAATAAGAAATAAAATACAATGTACTGTTGCATTAGTAGTGTGATCAGCTAGCTCCATGTCATTAGGATACATGTTTTCTGTTTGATTTTTCGGATCAGTGCACTCTTGGGAGTTGTAGTTTTGGTTCATTTTAATTGAGAACCAATGGGACCAAAACACCTTTGGGATTTCGGGTCCTTAATACACTGTTAATGTCTCTAGATCACTGGAATGAAAATACTTTAATTCTCAGAACCCTCTAGGAAGTTCGCTCTTCTTTTTTTTTATTTATTTTTTTTTTTTTATTCATCATCACCAAGAATTACATTTAATGATACATTTCATTATGCAGTTTCGTCAGAAAGCAAAAAGGAAAAGATAAAAAAGAAAAACAAGACATGATTAGGCCAAAGATTAATGAAAAGCTAGCCAATTGCCCCCACTCAGAACGGAGAGTGTCATTATTTTAATCTTTTTCAAGCCTCTCTTTCCAATTAGCAATAGGAGCCCAAATCCGGTTCCCCATTTGCCTTGTCTTCCATCCTTTTTTATCATACAAGGCTTTTTCTAATGTATATATAGCTAATAATCGTGATAGCCATTGTTGAAATGTTGGCGGATTAGGGTCTTTCCACATTGTTGCGATACAAAGTCGGCTCAAAGTCATCGCTATATATATAAACTCAAATTGGGGTATTTCTACACCATCCCGAGTTACACCCAGAACCATGACCTCGTTAGTTATAGTAATTTTAATCCCTAGTGCTCTATCCAAGAATTGCTCTATTGAGTTCTTAAATAAATCCAAGGCAGGGCATGCACCAAACATATGTATAGTATCTGCCTGTGTTGCCTGGCATCTTGGGCAAGCCACTCCCGTTGTTCCACCCCATTGAGCAATTCTATGTGGGGTGTAGTAGAGCTCGAACATGGTCTTATATTGCTGGGCTTGTAAGGTGGCTACTCTCAACACTGAGTTTAATAGCTTGAACGCTTTTTCAACCTCGTTCCCAGATAAATTCAATTTAGTGTTCCATTTTTCTATAACCTTTGCACAATCGTCCTCCTTATGCCTGGTAAATTCCCCGTATACCTGGGATATTGAGCAACCCTTCTTATATCTTAGGATTTCCATGATTTCTACTCTCCTATAATTGATATCCCCTCCCTGTTTTTTTAACAAAGCTGATCTTATTTGAAGGTATTTAAAAAAGTCCCTACGATCTAAGCTATATAACTGCTGTGCTTGATCAAATGTTATGAAACCTGTTATACCTATAAGGTCACCAATCATTTTTACCCCCATCATATCCCACCTCTTCATAACTGAATCATGAAATACCTCTGGCAGCAGCTGGTTATTAAATAACGGTGTGTAATAATTCATCCTCCCCATTTTCATTTTCTTCTTGACAGTTGACCACACTGCCATTGCCGCACCTAAAGTCTTGAACTTGACCTTTTTGTAATAGCTACCTTCATTAAACGAGAGAAGCCACTTATTAGAGTCCCTAATCAATAACTCATATATATCAGGGACGCTCTCTCCTACTCTCCACCGATCCTCCACACTTCCACCCACTAACCCTCTGATATATTGCAGGACAGTCGCCCAGTAATAAACCCTATAATCAGGTGCCCCCAGGCCTCCTCGCTCTCTCGGTAACGACAGAAATTTCAATGCTCGCCGCGTTTTACCTTTAGCCCAAATGAAGCGATTTGTGAGTCCTTCTATTTCACAAAACCAGTTATTATTAAATTTTAATGGAATGGTGCGGAACAGATATAGTACTTTAGGCAAAAAGATCATTTTTATTAAATTGCATCTACCAATTGTTGTTAAATGCAGATTATTTAATCTATCTAAGTCCCCTTTTGCCTTTTTTAATACTGGCCCCAAATTCATTTCCACTACCTTTGAGAGATCTGAAGTTATTGTTATCCCTAAATAAGTAGCTGAATCTGTAATTCTTTGATCCACCATCGTTACCTTTTTGTTGATTACTATTTGAGTTTTGCTCTGATTTAATTTATACCCCAAGAGCGCCCCGTAGGCCATTGCTTCCCTTTCTATTTCTAGCAGCGCTGCTGCTGGATCCGTAGATGTTATGGCTAGGTCGTCGGCGTACCCTAAAATTTTTGTTTCAAATCCATTCAAAACAACAGGCAGAATATTATCATTTAATTCTATCTTTCTTATGAAAGCGTCTATATAAAAGGCAAAGAGTAGCGGGGAGCAGGGGCACCCTTGCCTGGTACCCCGTCCAATCTTTATTATCACCGCTCTGCTCTCTCATGATCCTTAATCTAATCGTGGGGTTCTTATATAGAGCTCTCAGAGCCCCAATACAGACACCTCCTATGTTTGCCTTCCCCAAAGCCGCCCAGAGGAAGCCCCACGAGACCCTATCGAACGCTTTTTCAGCATCTAACAAAATTAAAGCCATAGGGTCTCGTGAGGCTGCCGTCCCGTCAAACAATGCACACACTCTTCTAGTATGGTCCGCTGTACCCCTGCCTGGGATAAACCCATGCTGTCGGGGGGAGATAATCTTGCCTATGACTGCACTAAGGCGATTAGCTAATATCTTAGAGTAAACCTTAGTGTCGCTGTTCATCAGACTTATAGGTCTGTATGAGCCGGGATCGGTTGAAATTTTGTTCTTTTTTAAGAATACCACCATAGTTGCTTCCCCCCAAGACTCGGGAGGTGTCTCCCCTCTTTGCGTAGCTACCATTAATTGATAGAAATCCTCTTCTATACTAGGGAGGAATTTTTTATAAAATTCAAGCGGTATAAGATCGGGACCCACAGCTTTCCCAGCAGGTAAATCTTTAATTGCTGCCCGTACCTCTTCTATCGAGAAATTGATTTCCAACTCCGCTCTATCCTCCATTGTCAATTTCTCTACTTGCGCACTTTCTAAATAATTCTCTATTTCACCGCCTGCAGCGCCACTTTCAGGATTATATAAGCTCTGATAGAACTCTTGAAAAATAGAGCATATCCCCCTTGGTGTTGTCGCTGCTATCCCTGCCACGGAGTTGACCTGTAAAATTTTTCCTTTAGTGGCCACCTGTCGTGTCCTGATAGCTAGAATACGCCCTATCTGTTCGCTAAACTCGTATTGATCCTGTTTCCACGCCAAATATTTTCCGGCCGCTTTAGCTGCGAGCAACTCACCCACAGCTGCCTTTGCTATTGCCACCCTTTGTAGTATTCCTGCGACCTCTTGTCTGGCCTCAATTGCTTTAATTAATTCCTCTTCAATGGCAGCGACTGATCTCTGTTTACCCTCCATTTCTTCTTTCTCTAATTTATTTCGTTTCAATGTAAAGCTGATAGTCTCCCCCCTTATGCCGGCCTTCATAGCATCCCAAACTATTCTGGGAGAAGCAGATCCTCTGTTTATCTTTAAATATTCTTTTAACCAGCTATCCATCAGGGTAACATACTTAGAATCAAGCAGCAGAGCTCTCTCGAAAGTCCAGCTAGATCTCTCTTTTTGTTGATTTGAGATGGCAATATCTAATATCAGAGGACTATGGTCTGATACCACCCGTGGTAATTTTCTAACCTTAGAGATCATCATCAATGCTGGTGATACCAGAAAATAGTCCAATCTAGCTAAAGATTTGTGTGGCGCAGAATAATAGGTGCTTCCCCCTCCCCCAGTATTTTGCTGTTCCCATATATCCATCAGCCCGTTATCCTGCATCATCTGTATTAGTGCCCTATGACTTTTCTTTTTTCGACCTGTAAATCTAATTGGATCATTTTTCCACAGACCATATAATCCGTTAATATTCAAGTCTCCACAGACTATAATCGGCATAGGCCAGTTTGTCAATTGTGCGTTAATATGATCTAAGGCCTCTGGATCATCGACTGTTGGAGCGTAGATGGAGCATAGTGTAAAGACAAATTCTTGTACCTTGCATTCTATTATGACCCATCGGCCATGGGGATCTGCCTTCTTTTTTTTTACTGTCACCATGCCGCCCCGTGCCAATACAGCCACCCCCGCGTCCTAGACCCTTGCGTTGTACAAATTAAAAGTTGATATCCTAGTTGCTCTAGTAGGAATTTTTGAGATATCTCAATATGTGTCTCTTGTACACAAACAATATCGGCGTGTATTGCTCTAAAGTATTCTTTCAGCTCTCTCCGTTTTTTAGCATCGTTCAGACCATTTATATTAATTGTGACTATCCGCATAAAGTTTAATTTTTTTCCCCTTTTCCCACTTAACCCACTCCTTCCTCCTTCTGTATAATTTCTTGATGATGATGTCGTTTTCTCTCTCTTTTCTCCCCCTAGACCCCCCCCCCCTACCCCACCCTTCTTACAGGGGCCCCCCGTGAGGTAGCCCCCCCCTCCCTCCCCTCCACCCAATGAGGCAAGCAGACCAATGGGTCTCTGTGATGGAGTCTGACTGTCAGCCCCCCTAAGCCTTAGATCCTTTATCTTTTTTTTCCCCCCGGTGCATTATACATCAATATCATCCGTTTCATCTTCTGTTATTATACCCCTCCTTTATTTTATACCCTCTTTTTTTTTTTTTTTTTTGTCCTGCAGAATATTCTTTCTCCCTCTTCATACAGTCATACAGTCTCCAAAGTCCATTGTGCTGTCATCTCTTCCCCCATCACCAATATTTGAATAGATCTGCATGACCATGAGGCCCATGATATTTCTTATATTTCCTGCATCGAGCAGTGGTACTAATCTTTTTTTAATGTGTCCATATATGCGTTTGCTTGTATTTCAGAAGTGAATACTCTGGCCGTGTTTTTATATATAATCTTCAACCTGGCCGGGTTCATCAAATAAGCCTGTAATCCCATTTGATGGCATGGATCTAGCAACTCTCTCAGTCTCCATCTCCTTTCTACTGTTGTATGACAATAATCTGGGGTTGTAAAGAACGATTGGCCTTCGAATGAGCGTTTAGAATTGGGACGGGCTTTGGCATACACTTCCTCCCTTAGTAAAAAGTTTCCAAAAAATATCAATATAGCTCGTGGTCTCTGGGTTCCTCCTTGAGCCTGAGCCTGTATTTCTTTCCTCTTCATCATCATTGGGAATCGATGTACTCTTTGGACTTCCTTCTCCCAGTCCCAATGGCTCAATTCAGGAAAGGCTCCTTTCAGCATCTTCAATACATAGGCTCTCACATCGTTCCCTTCCTTTCCTTCTTCAATACCCAGAACTCTTAGATTATTCCGCCGTTGGCGGTTTTCTAAGTCTTCCAATTTCCATTGGATGTCAGAGAGTTGCTGTTCGTGTCCTTTCGCCTTGGCAGTGTCTTCTGCGTGTCGATCTTCCATAGTGCTAATACGGTCCTCTAGGTGGGATACCTTCGTTTTTGTGTCTGAGCAAATTTTGGCTATTCTTTTAATTGAGCCTTGCAGACTCCTGGTTGCGAGCCGATTTTTCCGACCCTCCATCTTCGTTGCCTCTTGGAGTTGTTTTATCGAATTTAATATCAACTGCAGCGGAGGAGCTTCCATTTCTGTCTCTCCGACATCCCCCTGCGTCGGTGGCTCCAGATAAACCTCCTGGGTAGCTGAATAATCCCATTTTAGATTTGTTGCGCTACCCCCTCCGCTTACACGCCTTTGCCCGCTAGACGCTTTTTCCTGTGACTGTGTATCTCTTTGTCGTTTTGAGAGCCTCTTTCTTCTAATGGCTGTGTCCTTTTCTTTAAAAGAGACTCTGCTACTCCCTGAGCTAAGACCAAGACTGGCGTCTGTAGAGGCCTCCTCATCGCTTCTTTCTAGCTCAGATAAAAGATCTTCAGACCCATCAGTCCCATCAGTCACTGAAAAGAAATTGTCAGCTGCATCTACGTTATCCTCTGTACCACTGGGGCCGCTGCTTGCGACAGCCTCCAGAATCAGATTCTTAGTTGATAATACTTCCATATTTGGCGTGCCTGTTGTACTCTCCGCGCTAATCGTCTCTACTCCTTCAGCTCCAGGGAGGTCTGCTCGGCCTTGTACTTGATCTAAAGGAACCACTGGGTTCAACTCTGTGCTTCCCTTATCGAGCTCTTCTTCAATTTCACGACCATCCATAATCTCTCCCCACTGCACCTCAGAGTTAATATCCTGCGTCTCAGGGACCTTTCGCGAATTTTCTTGCGTATCTGCTTTACCTTTGCGGGCAGCCGTGTTTTTTTCCCTCTTTCTCTTTTCCAGGGCCGACACGGTTTTGTCGTTTATATTGCCAATATTAGCTGTATTAGCTATATTGTCTGTAGTGTCTTGGCGGATGGGGGAAAAATACCCCGCGATGGATTTGGTGCCTCCTATATGTCCACCAGGATTTGCAACCCGGGCCATATGAATATTGCTTGTCAAGGTCTCCGATCCTGCAACTGAACCTGGCACCCAAACTTTCTTTCCCCTAATGTTACTCCAGGCCCCCATGTTTAATGTTGCACCCCTGCTCTCACCTGGAGGTTTCTCGCCATTTTCAGCAACCTCGATAGTCTTGACTTTCTCCACACCCTTCTGGGACGCAAGCAATTTATTACTTATCTGTTCTGGATCCGGGACTCTTCCTTTTCCCCCTCGCGTTGCTTTTGGCGGCATCCTGGAAGTGTTGCTAGGGGTGCCGCTGGCTGCTCCTGAGGATCTCGGAGAAAACGCTGAATCGGCTACACTGCCTGCAAGCTCCTCTCCAGGAGATGCACTCCATAAGCTGTATTGCCGATCTCTCGGTGCTCTGCTTGCTCCCCTGGTTCCTTCAGCAATGGCAGTGGTCCCGTCTCTCTTGCCGTTCTCAGCTTCGCTGACTCTGCTCTCTTTGCTGCCCGCTACGTTTGTTCCTCTATCCGCGTCCGATATCAGCCTGGCTCCCAGCCCGGCTCTCCATTCTCGGAGCTCTGCAAACAATGTCGCTGCTGCCGCCAGAAGTTCGTGAATCAACCCTTTGGCCGCTGACACCAGATCGCCTGCGCTGGGGGCTGCTTCCATGGGGTATGTAACCTTAATGCACCGTTTAAAGCCGCATCTCATTTTTTGGCATCAGGAGCGTTCTCTATTGCCACTAGTCAGACGCCATCTTTGCCCCGTGGAAGTTCGCTCTTCATTAACGGAGGTAACTAGACCCAGTATTAAGTCTTGCTAACAAAGTAGCCAGTGAGCGATGGATGTACGTCTGGTGTAGTCTGTCAAAGAAAATTCTCAGGAAGCTATGGCTAATCAAATTTCGATTATCCCATAGCGATGGTTCCAATGAAGGTCCGTAGTACCGTAAGTCCCGTCGTGTTGGAGCTCCAACACGACGGGACTTACGGTACTACTGGCTACTTTGTTAGCAAGACTTAATACTGGGTCTAGTTACCTCCGTTACGCTTGAGAATTTCTTGATGTGCATCCACTTTTTATAAACTTTGCCTTGAAAAAGCCCATGCTTGGGCGAAATGCGTTGGCTGCGAATATGGTTGTACCACATCCTGGAATAAAGAACATCTGAATCACTCAAATCCTTGTGTGGACTCAGCACTCACTGTTCATACTGTACCAATACAGTGTATTTATTTTTGTGTTGCCTCTCATACTTGTGTATATTTGCTTTATTTATGGTCGTTTAAGCAGCTGGCCATTTGAGGTGGGCAATACTCTCACTACTACTAAGTGACAGGTCCAGGCTGTGCATTCATGTATAACCTTGCTGCTTTATCTTATAAGTGCTGAAAATAAAATAAAGGTGAAAATGGAATTGGCACAAGAAAGGCAGAATGATGAAAAAGAGAGTTAAAGAAAGCGAAAATGCCCAAAGATTAACACAAAGCCAAAGCTCACTGTTTGTCTATTAGAAAGAGATGGTAACAGACATGCCAGTCCTAAAAACAGCCTTCCCTGCCGGAGGCAGCACGCTGCGCATAACAGACCTACTTCTCACATTATAATGGTCTCTCAAACCATGTAGGCACCTTTTAATTTCTCTAGGGACCTTTGTCTCACTAAAAAAGGTAAAACTATCAATATGAGCTTCTAATTGTTATGTACAAACAAGACAAAAAGAATCCAAAAGTATATATTCATTTGTAATTAACCAAAGTATTACTGATGTTTATAACCTTAAACTAATAATATAATTTGTGTCCTATAAGTCGCATTATGATTTACATGTAAAACCCATCATTATCTGTGAAAGATTTTAAATCAGAAGTAAGGTTTCTTGTTAAAATATACTCTAAAACCCAGGACTGGGTGAACTTTGTTTAAGATATTTATATAATGGGTCACTCCCAACTGAGAAGCTTTGAATGAGAAGGGCGTCCACTTATGATGGAAGGCCAAATTGTCATGGTTTAGTGGGATGAGCTCTAAAAAGAAAGGCTATTTTATAAAATATATAGTGCTGGCTCTGAACGACATTGCATCTGTTACGAAAATGATTTGAGGTTTTTGACGTCGATTCACCAAAATGCTTCAGATAGTGGAAAAGCCATTGCATGTCCTTTGACCCTCCCCCAATGACATCGCAGGAAGTGACGTCACATAACCTTTGACCTTAGAGACATCAAAATAAGAGATGTCGTGATCTTCGAACCTGTTGGTGTTGCAGGAAAGTATATCACTAAAGTTTAAAAAAATGCACAATAACTGATAAACGAAATCAGAATATTAGCTAAAACGCATTTTAGATATCATCCATATACAGACTGTCATGAAAGGCAAGTGGCGCAACCACAAAAAGTGAGGACCACAGTCATCATGCGCCAGGGGAAAAGAAATCACAGGTCAACTACAGTCATCATATTCCGAAACATAGCTTCAAAATCCTAAATACAGCCTCAAAATCAAAGACAGAATGCCCACACGCCAAGACAAATTTAAAATATGTCCAGGCATCCCCAGGCTAAATGATGACTCAGAACAGCCTTATCATCAAACAGAAGTTAGCCTTGGATGGAACACGTTTAGGGTCACCTTATCACAGCCAGTCTGCTCCCAGGCTCCACACACCCAGTCCCAGGTTAAAATGGCCCAACAAAATATGCATATACTCATCTCGCACACAATTCTGAATTATTTCCCTTTCTCCTGTCATCACTGCCTGTGTACACAGAAAACCTAAATGCCAATTCCGGGAGGAGAATGTATAGTTTATTAATTGATTTATGTGGTATATATTTAGCCTGTCAATGGTAATAATTCATACAGCTTTATTTTATATACATCAAGAATAGCCATCATAGTTCCATGAGGCCTTGATTTATGCCGGATCTTCATATTAATCACCGAGTGTAAATAAGTTGCCTTTAGGTTAATTTTAATTGAATGTGTTTTATTTGGCGACCATAAAAATCTACGGTATGGTTCCAGAGATCCTGAACTTTTGTTGGACGCTGTACACTAATTATTTTAGTCATATACTTAACAAGTGCCACAAACTGAATTGCTTAATGGTTCATTTTCAATTGAGGTGCACCTAGTCACATCTCGCTTGTGTGAACTATGTGCACACTGAACTTTCTCTCATGTGTGCACACGGACACCCCTCGCTTATGAACACCTGGCCTGCTGGTACCTACGTTCACAAAGCAACTTTTCATCGCTGTACATTTACTGCCCCCATTTTAGGTGACCGGCTGTAGGTCATTCTCTCACCTTTGTGCTCCTAGACACATCTCATATTCTTGAAAGCAAGACGACAATTCTCTGAAACATGAGCGATGTAATTGAAATGCAAGTTGCTTGCCATCCTAAAGTCATGTCTGAGTTAAAGAAGAACAGCAGGAGGATTGTGCAGATAAAAACCAGGAAAAAGCCAGGATATGCCAGATAAAAAGGGACATGTGGGTGTTTTCAGCAATACCAAATAGCAGGTCGTTCGTTATGAGACGAAATTGCCCCCCTTACCAACATGTTTATGCTTTCTTTGCCCTGTGAAACTAGCACAAGGAGAATAGCTGTCCTCGACCATAAGCTTGTGAATACACTCAAAGCCAGTTTAAAAGGTTTTTGTGAAGTGTATGTCGATCCTCAGCGTCATCCTGTCACAGCATAAAATTACATGAACCATTTCATCAGGACTAAATGGTGGAGAACAAAATGACCTTTGTGTTGCTTGCTGAAACAGGAAAGACTTCTAAACACAGGGCATTCCATGCTTTAAGAGACAGAAAGAGCCTATTCTATCTTGTGCTGCTTACAAAAATGAACAAGTGTATACTCCCTTGTGCAGATCAAGGAGGACAAGTTGTTAGATACATATGACAAGTGTCCTTTTAAAAAAAAATTGACACGGTATAACTAGCTGCACAGAATACATAGAGAGTAAGGGCAGAGATCACTATTCGATGTAGGATAAATATATGATGTCTAGGTGAAACTTCTGAACCCAGATAATTATCCAACGAGATGAGAAATGTGTCCTTATTCCTCCCACAAACCGGACTTGGTACAGACCCCTCAATAGACCACTACATGCCGAATATCCGTTTAGAGATGTGATCTGTAACACATTGATAACACAGTAGCGTTACTATGTATATAGGAATTAAATATCCTAATGGATACCTTTGTCTCCGGGTACAACGTTTCTGTGTCTGGTGGATTAATAGTTCACGGTAGTGGCTGGCCTGTGTTCAACCTTATGGTCACAGGTTCAAATCCCGGCGGGTACATTAATCCTTCTGAGGTCGATAAAATGAGTACCATTGGGTAACAAACATCTGTTATTCAGCACTAAGGTTGGGTGAACATGTACTTTACAAATACACATTATTCTATGCAACTTCAGTAAGCACTGTTTACATAGCAGGTCTGGCTCCTTCTTCTGCTCCTCCAATACATTTCTGAACAAGTCTGAATTGTAAAACGTTTAAATTATCAAACTGACAATAATATCTGACATAAAATGAACTCTGACTCCCACACAAGCTGGTCTTTATGAACTCAAAGCATACCGTACAATAGCGCCCTTACATTTCTGGTATTGAAAACAATGGTATAACGAGGGTAACAGAAGTTGCAAAAACAGTTCACCGGTAACATGCAGTAGTGTAGTATAAGGCGTTACTTTTTAGGAAAGGCATCTTTTGGATCAAAAGGCCAACCTGATACGCATTCATGAGTTAGATATACAAGCTAAACGGTTATGTATATAAAACATTAAGGTAAGCTGTTTTACGTCGCACTGGTGGGTATGCACGGTTTATCTTTACTGCACTATGCTTTTTAGGTCTCGCCTAGCTATTGCGTTTACGCAATCGCTATGCAAGACTCTAGTAAGAGGGGCATTTCAAAGTGCTCCCAAAAGTGGATTGCATGGCGAGCACGCGCACAATCACGTGCATCGTGCCGCCATGCAATCCGTTTGGGGAAGTGCTTCAGCCCACTGGCGCGTGCACTGGCGATGGGCGTGCGGTTACGCGCACAATGACGAGCAGAGGCGCCGGCGATGGCTTTCCTCTCTCGTCATGGTGCGCGCACATCGCACACCACTCACCAGCCAGCCTGCTTTCACTTTTGCGCCTCAGTCTTGCCTGCTCGGTTTCAATGCTCCTCCCCCTCCCCCACCACAGAGCGCGTCTCGCGGCCGCGCGTCTTTTTGTTGCTTGTTTCCTTTTGGAGCCAACACGTGGAATTTGCATGTCTTTTGCTAATCAGACCCAGATGGCCTGCTCAGTGCACTTACCCATCCCACCCGCAAGTTTTTTGTAGAGCCGGAGGTCTTTGATTTTTGCTCATCAGATGCCGATGGCGACTGCTCCATGCACTTCTCTCTCCCATCCGCATGTTTTTGTACAGTCTGAAGTCACCAAATCCTGTAACTATATTTTTTGTTATATTTGTTTTGCGTTTAAATTTAATCAATACCATCCCCATGTGTATTGTATGGCCAATGCGGAGACTTGAACCTGGTTCCCCCGGCACAAAGTCGGCAGCGCTTCTAGTTAGGCCATAACGTCAATTTGTTTTATTTAGACGCCTTGACTAATAGGTGCTTGACAGGGACTTCAGTGCAGCTATTTCATAGGGTAGACTTGCAGCCAATCAAGCTGTCCTGCAAGCTTAAGCCTGCTGTAGCCACTTTGTAGAACGCACCACCATCCAATCGCATCGGTCGGTGCTTTAGTGAATAGTCAGGAGCTTGTCATCTGCTAATCTCCCCCCCTGTGCACCTCTGCGCGACGCCCTCCTATAGCAAAGCCGTACTGTAGCTTCTGTTCCATAAGTGACAGGCCCACTTTATAACAATGAATGCAAGACCGTCATCTTACTCCTGTGATCCCACAGCGCTTAGAAGTGACCCTAGGTGACAATGCATTCTGCCTTCTCCGTATTTCTCTAACCATATCCTGTCTTTACCCATCCCTTCCTCTTACCTCCCATCCACACACACACACACTTCAGCGCTTCTAATCCGCCCGCTGTTACGTGACCTGTTCCTTTCTTGGTCTTCTATGGCCACGTTCCCATTACCACGACTCCCTCCTTCCCACCTCCATCTCACTTGTTTTTTGTGAGCTAGCCCAAGATGCACGATGAGTGGCTTTGCATTATATTAGAATACTGTTATTTATGGAAGTGCCTTTGTTCTTACCAAGATAGGATGAATACATTTGCCACTCTTATGAGAACAAATGGCTATTGTGAATGGGTTTGATATAAAGCGCAGCAATAACCTAATCAGTCCTCATACTATAACTTGATAATAGATATTTGCATGAGTAGAGAAGTGCCATAACACCTCCCTAACACCCGGTGAGGTGGGTTCTTGCCACACCATGCCTTTGCTGATGTGAATGCAATATTATGTCTATGCCCCCCACCCTTTTAGTTCCGACAGACAGAACATGTACAGAGGCTCCAACTAATGTGCTCCAAGAAACCCCAATTTCACTGCTCATTGAGTAGACATCAGTGTGATAACCACCCCGTAGGCTCGCACATTGGGAAAGATAATTGCAGTTTAACACTGTTCACTGGTGCATACACAGTTTATGCCGTGTTGCTGCAAATCCAGTTAGCCTGCAACAGGCTATCTGTGCGCTTGTGCATATGACTGCATGTGAGAGTGGTTACACGAGTCAAGCTTGTTTGTGTGTATGCATGCATGGCGGGGCTAACCATTGCTCTGCGAGGCTGCAGGCCGTTGCTGAAGCTTGGTACTGGTGCACACAAGTAAAAAATATTTCCAAGGCCAATAGCTTTAACTGTAATTAAATGTGAGAAATACTAAATTGCAAATGTTTTCAATTCTGAGTACTGTGGAAAGTAAATTAGAACTTGGGAAGCATTTGTCTTAATTTCGACCCTTCCTTATTCTTTTTAAATTCCATTCAGAATTTCCAGAGTGAAACAATATTTGAAAAATAAAAACATGCCATATATAAACATTTAAAATAATGAATTTAAACCTTAATAGTTTACTTTTCCACCAGTAGTATTTGTTTTAAAGAATACTTTACAAACAAACATTGATAAAGTCAATAGGTTGGTGCTCACTATAAAAGCGAAATCTGTTGGCTTTCTTTGTATTTTTAAACGCTGCTTCCTCCAATCAAACTCTGGTCCTGCACCTTCGATCAGTCTTAAATCTTGCATCAGAATTATCAAGTGGCACTTTGTGGACATGCAGGGCCCGATTCACAGAACTAACTTAAGACAAAATCCTAAACTTACTACCATTTTGGTATTCACAGAAGGCACTTACTCATTTTGGTATTCACAGAAGGCACTTACTCATTTCGGTATTCACAGAAGTTAGGAGACCTAACTTTAGGACTCCTAAATGCCTTCTGTGAATACCGAAAGTCTTAAAATTAGGATTTTTCGCAGTTTAGTAGTAGTATAGTTAGGACTCCTAACTTTAGGACTCCTAAATGCCTTCTGTGAATACCGAAATTCTTAAAATTAGGATTTTTCTCAATTTAGTAGTCCTAAGTTTAGGACTCCTAACTTTAGGACTCCTAAATGCCTTCTGTGACTACCGAAAGCCTTAAAATTAGGATTTTTCTCAGTTTAGTAGTAGTGTAGTTAGGACTCCTAACTTTAGGACTCCTAAATGCCTTCTGTGAATACCGAAATTCTTAAAATTAGGATTTTTCTCAATTTAGTAGTCCTAAATTTAGACTTAGGACTACTAAATTGAGAAAAATCCTAATTTTAAGACTTTCGGTATTCACAGAAAGCATTTAGGAGTCCTAAAGTTAGAAGCCCTAACTATACTACTACTAAACTGAGAAAAATCCTAATTTTAAGGCTTTCGGTAGTCACAGAAGGCATTTAGGAGTCCTAAAGTTAGGAGTCCTAAATTTAGGACTACTAAATTGAGAAAAATCCTAATTTTAAGAATTTCGGTATTCACAGAAGGCATTTAGGAGTCCTAAAGTTAGGAGTCCTAACTATACTACTACTAAACTGCGAAAAATCCTAATTTTAAGACTTTCGGTATTCACAGAAGGCATTTAGGAGTCCTAAAGTTAGGACTCCTAACTTCTGTGAATACCGAAATGAGTAAGTGCCTTCTGTGAATACCAAAATGAGTAAGTGCCTTCTGTGAATACCAAAATGGTAGTAAGTTTAGGATTTTGTCTTAAGTTAGTTCTGTGAATCGGGCCCGCAGTGTTTAGACAGTGCCCTTTCTACAGTCAAAGAACCCACACAAATATGATGGGACATACAGCAGCTCTGTGGGCCCTGGAGACGAAAACCTGAACTTGTGTAAAGGGCAGAGCACAGTGCTCAGAATAATGAACAAGCATTAGCATAGCCAATAGGTCTCGCCTTTGGGACCTTATACGTGTTTAACCATGCAACAGTTGCATAACTAAACACTTATAAGTTCCCAAAAGCGAGACCTATTGGCTATGCCAATGCTTGTTTTTGTTGGACTTGTATATAGCGCGAACTGGACTATAAAGTATCAGAGCGCTTTACATGAGCATAAGTTGCATTACGGATGGACACTATCATTTTGTTAGGTAAAGGGGATATTAAGTGATTTGCCCAGAATCACAGGGTGCTTGAGCTGACGCCGAGACTCGAACCTGGTTGGTTCTCCAACTTCAAACTCGTCCGCTCTAGCCACATCCTCTCCTTGACCTACAATGTAATTTTACCATTGCTAGCGACAATTATTAAGCTCGTAGCCTACAGTAGTCCTCTCTGTGCTACCCCCGAAGAGGGAAGCAGGGATGACTGGGAAGCAGAGGAGAAAGGAGAGACAGGGCAGCAGAGGAGAGACAGAGAAGCAGAGGCGAGACAGGAAAGCAGGGGAGACGGAGAGGCAGAGGACACAGAGAAACTGAGGAGGCAGGAAAGCAGAAGAGAGACAGGAAAGCAGAGGAGAAACATGGAAGCACATGAGAGACAGGGAAGCAGAGGAGAAAGAAGAAGCAGAGGAGAGACAGGGAAGCAGAGGAGAGACAGGGAAGCAGAGGAGACAGAGAAGCAGAGGAGAGACAGGGAATGAGAGGAGAGACGGTAGTAGAGGAGAGACAGGGAAGTAGAGGAGAGACAGAAGCAGAGGAGACAGAGAAGTAGAGGAGCCAGGGAAGCAGAGGAGACACAGGAAACAGAGGAGACAGAGAAGCAGAGAAGAGACAGGGAATGAGAGGAGATACGGGAGTAGAGGAGAGACAGGGAAGTAGAGGAGAGACGGAAGCAGAGGAGACAGAGAAGCAGAGGAGACAGGGAAGCAGAGGAGACACAGGAAACAGAGGAGACAGAGAAGCAGAAGCGACAGGGAAGCAGGGATGACATGGAAGCAGATGAGACAGAGAATGAGAAACAGGGCAGCAGAGGAAACAGAGAAGCAGAGGAGACAGAACAGCTGAGGAGGCAGGAAAGCAGAGGAGAGACAGGAAAGCAGAGGAAAAACATGGAAGCACATGAGAGACAGGGAAGCAGAGTAGACAGAGAAGAAGAGGAGAGATAGGGAAGCAGAGGAGAGACAGGGACGTAGAGGAGGGACAGGGAAGCAGAGGAAACAGAGAGGCAGAGGAGACAGGGAAGCAGAGGAAACAGGGAAGCAGAGGAGACAAAGGAAACAGAGGAGACAGGGAAGCAGAAGAGACAGGGAAGCAGGGATGACAGGGAAGCAGAGGAGACAGAGAAGGAGAGACATGGCAGCAGAGGAGAGACAGAGAAGCACAGGAGAGACAGGGAAGCAGAGGAGAGACAGGGAAGCAGAGGAGACAGGGAAGCAGAGGAGACATAGAAGCAGAGGAGACAGAGAAGCAGAGGACACAGAGAAGCTGAGGAGGCAGGAAAGCACAGGAGAGATAGGAAAGCAGAGGAGAAACATGGAAGCACATGAGAGACAGGGAAGCTGAGGAGACAGAGAAGCAGAGGGGAGACATGGAAGCAGAGGAGAGACAGGGAAGCAGAGGTGACAGAGAAGCAGAGTAGAGACTGGGAAGCAGAGAAGAGACAGAGAAGCAGAGGAGACAGGGAAGCAGAGGAGACACAGGAAACAGAGGAGACAGAGAAGCAGAAGCGACAGGGAAGCAGGGATGACATGGAAGCAGATGAGACAGAGAATGAGAAACAGGGCAGCAGAGGAAACAGAGAAGCAGAGGAGACAGAACAGCTGAGGAGGCAGGAAAGCAGAGGAGAGACAGGAAAGCAGAGGAAAAACATGGAAGCACATGAGAGACAGGGAAGCAGAGTAGACAGAGAAGAAGAGGAGAGATAGGGAAGCAGAGGAGAGA
Source organism: Triturus cristatus (assembly GCF_964204655.1). Lineage (NCBI taxonomy): Eukaryota > Metazoa > Chordata > Amphibia > Caudata > Salamandridae > Triturus > Triturus cristatus. The sequence continues at coordinate 1,063,292,154 of NC_140583.1, forward strand.
CAGGGACGTAGAGGAGGGACAGGGAAGCAGAGGAAACAGAGAGGCAGAGGAGACAGGGAAGCAGAGGAAACAGGGAAGCAGAGGAGACACAGGAAACAGAGGAGACAGGGAAGCAGAAGAGACAGGGAAGCAGGGATGACAGGGAAGCACAGAGAAGGGGAGACATGGCAGCAGAGGAGAGACAGAGAAGCACAGGAGAGACAGGGAAGCAGAGGAGAGACAGGGAAGCAGAGGAGACAGGGAAGCAGAGGAGACATAGAAGCAGAGGAGACAGAGAAGCAGAGGACACAGAGAAGCTGAGGAGGCAGGAAAGCACAGGAGAGATAGGAAAGCAGAGGAGAAACATGGAAGCACATGAGAGACAGGGAAGCTGAGGAGACAGAGAAGCAGAGGGGAGACATGGAAGCAGAGGAGAGACAGGGAAGCAGAGGTGACAGAGAAGCAGAGTAGAGACTGGGAAGCAGAGGGGAGACATGGAAGCAGAGGAGAGACAGGGAAGCAGAGGTGACAGAGAAGCAGAGTAGAGACTGGGAAGCAGAGAAGAGACAGGGAAGCAGAGGAGACACAGGGAAGCAGGGCAGACAGAAGTCCTGGAACTGTGGCACACTGGCGGAAAGAAACTGGGCAAAATTAGGAAAGGAAAAGGGGTAAGTGGAAGGCAGGGAAATTGGCAGAGTATTGAGACAGTGAGTTGCAGCACCCTTGGTGACCACTGCAGGGTTCGCGAACCCAAGGTGCATACACACACACTTCTGGACCCAACTTAAAATAAATATGCACAAACACCTGGTAGAATTATCAAAGCGGCCAGAGATGCCTGGTAGCCACATAACGTACAGCGGCGCATCCATCGCAGGGACGAGCACAGACAGCAGCGAGCTGCACAGGCGCAAGGGGGTGGACCGGTGAGTGAGACAGAAAGAGCGAGAGGGAAATAATGAGAAAAGTGGGGGTGTGGGTGGAGAGAGATGGGTGGATATTAAGAGGGCGCCGCTATGCACAGATATACAGGAAGAAAAAACGAGCAGGTGTGGGGGAAGGAAGGTGGAAGATGGTGAGGTCCAGGGAGAGGAAGAGAGAGGGTGAAGGATGACGCAGAAATAAAGGGATAGAGGTTGAAGGGGGGGAGAACAAAAAAGGGGTAATGCAAGAAATACGTATCGCAAATATGTATTAATCACAATCAAAAAGGTTACGTGCGTGTGTTTTTTCATAGCGATGTCACTCCTATGAAATATTTTTCACAATTAGCAGAAGTTCAACCAGTCCCATCAAAAAGGATTTGAGTTATTGCTTATCATCTAATTATCTATATGATAATGTTGACAAACATGTTGGTCAGCTTCGTTGCTGCCTTTCGTTTAACCAACATTCTCTCCAGGAAATGAGAGTGTCTGCTCAGTGCCCAATATATTACATAAGCCTTGCAGAAAGCAGGTGTAAACCACTTACGTAAACAAACAAATGTGCGTCTCAAAACAGCAGAACACAGCTTCACTGAAACCTGCCTTCTGAACAAGAAATGGAACACTTGACAAGTCATTCCCAACAGCAGCTAAACAGCGGAGTCCATTATTTAATCTACTCAGTTAAATGGATATTTTCTTGTTTTGAAACATCTATTTTCAAGCTAAAGCACCAAAATAAGCATTTAATATGAAAGATGCAACACGGGACACGTACCATGGTGTAACAAAGTCATTTTGGGGATCTAGTGGAATGGATGTGTACCGCGTACAGTGACGTAGTGCTAGTGACGGCTGCGAAAGGGAAAGTGATCGCAATCGCGAACAAGCGCGGCGAGCGATGCGCTTAATGAGCATGACGAGGAAAGCCATATGGCGCCTCTGCTCGTAAGCGCGCGCCCGCGCACATGCACGCAAGCTGTAGGCGGCCATGGTAGCATTTTTGAAGCCCTTACTAAAAGTCTCGCCAGACCAGCGCATGCGCTGGGTCAGGCGAGACCTAAAAACCCTGAAAGCAGGCCTGTGTCCCGGGAGGGCCTCGCTCCCAAGACTTCCTTAAGAGGGAGAAAGAAAAGCCTTGTGTGTGCGCCAGACTTGCGTTTTCTTCCCCTTCCTCGTCGGCTAGTTAAATTCTCTGCACATAACGGTCTGGGCTTTGTTGGCATCAGTCTGGGGTGAAGCAGCCCCGGCCTGGCCCTGAGTCGTTGTGTCGTCGTCCCTGCGAAGCAACCAACCACGTGTTCACCTCACCCCCCAACTGTCAATTGGAGCTACACCCCCTTTATCAGGCAGCAAAACCCCGCATTCTACAGAGTCTGAACCCTCTTCCCAAGAACAGAACCATCCGTGGCAGGGTCTGACCAACTCTCGGTGCCGTGAGTAATCCCCCCCAACTCCGTCCAAACACGCATCACCTTACAACGCATGAAAAGAGAACCACTCTATGCGCAGTCCAGACAACTGCGGAAAAACAGGAGCGCTCTTCGTCACTCGATGCAAAGAGAAAACCACTAGGGCAACAGGAAGGACTACTGCGCCATGGATCTTAAAAAAAGCAAAAAAAACAGTTGCTCCATGCTCAGACCCGGACTTAGCCTTAACAAATGCTGGCCTAAGGCAGCGCGCACCTGTTTTTTCGCAGTATCTAAAGGACAGACATTTAACTCTGAATTTCTCATAGCTAGTGCGAATTAAATCCATACACTTTAGAGAGACACTGTGAACGTCTTAAAACAGGCCCTCTGCTCGGAACCAGCACAACTGTAAGCTTCCCTGAACCTCCGTACAAAAACATAGGTACAAGACGCACGAACACACTTGCCAATGAGCGTCAAAGCAAACCCACTTACCCAAAGATCCGTCAGCAACCCAGCGCACACAGAACCAATCCCGGCAAGAACCCACTGGGCCCGGTCATGAACAGCTGCACTCGGATTAGAGCTGAGACCCTGTTGTATGCACTTGCCTTCTCTACGGAATATACAGTTACCTTAAAATTTCACCGAGGTCTTGCAAGATAAAGACAGCAAAATCTCAGATAGTCATCTCGGTAGTTCATGTGCTAACTCAGAGAAACTCCGAGTTAAATATATGAGCTGAAGCAAAAATCGAAGTGGGGACGGGGAACAACGTTCCCAAACTATATTAATTTGATCAAAACAGTTCCCGTACTTGTAATAAAATAAAACAAGTGGCGGCAAAAGTGAAAGCAGCTGCAGCGGGAGTGGTGCGCACGCTCTGCTTGACCTATAAAACGCAAGCACCATCTGTTTCCAATTACTGCCAACGCGATAATTGGAGACAGATGGGGTTGAAGCTCGCGCCCGAGGACCCTAGGCCATCCAACAAACAAGGCGGGACAATCACCCACCTTGCACCAATTGCGTGCTGTGTTTTAAAAAAAGACACATGCCCAAGCCAATTGCGGGCTCAGAAAAAAAAGCACACGCACAAGCATGTGTTCAGAGCTCAAAAGCCCTTCCTTGATGCCTTGCAGGGCAGCGCATGCGCGCTGGCGAAGGCAAGACCTAAAAAAGACTTGGAATATGGCGACTGACTGTCAGTGCAGATGCCAAATCCCATAGTTCCCAACTGTGCCATTTCTTCACTAGTTTTTGGCAGGCTTGCTTGGAGGCTAGGAGTTCTGGGGTGAACCAGCTGGCCCTCTTGCTGGTCTCTGTGGGGGGGCTTCTTCAGCAGGGCGAGGGTGTTGGCGCAGTCCTTGATCCAGCATCTGAGGTTGTGGGCAGCGTCATCGGTGTTGGAGGGTTCGGTGGGTGGGCTGAGAGCGAGGTTTGCATGTAGTTGGTCTTCGGTGATTTTGCTCCAGCGGCGGCGGGGGATCTGTTGGGTGCAGTGGTGTGTGGTGGGTTTCTAGAAGGTGAAGTGGATGCAGCGGTGGTTGGTCCAGAAGAGTTCGGTGGAGTGGCTGACGGAAACGTGCGGGCTTGAGGAGAAGACGGGGTCGAGCGTGTGGCCGGCAGAGTGGGTGGGCGTTGTGACGAGTTGTCTCAGTCCGAGGTTGGCGAGGTTATCGATCAGGGTTGTGGAGTTGTTGTCGTTGTTGTTCTCAAGGTGAAAGTTCATGTCTCCGGGGAGGATGTAGTCGGCGGAGGTCAGGGCATGCGTGCTGATGAAGTTGGCGATGGAGTCGCTGAACTGGGGGCAGGTTCCGGGGGGGTCGGTAGACGAGGGTGCCTCTGAGGTTGGAGTCGTGGTCTGTGTGGATCTGGAAATGCATGTGTTCAGCGGTGCTGAGCGCGTCATCGGTGCTGGTCGAGACCCTGATGCTGTTCTTTTGGACGATGGCGATTCCTCCTCCGACTCCGTTGGTGCGGTCTCTACGGGTGAGCTTGTATCCGTCTGGGATGGCTATGGCAATGTCGGGTGCGGAGGAGTTGTTCAATCAGGTCTCTGTCAGGAAGGCGACGTCCGGGGAGGTTGTATTGAGCAGGTCCCAGAGTTCGACGGCGTGTTTGCGTGTGGAGCGGGTGTTCAGTAGTATGCATCGGAGGTGGTTGAGGTCTTTCTTGGCGGGAGGTTCGTCGGCTCTGTGGCTGGTGTAGCTGCAGTTCCGGCAGGTGAAGGGACCGTCTGTGCGTTTTGGGGCGGCCTTGAAGCAGTTGTGGGTCCGTCCGGGGTTGAGAGCGTGCAGAGTGCTGGCATCGTAGTGGCGGCGGTTTTCGTGGCGGGAAGCGGGGGCCAGGGGTACTGGTGCTGGGCGCGGTCCAGGCGCGGACGGGCGCAGACGGGATTGCCTTAGGCGTGCCTTTGGCTTTCCAGCGGCGCGGCCGGCATATATGGGGAGGTGGGAGGGAGGAGCAGCTGGGAGGCGGGGCAGTGAATGGGCAGTCAGGGGGTCGGGGCCGCAGGGGATGCAGCGGCGGGGGCGGTGAGGGGCGACGAAGGAAACAGAAGGCAAAAGGGCACAACAATTGAGGGGGAAACGAGTGGCTCAGAAGGCAAAAAGGTCACAAGAAAGGGCAAAAAGGTCACAAAAAACGGGGGGAAACGAGTGGCACAGAAGGCAAAAAGGTCACAAAAATGCAGGGGCAGCTAAGCAACAGAAGGCAAAAACAGGCAGAGAGACACGGGGGCAGCGAGGGGAACATAGAGAGAGAACGGGCACAGACCACGTACAGGCAGCGGGGGAGACAGACAACAGCAGTCACAGACACAACAATGAAGATGCAGGCACTACAACGAAAGCAATGAAAAATACAGGCAATACAATGGAAGATGAGCAAACCTACGGCCTACCACTGGCCACCAGGGATGAGGCGCAGGTGGTAGCCTGCGGGTGGAGGAGGGCCTCGAACTTCCTCAGCACCGGCAGCTGGGGCAGGGACACACAGGTGGTGCTGTGCGGAGGGGGAGCGACCCACGGACCACGCACAAAACCTCAGCATCATACTAGACTCATCACTCATGATGACCCGCCAGCTCAACGCTGTGTCCTCGGCCTGCTTCAACACCCTCCACATACTATGAAAGACCTTCAGATGGATCCCACCCGAATCCAGAAAACTGGTCACGCACGCCCTCATCAGTGGCAGACTGGACTACGGCAACGCTCCCTATGCCAGAATCAATAAGAAACTACTTCGCAAACTCCAGAACGTCCAAAACACCGCAGCCAGACTGATCCTGGATATCCCCCATCACAACCACATCACTCAATACCTCCACTGGCTCCCCGTCGAAAGAAGAATAACCTTCAAGCTCCTTACTCACGCATACACGGCCCTCCACAACATCGGACCAGCAGACCTAATCAACCACTACTCCATCTACGCACCCAATAGACACCTCCAATAAGCTGACCTCTCTCTGGCCACCATCCCACACATCTACAAAACCAGAACAAGAGGAAAGTCCTTCTCCTACCTCGCAGCCAAGTCCTGGAACGACCTCCCTATCACCTCCGGCAAGTCCCCACACTGCTCCAGTTCAGGAAGGACCTCAAGACCTGGCTCTTCGGATGACCCCAGCACTCAAATGAGCTGGGGCCCCCCTTCCCCCGCACCTTGAGACCCTCGCGGGTGAGTAGCTGCGCTTTACCAACCCCTGATTGATTGATAAACAGAATAAAGACATTGACATCTTATGTTGTTTTAAGTTTTAAGTTTATAAGTTTTATATAGCGCTGGCTAGACCTGTAGGTGTCAGAGCGCTTTACATGATCGTGATAGAATACAGTAACGCAGTCATGCAATGAACATATGAGGCAAGAGTTCAATAGACAAATGGTACCCATCAAAGGTGCTAGTAGAGTGATCAGATAACAATGATATGTAAAAGCAAAGTTCATGAGTGGAAAGGGGGTGTCCCGGTGACATGAGCAATAGGGTCACCTAGATCCCAACAGACCCGAATCAGATAGGAGACTCAGAAACTGATTTATTTCAGGAGTCTCCTGTCACAAATTGCCCCTGCTTCAAAGAGGTCTATTGGGAAAATACAGTCCCTCGATTTTATTTTTGAAATCTCCCTCTCTCTATTTTCAAAATGATGGCATGTAAGTGGTCATGCTATGCATTGACAGTACGACTGGGGAAACAAGTCTTGGCAGTGGTTGGTTGTTTAACAAAATGTTTCTAAATTTCGATTAGTACATTTCTACATTGTCTAATAAAACAATAACCACCAAAAATAATAGCTGGTATGCTTCCCAGGTCCATGCTTGGTGAACTCCTCTTGAATTCTGGGACTTGTAATTCTGGTTTTATAGTGGCATAAACAAGACTACAAGTTCCAGAATTCAAAGAAAAAACCTGAACTGGAGCTGCAAGTCATGCATAGAAATGGAAAAATTGGCAGAGACGAAAAGGCCTACCAAAGGTCCATCTGGCTCACACCCCCTTTAGAGTTTTGTTATATGTGGCTGCCCTCATTGGTTGCAAGAAATTTGACACCATCATGTCTGCCCTTATACTCCTATGCCTTCCCGCTGAATATAGGGCACAATTCTATGTCAGGACCGGAGTCTCTGATTATGCTCAACTCTTTACTGATATTTCACAGCAGGCAATAAAAAAACAAAAAATCCCATGAATATGTAAACCATGTCATCAACAACACATGACTAACAACAACCTTTGTAATGCCCATAACAGCATATGAGGGTCTGTCATCCCCTCATATTCCTGTTTTTTTGCTGCTCACTGCAGCCTCAGATAAGGGCTCCTCAATTTGCTCTAGACTTAGGTTCACAGTGTTTATATTGAGTATAAAACAACCTTGTTTGTTCATTGTTTCATGCAGAGTGGCAGCTAACGCGCTCTATCAGTCTCTGGTGGGACGGACTCGCGTTCCGTTGCTCGCTCCGACAAGTTTGCCACATTGTTGCACATCAAAGCTCCTCCTGACCCACCTCTCAGCAATCTAAGCAAAGCACATGCCAGAAGATCATGCAGCAGCGCTTAGGGGTACGTATTTAAGTTTTTCTCACCCCTCTTGCACCCCACCCACTCGCAGCACTGACAGCAACAGCAATGCATGTGAGGAGACTTCGGGCAGGAGTGCGCGGGATTTTTAGATCAATTAGTTGGATCTGAGAAGTTGCGTTTGTAATTCTGGAGATCAGCCAGCGTGCTTTTTCAATACTCCGCAGTTTCCCAGTGTCCAGGAGGCAGAGACTATCGATATGAAAAAGTTTGAGATCTTTGCATTATATTTTTGAATATTTTGTATCAGCACCTTATATAGATTGGGTGATTAGTCCCCAGATATCATCTGAGGTTTAGCTAGTTAGGTTTGGTCTGTTATTCACCACTAATATTATTAACTCAAGGTATTGTGCACATCTGGTATTATGACTGATGACCGTAGCTACATAAACCAGGAGAGGTTTCAGAAGCATACAGTCTTGACCTAGAGTCGTTTCCAAATCTCTTGAGATTGCAATGTCTATGAAATTGCAAAGGTGACTGAACTTATCCACCAAGACCCCCCAGGGTGCCACAAGGAGCCTGCCACAGACGCATCCTTCTGATGCATGTGGGGCCCCTGCTGGGGTACCGTGCACTAGGAACCCAAGGAACTGATAGAAACTTTTGGGAAAATGTGTCAGCTTATTCAGACCATCTCAGTGTAACTCTTACATGAAGAAGCGGGGCCCAGTGGTCCATTCCACACAGGCACGAGCCCGAACCATGGGCCATCCAAGACAAAGGAGACCATGATTTTCCTTACTCTGTAAACGCGGGCAGGAACTCTAAGAGATCCAAATAACGTCATCCATCAGGAGGGACCAAAAAGAAATTGAAAACAGAATCAACCATAGACCAAAAAGACTAATATACAAAGATTAATGTAAACAGCTTTAAAATAAAATTTAAGTAATCTCTTCATTAGATTGTTGTTTAGGTTTATATTTCAAAAGGAAAAAAATAAAGATTTAACTGATTTTCTCTATTTTTTATTTTTACAAGCACGGCCTTGAACATACAGGCCAGGTATATAAAATGCCAACCAAGTCACCCTAGTTTGGTTACATCAGAATCACAGTTAGATCTTGGGGTGGCACAAACCCCTTTGTGAAAATCAAAAAAGTGATGGGTAGAATACTTGAGTTAATATCTGTCACCAGTAATTATAATGGCATGCATCCCAGCCCATTGTTTTTTTGCCCACCATGGTACATTAGACAGGTACCAGCCATATGGAAATCAGACCTGGTCCTTCACCAATAGTAGTAGTCCAGTCCTAATTACTAGGAAGGTCCCATTAGATCTGGAACACAAAGCACCCCGAGACCAGTTTCAGCATCGTTACACATTGTCACCAGGCTGCAGCTTGGTGCAAGTGGCAAAGTGAGGACACAACCCATGTCTAGGCATGCCCGTCGGACTTAGCACGTTGCAATGTGGAAAACAAAAAAGAGATGATTGGAAAGTTTGAATTGATCTCAGCCACTTTGAGTCACATTTCAGTACATCGTTTGTTTTGCTCACCCTGCTACCTCACACCTGGACTAGCCATATGCAGACTAGTCTTGGTCCTGCTGCAATACTCCAGCCTGAACTGCCAGGCTAGATACCCTCTGATTCTACAAAAGTGGTATGCAGTTCCTCATATAAAAGCAGGCGAAAGTGTGTTTTTATAATGGGCTCCACACAGAAGTGTGAAGTCGCGGAAGTTTGGGAGAAGAGACTTCTCCTCTTGGAAAAAGACTCACACACCCAGCCAACTAGGTGTCTTGCTTCATCATCGGGTCTGCTCCTGTTGCAGGGATTCTGCTTATGCACAGAACTATGCACAGGAAACCAGGACCTCAGTGAATTGTGGTGTACCAAAAACTCACCTCAGAACCCAGAACCCCATATCCGATCAGCATCAGTGTCCCATTCGTTATCCGAGGTTTAGCTCGGCGGTCCCAATGTATAGACAACCCAGAACAAGCGACTTAGTGTATTTCTCAGGAATGGTGGGAATCAGAAATCCCTGTTCGTAATTATTCTCATATCAGTCCACAACAGAATAAACAGAGACACGGTAAAGTTTAAAGAGTTTATTTTATAAACCTCGTGTCCTAAGATGCAGTACTTTGGCTAACATAAGCAGACAAATGATTAAAATCAAAACCATCAGCATAGTTACAATACCATAGAAAATGAAAGGAGTAATCATACTAAAATGACAGTGGATCTCAGCCACCTTCCTTTCGCTAGCAAACTAATATTATTATTATCAGACTAGTAAAAGGTCTCTAGGCTTGATTGGGGAACCCCATACCGTAAAGATCAGCTCAGTGAGATCACATCACAGGATCAGCTAGGCTCTGCTCCTGGGAAAGCTCTTCTTCCGAATGTAATGAAAACATGTAACACTGCAATATTAAAAGCACCCGACTTTCAGGTATTTGCAGCTGCGTGTGTGTTATGGCTAAATAGTGGGCCGATCAACCTGAACCCAACAACATGCACCGTCTAGCGACCCAGACTGTTTCTTTACACTATGTACAGACCAAGGTCGCTGCTCACTGTTTGGGATGTGAACAACAGACAGTTCTCATGTGAAGCAAAGTCGAGTAATCATTTCTCAATTTAATAACATGTGACTACAGTGTCGTTTGCAAAAGCAGCGAAAGCGGCAAGATGGCTTTCTAACACCTAACGCGGTTGTGCTAACTTAGCATTGTACATATATAGATAACGATCTTCACTACACCCCCCCCTTGATCGGACCACTAACCAGTAGGGGTGCACTTGCAAGAACGCAGAGTTCAATTTTGATAGAACGGAACCAAGGGCATGAACTGTAAGTCCATATAAGGTAAGTGAAAAAGTTCAAAAAGAAAAAACAAAGAAAACAATTAAAAAGGATTGAAAAAAACCATGTAAAGGATAAAAAAACATCATTGAAGGATGTATGACGAAATGAAGGTGCAAAAAGTCAATCCATCAATGTATAAGCACAATAAGTTGCAACAGCTTCCAAGAGGAAATCATTGGAACGTTCTGCAAAATTATCTGCCATCCAGTTCAGCATGGGAATGGAACATACATGCTCCTCGATCACCGGAGCCTCCAGCACCATTCGAGGACAACTGGCGTGCTCTTCAAGATAACTTCTCGCTAAGAAGTCAGTTGCAGCCGTTCCGATGTCCCAATTCCCAAGGACTCAATGTGCTGCTCCACAGGCCATAATCCCGACGACAGAACAGTCCAACTCATGAGTCACTAAGGGGCTCATCAGCCGATCATAATCCGGGGCAGGAGACACCGAGTTCGACAGACACAAATCCAGAGCCCATTGGAATGGACAATCTAGGCAATGAAAGACGGGCTGTACACAAGTAAAGTAGGGAAACCGGAAGGACAATCCATAGGCTAGGCTTAAGGTCGCCAGTGGTAAAGTGCCATAGTATTCAAGCATCCGGTTACGAAGATGCAACAGCCAAAACCTGCTGTCGTGAGACGCAAGTTGTGCATCCATAGCGTAGTGCGCAGATCAGCAAAAGTACCCCAGCTACGAGGGCGAGAAGCAAAGGGAGACCTCCGAAGACGCTGGAAAAAATAGAATAAAAAATGCCGGGATCACACCAAAAATAGTTTGAAAGGAGGTCACGAGGCCGGAGCCCACAATTTAAAAAAAATGAGCCAGGCCACTTGTTGACGAGGCATTAAAGATAGTCTGAACCAGGGTCCCAAAATGAAGTGGGAGATCAGTATTCAAAAGCGCTTGCACCTCAGTGCGCGTGTTTGCTACGTGAAGGACAAATGTTTCCCGGGAAGAAGTCAACGCAACTTCTTTTTGAGACAATAGAGCCCTTATTCTGCTCATCTTATTGAACTCTGCTTTCAAGGTTGGAATGGAAGGCCAGATGGAGACATCTAGCCGTCCATGCGGGGGTGGGAAAAGGACGTTATTACAGCAAACTACTCTCTGTGATACAGTCACTATGTAGGGAATTCCCACTAAAATCCCACAGCAAGCTTCATTATTCAAAAGCAAATAACTACCGTTAGCAAGCAGCGTAAAAGACGGTGTTATAACTGGCACTGGGATCCCTTTCAGGACGCAAGCTGAATTAGGAGTGTGCACATTACATGCACCATGCAATTGAATGTGCCTACACACAACAGAGTGATCCGGAGTGGAAGTGCACTCTTCACCTTTTAAGTATACCTCTTTTCCGTCTCTCACACATCTATACTTGAATGGGAGTGACCAAACTTCGTGCAGGAAGGCAGTACCAAGTTGTTCATATCTGCCAAGGGCATAATGTTTCATGCACGAACTGAACTTAAACAGGGGGAACGGTAATGTGATCAACCCATGTATAAGCCACACAGCGGAATTCAATTCAGCAACAGAGAAAGGCAAAGGTTCTAATTTCTCAATGTGCAGTAATGAGTATGTAGCATCTTTCATGGACATGAACTGTTGTTTTGCAGTTAAATTAAAAGGAAGGAACAAAGATGAAGTGTTCATGTAATCCCAAGGGACTTTCCCTGCCTTTAACGTTTCCAACGTCCATGCAAACTGCATAATAGAACACAATTGATTTTGACCCTGATACAATACAGACAAATCATCCTGCACAATGTCTACCACAGATGATACAATATTATCTAAGGTATAAATTCTGGAAGACAGGGTGTTAATGCTATTATCTATTACAGCCAATACTTTCTCCATATTGGCTTGGTCAATAGCTCGTAATCGGGAAGCAGCCTCAATTTGTGACAACTTCCAAACCTCATTGTAAATAGCATACACCCATTTCTTGGACCTGCCAACCGCAGGACCCTTAACAAAATCATTCAAATCTATTTTGTCGTTCAATCGTGATAAATGAAGTTTAACAGACGCTAAAGTGGAATGTTGCAGCCAAGATTGGCATAACTTCCCTACTGAGTAGGTAGTTACAGCGTGAGAAGATTCAAAACGGAGGTCTACACGAACTTGTGTATACCCCTGCGCTAAATCTAGAAACCGATGTTGACAGGAATCCGAACTCGTCTGCCACACCAACCACCCTTCTGGATTAAATTCAGAAATATTGAAGGATGTGTTAGAAACGTATGTCTGCAACCTAGCAAGGGACAGATCCGTATGATTACCCCAATTAGGATAAGCACCCAGACCCGGAATGGAGGGAGAATTTAATTTTTTAGAAGTAGCCAATCCAAAACAGGTTGTCTGAAAAATTTACGAATTTAAAAATAACATGTGATTCGGGATAAGACAGGCACGATGCAAAGCTTCTGTTCCCTGTACCTGCCATGGTTTAGAACCCCAAACCGATTTAAGGTCGATAGTAGCTTTCCATAGATCATACCCTCCAATTGCCAACTCGTCCATAAAGGACTTGGAATACAACAATTTGGTGTGTGTCAGTCTAACTTTAGAAGCAGACTCATGCGCAACCTTAAAATAAAAAGTGGCCGGATTTGACACACTAAAATCAGAAAAATAGGCGAATTTGTCCACTAACGTGGCAGAGCTGCCCATCCTAGGGGCGGCACAGTGTTCCCATTGTGTATAATTTACAACATTTCTAAAAGTATTTGCTTTGTGTAGGAAATGCGTGCCATAATGTTGATAGCAGAATTGCTCATCATAATTAGCAGTATCTAAATACAAATCCTCAGCATCAAATGCAGCATAATATTTCAAATCAGAAAACAGTGTTTCTATGGCTTGAACATCCCAGTCATCTGAGTGGATGTTCTGCTTAACGACATCACCCATAGAAACACGAAATACATTTGGCACATTAATTACTTCAGAGGGGCCATGAATTTGAAATTTCACAGCATCCCAAGCGATCCCATCACGTACAGGCCAGGCAGTAATGTTCACAAAAGTCTGGTCCCTTTTCATAACATGTGATGAGGAGTGGGGGGCCAAAGTTCCATCAATTAGTCGAATTGTAGATCTTTCTTTCAGGTAGTGTCCATTGATAAGTCTAAAAAACACAACCACAAAGCCAATGGACATAAACAAAAAGATGCATATGAGCACCAGCCAAATGTAAGTCCAAGGGGGAATTAAAAAATGTCTTTTGAACCAGGCCACAAAAATCGAAACCTTGGACTGGGCAATGGAAGTCATTGAATTAGAGTCAAAAGAGTCTCGTGAGTGGGCAACTGTGGTGGATTGTAAAACAGGCAATGTAACATCCGCAGGATAAGCATACTCAACATCTTCAGGCAGACCACCAGGTGTCGGTGGCAATAAAGGACCAGTAACTGTATGCATCTCGACGGCAACATCAGGCACAGTGTTAGAAGCTTGGGCCACAACAGAATTTCTCAGCATCGAAGGGCAAGAAACTGCCGGTGTCATACTAAGAAGAATCGGCCACTCGCTGTAGCTTGACATTGTCAATAGAGATGTACCTGTTATCCTTTCGACCAGGAAGTGGAGGTAAAATGACTGTTCGTGTAACCTGTACTCCAAGCACTGGAACTGGTGCACGATAAGAGGGGCCGAACTCCTTCTTGTTCTCCACCTTCTCACAGACAAGATCACCAACTCGAGGTAGCCAGCCGACTACCGGAACCTGAAGCGCAGCATCAGATGATGAGGGCACGTGTTCCTTTGCTAGACTGTCTCTGGCTTCTTGAAGATTCTGCAATACAGCACAGTGATCATCTACGTCAAAGGGTGCGGCTGACGCCGCCATGTCTAGACCATCAAGGTCCGGGACAAACATTCGTATGCCAAAGAGCATCATGTATGGGGTCCGCCCACCCAGAGACCTTCTAGGGAGATTATTAAGTGCACGTTGCACGTCATATAAGTGGGCAAGCCAGTTCCGGCCAGTACCTAAAACCCTGGCTGTCAAAGATTGCTTTAAGTCACGGTTCATTCGCTCCACTACACTATTACCCTCAGGTCGGTATGGAGACGAAAATTTGACTTGGACCCCCAAATTTCTCATGGCTTCTTTGTACGCCTTAGAGGAGAACGCAGGGCCCTGATCAGAATGAAAGGTACCACATGCAAAACTTCCAACAAAGACACGCAAATCCTTTATGACAGTACGGGAATCAGCACTCCTTTGTGGCCACACCCACAGAAAACGTGTGCACGAATCTACTGTAACCAAGATGTATTTGTACGCAGTATCAGAGGTAAATGGACCGCAATGATCTAAATAAACACAACCTAGTAGTTTATCCCTTTGAGTGCCCGCCCCTTTCCCCGCCCTGTGCCGGCCGTTGCATTAGCGGGCGGGGTCTATGACGAGCTGGACTCGTCATGGGCACAGCGCAACCGCGGCCCATGACGAGTCCAGCTCGTCATGGGCACTCAAGGGGTTATTAGATATGTACAACTGAGTTTGTGGTGGGCGCGCCGCAGTTGAAGGTTTGATCTGCTGGCAAATGTCACAATTAAGAACATAAGCTTGGGCTTGTTTATACAAACCGCACCACCAGTAACGTTGTTGTAACAGAGATACAGTAGCTGCAACGCCGGCATGCGCAGACGCCATGCCCTTGTGAGCCGCAAATATCAAAGATGGTCTGCAGTCCGCGTTGGGAATCAATCTGTCACCAACGTCATTAATCCTCACTAATGGGACGTTATCAGGACTTAAGCGATAATGGTAACGAGAAGGGAAACCTCTTGGAAATTTCGTTCCCTGCTCTGTAGCAGCAATAGCTGCCAAGATGTCATCATCGATCTTACTTTTGGATCTTGTAACTGCTGCTACTAAGTATGTTGTCACTGCTGTTTTTGCTGCCTCGTCAGCCAGGCTGTTGCCGACAGCATGGACACCAACTCGTTGGTGACCAAGAGTGTGAATAACATTCATGAGAGGCAGATGTTCTTTAAGTTCTGCCACTCGAACCCAAAGCGTTTTATGCTTAATTGTGCTACCTTTGGAATCATGGTAATCATTCTGAGACCAAAAATGTAGATTGTCGTTGTATGATTGGACACAATAAAAGGAGTCACTCACTATAAGAGTAGTGACTCGGGGATCAGCAAACTCTAGCGCGAGTACCAGAGCACGAAGCTCCGCCAACTGCGCGGTACAATCACCCAATGACTGCGTATGCACGACATCGGATTGGAAATCACCATTTACGAAAGTACCGACTACAATTGCGCAGGCCGCTGAATAGGCGTGCTTTGATCCAGTTGCCGGTTGCGCTGAACCGTCAGTGTAAATGACACAATGGTAATCCTCGAGCGGGTGCAAAGACAGAGGAGCTGGATGAACGAATTCATACTGCAAAAACTCCTGAGTCTGAAGTGGCGCGTCAAAGATATATGTGACGTCAGGCGATGTCAAAGAAGTGGCCCATTGTATCCACCTTGGATGCAAAGCCTTAGAATTTGGTACACTAGCTTTCGTCACCGCCTCAAGGGCAGGATATGGTGTCACCACCAACATGCGTTTACCTTGCGACAGCGCTCGTTCTTTCAGAATCGCCATCTGCACTGCCATCCGAACTTTCTCGACAGCGGAAAATCGCAGTTCAGCCGAAGTGTACAAGTGAGATTTGTAAGCAATGGGGACGGTGTCGCCCTCATTGAACGTTAAGTATGTGAAACCCACTGCTCCTGGCACAATTCTTATGACCAGGTTAGTGCGGTTATCACGCGTCAGTAAGTATTTAGAAGCAAGAAGATCAGCTTGCAATGACTGCAATATAGCTGAATGCTCTGACAGCCCACAATATTTGGAAAAAGTAGGTTGTACCAAGGCATAAAGCGGCTTGATACGCTGGGCATAATCCGGAATGTAAGTTCGACCGAAATTCAGAAAGCCCAGCAGAGATTGTAATTTCTTCAGTGTCGTAGGAGCACGTAGGCATGCGCATTTCTCTAGGAAGTGCTTAGCCAATCCTCGACCTTCATTGTTGAGTTTGTACCCCAAGAACAACACTGTATAATGTGAGACTTTGCAAAGTTAAATTTGTAACCGAAGTCTGCAAATAAAACAATAATGCAATCAACGCGACGGAGATGCGGTTCCAACTCGTCATCCGTAAGATAAATATCATCCACATACGAGTACGCATCTGGGTCTATGCTCTCTAACAGAGAGACCACGCGAGCGGCGAAGACACCAGGGCTGTTCTTATAGCCCATCGGTAATCTTATGAATTGTTTTTGTTTGCCACCCGAGGTGAAAGCAGTCCACTCACTACTAAGAGAGAACAGGTTATGGCTATAAAAGCCATTGGAAATGTCAAGTGTGGTTTTAAACCTTTTTCTCACGAGACTATCGACGAGAGCCGAACTGTGTGCGTTTTGTACCGCACATGTCCGGCAATGAGAGTTTAGATGCCGGTAATCCAAAACTAGGCGGTACGACCCGTCAGGCTTCGTCACAGCGAACAAAGGATTATTCATTGGTGACACACATGTTTCGATTACTCCTTGATATTCCAATTGTTCAAGGATTGACGCGATGTGAGGTCTAGCTTCGCGATGCATAGAGTATTGGGGTTGTGGTTGGGGCGTAGTCCGCAACGGAATCTCATGGCTGGGAGACAATTTATCCCAGCCAACCTGATTTCGATATAACGCAGGTGCGAGCACCTGAGCCCATTCCTCGGCGTACTTTTTAGCTTGGACCTTCGGCACTGTGTGCGCAAAGGACGGAAGGATCACCTCCTCCCCTCTAGGAGCATCTAAAACGAAAGCCGGGGGCAAATCTGCCTCCGCCAACAGAATATCATAGGAAGTGGTCAGATTATCTAAAAAAAAACCTTGAATTGTACGTTGTATGTCACCTTCAATTAAAAGGACTATATTACACAGTCTGTCAGGGGGAGCCACTCGAGTGTCAGCAGTTTCAATATTTACGAATGTATCAGTTGCTGTCGCCACCAGATATGGACGCAGTGCTCGTCGCACTACTGTAACTTCCGCCGCGATGTCGAGCAGCGTTAGTGCCCATGTCAGGTTCTGAAGCTGCGTCCGTACCATCTGTGGCATACCTCGCTGTTAGCGCAGCAACTTTCTTCTTCTGAAACGGGGGTCGTTGACGCGCAGACTCGTCCTGCTTGCCTTTGCCATCAGTCTGGCGGGGTTGCTCACGACCTTGGGCACCCCTTCCTTTCCCATGGTCTCCGCCACCGGATTGTGAAGCCGATGTTTCCTGTGAAGAACGAGGAGAGCGTTGTTCAGAAACCTGAAATCTATCAGGTGACTTAATACGAGATCGATCGCGCAGATCATATGTGCGTTCGGCAGACGACTGTACGGGTGAGGCAGGACGTGACCCCTGTTTCTGTTGCTGCCTCCCCTGTTTCTTAGCTCTCCAACTTTGTTTAGGAAAATTGGGGCGTTCGTCTTTTGTAGACGAGCTCACCTTAGTTTGCTGTACTATATCAAGAATGATCACAGTCGGTTTTACACCCAAGGCACTACGACCCACGGTCCTGTATGCCTTCACAATTATTTTAGCGAACTCCTTGGGCTTGTCGGCATCATCCACGTGGTCCATCATATTTGCAACTTGGAACTGCATGGCATCTCCTTTGAGGTTGCCCATTACCATGGAGCATACCACATCGAAGCTGTCGACAAGCCTCATTCCCAATTCAATAGCAGCCTCCGCACCCTGATTCTCTTGAACCTTTTTAATGACGGACGGCAGCACAGACATAGATGGAGTGCCATAGCACTTCGAATAGGTCGCGGCAAAGACCTTGCCCCAGTTGTCACAATCGGCCATATCCGGGACCAGGTCTTTTGGCAAAGTAATGGTGAGAATCCTGTGTTTCTCCAGAGGAGTGGTATGCGGAAAAACCGCATCCAGTTGGTCACATTTCTCAGCAAGCCAATAAGTTAATTCATCCTTACTTTGGGGGCACTTGTCGACCACTGAATTAACCATAACAGGACTAATAACCACCGCGTGGTGGTCCGTTAGTTGTCCCGCAACAGCAGGTGCCCCCACCTGTACGTTGCGTGACACGTACTGCACTAAAGCCCTATGTACTGTAATCAGGGCTGTGTGTAGTACCCGCAACTCAGCCACCGCCACCGCCACCGCCACCGTGAGATAGCGGGGATGAGGCGTAAAGCCGGCCAGCACCGGCCATGTGGCCCCTGCAATAGACAACGGGCCCATTCTCGCCGGTGCAAACGTATGGGGAAGGGCTCCATTAAACCAAATAGTATGCTGCCAGGCAGAGATTGGAATTTCTTGTGTCCTATACGGGGTATAGACCGCAGGTAGATGTGTGGCTGTATAGGTATGAAACGTATCATCGTCATCCACCGCCGGAAAACTCACCCATGAGTAAAACAACTCATACGGGTATGACGCATCAGCGCTCACCACAAAAATAACAGCCATCCCATCATCTGGCACCCCATACGTCGTCAAGTTATGGCGTAGAGGCGCACGACTATGCGCGGCTATGTCAACCGCCATTAGGACACACTAAAGAGTATCAACGATACCAACAGTAGCACTGGGGTTCAGTAAAAATAACCTTTTTAATGATCAAGCTTGAAGGAACATATTAGTCGAAACACAGGTAGGTTAAACCGTCACTCCCGTCAACCGGAAACTAGAGTGAGGGTGTTGGGGACTAATATAAGCACTGCTAAGGAGTTTCAAATCAATAGACCAAACGTTGGGCACCATGTTGCAGGGATTCTGCTTATGCACAGAACTATGCACAGGAAACCAGGACCTCAGTGAATTGTGGTGTACCAAAAACTCACCTCAGAACCCAGAACCCCTTATCCGACCAGCATCAGTGTCCCATTCGTTATCCGAGGTTTAGCTCGGCGGTCCCAATGTATAGACAACCCAGAACAAGCGACTTAGTGTATTTCTCAGGAATGGTGGGAATCAGAAATACCTGTTCGTAATTATTCTCATATCAGTCCACAACAGAATAAACAGAGACACGGTAAAGTTTAAAGAGTTTATTTTATAAACCTCGTGTCCTAAGATGCAGTACTTTGGCTAACATAAGCAGACAAATGATTAAAATCAAAACCATCAGCATAGTTACAATACCATAGAAAATGAAAGGAGTAATCATACTAAAATGACAGTGGATCTCAGCCACCTTCCTTTCGCTAGCAAACTAATATTATTATTATTAGACTAGTAAAAGGTCTCTAGGCTTGATTGGGGAACCCCATACCGTAAATTTCAGCTCAGTGAGATCACATCACAGGATCAGCTAGGCTCTGCTCCTGGGAAAGCTCTTCTTCCGAATGTAATGAAAACATGTAACACTGCAATATTAAAAGCACCCGACTTTCAGGTATTTGCAGCTGCGTGCGTGTTATGGCTAAATAGTGGGCCGATCAACCTGAACCCAACAACATGCACCATCTAGCGACCCAGACTGTTTCTTTACAGACCAAGGTCGCTGCTCACTGTTTGGGATGTGAACAACAGACAGTTCTCATGTGAAGCAAAGTCGAGTAATCATTTCTCAATTTAATAACATGTGACTACAGTGTCGTGTGCAAAAGCAGCAAAAGCGGCAAGATGGCTTTCTAACATCTAACGCGGTTGTGGTAACTTAGCATTGTACATATATAGATAACGATCTTCACTACACTCCTTATCGAGGCGGCGCTCCCATCCCCGATTGGCACCTGAGATGGGCCTTCCTGGCGGAGATCTTTATTCCATATGCCGGTGGGTGAAGTGCGTGTGAGGGCCCTAAATCAGTGTAGGTGATGGTGATGTGTAGGGAAAAGGAGTAAAATAGGGGAGAAGGTCCACTCAAGAACATTTTTTAATGAACGCGGCCCCTACCCTAGTTAAAAAATATAAAACAAAGCGCGTATCTCCACTCTAAGGATGTGAAGTCTATGCGTTTGTCAGGAGGTCAACATGTTTCTTGCCCATTAACCTATTAGATGGCAATTCGTCAGGACCAAAGGGATCTACCTACACTTTAATGGTGGTGGTCATTAATTAAATGAAGTAGACAAGTGACCACTCTTACAGCACCCACAAAAAGGGTGGTACCTGTAGATCTAAAAACACAACCTTCAAAATAAAAACAGAATAACAACATTAGAGATACATGTCATGGTATTCTGGTTTTGGGATGGAAACAAGTGCATCACACAGTGATCGTGATGCAGTACCCGCATGCTAAACACAAGTGGCTGGTGGCATGCGTGATGTAGTTACCTGTCACTTGACTTAGTACAATATGTTAAAAACAGTAAAATAAGGCAGCCAAGTAGAGCAATCATCATAGAAACTCACCCCATTAGGGTCAAGGATGCACGGCATGGTGTAGACACTAAAGTGTAGTGTCCTAATGAAATAAAAGGAGACACGGGTAACATGTGAGGAAATGAGAAGTACAACGACCACAGGTTGAAACGCTCGGGGGCCAGGAAGTCACAAAGTGGATCTGGGTGCCCCAATGAGCTCCCCTTTATGCATTTCATAATGCAATAATGCCTGTACTCCCATATGAGACACACCCAATGTAAAAAGTGCCTAGAAACTGGGCAGCGCGGCGCGGGCCCCAGCTATGGTGCCGAGTAAAAGCTCTACACCCGCCGAGGTGAGGCCAGGTCTGCACCCCGCAGGCATGACGGGGACCCCCGCAGCAATGTCCACCCGAGAAACCAAGCAGTAAATACACAAACCGTGCTGTAAGATAGCAGCACGGTATCTGGGTGGTAACATTTAAGGAACGGATGCCGCTACGGTGCGGGTGCTGCAAGGAGAATTGGCCCGGAAGCAGCGCCGGCAGCAGCAATCCATAAATGACACCGCAGTACCATACGCCAACACACAATCACGGGGGGTGCCGGTAGTGTGAGGAAGCTGAGCACATACCTGGATGGCGTGCACAGAAGCGCAGGGTTTGGTATTACTCACGGTTCCTCTGGAAGAAGGGTGGCGGCAGTCCTACCCACACGCAGCCAGTCTGGGTAGTGTATGGAAATGTCAGCAACTAGCGTGTAAGTACACACGCACAGGCGCCTGCGGGGGCGGGACTTCCGGTTGTCCTGGCTGATATCCCGGGAACCAGCTGGAAAACAAGCCAAACGTAAGCGCCATCTTGGATGAGGAGGTGAACTGTGGACTTGCTAGAGTCACGTACAATACATTAAGAGGATCGCCGCGTCCCCCATGATGGAGATTGCGGTAAATCCATTCTGGGGCGGAGAAGGGACAATAAGGATGGTGCGAAGGGTCATAGTTGTCTATTGACAGTATATATGAAATCTGGATGTGAAAAGGCTGTTTGGTATGAGCGCCAGTATCCAAGATATACGTCTATATTAATGGGGGTGCAAGTCAGATCCCACAGAAGTGGACCTCTAGAATTAATATGGATCATGTCTGTGTAGGACAAAAATACTTTCCAGGGCAAGCCCTTGAAGTGTGTTATATGCCATAAAGTAACTAATGGCGGACGGCAGTAGATCATGCATTGCTGGGCCGACTCTTGCTAGGGTTATGAATGGTGAGACCGTACTGTCAATTAAGTCAGGAGACTCCAAGGGATATTCTCATTGAGCCCTGACCTATCAGTTGCCAATATTAGGACCCATCGTTGTTCAATGCAGAACAATGCGTTTTTTGATATCCCAGGGTGAGTCTCTAATATGTCCCATTCGAAAGAGTCAGGTAAATGTTGTGCGTCTTTGAAATGGGTGGTCATTTTGGTGTTGTTCTTGTGGCACCTGAAGTTGCTTCTGTGTTCCATTCTGCGAATTTTAACCGGCCTTGAGGTCATGCCGATATAGAGCAGGTTACACTTACACCTCAGAATATAAATACAGTTTGAGGTGTTGCAATTGGTGTGTGCAGTGATGGTCCAACTAACCCCATTAGGAAATTCCATTTCTTTGGTAATCTTCGTGAGGTGGCAAACAGAGCACGAACCACAAGGGTAATGTCTCCTGACCGGGGGTAAATCCCACAGTGTTCTCTGTCAAATGTTCTGTTGTTTCTTGGGTCTCGTGTGGATTAACATATCCTTAATGTTACTGTCCGTTTAAACGCGAACCTTGGTGTGGGAAGGTTAAGTGTTCCTGTATTAAGGATATTCCAATGTTTGCGAATGATTTTTCTTATTCGGTTGGAGTCAGGAATAAATGTTGTGACACACATGATGGTAGGATCTGGTGCTCTGATTCTGTCTAGCAATAGACTCTTGCGGTTGTTATTTAAGGCTCTTTTGCAGGCGGTGTCGACAACCTGTCTGGGGTATTCCCGCCGGAGAAG
Organism: Triturus cristatus; assembly: GCF_964204655.1. Classification (NCBI taxonomy): domain Eukaryota; kingdom Metazoa; phylum Chordata; class Amphibia; order Caudata; family Salamandridae; genus Triturus; species Triturus cristatus. Next base: position 1,063,314,777 of record NC_140583.1, read on the forward strand.
GTCTTTCTTCAATGTGTGGGACTCTTTTTTGTAGTCGGTTAAAGTGCTACAGTTCCTCCTGATGCGGAAGAACTGGCCAAAGGGTAAGTTCTGTTTCAGGGCCCTAGGATGGTGGCTACTAAAAAGTAAGAGGCTATTCCTGTCAGTCGGTTTACGATAAAGGGTGGTCGAGATGTTATCACCCACTAGTCTGACTGTTAGATCGAGAAAACTAATCTCGTTCTCTGAGATGGTGTTGGTAAATCTTAGATAAGGGTTCAAGGTGTTGATCCATGTGCAAAATTCATCACATTTTGTTATGTTATGTTATGTTATGTTATGAAAAACTTATAGAGCGCACGGACACCGGAGGGTTTCATGGCGCTTTGTTCGTTCCCCTTGCCAAAGGATCAAAATATCTTCGATGAATCTTTTCCACATGAGCACATTTTGCATATAAGGATTTCTGGGGTGGAAGATTTCCCTTTCTTCGAACGCTGACATGTACATACATGCCAGGCTCGGCACAAATGTGCTGCCCATCGATGTACCCTGTGTTTGGTGGTAGAGTTGGGAGTCATATTCAAAGAAATGTTCTGTCAATGCTAGAGTTGCACACTCCAATATGAAGGCTACTGGTGTCGGTGAACTCCACTCACTCCTGGTCAGTGCATCTTCAATGACCTCGAGTGTTGCCCTTTGTGGGATATTAGTATAGAGGGCCTCAACATCCAGCGTGATCAGTAGGTCTATTGATTCTGGATGTTGAGTGCCCTCCAGTAGACGAAGCACGTCTGTGGTGTCCCTGATAAAGGAGGGCGTAGCCCTGACCAATGATTGTATGAAATGGTCAACAAATTTAGACAGCGGTTCCAAAATGGACCCGATCCCTGACACTATGCGGCGCCCCGGGACCAGGGTGGTGTTCTTGTGGATTTTTGGCAGGCAATAGAAATAGGGGGTTATAGATTCTTTGGTTACCAGGAAGTCTGCTTCTTTTTTGGTAATCCACCTTTGGGTTTCTGCAGTGAAAACCATAGTAGAGATGATTCTACTCAATCTTGGAGTGGGGTCTTCTCTTATGGGAGTGTAATATCTCCTATCACTCAGTTGTCTATTGCACTCTATGTCGTAGTCCGAAGTGGACATGATCACTGTCGGACCGCCTTTTTCTGCCTGCTTGATGGTGATGCTGGCATCACTCGCTAAGGTCTTAATGGCAGTAGTTTCCTCACAGGATAAATTATGGAATGGAGCAGTGGTTGTCAAGCTCTTCAGATCTTTTAGCACCGGTTGCTCAAAAGTCAGCACTTCGTTAGGAATCATGCTGCTATTTGGTGTAAACGTGGAGGGTCTATGTAGACCAGAGTCGTTACTGGGTGGTGGTGACTGATCTTGAAAGAAGGCTGGTAAGCGGATTTTGCGGAAGAAACCTTGTACTTCGCATATGTCTCAAAACTTGTAATTTCTAGGGGTTGGGACATAGCCCAGACCTTTGTGCAGGACCTTCTCTTCTACGTGTGAAAGAGCTCTCGCTGAGAGGTTGATGATCAATTTCTCTTCCCCCTCGTTTGGCTCCTGGTCTCTACTGATCGTGCTGGTTGGTCTTGCCATTGGACTCTTTTTTGACCTCTTCTGCGCCCTCTTCCTCTGCCCCAACCTCTGTCTAAAAAAGGTGGCTCAACCCCGGGTTGGAAGAAGGGAGGGGGACCTTGTTGGAATAAGGGATACTGCCAGTAGGGAGGTCCCTGGTATGGTGGTATGTTATATGGTGGATAGCCCGGATTTTGGAAGGGTCGATTTTTCCTGTTATTCCAACTACCAGTACTGGAGTCACTATTGGATGATGATCCCCTACGTGATGAGGTGGAACCCTCATCGGGGGAGTAACCTGTGGCTGTGGCGGTGTAGTCTGCTTTAAGGTATGGATAAACTTTCTCAGTAGAGAATTTCTGGATATCCTTCTGAAGTTTTGAGATTTTTTGCTTCATCAGGTATTCCCGATTGTCTGCTATTTCTGCATTTATTTCAGCCAGCTTGCATTTGTGTGCTGCTGTCTGGACAATGACCTTGATTGCCCCCTCTGCTGTTTGTATCCTGATCAAGAGGGCATCTGCGATTCTCTTGGCTGTGTTAATTATGAGAATCAGCCAGTCCCTAGTGCATTTCCATGCTACTAGGGACCATTCTTTTTTAAAAATGCCATCCTCAAGAAACAGGATTGGGACATTATTGACAATCAGGCCATTGGGGGCTATGTTGGCTCTAAGGTATTCTGTCATCATGGCTCCATGTAGAGTAACTTTAAGCCACTCATGTTTTATGTTGGCTAGTGAGGTCCAATCCTCTGCCTGGCTGCCGGAGGCTGAGCTACCATCAGGCCCTAGTAGTGATGGTGCTCTCAAAATCTCTGATGCTGCTTCATCATCGAAGCTAAGTCCTTGGTAGTCTTCCATACTAATTGTATGATGAGCTAGTGGACTAAGAAGTGGGGATAGCGTGATGGGGTTAGATCACACTATGATGTGATAGTGGTCCAAGGAGGCATAAGATATGCTCCTGGTAACCTATTAACCTCTTCGATGCATGTGACGGAGCGGTTCCGTCATGCGCGTCGGTCGCGCTGTGTGCAGGACGGAACCGCTCCGTCACGGCCCCGCCTGCACACGGAACCTTCAGCACGGCGCGGTAATCCGCACCGCGCTGAAGGGGTTAATATCCCGCGGGCATGGGCCCGTGCAGGCATTAAATCAAAGGGAGGGAAATATGGACTGTACTTTACCGCAATCTCCACCATGGGGGACGCGGCGATCCTCTTAATGTATTGTACGTGACTATAGCAAGTCCACAGTTCACCTCCTCATCCAAGATGGCGCTTTTGTTTGGCTTGTTTTCCAGCTGGTTCCCGGGATATCAGCCAGCACAACTGGAAGTCCCGCCCCCCGCAGGCGCCCGTGCGCGGGTACTTACACGCTAGTTGCTGACATTTCCATACACTACCCGGACTGGCTGCGTGTGGGTAGGACTGCTGCCACCCTTCTTCCAGAGGAACCGTGAGTAATACCAAACCCTGCGCTTCTGTGCACGCCATCCAGGTATGTGCTCAGCCTCCTCACACTACCGGCCCCCCTGTGATTGTGTGTTGGCGTATGGTACTACGGTGTCATTTATGGATTGCTGCTGCCGGTGCTGCTTCCGGGCCAATTCTACTTGCAGCACCCGCGCCGTAGCGGCATCCGTAAATTTTCCCACCCAGATACCGTGCTGCTATCTAACAGCACGGGTGGTGTATTTACTGTCTGGTTTCTCGGGTGGACGTTGCTGTGGGGGTCCCCGTCATGCCTGCGGGGTGCAGACCTGGCCTCACCTCAGCGGGTGTAGGGTTTTTACTCGGCACCATGGCCGGGGCCCGCGCCGTGTTGCCCGGTTTCTAGGCACTTTTTACAATGGGTGTGTCTCATATTGGAGTACAGGCATTATTGCATTACGAAATGCATACAGGGGAGCTCATTAGGGCACCCAGATCCACTTTGTGACATCCTGGCGCCCGGGCTTTTCAACCTGAGGTCGTTGTACTTCTCATTTCCTCACATGTTACCCGTGTCTCCTTTTACTACATTAGGACGCTACACTTTAGTGTCTACACCAGCCGGTACTGATGCCGTGCATCCTTGACCCTAATGGGGTGAGTTTCTATGATGATTGCTCTACTTGGCTGCCTTATGTCACTGTTTTTAACATATTGTACTAAGTCAAGTGACAGGTACCTTCATCACGCATGCCACCAGCCACCTGTGTTTAGCATGCGGGTACTGCCTCACGATGGCCTGATTGTCAATAATGTCCCACGCCTGTTTCTTGAGGATGGCATTTAAAAAAAAGAATGGTCCCTAGTAGCATGGAAATGCACTATGGACTGGCTGATTCTTTTAATTAACACAGCCAAGAGAATCGAGGATGCCCTCTTGATCAGGATACAAACAGCAGAGGGGGCAATCAAGGTCATTGTCCAGACAGCAGCACACAAATGCAAGCTGGCTGAAATAAATGCAGAAATAGCAGACAATCTGGAATACCTGATGAAGCAAAAAATCTCAAAACTTCAGAAGGATATCCAGAAATTCTCTACTGAGAAAGTTTATCCATACCTTAAAGCAGACTACACCGCCACAGCCACAGGCTACTCCTCCGATGAGGGTTCCACCTCATCACGTAGGGGATCATCATCCAATAGTGACTCCAGTACTGGTAGTTGGAATAACAGGAAAAATCAACACTTCCAAAATCCGGGCTATCCACCATATAACATACCACCATACCAGAGACCTCCCTACTGGCAGTATCCCGTATTCCAACAAGGTCCCCCTCCCTTCTTCCAACCCGGGGTTGAGCCAGCTTTTTTAGACAGAGGTTGGGGCAGAGGAAGAGGGCGCAGAAAAGGTCAAAAAAGAGTCCAATGGCAAGACCAACCAGCACGATCAGTAAAGACCAGGAGCCAAACGAGGGGAAAGAGAAATTGATCATCAACCTCTCAGCGAGAGCTCTTTCACCCGTAGAAGAGAGGGTCCTGCACAAAGGTCTGGGCTATGTCCCAACCCCTAGAAATGACATATGCGAAGTACAAGGTTTCTTCCGCAAAATCCGCTTACAAGTCTTCTTTCAAGATCAGTCACCACCACCCAGTAACGACTCTGATCTACATAGACCCTCCACGTTTACACCAAATAGCAGCATGATTCCTAACGAAGTGCTGACTTTTGAGCAAGCGGTGCTAAAAGATCTGAAGAGCATGACAATCACTGCTCTATTCCATAATTTATCCTGTGACGAAACTACTGCCATTAAGACCTTAGTGAGTGATGCCAGCATCACCATCAAGCAGGCAGACAAAGGCGGTGCGACAGTGATCATGTCCACTTTGGACTACGACATAGAGTACAATAGACAGCTGAGTGAGAGGAGATATTACACTCCCATAAGAGAAGACCCCACTCCAAGATTGAGTAGAATCATCTCTACTATGGTTTTCACTGCAGAAACCCAAAGGTGGATTACCAAAAAAGAAGCAGACTTCCTGGTAACCAAAGAATCTATAACCCCCTATTTCTATTGCCTGCCAAAAATCCACAAGAACACCACCCCGGTCCCGGGGTGCCCCATAGTGTCAGGGATCGGGTCCGTTTTTGAACCGCTGTCTAAATTCGTTGACCATTTCATACAACCATTGGTCAGGGCTATACCCTCCTTTATCAGGGACACCACAGACGTGCTTCGTCCACTGGAGGGCACTCAACATCCAGAATCAATAGACCTACTGATCACGCTGGATGTTTAGGCCCTCTATACTAATATCCCACAAAGGGCAACACTCGAGGTCATTGAAGATGCACTGACCAGGAGTGAGTGGAGTTCACCGACACCAGTAGCCTTCATATTGAAGTGTGCAACTCTAGCATTGACAGAAAATTTCTTTGAATATGACTCCCAACTCTACCACCAAACACAGGGTACATCGATGGGCAGCACATTTGCGCCGAGCCTGGCATGTATGTACATGTCAGTGTTCGAAGAAAGGGAAATCTTCCACCCCAGAAATCCTTATATGCAAAATGTGCACATGTGGAAAAGATTCAACGATGATATTTTGATCCTTTGGAAAGGGGAATAAACAAAATGTGATGGAATTTTGCACATGGATCAACACCTTGAACCCTTATCTAAGATTTACCAACACCATCTCAGAGAAAGAGATTCCTTTTCTCGATCTAACGGTCAGACTAGAGGGTGATAACATCTCGACCACCCTTTATCCTAAACCGACCGACAGGAATAGCCTCTTACTTTTTAGTAGCCACCATCCTAGGGCCCTGAGACAGAACGTACCCTTTTGCCAGTTCCTCCGCATCGGGAGGAACTGTAGCACTTTAACCGACTACAAAAAAGAGTCCCACACATTGAAGAAAGACCTTCTCCGGCGGGAATACCCCAGACAGGTTGTCGACACCGCCTGCAAAAGAGCTTTAAATACCAACCGCAAGAGTCTGTTGCTAGACAGAATCAGAGCACCAGATCCTACCATCATGTGTGACACAACATTTACTCCTGACTCCAACCGAATAAGAAAAATAATTCGCAAACTTTGGAATATCCTTAATACAGGAACACTTAACCTTCCCACACCAAGGTTCGCGTTCAAACGGACAAGTATCATTAAGGATATGTTAATCCACACGAGACCAAAGAAACTGTGGGATTTACCCCCGGTCAGGGGACATTACCCTTGTGGCTCGTGCTCTGTTTGCCAAAGAAATGGAATTTCCTAATGGGGTTAGTTGGACCATCACTGCACACACCAATTGCAACACCTCAAACTGTATTTATATACTGAGGTGTAAGTGTAACCTGCTCTATATCGGCATGACCTCAAGGCCGGTTAAAATTCGCATAATGGAACACAGAAGCAACTTCAGGTGCCACAAGAACAACACCAAAATGACCACCCATTTCAAAGACGCACAACATTTACCTGACTAATTCGAATGGGGCATATTAGAGACTCACCCTGGGATATCAAAAAACGCATTGTTCCGCATTGAACAACGATGGGTCCTACGATTGGCAACTGATAGATTAGGGCTTAGTGAGAATATCTCTTGGAGTCTTCTGACTTAGTTGTCAGTACGGTCTCACCATCCATAACCCTAGCAAGAGTCGGCCCTTCAATGCATGATCTACTGCCGTCCGCCATTAGTTACTTTATAGCATATAACACACTTCAAGGGCTTGCCCTGCAAAGTATTTTTGTCCTACACAGACATGATCCATATTAATTCTGGAGGTCCACTTCTGTGGGATCTGACTTGCACCCCCATTAATATAGACGTATATCTGGGATGCTGGCGCTCATACCAAATAGAAGAAATAAACAAAGTGTCCCTATTGAAAAATTTATCAAAAACAGCTCAAGAGTATACACAGAGGACTGCTGTTATCCTCACTGTCTAGAACTGCTAAGAACACTGTATGCTATCTGCACTTAAAGAGGCTCTTTGTGAAATGTATTAATTAAAACATAATCATTTATTATAAATCATAAAAGTTCATAGCACAACACATTAAAACCATATATCTGTATACCTCCCTTAATGGGTTACACTCTATAACCTGCTATATAAGGGAATGGTCCAGTTCATTCAAAACACAAAGGTTAAAAGTCGACGCAGCGTTTCGGTGTTAATAGTAATATTTCCACCTTCTTCAGGACTAAAAATCGTTTTTTCCAAATCTACAATAAAAAGGAAAATTTGGCGATATAAACCTTTATATACAAAAAAGTGCAAATAAACAGTGTTCTCATATATATAGACAGTATTCGCTATATTGCTTTACATGGGTGTTGCAAGTCAACACCACCGTTATAATTGATTACACATTTTATTATTCTGACTTACATAGTGTATATAACCATATTTCCTAATCAACAAGTATAATCACTACAGTTCAATAAAAACAAGAAAATGCATAGCTCATCTTTTTCAATTGATAAAGTTTTGATAGGAGGATGACCTTTCCAAGTAAGAAATATAGTTTTCGGGCCACAGGCTATATTGCCTATGATGTAAGCAAGAATCGATTTTGAATCAAGCATTCAATTGCCCTCAGAATTAAAGTATAGGGCGTATGTGAAATTAATAAACAGACACGGGCTGCCTTAGCCTACCTTAATGATAATCAGGTTTTTCTGTCTATGTTCCGTAAAAGCCACCGTATTTGTTCTTTATCCCAGGAGAGTAAAGGCCACTTTAAATCATTAGGAGTTTGACTCTCTGTAAGGAACATGTGTAGAAAGGGACTTCATTAGCTGAAAGACCTCTCTAGAATAGTAGATGTATATTGAATAATCCTACTATCGCTCACCACAGAATTTGGTAGATTGAGGTCCTTGTTGTTATTTTCAATCTTTAACTCTTTAAAAGGACGCCGAAATATTGTGGACGTTTTCTTTCTTCTAATGTTGCTTAACGACCTATATGGGAAACATATAATAGCTTTCATATTCTATGTTGTCTCGTGTTTTCTAAATTTCCTAAAATGTCCCAGGTTGCATGTCTATTTTTTGCAACGAGTTAGCACTCGCACGAGGACAATTGGTACTATTATTACGAATAGTGCAGATGGGAACGGAGAGTACCTATCCGACTTTTTAGTAAATTATGTGCCCGAATGAAATAAAAATCCCTTAGTGTGGGGACTGAGTTATTATTAAAAAGCACAAAACAACGCATTAACCAATCTCAGAATAGTGCATTTGTTAATCTCAAGTGACGGAGCTAAATAATACCGAAGAGTCAATGAATGGTTCCGCCTGAGAACTAAGTAAGCTAGTTTAAACACGGCTCTATTGGACCCTCTAATTGCTTACCGTATCGGATAAAATCGGCCTCCCTGCTTTCACGGAACATCTCGGGCTGGTTCTAAAGGGTACTGTTCAATACTTCCCTTTTTGAACCCGTAATCCCGGAATTGTTGTTTACGTCATTTCCTGTATGTATACCTACGTTTGCCTGGTTATCGTCACATAAGGTAACGATGGCGGCCATCTTAGAGTTTATGAACTTATAAGGAACAGTGGTTTAAATTGCATAGAGAAAGCCACCAAATTGTTCTAATTTGTCATATCTCATATTGTTGACGACCCTACCTTCAAGTTTAGAGTAATAATGTTTTTACTATTTATTAATTCAATGAAAGAAAATTTTATGCAATTTTTCAAAAAAACTTAAGGCAGTACTACTCTATATCTGCGACAAGTAGGGCACGAACTTGTATTTAAATTTTTATGCTTATTCTTCATGAAATTCACTGGTTTCTTGCCCTGTTTCATGACCGAATCGGAACGTAACTTATGTTGTAATAATATGAAGAATGGGCCTATGGTCGGCCATATTAAAGGAACGAATAAGTTGAAACAGCGGATTAAATTGATATGTTCCCGGAATAATTTTAATCACATAGAATGTTGGAAATTTTTTGAAACCAATTGGTTTCTCTTCTTTATCTCGAAGTTTGTGACATGGTCATGCAGCTCATTGTCACCCTAAGTTAAAAACTAAAAGTAAATGAGCCATCACACTGTTGTATGTATACACTTAGTGTACAGTGTGTATGGACCTAGTGTTCACCTGAACACCATAGTTTTATTCCTTCTCTTCCTCAAGTTATATATCAAACATTTATAAGGATTGTCTTTCACATATGTTTCAGAGTTGAAAGTCAGCAACTGAGAAGTAGAGGGTGTAGGCAGAAGCACTATAAAGATAAATTACAAAAGTCTCTCCCAGTCCTCCCTATTATTCAATCCATTTTTGTAAGTATTGAACCGTGACATAAAGAATTGTTCTCGTTTCTTTCTTTTTAGGACGATATCGCCGCCGCGAGTGTCGCAGAATATGATTTCAATGCCACACCATTTAAGGTCATCGACTGAGTGATTCGCCTCTAACCAATGGTCCACAAGTGGGGCTGTTCTTTTCTTAGTTCTGATAGAGGATTTATGTTCAGTAATCCTTGTGCGTATCTCACGAGACGTTTCACCTATGTACGCTTTATTGCATGGGCAGACTATCATATATATTATGTTTCGAGTTCTGCAGTTGATCAACCCTCTTATGAGGTGCTTGTATCCATTGTGGGTTATCGAACTGCCACTCTTGATGTTACTGCAGCTCTTACATGAGTTACGTGGAAAAGTGCCAACAGGAAAAGGTACATTATCAATAGTACTCTGTTTGGAGACCCTATTCTCTCTATATGTGTGTACTAGTTTATTTCAAATGGTGCAATTCCTTCTAAAAGAAAACATAGGTTTTGTTAGATTGATTTCGCTCCTATCTTTGAGAAGCGACTAGTTTCTATTGATGATGTTTTTTACTTTATTGCTAATGTTACTGAAGTTAGTCACAAAGATTAATGGTAAATTTTGTGGTTCTATATCTCTGTTTTCCTTATCTTTAAATAGCAAGTCTCGGTTGAAGTACTTGGCTCTTTTGTAAGCTCTTCGTATAAGGTTCTTAGGGTAACCTCTTTCTGTCAGTTTTATTGTGAGAGCATCAGCATGTCTGTTGAAATCCTTGATGTCAGTGCAGTTACGGCGTATTCTTAAGAATTGCCCGAAAGGGATATTATCCCATTGGCACATTGGGTGATTGCTCTGGTAATGTAACATGGTGTTACGATCTGTGGGTTTAGTGAACAACTCTACTTTGAGTTCACCCTCAACATGTTTTATTTTTATGTCTAAAAAGTCACATTGTGATTTGTCGATATTGGACGTAAACCTAAGATTGACGTCTCCTAGGTTCAAACATGTTATGAACTCATTTAGTAATTCGATGGTCCCACTCCAAATGAAAAAAACATCATCAATATAGCGGGACCAACATGAGATGTTTTCATAAAATGGTGCCACAGTATTGAAAATATGCTTCTCTTCAAAATTTGCCACATACAGGCAAGCCAGGCTCGGAGCACAGGTAGTGGGGGGTCGAGGGCAGGGACGAGGGAATTCATACCACAATCCCCAGCAGAGACGACCCTACATGAGAACCAGGAGTCAGGCCCATTGGGAATAGTGAATCATAGAAAAGCTCCGATTATCAATCTCTCTAGCAAAACCCTCAGTAATCATGAGATTTCCGTATTAGAAAAAGGGTTAGGCTATGCGATCTGTACTCCTGTAGATAAATTCAATCTAGAAAGAGATCTACAAATTTTTTTTAGGAAGGTTAGACTAAATGATTTTTTTTAAAAACAAAGAAGATAATCGACCTATAGTGGAAAATAGATCTGGACTCAAACCAAAATCACATTGGACTCCTTCCTTAAATCAGGTCAATAAAAAAGTTGAACTTTTTGAGAAAATTGTAGAAAGTAATTTCGATGATTTACTTACTAAAAACCTACGGTGGCAAAATAATCTTAATAAAGCCAAACGCACTGCCCTAGCCGATTTGGAACGTCGCCATGATTTAACTATTAAACCTGGTGATAAAGGTAGCAGTATTGTGGTGATGGATACCACAGACTACAATAACAGGATGCTTAACCTTCTGAATAACCCTCTACATTATGTGAAATCAAATAAATCAGAATGGAACGCACTAATTAACAAAGTCAGCAGCCTGTTAGATTTCGCCATAGAAGATGATATTATATGCTCAGAGGAATATAGTTTCCTCAGAAATCTCAATCCAAAACTCCCAGCTCTTTATGGGTTACCCAAAGTACACAAAAATCTAAATAATCCTCCTATGAGACCAATAGTATCCAGTATTGATTCTCTAACAGAACCCCTCAGCAAATATGTCGATAAGTTTTTACAACCATTAGTAGTGGAACAAAAGGCCTACATCAAAGATACAACTTCTATCATTAAAAAAATTGAAGGTCTACCATACCACGCAGCAAACCAATGGCTAGTCACACTAGACATAGAAGCTCTTTATACTAATATACCCCAGAATGACACAGTTCAAATGCTTAAAGGTTTGTTAGTAGATGAACATGATGATCTATCTATCCACTCATCCTTCATAATTGAATGCGTGGAAGTTATCTTGAAAAATAATATTTTCCTATTCGGAACAGAGCTATACAAACAGGTCAAAGGGACCAGCATGGGGGCTACCTGTGCTCCGAGCCTGGCTTGCCTGTATGTGGCAAATTTTGAAGAGAAGCATATTTTCAATACTGTGGCACCATTTTATGAAAATATCTCATGTTGGTCCCGCTATATTGATGATGTTTTTTTCATTTGGAGTGGGACCATCAAATTACTAAATGAGTTCATAACATGCTTGAACCTAGGAGACGTCAATCTTAGGTTTACGTCCAATATCGACAAATCACAATGTGACTTTTTAGACATAAAAATAAAACATGTTGAGGGTGAACTCAAAGTAGAGTTGTTCACTAAACCCACAGATCGTAACACCGTGTTACATTACCAGAGCAATCACCCAATGTGCCAAAGGGATAATATCCCTTTCGGGCAATTCTTAAGAATACGCCGTAACTGCACTGACATCAAGGATTTCAACAGACATGCTGATGCTCTCACAATAAAACTGAAAGAAAGAGGTTACCCTAAGAACCTTATACGAAGAGCTTACAAAAGAGCCAAGTACTTCAACCGAGACTTGCTATTTAAAGATAAGGAAAACAGAGATATAGAACCACAAAATTTACCATTAATCTTTGTGACTAACTTCAGTAACATTAGCAATAAAGTAAAAAACATCATCAATAGAAACTGGTCGCTTCTCAAAGATAAGAGCGAAATCAATCTAACAAGACCTATGTTTGCTTTTAGAAGGAATTGTACCATTCGAAATAAACTAGTACACACATATAGAGAGAATAGGGTCTCCAAACAGAGTACTATTGATAGTATACCTTTTCCTGTTGGCACTTTTCCATGTAACTCATGTAAGAGCTGCAGTAACATCAAGAGTGGCAGTTTGATAACCCACAATGGATACAAGCACCTCATAAGAGGGTTGATCAACAGCAGAACTCGAAACATAATATATATGATAGTCTTCCCATGCAATAAAGCGTACATAGGTGAAACGTCTTGTGAGATACGCACAAGGATTACTGAACATAAATCCTCTATCAGAACTAAGAAAAGAACAGCCCCACTTGTGGACCATTGGTTAGAGGCGAATCATTCAGTCGATGACCTTAAATGGTGTGGCATTGAAATCATATTCTGCGACACTCGAGGCGGCGATATCGCCCTAAAAAGAAAGAAACAAGAAGAATTCTTTATGTCACGGTTCAATACTTACAAAAATGGATTGAATAATAGGGAGGACTGGGAGAGACTTTTGTAATTTATCATTATAGTGCTTCTCCCTACACCCTCTACTTCTCAGTTGCTGACTTTCAACTCTGAAACATATATGAAAGACAATCCTTATAAATGTTTGATATATATCTTGAGGAAGAGAAGGAATAAAACTATGGTGTTCAGGTGAACACTAGGTCCATACACACTGTACACTAAGTGTATACATACAACAGTGTGATGGCTCATTTACTTTTGGTTTTTAAATTAGGGTGACAATGAGCTGCATGACCTTGTCACAAACTTCGGGATAAAGGAGAGAAACCAATTGGTTTCAAAAAATTTCCAACATTCTATCTGATTAAAATTATTCCGAGAACATATCAATTTAATCCGCTGTTTTAACTTATTCGTTCCTTTAATATGGCCGACCATAGGCCCATTCTTCATATTATTACAACATAAGTTACGTTCCGATTCGGTCATGAAACACGGCAAGAAACCAGTGAATTTCATGAAGAATAAGCATAAAAATTAAATACAAGTTCGTGCCCTACTTGTCGCAGATATAGAGTAGTACTGCCTTAAGTTTTTTTGAAAAATTGCATACATTTTTTTTTCATTCAATTAATAAATAGTAAAAACATTATTACTCTAAACTTGAAGGGAGGGTCGTCAACAATATGAGATATGACAAATTAAAACAATTTGGTGGCTTTCTCTATGCAATTTAAACCACTGTTCCTTATAAGTTCATAAACTCTAAGATGGCCGCCATCGCTACCTTATGTGACGATAACCAGGCGAACGTAGGTATACATACAGGAAATGACGTAAACAGCAATTCCGGGATTACGGGTTCAAAAAGGGAAGTATTGAACAGTACCCTTTAGAATCAGCCCGAGATGTTCCGTGAAAGCAGGGAGGCCGATTTTATCCGATACGGTAAGCAAGTAGAGGGTCCAATAGAGCCGTGTTTAAACTAGCTTACTTAGTTCTCAGGCGGAACCATTCATTGACTCTTCGGTATTATTTAGCTCCGTCACTTGAGATTAACAAATGCACTATTCTGAGATTGGTTAATGCATTGTTTTGAGCTTTTTAATAATAACTCAGTCCCCACACTAAGGGATTTTTATTTCATTCGGGTACATAATTTACTAAAAAGTCGGATAGGTACTCTCCGTTCCTATCTGCACGATTCGTAATAGTAGTACCAATTGTCCTCGTGCGAGGGCTAACTCATTGCAAAAAATAGACAAAAAATAGACATGCCACCTGGGACATTTTAAGAAATTAAGAAAACACGAGACAACATAGAATATGAAACCTATTATATGTTTCCCATATAGGTCGTTAAGCAACATTAGAAGAAAGAAAACGTCCACAATATTTCGGCGTCCTTTTAAAGAGTTAAAGATTGAAAATAACAACAAGAACCTCAATCTACCAAATTCTGTGGTGAGCGATAGTAGGATTATTCAATATACATCTACTATTCTAGAGAGGTCTTTCAGCTAATGAAGTCCCTTTCTACACATATTCCTTACAGAGAGTCAAACTCCTAATAATTTAAAGTGGCCTTTACTCTCCTGGGATAAAGAACAAATACGGTGGCTTTTACGGAACATAGGCAGAAAAACCTGATTATAATTAAGGTAGGCTAAGGCAGCCCGTGTCTGTTTATTCATTTAACATACGCCCTATACTTTAATTCTGAGGGCAATTGAATGCTTGATTCAAAATCGATTCTTGCTTACATCATAAGCAATATAGCCTGTGGGCCGAAAACTATATTTCTTACTTGGAAAGGTCAACCTCCTATCAAAACTTTATCAATTGAAAAAGATGAGGTATGCATTTTCTTGTTTTTATTGAACTGTAGTGATTATACTTGTTGATTAGGAAATATGGTTATATACACTATGTAAGTTAGAACAATAAAATATGTAATCAATTATAACGGTGGTGTTGACTTGCAACACCCATGTAAAGCAATATAGCGAATACTGTCTATATATATGAGAACACTGTTTATTCGCACTTTTTTGTATATAAAGGTTTATATCGCCAAATGTTCCTTTTTATTGTAGATTTGGAAAAAACGATTTTTAGTCCTGAAGAAGGTGGAAATATTACTATTAACACCGAAACGCTGCATCGACTTTTAACCTTTGTGTTTTGAATGAACTGGACCATTCCCTTATATAGCAGGTTATAGAGTGTAACCCATTAAGGGAGGTATACAGATATATGGTTTTAATGTGTTGTGCTATGAACTTTTATGATTTATAATAAATGATTATGTTTTAATTAATACGTTTCACAAAGAGCCTCTTTAAGTGCAGATAGCATACAGTGTTCTCAGCAGTTCTAGACAGTGAGGATAACAGCAGTCCACTGTGTATACTCTTGAGCTGTTCTTGATAAATTTTTCAATAGGGACACTTTGTTTATTTCTTCTGCATATACCCCCGTCCCTTTGTGTGGTGCACATTGGGGTAACTCCCCTCCTGTTTTTTGAATGAGCTCATACCAAATAGCCTTTTCATATCCAGATTTCATATATACTGTCAATGGACAACTATGACCCTTTGCACTATTATTATTATCCCGTCTCCGCCCCAGAATGGTTTTACCGCAATCTTCACCATGGGGGACGCGGCGACCCTCTGAATGTATTGTACGTGACAGATCTCATATATACTGTCATTGGACAACTATGACCCTTCGCACCATCCTTATCATCCCTTCTCCGCCCCAGAATGGTTTTACCGCAATCTCCACCATGGGGAATGCGGCGATCCTCTTAATGTATTGTACATGACTATAGCAAGTCCACAGTTCACCTCCTCATCCAAGATGGCGCTTACGTTTGGCTTGTTTTCCAGCTGGTTCCCGGGATATCAGCCAGGACAACCGGAAGTCCCGCCCCCCGCAGGCGCCCATGCGCGGGTACTTACACGCTAGTTGCTGACATTTCAATACACTACCCGGACTGGCTGCGTGTGGGTAGGACTGCCGCCACCCTTCTTCCAGAGGAACCGTGAGTAATACCAAACCCTGCGCTTCTGTGCACGCCATCCAGGTATGTGCTCAGCCTCCTCACACTACTGGCACCCCCGTGATTGTGTGTTGGCGTATGGTACTGCGGTGTCATTTATGGATTACTGCTGCCAGCGCTGCTTCCGGGCCAATTCTCCTTGCAGCACCCGTGCCGTAGCGGCATCCGTTCCTTAAATTTTCCCGCCTAGATACCGTGCTGCTATCTTACAGCACGATTTGTGTATTTACTGTCTGGTTTCTCTGATGGACGTTGCTGCGGGGGTTCCTGTCATGCCTGCAGGGTGCAGACCTGGCCGCACCTCGGCGGCTGTAGGGTTTTTACTCGGCACCATGGCCGGGGCCCGCGCCGCTTTGCCCAGTTTCTAGGCACTTTTTACACTGGGTGTGTCTCATATTGGAGTACAGGCATTATTGCATTACGAAATGCATAATGGGGAGCTCATTGGGGCACCCAGATCCACTTTGTGACTTCCTGGCCCCCGGGCTTTTCAACCTGGGGTCGTTGTACTTCTCATTTCCTCACATGTTACCCGTGTCTCCTTTTATTTCATTAGGACACTACACTTTAGTGTCTACACCAGCCGGTACTGATGCCGTGCATCCTTGACCCTAATGGGGTGAGTTTCTATGATGATTGCTCTACTTGGCTGCCTTATTTACTGTTTTTAACATATTGTACTAAGTCAAGTGACAGGTACCTACATCACGCATGCCACCAGCCACTTGTGTTTAGCATGCGGGTACTGCATCACGATCATTGTGTGATGCACTTGTTTCCATCCCAAAACCAGAATACCGTGACATGTATATCTAATGTTTTTATTCTGTTTTTATTTTGCAGGTTGTGTTTTTAGATCTACAGGTACCCCACTTTTTTGGGTGCTGTAAGGGTGGTCACTTGTCTTCTTCATTTAATTAATGACCACCACCATTAAAGTGTAGGTAGATCCCTTTGGTCCTGACGAATTGCCATCTAATAGATTAATGGGCAAGAAACATGTTGACCTCCTGACAAACGCATAGACTTCACATCCTTAGAGTGGAGATACGCGCTTTGTTTTATATTTTTTAACTAGGGTAGGGGCTACGTTCATTAAAAAATTTTCTTGAGTGGACCTTCTCCCCTATTTTACTCCTTTTCCCTACACATCACCATCAACTACACTGATCTAGGGCACTCACACGCACTTCACCCACCGGCATATGGAATAAAGATCTCCGCCAGGAAGGCCCCATCTCGGGTGCCGATCGGGGATTGCAGCGCTGCCCCGATAAGGAGCAGACCCGATGATGAAGCAAGACACCTAGCTGGCTGGGTGTGTGAGGGTCTTTTTCCAAGAGGAGAAGTCTCTTCTCCCAAACTTCCGCGACTTCACACTTCCGTGTGAAGCCCGTTATAAAAACACACTTTCGCCTGCTTTTATATGAGGAACTGCATACCACTTTTGTAGAGTTTAACTAACGGATATGTATGCTGGACCTGGATAAAAAACAGTCCGTATTTCCCTCCCTTTGATTTAATATTAGATACCCACTGAACCAGAACACAAGCAACCGTAGACCTGATTTGGCCTCTTCACGCATCAAAAGAAGGGCGCAGCTCGGGTCCAATAGCACAGTGAGCACAGGACCCATGTTTCTTTAAGAGCACTCTGGTTCCAGGAAGTAAGGGTTCTCAGCAGGAGTCACTGCAGATGAGAAACATTGTTTGGATGCTATCTTCACAGAACTTCCTTAAGAGAGTCTGAGACACCATTGGTCTATGGAAGCTCCTGAAGGATACATTCATTGTAACAGTCTTTTTATTACTGCAAGCACCTAGTAGCGTACTTTTTATGTCAGATACCATCCATGGACGAGGTTTGTATGAAAGTCTGCATTTGCTCCTGCGATGCCTGTTCTAGATGAAAAGCTGCTTGTCCACATTGATTTTAGATAGTTGAGCTCTACTATTTACACTGGCATGATCGTTGTTGCTTCATCATCCTCTTGAGGCTTCATGCCTCTGCAACTCTGCCTTTTTTCCCCTTTTCTGGCCCTAATTTTCTAGAATTAGAACTCTGTACAATTTTAACCCTGCCTGTACTCCACATTGGTTTATCCCCGATTGACATATTTAACTTACCTACAAGCCCCCAATATAAGGTGTAGAAAATGCTGCCAGCCTGGA
This sequence comes from Triturus cristatus, assembly GCF_964204655.1. Lineage (NCBI taxonomy): Eukaryota > Metazoa > Chordata > Amphibia > Caudata > Salamandridae > Triturus > Triturus cristatus. Next base: position 1,063,332,842 of record NC_140583.1, read on the forward strand.
CATTAAATGCCACCTTTGGATTGCAGTACCTATCTTCCCAACCAGAGTGGGCATGCAAAACATGGTCTCAGGCCTCCGATGCATAGCCTGAGTGCATCAGCCTAAATACCTGCTGTAAAACCTGTCAAAATATACCTTTCTGCTAGGTGGGAAATGATACTTTAAATATTAATAGGTCACCCCTAAGTACACCTTGTTACCCACAAGGTGGGTAAAAGGTGGAACATGTGCCAAATTAAAGTTGGAATGTTCCTGCAGTGACTAGGCCCCACAAGCTATTTCATCTGTAGGGATGTAGCTGAATCCCAGAATATGTCAAAGTACAGATTATACATTTTAATCTGTAACTTTTGACAGGGAATGGTCGAAACCTTTATTCAAAGACTATATTTAATATTTATTAAAAATCCAATTTAGTAATCAAATCGGGTTTTTAATATACATTATGTGATTTATAGAACATTACCTGTTACCTGCCTGAACCTCAATTGGCTAATTGGGATTAGCCTACTGACAGCTGTCCTTAATATGGTGTAAAAGCAGAAACAAAGGCCTGGTTGTAGGAAGGTGTTTTTTCCCTTCCCTTTGCAGGAAGTCTAGTTCGGATTAACCAAGCAACTTTATTATCTTGCAAAGGGACTGCCTTTTCACAAGTAAATGTAACATAAGGCCCAGGGAAAACAAACCTTTATGCCCATGGCCAGGCTGGCTCCATGCCAGTGGGATGAAAGCTACCTCCAGAATCAGTTTTGAGTGACTACCAAGAAGGGTGCTACTCATTTCCCTGGGCAAACATCTGGGCAGGCACACAGTCTCTCCACAAGGTAGAAAGGGTTTTCCCATGTTGGTGCACTGTGGGATTGTTTGCAGAAGGCAAACATGAATTGCTGAAATACTGGGTAGAAATGCCCCATGGAAATGTTACCCCATTGGTTAGGGAGGAGTCAGGAAACACTACGACCCACTAACTCCGTTCAACCATAAGCGTTGCACCCAAAGGTACCCTTTTCAGAACACTTTCTGAACCTGCAGGAGATCAGAAGAGGACTGAACCCTTCTTGCTGTAACCTTAAAGGAGCTTTGAAGGACTGGGCCTGTTCCCTCTTGTACCCAGTACAAAGATGTGGACTCCCAAGGGTCAGTGAGCTGACCTCCTGTGTGGTAACATAGACATGCCGAAGAACCTCTTACAAGGGTAGATTCAATTGTCATTGTCGATGTCAGTGTTAAACCTAATAAAATGGGTTATAAAAAAAAAGCTTAAGGACCACTTTTTCCTGGATGACCAGTTTCCCAAGTCACAACTGGACCTGGACTGGACCTCGCACAAGGCTTTTTTTGACCCAAGCTCAGAAGCCACCCTGAAGTCTGGGAACCTACGGTGAAGAGTTGAGGAAAAAAGGGGTATAGCACTGCAAAGTTTTGTGACTTTAAAATCTTCTAACTTCCAGTTGCGGGCGGACCGGTACCAAATGCCAGAGCCGATCAGGTGAAGGCACGAGTTTGCTGGGCTTAAGAAACAAGTTTGTCCCGCTTGGAGCTCCTCCTCTGCAGAAAATCAGTTTCAGTGGTCCATCGGAGAGAAGGTATCTGACCCTGTGGGGTCCTCTTTGGATACAGCCTGCCACCTTGCCCCGCTGAGAGATTCTCACTTCCATAATGCAGACTAAGTCAGAAGGTAAAATCCTTCACCGGGTCATACGGCTTGGTGTATCTGACTTCAGGATCCATTGCGGTTGCCTCAAAGTGCACCTAGGTTCGGGTATACAGCGACCATAGACTATTGCTGGCTGTTAGTGCTTTTTTTGTACCATTTTCACATAAAACTTTTAAAGCTTATATCTCCGGTTCTTCTTATAGGGTTTTTGTCATTTTGGTGTAATTTTATTTATTTTGTCGATTTTTCTAATCCAGTTTTTTTTTATTGTTTACTGTATTGCCTTTATTACTGTTTTGGGACTGCATTCATGCCTTTCCCAAAATAAGTCTGTCATAGCTACCAGAGGGTTGTGCTCAGGTTATTTAAGTGACTTTTGGCATTCATCCTGATGGGATAGTGTTATTATTCTTAGAGGTGGGTACTGGAAATAGTATTTACATTTGTGATGCCATTGCAGATCTGCAGTTCTAATCAGATGAGGAGCGTTGCTGTATTCCCTCAAAAACGAGTATGTAATCTATTAAGTGTTAATTCGCCTTGCCTATCTACAAAAAGAGTTTTGTCTGAAGTCTGCATAAACATTTTCAACTGCATTGTCGGGTTGCAGCCCCTAGGGTGTGACCTGAAAGTTTTTGATCTTCAGCAAAATGAGGTATTCTGAAAGGTCTTTGAAATGGTAGCCCATTGTCAGTTCACAGATTCTTTAACAGTTCATAAATGGCCAAGACCTTTTCTTTCTTGAGAATGACTTCTTCAGTAGAGGTGGTTGGTATGACCTCTGCTTCCGGATACATAGAGTAATCATCAGTAGCAAACAAAAAGTGCCTCCCATCAAGAAGAGTTAAAGAGAGCTCCAGCCTGAACCCAATGGGTGAGGTGGAATGTCCTTGGAAATATTAGAAGCCAGAGGGTAAAGTGGGCCAGCTGCCTGGCACATCAGACATTCTTTTAAAATTGTTTTTACCATGTCCTCAAGTTTCAGATACCACATTTTTCTTCTTAGTGAGGGTTTGGTCTTCACTACCCCTTAGAGACCCACTTGGCCCAACTAAAGAAAGTAACTGGCAAGAGATGATGGGATCACCAGGCGGCTGCCTCTCAGAAGTAATCCCTTAGTGGTTGCATCTAGTTTTTTCCCACATGGTGTAAAGATGCTAGAATGTGGTAAGCTTGTATGGTGCAGCATAATTGGTCTTGTAGGAAGGCTTTCCATGATCCTTGGTAGCTGCTTGGGTGTCTGTTTACAGACAGTAAGCACTTGCAGTAGTTGTGTGGATGTCCATGTAATTAGTAGAAGTCACAATTCTTTTGCCTCCATATTGGTTAGGGGCTTAGGGTGTTAGGATAAATAGTCCACCTGGATGTTGGATCCCAGAGGAGATGTGGTCTAGCGGTCCGAGCTGCCACTTTTGAACCAGGGGACCCAGGTTAGAATCCTGGCCTTGGCGCTAGATCCAACCTCATGTAATTCTGAGCATATCACTTAATCTTCCTGTGTGTAAAATTCCCACCTGATGTACAGGATCTACAATTGTCTCCCAACCCCTCATGTCATTTATAATGCTCCATTCTTTTACAGCTAGGTCTCTGATATATAGGTATCAATATATACATACATTGATAACCGTGAAAGTATTGCCCCGAGATGTAGAATCTACTTTTCATCCGTGGAAGGTGTTTGTACAATAGAGTTGCTAGCCTTTTGTAGTTAATTGATACTTGAAAGGGGTATTGGTAGAGGCAGCGGTGAAACTATCTCCATCCAATTTCGATGATGATGGCTTCATTTCCAATTTAAGAATAACCGTGTGTAAGTGTGTAAGTGTGACCATTCTGCTGGCATAGGTTATTTTGGGCAATTCTACACAAATTTACTTCTGAAAGAAAATTGCCCAAGCCCCATGGAACTAGCATCAAGTGATAGTTTGGTCTCCTTGATGGTATCAAAATAATGGTGCATGGTATCTGTTTAAAGAACATCTTCCGTGGCTTGAAATGCTTGTTGATGTGCACTTGTGAATTTCAGTCAGACACGGATAGTTCTACGTCAGAACATGGTCACAAAATATCATCTGATATAAATATTGTGCTTGAAGTATCATTTACCAAACTAGCACACAAATGAATATATTTGATGGCTCTAGTGGCTCAGTGGACTAATGTGCCGACTCTAGGGGCCTGTGTTTGACCTCATGGTCACAGGTTCAAATTTCAGCTTGTACACTCAGCCTTTCATCCTTCTGAGGTCGATCAAATGAGTACCATTGGGTAACAATAAACATCTGTTATTCAGCACAAAGAAACCATTCTGTGGGAACGTGCACTTTATAAAAACCTATAAGTGTAGATTTTCTATTATTAACGCAATATTTTTGCAAACAATATTCAAAATTAGCTATTTTTTCCAGAGAATATTCTGACAATATTCTGGCACTATATAATGTAGATCTTAGAAGATCAGTGAGATATGTGAAGTTTTCAAAGAAATTGCCACAGTAAGGGACCATGCTTAGGAAGCTGTACCTCAGGCACTCATGACGAAGTGGCTGACTTAATATCTTTCACTTTAGAAGGGAAATTTGCTACGCCGCCTGCTCAAAATCTGTAACTATGAACCTCTATCCTTGATAAGAGAACACTTCTTAGTGTTGGGTTGAAGCCACCGCCTCACTGCCACTTCAGGATACCTTGTTTGTATGCTAGCATAGAGGTAGTGAGCAGCATCAGGAAAATGCTACTGAGGAGAGCAGGCGACATTCCTGTGTATGTAGCACACCCATGGCAACCTTTCAAAACCATTGTCAAAACCATAGGCGTGTGTGGCTTTACCTTCCGCCCCCTGTGTCTCTTCTCCCTCCGGTCCTCCGCGAGAAGCGATTATCGGTGTATGAGAATGCAGCTGCTGTTGTCATTAGTGCTTAATTTGAGCCAGTGGTTTCCGGTGCTCTGCACCGGGACTTAAGTGTCAACACCTGTGATTGTGACAGTCTACCACAAGGTGGCGCTGTCTGGATAATTTAGAGATGACCAAAACAAACGGTAGTTCTTAATTCAATATACATAAAAACAAGCATTGGCATAGCCAATAGGTCTTGCCTTTGGGACCTTACATGTTTAAACAAACAATTAGAGGAGTACACCCTCAAAGGTAACTCAATACCTCAGAGATAAAGAGAGGTGCACTGAAAGGGAAGATTTTTCCTTTCTTATAGAAGACCCCTCACTCACCAACCTAGTTGGTGACATGCTTCATCATCGGGGTCCCACCCGGATAGCCGAGTGCCATCCGGGTGTGCTGCGACACCTGATTACAGTGGAGCTGGTATTTTTTCTTTTTATGTGGTGCAAGTGCAGGAGGTGAATTAAAAATTGGTCAGATTGTTCTCTCTATCAAAAATTTTTTTAATCCTGGATCCTGGAGCAACTGAACAATATTAAAAATGATTAGGGGATACCATGTGAGGTTAGATTGACCTGAGGTATCGACAAAAAGGTGTGAGGTGAATAAAAAATGTGAAGTAGGTCTACATGTTTCAACCTTTAGGGAAAACTATCCAGGTTTTCGTCAGGACCGATGTTCCGTTAGGGCGGTCTACACGCGCTAAGGTGTACCCTACCCTTGGTTAGAGTAAAAATCCCCTCATGTACTTACAGTGGGGTAATCCTTACTTGAATTTCTTAAGGAAATGTACCTGTGGAAAAAAAGAAGGAAACAATATATACACAACATGATCCGTTCTGTAAGCAACTGTCATTTCAGGCTCCTCTCAGTCGTCAACCAATATTATTAGAACGTGAGTACTGGTGACTAACTATACAGTCATACTATTTAATCAACTTCAGTGAATTGATATCACCGTGCTACGTTGTGTTTTACAAAACGCAAACACTATATTGGGCTTACATTCACCCGTGATCACCATATCTATCCCAATGAAACAGACAAGTGATTTTGTACACTCACAAGAAAAATACTGGGGTGCACATTTTAAGCGACGAGTGGTCAAGTGACTCGCACCGGTGCCATTCGTCCCACATAAGAAACACACTGCCTGTAACTGATTCGTACTGACGTGGGTGTCTGTAATCAAAACTGAATAAGTCAAGACTAAACAACATAAAAGAGCACACTCGTGAACATACGTGCGAAGAACATGGGGGAAATTGAGGATGTGAAAAAAGCCGTAAGGGCCAGCCTTACTAGCGTTGCGATGAAAGCGTGCCTCGAGGATGCCGAGGTCACGTTGCAAAATCCTACCACAATCTACAAATGAAAAATACGTGGTAGGTGGTTAGGTAGGGCGGCATAAGGCAAAGGGACCGGCTCTGTGGTGCCCACCCACATAGAGTGAAGGAACTTACTTCATGGAAACACGGCTCTGCTATTATGCCTAAACCGTGACCTGCAACGGCATCCCGTCAATGAACGAGATACAGTGTATGCCGATGCGGAAGTAAAGTACATCCGGGTTGATGGCCATAGGAGGGAAAGGAGCCAATCAATGCTGACGAGTGTCAGACTGTAGACATGTAACCCACTAACCTGGCAATCCAGATGCAGCAGGAACGATGGATGATGCCAGGTTACTCCGTCCCTTCCACGGAATGGCCCCCCGAGGTTGTGAATACCTCCAAGGAACGACTCCGCGCAGGGGAAAGGGTAAAAAGGGACAAAAGAAAGATGAAAAAGGTGCAGCTGCGAAATCACACGTCAGAAAGGGGATGATGGAGAGGCCCTCCGAATACGCCAGGAGTCCCAGCTATCTAACCCCTTGTTCCCTGTAGTGAGAAAGAAACACAACACGCAAAAGGGCTTATATGGCCACCAATAGTAACGGGACATATATATATATATATACCATTAGTCAGTTCACTCACGCAAAAGGCAACTGCACTCAACTCTGGTCAAAACACCTGAGAACTATAAACACAGGGTCATCATAAGGAAAACGAGGCAATCATGAGACACTTGTCTTAACTGGGCTTTCTGTCAGCACGTTTGTGTCTTGCGTTATAAGCAAATTAAAGTAAGTACTTAGCTGAGGTATGGCAGCCAGGGAAATCCTCCGCTTCGGTGTCCCTGAAGAACTGTCCTCTGAACTCAGGTGAGGCAAACGAAGGAAGGTGTCTTCCAGAATGCGCAATGCCGGCTCTTCCGGCTCGCGCTACTTAAAGTGAACAAAAAGAAAGTATTGGCGGAATCCGAGCCTTTCAAGCGGCTCGCCGACGAGCCGTTGCTCGTAAAGTCTAGATGACGTTGCCAGGTCGCGGTGAGCTTCACGCGGGTCTCCTCTCGCAGTCCGGTAGGGCGTGCAGCTTCTGCAACGTGCGTCAGCGCTTCAGTCGAGGGAAATTTAGGCAGCGTTACCCGCTCCGTTGCAAGGTCCGCGCGTTAGTGGCAACAAGGTTTGTTTGGAGCCCACGGCAGGTAGCGCACGTCTGGCGCGAGTCAGGCCGAACAAAACAGGAGCAGCGTTCTCCTCCAGGAGGAGCAGCAACGAGCTTCAGGTTAGGGAATTACGAGGAAGCTGTCGATTGACAAGCGCCGGTCCGTTGGAAGGGCGGAGCTTATGTACCCTTCCATTTCAGCTGTCGCGGGAATCGCCGCTTGTCCTTCTGGGAGTTGTAGTGCTATATGCGGTAATCAGTCATACACAACCACACACACTTGTCTACTGGTCCGTTCCTCCCCACTATCTACGCCTATATGTGACAACGAGCTCTCGGGGGAAGGGCCAATGGCAGACGCTCACTCGGAAGAGGGGGCGTGATGGTAGTTACAGCGCACAATCAGTCCCTGTGATTAGAGGGGGAGCACTCTTGGTATCCAAGGACGCTACAGATATCAAACCAATAGGGAAAGGGAGGGAGATGTAAATAATTAACGCTCACCTCACGGTAACATGAAAGGAATATATTAAAAAAGGGGGGGGGGGCGCGTTAGTGAACAGCGAGCAAATAAACCTGCAAATAAAGTCGAAAATTCCAGGTTCTTGAATAAACATGATGTAGGGCAAGGTGTCCCAATAACCCAACCAAGGGACCAATGTTCTAAAAGACAAATGAACAACAAAAACAGGTATCCCAGTTGATTACTCAAATGAGGTGATGGTAATAGTAACCCAGTAACCGAATTCAGCACAAAAGGACTCATAATTAGAAGGAAAAAACGGACAAACAGGACAGTCACTCCAATGCAATGGTGGTAGGTTCCCATGGGTAAATCAAAACAGAAGATGTTAACAATTAGCCAGATAAGTGGTAATCTATTTTGGAAGGACAGAGTTCCATGGAATGTTATCATTCAATCCACTTCTGTGAGTGGAAAGTCTATACACCCAGCGTTGTTCTTTTTCAAACAATCGTTCTTGCATTTTCTCTCCTGTCTTTATCTGTTCAATGACGGTCCATCTCAGATCGTTAGTTGTATCGCCCTTCACAAGGAAGTGTCCGGTGAGTTTCGTCATTGATTTCTTGCACCTGATAGTGCTGCGATGTTCACAAATTCGCTGTTTAATTTTTCTGCTCGTCATGCCCACATATTGAAGTTTACAAGGGCAGATAATCCTGTAAACTACGTTTTTACTGTTGCAGTTAGTGTGTGTTCTCAGGGTCCATACCTTGCCTGGTTCTAGTTCTAAAGTTTTTGCGTTGTCTGTAAGATGACAGACGCTACAATTGCCACATTTGTAGTGTCCAGTGATATCCGGTAGACCCCACGAATTGAGGACAGTAGTCTGTTGTGCTTGGACTATCACTTTAGGGCGTGTGTTAACTAAAGTGTCCTTTAAGCTTCTAGATTTTCTGTAAGAGAATAGTGGTTTCTCCCATTTGAGGTTGCCGGTATTAAGAATTGTCCAATGTTTGTTGATAGATTTAGTAACCAAATTAGATGCCGTATTATATGTAGTTACACAAGTCAAAGGTGACGTAGCCTCTTTAGTGACTCTATTTTCCAGTAGTGCCGTTCTTGGTTGGTTTCATGCCCGTTTCTGGCATCTGGTGAGAATTCTCTCAGGATAGCCTCTTGCTGATAGCTTGGTAGTGAGATCAAGGGCTTGCTTCTTGTAATCCGTGATTTTGCTGCAATTACGCCGTAGTCTTAAATACTGGCCATATGGAAGATTTTCTCTCAGAGGCCTAGGGTTTGTTTTTCTACCTTACATGTTTAGCCAAACCTTTTGGCTATGTTGTAGAGCATTGTGGCTGCTGTGCATCATGTTGAAAAGTTATAATAAAAAGTGTTAAGCATTTTTGTTACCTTTATACAAACCAAGACGACATTATATACAATTGAACAACCTGATTAAAAAAAGATTTTATCATAAAAAACTGTCTTCTAGTTTTTTTGTACTTGCACTGCTGGGAACTTCTTCCTGCCTGTTGTCATGCTTGTTTGTTATAAATTTTTTTGTTATGGGGGAGCGGGATATAAATAACAGGGGAGTTGAGGTTGTAAAACAGTAATTTAATTAGAACACGAGCAGCGGATGGACACTAGGGGAGAATCAACAGATGCCAGATTCTGAGGGCAGATGACGTGGTGCTTAGGTGATGTTTAGGAGATGCTTAGGGGATGCTTAGGTGGTGCGCTGATGCAAAATGGTGGTGGTGAGTGATGTTTGGTGCTCAGGTGGTGCCACTATATGGTGTGGATTGGAGGTACGTTGTGGATTGTGGAGTTGAAATATGTTGTTTGGTGTGTAATTATGTGGTGTGTGTTGGAAATGTGTGGAGTTGAATTGTGTGGCCTGGAACTGTGGTGTTGAGTGAAATTATGCTTATCCGGATTCTCAGCGAAATTTTTATGGTGGCCAAAAAAGGAGGGAGTCACAGAGTGGGCATAAACTCAAAATAGTTCAACTCCTGGATGTAACACTAACATTTTTAAATGAAAGGAATACACATCCTAAGAGAAATTTACTGGACAGTGCGCTTTGACTTGAAAGATGCTTAGCTCACCATTCCTAATTTTGAGCCCCATCACAGATTTCTGCAGTTTCAGTGAAGGAATCGGAAATAGTAGTTCTCAGCACTTCCGTTGGGCCTCTCATCTGCTCCCTGGTGGTTCACCAAACTGATGAAATTGGTGATGGCAACACTGAGGGTGAAAGGGCTGCAAATTATCATCTACTCAGATTATATTCTCCTGATGTCACAAAATGTTTGCCTCCTCAAAGGTGATCTTGTCATAAATCCAGTATTTGTAAAGCACAAACTACTCACCCCTAAGGGTATCAAAGCACTGGGGGCCGTCAAGGAGATTAAGTGAGCTATTGCCCAGAGTCACATGGTGCTGAGCTGAGCTGCCACCAGCGCATGGGATTGAACTGTGAAGCCCTGCGCTCTGGAGTCAGCCGCCCTGGCAGCTGCCTCCACGCCTCATCCCTCATGACATGACAATAAATCTCTTGCATGACCTTGGGTTTCTAATCATTATGCAGAAATCCTAGTTGCCCCTGACACAACAACTGTTGTTTTTTGGATTTCAGATCAATTCATTGAGAGTGTCCCTCTCTCTACCCAACTCAAAGAATCATTCAAAAAAGAGGAAGTTAAGGAGAAACTTGGCGAAAGGGAAATCTTTCCTGAGGCACATTGCAAGGATTGCCAGACTCCTCTCTTTCTCGATCCAAGCTATCTTTCTGGGCTCACTTCATTACAGGGCGCTTCAACGAAGATATCTCACCGCCACAAAGGCTTTTCTTACAGGGACACCAAGCCCCTCTTTGAAGATGTCAAGCAGGAACTAACATTGTGGCCGTCTTACAAGAGGCCTGGAACAGCTAGGCGAACTTTGGTTTTCTTGGTGGTTCTCTTCAAGACAAAGGGGCATATGTATGAAAGTTTGGTTTTGCGATTCTCAAATAGTGAATTTTAGAGAATCGCTATTTGAGAATCGCAAAACGAGATGTATGTAGGAGTTGCAAAATAATTTGCGAATCCTACATATTCCTTAATTGCGAATCGCAAAGTGCGAATCGCAATTAAGGAAACCCTCCCCATTCATTCGGCCCATAGGAATGAATAGGAAGACCTTCTCAATTTGCGATTAGCAATTAGAGAATCGCAAATTGAGAATGCAACTTCAAGGTTGCAAGGGTGTCAAAAGTACACCCTGTTGCACCCCTGAAATGAGCATGGGTGCACATGTGGCGCACATACATGCCCTAAGGTCATGTATGTGCGCCACATTGCACTTTGAAAAATGCAAAAACTTGCATTTTTCAAAGAAATCGCAAATTACCACCAACTTGAAGTTGGTGGTAATTTGCGATTCCTTAAGGCCAAATTTCACTTTTTCTGTGCTTCTTACATTGCATTTAAGGAATCGCAATTTGCGATTCCTTAAATGCAAATGCAAAATAGGGAATTGTAAATTTTGCGATTCCTTATTTTGCGAGGCAGTTTTTCATTAATACATACCACTAAGCCCAATTGCGATCGCAATTTGGAATGATACATATGGCCCTAGATGATAGAAACAAATGTGGGCAGTATGCAGGGGATGCCATGTGCTGGATGCTCACCATGGGAGGGAAATAGTCCCTACATGAGCAGGAAATGAATATCAACTGCCTGCAACTCCAAGTGGGTTCTTCTTCAGAGAAGTCGCTAACAAAGGACTAGTCGAATTGTCAAGTTTGCTTGTATTGTATTTTTTAATCTTTTATGCTACAGAAATGTGGCAAAAAAAGGTGTTGTAGACTTGACTTGACTAGTCAAAATGTTGTGTCCTTCTAAAGATGGTCAGCATGTCAGCAGTAAGATACATCAACAGATTGGAAGGCCTAAAATCCATTATGCTGGCTGAATTAGCCAATGAATTTTGAAATTGCTGCCTTCATCGCAAAATTGAGCAGAAAACTTGCTGAGCCTGAACAATCTTGGTGGCAGACTGGAATACCAGAGTCCTTTGGGCTAGATGTAGAAGAGACAAATCTTCCAGAGGTTAATAGATCACTGGAATCCTTGCCAGAAAGGCCTCTTTGCCTCTCAGCTCAACAGACAACTCTCCAGATTCTTCAACTTGAAGCAGGATCCGGAGGCAAATGCAATGAATTCCTTCCTTCAGAACTGGTCAGGAGTACTTCAGTATGCCTTTCTCCCATTTATCAAGCTTCCCAGGGTGACATACCAGATTCTCAGGCAAGATGCAAAGATGGTCCTAATAGCGCCTCTTTGGAAAATCACAGCTGTGTTTTTCCGTGTTGTTGGAGCGATTGTGAGATCACTCAGTCCCATTTTCAGCTGTTTCAGACGTGCTCGAAGACCCTCTTGGCAATCAGCATCCTCTGCTTCAAGAGGGTCGCCTGTGCCTAGTGGCCTGAAGACTTTCCGGAACAAATGGCATGTATCAGGGCTTTCAGACAAGGTTGTCCAAATATCTCAGATGCCTGTGCAAATCATACCCTTAAGTACCTTCAAGCATTACAATACTTCATAGACACACTGGCATTGCTGGTGTCTAGAATGGGTCCTCAATCCGGTTCAAACAGATATTCTTCACATTTTTAACTTTCTATAAGAACAGGCAGATTTGGGCTTTGCAAACAGATCAATAAATAATTTCAGATCAGCCATCTCAGTAGGTCATGTTTCAATTTCTCATTCTCCAGTAGGTCAACATCCTTCAGTTTCCAAACATCTAAGAGGGATTCGATTCACTTTCCTGCCATAGCAAAGGTACAGTAAGCTCTGGGATGTGAACATGATGCGATGGTTCTTAGAACAGTGGCCCTCAAATGTCTAACAAGCAATTATCAGCCAAATTGGCAAAACTGGTTTGTTTAATTTCCTACAAGAGAAATTCAGTCATCAGAGCTTTGGACACCTCCGTTTGGTTTTTCAATCCTGAGAGAGTGACTTTCAATATGGAAAGACAAACAAAAACTTCATCTCAATCAATCAATCAATTAATCAATCAGGATTTACAAAGTGTGGCTCATCACCCAATAGGGTATCTTGGCGCTTGCAGGCCCCGGAGGCTTATTCGAACAGCCATGTCTTGAAGGCAATTTGGAATTCTGAAAGTGAGGTGATGGTCAGGAGGTGCGTGGGGAGGCTGTTCCAGGTCTTTGCTTCAATGTGGGAGAAAGAGCCTCCTCCTCTTCTGCTTCGGTAGATGCAGAGAGTATAGACAAGTGAAAGGGAGGTGGAGCATTGTCTTCTCTGTGGTTGATGAAAGTTCAGGCGGTGGTTAATGTAGGCGAGTCCTTTGTTGTATAGAGCCTTGTGTGCATGAATTGGCATCTCTTCTGTATGGAGACTTGTAATTTCCTGAGGTGGGGTGTAATGTGGGTACGCTAGGAAAGACAAAGGATAAATCTGGCTGTGGGGTTCTGTGTTGGTTATAGTCTCTGTAGAAAGTGTGCAGCGATTCCTACGTAGAGGGCATAGGCATAGTCCAGTCTGCTGGTGATGAGGGCTTGTGTCACAGTGTGTCTCTTGTGAGTAGGGGTAGCACCCAGATCCAATCATAGCGGAAGTACACAGGACGTTTATTTCTTGAACTGGAGGTGAATAGATCTGTCTCACACTGTCCCAATAAGTCGCTTAATGCCTTCAAAACCCTCAGGTTCAACTTCCAGTCACTAGTCTGAGCTGTACCTGGAGTCCTATTCTTCCATATGGTTCTGGTGACCCGAAGATATTTAGCTGTTACAGAGATCTGTATTTCCAGGCAGAAGTGCTAGATGTCTTTCGCTATTTCTGTGACAATCTCTGCCTCCTAGATGTTTGAAGTATCTCACTGCTGGTACATTGTCTATTTTCAGAAGGACGCAGCAGTCTTTTGTCCAGGATATGATGGTGAAGGAGCCACCCAGGAGTTTCAAGAAGTTTATTTGACGCTTTGGCTTTTCCTGCAAAAATCTTCCACCCATTAAGACCTCTCCACACCTAACTCTCCAGCCCTAATAGTTGGCATTGGAGTCTATGATCAGATCCAGGGAGGATCAGAGACTCGCTCTCCTGTTCTAGGCGTCTGTATGATTCACCCGCCACTGGATCTTCGTCCTGACTTCCTGTAAGAAAGGGATCAGTTGAGAAAAGGTTATTCTTCTCCTGAGGTGCGTTGCCTTGAGTCTTTGAAGGGACTTGTAGCGTAAAGGTCCCAGTAAATTAGCTATTATTGGCGAGGACAGAAGCCCCACTATCCTGGCCAAAAGCCTGAGAGAAATCATGCCTCTTTTCTTGACAGTTCTTAGTTTTTGTTTTCTTTTCATCGTCTTCTTGTCCTTAGAACTCCCACAAACTACGTGATCTGGTTTAGGTTCAGTTATGGTTTTATTTGATTTATTATGAACTCTCAGTCCTCTTAGTAAGGCAATAGCTATGATCCAATTCGATCGCAACTGTTTGGGACACTAATCCATTAGAAGGATGTTGTCCAGGTATATTAAAAGTCTTACTTCTCTCCTCCTCAGATGTTTCACTACTGGAATAAGCACAATGAACGCCTTCAGGTTTATAACAAGTCTAACCCCTTCTTTTGCACTAGAATCAGATTGCTCAGAAAGGCCATAGGATGAAGTATGGACCCTTAAATTACTGCTTTGTTTTCCAGCTACTTCACTTTGTTGTCTATGACCTCTATTTCTGAAGATGAAAAATGCAGAGGTCTGGGCTGCGAATAATGAAAAGGGGTCCTATAAAATTCTATTGGAAACCTTGGGTCATTTCTAAGACCCATGGATCAGACTTAATCTACCTCTATTTGTCCGTAAACCAACTAAACCTTCCTCTTATTTGTACTTGGGAAGAAAGGATAATACTTACTAGAAAATCCTCCTAGGGTGTTCACTCATCCTTTGAAGCTGCCTCTACTGCCCCTGCTTCTGCCTGCTCCTCAGGAGGGGTAGAAGATCCAAGTATGTCAGTAGTCGTGCCAACCATTGTTTCTCCTTCCATGATACAAAAATGGGCCCACAGTCTCCTTGTTTGTGAGCATCCACTGTCGAACTCCATAATATGGAAACAAAGGACAACATTAAAAACATTAAAACATATACAAAGAATAACATCAAGTCCACTGCCAAGCAAATGTGAGTAGACCTGGGTGAGTGGGCCCAACAGCAGTGTGAGTGCTTGTAATTGGTGACATATAATTGAGAGGAGGCAATTTTACACTCTGACGAGATATCCAGCTCACTTTCAAGCCTAAGTCAGCCGCCTAGATTGCGAAGCTGTATATCATGATATACAGTAAGGCCGGAGCGGGGATTGAGAATTGCATCTGCCAAACATACAATGTTGTGCCCGGTGATTCCTCAATCACCACATTTTGCTTGTTCTAAGCAATGCTTCTCTAATCACTCATAACATTATCCAGTTATCAGCCAAAACAGGTGTCTAGGAAACACAGCAAGTAGAGATCAGGCCGTGTATTCAGACACGTAAAAGAGACACACCCACTCCAGGCTTAGTCCTCCGCGGGCACGCTGAATTAGGACACAGAGACTCCTAGACGGTATTTCTCTTCTTTCTTTTCTCTCCTGTACAGGTCTTTATACATAGTCTGATACTGGATATGTGATTGATAGACTTATGGACATTTGTTTTTTGCTTTCATGATGTTCTCTGGCCCAGGTAGTTTTCATGTTTATTAAAGGAATCAATTTAAAAATGTGCTAATCAATAAAGTGAAGAAAGCTTATGCATAATCCATACATGCCAACATTTAGAAGAGGAAAGTGGGAGTTTTTGTTTTAAATAATCTGCAGAATGTATTTCTCCCATTGACTTCTATTGAGGCCTGAATCGAGTTTATTGTCATATATGGGACTGAATGTAAATATATGTTTTTTTTCTTTGCCTGTCAGGAGCACAGAGAAACCACTATGGCAGGCAGAGAGAGTGTGACAAAAATTGTTGTGTACTGGCTTGAGGGTGCAGGTTACTGGCAGTCTATACTCCGAGTCACACAAGACCAGTCTTTGTCTGCAAAAGCCCACTGAGCAATCAGGTTTTTGCATTCAGGAATCGAGAGGTGGAAAACTAGCCTTGAAATCAGTATTCTCCAGCCTGAATCAGGGGGGTTTGCATGCATGATAATCCTCATCTCCTGTCCTGACATAGAATCACCTCTATGTCCTTAACATAATAGAGTACTTTCAGTTGGGAGAGCTAAGAAATTTTGCATTCAGATGGAACATGGTGTAGAAGTGACTGACAGCCCCGTTTGAGGGGAGCGAAGAATCATTTGTATATGATTGATCCCATCTTTAGAACAGTTAGCAAAATAATTGATGGGTTGGAGTGGACCCAGAGTGCTTACCAGGGCAAGCCTGTAGCATGTGCATACATGCAGGGCACA
Organism: Triturus cristatus; assembly: GCF_964204655.1. NCBI lineage: Eukaryota > Metazoa > Chordata > Amphibia > Caudata > Salamandridae > Triturus > Triturus cristatus. The sequence continues at coordinate 1,063,348,819 of NC_140583.1, forward strand.
GACCTTTAGGGCGGCACATGAGATGCCTGCATCAGTCTTTTTCCAACGTCACCTCAGAAAGAAGGTGCATTTAAAGACAGTTTCTGAAGGCTGCAGGTGGCATGTCAGCATTATAACTGCTTTTTAGGTTGAAATCTATGAAATAGCGCAGCTGTCTGGTTTGCTAAAGACATCTTGGAGACCTTCAGACACCTTCCCTGAGAATACATTTGGTCTGTAGATTACCACTGGCTATGTGGTTTGTAACTCACATTTTCTGGATTTGTATATGCTGGCTTCGTTTGTTTTAAGCTGTCCAGAGTGAGTTTGTCCCTCCCAAGGAGCAAAGCCTTTTCACACCAACTCTCCTTGTATTCTTACACGAATGCACCTTTCTGTAAACAATGGTCTATAATTCTAGTTCTTATATTGTCACATTTGCTGTGTATTCCGGACTGAGGTCAAATGTCAGGCTCTGTCTTCGAGGAAGCTTGGTATTTACTTTTCCTTCTCTGGCTTCAAAGTGAGAAAATGTAAGCGATAATCTTGCTGGATACTGGGGGTAGGAAACTTTTTTTCTAGCACACACTCCTCCGCAGAACTCCAAACCCTGGACCCCAGACGGAGCAACAACTGCTGCCTCGCAACTCCGCATTCTACAGCAGGACCATTCACCTGCCACTGTTGTCTCTTCACCCGCAACTCAGGACCTTTCACCCTCACAGCAACCTGTGCCACTCCCACTCCACTGACTAAGACCGCCCCAGAACCACTCCGATGCCTCCTGCTCAATGCCTGATCTCTGCAAACACACCACCGATGTGTGGGACACTATCGCCACCCTTGCCCCTGACGTGATCTTCATCACAGAGCCCAGGACCAACCCTTTTTCCACCCCAACATCACCACCGCAACACCCAATGGCTACAAGATGAGACACAGTGACCGCACCAATAAACACGGAGGAGGCAACGGTGGCCCCCATTAGGGTGGAGAAACGTTGCCCCCCCCGCTGCAAGTGCAGCAAAAGTGAAAAATAAAACAGTCATAAAATGAATTCCCGTTTTATTTTTCACTGCTCCCAGCCTGAGCAGTGTTTGGGGGCGGGGTATTGTTTCTGATGGGCAGCAGGGGGGTGATCCTCACTCCAGTTTACACTGCGCATATTACTTTGGCCGGTTCTCTTGCGACAGCCAGCCTGACATGCGCAGTATAAACCTCTCCACCTAGCTGTTTCAGACAGCTGGGTGGAGAGCAGACACCAGCCTCCTGTGCCGCTGGAGCATCCAAGAAGAAGTAAGGAAACACAAAGGAGAGTGAAACTCAGAGGAGAGCATGGATGAGTACATTTTTCTTTTTTTTATTAACTTTTTGGCCCCCACTGGTTTTGGCTCTCGGTCCGCTCAACGCCTCTCCAGTGTTGAGGGTCACTGCCCGCCACTGGGAGGAGGTTGAGCAGCAGTGGGTCACCCTAGGATACACATTGGTAAAACGGAACATAGCTACAAAATGGGGAGCAGCTGACACTCCATCTTCCATAAACTGGGCTAGGGACCCAGATAAATGTATGATCGCAGAAAAAGAGGTTTTTAATTCTTGAGGTTGGCCCAAGAAGTGGGATAGGAAATGGGGAAAATGGAATGTTTATAGGGGTGATCTGTGTGTCTTGCCGACCACAGAAATGGAAATGTCAGAATGCCGATGGGACAGAAGGGGTGCAGATTGTCTTTCTGAAGCCGCGATTTTGAATGATAATGTCTTGATCACTGCTGTATATGGGACTGGTGCTGCTTTATTTCCAATAAAAACAACTGTTAAAAAAAAAAGAAATCGACAACCACCAGTGGGATCTACTTTTTCAAACCTAGGACTTTCTACCCTGGGTTGCAATATTTATACAAAGACATACATAGTACAGACCAAGGAACTTGCAGCTTCGTGAACATCATCACTGGAACTGCTGTCTCCTTTAACGTTAGTTCTCATGTGGCTGTGTGCCCCCTTTTTTTTATAGCTAAAAGGGTAAAATAGGCAGTGTTTTGAACAGATGTAAAGGTAAAACAAGTGGCGTAACAAGGGAGCCTTGGCCAAGGCAAACAAGGGAATGGCCCTCGCAGAAATCGTTTGTAATAACAACAGCTATAATTCAGAACTCGGCTGTCAGACAACTCTTGCATATCAAACCGCGAGACCACATCTCACCTGCCTTGAAAGCCCTGCATTGGATACCGGTTGCCAGAAGATCCACGTTCAAGCTACTTTGCATCACCCACAAGGCAATACATGGAATGGGACCGTTCTTCATCAGGAATAAAATCACCAAACACATTCAACAAAGGAACCTACGCTCTAAAGGGGCATCTCTCCTCAAAATCCCAAGATACAAGAAAAAATACATGGGTGGCAAATCCTTCTCTGTTCAAGCAGCCAAACTATGGAACTCTTTACCCTCCAACATAAGATCCACCGACAACCACCTTATCTTCAGAAAACTACTCAAGAATTGGCTCTTCCTCACATAAGCACCATACGCAAACTGAAATTTACAGCATACTCCTCTGTATATAAGCATTTATTTTCACTATAGATATCTACCTATCTTTGTGTATTGCTTTGTATAAACATGTCGAATAATTATGTTGTTGTAAATAAATAAATAAATAAAAATCATCTTTGGTCTATATGTACTTACTTCCATTATGCATCTATGTACCTTCCATGTTCTTGGATCTGTGTGTCTGTTAGCTTTCTCCTGAAAAAAGCATATCCAATGCACTACCCTATTTCTCATCCTGTACCTCTATCAATATCTTTAATCTATATATACTTACCTCCTTTATGCATCTATATACTTCCAATGTACTTATGGATCTATATATTTATCACTTTCTTCTAATTTAGCATTTCAAATGCACTACCCTATTTCTCAGCCTATACTTCTCTCAATATATCCTATCATCTCAAACTTCTTTCTTCTACTCTTTCCAATGCACTACCCTATCTCTCACCCTATACATCTATCAATATATCCTCTACATCCACTCTCTCATTTATCCAAAACCCCATACCACTACTATGAGCCCAAAAACAACCCTTTCTAGACTCTCTCCTACTCTATCCTTCCTTGCATCATCTGAATCCTCTTTTTCACTATACCGATCCCCCAAAACAAACCTTTATTAACTCTCCCCTCTGACTCTTCCCCTCAAAAACCCTTTTTACTCATCCAAAAGCTTCCTCCTACTGCTATGACCTAATAAATAAATAAATAAATCTCACTCTTCAGTCCCTCCACTATCCTTTTCAATCAAAATAACAGACTAACATGTTGACTTCTCAATTTCCATATTCCACAATACTAATTCACCACTATTCCTTTATGGGTTCCAGAGTAGCGCGCTACTCGCCGATGAAGTGTTTTAATATCCCATCAGGGTTACCAGCGCTATATAAATGCAAACCTTTTTCCCTTTTCTACCCCTCCCCAACCCTTCTCAATCCAAATAACTGACTAACATATCCACCACTCAAATGACTTTCACGTTTCGCCATACTAATTCAACAGTAATCCTTATGGGTTCCAGAGTAGCGTGCTACTCGCCAATAAAGCGCTTCAAAACCCCATCAAAGGGTAGCAGGCGCTATATAAATACAGACCTCTTTCCCTCTTCTATCCCGCAACCTACCCTTCTCTATCCAAATAACTGAATAACATATCCACCACTCAAATTACTTCATACTTCAATATACTAATTTTCAGCACTAATCCTTTATGGGTACCGGAGTAGCGTCCTATTCACCAGAAAAGAGCTTCAACACCCATCAGGGGTAACAGGTGCTACATGAATGCAAACCTTTCTTCTCTTTTATCCCTCCGCTACCCTTCTCACTCCAAATAACTGACTATTATCCACCACTCAAATTACTTTCATATTTCACCATACTAATTCAGCACTAATCCTTTATGGGTTTCCGGAGTAGCATGCTTCAACACCCCATCAGGGGTAACATGTTCTATATAAATACATTTCCTCTTCTATCCTTCTGCTATCCTTCTGAATCCAAATAACTGACTAACCTATCCACCACTTAAAATTGACTTGCATGTTTCACTATACTATTTCAACACTAATCCTCTATGGGTCCTGGAGTAGCATGCTACTCATCGAAAAAGCGCTTCGACGCCTCGTCAGGGGTAGTAAGCGCTATATAAATGCAATTACAATACAATACAATACAACAACATTTAAATGAACTGCACAAGTATTTCAAAATATATTAGAATTAGGAACACAAATTAAGCACATTTTTGTTAATTATGAAGTGTGTTGGAAACAAATACTTTAATAGGATCAAAACTAATCATTATCACGGGTGATGCGTTTTCCACACATTATCATTTGTGTGCTGGATAGTTTATAAGGAAAACTGTATATCTGTGCAATTGTAATGGTAATTTTAATTGAAAACGTGTTGTCTGTAATGGCAGTGTGTTACCGTACCATGCATACTCCACTCTAAGCCACTCCATTCTACTCTACACCACTCAACGCCACTGCACTCTGCGCCACTCTGAACCACTCTACTGTACACCACTTGACTATAGGCCTCTCTACTCTACACCACTCTACTCTACACCACTACACTCTGCACCACTCCAGCCTAGACCACTCTAATCAATTCTGAACAACTCCACTCTACCCCACTCTGCAACACTGCTCTCTATGCCAATACACTCTATGCCATTGCACTCGTCTACTACAATGCACTTTACGCTGTAACACTTAACTCTAAGCTGCTGCAATTTATGCCAGTCCACTGCACACCTCTCTAATCTGCTCTGCACCACTGCACTCTACACCACTTTGCGTTATGCCATTACGCTCTGTGCCACTCTACTCAACTCCACTGCACTCTTCCCTGCAACACTGCACTCAATGCCACTTCACTCTACTCTGAAACAATCTACATTACACCTCTGCACTCGACAACACTCTACACCACTGCACTCTAAGCCACTGAAAGCTACGTCATTCTACTATGTACTACTGCACTTTATGCCAATGCACTCTATGCCACTCTACTCTGTATCACTGCACTCAGCGCCACTGCACTCTGCATCACTCCACTCTGTGCCACTGCATTCTATGTCACTCTATGCCACTCTACACTACACCACTGCACTCTCCTTTTCACCGTTCTAATCCACTGCATTCTATGAAGCTGCATTGTACGCCGCTGAAGTCTATGCCGCTGCATTCTATGCCACTGCACTCTGCATCACTATACTCTACAAATCTCTATGCCAATGCACTGTACACTTGTCCACTCTATTCTACACCATGGAATGCCACTACACTCTACTTTACTCTGCAGCACTCTATTATGCGCCACTGCACTCGATGCCACTGCACTCTATGTCACTACAATCTACTCTACACCACTGCACTCTACGCCAGTACACTTTATTCTGTACCACTGCACTCACTGCAACTGCACTCTACGCCTTTCTACTCAAAACCACTCTACGCCACTCTCCACCACCGCAGTCTATGACACTCCACTCTACAACACTGCACTCTGTGCCACTCTACCCTACTCTACTGCATTCTATGCCTATGTACTCGTCACCACTCCACTCTAATCTACGCCACTACATGCTATGATGCCGCATTATAAACCGCTGAATTCTATGCCGCTGCACTCTATGCCACTGCACTCTAAATCACTATACTCTGCAAATCTCTATGCCAATGCTCTCTACACAACTCCACTCTACTCTACGCCACAGAATGCCACTGCACTCTATTCTAAAGCGCTCTATTCTGCCCCACTGCACTCGATGCCACTGCACTCTAATCTGCACCACTGTACTCAATGCCACTGCACTCTACGCCTTTCTACTCAACACCACTCTAAGCAACTGCAGTCTATGACACTCTACTCTGCAACACTGCCCTCTATTGAACTACGGAACTCTACTCTGCACTACTACATTCTATGCCAATGCACTCTCTGCAAATGCGCTGTAAGTAACTCTATGCCACTGCATTCTGCAGCACTCCACTCTATGCCACTGTACTCTACAGTATTATATCCTACTCATCATCACTCTACACTACTGCACTCTGCTCCACTCTACTCCACTCTGCATCACTGCACTCTACTATGCTATGCAACACTAATCTAGGCCACTGCATTCCACAAAGCTGCATTGTGCGACAATGAATTCTATTCCACTGCACTTTACACCACTGCACTCTACACCACTGTACTCTTTAACACTTTCAGTCTACGCCAATGCACTCTATACCAGTCCGCTCTATTCTATGACACTCCGCTGTACACCACTCTACGCGAGTCCATTCTTTGCCACTACATAGTTGCCTGAATTTGGAAAAAAATTCCAGGGACACTTTGCAGCACAGCTATCAATTACTTACTTGAGAATTTACAACACCCACTGCCCCAAAGTTCCACCCACTTCGCCCAACCCACATTTTTAGCATCATTTAACATTCACTTTGGGCTCTTGTGATCACAGGATTAAGAAAAGTACAGCAAGATGCTGATAACATTTCAAAACAAATACAGGAGTGCCATCCCGCTGAATCTGCAGATCATGCAAAGCTTAGTGATTCGCCAGCTATGCGCCAACGCAGGCATGCCGGGACTGTCCCAGGATAGTGAATTACCCAGGACATTCTCCAACTTGCCGGGACTGTCCTGGCAAAAACGGGACAGTTAGCAGCTATGCCACTGCAATACACGACTCTCAGCCATGCCACTCCACAACACTCTACTCCACTCTTTGTCATTCCAATCTACAAAACTCCACGCTACTCTCCTCTACACCACTAACTTTTAACCATGCTGAACAGCATCCACACTGGTGTACAACATGGCTAAAACACATTGGCAAAGCCAATAGCTCTTGCATAGGCGAGACCTATTGGCTTTGCCAATACTTGTCTTCTCATGGCTTTGTTATCACTACCCCCACTGACCCCCGACTTACCCCTACTCCTCACCTTTGTTTTTTTAGGTCTCGCCTAGGCAGAGCTTGCGCTGTCTATGCAAGACATGCTGTGTTCAGCATATGGGCTTTAAAAGCTCTGCCATTTTCAAGGACTACCCCTGTTGCATGTGTTGTTACTCAGAGCTTGTGAGCACTATTTCTTTATTTAAGTGGAGCACTCAAGACCAGTTCTCGTGGTTTACAGAGCTCTGTTGTAAGCAGGGCTGTAAATATTGCTCTTAACTTGCCACATTTGGCATGCATTCAAAGATCGAGGTCTGTTTTGGCTGCAGCTTCCTCCTACTCCCTCCTGCTTTTAAAACACATGGGCTGGCGTCAGGATCCCTGCTTTCCTATGGCTGCTGCCGCCTTCGTCTCAGAGCTCAACAAGCATTTGCAACGCAATAGGCCTTGCATTTGAGAGAGTGTGAGCTTTTGGCATTGTAATTGAAATTACTTTTATTTATGTGTTTTGAAAACCTGCAAGCGGTGCGTAAACACCCACTTAGTACTGATAGTCCTTGCTTACGAGAAGCAAGGCTAGCAGTAACTGCAAGGGTCTATGTCACACTTGCTACGCCAGTGATTGAAACGCTGCACTCCAAGCAGGTCTGGGGGCGTCACATTGCCAGACATTCCTAGACAATGCACCCACCCCACACACTGCACAGGGAGGGGTGGAGTCACATCCCCAAACTGATCGCTTCGTCTCACAATTGCTCCAGCACAGAGCACTCGTGTGAGGAGATGCCTTTCTGACAAGTGAGCAGCTCTTGCCATTTGTTCCCAGACTTGGCAATATCTGCCTCTCAGTCAGCAGCCCTAACAGGAATGACGGCACCACCTCCCACCCCCAGCCACCCTGGCCACTCACACAGCACTGACACCACTGGGGGTCGTTGAAGTCCGAGCTGGTGAACTTCGCCTCTGCTGTTCCTGGAAGCAATCTAAACATGGGGTAAATTTGTACTGATGCTGACAGTCTTAACAAGCATTTGCAATGCAATAGGTCTCGCATTTACGAGAGTTTGAGCTATTGGTATTGTATATGACAATGCCTTTTATTTATGCTTTTAAAACCTGTAAGCGGTACTTAAACACACACTTTGTACTTATACTCCTTATTTACAGAAGCAAAGCTGGCAGTAAAAGATACACAGTTACTGTCAGCGTTGCTTCTTGTAAGCAAGGATTATAGGTACAAAGTGCATATTTACACACTGCTTGCTGGTTTTCAAAACACTTAAATAAATGGCATTGTCAATGCCAATAGCTCAAACTCTGGCAACTTGTGAGACCTATTGCATTTTAAATGTCTGTTTAAATCACAGACAGTAAAAGAGGAGGAGTGGGAGGAGAAGGCAAAACTGGTTTTGGCCAGGACGATCTCTGGGCAAAGGCCAACTCTGGGACTTACCAAGCAATTCCATCACATTTTAAATTCACAGTGATCTGTTGTAAGACCTAAAACATGTTTGGGTCCTCTCCTCTAGAAGTCGCAGAATAAAGAAGCAGTATTTCTGAGCCAGGTTTTGCACTGTTTATACCAATGCACAGTATGGTATCCTAAACGTGTTCTACCTGGCAGCATGGCGCCCACAGCTGCCATCTTCCTTTGTGAGTTAGCGGTCTAGTCGTAGTTAACAAATCTGTGCCCGGAAGCCACTGTTTCCCAGAACTACTGTCGTGTACTTTCGTTTACCCGGATGCTCCTTGAGCGTCGCCGGAAGTTTTTATCGCCTGCCCCAAAATGGCGATTTTCAGTGTCTTCCTGGTCAATAAGGCCGGGGGACTCATCTACCAGCTCGACCACTTTCTTCCCCGTTCTGAAACCGAAAAGACGTTCAGTTTTCCTCTGGAACTCGTTCTCAAGGTGCACGACGAGCGAGTGTTGGTGTCCTTTGGGCAGAGAGATGGGATCCGAGGTGAGGAGACCAAAAAGAAGGGGAGCCCTGGAAATGATGCGCTACGTTTATTGTGTTGTGTCAAAGTCTGCTATTGCCAGTACAACGTTATTTTGCGTAGAACAGAAATGTCATGCCCAGTTTAAGATGCGGGCGCGCATACACACAACTCTCAGAATTTAAAGAATTACTTTATCTGGGACTTTACGCTTCTTGTTATGGGTCTCTACTACAGTGTCCACTATAAGCTATGTTGGCACTATCAGCCCTTTAACAGTGGCTTGCACAAGATCACATCAGAGACATTAGCAGGCTTAATGGAAATATTGAACACACTAGCACTGTTCCTATATACTAAGTGTGATTTGTGCATTGACTCTACGGAGTTCACCGAGATTTTTGCATTTGAACATTCACTAGCTGACACGTTGCGTGTGTTTTTATTGGAAGGAACCTATGACCTGCAAGGGTACTCGCAGCTCTGGGCTGCTGGTGCATTAGCCCACTGTCGCTTTTCCGCACACTCCCACTTTTAGCATAATATGTCCGTTTGAAAACTGTGAGCTTCAGGGTTCTGCAAATTTTTGCATTAGCCCACTGTTTTATTTCCGCACGCCTCCGCCATTTGCCAATTTTCGTGGACCCTTTAAGCTGCATATTACTCATATTTACAGCTGGTTTTATTAGCCCAGTCCTCCACTTCTTCACGCTCCCACCATTGATATTGTTACTGGGGTTTGACCTTTAACCTTCAGAGGAAATGTCAAATATGCTGTCGGAAGAACAGGTAAGGTTGCAGAGGTTATGACCCGTGCGGTTGCTGCAAATTGGCATTCCAATTGCAGGATTTCACATCACGAACTTTGCGCTCTTAGCAGTGAGCCATAAACTTTACCTTACACATTTCCTATAATATGCCGAAGTTCACTTTCCTAATTACAGTTTACTAGGCTTCAATTTAGGCCTGGAAGCCATGATTTTAGAAAAAAATGAAACTGTGTTCTGATTACCTAATAAAATAATACATTTGCTCACACCGTGAGTTTGCATTTCCTACTCAGTTATATGGGTAGATTCTCTATATAAACCCCTGTTTTTGAGAGTGAGTCATATGACTTTCCAGTTCTACTAGGGATGCTGTCTGGTTATTGTGTTTACTGCCCGCTTGGAAATAATTTAGGATTTGCCCTACTTTGTAATGCTTCTATTTGCTGAGCGCCTTCATGGTGGTTATTCTGTATTGCATCGTTTGAATTTTGTAATAAAACTCTTAAATTTACTCAGCTGATCTAGAACTTAATTATTGAGTGGATCCTTTACTTAATTGACTGGGGACACAATGCCTCATGAAATTGAGGTTTAACATTGTCTCCGATACATCAATATGGGCGTTCTGTTAAACTTTTAGGGTGCAAAAATTGCAGGGGATTCTGTCCCACAACGTCAAGATAGCAATTGAACATGAGACATAAGGAGAATGATGTCTAAGCTATTTCTATATTGCGATCCTACCCAAAAGACGACACTATACATGCTTTAAGACAACAAGTAATAGGAGAGGAAGAAGGGTTGCGGACGATTATTGTCGCACATTCTGGAGTCGTTTTCAACACTTTCCTAAATTGTAGCAGCAGTGCTGATAACACTTACTACAGAGCTAGCCATACATTTGTACAGGTGTTGCTTCATCCCACTGCCCCTTTTCAGTACGCTCGCAATGGCATATTTTGTGGTGTGGAACTTGTGATCTGTAGGGGGCACACCTCGCTGCAGCTTGTGCATGACCCCACCAGTACCTTTAGCACACTCCATTGTTTCTCATGAAATGTTTGGTTGAAAACTATATATTGAAACTTCCCCACTGTGCTTGGAATCCACTGAGCTATCTTGGTGATCTTAGCAATGAACAGCAATCACTTTCACTTTAGGTCACAAAGTGTTGGGTTTGTAGATATTCAGTTGACTTATTTTCCTTGTGGACAAAGTTGATCTAAGACTCTATACGTTTCTTTGCCTTGTCTTGAGAGCGTCTGTAATTTGTCAAACTCCCTTCACACAGTGGCCTATCTCCAGGACCACTGGAATTATGAGACTATGCGGGTGTGACAGTTTTTGCATAGTTTTAGATTTCACACATAGTCCATCATCTGCCGCATAATCTGCAGATTTTAACAAAAATAAGTTTCTTGCTCAAAGGGTCTAAAAGTTACTAAAAATGCAACGGAACATCTTGCTACGCAGTGGAAGGCCCTCTGCATAGCTGGACTTGTCACCTTTCTGTTTCTTATTGCTATATTTGGATGTTAAACTGGTACTAATAATGTGCAACCAGTATCCAGAGATTATTACCAAGTTTGCAAAATGATTTAATAATGAAGTAATACCATCACAAAATGTGCCGCGATCTGTCTCATAATTTGCCTTTTCTTGTCGATTAATTTACTCAGCCATGCCGCATAATTTGGCCCTCTGTTGCTGCCTAATTCCAGTGGCCCTGGCCATATCTCAAAGAGCTATAAAATAGTACTGAGATTATACATATACCCGTAGGTGCTAGCCTTCTCAAATCCCAAGAGCTGAACACCCTCCAAACAAACTTTAAATGGTTTCAGTTGGGGGGGGGGGGGGGGGCTTTTACTGACTACGCTCAAGAATCTCTGCATATCTTGATATGTGTATATATACGTGTTATAATGACAGGTAAATGGTTTTGGCATACTGCCAAAAATCATCCAACCTATACTATTTATTTATATTTTAAAGGTTTTATATAGCGCTGGCTAGACCCGAAGGTATCGGAGCGCTTTACATGAGTATCAGATCATAGTTGCAGGTTACATCGTTACAAAGGTTACACACTTATTAGAGCTTGATAAACATAGTTACATGTAAGGTCGAGACTACAAAAAGGACATATACGTAAGGGAAAAAGCAGGCAAGGGGTGAGATTCAGGGGGGGGTAAGAGCAGGGGAAGTAGATAGAGAATGGAGGAGGGAAAGGGGAGGGTGAGAGACACAGTATGGAAAGAGGAGGGGGAGGGTGATGGGGGACACTAACCGGTAGACGAGTCAAAGCTGCGTCCAACGTCCAGTAAGCTGTGATCCCAGGGGAAGTGGTATCCTTTCCCCATCTCTGTTGTGAGAGGTTCCCTAAACGCAGTGGACCCTCTCAGAGGGGTCTCTGAGACTCCAAGGCCTACATACTGGACCCTTCCCCCAAAAAGGGGAGAGGGAGTGCTTTGGCAAGGGGTGACATACCATACCTCTACTATGGGTTGCTCCCTTGGCACTGTGGACTCTCACAGCAGGTTCGCTGAGACACCAGAGTATAAATATTGGATCTTTCCCCAACAAGGGGAGAAGGAGCACTTAGTCAAAGGGCACAAAAGGACAGGGGGCTAGGTGGTGTAGCAGGCAAGGGTGAGGGATTCAGGTGAGAGCGGATAGGAGTAAAGGAAGTAGACAAAGAAAGAAAGAGTACTAAATGAGAACAGACCGCATCGTTTAGGGGGACAGACTGCTTTTTCTCTGTGGTCATGAGTTTGCCCCATCTCTACGGTAAAAACCTAGCACAGGCCATTCCAGAAGCTTTGCCATCCAGGACATGAAGCACACAGATTGTAATTCGAATTATTTTTCACAATTCACAGAAGTTTAATGTACGCTGCAAATCAGCAATCCAGAATCAAATCAAAACCTACTGCACCGTCACAAAAGCACCTTTTGAAAATACATTTTCCTGTTCCATTCCATGGTTTCTTGTGATGAGCAGTGATCACTTTTTTGTAAGTGGTCATCCTGTTTAGTTTTTTATGAAGTGTTCTTTTTGCTTTCTGCAAGTCTGTGTACTATATAAATAATTGGAAGAAAGTGTTTTCAAAACTGAAGCACTCTGTAACTCAAATTTCTGAAACGCCCTGCTTGCGCCCAAGCAGTTAGGTCATAGGCTAGTGGGTATTAAGGATTGAACTTGGAATGTATGGTTTGAGTAATTTCAGTGAAGTTTAATTGGAGTCAGAAGGGATGGTGCGGGGGCCAACTCCCGCGTATGTTTTGGAATCTGCGGTAGAAACGCCACATTGCCGATTGCGAGCTCTGTCCAAGGGAGCCAGGCTGTGAATAAAATAGGTGGTATAATTACGGAGAGTGATTTTGACCAAGAGTTTGTCCCCCAATAATTGATTTGAAGAGAATTTAAAAGTTATGAAAGTGATCCAACAAATGCCATAATTATTATTCAACAAAGCGAGGTGTAAAACGGGTATATTTGTGACGACACAGAGTGCAGGTGCAAAGATTGATTCTATTTAATGGCGGAATGAGAAGAGCTCAAAGAGCCAGTGACATTTTTAATGATGAAGGAATAATGTTTAGCAAAACAGATAGTAAACAAGCAGAAGGAAAACAAGCATTTACAATGCAACGGTCTCGGCATTGTTAAAGTTGGAGCTATTGGCATTGCTGATGACATTTTTTTTTAATGTTTTTGTTTTTAAAACATTGAAAGAAACGGCAGAGTTCTGTACGACCTGCAGGCGACGTAGGAGGAAACCTGGGAGGCCTCAGTAGTCTGTCAAACCGTTATTGTAAATCCCACTAACAAACTTCATACAGGGACCCTCTCAGTTTTAGGTAGTCCAAACACGTCATTTAGACTAGAACCAGTATCTAAGAAACATTAGGAAGCAGCATCAGCAGCCGAGACCTAAAAAGGGCACATTGTTTAGGATTCAGTAATGAAACCAAACACACTCGTTATGAGAGATCTGACATAATAGGGCTGTACTAATTCGGTTAAATACACTTTAAGAAAATAGGATACAACAAATAACACCTACGTTCATACGTATTTATAATATGGATAACATTAAACAAGAAATGATCATGATGACTGAGCATTTATAAAACACTTAAATAATAGCATCCGGAATGAAATAATAGTCTCCTCAATTGACTCAAGGAAGAGGGCTTGAATTTTTTCCCTCGGTGTAAAATGAATGTCAATGCAGGTTGTTTAGGCTGTCATGTTAAACGAGCACGTTTAATTTAAGCGATGTATTCGATTAATGAAAACCAATACCCGCAACCTCGTCATATTGCGCGTAGATGCCGAAGGCGCTTGATAAGTGATGGCGTTGATGCTGAACTTGCCAAACGTAATCAAACAAGTTGGAATTTTTACAAAACTGAAGACTAAGCGGGGCATCACTTAAAACTATGTGGGGATCTAAGACAGACACGTGGGGTCGAAAACTCAGAAGAGAGGAACAACGAGGGGGGGGGGGGGAGTAGGTCCAAAGTTAGTGAATTGCTGAAAGATTAATATACATATGCGGGCTGGGGAGCACAGAGTTGAGGGGGGGGGGGGAGATTGAAGGCACAGGCGAATGCCAAAAATTTAAATGACTTTCAATATTAAGGTAACACATGCACACGAATCAGAAATTGAGCTTGTGCCCTAGAGAAAACGTAATATGTAGGCATGGCTTAATGGCATTGATCCTTGTCAGCTTATATTTTATGTTATTAAAACGGTTATTTTTGGGACTTTCGTCCATTTCAAATGGAGAAGCAATCAATCAACTGAGAATGAGACAGGCACAACAAGGGTGGGGATAGGCGACATTGAAGACTGACAGAAAAGACCGGTGTGCTTGGGAGGAAAAACGCATGCAGCCTGAGCATGAGACCTACCTGTGCAGTTCTAGTGACCCCAGCCATCCTTACATGCTTCGGTTCCTTAGGCTCAATGTGAGTGGAGTGTTACGCAAACGCTGTTCCGGCCGGAAACAGCATGCGATCCTTTAACAGAAAGTGTCCCAATGCGGAACTGAAAATTATGCGATAAAATAACAATAGTCGACGGAGCAATTTGGTCAACGCACAAAACCACACAGTGGTGGAACGCTGTCAACGTAAGGATCGTGGATGTTCTAACACGGAAGAAGCCATAATTGAGCTGTCATTTTGTTTGAAAATGCATCCCTATATTTTCATGCTTTACTGATTTTGCTCTACGATGAACGTTTATTTGGATACAATTAGCTTTCATAAATACATATTTTATGCAGATGTGGCAGCAGACTTTCTGCAAAACACATTTTTATTACCGGCGTTTAATGGTTTATGTATATACGCACATCTTACATTTTATAGTCATTTTCTGATGTAAAATAAGAGGTTACAAGATCAAAGCTTCTTGCAATACGGACTTTTCTCCAACCAAAAGTTGTCCTGGCTGCGTTGTCCGCCCTTGCTGTTGCTGCTCGCAGTTGGGCAGAAGTGCGTCGGGTTGCAGCGGGTTTTTCGGATGCTGCAACGCTTTGTAGCTCTGCTCGGCTTGTTTTGGAAATGTCCTTTATACTGCATGAACACATTCTATAAACTGCGGAAACCTCATATACGAGTTAGGGCTAACTCATTGTTGTTGATTTTATCTTAAATAATTTTTCTAAAGTGCACACGCGAACAAACTATAGAGAATGTCTGCGAGTGCATTTACCCTATTGTGAAGCGTAGCTATTCTAACAATAGAATCTGTCCTAGTTCTTCCAACCAAAGGCCACATTATTTTAACTCGTTTCAGGATGCATAAAATTGTCCAAAATAATATTGTGCAGTTTCTTTAATTGTAAATGAGGGTCAGCCGTTTTTAAAACTAGCCTACTGGGAGCAAGAAGTAGGACGCTCTTGCGGCTGTCTGAAGTCTCGTTGGTTTTTCCTTTTACTGGCGATTGTTTGTGTTAGAGCCAGTTTACTACAGCTTCAAACTGGCCTCGGGAAGCGGGGTAGGTATCCGATCTTTGGACCACAGAAACATGAGGGATCACGGAGTGCCGCTGCGATTTAAGGGATTGGGCCGATGGGGGTATTAGTCTGAATTTGAAACTGGAAAGTTCCTTGGGAAAGAGCAGAAAAGTGAGGGTTTGGTAGAGTGAATGGACCTGAGTAGGTAACAAGCACACCACTGCCTTTCTCCGAGGCGAAGCAGAAATGCCTCGGAGAAAGGCAGTGGCGCTTTCGGATTCGGGGGCGTGTTCTCCTCTTGCCATTGGCTGGAGGAGATAATTGGAAAAGTAGCAAAAAACACGCCCCCCGAATCCGAAAAGGACGGGGCCTGTTCGAAGTGACGGACCTCTTCTCCAATGGCTGGCCAGCATTCAAGAGGCCAGCCAATGGAGAAGAGGGGAGAAGAGGGGCGGGTTCAAGCCCCTCTTCTCCAAGTCATTATATCTCGCGAGCGAGACTGCGCAAGTGCAGCCTTCGCTAGCCGAGACCTAAAAATGACTCCGATCAAGGTTATCTTGGAGCTATTTGTTTTCCCTCTGCTTGTTTCCAATTGGAAAGTGCACGAATTATGGAACTCAGCAAATGGTGAGAGGTGACAACTTTGCAGAAATACATAAAAGAATTCCCAGAGGCTTATGGAATTTAATAATCCCCCACTCTCAGTGACTTGGATCCTGCAAATATGAGAATTGATCTATACAAATTCTCAAGGAAGCTTAAATTAAAAAAATACTTCTTGACCCATGTCCGAACAATTTGTGAAAATATGAAACAAGGGCATCTGTGTTAACAGTCAAACACTTAGAAGATTCAAGAACACTGGCAACATTGGAAGAAGAGTCTCAATAATCACGTAATAGAGATCCTATCCATGAAACCTCTAAGGTGAAATTGTGAGAATGGGCTTAGCCACCTGAAAATATGGAAAAAGTGGTTGTAAGCCTCAATCATTGTTTTGTCTGAAAATCCCTACTGGGAATAAGATTTATTTATTTAGAGAACTCGTGGTGGAAGATATTAATCAATTGGCCCATAAAAAATGACTAAAAGGAGAAACAGTTTGACTTATAAAGAATGGCTAGCTATATGGGAATTACAGGAGGACCAACATATTGTGACCAAGGTTTCCGACAAAAGCGGAAATGTCATTCAGGACAGCTTAAAGTTGAACAGCACTATAGTAAATTGAATACAAATCCAATATAAGTGATTAACACAAACTGCCATCATACACTTATGGAGTGGCCAGATTTTGATTCTTTGATCTTGATGAATACAAATATTTGAAAACTGAGCATCCCATCAAGCCAGCTATCTATTTTCTCCCCAAAGTACAAAAAAATATTTTAAAATGCACCCTGTCGCCCGGTGGTTATTTCAATGGGCTCTGTATAGGAGAACACATCAAGATTTGTAGACCTATTTCTCTTCCATTATGTAATGGTGCTCCCATCTTATCTGAGAGATTCAGCGGATTAAAAAAAAAAAAAAAGATTCATGTCATTCCTTGGAAGAATGATTAATTATCTAATGGCGACTATAGATGTAGCATCATGGTACTCCTCTATCCTGCGTTGTGATGGCCTCAGGGTGTGCAAATACGTTTTTTAGAGCCAGATCTGTGAGGTACATTGGAAATGGCTTGAATTTTGCTTGAACTACAATATCTTTGTTTAATAGCGCTTACTACCTTAAAGAAAAAAAGCATTGGCATAGCCAATAAGTCTCGCTTTTGGGACCTTATAAGTATTTAGTTATGCAGCACGATATCCTTGGTGCAACAACATTAACTGTTGCATGGTTAAACACTTCTAAGGCCCCAAAGGCGAGACCTATTGATTTGTCAGAACAGTCCATTGAGAACTTCCTGAATGCCCTATAAGGCGAGTCTGACGCTTGGCACTGGTAATTCAAATTTACTAGTTCTAACTTCAGACATAGGGAATGTGCAACTTTTCCCAAAATAGTCCTGGCAGCATATTTACTATTTTAACTCCTGTCCTAGACATGGAATATTGTGGGGAAAGTTAAGAATTACCCACGTTTTTAAAGAAAGATTTAAAAGGTGGTAATTGTGCATTTGTCGGAGCCTAAGTGGCACATCAGGCAGTACGTCCTAGCTTTTTAAGCTATTCTCATAGTGTGTTCTGGGACTTGTAGTTTCACTTTTAAAACTGCAACTAGTTCCTCAAAAATCAGCATGAAAAGCGAGGGCTGGCTAAAGGTGCCAGTGCCACACGTACCGCGCGTTGGTCCTCATTGCAGATATGTTGTTTATCTTCAGTCCTTCACTTGCAGTTATAAATAGAGAGAATCTGAACATAGCAGTGCCAGAATGTAAGAGTCCAAGATCAGGGACAACTCGCTGCACGTTGGATGCGAGCAGTCAGTGGAGTCGGCGGGGCGGTCGGGTTCTCGTGGTGCGGGGGCCATGGTGAGCGCGAGCCATGGAGATCGTCATGGCTGTGATCCTGCCCGCGCTGTCCGTGTGGGTGGCAGTGATGTTAGTTCTCATAATGGTGCCCTCCATGTTTGGCTTCTCGCTGGGGATCTCTGAACTGTACATTAAGATTTTGGTGAAAACCCTGGAGGGGAGTGACTTTTGACTTTTTTCTTTCGATGCAAAAGTGCACGTTGCCAAACAGGAGCACAGATGCTGCGAAAACACGACCCAGAGTACCTGCTTGCTTTCCGCGTGTGTCTGTTTACAGTTGCAAGCTCAGTCAGCACTTTTCCAGTCTGTCTAGAGGCACTGTCTCTAGACCTAAAAATGTTTGACTTTGCTGTATTATTTTTTGGGTTTGTCACGCATAAAAGGATGTTACTCGGTGAATTTGAAGACCGCGAGCTGAAACCTGCCTGTCGTTATCGCTCGACCTGCAAGAAAGAGTCTTTGAATATTATATCCTGCATTAAAGGGCAAGTTGGACGACGTCCGCCAGGTCTAAATTTCTGTCTTGTATGGGAGACACATACTGCGTTTGTAGAATGTTTTCATAACAGTGTAGAGCCAAAATACTTTACTGTATTTTCGAGCCAACGCCTTTAAAGGTGCATGAATGAACAAGCGAGTGATGCATGCGTGCCCATGACGAGAGAGGTAAGCCAGATGGCGCCTCTGCTCGTAACTGTGCGCATAACCGCACACTCAAGGCCACACAGAAGCTGTAGTTGGATTTTTGAATACCCACTTACTAAATGTCTCGCCAGAGCAGCGCCTGCGCTGGCTCAGGTGAGACCTAAAAAGCAGGGGACAGCCATGAGTCCATATTTTACTCCCACATATTCAAGTTTGATGATTGGTTATTGAGAAGCAGAAGTTGTATGGACTGAAAATGTTAGAACACATCAAGGTATGGACTAGGTTCATTAATGATTTGCTTGTCATTTGGGAAGGAAATATGGAAAGTCTGGAATTGTTCATCTTATCCTTGAATGATAATGAGAACAACTTAAGATTTACCCATACGATCAGTGCAAAGAGGATGCACTTTTTGGACATTGAGGTTCATTTTAAAAATAAAGTCTGCAGCAAAATTAATCACAAAATAACATCAGGTAACAGTATTTTGCATTTGAAAAGTGGGCATCCCAAGGTTTTGAATAGGAGTGTGCATTTTGGAGAACTACTATCCGGTACCTGAAACTGCTCAGAAGTATTACATTTTGAACACCAAGCAGAGAAAATAATTACACGATTTGAACCTAATGGTCTTCAAAATGCCATCTCATGAGCCAGGGCTAAAACAAGAGAGGAATTGTTGGTAATTACTAAACAAGCATTTGCAATGCAATAGGTCTCGCATTTGCAAGAGTTTAAGCTATCTGCATTGTAAATGGAAATGCCTTTTATTTATGTTTTAAAAAGCAACACATAAATAAAAGACATTGTCGTTTACAATGCCAATAGCTCAAACTCTCCTAAATGCGAGACCTATTGCATTGCAAATGCTTGTTGTCATCTGAGCTGTAAATTCAGCCTGACCACGCTCACATACAACATTCAACTCACAGCAAGTAAACAATATCCAAGCTGCAGGCATTCCACACTTCGGCGGTTCATCAAGCTGCATTGTGGGAGTTGAAGTTTTGCCCTGAAACCATAACGATGGCTCTGGAACAAATGTGAGTCAAGTGTGGCCTCCACATTCAAAAGAGAGGCGGGACTATTTTAACCCTTTCGCTGCGGCGGGAATTCCGCCGCAGCGCTGGGGGGTGCGGGGGGGCAGCGCGGTGGCGCTGTGCTCATGACGGAGCCGCTCCGTCATGAGCCACGGTTGAGCTGTGCTCATGACGGAACGGTTCCGTCATGACTCCGCCCATTTGCGTTGTCCCCCCGCACAGGCGGGGAAACAGCGCCGCATAGGCGGAGCGGCCGCCAACGGCCGTGACATGACGGAACCGTTCCGTCATGAGCACAGCTCAACCGTGGCTCATGACGGAGCGGCTCTGTCATGAGCGGGGAAGGGGTTAAGGACTCTGCAGCAGTTACCTCAGCAATTTCACGGCATATGAGAAAGGCATTAACCGAAACGCGTCATGCCATATAGTGAATAAAACTGCCTTCCTAATGTGGGAAAGTGGACATTATCGGAAAACCAGAGATCATTTGGCAGTTTACAAAGCATAACATTTTTATTTTGCTAATAGCCCCTCAATATATGAATGTTATTTTCTTTCCCTTGTATTAGACCCCGTTTTTTTGTTTTTTACACTTCGAGACAGAAGCCTCTAGGTAATCATCGCGCTGTGCAAGTATGCCCCCGACTGATTTTAAAATCAGCGATTTTAATACTTTTGAATAATTTGTTGGCCGAATTCACACACCTGGTGTTATTTACTCCTATGCTGCCAAAATTTCCTTGGCAAAATGCTCCTCCGCTAACCCCCTGCTGGCTCCTCTTAGCAAAACGCATTTTATAAGTTTGCCAGTCAGACTGACTGGCAAACCTGTAAAATGCGAGTTTGGCAAAGCAAAATGTTTGCATACATAATCTGTAGCAAAATTAAAATAGCAAAACATAACATTAAACACTCAAAACCACACGTGTCAAAAAAGTGCATCTTTTGTACATGTGCCACTTAAAAGCCTCTGCTTTAGCGAGTGCTACAACTGCTATTGTTGCAGTGTTTTACAAGCGCTTTGTGCGTGCTCTGATGCCCTGCCAGTGCATGTTCTTGGTGTTCTGCAGTGCACCATCACATGTGGCATAGAGTACTGTGTGCGGTCCTAGGATGTACAACATGGTGTATATTTGCAGGAAGTGGTTTTGTGCATTCTTCTGAAACCTAAATGTTTTGTGTATTATCAACTCGCCGCAGCAGTTGCCCTCAGTATGCACAGTTCTTTGTACGCACAGGCCACGGACAACTTCAGGATCTGTAACACATCGTATTTTTCAAGGAACAGGTCAACAGGTACCAGTTGCTGAGACAGTGAGTTGTAAGTACGTCTTACAGCCTGTAGAGCTGTCATGAGAAGATAAACCCCCTTACCAGCAATCAAAGCAGCTTGGATAGCTGTGCAGCCATCTCAAGTCAGCATTAAACGGGGCGCTTCGCTTTGCACTCTGGTACATGTAGTTTTGAGTTTGCAAAAAAAGCTGGTCAAGTGCTGGAGCGTGAGGGGTAAACTGAAGGGCAACTTGAGATTTCCTAATATTGTTGAAATGTAAGTTGTCAATGATGGCACATGACCCAGCTGCACAAACAGAACCTGTTAAAAATGCAGAAAACAGGAATGTGCAATGCAGTGTGAGGAGGTAAAAGACACACATCATCCGGCGAGTGATGCTCAGTGCTGCAGCCTTGCTGAGAAGCCCTCCTGCAAACGGCTCACGACAAGAACATGAAAGGACTTCGAAGGGCCCCGAGAAGCTGGCAGCCTGGCCTGGTCTGTGCAGCACTTTCTTTAGTACATTTCAAATTCAATATACAACATTTCCATCAAGTGATGGCCCTCGCAAGCAGCGCCTGCAGCGACCCTTCTGGTTCTTTCCATGGCAGCGCCGCTTCATTCATTCACAAGGAGTCACCAGACTCTAGGGCAGGGCCGGGGGTCGGGTGATGCCCACCCATCTTAGCTGCATGTCTGTGGGAGGGTACAGGGCTGCACTGGAGGATTCTGTGAGTAGAGCCCACCGGTCAGAGGCGCAACCAGAGCCAAATTTCGGGGGGGGGGGCTAAGCAAAACTTTCGGGGGGGGCTGAATCTTTAAACAGTAGGCAGAGTGGCGCTGATTTCGGGGGTGGGGGGGCTGAATCTAGGTAGAGTGGAGCTGCAGGGGCTCTTAGAAGGGGTGAAACAACAGTGAGGCCTCATTAACATGCAAATGGTCTTTTTAAAGACCTGTGAAGTGCTCGGGCGCGGCTTTGTGCCTGCCCGGGAAGCTGTCTCATTCCGGGCTGCCACACACGACGGGGGGGGGGGGGGCTGAAGCCCTTTGAGTTCAATGGGTGTTGCGCGCCTGCCACCGGTCATGGCACGGAGGCATTCCTCTGTGTGCTGTGTGTTCTGCATGAACTGGTAACATTGAAATACAAGCATTTGCAATGCAATAGGTCTCGCAATTGCGATATTTTGAGCTATTGGCATTTTAAATAACAATGTCTTTTATTTATTTTTTTAAGAACCGGCAGTAATAAAAGGCATTGCCATTTACAATAGCAATGGGTCAAAGTTTCTAAAATGTGAGGCCTAGTGCATTGCAAATACTTGTTATAGACAGGAAACAGTCAAATTCATACAACTCTAGGAATTAAAATTGCGTGTTCAAAAAGAGGTACGTTCTGGTAATGTATGAACAAATATATGCGCTGTTAATATGTAACCAATATATGCAAGGGTGTTGGCACATTCACTAATGTTCCTTCCCATGTAAACATAAAAAAAAAAAAATATGCAGTGTCTTTTTATTTTGCTCCCTCCCGCATCTCCATATTTCTGAAAAGCTGCAGAGTACACAGAAGGCTTTCCAACTCCGTGGGACAACAGGTATATACAGAAGGAGAGCGAGACAGAAAAATAGAAGGGAGAAAAGGAGAAAGGGACAGAGAGAATTAGAGTGAGGGAGTAACAGAGAGAGAGAACATGTTTGTTAAAGAGAGTGCGTTTCAGAGAGAGAACAGGAGTGTGTGTCAGTGAGAAAAAGCAAGAACATGAAAATTCGAGTGCATGTATCAAGGAGAGAAAGAAAAGACAGAGTATCTGTCAGAGAGAAAAAGACAGAGTGAGAGTGAGGACGTGTGTGTGCGTTAGAGAGAAAGTTAGGTAAGAGAGAACGTATCAAAGATACACCGAGTCCCTGTGTTTGTGTATCAGAGAGAAAAAGCGACAGAGACAAGATAGAAAGGGAGGGTAAGGGGGAGAGAGAGACACAGAAAAAGAGACAGGGAGAGAAAGAGACAGAAGCAGAGGGAGAGAAAGTGAGAGAAGGAATCGTATGTGAGCAGTGGCTCAAAAAAGGTTGTAATTATTTCGGAAGCCGGGCATTACCAGGGCGGGCTAATGAATTTCTGCTCCAGCAGCTGCAGAGTACACAGAAGGCTTTCTAACTCAGTGGGACAACAGGTATATACAGAAGGAGAGCGAGACAGAAAAATAGAAGAGAGAAAAGGAGAAAGGGGCAGAGAGAATTAGAAAGAGTGAGGGTGTAACAGAGAGAGAGAGCATGTTTGTTAAAGAGTGCGTTTCAGAGAGAGAACAGGAGTGTGTGTCAGTGAGAAAAAGCAAGAACGTGAAAATTTGTGTGCATGTATCAAGGAGAGAAAGAAAAGACAGAGTATGTGTCAGAGAGAAAAAGACAGAAAGTGAGAGTGAGGACGTGTGTGTGCGTTAGAGAGAAAGATGGGTAAGAGAGAACGTAACAAAGATACACCGAGTCCCTGTGTTTGTGTATCAGAGAAAAAGCGACAGAGACAAGATAGAAAGGGAGGGTAAGGGAGAGGGAGAGAGACAGGAAAAGAGAGACAGGAAGAGAAAGAGACAGAAGCAGAGGGAGCGAAAGTGAGAGAAGGAATCGTATGTGAGCAGTGCCTCAAAAAGGGTTGTAATTATTTTCGGAAGCCGGACATTACCAGGGCGGCTGCTAATGAATTTCTGCTCCAGCGGCTGGAGTGAAGAGAGGTTAGAGGTAAGGGGAGTGTGGAGAGGGGAGAGCTGGGGGAGGAAGCGACAGGAGACTGGGGAGAGGGGACACCGAGCAGGAGGAAGGGAAGGCTAAGAAAGTGAGCTGGGTCAAGGAAGGGGGAGAAAAGGCGCGCTGGGAAGTGAAAAGACACGGAGTGGGGTTGATAGAGATGGGGGAAATCCCACTGTGTAGGGATCAGAAGGCAGACAAGACATGGCATGAGGGGTGGTGGAGAAACAAGCAGCAGCTGAGATCATCATAGACGCCGTGCGCGAGCAAAAGGAACGGGAAAGCACGCACTTCGCACATAAAATAAAACAAGCGCGCGTGGCGACTGGAATTTATTTCCAAATGAAATGCACCCTGGCTTCGGAAAACGAGGGCGAGAGAAGCAGGGGAGTGAGAGTAGAGCAATATAAACAAGCGCGCGTGGCGACTTTAATTACAAACAGATGGCCCCTTTCTATAGGTCACTCCTAGAGCAGCGAATCGAGCAGAGCATCAAAGGGCTGGGTGAGAAGGGAGGGGGGAATGGAAGGAGCAGAGGAGCAGAGCGGCTAAAGTGAAAGAAAGCTAGAAGGGAGGGGGGGAGTGGGAGCAGCTGTGCACGTGCATGTGATCGTGCACTCAAGGTTTAGGCCAGCCAAAACTGTGGGTAGCACTTTGAAAATCCCACATATAAAATGTCTCTTCGAGCCTTTGGCTCGCGAGACCTAAAAAGAATCTAAAGAGTAGAATAATATCCAGTTTATCATGGATTATAACACTAAACATCGGGAACAAAGGAGAACAATTGCAGGCCTCGAAAAATCTACTATCGAAGGCGAGTCAGGATTTATCAAGTCAAGCTAATTTTAGCACTTACTGTTCCATTCTGGCGAGTAAACATAATCTTGAAAGCAACAGATGTACTTTAATTCTTGTTTTTATCCCGACACACTTACTGTCTGTTAAAGCTCTCCTGGATCAGTACACAACTGAAAGACCTGCCTACTCTGTTAATTCACAATGGTATAACTTGTAAGTATTTTTTATACTTCCAAAGAACACATTAGTCTTGCATTTCATTAACATTTTCATTCCATGGATGTCATTTGAAAATAATTATTTTATTTCATGGTATATTTATTTTTATATATTCACTTATTGCATATTTAGAATATTAATGTTCAACTTCACATGTACGTATATTTGTAACCACGATTTCATATAATTTGCATACAAAACAGATACAGATCAACAATAGATAAGAATAACCTCTCTCGAAGCCACTCCAAACTACACCCCACATTTACTAAAATCTAACCACGCACGCAATCACATCTGATTCATACTTCATCCGTTCAAACAATATATCCTGCAAACAAAACAAATTAAAAACATACAATTTAACGACCACCCACAAGGCTGGTCTAACACGGAAGGTTTTTATCAAGTAATGATTGTACACTGAAATAATACATTGAGATAACTAGCCCATATATTATATATGTATACATGCTTCCTATAATCTGTATGCAATCCATATAAAAATTGATATCCTTTCCAATTAGTTTGAGTTTTCATGTTCCTCCAGATACTGATTTATCATATCAAAGATCTTATTTTGATTTTATTTAATCTAATCTCAGAGTTACTGTCCTGCTCAGGTTCAACTTCAGTGAGCGCCGAAACGTGTTTCTCTGACAAACCAAAATGCAGTCATTACCTTCTTCTGGGCACAAGTATAAAAAAACAGACCCTGGTGGCAGGTAGGAGGGCCCAAAGATACTATCCTGAATGGGAATAACTCTATAAGTACAGGACGCAAACAGTAAATTATAACAACAACCCATATTAAATATAGTTTGTGTACCTGGAACCCAATACAGAGGAGAAGAACAAACGGCATGCATATTCCGTGCTCATCTGTTATACATGCATCTGTCCCATAGATATCAGCCATCTATAACGTGAGTGACAAATAGATAAAAGTAAAACAGAAAGAGCATGTGTAACTCCACAGTTTAAAAGATCAAAAATGTGCCCCCAAGCCTTATGGAAAAATTATAGCTGCAGACAGTGAGTGTTTTTAAAAGCACTTTAGTATTGTGTGGTTCCAGATATGTATGTCGCATTTGAGCATATACACCTTTCATATTAAGTAAATCAGTAATTCAATCTCATTCATCAAGATACATTCTTCTGCAATATTGTGATAAACACTTTCCAGTTACAGGCGTTATACCGCTTGTTGACACTGGATGTAAAAGTAGGCTCTTTTATTCAGAGAGAGACTGAAATAGTACATTGAGCGTGACAGTGAAGAGACTATCTGCCTGATCTAAATTCATGCCCATTCCAACTGTCTAGTGTACTTAACAGTGATAATTGTGAGTATCCATCTCAGGATGAGGGAATGTTTTACATCAATGAGAGTTCTATTGTTGGAGTACTTCACTCAAACTTGTTGACCTGTACACACAACTATTAACGATTGTTAAAAAAAAGCACAAAGAAC
Organism: Triturus cristatus; assembly: GCF_964204655.1. Lineage (NCBI taxonomy): Eukaryota > Metazoa > Chordata > Amphibia > Caudata > Salamandridae > Triturus > Triturus cristatus. Next base: position 1,063,375,137 of record NC_140583.1, read on the forward strand.
AAACAATACATGTAATATAAATGAGATAAAAAGGACAAATGTAACTTAAATAAGAAAGTGGAGGTAAATCGATGTAATGTTTTTGTTTTCAAATGGTGGCAAGAAATGGATCAATGTTCTTGAAATAGTATGAGCATTCCAGTTGTTTTAAAAAAAGAGTTGAAGGTCCATCATGTTTTCACTTTAAGAGGACTGTTTGTGTCCTGAAACTCAATGGCCCAGTCAAAGGCAAATTGCGGAAATGCGTCGCCATCTGATTGCACGTAATGCACTTTTTGGTGAACAATAAATAAAGGATTTTAATTGCTCAAAGATGTTTGTGGTGCTGCTTCTTCTACTTGAAGAAGAAAAAGCGAGGAGACCATTTGGGGATGGATATATAATGTACTGGCATTTCTTTACTAAGGATCTTAGAACATGTGCTGTTTACACAGGCAGAGAAGAATGTCAGCTGATTGTGACATTGTAGAGTGGCATGTTTATATTCTGCTATAAAAGAAGCATTCCAAGTCATTATTTAGCTTATTAAAACTTGGCTAATTTCTATAATGATAAATCTCTTCTGCTGAATCAGTTGAAGGAAGTCTGCTGCTTGCTGTTCTTTGATGGTCAAGAAGGGGAGCATCCTAAGTCTGCAGCTAAAGACTGGTTATGGCACCACAAATGCGCCTGTCATTCATGCTGCTTTGCGCAGTAAGTCTGATACAGGTTCTCGTTGTGAAGTGTACTCTCATGGTGGCCATCTATACTGTCTCACATTAAGCCGTATCAAGTAAATTATGTTTACATGCAGCACTAAATAATTAGAAAGAAGGTGCCCTCCATCCCCTTATTTGGACTTTTTATTTGTCAATTTAAATTCACAATTTTATTATTGGAACTCTCCACCATTGTTTAGTTAGCTATTTGAAGAGCCTGAAGATGGGAACAGTGCTCGGATTTCAAGGTGGCGAAATTGACAGTGTGTGTCTGCCTAACGCATTTAAATGCCACACCACTTAAGTGATAGTATTTTCATTACCTGCACATATTAAGTCTGCTTTCTTTGGCAGTGTGTGCATGAGAAATATGTACTTCAGGATATGCGTGCAACGTTCAGAGGGTCTGTTCCTAAGCGCTTCAATTACATTGAGTAGTAATGGCGATTTGTATCTGGAGAGTCTGCTCTCAATATATAAAAGTTGGTGTCAACCACTGTCTGCCTCGTTCCTGTCCTTACCAGCTCTGTCACCACACAACCCAACCATTTACTAAACCTACTGAAGTAGATCTCTAATGGGCAGCCTTTTTCCATTTGGTTATGTTGCTCCCTGCATTCAACTACTGATTCTGTAAATGACGAAAATTACTCCCCAGTAATCTTCATTTCTCCTATCTCTGCTTGTCCTTGTCCCAGTGATTAATTGTAAGGTAAACCCCATCTCCGAGATTGATGTGCTGTGAACAGAAGCCCCCCCTCCCCCATACCCTGGATTCATAATGGGACTGGCATTCCCAGCCACTGTTTTTGCAGGTGTCGCAGCAGAAGAGGACGTCTTGCCCATTACTATGCAGGCTGACACGACCGTGAACAGCCATCCATTTCCTTGCTGGAGCTTCCTGGAGAGACAATAGTGCCAATAATGGAGAACGGAGACAGACCACCCTCACTTCAGGAAGAAAGTGTTTGCATAAGTCTGTCCTCACCCTGGCTTCCGTTAAGGTCATGTCTTTGGATGACTTGAGTAGACCTTTTGGTTCATCCAGAAGAAATTCATATCTTTTCAGGAAGGACCTTGTAGTTTCCAGTAGTTATAAAGTTTTGGCATCCATTGGATGTTGGATTAGCCAGTCTAGATAGGACTCCTTGGAGACAAAGATCAGCTGCAATCGAAGTCCTCACATTTTGTAAAGGCTCCTTGAGGCTGAATGAAATCTAAACAGGAGAATCAGTAGATACCCTTCCCCTGATCTGATTACATTTTTCTCCAATGGGGCTTAAATTCCTTCTTTCTGTCAAGAAACCTGACAGATACCCTCTTCTTACAATGTCCAGGGCCCTCACAGCTGAAGTTGATCCTTGGCACATCTTCAGAAACAAATTAATTCACCCACCAACCTGAAAATGTTGGCCTGTGACCAGGAATAATGAATAATGAGGATCTTTTGCAAAATAAGCCGGCCCCTAGAAATATCTAACAACAAAGCTGCTGTTCTATCACCCTTTCCGAACCACCTGCTAATAAACTTACTTGATCGGAGAAACCTTCATAAATAACCCACGGGTAACTTAGATACCTCTCTTCATTGCAGTGGTCCAAGATGAAAGGAAATCTGTGTGCATAAAATAAACATTTGCCCTCCAGCTGAAATGGGAAGTGTAATCAAGAACACTACAGTTCTCTCATGTGCAGAGAGCGCTTTCAGCATGGCCACAAAAGGAATAAATAAAATCCTGAAGGGCATCAAGAGCCCTCCAAGCCTAGGGGTCAAGTCAAACACCTCTCATACCTGCTGCTCCCACAACAGACCTCAAATTCCACCAAAACTTGGCAGGAAGAGAGACTAGATATCAAGATGGAGGTCCAAGCCCAGCAAGGATTTCAAAACTCCCAATGTCCTCGTCTAATTCAAGACCGGAAGCAAAACAAACCATGGCTAAGTCAAAAAGTCTTGCCCATGCAAGAGGTGTTGGCTTTGCCAATTTTGTAGCCATGTTGTACACCAGCATCGCGGCTCTTCAGTATGGTTACAAGTTAGTGGGGTAAAAGAAAGAGTGGCGGGAGTAGTGTCGTAGAGTGGAAGGACAGAGTGGAGTTGAGTGGCGTAGAGGTTCTGAGTGGAGTGGAATAGTGTTGTGCAGTGGTGTAGAGTGAAGTGGCGTAGAGGGTGTTGCATATAGAGCAGAGTAGATTGTCAGAGTGGAATGCCATTGCGTGGAGTAGAGTCTTATAGAGTCGACTGGCGTATAGTGGAGTAATGTGTTGTAAAATAGAGTTGAGTAAAGTGGAATACAGGGAGTTTCTCAGAGCGTCAAGTAGTAGTGTCGTAGAGTGGACTGGCATGGTATGCAGTACAGTTTAATGAAGTAGAACGTCCTAGAGTGGAGTTTCGTGAAGTTTGGTGTCAGAATAGAGTGGACTAGAATGAAGTGACGTAGAGTGCATTTAAGTGGTGCAGAGTACAATGCAGTGGCCTAGATTGCAGTGGGGCAGAGTAGAGTGGCATTGAGTTCAGTGGCGAAGCGTGCAGTCTTGCAGAGTGCAATGGCATAGAGTGCATTGTCATAGAGCAGTGTAGAGTAGTCCGGTGGTGCATTGTAGAGTGAAGTAGAGTTCACTGGCATAGAATAGAGTGACACAGAGTGAAGTGGTGTAGAAATGAGTCTAGTGACAGTGCAGTGGCAAAGAGTAGAGTGTTGTAGAGTAGAGACTTTGAGTGAAGTGGCAGAGTGGAGTGTTGCAGTGTCATAGAATAAAGTTGAGTAAAGTGGCGTAGAGGGAGTTGTGTAGAGCATCGTAGAGTAGAGCTTTAAAGTGGAGTACTGTGGAGTGTCATAGTGGACTAGAATGAAGTGACGTAAAGTGGTGCAGAGTAGATTGGCGTAGAGTGGAGAGATGCCGAGTAGAGTGCAGTGGTGAAGAGTATAGTGGCGTTCAGTGGTGAAGCATGCAGTCTTGCAGAGTGCAATGGCATAGAGTAGTGCAGTGGCGAAAAGTGAAGTGGTGCATAGAGTAGATTTCACTGGCATAGAATGGAAAGGCTTAGTAGAGCGAAGTGGCATAGAGTGCAGTGGTGCACAGTAGATTGAAGTGCAGAGTGGTGTTGAGTGCATTCGTGTTACGTGGTGCAGAGTAGAGTGCAGTGGCATAGAGTATAGAGGCGCACAGTGCAGTGTAGATTAGCGTACAGTGCAGTGGCGTAAAGCGCATTGGTTTTGAGTAAAGTTGTTTAAAGTACATTGGTGTAGATGTCAGTGGGGTAGAGTGCAGCGGTTTAGAAGAGAGTGCAGTAGAGTAGAGTGTCACAGCGTGGAGTGGAGCTAGAACAAAAAATCATACAGGAAATCCATGATAAATCAGCATTATAAATCCTCTCACATTGAATTTAGAGAAAGTAAAGTAAATACCAGGCTCCTTGGAAGACAGAGCCTGACTTTTGACCTCTGTCTTTGAATGACTGGCAAATGTGACAAGTTAAGAACAAGATTTAAAGGCCTGGAGGAAGAATTCAGTAAATAAGATTTGTGGCAAGGGAAGGGACGAACTCAAGCTGGGGAGCCTAAAATGAATAAAGCCATGAAATAGAAAGCAAGCAAATGTGAGTTATGATCCACAAAGCTGATGATAAGCATCGGGCTTGATGCATTCCCAGGGAAGCTTTCTGAATGTCTCCAAGATGTCCTTAGCAAAACAGTCCGCTGCGCTGTCTAATGTGCTTTGACCTAAACTGGAGTATGCCAGACAAATGCCATCCAGCTTATGGAATTTGGGGCTTGAATTCTCAGCGCATTTAATGTTTCCCTGATTTTGGAGGTGGGATTCATTCTACAATTAATGACTGGGACAAGGGAAGTAGATGTAATTAAAGTTTCACTCTGGAAACAAAGATGCACTTTTCAGTGCCTTTAGATACTAACTGGGCCCTACATAAATTTACATCAGGAAAAAAAGCACTTTTTTTGAATGTTCAATAAAAGAAAAGGTAACTCCTAGAGAAAATAAATGCAGTATTTATGTGTACAGAGGCTCGCATATAGTTCAACAAATCCCCAGCACTCGTATTAATCAAAGTTTCAAAACAGTTATGACGTGTAAGTCAGAAACAACAATAGCAATAAAATTCTTGTGCGAGGTTTAGTTTTCCTTGTTCTTTATTTTCAAGGCGACATCCTAGTCACAGCCAACACGTGTTTCGTCGTGTAGGGACATTAACCCACGACTTCCTCAAGGCTGTGTGAATTAAAAGACAATACATACCATAAGGTATTATCCACTTCTAAAAGATAGATCATATAGGGTGGCATTTTGCATTACCTCTTAAGTTGTTACACAGAGGATTCCCATGCAGTGAACCAGTTGTACAAAATTACAAGAACAGGAATCTATTGTCAAATCCGAAGTGAATAGACGCAAAGTTAGATACATACAGTTAAACATATGGAAAGCAGTGTACTTAAGTAAAGAGATCTGAAATTTATTTAAAAATTGGGTATCCAATAGAGCTAGCGACCAAAAGAAGATGGAGAGAAACGGAAGGGCGTGCAGAAAACGTCGTGATCAGGTCTCGTCTAAATGGAATCGTTTTACTGTGGTGCTGGTCGTGTCTCACGTGAAAGTGACTATATAAAAATTGCAATTGATGTGTTGATAAAACCGTGATGCGGTCCCGACTGGTGAAAAAATCTGTTGCTCGGGTGCTAGTTGTGATTTCCGTGAAGGTGACGAGGTGTTGAGCAACACCGCATGCCCATAATAGTGAGTCCACTTCTGACGAGGACATAAGTCAAAAATAGTTACCTATTTTCTATTCAAATGGTACCTCTAGTGTAGGGAAACATAATTAAAGCGCAAGTAATTAGTAGTCTAATATGCAAGCTATATAATATTATCTTAAGAATGTGTCCATAATTTGAACCTACTTAATATGTGGTTAAAATTCCAGACCACATAGGGGTCAAATCCACGACTTGAATATTCAAATTTCCTTCGTTCCTTAGCCAGTAAAGCGTAAGTATTGCGCTGAGCTGAAAAAAGTAAATGCACCGATCAGTGCTGCTTTGCTAGGAGTATAAACTCAAATGTATCTCAACATCTAATACTTGTTATGTCATAGTTATATACCAAAGATATCCCAGTGAACTCCCAAATATCTATCCTCAACCGTTGACTACAGTCACCCGATCTCAACAAGATTCAGCGTATTTTAATATTGTGGTTCCAAGGAAACAATCCCGTACGGATTCTTAATCTCTGTCAAGTTTTCCCTGATTCGGTATTTGCCACATGAAACTCAAGGTTTCCAAACCCTGACATTATCTGTGAATAAAGTCTTTCAAATTAAAACGCGGTCTCTATTCTCTAAAATTTATCTGTCAACACAACCTTTCAAATTAGTGTAATCTTACCCAATTATTCAGTCGGTATTGTGTTGTCTATTCCAAATCCCATCTACAAGTGTCCGGCGAGCCGAGTACAGCTGTCCGTGGATCTTGATTTCTCCGAAATAACGAGTGAACCCCGGTCAATATACTTCCGGGTCACGTAACGCGTCTTGCGTCATAGCAATAAAAATAGAAACAAGACTAAGCCGGGTTAAGCGGACCAAATGACTGTACCTACATTAGTGTTTAAAACGGGATATATGCGATCCCCAAATATTAAAATCTTTCGATTGGACTCATAATCATTTAGCCTGAACAATCCCATTTTTTTTTGGAATTTAAGAGAGAGCTCTAATTCAACGCCCTGTTTCCTATTCCCAATGTAGGTTCTAATTGTCATTAATCAAAATGCAATATCTCCGAATCCAGTGTGCATGCAGGTGTATCATGGCCAATTTATATTCAGTATATGAAGGACAGCATGCTTCTTGTCCTTATAAGTATCCGTAGTGCAGAGAACCGGCGCCGTGCATGAATTTTCGAATCAGTTTCGCACATAAAGTGAAATGTTCTTATTTGAGCCGTTGTGTTTCGATTACAATATCTATTGTGTCTCCCTCATTCTCTCCATTAGTTAAGGTCTTACAACAAGATGTGAATGTTTCAAACAATGAAACGAGTTGTAATTCGAACGATTGTACATTCCTTAAGACATAGACATTTTGAAACAAATTGAAAGCGATTAGTAAGCTTGCTTCATCTAATATCGAACCAAATCGTATAAACCAGTCATCTTCTCCCTTTTATTTTATATCCTAATTCCCTTGAAATTGTAGCTTCCCAAATTCAAAGTATGACCGGGCCCTTTTAAATCAGAGAATGGCTTTTGGTGATCTAATTCATATTACTCTTTGGATCTAGTCCCACAGTGGACCGGAAGTAAATCAAGATGTAATCAATCTCGGTTTAGTTTGTTGGAACTTAATAAACATCTGTAAGGTGTGTTTGAGCACCAAGTAAAATTGTTATATGCCTCTAAAACGTCTAGTCCTTTGATTTCCTTCACAGTGCTATGAAACGTTATGTTCTGTGCACAATATTTCCAAATAAATTGGCATCTTTGTAACCCGAGTTATAGAGACTGACGCTTTTGGTGTATTTGTTTAACAACATGAGTATTCAACAAAAAACACTATGTAGTCCCAAACTAATTTTACCTTGGTCAGTGGCCGATTGGGTGCATAGATATGTAGCTATATTTCGATAGGTGACATGTTATATCAAATCAAACAATGCCTTACTATAAACGTGCAGCTTTTTAAGGGCCGCCATCCGACTTTGGTCAAGCTGTGATTAACTTTGATTGTGGGATTTATTTTTAAACTGTAATGAGATCACACTGGCCACATTGTTTGGTTATTCTGTACATATGTGGAGTTTTATTGATGTCTGCATGACTTTAATGGTTTTATCTGAAAAAAACGAATTAAGTTTGATTAGATTGGACACGTTACAACCGTATCAAGTCAAATATAAATAGAGGAGGGGGCATATGCTGGGTACTGAAGAGGGCAGTGGCCATTACTTAGTCCTTGGAAGTGGAACTGCACTTTGAATATGTGGAGTGAAGAGTGCTTGCAAGTCAACTGGGAAACTTTTTTAGTGTAAGTGCACTGATTTGAAGGACTGTAACTTCGATGCAGCAAGATAAAGGCTTATGTGGGAAAACTTTTAAGAGCCTCAACTTCTGCTGAGCCCTGACTTTGGCTTGCATCTAATGCTCTACACTGCTATAGGCACCATGAAAGTAATGAAGTTATTATAGAAACCATTACGCTTCACCAGAAATATTAACTGATGCCATGAACTAACTAGGCCATTCTACAGACTAACAGCAGAGATGGACTGAATGTGACGTAAGCTGTTGTAGCTTTATTAAGTGGATAGTGGGGGTGGGGGCCTTGGCCCTCTTGCACGACACTCCAGACTACCTTGGATATGTAACTGCAGTCCATCGAAGAGTATAATTGAATGTACGTAATTTTCAATATTGGTGTGCCTTGTTGAATGTCTGTTTAAAATTCAATAGAGTATGTTTTAAAAGAATAAAATGAACGGACTAGCCCATGTCCTGCTCTATAAGGGAAGGTCTAACCCAACACTATTATCTGCACAGATGCCCAGAATGTGCCTTATTTTACTTCTCCAAAAACGAGAGAAATTGTTAATCATTACACTCTCTCATTTAGTAGCATCTTGGTAGATAACTTTTCAATACATATAGCTGGATCAATTGAATTCTTCAACTAGTTCCATTATTCTTTAAAGAGATTCTTTATTCATTTCATCAAATACTTCAAAATACAGTCACAGCCAATGCGCTTCGTTCCACTGGAGGCAACTTCCTCGGGGCTCATATACTTATGCTTTGTTTGTTTTGTTATTGATTATTAATGTTTCCCATGTAATTCTCATTAGTACCTTAGATGTTATTGGTATCAGAAGTATGATCAGCATGTTATCGTCTTGTGGCCAAGATATCATATACCCCCATATGTGTAGGCCATGCAACAATAATCTCACATTGTGTTGTGCATTGTCTTGGTCAAACTGTGTGCCTACCAAGCAAATACCATGGGAAAACAGAATAATTAATAACCTAAGAAGTAATCCAGCATTAGTATATGAGCCCTGAGGAAGTTCTAGCCATTGGAACAAAACACGTTGTCTGTGACTGTATTGTGAACTATTAGAGTTAATGAGTAAAGGATTGAATTAAAGGATAATGGAAGTTGTTGCAGAATTCAATCTTACTACATAATCTGAAAAGTTTGTTTGCCAAGACGCTACTAAAGAAAGGAACATCTAAGGAGGGACAATGTAATGACAAAGTGCCTCTCTTGTTATGTAAGAAATTTGATTGTTTTTGGATCTTAGTAACGGTTGATTCAGGGAGGTGGCCACTGGTAACCTACAGGACTGATGTGACTCATTGATGTGGCATATTTGCATGACCGTCTCTTTTAAAGTGCCTTATGTCTAGTAAATATATGAGATGGTCTTAAGCCTGGATCACCATCAATACACAAGTGTGTTTTTAATTTGATGTCTCCTCCCCTCCCCCCTTGCTCCCCCCTCATTGTGCAGTTGGCCACAGTGTGTTGTCCATTAATGGTGCAGATGTCAGTGGAAAATATACGGCTGATGGAAAGGAGGTGTTGGAATACCTGAGCAACCCTGCTAACTTCCCTGTTTCCATCCGATTCGGGCGGCCCCGTCTCAGTTCCAATGAGAAGCTCATGCTGGCATCTATGTTCCACTCGTGAGTAGCACTTCAATGTCATTCAGTGGGTTGTTGATTCATGATGGCGAGGTTGGATTCTGTCACTCCTTTAAGAGCATGCATTCGCTTACTTGGGGATCCAGATGTCGTTCAGTGATGTTTCTGTATACCGGATATTTCAGGTGGACCTGTAGCATCGCCTTAACAATCCTATGTTTAATCCATTATTGAAAGAAGAAACAGTAGCTCTTGTACGATCACATGGTTAAAAGGTCGGGTGTTTATGCATCCTTTAGCTTCTGATTGGAAAGTATATGTGGTGTCTCTATGCAAACCAAAAATATCTGTTATTGTGTTTGCATGCAAAAAGGTTGCATTGAAAGTCTGGCCATTGCCATTTTTTCTAGTAATCCGGTATCGTTATATGAATTTTGTTCTGTTTGATCAGTGTACGAACTGAGCTTTCGTTATAGATTTACGTGTTTTTCCAACACTGCCCTGTTCTAGTCCTGTTTTCTTTCTGCTCAATCTCATTTGTTGACCTGCTGTTTCCAACTCAATTATCCCATTCGGAATGCGCCTGCTGAGCAGTATTTTCATATTTTGCAGTGCTAATCTGGTCATTGATAACAGTAAGTCTTTCAGGACTGCAGTGTTTTTAGGTCTCGCCTACACAACGCGCATGCGCTGCATAGGAGACCTTTAGCCGTCTTACAGCTCTTTTTCCAAGCACATACTCGTGCGCTTTGCAAAAGAGCAAACAGCTGCTGCTTAGCACGCGCGTGCACTCCCCCACCCCCCCCCCCCCCCCCCACCCCTGTTTACTTCTTCAAGGCTCAAGCCCGCCGAGCTGCAAGAGTTGTCTCCTGTGTGTGTGTGTGTGTGTGTGTGTGCGCATTCTCCCCACCCCTCCCACTTGTTTTACTTCTTCAAACCTCAAACATTCTTCGAAAGAGTAGCCCAACGCCCCTTCCGCTCACCCCCCCTTTCCCACCCGAAGTTTCGTTTTAGCTGCGCATCTGCTGACTTATTTGGCTCAGCTAGGCACCACTTCCGGGCTTGTTTAAGCACGCTCCACGGAGATCGTGGCGAGGGGATTCGTTTTTTCTGCCCTCGGTGTGACATTTCCTTTCCCAATGAAAGCCCTGCCTCCCCCCCCCCCCCCCCGCTGTGAGATGCTCAGACAATCAAACCACGGGATTTATGCTGGTTGCACCCCAGCAGTTTTCTTCTCACCTCAATGGCGACCTGGACGCCCGCACCTCTTTACTTTTCCCTCGCCGCCTCCTGTGCCCCCCCTTTAGAAACGTCACACACCAGGAGTCTTTTCTTTATTATAACATAACATACGTCTACCAACACTATCCAGAATGTGCCTGCGTGATTTTGTGTGTCTGCGTGAGTGTGTCTGTTTGCTTGAGTGTGTGTCTGCGTGCGAAATAGTGTGTGTGTGTGTGTGTACGATGTTCTACAACTATTGGTTTTCTTCCTTACTGAAAACCGGGTCTTTCACAAACAGAAGCCAAACCTGGGAACAATCTGCAGCTGTATTTCTGCCAGGTAAACATAGGGTCCATTATTACTCTGCAGGAATCCTCCATACACTGTTATTCAAAACCAAACACTTGCCTCATACCTTGAGCGATTTACTCCAAATGTAAGTCACTGCACCAGCCCCCCGGCCTCCCACATAAAGCACTCTCTGCCTCCGACAGCTGTAATATTTCACGGAGCGGGCCGTACTTCCTTATGACTCTGCCAAGTCGGACCCTTTTAGTCGTTACAGAAACCGAATGCGCATAACGTGCATGGCAGTCCGCCAACATTGCTTTAAAAAGTTGACTCACTTAAGCTGTTCAGTCGCAGGAAGCCCGGCTCTGAATCTGTGACAGACTTTGCCCTTTAATTATAATGAAATACTCCAGCTGCCACCAATGTGTTATTAATGTTCTCTGCGTCTAGGAACATGACTTTCCACACAGCACTCATATGGTGGCTGACTGGGGGCAGTACATCAGCCGCGTGGGGGCTCACCCGTACATTATCATCAGAGGCAGCTGTGAATATATATATATATATATATATATATATATATATATATATATATATATAAACGTCACTAGAGCAATGTCAACCGCAAGGCAGTGTGCCACTGTAGTGCATTTAATACTGCAGCCTATGTTGCCGCAGATCATCGCTTGATCAAAGTCATACAGGCCACAGGTACCGTCAGGGCTTTAAGTGGCCCGGGTCCTGCCGGTGCTCTGCACCAGCAGTTCTAATAAGCATTGGCATAGCCAATAGGTCTCGCCTTTGGGAGCTTATAAGTGTTTAGCCATGCCACAGTTAATGTTGTTGCAGTAAGGATATTGTGCTGCATAACTAAATACTTATAAGGTCCCAAAGGCGAGACCTATTGGCTATGCCAATGCTTGTTTAGTTTGTTGAAGGGTCCATTAAGCTCTAGGCAGGGAAAATAACCTGCTGTGAGCGAACGCACACATTAGGCAGGATTGCCCAGTTCAAGTTTCCATGATGGACTTCACACCTATCATTAGGCAGGTGGCATAGTGCCACTCCCCATCGCATTCTTCATCATTCATCTGCTTTCTTGGCTTTTTGTCTTTCCGCAGATTGTTTGCAATTGGATCTCAACTGTCGCCTGAGCTGGGAAGCTCAGGCATCGAAATGTTGGAGACAGACACCTTTAAACTGCACTGCTTCCAGACTCTCACGGGTGAGTTTATCTCTTCGGGGTACCGTCTGCTTCCATTCTCCAAGGTGCTCTTGGATTCCATTCTTGAAAGCACGGGCAGGTATTGTTCCTGTGTAGAACGAGAATAGCAAATGGACCCAACTAAAGACTACTGTGTCCATGATAGTATCACGGTCGTCTCTTCAAATTATTTAAACTATCCTGACTTCAATTCAGATATTGAGTATGGCTCCACATGAATGTGTATTTGCAGTTCTACTGCAACATAAAGATGATAAAAATTATGGTTTTGGAGTCTGCAAAACTTAACATTACACAAAGCAATAATTTACAGGTACTGGAGTTATCTGTTTCATTTATGTAGGGCTTGGTATGATGTTGCATTTTGCTTGGTGGACAGTACTGAGGCCAAAGTGGACTAATTCAACCAGGATTTTAAAGATGATGCATCTCCTCCTCTCAGCAGTGATTAAGGTTGTAGGAGTGCGGCACAGTTCTGTCCTCTCTCACTCCCTCTCCAGCACTTTTGCTTAGTTTCTCATGATCAGTCTTTCCGTTGACTCTGAAATGTTGCCGTTCTTACTCCCTAGTGCCAGTAGAATGCTTTGTAACGTTTCTTTCACTTTTATCTCAGGGATCAAGTTTGTAATCCTGGCTGATCCCAGACAGGCCGGGATTGACTCACTCCTCCGGAAAATATATGAACTCTACTCTGATTACGCATTGAAAAATCCTTTCTACTCACTGGAGATGCCAATCAGGTATGAAGGAGGCTGCCAGGAGCATGTGAAATGTGGGTATACTCCAAGGAATGATGCTGTTTTGCTCCAAATGGACAGCAGTGGGAAATAATGCAAGTGTTTTTACCCCTATAAAACAGAATGCTATTCCGAGTCCAACCACTGAATAGCAGGATAATGCATAGCACGGCAATCTAAAATAGCTGCATACTGCAGAACTATTTTGCAAATAACTTTTTCCTGCTATTGTTAAAATCAGAATGCGATGTTAACCAGATATTTTAAGGGAATCTAACTTTGAGTGCGACCAAGATTGTTAGCAAGTTCAAAGGTGCAACATTTATCTCCCATCCCTTTCTGACTCTACCCAAGCATTCCTTGCAATGCAGCAACCTGATGGTTTTATCAGAATTCAACCCATGACTACACTGCACATAACTGCTGCCCATTAATAGAAAATGGCCTTTACAACACAACTTTAAGCACGCATTCAGTTTCACTGCATGCTAAACAATGCTTGCCTTAACCAACCATATGCCTGAACCACACACATGCATGGTTAAGGCAGTCTGCGTTCTAGCTTACTAAACAGGCGGGGTGAGGAACCTCAAGGGAGGACCTGCACGAAGGACGGGGACATGGCAATGTGAGGTGGGCTGCGGCTCAGGGGGGAAGAGGATAGGTTTTAAGGGATGAGGCCAGTTTTAGGGCTCAGGGCTGGGGTCAGGGTAGGTTTTAAGGTAGGTCAGCAGTGTTTTTAGGCTCCAGGTGGGGGAAGGAGCAGTTTTCAGGACAGGGCACTTTTTAGGGCTCGGGGTAAATTAAGGTTTTTGGGGTGGTGATGTTTTGAGGGCTGGGGGGTGGTCCATTTATAGGACAGTGGCCAGGATTTTAGGACTGTGGGCACAGGGGGCTGGGGTGTGCACTTTACCACACATCTCTTTACCAAACATGCCTTTGCGACAAAATTGCGTGATAAAGGCATGCATGGTAAAGGAATGCGTTGTTTACATGCTTACGTTTTTGGGGCTGCGTGGTAGAGGCACGCGTTCCTCAGCCATGCATGCTTCTGCCATAGAGCCCCCACCAATAGAAGTAGTTGGAGGGGAGGGGGGTTAGGTGGGTAGGGGAATCACAGGAGTAGTCTCTCACCTTAGGAAATAGGCAATCCCTCTAACCGAGAGCTCGCACAGCACCAGGAGCAGCCATTGTACATCATAAATGTCATAGGTCTTACATGAGGGAGAGAAGTGCACTCATCACATATCGGAACAGAAAGTGGAGGAACTATGCCTATGGAGCTTCAGAATAGCCTACATTTGGCTTTTTAATAGCTTTTTGATTTGTTTTAAAATAAACTATTAATTTCCTCCCATATGGGGCTTTCCTATCTAAATTACCGATAATGGTTTTTTCAGAGGAAATTCTTTTCTTTATGTAATTGTAATTGCATTTATATTGCGCTTACTACCCCTGACGAGCATCGAAGCGCTTTTTCAGCGAGTAGCACGCTACTCTGGAACCCAAGAAGGAAAAGTGTTGCATTAGTATAGTGAAACATGAAAGTAATTTGAGTGGTGGATAGGTTAGTCAGTTATTTAATAATAATAAAGAAGTTTATATAGCGCATGGTTATACTACCTAGTATGTCCCCGCGCTGCGGTACAGATGGCAGATCAGAAAAAGCATTTATCAGTCTAGCCATAGAGAGGTGACCAGCTATTGTATCCTAAACAACCAGGTCTTCAAGTTCTTCCGGAATATGCTTTCGGACTGCTCCAGGCGAAGTTCCACAGGTAGCGTGTTCCACTGTTTAGCCGCAAGGTGACGGAAGGAACGACCCCCCATTCTTGCTTTTTTTATGACAGGAATGAGAACGCGCCCTGTACCCGAGGACCTCAGGGTCCTGGGAGGAGCGTAGGGGGACAGCAAGTCACTGAGATAGGCTGGAGCTCTTCCATGGAGGATTCGATGGCATATGCAAAGGGCCTTAAAGGAGACTCGTTCCTTTACTGGCAACCAGTGTAAAGTGGTGAGGGCATATTTTGTTGAAGTCCTCCTAGGCAGCATTAGGACCAGTCGGGCCGCAGCATTCTGGATATATTGCAGCCTTTGCGTGCTTTTTTTGTTAGCGCCCAAGTAGAGGACATTCCCATAGTCCAAGCGTGAGGTGACAAGTGCGTGGACTAGGGTTTTCCTGGCCACTACAGGGAGCACATCTAGGACTTTCCGGAGGCTCTTCATAATGCCGAAGCACCTACAAGCAACTATCCTGGATTGGTGGTCAAAAGACAGTTTAGGGTCCAACCAAACACCCAGATTCTTCACTTGCTCCCTAGGGGTAGGAGTAGGGCCAAGGGTCTGAGGCCACCACTTGGGAGACCATAGGTTGGTGTTTCTACCTACAATCATTACCTCGGTCTTATCACCGTTCAATTTGAGGCAGTTGTTAGCCATCCAACTGGCCAGTTCTTGAAGGCACAGTGAAAAGTTGGAGGCGTCCTCATCACGGGATTGGGACAGAGCTACAACAAGCTGTGTGTCATCTGCATAAGACACGATATTGACACCAAACTTTTTAATACTCTCCGTCATGGGAGCAAGATAAAGATTAAAGAGCGTAGGGCTCAGAATGGATCCCTGAGGGACCCCCTGCTCTAGCCTAACATTCTTAGAGTAGAACGGTCCTTGGGCTACTTGGAAACTCCTATCTCGAAGGAAGGAGCCAAGCCATTCCAGAGCCAAGTTAGTCACTTCGCCTTCCTTAAGACGCTGCAGCAAGATGGTATGGGCTACAGTGTCGAAGGCAGCACTGAGGTCTAGTAGGATCAGGGCAACCGACTGAGCCGCGTCGACCAAACTGCGGATGGTTTCAGTGGAGTAAAGCAGAGCCGACTCAGTGGAATAGGTAGCCCGGAAACCTGACTGCGTGGGGTGCAGCAGATTGTTCAGATTAATAGGACTCACCAGTTGTTCATTAACCACTTTTTCTGCGAGTTTAGCAATAAATGGTAACCGCAAGATTGGCCGCAGGTTTTCCAGCAGACTAGACTTCAATTCGGGTTTCTTCTTGATAGGCACAACCACAGCCTGTTTCCATTCCCGTGGGACAACTCCGGTGTTAAATGAGAGTTGGATGAGGTGTCTAAAATAAGGTGCCAGCGTGACCTTAACATCCTTCATGTTCTTCGGTTTCATAGGATCTTTAGGGGAACCTGACTTAATGCTTAGAGCAAGGGCATGAAAGTTCGTTATAGAAGGAAGGCTAAAGTTTGGAAGACCGGAGACCACAGTCAAGCTTTTATCACTTGTGGAAGTGAATTTCCCATTGCGAGCTGCCTCCGGAAATGTAGAATACATTTTCTCCACCTTCTCGGAGAAAAACTCAGCAATCCTGTCGCAGGCCTCAACTGAGTCCCTATTAGGGGGTGGCATTCTGTCCAGTGTAGACAGTTCTTTAAAAATCCGGAACAGAGGAGGAGCCAAGATGGCGACCGGGACGGCAGCGTAGACCCCCGGCTCCGTGAGCCTCCGCATCCCGCACGGATATCCTGCCTGAGATCCTCAACTTGTGCTACGTGGTCGTGTTTCTGAAGGAGAGGGGCTCCCGACTGTGTGACTCCGAGGTTTCTAGCCGTGCTATCGCCGGAGAAAACTGCATCTGAACTTTGCGGCCTGTGCGGCCCTGGAGCCGGGACATCGAGTGGACGCCGTGGCCGGGTGGCAGTGCGACAACAGCGGCCGGTGGTGACTGGGTGGAGTCGGCCCACCGGAGCGGTGCCAAACTCGGCCTACATTTCGGCGTGGTCACTTCTACTGCCCGGTGTGGCTGACCGAGTGCATGACCGGGGGTGCAAATCTTAGATCCTCCGGTGACTGCCCCTGCCTTGCTGGTGAGCTGCCCGGCCGCCGTCCGTATCCTGCCCCGATCATTGCGGGCCGCCCCCGGATTTCTACGGGAGCTGGTCCGTGGTGGGGACGACTGTTGCCCGTGACCACGGATAGTTTTTTGTCTGCCCCCGGAACCCGGTCACCCGCGACGGGGTCATCGCGACGCTTGCCCTGGGGTCCCGGCCCCGGTGAGGGTCGGGCATACTTGGCGGCCATCTT
Source organism: Triturus cristatus (assembly GCF_964204655.1). Lineage (NCBI taxonomy): Eukaryota > Metazoa > Chordata > Amphibia > Caudata > Salamandridae > Triturus > Triturus cristatus. The sequence continues at coordinate 1,063,392,068 of NC_140583.1, forward strand.
GGGTCGATGAAGCCTACCATCCTGTCCGCTGGGCCGCAGCGGGCCTGTGAGCGTACGATTTTTGGGAGTGTGGCGGTGAGATCACAGAGAGCTGAGCTGGGATACGGCGACCTCCTCGAGGCTCTTGGTACTCTTCACTCCTCCTTGGTTCATGGTTTCGTGGTCTTGGGGAGTAAGCTTGATGGTGTGGCGTCGGAGTTGGGGCAGTGGCGGCCCGCCTGTCCGCACGAACACAGAGTCTACCCACACTGCGCGCAGGAGGACGTTGTGGCGGCCCCCCCTGAGGTTAGTACACGACTGGACGCCCCGGCCAGTATGCTACAGTGTTTTCGACCTTCTGAGGGCCTGATCTGTCCCGGAGGCGTTGGACCTGAGTGGGATGTGGTGGCCTCATCCCGTGCATGCCCTCCTGCGACCCAGAGACAACTCCGGCAACTAATGTCTCTTTTGGCTGCTTCTGCCTTCCTGAACCTTGCGTGCAGTGCAGATCCTAGGGCAGCACTTGGAAGCCTGTTTCCTCACGCGGCGGACTGTGTTGATGCTCAGAGACTTCCACCCCACCTGTGTGCGTCGCTTCTCTGTCGTTGTTGGATATTCCTCTGCCTAGGAACATTGGGTATGGTGCTGGGTCAAGGGGTTGGCATGGGCAGAATTCCACTGAGTGGTCAGGGATGAGGCTGGCCCCTCGGGGGTGGTCGCCTAGTGGACGGGCGGGCTTGGGGTGGTGTGCTCTCCTGACATGGCTACTGGCACAATAGACGCATAATGCTCCCCATCGTGGTTTGAGAAGATTGTTTTTGTGCTGTTCCTTGTTCACTTTAGGGGAACCTTACCGTGCGGGAGGGAGAAGCCGGGGGTCTGTTATGAAGGCCCTCCTCCAGTTTATAAATACTTTCTCTACCCCCCCGTCCGGTGGGGGTCCTTTCCTACTTCTTTTTCCCTATTCTCCTACATTTCGGGTCTGGTTCCAGGGCGACAGGCACACTGCTGGGGGGGGGGGGCCGTACTCATCTGCAGAGGTGCAGGGTGGGGGGTTGGGGGAGGGGACTCTGTATTCCTTTATCTTTTTCCATGGCCTCCTTTTTCTTTGATTCTTTTTGTCTTTCTTTTTCTGGGATCAGCGTGATACACCTCCTTTTGCTATGCCTCGTTGCCGTTCCATGTGTTCACAACTTCCGGGGTGTTCTTGGGGAGTTCTGGCAGGGGACTGTGGGCGCAGCTGTAGACTATGTTTTTCTCCATCCTGATGTTCTTGTGTTTGCGCCATTGACCGAATAGATTGCTGTAAATCGCTAACGTTCATAACTCTGCATATCCGTGATCGTTGTTTTAAAATTGCTTGTCACCTGATCCTTCTGCCTTGTTTCATCATAAAATGAAAACCTTTTTCTCCTGGTGCCCTACTTACGCTGTTCACAGTATTAGTTGTACGATTTTGCTCCCTGAAGTGCTGCCTGTGTTTATACTTGTCGTTATTGCTCTGATTGCTTAGCGGCCGGCCCCGGGGGGTTGTAGGCCCATACTTGTTCTTATTGAATTGTCAATAAAGGTTTTCAAAAAAAAAAAAAATCCGGAACAGTTCCCTAGAGGAGTTCTCAGCTGACTCAATCTTAGTGTTGTAGTAGGCAGCTCGTGTCTTTTTTATAAGAGTGGTATTTCTTGAGACCGGATCTATAGGATAGCTTCCTATCCTTGATAAAGTCCAATCTCCAGCTACGTTCTAGGCGTTTACATGCGGATCTAGCGACCTTCAGTTCTTCGCTGAACCAGGGGGCAGTTTTACTCTGTCTCCTTGGGGCACAGGAGGCCCAGGGGGCTACCTTATCAAGCGCCTCATTGATGCGGTGAGTCAGGGCACTACAGGCCGTTTCTACATCACTCCCTCCCGGGGGCCCTCCTGACAGTAGGGCCTGGTTAAACCTGGAGGCCGAGAAATTGGCCCATTTCCTCTGAGGTTTATTAGATAAGATCACCGTCTGAGGTTTAAAGATCGTAAAACTGAAGGAGACCAGATAGTGGTCAGGCCACAGAACCGGAATCGGGGCATGAACCCCGATGCCTTCCCAGTTGGCAAATATGGGGTCTAGCAGATGTCCCAACTGATGGGTAGGGAGAGAGGATTGGAGCGTTAAGTTAAGTGAGGCCATCTCCTGACAGAAATCTTGAGCAGAGACATTATCTCCATCATCAAGATGAAGATTGAGGTCGCCCAACACCATCACTTTAGCATACCGTAGCGCTAGATGAATAACCGATTTTCTAAGATTATTAGTGAATTGAAGGATGGGGCCAGGCGGACGGTATATTAGAAGGCCTTTAATAATGTAGGCGCTATCAGCCCCAATAGTAAAAAGACCTGCCTCACATGCCTCTATCTCCGCCCTTTCCAATGCACATTCAATAGATATTTTATGGATCAGCGCGATCCCGCCCCCTCTACTTATTGGACGATCCAGCCTCAAAATTCCATAATTGGGGGGGGGGGGGGGGGGATCTACAATTCATAAGCATTATCCGAAACTTACGAGCTTGTTTAGCGGCATCCTGAGTATTAGCCAGATCGAAGGAACAGTACTTACACTTCTGAATCTTGACAGCAGGTTGTAAGCAGTGCATGCAAGCAGCCGAGGTAGGGGGGCGCAGCTCATAGAGAGCTTCAGGGGTATAGCTGATGGATAATGTGGGCGGAGCAGGGGTTCTGGCCCCAGGTCCCATCCGGGATTCAGAAGGATAGCGGGTGAATACAAGAGTATATGCAAGCAGCAAAGCAAAATGTCTTAGACACAGCCTTACGCACTTACCACAAAATGAATATGTTTTGGGGAGGCCCCTGTCAACTTGTCTACTTGGTAAGTTTGCTTATTGTACAGCAGTGAAGCCACCTCAAGGTTGCAGCTCTTGGGGTGATTTGGATTTACAGGTTGCTGTGAGTGCCCTGCTTCAATGCACACTTCTATCTTACGTATAATTAAGTATTTGTATGTGTTCAGTGGACAAGTGTCATTTTGTGGTTTGCATTTGAAATCACTGGTATCCTGTTACCTATTTTGGGGGTGTTCTGTTTGAATTAGTCACTAAACCTTCAGGCGTGCTTCTGTTAGTGCGTGAAGTTTCCCTCTTCTTCTAACCCTTTTTTTCCTGCTGTCACCCTTTCAGGTGCGAGCTGTTTGAGCAGAACTTAAAGGCGGCTTTGGAAATTGCAGAAAAGGCTGGAACCTTTGGCCCTGGGTCTTGAAATGTTTTGCTACCAGATACCATCTGCTCTCCTATGCCTTCTTAGGCAAGGAGGTTGAGCAAACTGAACTGTCTTCAGCCCAGGCTCCTTCCCTGGGACTGTGTGTAATATATTTGTATTATTAAGCACTTCTATAAATTAACTTATGTTTTTCCTTGCTCGCTATTATGACCTGTAAATAATAAACATTGCGTTGTAGAGCTGGCCTCTGTTCAGTTGATCTGTAGTTGCAGTTTTTTGTAGCTGATACAGGAAGTAATGCACAACATGTTCTCTCAGCATTTGCTCTAGGTAACTTGAAAACCATTACCAAGCTGCCCTCGGCAGCTGGTCTGCATGCAGATGCATTATGCATTGGCAATGTGTGATTAATTGATAGCATTTATACTAGGCTTCACACAACTTTGTGGGGGTTCCACAGCACCTTTGCGGACTAGCAGGACTTTGCTTGTGTGGGAGCTAAACCCCAATAATTTCTTTGAAACCCAATATCGGAAACTCCAATATTTGCTTAAGGCAGTTCAGCTCTGCAACTCTTCTCATTAATCTTGCAGTAAGATACCCCCCCCCCCCCCCTCCCCTTCAGTCAGACAAATTTAGCAGAGTAAAGCAGTTTTAGGAACTGGTACTGAAAGTTCTGGTCATAAGGACTAAATAATACAGAAATATGGGGGGCATGGCTTAGCCTGCTGGAAGATGGCCACACTTTGAGTGGGCTCTGCCAGCCTAGCCTGTTATCAGCCACGATCCTGCAGATAACTTCGGAGCTTTCACCTCGCTCCGTGCGATCCTGTTCCAGCGCATCTTGGGGCATCAACTGCTTCCTTTCTGGCCCTCGCAGCCCACTGCTACATCGCCTTCCCCCTGCTGGTAGCTGCCAGGGCCTACTGGGCCCATCTGAGGACGCGTGGCCAAAGCCTGCGCCGCGCTGCTGTGGAGCCGTTGCCCCCACTCCTCGCACCGGCCGCCTCACTGGAATTGTGGCGCCCCCTAGGGCCTACCTGTTGCTTGACCCCCCGCTGATCCCGGTGAGTGGCGCTGCCGTGAGGGCTCCCACGGCAGAGCTGAGCACATGCATGCCGCACCGCGGGGACTGGGCCTACCTCCATCGCAGCTGGGGCGCTCATGCTCTGCCTCTCCCGGTCCGCCACACTGCACTGGCCCCCTGCGTCTCTCCGCTGTCGTTGCCAACGCGGCTCTGCCATCTTCTGCAGCGCTCACGGCAGTGGCTGCCGTCAATGCGGCCATTCCTCGCCTGTTAGTCTCCGGCCCTGCTGATTCCGCTCGCCGCCTCTCCACCCTCTTCACTGGGGACCTGCTGTTCTGCCGACGGCCCGCCTCGCTCACCACTCCTGGGCTCCTGACCTCCCTGCTGCACTGCTCATTCATCGCTGGCTGCAACACTTACCTTCTGGATCACGCGGCGGGCGCGAGGCTGAAACCCATGCCGCCTCGGGCCGCATCTGCCTCTTCACCTCGCTGACCTGCTGGGTCCTGCCTGCCACCCCGGCCCCTGCTGATTCCTGGTGAGTGGTGCTACCGTGGAGGCGGCTGGGTTGGGTGCGCGCTCGCCGTACTGCAGGGCCTGGGCCTTTCCCCTTCGCAGCAGAGGCCCCTTGTCTTTTGCCTCTTTGCTGGCCCTGCGACGAGGGCGACGCGTTTCCCTGCTTCATCTGCCCCCACGGCCCTGATTCCCTCTTCTGCGCCTACTGCGGGGGCCGGTACTGGCGACGCCACAATATTGCCCGCACACCGCCTGCCCGGCTGCCTCACCACGCCGCCATCCCTGCTCCTCTTCTCCGGGGCCGCGGATCTGACGGGCGCCTGATATAGCCTGCTATCACGAGAGGTGACCTCAGCAGCTTTCTCCTCATCATCATCCTCCTCCGGCCTGGCCGCCATCTGCTCAGAGTGCGCCTGGACTCTTGCCATTGGGCCCAGACTGCCCGATCCACTTGTTCCTGCTCCGGAGCGCATGCCTAGCTCTGCCTTTTTCTGTCTGTGCAGCCCCTCAGGTTTCAGTGCCTCCTCCGGCTGCCACCACATAGACCTGCTCTACTTCTCTTGGGCCTTTTCCTTTTTGGGTCCCTGTCTTTGCTGCACCTCTCCTATGTGGGACCTGGACTTGCGAACCTGCCCCGCGTGTTGGGTCCGTTCTTTCTCTCTCCTCCCGGGGCCCTGCATTTGCTGCCTTGCCTCAGCCTTTGAACGACCTTCCTCCCCGCCATCCACTTGGCTCTCCGTTGCAGGCCCCCACCTGCTCTTCGGCGGCCTTTCTCACTTGCTCCTGTCCGACCATGGGGAAGATCGGCCCTAAACAACCAGAGATTGCCTTCGATCAGCGCTGGCAGACTCGCCAGGATGGTGTGGTCGCCGATGGGGGTGACCCGTCTGCCCAAACGGATGTGGCCCTGACACGGTTGAACGATCTCTAAAAACCATCATGGTAGATGTTAAATCCACAGTCACCGGCATTGCAGCCCAAGTCGACCAGCTGTCGACCCGCCTGGACACTGTCAAGGCCCGAGTTGACTCGCACGATGCCTGTCTGCTGCACGTTGAAACGATGGTCTCTGATGCCGAGGACGCCACCACTCAAGATCGCCACAAGCACCTTCAAATGGACAAGATTCTTGAGCTGATCCGGAACATGAGTGAGGCTTTTGAGGTGCATTCCCGCAGGAGCAACCTCCGCATCACAGGTGAGCCCGAATCCCCCAATATCTCAAAAATTGAAGACTTTGTGGAGCAGCTCATTTGCGAACTATTTGGTGATATCCTCTCCTCTGTTTTCATTGTCGAGCAGGCCCACCGCTCCCTTGGCCCTCGCCCTTCTCCTGGCCTGCCGGCTCGCCCCATTGTTGCCAAACTCCTGAACTTCAGGGATCCCGACGCCATTCTTCGTGAGGCCATGGAGAAGGGCGAAATTCTTCATCAGAGCAACTCATTGTCGTTCTACCTCGACTACACTATGGCGGTGTAGGCTGCTCGCCGTGAGTTCCTCCCGGTGAAACGGATTCCTCAAAAACATTATGTCTCCTATTCCCTGGCATATCCCGCCAAACTGCAAGTCATGCATGGCTCCAAGATGTTCGTCTTTCCGGAACCCAAAGATGCTTTGGGCTTAGTGAAGAAATTGGATCGGGCACAACGCTCTTCTCCTGCTAACTCTCAGGCCACTGCCAATGGCAACTTAAGTGACAATGACTGAACCCTGTTGATTTCTTGACACTCTTGCCAACTGCACTCCTTGTTGTTCAGTCACGTATTATGGGTCTCTCCCACTTTGTATTTTTTCTTCCGCAGGGCTCTCTACACGAAGACCATGCTTCGGGCTCGCTGCCCCTGATTCCCTGGTGACAATCCCTTCTGTTGTCTGCTACGACCTGTGGCTTGGCCACCCTATCTCTTTGGCAGGAGAGTGTGCTGGGCGACACCACGCCATCACGGGATGATTCCCTTATTGGACTTAGAATTTTCCCTTTCCAGTTGTGGGTCCCCAGGGTGGGTGTGGGTGGACTCAGCCTGATTGGGGAGTTGGTGTGGGTGGTGGGGGATTGGGTTCTTTGGGTTTGTTGTCTCCCACTTATTGTTTGTATTGATATATGCCCTTTTTTTGGTCACTTTATGTCACGTCACCTCAACCACACAGCGTTTTGTATTGCTCTTCTCTTTCACTGCATTATGTCCCCATCGCACATCTGCTTCTACTTGCTATTCTGGGGGGATTTGGGTTATTGGGACCGTTGCCTCCGAATGAGGCTTTTGTTTTAATCTTGACATTAGCACTTTCCTGCACCTCAACTGTTGCAATGCGCTTCTTGTTATGTTCCTTATTGCACTTCTCTACCCGACTGCGTGAGGTTCTCTCTGACCTTTTAACCTTCCTTGACATTCCCTTCTCTGCCATGGCGCTATGACAGATACAACACTGGACCTGGAACGTCCGCGGCCTTAACCACCGTAAGGCTCGCCTGGTCCATGCCCACCTTACCTGGCATAAGGTAGACATTTGTTTCATACAGGAGACCCACCTACTGCCCGCTACCTCTTCCAGACTCCTCTCCGGGCACTGGGGTGAAATACATTCCTCCTTTTACTCTAACTATTCCCGTGGGGTGTCTATCCTGCTGCGCAGAGGGCTTCCTTGGCAGACCTCCCAGGCAATCATTGACACCGAGGGGCGCTTTGTCGTCCTGCACAGCACCCTCCTGGCCCAACCATTGTCCTTGGCTGCGCTATACGGTCCCAATAATGACGACCCGGATTTCTTTGCCCAAGTTTGGCACCACATCTCACTGGGCCCCGCTGCGCTTCTCTGGGGAGTGACTTTACTGTTACGCTGTCTACCACGCTAGATCGCTCCCCCTCAGATCACGCTCCTGTTCGCCTCTGTCTGCGCCTCCCTCACTCCCCATGTAGCGCATTCTCTTGATGGCTTCCCCCCAACGTGCTGCGGGACTCTGTCTTCTGCGATGAGATACAAACTGCAATTACGAATTATTTTGAGCTTAACGAGGGCACTGTTGACTCCACTTCCATGCTTTGGGAAGGATTTAAGGCCGTAATCCGTGGGGAATGCATTTCTAAGCAGTCTGGTGTATTACACTCTATTCGCCGCACTCTTGATAAATTGGAGACGGAGATTAAGGCTCTGGACTCCTTCCATTCCATGGACCCTAACCCTGACATGCTTGCTCAGATCCGGGCAAGGCTCGCTGACGAGGCCAACAGAGAGAGTGTGTTTCTGGGCAGGGAGGCGAGGGCATACTGCTTCAGTGAGGGAGACCGCCCTGGCAAGACCCTTGCCAATCTCCTCCGCTCGCCTCACTCAGCGTCCTATATAACTGCCCTTTGAGACGGAGGCCCAGATAGAAACACTTCTCCTGAGGAGATCAAGGCGCGTTTCATCGCATTTTACTCAACTTTATACGGCTGGAACTGTGCCACTGCGCGAGATTCTCAATCAATATTTCGATACCCTTCAGCTCCTCTGGCCTGGCAACCCTCACCTGTGGCCTGGCAACTCTCACCAGGAATTTCTTGATGAGCCCTTCTCCAAAGAAGAAATCCTTGCTGCTATTAACAGCCTGCCCGGTGATGAGGCCCCTGGCTCGGACGGCCTTCCAGCATCCTTTTATAAGGCCTTCGTGCCCTCCCCCCTTCCCCGGCCCTGCACTTAGCTGCCTTGTATAATGAATCTTTTGAGAGCAGTCAGTTCCCCCCTTCGCTCTGCGAGGCATTACTCACACTACTTCTAAAACCGGACAAACCCCCAGAGCTCCGCGACTCTTATCGTCCCCTCTCATTAATTAATACGGATAACAAGATCTTTGCCAAACTACTCGCCTCCGCCTTCTCCCCCTCATGACGCTCATCTCTCGCCCGGACCAGTCCGGCTTCATTCCTGGTCATGCGACCTCCCATAATCTCCGGACCATCTTCTCCGTCCTTCATCAAAGTAATCCCACACTCCCGGCTGTGGCCGCCCTGCTAGACGCCACCAAAGCCTTTGACACCCTTGAGTGGTCCTTCCTCTTTATCTCCTCCCTCGCTTAGGCTTTAGCCCGGTCTTTATGCACAAAGTACAACTTCTCTACACCCTTCCCACTGCCCGCCTCCGGATTAACGGTCAAATATCGGAGCCTATTTCCATCGCGAGAGGTACTAGGCAGGGGTGTCCGCTGTCACCCATGCTCTTCGCCATCGCCATGGAACCCCTCGCCGCTAGACTCTGACAGCATCACACCCAGAGAGGTCTTGGCTTCGCGGCGCATGCCCTTGTCCTCTCCATGTATGCAGACGATGTTACACCCTATGTCCGCAACCCTCAGGAGAATCTCAGTCCTCTGGTCCGCGAGGTGATGCGGTTCGGGGCCTACTCCGGCATCTAGGTTAACTGGATTAAGCCTGTACTTTTCCCCCTCTCTGATGCCAAGGTCCCCTTTACTCCGGAATACCCTTTTGTGTGGGCGTCGGGTCCTACAAGATACTTGGGTATTTGGCTTAGTAGCGATGTATATTAACTTTGGAGGGCTTACTTTGGCCACGCTGTGAACTGGTTTGAGTTCAAAATTCCCCTCTGGTGTAGGTTACCCTTGTCACTGGCGGGTCGCATAGCCATTGCCAAGATGGTGGTGCTTCCGAAGTTTTTGTATTTGTCAATATTCCCATCCCTCTCACTGCCCACTTTGTTTCGCAGATTATGCTCCTTGCTTATCACCCTGGTCTGGGCTCATCGACAGCCCAGAATCGCTTATGATATCCTCACCCTCCCGATGTCATGCGGTGGTCTTGGTGGCCCAGATTTTAAACTCTACGCCCTTAGCGCCCAGGCCGGTTTTCTCCACTTCTGGCTCCACCCAACTCCTTTTCAGCCGCATGTCGCGGTGGAGGCCGACAGTACTGCCCCCTGGCCGCTCACAACCACCTTATTCGCCCCGGCGAAACTTCCACGCACCGAGATCGACACTGTAGAAACTCTGCGCTGGGCCTGGGACGGGCTCCGGAAACTGTCCGGCTCCAGCATGCTTTCGGCGAATGCCATGCCTATTGCTCATCACCCGGCTTTTCCCCCCCTTCAGTCAGCTGGGATGGTTAAACATGCAACCCGCTTGGGGCTCTCCACAGTGTCTGACCACTACCCTGAGGACACGTTCTTTGCCCTGGCTGTCGATTCCGGCCCCATGGCTCTCTGCTCTACTATCAACTAAGGAAGGGTTCCTCAAAGTACGGCCCGCCCGGCCTTCATTGGCGGCCCGCGGACCTTGATCGATGCCAGTACACTTCCGTGGAGGGAGTAAGCAGGGAAGATGGCCGCAGGAGCAAACGTTGTGAATACGCTTTATTACGTATTCACAACGTTTCCTCCTGCGGCCATCGTCTCTGCTTGCTGCTTGCATCGGATTGGCCGGCCTGCCTGCCTCTGATGTCACACGAAGCTCACGCCCTTTAAAAGTCAGCTGTAACTAGCGTGAGTTACAGCTGACTTTTAAAGGACCTTTTGGTGAACTTCAGGTATGTTTATTTTCTTTAATCGTTTGTGCGCGAGACCTATGAACGTGCTTTTTAATATAGTGAAGCCATGCGACCAGGAAAATGTGTCCTGTATATTTTCCTACAGTTACTCCATATGGCTCCTGCGCGCAGCCTCCCCAAGTCCCTATAACTGTGAGCGCATGCACCGGTGACGGCCTTTAAGCCTCCGAGTCTTCCCTCTCTTTCGGTCTCGCTCCTCAGCTAGTGCAAAACCAAGACTTCAGGAAACAGGTATTACCTTCTCTTTCCTCCTTTCCTTTATTTGCTCCCCTGTGAAATGGATCCAAAAAAGAAAACATTTTTGCTGGGAACGTCCTTTTTCTGACACCAGTGCAGCCTCGGGTGGAGAGGAATAAAAGATTCCAAATGTCAAAAATACATAACTAATTAAAGCAAGACAGAGTGGTTGCAAGGTGGCCAGATTGATTTATTTGCACCTAAACACATTAGCGCCACGTTACAGTGTTTGCCAGTGAAGTGATACTTTTGTTTTCTCCACTTTTTGAACAACATTGTTTTCCCTGTGTGGGAAAGTGCACCTTGCCTGGAGGTACTGAATGGGAATTGGAATTGGGAAAACGAAATGTATACAGCATCTGTGTGTTTACGAATGTGGTCTTTTTAAGCCACACCGCCTATGTTTTCAAAGGATATATGCAATGGGCACTGCAACGGGTCCTTTCCGGGCCCTGTATTCATGGCCTTACCTTTTCATGAGAAAGCACTCACTGCTTACATTTCACATGCTTTACTTAATCTTGCATTCCCTATGAGTTTGCGTTTTCTAGGATGTTAGCATATTGTTCTTGTCAAGTGCGTAATTAGAATTGAGTCACATCCAGGTGTTTATAGCGGGTCAGTGCACTGCAAGTTGCTCTTTGTAGTTGCATCTGATTGTGAAATACAGCATTGTCTAATGTTTTGAAAGTTTTTTTTTTTACTCTAGCTCCGCCCCCCCACTGATCCCGCCCCCACAGACTCCACCCCTATCAGTGCGGCCCTCGGCCACTAACCACACTGTCATTTTGGCCCCCGACAGAAAGTTTGTGAGTACCCCTGAACTAAGGGCTATTTGCAGGGAGCTTCACCCGTTTCCCCAGCCTCCTTCCTCGATGGTCACTCTTAACTTCCTTTACACATCCCCCTGCCCCCAAAAGCTGGTCACCAAGATTTACGTCCTTGCACTGGCGGCATCTCTCATCTCTACAGACCGGGTGCGAGTGGCGTGGTGTGAGGACCTGGGTGTCTAACTCTCTCAAGAGGACTGGCTTCATTGTTGCAATCAGATTAAACGACTATCCCCAAATTACCGTCTGCGCCTCATTCACTTTAATGTATTTACATAGGCTTTACCGAACTTCTGCTCAGCTGCACAAAATGGGACTTATCCCCAGCGACAGATGTCCGCGATGTTCCGCTCCTGCTGCAGACTTCTCCCACCTAGCCTGGCTGTGCCCTCAGATCTCCACATACTGGTGTGAGGTGTGTGCCGCTATCTCTGAGATCACCTCGTCGCTGGTCCAGCATGACCCTCTGCTTTGCCTTCTAGGCTTCGTGAAATTCTGCCCAGATGCTACACGCCGCCTAACTGCGATATTCATTAAATCAGCTTTCCCGATGTCCCTGTGACAATATCTCAATTCATACCATCTCTCACATTTTGTTTTTCTCTTCCCTCTATAAAATAGAGAGGAAAAGGTTCATTGTTCAATACTGCACAAAGTAACTTTATGTTCTCGCAGATTAGCTCTTTCAGTACTACAACAACTGGAATCACAATTCTTTTGTTGTATGATTTTGTCATTTTTACAGGCTGCTTTAAAACCGAGAAGGGCTGCTACTGTCACGATAGCTTAATGAGATAGTTAAATCATAGCTCAGAGACATATGTGTGGGCAATGTTAATTTTATTAGGCATATAGTGTGATGAAATTAGATTGTTACAAATGACTTTGTACTTACACCACTTAGATAGCATTATCCTCCCACATTGTTAAGGTACTTACCGACCATTAAATTTAACTATAATTGCAACAAGGATATCGTGTGTGTGTGTGTGTGTGTGTGTGTGTGTATATATATATATATATATATAATGTTTTGTGTTTTTTAGAAATTGTATTAGTAAATTAATGCAAATAATAATCTTTACGGAATTAAATGTACATACCTTTTGATGCATTTTTAATGGGAAATAAAGCTTTTGATTGCTCTCGGTTTCCTCAAACTAAATGTTTTTCATGTATTGATGTTAGTCAAATAACTTTTCGGTTTAAATAAACCATAAAAGTAAGACCTTCATACACAATATATGCAAATATTTCATCAAGTTAATACAATAAAATGTCATTTGACTCAAACCACAATTTCTCATGAAATTATTAGAATACAGAACTCTAAAATTCTACGAATATAAGCAGGAGACGTCAGTTTTGTTTATGATTCATACCGTTTCCTCCTTAAGAAAGCGTTCCTGATAAAATGTAGAACAGTGCAAATTTCTTCATTCGATAAGGATAATAAAAGATTAAAACCCTCATGTAGTTGCAAGGACGAGCTTTTTTTAAAAAAAGGAATAAGGAACCGTGCTCTTGGTTTCCTATAAAGTGCGCAGAATAGAATAAGGTGCAAAGTGCTTTGTTTTGTTAAATTGTCGCACGGACCAGGAGAAAGGTTATTGCTCCAACCGTCCTGTTTACGGAAGGCCATTAAAAAGTGCAAAATGTAAATGAGGTTATGTGATGCCGCGTATTTTGGGATAGCATTGCTTCATTATTTTGACATTTGTTACACACAGTAACACTGAGGAAAGATTTCACCCAATCAGTACCCATTTATAACCAAAATACAGCAATTATCATCAGAAAGATTTCAAGTCAACCTTTGTGAAGGCCCTTCCACTCTGCAGGAATACGTGCTGCCACATTAGAAGCTCACCTGACCCTGGACGGGAGTAGCAGGGGTCCCTTAAAACCCTGGGGTTCTTGTGCAGAGTTAAGCAGATTACCCATGCAGCTTTCCTCTCACCCCCTCCCTTCCATCCCTCTCTCCTTTCATAACCCCGGATCCCTCTCTCACTTTGAAGGCCATTTTCTTTCACCCCTTTTTACAACTTCTGAATTCTCCCCATTCAACCTCTCCCTTCACCTTTAATCACCTCTTGCCATTTTGTCTTTTCACTGCCCTCATCTCTAACAGTCTCTCACATTTATCTCATGGCCTCTCTGGCCCTGTCACCACCCGTGCCCCTCAGCACTTCTCATTCACCTCGTCTCTCCATTCAAATCTTTGTCTATTTGTATCTTACAGCTCTGCAGTCCCCCCCCCCATTCCTCTTTCACATCTCCCCTTTGTACTAACAGAAGCCCTCACCTTTGGATCACACTCACTTCTTGTGTGTCCACACTTCTCTTCAGCAATTCACATTTCTACTCATCCCTGACCTCTTCAATCAAATTCTCTCACTCCCTTGCTGTCCTCTCTCATCACCAAGCATACGGGTCGGACCTGTATGCTCCTCTCGGCAGGTGCCACTCTGCTTATTGTTCCCTAATTCAAGATGGCATGAATTGTCTGTCTCGCTGTTTTGGTGCAGGCCGCGCAGTTATGGAACGTGCACCCTCCTTTGCTTATTCTTTTGAGGCCTTCTATGAATGCTTTAATGGCAGGCACCCTGAACAGGGACAGATGTCTATTTTGTAGGCTGCAATGGCAGTGAGATGTAATCTAATTGGTGTGTATGCTAGATTACATTTTTGAAGATGCAGTAGGTCGCATATGATGTGCTGAGTGGAGGCATCTAGAGGATTGATGTTATTGTTACAGTATACAACAAATCTTTTCCACTTGGCTGCATAGCAGGCCCTAGTGGTGGGGCACCTAGCTTCTTTGATAACTTACATGCAATCAGGGGGAAGATTGAGGTAATCAAACTCTAGGACTTCAGGAGCCAGATCGCCAGGTTGAGCTGTGCTGGATCTGGGTGTCTGATCTCTCCATGGTTCTGTGTTAAGAGGTGTGGGGAGAGGCATAGTTTTTGGTGCGGGGCTACTGATAGTTCCAGCAATGTTGTGTACCAGGGTTGTCTGGCCCATATTGGAGTAACTAGGATTAGTGTTAGCGAATGTTGCTGCAGCTTGCGCACCACTAATGGAATGAGTGGGAGAGGTGGAAAAGTGTACGCAAATCTGCCTGACCAGTTCATCCATATCGCATTGCGTTTGGACAATGGGTGTGGATATCTGGCGGCGAAGCTTGGGCATTTTGTGTTGTAATGTGTGGCGAAGAGATCTATCTCTGGCTGCCCCCACATTTGGAAGAACGGTTGAAGAACTTGTGGTTGAAGTTTCCACTCGTGAATTTGTTGTGTCTGCCGACTTAACAGATCTGCCACGTGATTTTGAATTCTTGGGAGATGTTGGGCTAACAGGAATATGTTTTGAGAAATGGCCCATCTCCATATGCTCTGTGCTTGCTGAGAGAGCTGGAGAGAGTGCGTCCCCCCTCTGTTTTTGTAAATGATACATTGCTGTCATATTGTCTGTGCGGACTAAGACAGCTTTGCCTGATATCTGTTTCTGGAATGATATTAATGGCAGAAAGATTGCTAGTAACTCCTAATGATTGATGTGGAGTAGCCTTTGCTGAGGTGTCCAAGTGCCCTGTATGGTGTGATGAAGTAGATGAGCTCCCCAGCCAGTGAGCGATGCGTCTGCTGTTAGCACAATCTGTGGAACCGGCTCTAGGAACGGTCGCTCTTTGGAAAGGTTTTGGGTGTTCCACCACTGCAGAGAGCGATGTGTGCGGCCGTCCACCAACACCAGATCTGTTAACTGACCTTGACCTTGGTTCCACTGACGTGCCAGGCATTCCTGTAAGGGGCGCATTTGGAGTCTTGCGTAAGGTACTATTAATATGCAAGAGGCCATCATCCCTATGAGTTGCATGAACACTCTAGCTGGGAGTGAGTGTTGCGGCTGGAATCTTGTTATAAGGGTTTGCATGCTTACTACCCTGACTGGACTGGGATAAGCAAGGCCCTTTGAGGTGTTTATTGTGGCACCCAGATATTGTTGGATGTGGGATGGTTGGAGGTGCGACTTTGCGAGGTTTATGGTAAACCCTAAAATGTGAAGTAGTTGAATTGTGGCGTGTGTGTGATTTACACACTGGGTATGTGTCTTGGCTTTTATGAGCCAGTCGTTTAAATATGGGAAGACGTGAATTTGTTGTCTTAGGTGGGCTGCCACTACTGCCAGACATTTTGTGAAGACTCTGGGTGCTGTGGTGACTACGAAAGGGAGAACCTTGAACTGGCAATGCCGTCCGTCCACAAACCAAAGATATTTTCTGTGAGCAGGGTGAATGGGAATGTGGAAGTAGGCGTCCTTGAGATGTGGCAAGGAAGTCGCCTTGTTTGAGTAGCGGGAGGACCTGTTGAAGAGTTACCATGTGGAAATGGTCTGATTGTATGTAGAGGTTTAATGGCCGGAGGTCCAACATGGGCCTCAGACTTCCGTCCTTCTTTGGAATGAGGAAGTACAGGGAGTAAATCCCTGTGTTTTGGTGATGAAGGGGAACTGGTTCTATGGCATGTTTTTGTAAGAGGGAAAGTACTTCTTGTTTTAGAAGCGTTAAGTGGTCTGTTGACATTGGACGCTGTTTGGGTGGTATGTTTGGGGGAGTGGAAGTGAGTTCAAGGCAGTAACATTGGATGATTTGTCTCACCCACCTGTCTGTGGTGATGTCAGTCCAGACCGGCAGGAACTGTAGCAATCTTCCCCCGAACGGAGTAGGTGGTCCGTGGGGAGTGGAGGGAATTCATTGTTTAGGGGTGGAGGTGGTACGAGTATTGGTAGTTTTGCCTCTACCTTTGTTGTTATTGCCCCTGTAGCCTCCTCTTTTAGATGAGGTATGGGTGGGACTCTTGTTGGAAGTGGAGGGGTTATCAGTGGTAAAACCTCTAGAGGCGCCCCTATAAGAGGAGCGACTAAAGGAACTTCTGGTAGCTTGCGATTGGAAAGCTCCCATTGATGAATCCACAGTAGGCCCAAATAAGTGTTCCTGGTCAAATGGTTGATTTAATATGGTGGTTTGAACCTCTGGCTTAAAGCCGGAAATGTGTAGCCAGGCATGTCTGCGTAAAAGGACACTGGTATTAATAGCCCGGGATGCTGTATCTGCGGCATCCAGAGCACAACAAATTGAGGTATTAGTTATGAGCTTGCCTTCCTGGATGAGATCATTAGTTCGTGTTTTGTATTGGTCTGGAAGGTGTTGTAGTAGTGTCTCTAGCTAGTCGTAGTGTGCCCTATCATATCTTGCGGGTAAAGCCTGTGTGTTGGCAATCCTCCATATGTTAGCTGCTTGGGACGCCGTCCTTTTACCAGACTCGTGCGGCAGTTTTGATTCTTTATCAGGAGAAAGGGCATCTCCTGTGGTTTGTGAATGAGCCCTTTTCCTGGCATTGGAGACCACTAAGGAATCTAAGGGTACTTGTCCTTTAATATAAACAGGATCAGCTGGAGCAGCTTTGTACTTTTTTTTCTACCCTGGGGTTAATGACTCTGGCCCTTACAGGGTCCTCAAACACTTCAGGAGGGTGTTAGATTACCCCTTTTAACAACTGGAAAATAGCAGTGGACCTTTGGGATGGCGCGAAAGTGTATATGAGGAAATCTTCCTCTACAGGGTCTGTGTGCAAGTTCACCCCGTGATATTCTGCTGCCCTGTATTTAAGCTGAGTGAACCCTATAGTGTCCTCAGGAGGGGATGGCCTAGATGGGTAGATGTCGTCCTGAGGTGTGTCTGGGACATCTGGTATGTCATAATCGTCCCATAGGTCTTTTGGGGTACCAGGAGGACTGGGTTCCCCTAAAGGTTGATCATCCCCTAGGTCTTCAGAGGTGTCATCCGGAGGTGGAGGAGATGGTGAGGGGGGTGAATATGGGCTAGGAGAGTGGTGTGGAGGGGGAGGTGGAGAGGGAATCCTAAAAGGAGAGGTTGCAATATGTCTCTTTTTTTAAAGGAAGTGGAGCTGGTACAGGTTTGTCAATTTTCCGTTTCTTTGAAGGGCTAAGTATGAGTTCACCTGTTTTAGGGTCTTTTTGAAGTGTTTTTTGTGTTGGATCTGGTCAAAAAAGCTCCTCCTCTGATGTGTGTTCCTTCGGCACCAATTTTTTTCGGGTTCGATTGTTTGTGTGTCAGAGGTTTTGGAGTCGCTTTGTGCTCTTTAGGTCTGGAATCTGGAGTTTTCTTTGATTCTGGTATGGGCTTCGGTACCGGTTGTTTTTTCGGTGCCGATGGTGTTTTCAGATCCATAGTCTGAGCATCAGTGGTGATCGGAATCGGGAGTTTAGTCGGTTCTGAGGATTTTCTGGGCTTTGAAGGCTGAGCGCCTGAGGTTTTCGGAACCAGGTGTTTGCTCGGTTCCAACGATTTTTTCGGAGCCGGGGCGTCCGTACTGGTGGATTTTGGCACCGAAGGCATCGATGTGGAACTAGGCGTTTGTGCGGAGGAAGGTACTGGTTTGTTTTTTGTGCCGGTGATGGAGTTTCGGCACCAACGGCAGGCTGGCTCGATCCAGAGTGGCCTGAAGGCTTTTATATCTGCTTCTTCGCCGAGCCCGAGGCATGAGAAGTTCTGTCCCGGTGTGCACCTAGGCCCGAAGGTGAAGATGTGACCGAAGCCTTTTTGGGAATGGGGGTGGGGAGGGGTCGACGTCAGTACTTACGACCCTCTGCCCCGGAGTGATGTCTTCGACGTTGCAGTCGTCGGCTTCGGAGGAGCTGATGGTGCTGTGTTGGATCTGCTCCTGCTCCGGTACATTGATGCCTTCTTGGAAGATGTCGTTGGGAATGGATGTCGATGATCGAGCCATGGTTCTTGGAGCTCGATGATCCCGAATCGTCTTCGAGAAGTGGAAAGAGGCACAAGCTCGACAGTCTTTGGCCTCGTGCTCGGGGGAAAGGCAGAGGTTACACACCTCATTAAGATCGGCGTGTGGAAACTTGGATCCACATTTAAGACACTTTTTAAAGGGAGTCCTTTCCATGAGCCGAAGGCCTGTTGGCGCAGGTAGGCCCAAAGGCCTGCGTCGACGACCGGAATCAAAGATTTGAAGTTTGGAGGGATGCACGTCGAATGGGAACGTGATCGAAACAATACCAAAGTAAGGGTGAAGGATTTCGCGTCAAAGATGATCAGTAACGACGACGAACTGGAGCACAATGAACACATCCGAGCCTGATGGCGGAAAAAACAATCTGACGATGGAGTCGATGCCCATGTGCACTGTCGTCCAAAGGAGGAGCCACCTATCTCGTGACTTCCAAAGACTTTCCAAGCCAACAACAAAGTGCAAACATCCGGGCCCAACATCAGATGGCGATCTATTGTTATTGTTAATTGTCATTTGTTAAGTGAGTCATCACCATCAGGTCTCTAAGCGCTGCACAGTGTGTGATCTGCAGCTCATATGCTTTGAACCGGATGTTTCTGAATGTGACATTCTTGTAAAGTGTGCAACCAAAGGATATTCTGAACCTTCAGCTTACGGAATACTTTAACCAGACAGGCCCTGTTTCTGGACGCAAGAGAATGAATCTCTCTATCAGCACGTCTCCATGGATGATTGTGGGAGACTGAACTGCTCTGGAATGCAGAAACCAGGGAAGAATCAAGCTGCAGAACGTAAACAAGTAAACATGGAAAGAGGAGAGGGTGCCATCTTTGAAAGGTATACCATAAAATGTGCTCAAGGAAGGATGTACCATAAACCATACTCAAGGAACAAAGGGATGGAAATGGGAGGTATGTGCCCGTGATGGAAAATACCTTTAAAAATCAAATTTCGTTTTACAAACCATATTCAAACTGCACCTTAGAATGTGTTTAAACTGCAGCTGAAATGTTTTCACATACAAAATGACACAGGAATATGTGCTCGCTTTATAATGTGAAAGAATGATTTTAAAATGCATTATTAATGTCGCAAAATAATTCAGCAATTAATCATTCATAGGGAAAATGTGCTTGCCTAAATGTATATGGAATAATGCTAAGCAAATTTCTTGTACTAGGCTATCATTTTTAAATGTGTTCATTTTGTAGGCCCAAAAGTCTTTTCTTTCGACTCTTGCTCATAGCTTAATAGATGTTTATTTAGAACATTTCACTTAGCACCATCATCTTACTTAAAAATGTGCTGACTTCAAGCTTGTTTCCTTAGCTTCATCATGTCACACTAGCTCATTTATATTGAACAAAGAACCCTACTGTGACTGTTAGAATAAATAATGATTTAGATATATTGTATGTATGCCTCACAAGTACATTATTGCTAGTTTTGTCTCACCCTATTCGACTCTTTTGTATTCACAATGGACATGGAGTGCATCTTTTACCTTAGGTAAGAAGGTTCTCATGAGGACTTTCCTCAATGTTTTGCTACATACCGGCGTTCAAGAGAAGAGACATCGGAAGTTGAAGACACCATCAGAAGAGCAGTTTCCATTGGAGGAGAACTATTAACAATTGTTAAGTTTTGTGAAATTATTGTGTGATTTTATATCAGTAAGTGTTCCTAGCTAGACAGGGCAGAACTATGGACTCCAGACCCCTTTTGACTCTGCAGAAAGTAGAGTCATTTCTTACTCTTTTTTTACCGACCGCTATTGCTAATGGTGACTTTATTCTTTACTTTATCCAGACTTTACTCTGATAAATGCTACTGCAATGATCATTCCTTCTTCACTTATATATTGATGGTTGCTGCTGTAACTGTAGGGAGCGCGGATTAGTTTTCAGAACAACTCTTTATGGGGAGTTCTATATTGCTTATTTCCGAAAACGGAACTCCTCATAGGTTCTATTTAGGGTAGATTAGAGTCTTACCTAGTTTAGTGACAATTTTCCTTTATGGAACACTTTGTATTGATGTATGCGGTCACTAATCAAACTTTTTTTTGGCATTTCTGTAAACTGAATTAATCTAAATAAAGATGACAAACCATACTAATCCTTTAACGGTTTTGAAAACTATCAACCTCTCCTCATTTACTGAACATTACAAATCTGAGAGCTGATGATATATGCATGATATGAATTTCTCGTTACAGCTCCATTCGAAAATAGGTGGCAAAGGAACACTGACCTGTCGGGAAGCCATCACGATTTCCAAGGGATGAAATCTAAGTTGGGGTGCTCGGTCTTAAGAAACCCTCCTAGAAAATTTCCCACATCCATCATATAAGATACAAATTGTACAAAAGTGACAGTAAAAGCATACAAGACTGAATCAGATTTATAAAAACACTTCTCCAATGATTTAGTTTCTTATTTGACACATTAATTTGTCCATCTCATTGATCACATAATGTCTTTGTTTTGTAACTAAGTATGTATTTATGGCTTAGTAGATAGATTTCATTGTGATACCAGTGAGTATCAGTTAGTGGCACTTTCCTGAGTGAGTCTCCCTTTCTGTCAGGTCCCTTCTATGTAGCCTTGCAGTTTTAACAACATCAATGCCTTTGCAGACCCAGAACCATGTCGGACCTTCCCTCCATAAGTTGCATGGTTTACGCACTGTTCTGCACAGACACATTTGAAGATTTTCACACATTTACTCTAATGATTGTCCTGAATCTATTTCAGGGACTTCCTTCACAGATGATTTGAGTAAGTATGAAAATCCTTTGAGCCCATATCTTAGTGTAACTTAATCTCATTCTGTGGTGGTACGCATTTTACTAGTACATTATTTATTATTTTAGGATCTACCAATGTCCGTCAAATTGATTATCATCGTGATGATGATCTGAGAAATAGCCCTACTGGTCAAAATGTCATTGAAGGTAGGGGGCATAAATACATTTTACCATGAAAACTAGTCAACCAGGAGCTAGTGACTTTTAAAAGTGATGGACTCTTCCCTTATTATTTCTAGACTTTTGATATATTCGCTCTGCCATAGACCACACTATTGCCTTTTTCACTATCCTTTTTTATACAGTATCACTGTACCCATTGGCACTGTAATCAGTTTTCACAGACCACCACTGTTGCTTATTGTGAATCCTTCTGTATCGTGTCTGATTTTGGGTTTCTTAATGGTTTCTGTACATACAGGATTGTACAACATTCAGCTCTCTGAACTTTGTTGCTAATACTTATTTGTTTGTGATTGTTCAATTGACAATCAACTATTGGTATTGTTCATGGTAGCAAATAAAACCTAGAAGGATCTTTGTTGCCTTTTGATGATCAGTTTAAGAAACACAAAAGAGTAGTCACAGTGGAAATGATTTGCAAAGTATCAGAAAACACATATGTGGTCAATAAACAAAAATTGTAACTACACCAAAAGTCAATTGCGATGAATCACTATGATTTAATCAATTGGGCCAGGGTTGTCAGAAGATCAACGGTTCAAATGACAGACTGAATGGCACAATCACAATTTGGTCAAACAGGTGCATACAAGGTGATAAGTGCAGGATTTAGGGTCAGTGCAAGTGATGTGCAAGGGGAAGGTAGTGCATAAATATATACATCCACATTAAATTTTGAAGCCTATCCTGCCAGATTTCTGACAAATACAATCAATGCGAAAACAAACAGTAGATGCAGTTATAATATCACTGTCATCCAGGTTTGATGTGGAATGAAAAAGAAAAATCGACGTTTCGACCCCTGTGGGGACCAGCAAACTGTAAGTCTTGGAGGTGGGGGTCTTCTTCAGGACCAGAGGGTAGGGGGGGGAGCGAGCATCAGCAGGAGTCCTTCGTGCTGGAAAATGAGAGTATGGGCCTGCAACGCTCCATAGGGAAGTAGGGGAGTACCATAGGCAGACAATATCTATGGTAGGCTGATTAGTAGCGAAACACACAAGGTTCAATCGTAACCTGTGGCTCGAGGGAAGTGTTGAGACATCTGACGGGTAACCGTTAGCTGGTCTCCACAGGGGTCGAAACGTCGACTTTTCTTTTGGTGTTACAATTTTTGTTTATTGACCACATATGTGTTTTCTGATACTTTGCAAATCATTATCACTGTGACTACTATTTTGTGTACCACTATTTACCAGAGTCCAGTAGTCTATCGGGTTACCCCATTGATATACAACTCAGTTTAAGAAACTGGCAAGTACTTTTATTACTGGTTGTAAGACCAAGGCAATGTATTTTAGGGGCTCCAATATCAAAGCGGCTGCTGTATTGTATGGTTTGTGAGTAGAATTGCTGTTTAGAATGTGCTGAAAGTGGTATGAGACACTTAATCGGGTATTTGTAGTGGTCTTGTCATGTGGGAAAAGAGTGCCAGCTCTTTACCCTTTGGGTAACCATCAAACTTTTCAATTTTTGAAATGAATTCTTTGGAGATTGCGTTGTAGAATGCTTTAGATTATGGAGAATGTGAGCTGTAACTCTTTAAGTTATGGAACACTGGCACAATCATGTGATGTTCTTTATGGGCAGATTGTATCCATTATGCCCTTTGAGTAGTGTTGTTGTTTAGTAGTTCTCTGCCATTCTCATCCTGCGCTTTCCTATTTTTGCATTGTAGCATGAAATGTTGATTCTATTTTCTTGATCTTCTCATTGTTACATGTGATCCTTTTATTGTGGCCAGTGAAACCTGGCAGTGAAAGGTATAGCCATACAGTGGTCCCTTGTGAGCTGGGAATTTGGCAAGGTCCGAGTCAAGTTCTGGTGTACCCATTTTTTTTATCTACTGTCAGTATGTGGTGAAGTTGTAAGGGGAAGTTTTTGTGTTTATTCTGGAGACTGATCAAGAAGACAAAGTGATGATTGCTCCAGATTTCTGGAGAGTTACTAGTTACTGACACGTCTCTTGTGGAGGGGGTCTCAGTTGAGATCGAAAAAGATATCTAGTGTGTACCCAGCACAATGTGTTGGTCCACATATAATTTGGCAGAGGTTGAGGACCTTAAAGCTGGATGTGATGTATTTGTTAATAATGAGATCCTTGTGGTCAACCATATGTTGAAGTCCCCGAGGATGAACAGGGTAGGACGGTTTGGCATAACTTTAGACACTCTGTTAATCAGGTGGAAGTATCAAGTAAAAGTTGGGGTTGGATGACAACTTACCAGCATTGACTGACAATCGGTCATGTTAGTCAAGTTGTTTGAGTGGGGTTTTCAAAGATTACTTACAGTTGGCTGCTAGACCGCCTCCTGTCTTCCCATTGTAGTGCCTGTTGATATCAAATTAAAGGGAATGGCTTCAGGACACAGGTTTGGTGTCATTCCTAAGCCAGGTCATGATGGCAGTAATGTCCAGTGCTGTTTTCTGTGATTAGGTCAAATATGTTTAAGTAATGTCTGTAAATGGATCTTGTAAGGAAGAGCAGGCATTTTGGTTTCTGTGATTTTGTTGCCACGTGCCTATTGACAAGGAAGGAGAGGGGCAGGTAGGAGGTAGAGTGGGTGGTGGCTGTGGTCTTTGTGGGTGGTGCATAAGAATAGGCTGATGTTTGGGAGAACCCATGTGTCTGGTGGGAGTGAGATGGGGGTCACAGAAGGTTCCTAACACTGCTTATTACCCACATTTCAGGGTCTATGGGTGCTTGGATTTAAAGCTGTCAACCAAGAAGCTCTAGCATATCATTAAATAATATTTGGTAATTTCAAGCTTGAACATTTTGTACAATCTTCAAATATGATTAATCCCAACATACCTTGTATTGATTGAAACAAGATAACCACAACATGCTTGGGGGGGGGGGGGGGGGGGGGGGGAAGAGAGTATTCCTTCATATGCGAGTGGGAAAAGGTGTGGGGAGATTGGCAGTCTAGTCGGGGGTCTGTAAGAAGGGACTCCTAGTTATAGGAAGGAAAATAGATGTAACATTGTGGTGATGACTCTGCCAGGTGATAGTTGGTTTGACCATTGTACTCATGACTCATTGATTCGTGTTCTACTGTGAGATGTGTCCTCCATGAACTGTTGGCTGAGCACTGGGAAATAAAAAGACGTTTAAAACTATTTCTTCATAAGAAGGAAAATACATTTAAGGACAAACAGAAAACAGGATCTCAGTCACAATTTTTTCACCGGACACAATGTCTGTTAATGAATTTGTAATCCAGTTATATTCCAAGAAAAAAAAAAAAGTTCAAACCAGATCTACAGAGGTTCTGGCATGAGAGATGGGTGGGGTTTTAGTGGTGATAGCTGGAGAGAAGATTCAAAGGTGGAACTGAACTGGGGGTTTGAGGTCCACAGCAGGACAGATCTTGTATGGCGCACACAAAAACCACGACTACAAATTCAAGTTAAAACATTTATTTCACAGTTTGTAAACCCCTATCAATCTACAGAAATGTCCCGAACCACGTTCACATTACTATGCTGTAGAGAGGTTAAGTAGTATTTAGTACATTATTGCAGTTAAGAGAATAGGTTACTTCATAGTTGATTAAACTTGGGATGGCCCAATCCGTTTTATTAATTCCCCGAAAACAACAACAAAAAACAGTTCAAGTTTCACAGTCTCCTGAACTATAATTTAACCCATTTCGTTCTGATTACGTCTAAAAATACAAGCTTGCCTTTGTCTCGACTCATGATGTGTGGCATGCACCACTGTTGTGTTAACACGGTGGATTGTCCAATTAATGATTTCTCTCCTCTGTTTAACATCCAGCAGATGCACACTGTGCGGGCATCTTGGTCCAAGCACTGCACTTCAGTACTGGACTCACAGCCCATAATTAATGTTATAAGGGTTATGCGTGTAACAAAGGGCATGCTCTGTGTTAGGGGAGATCTGAGGGGCACTACACACAAATGGAAAGGTATTGGAATATGATTTGGTAATACACATGATAATATGGGTAGTTATGGAAAATCAAAGTGCGTGAACGATGTACTTCAATCATTTGCCTCCTGACTTTGCCCACACATATCTGAGAGGGCTGTAATCACTCTGTTGGATTTGGGGGGTACGGGGGCATCAGGAAGAAGTTGAGAGACTAAAGCAAACCTTTCTGCTACAGTGGAAATGCTGTTTCAATGAGGTAGATGCTCATCAAAATGAAAACTGTGGTAATAGTCACACAAGTCCTACTGTTTTTCAGTGTTGTAAGTTAGCAAACACAGAAATCGTAACACAGTGCCTAATGTTAAAACGTTTCCTTCATAAACTTCAATGGTGGTTGCTGGCATGTAATGTTGGTGAGCCAGGGGCTGTGGTCAAAGCAACAGGCTTAAGTATTGCACCTTCTGAAAAGACTGGAAAACCCACTGCAAAGAACTAGAGTGGAACACTTTTTCCGTAAATCTCAAATAGAAAATAAAGACTAGTATTTCATAATAACCTCTGAACTGCCTCTCTCTATGTAAGTGCTGCACCTCCTAGCAGACATCACTGGGAAGTAATTCCACAGTTGAAGTCTGTTCAGACGAGATGGGCTCTGGTCAGTGAATTTTGTTTGTTATGTTAGCTTCTTGTATAATGTGTTGTGGCGCCTTAAGAACGCCATAAAAAGCTAAGAGCGGCTTATTTAAAAAGAACCTTGAGACTGGAATAATACCCAACACTCTGTTGTCTATCGTACAGAGCAATAGTGCATTTAGGGTAGCCATTCTTGAGAATGATGTGACAGCGTGATTACATTATTGTACACATGTAAGAATAAAATACCGGGGCAAGCCAAAGGGGCCTGAGAGGCAGGAGAACATACTCTGTTCCCAGTAAAACCATTACATTTAGTTTTCCACTGATCAATACAGTTACTTAATGGCCCACAGCTGAAGGAGAAGCAGTGGCACTACTAGGTACACTGCACACCTTATTTCTCTTAATGTCAGGCTTTCTTGTCTCCCATTTCTAGAGGCGGGGTTAACATTTTTACTCTGAACCGGTAGATCTCAAGCAAAGGGTCCAAGCTTCGGCTATTTGGCAGCAGAACCTTACACAGCCGATAAGGGTGTGCCCCACAGGTCTGAGGGTGTCAAGGATATCGTGGAAGTTCAGCTGCAGACCGAGGCCTCTGCAGGACTAATGCAACAGTGTTGCAACTTCCCCCCAGTACATGGGATCTGGCACAACCAAATCCTGTGTGCCATGGGGAGATGTTGTGTGTTAATCAGATACATAGTCTCTGCTTGATAGGGTCATCACATCACTCCATGTAAAGAGGGGACACATACCAATTCATGGGTTTTGGCAATTTACTAGTCCAAATTACCAGTAACAATGATTTCAAAACTGTGTCAACAAAGGGGGTCAAATATGGTGTCGCTGTTGATATGGGCTCGTCTAAACTCCCTGCATTTAGAGATTAAGACAGTCCAGTATCAGATAATAAAGAGAAGTATGTGTAAACCCTTCAAAAGCTTGACAGGTTCCTTGGTCCAGGAAAATGGCAGGACAATGAGGAAAGGTGCATAAATCTATTACATTGACCATGTGACGTCCAGATATCCAAAAGGAGATTGTCCTTCTTGTACCCAATGTCTGTGTAGTTCAGGCCTCCTGCATGACTATACCCCTAAAACCTTGGCATCTGTGACATGACAGCAAAGATGACAGGTGACATGGAAAGAAATGAAAGTCTGTGTGCAAATTCTTCATAATAGGCACTCAATCCAAACAGTTGAAGGTGTAATTCTAGTCCATTGCAGATAGAAAAAAAAACACACAGAACTGGTGATTCAAATGGCCGAAGAGCAGGGTGCAAAAGTGGCCATAGGAAGGCTATGCATGCTGCCTTGACCTGTCCTTAGCTTTGGCAGGTTTGAGTAATATCCACTAGTTGGTAGATTAAGGAAGGAGGTGGCCATTAGTACATGCACCCCGTGGTCGGTGTATGCACTGAAATATGCCTCCAGATATCTTACTAACCGGTATGCGAACTATACTTGTGCACAGAGAAGTATCAAGTCTAACAGAAAATCCTTTGTAAAAGAGATCACAAACCGCATGACACGTGTTTTGATGAGAGCTATGGTATTGTCTTTGATTGGTGTTCTTATATCGGCTCGCAGAGATGTTCACCAGACTGCCATTATGAGATGTAGTCAGAGGCCTCTCCATTAGTCCTGCCTCTAGTCTACCTTTTTGGGCGGTCGGCCCATTTTTGTGCGCATGTTTCGGAGGAGAAAGAAGAGGACTGTGGTTATGGCACAGGTCACTTCAGCCACCCAAAAGGCTGTGTCCCAGCTGTAGTACTTGGCAATCGTGCTGAAAGGCAATCCAGCTAAGAAGCCGCCCACTGTGGAGAAAGGGAAGAGAACATGTAATCCATTCTATAAGAGTGTGCTCGACTTCGAATCATATCACAGTTGGTACCAAAATACTCAAATAGAAGATGCCGTGCAACTAGACACCATCCTTCCACACTATAACATAAAAGACCTTTGCATCCATCAGTACTTCTGGGCCATAGTGCTCTAAGGCAGTATTGCCACTCCAGCAGCTATGAGGGGTGACTGTGCAGATCTGTAGAAAAATGTGTGAAAATCTGCAGACATACTGTAAAATGACTGTGGAGGAATAATTGCTGAAATCAGTAAATGCATTGTCGAGCAACCCTATTAATTTTTCTTACATCAATGCCACGAATAGTGACAAAGACTGCACTCCCTGAATTTATTTTCTTCATTCTTTAATGATCAGAAAAAACATTCTGAATTATGCAGGGTCTCATCCTCATACTTTATCTCCTAATCTAGTGGTATCAACATTCTTTAACAATTATCCTACAGCCCCACCTTTTTTCATGTTGGTTCAACTAACAAGGTGTGCATATTTGCTGCATTCAATTCCAGCGCATAGTGGTCACACAGTAGCGCCAGTTCCATCATTTCTCTATGAGGTGCCTATGAGCTTTCTGGCCTACACATTCAGGCAGCAAGACAAAATGTGCAGGAAATTCTCATTTGAGGGAACTAAACCTACAACTGTCCCTCGCCATGAGTTCATATTTTTAATTATAATGTTTTTAATATAGTGCCAAGTAGACCAACAGAGAAGGAGTGGAGAATGTTGAACAATTTGTCATACAGTAGTCAGATGAAAAAGGACTACACTTTTTTTTATATATATATATGCAGCATATTTTAGCATCAGACGTGGGGCCTTAACATTGGAAAGGGGGAGGTCTATGTTAGCAACGTTATTCCTGGTTACTTTACACTGTAAAGGGATCCTAGATGTCTGTACAGATATTTTAAAGAACTTGGCCCTATTCGGGCAGTTCCAGCCTTCATTGTTCAACCCTTTTGTGCAATAGCACCACGACCATCCTTGTCTCTTCCGTGGTGGATGCCCACATAACCTCATGGTTCACTAATGGCTTCTGTTTGTACAACATGCTACATTGGCACAAAGAAGCCATCTTCAGCTCTTCTCTTGAACATGGCCTACCACAGATCATCTGGATAAAAGGGAGCATTACACATGCAGGTACTTATGACACTACTTACCATTGGCGGCTAGTGCAACAATGGCGTGGGAGGTGCCACAAAAGTTGGAAGGTGCACTTTCATTGGCTATGACGCCAAACAATGCGATTGGTCCATAAGAAGAAAATCCAAAGAGGGCTCCAAGGGTCAGGATCCAAAGCTGTGGAAAGCAAATGGGAAACAGTCATAGAAGTAATTATGGTCAAGAAGTCAGCCAAAGCGCTGGAAAACCAATTTACCTGCCAGACAAGTGATGGGAGGTAAGCTATTCCAAATTAGGCAATGAATGGAAAGTGTGTTGTTGCCAGCCAGCCAATGGATGGAAGATAGGCTGCACCTGCCAGCCAATGGATGGAAGATGAGCTGCACCAGCCAGTCAATAGATGGCAGATGAGACTTTTGCAGCCAGCCAAACCAAGAACATGGACTGTATGTGCCAGGCAATGGATGGCACCAGATGAGCTGCTCCCAGTCTACCTGTGGCTGGAAGACAAAATGTCCCCATCCAGCCAAAGCGATGAGCAGACCATTGACAAAGTTAAGCTGCACCTGCCAGCCAATGGATGGAAAATATGTTTCACCTGCTAGCTAACTGAAAGAAGTCAGGCAGCTCTCTACCAGCCAGTGCACACACTGGACATGCTAGGAAGGGTTATATGTCCCCTAATCTTTCGTTCTACTAAGCCAATAGATTTGCCAGCACTGTTCTAATGAAATGACAGATAGGATCAGAATAGGTGCAGAGCCACCCAATTTCAGAGTAAAGCATAGTACAGTACAAGCAAGAGAGAGAAGTATGAAGACCAGTCTGAGACCTCCTGTTCTGTTAATCCCAAGAGAAGAGCCAAAGGATGGAGTGCAAAGGTCCAGAGACTTCCGCCCTAGGAAACATCAAAGAAAAGAAAAGGTAAGAAAGGAAGAGGCATGGAGTAGTTAGAGAAGAGGGTAACATCTGCACCTCCACGGTCTTAGTAACTAAATTGAGAGTTGCTGACATGCCTTAATAACTTGATTGAGTTTGTCCATCCAATAAGCATCTACCCTTTTGTGCATCAACCTTGCCTCTCCCTCCACTGAAGGGCACCGTTCCATCTGAGTGACTCATAACACACAAACCATAGCAACAAAGCGCAGTGCAGAATGGGTGGTTTACAGTAGCTAGTGCAGGAGAATGAGGGTGAACCTAGTCTTATGATTGTGTGGTGCATGCTTTAGAAATAAAACTGAAGTAGCTGAAAGTCACAGACGGCAAATAACTTAATGAAACAAACCCATATGTTTTGAAGCAGCTATGACGTTTCGTGGGAGAAGCGTTTATTTTCAGGTCTGGGTTAGGTGACGATGAGAAATTTGAGACCCCACCAGGGTATGATAGAACGCAATAACGGCACAGTTTTGCTCTTGGGAATCTTGATGCGCAGTTTGTATGCGGAGTTAGCTGGTAGACATACGTACCATTTAAAACGTATTCACTATACAGTAGCACCATGGAAGGAGAAGTCAGAAAACAAATAAGGAGTGTCTACACCGACAAGAAAACTAGCTTCAACATTTTCCTAGCAACTCTACACATGATTACTTGGTTACATACTAGAACATGGTGGTGACTTCATAGGTAGGTAACGAGTGAGCCTTGGATGCAGGTTCTCAGCATGCCTAAAAGAATCCAAACACCACTGCTTCTGCATATCACTTACCTTTGAAGAATCTGGGGTGACAGTGACCCGGAAGAGGTACATTGACACAGCCATACCAGCCATCATGGAGAGCAGGAGACCATGGCGAGGATTTCCGTGGCTGCGCAGACCCACCTACAATACATACAAGAGGAAGTAAGACTGCAGCCGTGGCCTCCACCCACATTACTGCTATTTAGAACCGACCCTCTGAGCTTATGTAGCAAAGTATGTCACTGTGTTTTCATGGCTCCATGAAACACTGCAGAGTTGCATGGGTTTGTCATCTCTCAGAGGTACCATATTGCAGATGGACAAGGACTTGCTACTTTGTCCTTAACTGCACACTTTAAGATAGGTTGCTAACCCCAATTCACATGGCATTCATGCTTTGAAGAAAGACCAGATTCGGGCAAAAACTGTAGAACAAGCTCATATGATTGGCTATCAACACTATTCATTGTGTCCTGCTCAAGTTCAGCAGTTCTAGAAAGTTGTTATGACAAAAACAGGCACTTGTGTAATGGAAGTGATCTTTATTCGCAGAAATCATCAGCATCACCAAAGCAGTGCAAAGGTGACAGCTGCCGGAGTCAAGTTACTAGAACACTCCAGTGACGTTGCCATCACAACAAGAAACTTGCTTGGCAATATTCTGCCTGGGTAAACACTATAGTCGTAAACATAAGTCACCCTAAAAAGAACACATCATAGCCTGTTTGCTTCATTTTGGAACTTGCAGTGTTTATGGTGAAGCAGATATACACCTCTTAATCAGTCATAATTCCCTTTCAACTTTAATTGTTGTAGGACATTTTTTTCAATACCATTGGTATTTATTATTATTCTTTTGTTTACAAAAGAATAGACACATAACAAACAAAGCTAGCCAGACATTATAGGACAATGGTACCCTTGCTTCTGTCCCACTAAACATTTGGTTATGTAGTTTCACAACATAAAACACCCCTCAGGCCATGTTTTGTTTGTAAACAGAAATGTATTGGTTTATAACACTTACACACCCAGTAATGAGCCACACAACCAACTCTCCTGAATTGTCTCCTTACAATTCTTATTTCCAATAATTAATACATTTGACCCCATATGTCTCACTGGCCCCGCATCACTTATCAGAGCATCATCGATAGCATTGTCTCATTCCAAAACTTTTAGATAGCGTAAACAGTCTATGTTGAACATATTCTAGCAGCGCCATTCCTTTAGATCCCACCTTCCCCCTGTGCCCCCACACTCCTGGGGATGTCATCGCAGAAAGAGGGGCTGGCTCCTTCATACAATCAACCAAATTCCCCCATGCTCGTGCAACCTCAGGCGAATCACACCCACACTTGGCCTCATGAAACAGCACACCACTCTCATAGCATGCCATCCTTTCGAGCTCTTTGTGCCAAGCCTCTACCTTGGGCCCCCTGGTTGCTTTCCAGTTTCGGGTAATTTCCCGTTTTTCCAAAATCAATGCCTGGTCCATAAACCTGCTCATGACCTTATTTTTAGCCGAGTGTGGGAACCAACTCAGTAAGCAGAGCCCCGGTGAGCAAGGGACTCCCGCTGGTAAATATCAGCCATACAGAATGTGGCCCTTCCCAATACTCCACCAGGAAAGGGCAGGTCCACACCATATGATATATTCTATTCTTGCCCCCGCTGCCCCGTATCTAGGGCATGTGGCTCTTGCTGTATGACAGAATCTATTCCCTCTGTCTGGGGTAAGGTACGCCCTGTGAAGGACATCAAAGTTTATTAATTTAAATCCGATGTTTCTAGAGACTTCCAGGATTTATTCCAATATTTTCACCCAATCTCCCTCAGGGATCGAACCTCCAAATTGTCAACCCTACACTACAAGATGTTCCAATGCATCACCCCTGAGAGCTCTATAAAAGCAGGAAACTGCTTTATAAGTGCTGGAGGTCGTACATATTAATTGACAGCTCTGATGTGTGGGTGGCTCTGCCAGTCCCGAACTCCA
Organism: Triturus cristatus; assembly: GCF_964204655.1. Lineage (NCBI taxonomy): Eukaryota > Metazoa > Chordata > Amphibia > Caudata > Salamandridae > Triturus > Triturus cristatus. The sequence goes on from NC_140583.1 coordinate 1,063,424,447, forward strand.
GTGCTTGCTAACTGCCGCCGTCACCAATCTGTGAAGCGAAAGTATCCCTGTGCAATTTTGGAGCAACACATCTGCACAGAACAGATATCCCCCACCGGGGTTAAGCCAGCAGCTATGCACTTGAGTAGTCCCTGGCAGTTCCCCATCCCCCTCCCCCCATCTGCCCCTAAAGGGGCAGCCCCTCTAGTATCCGTAAGGGAAAATAGGGGAGTACGGAAACCGCGTGTGTGTTTTTCGGCAAACATCTCAGCCAGCACTGTTTAATTATCTGAAGCCTACCAGAACCTCCTGAAGAGGCCGCCAGAGGAAAGGAAGCAGTTGGAATAGCTGATGAAGCCCGGGAACAAAGGGCCCCATCTCTCGTCCTGGGTCCTGCCTACTATGCATCCACTGGGTAAAGCACTGTGTAATGAAGAGACATCTGCACGCTTTGTTGACGGTAAGGTAATTTATTCTTTGGGAGAATAGATAAACACGTCTAACAAATAAGCCTGGGTCAAACTGTCTCCTCTAGAATCCCGAGCACGACAGGTGTTCCAGATTCCAGAAGGTCTAGCGAGACACCACACATTCCCCTCCGTTGGCAAAACAAAAGAAAAGCATTAAAGAAATAACATAAGTAAATGAATAAGAACATGTGTGCTCTAAACTTTAAATACCACACAAATGTTACACATAAGTGAATAAACAAATTTACAATATACATGAATAAATAACTATGATATGAAATACAGAAAACCATCACTTGCTTACATAATAATCCTTATACCAAACAGGGCATTGCCGAGATCTTTGTACATGGCGGTTACTCAGAATTCCGTCTTTTGAAGAAATAGACTTTCTCCAATTTGTTTTGTTGTAAGAAATTTTAGGTGATGATAAATCGGTAGAAACAGAAACCTTTCTATCAGGCCACAACCACTGAGGAATCTTCACCACCTTGGAAAAACTCCAAATGTTTCCATCAGATAATTCAACCACCTGACGACCAACACGAACCACTTTCAAAGGATGAGAAAAGCGAGATACTCCAGATTTAACAAATCTACCTTTCTTCACCTGAACCCAGTCATTGACTTTAACAGGAGAAGTGACAACTTTATCAAGACAACCTTGAACTGATACCACCCTGTCGTCCTTATTGATAAATATATCGCTCATCAATGCGTGACTCAAATTAGATATACACTTCCTTCCCCTCATCTTCCCAAAAGGCGAAAGATCACCAATACTCCTAGGAGTATTCCTGTAACTCCAAAGAACTTCACTAATAGCTGGACTACAATTCTTGCCATTGGAAATAGCTAATTGTAAACCTTCCTTCTACAATCCCATTACTCTGAGGATAATAGACAGAAGAACGTTTGTGGATGATGCCATGACTATCGAGAAAACTTTTCATTTCGGTAGAAGTCAACTGTACCCATTTATCAGTTATAAGAGATTCGGGGAAACTCTCTCTTTCAAACACCTCATTTAAAAACTGAATAACCACTTTCGAGGTAATATGAGGAACAATTTTAACCTCAGGCCACTGAGATAATTGATCAATGAGTTTAATGGCGTACACAGGATTCAGACCTTAACATATGGAACCTGCAATATCTAAAGAAACACATTCCCACACACGAGAGGGTCTGGAAACAGGAAGATGATCAAAGGAAACAGTTTTCTGAGATTTGTCACGGATACAACATTCTATGCAGTCTCTGACCTTACGTTCAATAGCTTTGTCCATGGCTGGCCACCAAAATTCACTTCTAATTCTGCGTTTCATGCTTGTCTGACAAGGATGGCCCTCATGAGCCATATCCAAGATGGTTTGTTGCAAATCAGTGGGTACAACAAGCTGTAAGCTTCTCATTAATATATCGTCCTTTAAAGACAACTCATGAGAAATTTGAAAGAAGGGACGAAGACATTCCGGCATATCCGCCTTCTTTGGCCATGAAGATTTGATGTGCTCAATAACTTTCTTAAGTACAACGTCATTTTCACATGTAAGTTTCCATTCCTTCTCTTGTATACATCCATTGGATACTTCACAAATGGAAATCACATTTTCTAAATAGTTATCTTCTTCTACAACATTGTCATCAACTACAGGTAACCTTGATAGACAATTTGCCAGAATATTTCTTACACCAGGAATATACTCAACTTTAAAATGAAAGTCCTGTAGTTTATATTGCCATCTAGCAATTCTTGAAGTGGCTCGACGACAACCTTTTGTTGTAAAAAGGTCCACCAAAGGAGGTTGATCAGATCTGACTTTGAATACAGTGCCATACACATACTTACGAAAATACTCAATACCCCACCAACAAGCATGAGTTTCTTTTTCTAATGTCGAATACTTGCATTCTGCACCCTTCAATGGTCTAGAAGCAAAACCAATGGTCTAGATGCAAAACCAATGGTGACCAAATGACCATCCTGATTTTGCATCAAAACCGCGCCTAAACCAACATTACTTGCATTACAAGTATTGTAATTATTGAATCATGCGCAGTGTTAAACGTGGCTAAAGCCGGTGCAGAAGCAATATGCTTTTTCAGTTGCCTGAATTCATTTACGCAATTGTCATCCCACAAAAATGAGACTTTTTTTTTTTAATAGGTTTCTCATATGGACAGTTTTGTCAGCAAATAATGGTATCAATTTCGCATAGCATTCAGCAAGTCCTAAAAAGGATCTGAGTTGGTCTTTGTTTTGGGGATTAGGAGCGTGTTCAATGGCTCTGATTAAATTTTGCTTGGGGGAAACACCATGTTTGTCAATTGAATGACCTAGGTAATCAACTGATGATACACCAAATTTACATTTGTCTTCAGTCAAAGTTAAACCATTGTCTTGTAGTATGCACAAAACTTTATGTAGAGTGTCAGTATGTTCACTAGAATTAGAGGCAAAAATCAAAATATCATCTTGAAAATAAAGTACATTATCGATGTTTTTAAATAACTTGTGCATTAGCCTTTGAAAGACAGAGGATGCGGAAATTAAACCAAAAGGCATTCTCTTGTATCTAAAGGCCCCCTCAGATGTGATGAAAGAAGTAAGATGTTTGCTCTCCTCGTGAAGAGCTATCTGATGGTAAGTGTTAGATAAATCAAGAGTAGAAAATATTGAGGCACCTTTAAGTTTTGTGAACATCTCACCTATATTTGGTAGGGGATGTCTGTCAACCTATAAACTATTATTCAGATCTCTCACGTCAACACATAATCTGACTTTGCCATTGGGTTTGTGTGCGACTACAACCGGACTTAACCATTCTGATGATTCTATTTCCTCAATAACATCGAGATCACACAGTCTTTTAAGTTCATTCTTAACTGCTTCTCTTAAATGTAAAGGAACATTCCTAACCTTGTGAACTTTTGGTACAGCGTCATGTTTTAGAATGATTTTGTGTACGAAATGTTTTAGAAGTCCTAGTTTTGTAGATGAAAATACACTTGGAAATCTTTTTTCCCACTCAGATGCAGGATCAATATCAATATGAAAAATCAAATCCGAATATCCAAGAACTTGATCGGGATGATTAGGGTCTAAAGTGATCATTAGATCCCTTTGTTGAGACCATCCCAGAAGGCATTAGCCTTCTTTTGCAACATAAATTATGGAGGAAATGGTTTTACCTTTGAAGTTAAGAGTAGATGTGAAAAACCCAAGTACATCAATAGGTTTCCTACCATACCCCACCAATTTAATGTCCGGAGGTGATAGACACACATCAAGAAATTCTTTTAACCATTCGTCTCCAATGAGTGTGTGTCTGGCACCGGAGTCAGCCATGACCCTCACATTCCTAATAGCAATAGTGCAAAACAGAGCATCCTTCATATTTCTATTAACTTCATAAACAGCTCAAAGAAATTCATCATTGATGTCATTTTTCACTTCTTTCACATTCTCATCATTATGACTTTTTTGCTCGAAATTTCTATTTTTTAGCCTGTTCTTATTTCTACACATCCTTGTATAATGACCTTTCAATTTACAATATCTGCACACTTGACCAATAGCAGGACACCTTTTGTTGTTGGCCAAGTGACCAGGAATACCACATTTAAAACAAATGTACTTTTTTTTTGTCTTGAATGGCCTGAGTTTTAAATTTCACTTTACTAGACGTGGCTTCCTCAGGATTAGATTTTTTAACTGTATTAACTTCTGATGCTTTTTGCTCAGCAAGTTCTTTTAATCCTAATTCCATATCTTCAAAACGATGAGCAATGTCAAGAGCTTTGTCTAAAGTTAAGTCTTCTGCTGCAAGTAGTTTCTCCTGAATTCTGACGTTGGCAACTTTGTGTACCATTTGGTCCCGAATCATTTGATAATGGAAAGTAGTATAATTACATTTCGATGCCAATATTCTTAAATCATTTACAAACGTATCTACAGATTCATTGACCAGTTGACCTCTGCTGAGAAACTTATGGCGTGACACTACTTCGTTAACTTTTTTTTATATAACGTTTATCCATTTTTTTTATGGCTTCTTCAAACACATCAGTATCATCATCGGAAGAAGATATGTGATTCGTACCCAGCGTACCCATCATGTCTGATGGAGTCCCCCTAGAATATGTCAAATTATTTGACTATCTAGGCATTAGAATTTCTGACACTCTAAGCTGGAGACCCCATATTCACAAAATGCTGCTTAATTTCAAACGAGCCACGGGGGTAATTGCTAAAGAACATCGCTCCACGAGGAGCAAGCCAATCACTCCCGCACTAGTGATCTATCAGGCCAAAGCAGTAGGTTCGGCCCTATATGGAGCCGAACTTTGGGGTTTTGACAACTTAGAAGAAATCACTCTGTCTGAGAACAAATTTCTGAGAGAACTAGTTTCAATGCCAAGGGGTACCCCTCTGAAACCTCTTTTCAGTGATTTGGGTAGGCGCTCGTTTAAAGACATTGCAAGGCTACGCCCTCTGCTATTTTGGGCCCGCCTATGGCGCACCCCGGAGCTAGCCAAATACACTGAGGGCCTGAGAGAAATCATGAATATTGCAGGCTCCCACAAAATAAGCTGGCTTCGTAATATCAAAAAATCCCTTATCCAGCTTGGACTAAATGATGCTTGGGAGCATGGAGCCCCCGTGAGTAAGGTGGATCTCAAAAGAGCATATTGGGCCTGGATTGATAATCAGGATCTTGGGAATCCCAATCTAGGTAGGTTAACAGAAGCTTTTTACACCTACAAACAGTTTGTTAGCTTTGAGCCTTACCTTGAGTTCATACAAAAACCCAGGGATAGATCATTGTATCTTCAATTCAGACTCGAGATTCTCCCTACTCGTGAATTCACCAGCAAATGGAAGCCTCCCCACCAGACCCCCGATACTTGCCCGACATGTACAGAAAAAGTAGAAAGCATAGCCCACATTATGTTTGAATGCCCAGCGTACAGAAACCCGAGAAAAAGATGGCTAGGCCCTGCTTGCCGTCTCCTGGGCATTTCGAACTATCGTGTCGCCTTACGTATTCTTCGCTCTGACACAAGTTTGGTGCCAGTCTATGCCGTGGCCAAATTTCTGGGCTGGTCCTGGACTAGTAGAAGCAAATTTAATAGCTCCACTAGTTGATCTAGCAAATCGCTTTTTTTTATATGTCTTTTTAACTGTATTTTAAATCAATTTTAAAAATATTTCAGTGTGTTTCTTTTTAACCCAGTCATCAAGCTTTCATTATGATTTGCTGTAAAAATTGTTCCCTTGATGAACTTCTATTTTTACTATGCCTGTATTGCTTTTATGATAATTCTTATTGAAATAAAGCTTTTTGACTGACTGACTGACTGATTCGTACTAGGTGGTAGAGGACTTAAAATATGTTTTCCCTCAGCACCAAGACAGTGTTTTAAAATGGCAAGTTTTCTTTTATCAGTGTTGTCTTCACCACCTATGGCTTCAATGTAGGCTTCAAAACCTTTTTTCCAGCGTTTCCATTCTAACACGGGTTCACCAGGAGATGGTAGGAATGGAGAAGGGGCATTGAAACCTTCCATTGAACAGCAAAGCAAATTTGGTAAAACAAAAAAAAAAGAACTAGAAAGTAATGATTATTTTTGCAATAAATAATAATTAGAAGTCAATGTTTTAATTCCCTCTTTTTTTTTTTGGAACTGTGCACATCAGCGATATTTCAAATGGGTGTGTGCAGAAATTCCAAGTTTAGTTGAATAGGTATTTGTAAATAAACTGTGCACATCAGCGATATGCAGCTTGCAGTGTGCTTTAAACGTTGATGTTAAATAACGAGTTCACAAATAGACTGTGTATACACTTGTTGAATAGAATAAATTGCTGTGCGCATCAGCGATGCGCAGCTCATTTAAGCGCTCCAATTATTTTAAGTACAAACGTGGCAAGAAACGTGGTGTTATCCAGCTCGTGCGATTAAAGGGTCAGTTTCACCGACCTAGCGTAGAACTTAACACAACAATACTTTTTTTTCTCCCTTAAAATGGCCGCCACGTTGCGTAATATTATCCCAAAGTATGGCCCCCAACACGTTCCTCCGTAATGACGTCACAGCGCCTGCGCCTTAGACAAAGAAGCGCTGAAATGGACAAACCTTGAAAATTGTTCAGAAGTCTCACCGGATGATGGCCGGAAATCTGATTTTCGGCAAATACCTTGGCAGACGCTGGGCAAGTACGCGAACACCATACAGGGATTACAGGAGATGAAAAAGATGACAGTTGCTTGATCCGCTCACCGCAGGACTCCAGGCTCACTTCACTGATTTTTCCGATCGTCGCCAGTGTAATGAAGCAACATATCCACGCTTTGTTGACGGTAAGGTAATTTATTCTTCGGGAGAATAGATAAACACGTCTAACAAATAAGCCTGGGTCAAACTGTCTTCTCTGGAATCCCGAGCACGACAAGTGTTCCAGATTCCAGAAGGTCTAGAGAGACACCACACACTGCATCTGTGCTGCCAAAAAGTAAGCTCTAAGGTCTGGAACTGCTAACCCTCCATCCGCAACAGGGCATTGTAACTTAGCCTGTGCCACTCTTTGTTGGCGCGATCCGCAGATAAAAAAAATTAGGAGCGAATTTAACTCCCAAAATACATTGCGAGGCACCAGGCAGGACTGTCACAAAAAAAAGACAGAAGTCTGGGAAGTGCCACCATTTAATGATTGCAACTCGGCCAGCTACCGAGACAGGCAGCGTCATCCAGAAAGCTACACTAGTCCAGACAGCCCCTTACCCCCAAATTCTCGTCTAACAGGTCTCTAGTATCGTGGTATATCTTTACCCCCAGATATTGCAAGGAGGTGGGCTCCCACACCAATGCCCCCGGGCAGATGTAAGTCCGCACCCACAGGGAAGAGCCTAGACTTCAGCCAATTAACGCCCAAGCCAGATTGTGCTAAAAAACGATCCAGTAATCTCATTTTCCCGCCAACTCCGTATCGGCATCATGTAGGAACAATAGCAGATTGTCAGCATATAAAGTGGTGTGATCAGTGGTCGAAGTGGGGAAAGAAATGTAGGGGAACTGTGGGTGGAGAATCGGAGGGCAGGAATAACCCGAGGATGGGGTCAGTGGGCGGAGTTAGAGGTGTGGCCAGGATGTGTAAAACATCCCAAACTTTAGTATTTGTTTGGCATTTCACTGACCAGTTACAGCTTATTATGTTATTTAATTCAACAAATGGATACACATGATTATTTAACGATTAATATGAGTTGTTGACACTAAAATAAATTCACAACGTGGGATATGTTTCTAATCACAGAATGTCCCAAATATGCTAAAAAGTGGAAGCACAAGCCGTTTGTTTCCGAGCCATAGAGTTTCTGTCGTCAGCAATATACACAGAGACAATCAATTTTATGTGTGTAAATCACTGTATAGGAAATGTTACATAAGACAAAAGGCTACAAGGTGTAGGAGTCACATAACAACCATACTAGTAGGCCGTATAGTTTAATAGTGATTGATCTGGAGAAACACAAACTCAGAATTTAAAACTTAATACCATGTTTGGGGGTTCTCTTTAATAATAATAATTGATTTCTATCCAAATGAACACTTTTTGCTACATTAGGATAATCAAAGGCTTAGGAAACAAGCATTTGCAATGCAATAGGTCTCGCATTGTTAAAGTTTGAGCCATTGGCATTGCTAATATTAATGTAACGCCAATAACCCGTACTTTCAGTAATGTGAGAGCTATAACATTGCAAAGCCGTCGCGTCACTCGCGCTTTAGCGTTAAACCTCTTAAGCAAAAGTGCGGGTGCTGAGATTGCTTAAAAGGAAAAGAAATAGAAGAAAACGCTTTTACGTGATGTCGCCACTCCAAGTTTCCAGATTCCTCCTGCGTGAGCGTCAGCAGGTGGAGTGAATTAAAAAACGCATCCACCTTGTGTAAAGAGTGGGCAGGAGCACTTGTATAAAGGAGGCATTATACTCCCTAAAGTTATCGTTAATATCCTGTCTATAAAGCCTCTCCCCGTTCTGTCTCTAACTCTATAATCATGGAGCCTCTCTTAGTTGGGTTAGCCAGCCAAGCTAGCAGTGACCTGTACTTGTCGCATTCTGCATGCGCTCTGTCATATACTCTCAGTGATAAAAATACCGGAGTTTCTCTATCTGGACTGCCAGGAGCTCTTTAGACTCTAGCTGCGTTTGCTGCAGCTCTGGGTTTCCAGGTTGCCTTTGTTCTACATCCTTCAGCTCTGCCACTCGGGTCTCCATCTCCCGTAGCAGCTTTCGCCAAACCCTCACTGCCTCGGTTGGAAATCTCCCTCGGATCACCACCTTGAAGGTGTCCCATTCGAGTTGTGGCGGGACGCCGTATCCCTGTTAATCTCAAAATACTATCTGATACTTTCCCCAATCAACAGTAGAGTGGCATGGAGTGGAGTGCTACTGCACACTATGCCACTGCACTGTACTCTGCATCACTCCACTGTACTCTACTCCGCGCAACTCTGCTCTATGTAACTGCACTTTACGCCACTCTATTCTAGTCTGCACCACTGCCATGACACTCCAATCTACCACACTCCACATATTAACACTCTACTGTACGTCACTCTACTGTACGCCACTCTACTCATCGCTGCTCCACAATACTGGATTCCACTTTGCTCTGCACTCTATAATACTGCATCCGACACCACGTTCCTCTACTCTGTCCCACTCTACTCTATGCCATTGCACGCCACACAACTGCAATTTACTATGCACCACTCAATTCTATGCCACTGCACTCAATGCCACTGTACTCTATGCCACTCTGCACCACTCCACAAAACTGTACGCCATGCTGCTCCACAATTAGTACCACAGTACTATTAAAATTGGGGAGAGGAGTTGGCCTAACGGCTAGGGCGATCGAACTCTAAGCTGGGTAACTGGGTTCGAGTCTCGGCAATGACGCTGAACATCCTGTGATTCTGGGCAAATCACTTATTCTCCCAGTGCCTAACAAAATTGAATGTGTCCTCATGTAACGCAACTGGTGCTATGTAAAGCGCTCTGATACCCGATACCTTCGGGTCAAGTTCACGCAATATAAAACTCCGTAAAATAAAAAAATTATGAAAAAATTAAAATGTAAAGAAAAAACTGTATATAAAATAATTCATACCAAAGTACAAAACATTATATGATAAAAAAAACTATTCTTCCCCCCAAAAACATTACAAATTCAGTTAAAAAAAAGTTTGAAGAGAAGTTATAGCTAGGAAAAAATAATTATTTATTTGTTTACAAAACAAACTTAAACTACACAAACATTAGAATTCTAAAGTTATAGTTATACCTTGAAGCTATAATTTGCCCACCACCCAAAATGTAATGTAACTGGAGCACCTCCATAAATAGTCTTGTTTACTTGCTACGCAGACTAAATAAACTCGAACTATAAGCATATCCACAACACTGGTAGTTCGATCCTGGCCCTGAGATTGAATTGTACTATCTATGATATTTGTGTACTTTCACAGTTGTTTTCTTTGGTCAACTAAATTGAATTTGAGACAATAAACATTTTTCTCAAATCAAGTGCACTTAAACTGGTAATAAGGAATTAAACATGTGAGCCGTAGTAATAAATGAGCGAAACTGTGTTTATTGGTAGGCTTGTTGGCCATAACACGCTGGTTTCACGTTTATTTTTACTGCCAAGACATATATATATATATATATATATATATATATATATATATATATATATATATATTTTTTTTTTTTCTTTCTAATAACAGTTTGTTAGACCCCCTTGGTAAACAAATGTCAAAAATCCATAACTTTAAAAGCCAGTATCAAACACTGGCAAAACCAACTGGTTGACACTTTGCCAACCCCTGTTTGCTTTGGCACACTTTATGGCAAAAGCCATTCAAAGATGGCCGTCTGTGTGTGGGCAAGCATGTGCATGCAGCAGCTGCAATCTTGGAATGGTTTTTGTCATAAAGTATGACAGAAATCATTCCAAGATTGCCACCCATACGCATCAGCAGATGCAAAGTGTTGGACAGGGAACCATGGAGAGAGAGAGAAAGTATAGACAGTGACTTGAGTGACAAGCATTAAAGGGAACCAGTAGCGTGGGGTCTAACATGAGGAGTAAGATGGTGGGGTGAAGGAAGAGGAATGGGGGAGAGCACAGGTGTTCTGCTTTGAGCTGTGGAGTCAAGAGCAAGGAAGAATTAGACAAATCAGTCCCTCAGGCACCACAATAGAAGCCCACCACAACAGATGAAAGGACACACAAACACCTTCAATTTCATTTGGTGATAGAGCCAATAGGCCCGTGGCCTAATCTTTGATGTGATTGACAATGTTTAAGTCAATGACTGAATGAGTCAGTTCGAAATAAGCAAATGTTTGTAGTGGGCTGACTTAAAGCCCGCTCTAAGTACATTGGTAACAACCGGTATTTTGACAATAGACATGTAAAACAACACCTAAAAAATGTGTATGCAACCTGGGTGTCTGTACTGACTACCTGCGTGCCTTTGAGCTCCAGAAAGCTGTGGCTAAATAGTCTGCACCCTCAGATGCTTATCTACTCAACTCCTCTTTGGTGTTGCCCATGGTTTTTTGTTTAAGTTCAGTTATTGTAATTCAATCTACATGTGTTTTCCAAGAAAGGAGATCCAGGATAGGCATTTAGTTAAAAACAGACCGGGTGTGCTTGGGCATGGCGGGGGCGGGACAGGGTGGGGGTTCTGAAAGTTGCATGCAGAGTGCTCTGCGTCTGTAGCATCAGCATGTATGGGGGTGCCGACAGTTGCCCATCGGATGTCTTCTACAGGATCAGCCCTGCTTTGGGGGGGTGAGATGGGCTAAAGGTTGCCTGTTGGGCACTCTGCTTCTACAGAAGATGCCGACGCGAGCACAGGGAGAGGTAGGGGGACTGAAATGTGTCCATCGGATGCTCTGCTTCTCCAACAGTGGCCTAGGAAGGAGTAGGGGCTGAAAGTTGCCAACTAGGCACCCTGCCTCTGAAGCAGCAGCTGGCGTGAGCATTGCAAGAGGTGGGCTACTAAAATTGGGGTAGGTGAAGGGCGAAAGAGAAGGTGGAAAAGAAAAGATGATGGCGAGATGGGGATCACAAGATTGGGATTGAGGAGGGAACAAGGTTGATTCTACTTCTCAAAGTAATGAGGCAATGCAACTGTCCTGAAATGAAACTGATTCGATGGACAGCCCATGCAAAAAAGGCAAAACCAGAAAATTACATGAAAAGTGGTCTGACCGAAAGTCCACTTTCTCTGCATGACTGCTTAGATGTATACACTGTATAAAGGATAAGTAACATGAAGTTTAAAACAAAGCTAAAGTGGTCTATAGGCAAGACCGAAACAAGAGTGTGTGTCTGTGTGGTCCAGCACTGGTGCTAGTAAATCATCTTCAGATCAATTTTTGACTGTAACTTTTCTGTGAATAACAATTCAAAATATAAGCAGTTGGGGCAAACAATATTGTGCAAACCCGGATTGAAGTTCCCCAGGTGACAAAATATCCAGAAAACGTACTTACCCGTGCCACTGCCCTGTCTGAGAGGAACCCAGCTGCAATGCTGCCCACAAGACCACCGACCTCCAGGGCACTCATGTAAGAACTGCCTGGGATAGAAAGGGAAGTGTGTTACTGTGGGATGATACAGGAGCGGTATCTTACCATGCTTTATTCAAGAAAGGGGTACACGAGGCATGCACCAGCAGTATTAGTATTATGTAGAACACAAGTGCTAATTAACAATAAAAAGTCAAGATTGCAACAAACTTCAGGTATGAAGTAAAGTGGAAAGTAGCCATAGCACCATGAATATGTCTGAGGAAAGGAAAGTGGGATTCTACACGTATTCCATTTTGTGTCCCCATTCTAAGTTCCTCCCCAGATAGCCTTTTGGTAGAATGTTATCACCTAAGTAATAACTGCATCTGTTGTAATTTTTTGTAATACACTGGATTGTGCAGAAGGATTCGAACGTGTGGGTTCAGTGTAGCATATTTATTCTATACGAGTCCTAGAAGGTTGAAGAAAGGATGACAACATGTTGGTAAAATAAGTATTGTTAACATACAGGCGTGGGCTGTTCGACGCAGGCCTGGCAAGCTGCTGAGGAGTGGATTTCTGGTAGGAGGGTGGAGCATCAGGCAGTTTCTGAAAGTAGGTTGGACTTTGCCTCAGAAGATCTTTATTTTAAAGGAGATAACGCACTGCCTCTTTAATATAGAGGTTTTAAATCTGGTTTAGAATGTTTGTTTCTTCACAATGAGGCACAAATTGAATACTTCATTTGGTAGTCTTCATTTTGTGACATGAAGTTCAGATCTTGGGTATTTCCAGACAACACACAACTCTTGGGTACTTCTAAACTCCCCAAGATCTTGAGTCCTAACAGACCGCCACTCATAGTTGAGATTCTGCAGGACTCCACTCAGATGTCACAGGCAACTTATGTCCTACCAAACTATTGAGCGGGTGAGCTCTATAACTCTCCTCTTGTCTACTGGGATCTTCCAGTCCCCACTTGGACCTAGTATTATCCCTGGCTCCACTCAGATGATCAGTTGTACCAAACACAATCCACATTATGGGTTCTTCAGTACCTACTTGGAGCTTGTATTGTTCCACGCTCCTCTCAGATGCTGTGCTGGACCCGCGTTCTGATTTTTTTTGTGTATACATCAGTCTCCGGTCACTGAAAGTCAATCTCGGTGGATACCCTCTCTTAAAAGCTTGCCTCTGTGCATACATCCCAATAGCAAGTCCCAGTTGGCATCTGTGAAGGGTGAGTGACTGTGAGCACCTTCAAAGTGACAGCCTTTGAGCATATCTTGGAGCCAGTCTTCTAAGTACCTTCAAAGTGCCAGTCCTTGAGGATATCTTGAAAGAACTCATCACAGTCAGTCCTTGTAAAGGCCTCATTGGTGAATACACTGAGAACAATACACGTATGACCCCTGCCCCATTAACATTGACCACCGGATGTGTGTGTGAAAGCAAGAAAGACAGAGAAAAGAGGAGATGGAGGCAGCTATTATAAAAAACAGAAAGGTGGAGTTTAAGGAACCAAATGAGAGTAAGCGCCACCCTCCCACCTCACCATCTCACCCATGAGCGCAGACTGTTCTTTGTCCTGTATCAGGAAGAGCTGCCCCCAGTCTGTGCAGCACGTCTTTGCCCCGAAGACCACCAGGTAGCCCCAACAGAGCAGCCATAGATACGGTGACAGCAAGAATTCTTTCAGTGTGCTCTGGTCACCTGAAGAGTCTGCAGGGGGAGAAGGTAAGTAATGAAAGTCATTCTCACTGTGCACATTTATTGATCCATTATCGCTAACCACACACTCACAATGATTAACTTATGCAACAAAAGCCACCACTTTAAACACAAAACACACGTGTATTTGTTGCTCTACCCAAGCTACTGAAACCTGCGTCAGAAGCCAAAAGGTTGAACGAGTACACATGTTAAAACTCACTTATGATGGAATGGGTACGGCAACCTACCAATAGTAACTCAGCTCAATGTACCAGTCAGCACACAAGCAAAAGATTACCAGCCCCAGCACCTTAATCTAAACATAGATACATGGTGCCCAAAGTGCTCAGAATGATTCTTGCCAGACTAAAAAAAAATATACTTTATTTTTTAAGCAAATCCACTGTATAGGCCCATTATGAGATTTGCTCTGGGGGACGATGCATTGCTCAGTGTTTTACAGACTGTTTTATAAGTGTGAGGGTTTCTGTCGTTTGGATAGACCAACAGTAGTTGTAGCCCACTGTAGGAAAAATCATGCTTTCCATGTGTGCCATTGGATTTTTTTTTTACATTTATGTACCTGGGCTGCTGATGTTTCTGATCAGTGACTAAACATAGTAACATCTTTGGCTCAACAAATTGGTATATTTGACTTTTCTGTGAGTTGCCGTGGAAATGCACATACTGCACAGGTGGAATGAAAGTACAATACTGCATGTTGGAAGTGATCGCCACCCAAATGTGGAGCCAAAACACAGTACACTGACAGGGCAACCATGATGTGGCACTACAAGCCAGGTCTAAGTATAGGTTAGCAAGCCGAGCTCTTTTCCAGGGCCGTTTTTTGGCAGATTTTGGTACAGGGACGATTTTAAAACAGCCCTGTAACAAAACCGGCCCCCAGGGGCCCAAAACCGGCCCCCACCCGTGCGGCGCACCGGGGGATTGCCCGGTGCCCGTTACGGCCAGTCCGGCCCTGAATGACAGAAACAGCAAAATACAAGTTCGGCGGCAGACATAATTTTAGCTTACGTGTTTAAGCCACGCCCTTAGTTACATTGGCCACACCTCTTTATGAGACCCACCAGTTTTTTCATCCCAATTAAACCCCTGGCCTAGACCATACCATAGGTTGTTATTACTGGAAGAGGAAAGTTGCTAATGCTCTGTAGAAGGAGAGGTGAAGTCTTCCCTTGGAAGAGCTTTTTAGTGGTAAACTCCCGGGAGGGAGATCCGTCAGCAGGTTTTGCTGGTTGGACTGCCAGAGAGCGGGCAGTCACAGATCACAGGGAGGTGGGAGGCATACTTGTGGAATTCTGTTTCAGATGCAAGTAGGACCTGGTGCCAAAGGATGCACCATGGTCAGGCCGGACATGTTGAAAGGCGAGTCAAAGTAGGACTATTTATCTTTGGGTGGCATCTTAAAATCACTAAGTCAGCTTAATCTCTGAACCACAAGCATTAGAGGACTGGGTATTTGCAAGCAAATTAATAGATGTAACTATCTGCATCCGAAATATTATGACTTTAAACCATAAGGTGGTGGCCCCAGCAGAGTCCACAAAGGGCCTGGCAGTGTACACATACACCATTAAACTGGACCACCAAGCAAGCTGGGACTTACAGGGCACAAAGAGCGCACCATCAGCATGGACCAACCGGAGCAGCACATGAGTAGGCGAGACATGCTGGAGCTGGGCCTGAAGCTGGTGCAGATTCGAAAGTGAAAGCTGGGTGTGCATAAGAGAGGCAGGGTGCTGGAATGGAGAATGTCTGGCTATGAGGAGCAGAGACGGTGGGTTGAGAAGAGTGCATGCAAGGACAAACAGCAAAAGACAAGAGAATGAGTTGGGACAGGCAGGTGACCGTTAAAGGTTAAATAAAGGATGCTGTCGGTGGAGTGAGGCACTGGTGAAGGGACAGGTGAGGTCAGAGTCGGGAGAGGCTGAGGCGAAGGAAAGGACAAAACAGGGAAAGATTCAGACTGTCTAAACGGGACTTTCCAAGACTCTGATCTGTGACCGGGGGTCCCTTCCAAGGAGTGAGCTTCATGCCGGAAGTGCCTCAGACTAATCAAGTGAGTGATGCCTTCTTCCAACAACTCCCTCCCCCTTCCTACCCCCACTGAGTGCATACCTGCATTTGTGGAGTCAGATTTCCGGGGTCTTGTGTGGTAAAGTAAGACCTAAGCGGAGGTTCTAACAAACTGCACCAACGCTTCTTTTATCAAACTCTGCGCGTGCATCAGCGGGACTGTTGCTCATCATCGCACCAAGGAATGGGATATTCCACATCCGGGAGCCATGAGCACGCGGTGGACCGCAGATAACCAGCGTGGGCACCGAGGACCCCACCATACCCCCTACAGCACGTGGGGTGGTCTTCGAGGCTCTTTGTGCCAAGGATAGCTTCCACGCTTTGTATCCAGCGCTGTTATTGACTGCTAGAGTTACCGGAGCTCAGACAGGTGCCAGGGAAACAAAAGAAAGGAAATCCGCCTTCAAAGGCAGAGGTGGTGGTGCGGAGGATGTTGCTGGGCGTCAGCTGTGGGGCTAGTGCTCTGAAGCGGTGTCTTGTCTCCCCGGGCGCTTCCGTGGGGGCACCGCAGATTGCAGGTGCCCACCAATCACACAACACTACGAATATGCGTAATGTGGGCATCCAAAGGTGTCTTTCTTTCCCCATAATCAGCACACACTAACATTCCATAAGAGGACGAACTCCAATAAAATCCTATCCGAATTCCGTAAAAGTTGACGTAAATACTCCTTTAAGTGAATTGTTTAAACCTTAAAATGCGGAAAAGGGCTTTACAATTTCCCACTGTCCGTTGGTGGGGTTGACACGGGGTGCATGTGGGAGGGGACCCAGGACACTCCCCCTCCTGCCTGACACCGGTGGAGGGACCTGGATGCTGCCCCACCCCCACTCCTCCGAGTCTGGATGCTGGTGGAGCCCCAGTCCCCCCACCTCATCCTCCGCTCCCTTTCCAGGGTTTCTCTCAGTGTGTGAATAAAAAGTCTGAGTGAGAATACAAAAGGAGAAAGTCCTCTACAGACACTTGTGGAACAAGGGTGGAGAGCGGCCACACCAGCAGCCTGTTACTTGCATCGTCAGAACTGCGCACAAAATGCAAGCACCTCGGCTGTCTTCTAAGCATTATAGATTAAATACATTGTGTACATGCAAACACCAAATACAGATTAAGTGCGTGCAATTATTTAACTCCAGCATCATTTAATATAGATCAAACATTAATATACCAAATACCCTCAAATACAATAACCCTTCCTTAAAAAAAACATGCACAAAAGAACACGTTTCCTGCATGTCAAACTCTTGCCAGCCACCCCTGCATACGAGGCAGGGTCCCGTCGGGCTTTTTAAGTGCTCGTGGTTAACGCAGCTTTTAGTTTTGACCCCGGATACCTCTGCAACAACTGAACAAGGAGCCGTACACGTGGGTGAATTTTAAAGAAGGAACAGGTGCGTGGAGAAAATGAGGAGCCCTGCTTGTTGGTGAAATCAGGAGGCTTGCAGTAGCCTGAGGCTGCTGCCCGAAGCTCCAGAGTTTGTGATGGTGAGGCAGCGGGGTGGGTGGTACTCACCTTTCCTCTTGAAGAGCTTGATGAAGGACTCATTGTAAAGCAGCTCGGTGTCGGTGTGGCAGCGCCGGCCGAAGCGTTCGCGGTCCTTGGCGCGGGGGAAGAGATCCCGCAGCGGCAGCTTCCCACCCCTCAGGCGCCGTAGCATGAGGCCCGGCCGGGCCATGCTGAGCGCTGCCTCGATGTGCGAGGACTCGTAGAGCTCCTACGGCCGGCAGTCCATGAGCGCCGGATCTCGTCTTTATGGGGCCATGTGTTTTAACACATGGCCCCATAAAGAAACCTTTTACGCCAGAAGGAAAGCAGGAGAGCCCGTCCAAGTGGGCCGGCCAAAAAAGCCAAAGGGAGGCGACATACAGAGCTCTTTTCCAATGGCTGGCCACCGCTTAGCATAAACGGTGACGCCAGCCAATGGAAAAGAGGGGCGGGTCTTAAAGCCCTTTTCTAAAATCATTAAATCTCGCCGAGCGAGCTGCGCATGTGCGCAGCAACGCTAGCAGAGACCTAAAAAGGAGCACCTTTGGCAAGCAAGGTATCCTGGCTTGTTGGCTCTACTTTTTTTGCACAAATAAA
Source organism: Triturus cristatus (assembly GCF_964204655.1). Taxonomy (NCBI): domain Eukaryota; kingdom Metazoa; phylum Chordata; class Amphibia; order Caudata; family Salamandridae; genus Triturus; species Triturus cristatus. The sequence continues at coordinate 1,063,442,389 of NC_140583.1, forward strand.
ACTAAACCACGTCAGGGTTTAAAAACACAAGGTTTCAAACTTTGTGGATACCTGCCTTCTGTGGCTCCCAGTTTGTAAGTGTGAAGGTTAATAGGGTTAAAAGGAACAGGCACCAGTGTGCCAAACACATTTAGTGAAATCAATCATAACATGAGCTGGTTGACTCCAGTGCAATCTAAAACACTAGAGCCTGTTTTACTGCAGTCAAAGCATTCTTGCTGTTTAGCTGCAATTAATTAACCTACTTCGAGAAATGTCTTAATGTAATAAAATAATTTTTTCCAAAGGCAGCTATTACACTGTGTTCAAATCAATTGCACCAGGAGCTGTATTGCTGCAGTGCAATCAATCACACAGGGAGCAGTGTCAGCAAAGTTCAGGCAGGAAGCTGTTATGCTACAGTGAAGTCAATTACACCAACAGCTGTTTTAGTGCAGTGAAATTTATTACACCAGGAGAGGGTTTACTGCAATTAATTCAACTGCACTGGAAGCTGTTTTAATGAAATTATATCGTTTTCACCCATAAACCTTTTACTGCTGAGAAACCGCTTGTTTCACTGCAGTAAAGTACATCACAGTGGGAGTGGGTTTGCTGTGAAATCAGATTGAAAGTTCTTATTTGAGCTGATCCACAAGCAGGCATTTAATGATTAGAAGCTACTGTCTGCTACCTACACATGGCACGTGTCAAAGCCTGTATTGCCACTAGCCGCGGAAGGTACCTCTTCATAGCAAACAGACCTGCCACTTATTAACCAGTCTCCGTGCGTCGGACAAAGTCCACAGAAATCACAGGTCAGCAAAAAACACAACAGGCCCTCCACAGATGTGGGCGGGCACCACGTCAGCACAGCAGAACTCAAACAGAAGAGAGGTGGGAAATCCAAAACTAGGTAAACTTGCTGTTTGAAATGAGCATCTCCTTTGAGAGGAGGTACAAACATGCATTGCTTTAGGCTTGCCTGTGAATTCGGATCATGTAGGAAGGGAATGGCCGAGACTCGTGCTTTATGCTAGCATCAAATGCCCGCTAAGCCCAGGATGAAATGTACTCAACAGCAAGATACAGATAAGTTATCCACTCGAATCTGGACTTCTACTCTAGTCCAACACACATGCAGATAGCAGTCTCCTGGGTGCCCTTCCCAAACACAAGGACCAGGAGTGTAACACTTCAAACATAAGCGTAGCCAGCAGGAGTAGTCAGATTGTCATATATGTGTGAAGCTGGTTCTGTTACTCACAGGGGCAAGAGTGGTTTGGTTACTCACAAAGAGTATTCAGTTGCTAATATTACATACAGCGAGCAGGGGCGCGCAGCTCGGCACATACATGACTCCAAGGGAACAGGAGTGTGAGGGTGTTTATATGACACATAGCACGAGTTTTGTTAATCAAAAAAGGGCTGGGGTTAGAGGCTGTACTACAACTACACTATTGTGCCTACCCTTACACGAATCATCAAAACATAGGGCCTGATTACAATGGTAGTCGGACCGTAACTGTCCGACTAGTAGTCAGCAGTTCCATCCAACATATTATGATGCAAACGCCCTGTAGGCGGTCGTAAACATGGCTTTCTCCATTGTGGCTTGTGCTGCAGCCTAGAAAAGGCTGCAGCACAAGCTGCAATGGAAAAAGGGATGTTTTAAAACATCCATGCCCCGCGGGACAGGGACCATGTGGTGCCCGGCACATGGGGCATGGATGTTGGCGCACCCCCGTGCCTCATAGCAGAGGTCCAAGGGGACTAGGCCCAGCTAGGGGCCCCTAAATTCCCTTTCCGACAGCCAGTCTCTTCTCCATTAAATTTTCGCAGATGTACAGCTGTGTCCGTTTTTTTACAAAAGAAGCCATTCACAAACCTAAACAAATCTACAACTCACGGGTATCCATCCTAATCCCCTGTTCGACTTGAAAAAACTTACTAAAAAGCTGCTTAAGTGTAACTCATTTGAAAAAGTGTCTCCTGCAATCTTAATTCATAGTGTAATGGGTATACCACTATGCTGACAGCTGGCCACAATTTGTTTTCCAAAATGTATTTATTGACTAAAAGAAATGCTTTATGCATACAGAAGTGGAACATGAGACATAAATAAATTCACAGAGGCAGTGGAGATAGTGAATGATCAGGGACAGTACAACACAGATGAACAAAGACAAATAGTAAATGTAGATTATTTTCCATGTAGTGCTGTGTTCATAGCTTGAACAAGAGGGTACGGCAAAATGTCAGAATCCTTCATTGTGTCGCCTCCTAAGTGCACAATTCCATACTGGCATGTTTCCACCCAGCAAAATTCTGTTTCTCGTTCGACAGTAATTGAGTGAGCCACGTTGGTTACGGGCACAGAGCACTTTCTAAGACATGCATTTACAATGCAGTATGTCTCACATTTGCAAGACTTAAAGCTATTACTTAAAAAAAATAAAAGTTGGTGCTGTGCTCTGACGTAAAGCGAAGATCCTGTGTTGTAAATATAAAAGGGGCACTGTGCTAAAACATAAAGCATGGCCCCCGTGCACAGTACTTAAAAAATGATGAAAGCAGGTGCCGTGCTAAAATAAAAGCGCGGAGCCCGTGCTTATTCAACTTAAGTGCATGGCGGTCCGGGAAGTGGGCGCCATGGTCATTAAAAAAAACATGAAACTGGGGGCCGCGCTCGGTGCCATGGTGACAGAATATCAGTAGCACAAAATAAAAGTAGTCCCTAAACAGAGCACATGAACACTTACAGCATAACAAAACTGTAGTTGGTCGGTGCTCCTTTGATAAAATGGGATTGATGTATAGGGAGCACCAACCAATAAGGATCCAGGAAAGAAGAGCAATGCAGGACTTAACCAATGGCAAGCAGCAGGCAGGATTACACTCACTATAAGGCTTACAGTAGGTCTTGCAGACAGCGTATGCGTGCGGCCTAGGCTAGACTTAAAAATGCAGTTTAAGGTGCACAGGTGTCATACGTTCCTTTGTTATTCACATTCAAAGTTTATGAATCATGTGTATTTTAAATGAAATATCTGCCTTTCCTAATAAGTGTTCATTTGATGCTTTCAGTTTCCTTTCAATCTTAGTGTACCATAGTGAATAATATTATCGATTCCACTGCTCTCAAAAGTAAGAAAAATGTTATTGGTCTATTTAGAATTCTTCAGGGTAAGTTACATAACAAAATAGGAAAAAAAAAATTCTGCCCGTGCAACCCTTTAATTAGTTTTATGCTTAGTTTCTTGAATCCAGACTGCTTCCTACAGAAAACTGGAAAAAATTAACACTGATATGGACCTTGCAGAAAAAACCTTCCATTAGGTCCGTTTTTAAAATGGTCAATTTTGCTCAGACCCAGTCCTTTTCGATTGATTTCCACTGTGAAATACATAGAAATAGTGCTGGAATGGAAACCAAACCCAGCACTGGATAAAATATTCTAACCAGGGACACATTGACAGAGGCCGTGATAAGAATTTGGTATGAGAAATTCATGTTTTTGTCATGGCATGCCATCTTGCTTTGAAAGCAGCCACACAGCCCGCAGTCTTCAGGGAAAATGCCAGAGAGACCGAATGGCCAGGGCTTCCCCACAAAGAAAGAATGGAGTCCAGACGTGCCCTAGAGAGAGAGAGAGAGAGAGAGAGAGAGAGAGAGAGAGAGAGAGAGAGAGAGAGAGAGAGAGAGAGAGAGAGAGAGAGAGAGAGAGAGAGAAGAGAGAGAGAGAGAGAGAGAGACAAGAGAGAGAGAGAGACAAGAGAGAGAGAGAGAGAGAGAGAAAGGAGAGAAAAGAGAGAGAGATGAGAGAGAGAGAGAGAGAGAAAGGAGAGAAAAGAGAGAAGTGAGAAAAGAGAGAGAGGAAGAGAGAGAGGAAGAGAGAGAGGAAGAGAGAGGAGAGAAAAGAGAGGAGAGTGTAAGAAGAGAGAAGAGAGAGAGAGAAAAGAGGGAGAAAAAAAAGAGAGAGAGAGAGCTTTCTCGGCTCAGTGTCTCTTCTCAGCCTGCCTTGGGGTCCAGCAACCAGCCCCATACATACATATTGCTGTGTTCACCCCTTACCTCTGAGGATCGTGAAGAACTCACCTTTTTTGCCTTTTTTCGTGCCCGGCTCGATGTTTTTCAGGCCCACATCCGCTGGCTCGTTCTTGATCATGGCGAGGCAGAGGAAGGCCACAGCCACGCAGATCAGGCCGGAGACGGCTAGCGTGGAGCGCCAGCTGTAGCTCGCCGCCAGCACGGTGGCAATGATGGGGCCCACACTGCCGGCCAGGTTCATGCTGGTGGAGAGGACAGCCCACCATGTCCCAAACTGAGAGGGCTCGAACCACTGAAGGGAAGAAAATGGTAAAACACACAAGAATGTAAGTGCAGCTGAAGACAGTAAATCTAAGGGACCATGCAGGACTACTTTCCATGGTGGTCTATCTGTGTGGACAGCAGTGTCCTCATATTATTAACAGCTAGGGGTAGAGGATGTAGCCTTATGGCTAGAGCAGTTGACCTCGAAGCTGGGGAACCGGGTTAGAGTCTCGGCATGGACGCTCAACATCCTGTGATTCTGGGCAAATCACTTAATCTCCTCGTGCCTAACAAAAATGAATGTGTCCATCTGTAACGAAACTGGTGCTCAAGTAAAGCGCTCTGATACCCGATATCTTTGGGTCGAGTTCGCGCTATATAAAACTCTTAAAAAATTTTTTTTTTTAAAGCTATCTCAGTAGGACGTAAGGAACTCGACACAACCTGCCATCTGTGTCATCAACTCATAAACAACCCTAGGAGCTTAATATACAGAAATTTACAATGATGGGACTTTCTGCTGGAATCACAAGGCACTGCCTGATAGCATCACATTCTGAGAGACACTATATGAAGGCATTACACTGTGAGGCACTATCTTGTGACATCCCACTGAGGGAAGCACTTTCGTTTTTATTTGCAGTATGTTTATTACTACCTTAAAAAACAACAAAACAAATGAAGGCATTGTGTGAGATTAAAATCAAAATTGTCAAAGTGCACAAATATTAGGGCTAGAAATAATATACGGAAATAGGAAGAAAGGGGGCATGGACATTAAACGAGCATACACAGTAACATTACTCTGAGAAATGTTGGTGGTCAGTCATTACTTTGCGATCCATATTCTAGCTACAATATCGGGAGCACTATTACATCACATTAATTTTTACTATTTTGGTATGTTTGTAATTACTTTATGTATATTACAGGTCTTGGTGCTTTTATTGCACAGAATGCAGAGGCCCAAAAACATTTATCACAAGGAACCGTGAAATATGATTTCATGGCTGCATGTGAAATACAGATTTCCTCAACATAATGACAGCTACTAAACCAGTCGGTAGAGCTTTAACCTTGTCAGGGCTACTAGGGTTTGCGGCATGGTGTGCCAAATTACGCAGCAAGGTTATTAAACATGATCCCAAATACTGGGATCGAGGGAATGAGAGGAAGAAGTGGCTGGCTTCGTAGGAGTCCTCCCTAATCAGTCTGTACTACCAAAAGAACAGAAGAGACTGGTAAAAATTTAGCGGCAAAAAAATTAAATATGCGGCACACTCTTGCAAAACAAGTTTCGTCCATTTGAACTAAAAACATTTTCTGTGACAGCTGCAAATGTTGAAAATTGTATGAAAAATGATGTGCAAATAATTATACAGTTAACACTGCAGCCACTGAACGGCACAAATCAACTAGCCCTCACCACTTCCTATCGATTTATCAACAATTTATTCTAAACAGATAAGCAAATCAAACACACTAATTCGTCAGTGAGGAAAACAGCCTTTTCAAGATAACTTTCTCAAAATAAACACGTAACATATAATTAAGGGTGGGTGAGGTGTAATATTGCACGATATTGCCGTCTCAGAATTCTGGTGACATTTACAAGCCCCCCCCCCCCTCATTATTTGAGATGTCACCAGAAGCCCTCAATGTCAATATTGGATAATATTAAACTAAGGGCCCTGTGGTCTCCTAGATCCCCTCTTTGCATTCTAATGCGGTTCTGCCTATCTGTACTTGTTGATACATGATTTTTCCCTTTTTGGCTCACTGTTTTCTGAGACTTCTTCTCTACGTGGCTCTGCATTGTTGGCGCAGAAATGGTCACAAAGAAACATCGGGGGAGGGCTTATATGGAGTCCTTGACATCACATTCCGCAGACGACGTCGCTGTGGAGTTGCCAAGATGCCCTCTAAAGATGTGCGCAGGTACTGCTGAGAAAATTTCCGGACCCAGTCTGGCGCTTGGGGAGGATTCTAAGGTAAGGAATGTGCGGCTAGATGTCCTAACAGATACGGCTGAAAAGAGTGACAAGATCAAAGCCCCACCCCCTCTTGTAGGCCCACCTCTCAAAGGACCCATCCTTCATGGAGGAAATATTTTGAATGTTGGCAGATCTGATTTTCAGGAGGCTTTTTTTTGGGGGGGGGGGGGAGGGGGGGAGATGTTGATGCTCTTCAGTACCATAAGCAAGTCTTGATGATGAGGAGGACGACAAAGAGGCCGATTATTTTCTCCTCTTTCAATATCCTGATGCTGGTTTACATATTGACCTAAAAAATTCCAGTAGTTTGGATAGTTCACCAGAGTTGGACCTAAACATGCATCAGGACCCTAAACAGAAAAAAAGTGTTTCTTCTGTAGTGGTTCATAAAGCTGAAGTCATTGAATTACAACTTCCCACGTAGGAGACAAAGCCTAATTTTCTAATGGAGATTTTGTAGTCTGGGCCTTCCACTTCAGAACCTTTCTTGCCCTATTACGAGGTCCTGACTGATTCTATTATGGCAACCTGGTCAAAGCCTTCTTTAGTCCTGCCAATGAGTTGACGGACTGTGCAATGCCATAGGCCAGTGCTAGGTGACCCAAAATTTCTGATGAAACAACTCGCATCTAGGGATTTTAGGCTTGCACATGCAAAGTTAATCTGAACTACTTTTGGTCAGCTCCTCCAAACAGAGAATTTAAAAAGATTGAGTGTAGGAAGGTGGAATCTGACTAATGGTTGCCCCCAACTTTTTGCCTGGTATTTGAGTGGTTTTTGACTAATCTGGCTGGGATCCTGCTATCCAGGACCCCAGCCTATCTGCGTTCTCCCTAAAACTAATGTGAAGTACCCTAGGTACAAACCAATTGGATGCTGAGGATGCCCTGACAGTCCCTTGTAGATGGTACCCTAGGTACCCAGGGCATGGGTCCCTCAGTAGGCCTAACAGGGCTGCAGCACTTATTGTGCCACCCTGGGACAGCCATACAAACTGACACCACCAGACCACTACTGTAGTCTGGGTAAGGTGGTGCTAGCACCCCTTATAGGGATATAGGTAGCCTATATCCCACCCCATTACAACACATGTACTCTCATGGGTCACCCCTATGGCAGGCCTTGCTAATCCTACAAGGCAGGGTGCTGAGGTATGTGTGAGGGGGGACCCCTACATGAGTAGGACCTCCCTGCAACCTTCGTAAAATCATTGCTGGGTTGTTTGTAGTGTAGCCATACCATATACTCTTAACCGCATTATAAGTCTATTGCGATAACGCGATAACTTGAGAATGGCTACAAGAACCATATCGTGTTTGGTGTCAAACATGTAGGAATCATACCCCCAGTCCAGCCATGGGCATGAGGGTACGATTCCCCCCTGCTAGAGGGGCGATATGGGAAAAGCAGCAGAATTGAGACACCAATTTAAAAGTGCACATGTAGTACAAAATGGCTACTACCCGCCACCCACACGACTGTGGGTGGCTGTTGCTGGGGAAAACCCCAGCCTCGCCAGCTGGACAATAGGGCTCCTGTGGCAGGGAGGTGCTAGCATCTCCCCAGACAGGATAATGTGGATTGGAACAGGGTGGGTGCACCAAATGTCCTTTCAGAGTTGCACGTAGGCAGCTGCAGAGCCCCCATTCTGCATACACCGCTTGGAACCGGTTCAGGGGCATCCTGCCCCTCGCCCAGGCGGGAAACACACAAAGGGGAGAGGGTGTAGCCACCCTTTCTCGCCTCACCCCTCATTGGTGGGCACTACTCTGGACACTCCCCTAATCTTGGGGATAAAGGTGAATAACGTGGCCCCAGAGCCTCAGATTAATCTTGACCTTTACAGTCTTGACCTTCGACTTGCTGCTGCCCAGCTGACGGAAGAAATCTCCCTTGGGATAAAGGAGTTATCCCCCTGCTTGGCAGGCACCTGAAACACTGCAAGTGACCCGGTTGGAACCTAGCTGCTCCTACGGACTTCGACGACTTCCAGAACCCTTGAGGTGGGTTTCCAGCGCATCCCAGAGGCCAGTGAGTGTGCTCAACGAGTTTGGGCACCGTGGACCGCGTGGGTGCCGAGATCCCCAATACCCCAGGACACCGGCCACCTCTTGCGTAGCACACGACCCTGACCAGTGGGGAAGTTGTGCTTTGGCCCGTTTGAGCCAACCACTCTACAGCAATTGTGCCAAAGACCAGCGCCCTAGCCCCCTCCGGTGGCTCGTGGGTGCCCTTTTACGCACTCCAAATTGCCGCCTCCCGCGGTCCCTTGTCTCTCGACTTGAGGGCCCCAGCGGAGGTCTATTTCGACAATCAAGAGTTCCCCTGGTTGCTCCAGGCCTGCTCTACAGTCTCTCCAAAGGAGACCTCTCCCAGACCTCGTGGGTCTGCACTGTAGCAGATTTGTTTAACTTTCGTGGGTTGCGGTTGCCAGGGCTTAGTGGATCCAATCCGGACACTAACACCGCAGCGACCCTCATCCGACGTGGGACAGTCGCCCTCCAGAAGCTGGCCTTCCTTGAAGCCTCCCGGAGCCCGTGGCTGCAGATCCAAGCTACACCGCTTCGCACCTGAAGCACCAGACATCGAAGGGCTCTTTGCTTTGAGCCTCCTGGTCACTTTGCCGTGACCCAGACTCTGTCCCCTCTGGTTTCAGGTTCTTCTCTACAATCTTCACATCCTTGATCTTCACGGCATCATCGACGCTTTTGGCTAGCAGCACTTTTGAACATTTTCCTATAGAAAATCAGCACGCGACCCGACACCAGAATCGACCTATGCACCCGGCTTCCCTGGGGCAGGTAACAGTAGTACCTCGGTACTCTCGTGGTAGTGGGCTCCTCAAAAGCTTAAGTCTAAAGTTTTAACTTTGTACTCCTGCTAGAAGTGCCTTTAATCTGTGTAATTTCAACCGCGACATTCTCCATAGACTATAATAAAGATCCTGATAGCAGCTATTTCCACTGCACGCGCCTCCCGTGGGTCCCCTTCCTCATAACCTGGGGTGGATTCTTAAGGGGCCAGCGATCCTAAATACCCTAGGCATTGTCTGTAGAATTGTCGTGGTTCTTATACCACTTTTTTGATATATGGTTTGGTCCCCCCCTGGGGCCCAGTGATTCCTGTGCTATTTATTGTGTTTATAAATGCTTGTTTGAATTGTAACTTTGCCACTAGCCTCATACCGAGACTGTGGGATTCTGTCTAGAATAAATACATATATTTTGTATATAGACCTGTGTGGGCTACTCTTTCATTTGGTTATTCAAGAGGTTATTATGGTACAACAATAAGCTTAACACTCCTTCAAGACTTAGCCTGAAGGCTGCTCTCCACAGCTAACACTGGGATAGCTTTGTTTAAAGGTTGTCTTAAACCTATCATCAATAAGAGTCGAATTGGACTGGTGCAAGGTGTCCCTATAACTAGGAGACAGCATATGCCAGGCCAACTTCCCACATTGAGGCAATAGGTAAAAAACATGTTTTATTGACAAACCTATCAGTGCTCTACTTGAAGGAAGTTTGCCTCCCGAGTGCTGAACGTATGACCTTTAGGATATGGCTCACAATGTTTTGCCAGCGTTGGCCAAAGATTTCTGCAGTGCTTTAAGGCAAACGGTACCAGGTAGTAAGGGCTTCAAGTACATTTTGTGTTCTGGTCTGGACACACTGATTCGGTTGCTCGTGCACAAGTCACCAGCATTATCAGACGTCATGCTTCAATGCGTTCCATTGGCATTTCCGGAGATGTACAGGGGTTCACTCATGGACAGGTCCACAGACGGGTTCAGACACACACATTGGTAAGAAACCAGATGCAGCTCTACAGCACGACAATTCCATCAGCAATACAGATAATGTAGGGTCTGTTTAACGGCCCTTGCCTATCACAGAAAACTTCTTCATAACCTGTCCAACACCAGCACAAACTTTTTAGGGCAGAGGCAGTGACAGAAATCGTAGTCAGCAGCATAAGCCCTCCTCCTCTTCTCCAATTACTCGCACCAAACCTCTTAAATGGCCCCTCCATTAAGCATTTGGGGCCAGTAAGAGCAGAATCCAGCATTCCATGCCCTGCTGGTGCTTCATTACACTGTGCTTGTGCTTTCTTCACATTATTCAGCAAGATTATGCCCTTCTCTCTCTGGACTACTCCCAACCACATATCCTTCCAGTTATTGCTCAGACATCAGTGCTATTCCCTCCAGAGAAATTGTGTTACTCATCAAGGGTGATGTGAAATTAGTGTTCAAGTCGGAGTAAGAATTGGGATGCTATTACTAGAACTTCTTGGTCCCCAATAAGGATGGTGGCCGTAGACTAATCTTGGACCTTATGTTGTTGAACTCATTCTTCAAAAAGTGGAAGCTCAGGATGATAACTCTTGTGAAAGTTCGGTTTGCCTTCAACTCAAAAGAATGGATGGTGTCTTCAGGCGTGCAGTCCCGCTGTAAGTATTTCCAGTTTGTAGTGGGGTTGGACCACTTCCATTTCACAGTCCGGCCCTTCAGCCTGATATCAACCACTTGAGTCATTACTAAATTTATGCAAGTGGTTGTCGCTTATTTCCACGAGGCCAGGATACACGTTTTGCCATTCCTCGATGACTGGCATGTTGAAGTCTGGCTTGCCTCAGCTAGTTTCGGACCAACTGCAGACAACGATTCCTAAGCTGTTCACCTGGAGATTTTCTATTTAGCCCAAGTCCCATCTTATTCCATTTTAGAGGGTGAACTTTAATAGAGCCATTCATGATACAGTTGCTCTGAAGGCTTTTCCACAGCCGCAGCAAGCACGGGCCATTCAGGTTATGTTTCAAGCAGGAGCTACTTTCCAAGTCTTTATGTTCTGGTGTCCTACCCTCTTCCTGTGTAGGGCACTCATTGGCACATGCAAGCCATTCAATGGAAACTGCAAATACAGTGGGTTAGCACTGGGGATACCTCATGGACAAGATGTGAATATTCCACAAATTGGTCAGCGTAGTTCTGTGGTGAAAGAGTGAGGACAACCTGATATGCAGTAGACCCTTGTGTACGAGGTGGCATCAGAGGATTCTAGTCTCCAAAGTAGCAAAGCCTTCATATCAGTCTTTTGAGCCTACACACCATTCATCCGGTCCTCAAGGCCTTTCGATATTCCATCAAGGATAGGTCAATATAGGAGATGATAGACAAAACAACCACTCTGTGGTACTGCAGCAGGCATGGCAGAGTTAGGTCTTATGCACTCCATTGTTTTGAGGTTCTGAAGCTATACATTATGGACGTGGTTGGTACTTCGTGAGTTATCCAGAACTGTCAAGCATATGGTGGGGTTTCTCAAAATTAAGGTAGATAAACTCAGCAGGCACCATCTTGCCCATAACGAGTGGCATCTCCATCCAAAAGTGGCACACAGAATTTTTGCCCAGTGAGGCACACCCTTTCTAGATCTGTTTGCTACTTCTGAAAATACTCACTGTCAAACCTTGTGAGCTCCACAGTTTCCTCCTCAGGGGTTTCTGGGAAGCACATTCTACCTTCGGCGGGACTTTATACTCATGTACACATTTCCACCTCTGCCTTTGATCCCACAAGTCCCAAAAAAAAGTCAGGTGGAACCAAACACAGCCAGTCCTGGTGGAACTGGAGTGGATCGGTAGAGTTTAGTACTCCAAACCACTCACTCAAGGAATCTGCCATCCATTTTGACTCCCTCTTCATGCGGATGGATCTCCTGTCCCAACAGCAGGGCAGAGAGCTCCACCCAGATCTCTGTAACCTACACGTTTATACCCGACGATTGAGTGGAAACAATTTAAAGGTTTCAACCTTCAGCCGGAAGTAGCTGAAGTTATTCTGGAGGCCTGTCGCCCTTCCACCAAGTCCGTTTACTCAGGTTGTTAGACAACAGCCCACTGAAGGCCTTTAGTTAATATGAATTAAGATAAAATAAAATATGTGATGTGTTTGTTAGATACCATGCACTTTAGAGAATATGTTGCTATTTACAAGGGAGCCAGGAAAACACTACTTATCCCATAATTCTTTGGGAACGATGGTGGAAAAGAAGGTCAATAATGTTACGTTATAAAATGAAGAAAGCATGAAAAGAGAAGATGGACTAATTGCAGTGACAAAGACCAATCTGGTTGAAATGTGTAGGTGCTCTTTTAGCTACTACTGTGCGCATTACGTTAAATAAAAATTAAAACACTGCCACCTTATTTGGCACCAGATTCTTGCAGGAATGTTGATTTAAAAACAATGTCCTGAAATTTGATAGTTATGGTGTGCAACACACAATGCAAACGAAAACTCCTTCAACATTGTACGCTCTTTGCAAACAGGCTTTTTTAGCATGATATTTGCTAAAGGTGTCCTGTACATAACAGGGGCGTGAGTTATAGTGTGCAATGTGAGCTGCGCTCATAACTGGTGAATCTCAGGGATTATTTGCTTTTGATTGTTCAGTGAATTTTATGGCTTTCTTTTTGGTGTACCGTATTTACATGCTATATACCCATACTGTGCTGAGCAAGGCTTTCAGCCAGTCCCTGTGCCTAACGCCCCGTTGACTGCAAACGAGGGATGGTCGCGGGCCATGCAGGCCTTTCACTGGGCTTAATTTGCTAAATGATTGCCAAATTCCATGCCCATTCATCAAACAGTGTCAAATGTAACACTTCTTTAGCCCCCTCCCTTACCCTTTAAAACTGCCCCTCCTTTGGAAGACCTGCATGAAATTGAGAAAACCAAGAGTAGGCTTAACATGTTAAGCCAAATGTTGTGCAAATCCACAAAATTGTGTCATAGTTAGTAATAAATCAAAATTGTTTGAAGGCCCTCTTTAACTTTGCATTCCTGCCCACCATTCCACTGAATCTGCATGAAAGTTGAAATACTTATACCTGGGTATAACTTGCTAACTGCAATATTTGATGCAAAGTCAAACACAGCTAAGGTGATAGGCAAGTTAAAATGTTACTGCCCTCCCACCTCTATCAAGATTACATTTCCTGTGTGGTGGTGGGGGGCGAGGGGGGAGATGCATCTTTTTGACCTCCCTCTTTTTTTTTTTTTATTATAAATCTGTATATTACTTTTTGTATATATAAATCTCAAATTAGCAGCATGTGTAGCAAGATATCACCACTCTGTACATATGACATTTCCAAGTATAGTCATCGATTACAATGTTCATGAAGTTGGTTATACACCGGGGAGGGGGGAATCCTCATTTAATCCACAAATGCTCAATCCTCGGATTCCAGATCTTGCCATGTTTCTGTGGACTCCCTCACACGAGGTATAATATTTTCTCTAGAATCACACATCTTTCCATAAGCCAATACAATTTCAGCATTGTTGGTTCCCATTTCTATTAAACTTTTCACATAACAGGTATCACCTTCCTCCTCCATAGAACCCAATAACATGAGCTTGTGAGATAACGTTACTGGGAACTGTACAATCTCTGTCAAGATTGTAATTTTACCTCCCTCTTTAACTTTTTTCTCCTGCATGGAAAGGTACAAACATTAGCATGCCAGATCTTAGCCAGATATGGTAAGTGACTACTAAATTTGGTGCAGATCCATTTGTGGGGATCAAAGTTATAGGCACATTGAAAAATGTTTTTTCATTTGTAAGTGCAACTTGGCCCTTACAGTGATGACTGTTATTCAGTAATATATAGAGCCTGCATAATGGGTAACTATAGGAAATGTACCATTTCTGCATGGTCACTTTCACCTTTTGCTCGACCCTATGTAATATTTGCTGGCTTAAGAACTCTGTGCAGTTTTCCCCTGCTAACCACTAGAAAAGTGCCTGGGTTCTCCTACTAAATGTGAGTGAATTAGCACATTCCTAATTGGTAATTTTTTTACTTGCCTATAAGTTTCTAGTATATGGTACAAAATGTACCCAGGGCCTGGAAGTAAAATCCGACTACTGGATTGCGTCACCTATTGTGCCATCCACTACAGTGGCAGACTTGACTGTAACAGTGTTAAAACTACAATTCGACCAGTCAAAACAAACTATTTTGACAGGTCAAAAACTTCCTTGCAAATATTAATAAGTCACCCTTATGTAGGCTTTGCAGCCCACAAGGTAGGGTGCATATAGTATTTAAAAGTAGGAGAAGAAGAAATTTAATGTTAAACTAGCAATCAACAGCTGTTTTCACAGTGACATTCTTAGCGGTCCTAAATAGAAAACTAGAGGACAGATACAAATACTAATTCTGTATTTTGGGTAAAGGGGGTTGCTAGAAAAAGAATTAACCCACTATTTTTAATAGTTATTGAAAATCCAAATTCAATGGTGAAGTAGGATTTGTAATAAATATTAAAAAAGTAACTTTTAAAAAGTTACACTTTACATGCCTGAACTGTCGGAAGGCTAATTATCATAAGCCTCTGCCAGCTCCCAGCCGGTGATTAGCTTTGAATAGGTCTGAAATTCCTCCCAGGAGCAAATAGGCTGACCTGAATGGGCACATGTGACTCCTCTGAACTTCACGGAATATGCAGGGTGTAGGCTGTAGGTATGCTTTTTGACACTACAATGGCATATCCTGCTAGAGTATGACAGGTCTGCAGGGTTTACATATAGCCCGTGAAGCACACTTGAAAGGGGACAGACCAGGATGCCAAGACAATTGTTTTGTTGGATCCATAGTCTGGTTGCTGAAGGACTCTGTTTTTGTTATACCAGACTTGACTTCTGTATTTGGGTTTATTGTGGGTACGGTAGCTGTCTCAAACTGGATTTTAGTGTCAGATGTTGGAGGACACTAGAATTACCATAGTACACTCCACACATACACTCCCAGCCCCCGGAGCCCAAGTTTAGTAGGGCTGAAGAACGTTGTCATCTTGAAAATGTCAAAAGTGGGTTGGGCCCGACCTTTACTCCATTGGTTGGGGAGTACCCAGGAGTCATCCAACCCACTAGGTTATGCCAGGCATAAATGTGCCATCTCCAGGCACACACTTCAGAACACTTCCTGGACCTGCAGCAGATCAGACGAGGACTAGACCGGTCTGTGAGCTGAGAGGAGCTCTGAAGGACTGGAACAATTTCCTCTTGTACCCAGAACAAAGAAGTGGACTCCAAGTACCAAAAGCAGTAAACAAGGCTTTAAGATTTGTTCTGCAGTTTTCCTCAATTCTAAAAGGACAAGCAAGCCTTACAGGCCAGCAAGAGACAATGCCCCCTTGCTACGGAGAGGGTCACAGTCAGGTTGACAATCAGTGAAAAGATTGTGCTGTGGAAGGTGTTGAGTTTGTTGGGTGGCTCTACAGGAGGAATTTTCTGAGCTGCCAAAGAGGGAGACAGGTCTTTGACAAACGACTTTAGATATGAGGGTTTAAGTATTTAACGAGGCCTGAGGTAAACATATTCTAGTAATGAGGTAAGGATACTGCAAGCAAGGGACAAAAATAAATTCTACTAAATATTCAGACAAGTATTAACCTCAAGCAACATAGATTCTGTCATACCATCGTTCTTCAGTTTCTGAACTTTATGATTCATGAAAGTGTTTGATAACAGAACGGACATTAGCACCCCTGTGCATAAAGCTTCATCTTTCTTTCTGAAAGCCAGCACAGCTGGTGCTCTTGACGAATGTCTTCAAGCACCTATTTCTGAGACAGGTTTTGACACAAGCTCTCAAGATACCACATGACATCACTTGCTCCATTCTTTACAGGATAAAGTACAGCACTAAGTTCACATCAGCAAGATTGGAATACTCCTTCAGTCCTCATGCACAACACCCAATGCTTCCAATGTGACAACCAACTGGGCACCCAAGCCCTGGATTGCAACAAAATAGAAAAAGGCAGCACTCTGCGCTTTGGGCCAACTAGTGATAGCGATGTGTTCTACAAATGCACAATGCATTTGATCACACATTGCTACGACAGACATCCACTTCCACTTTTAAATTACATTTCATTTCACTGACCTTGCGAAGAATTTTTCCGCATGGTGGCCACCCAAGGCCTTGCGCCAGCCCATTGAAGAACCACAGAACAGCAAAGATGGGCACTGTAGAACTCCAGGAGAAGAAGACATTGGAGACTCCTACTAACAGGAGACCAGAAGCAAAAAGCCATCGAGCGCTGATCTGATCTGACAGGACCCCGCTGATAAATTTACTGATGGCGTACGCTGCAGATTGACTGCTGGTGATAAGACCTACAAAGAAGACAGCATCAAAATAAGCACTTTGGGACAAGTTGTAGTAGTAGTGTCATCTCTGTAGTAAAGAAACCTTGCAAGCAAATTATCATACTACTGTACGTAAATAGCAATTATTGCCCTATCATGAAAATCAGTTATCAAGCATAGAAGAGGATGGCAGAAGTGTATTAAACTGCGCATGTGACGAGACAGAAAACACTCGCCCCCTTTCTAGTAACACATAATGCTTGACATTACACCCTGTAAAACAATATTGGGCATACTTCACACCCAGTCACGATGAAATATCTAACACCCAGCCAGTCATACCTCACACGCTGGCATTCAACCATTGGGGAATAGCCAACTATGCAGAAATGACACACACATTGGCCGCAAACTACACTTAACACACACCCAGCCAGTCAGTCAGATAGAAATACCTCACACTTTGCCAGTCAGACCCACAAACATAACACACAGCCTGTCAGAAAACCACATATTATAGACTACAACCTAACAGGCAACCCCAAAAGAAACGCATAATCGGTCAGGCAATCAAAATGAAACATGCAACTAAATGCACTCACTATCGCACAAGAGCAATCTCACACCCTGCTAGCCAACTACACGGTCAGGCAGTACAAGTCTGATGTTTGGATGACGCAACATCATAAGCAGGTCATCCTACATGTTGGATTTTAACATTTTAAATACATAAGCGTTTGTTAACTCCTTCCTGCCTTTACTGCAGCTCTGTAAATGGGACACAAGACGACTGTCACTTAGTAGAAACAGTGAGTGAGACACACTACCTGCCCTCATAAATCCATTCCACTGGTTACCTAGCGACTATCAAACCAACTTGTATACAACACAGAAGACCTTTCATTACAAAACTCCTTCAACATATTCAACAGATCGGTCCACAATTCTGGGCTCTGTATCTCCGGATCAACTCACTACCTCCTTGACACTAGCCACTGAGAAAGAAAAAAAATAAAAATCGTCTGGTTCTTTTCAGCACACTCCTCCAACCTCTGGAACATTCTTCTGATCCAGCTCCTACTCAATGTTAATCTTCTGACCTTCTCACAAATCCAGAAGACATTTGCTTTCTAACCCATCACTGTCCCCACATGACGTGAAGTAACTGGCTAGGAAAAGGAACATTTATGATAACATTTAATAAAACTTGTGATGTCAAAGTGACTATTATTAACAGAAGTCAGCAGCAACTGCATAATAGCGTGAAATCAAAGTGCCCACTAATGCCAGCTAATAAATGCAATCATTTTTTGGGCATATCTCTGAAACAAAATGCAACTATACAGTGTGCATCTTTCCTACTGGACACTTTACTCTTAATAAATACAAAATGACAAAGAAAAAAAGGCTCGGACAACTAATCGTCAGTGTTACTGATAGTTTGAGGTATTGGTGTTACAAATAATAATGCAACGCCAACAGCTCAGACTTTCAGAAATGCGAGACCTAGTCCATTGCAAGTGCTTACGAAGTGAGCCAGGAACCAGCATTGTATGTCTCCGTACAGTACCGCAAGCTGCTCCTAGAGGTCCGTAATTAGCAAGGCACCAGCACTGCATGTCTACAAAGTTGGAGTTTTTGGCATTTTAAATGGCAATGTTTTTTACCTAGCCATATTGCAGGGTTCAGTACCATATGTGGCCAAAAGGGGACCTCTTTTGGTCATATAACGTACAGCAACCTGCAGAAGATATGGTAAATCCAACCTACCCATAATGCACTGCATGCAAGACAGTACTACAAGTACATTCAAATAGCTATTTCCAAATATACAATTAGTAGCTTTGAAATGTGACAAAAGAATTATTACATTTATTTCGGATTAGGTTGTACTCTGTGTGGGGCTGATGAAGGGATATTTATAGACAGTCTCATATAAATGTGAGATGTTCTAGTGAGTGATGTAACCACTGCCAGCCTAGCTTGGGACCAAGTGTGTTTCCTGATTGAAGCCATTTAAGAAAATAGTGCCTTGAGGCTGTAATTTAAACCTAGGGAGTAACAACACATGTAACAGTGGGTGTCTTCATGGGAGGTTACAAGTAGAGACAAGGCGGTACCAAGGAGGGACTACTAAGCCTATTGACCAATGCAAGCCACCATTTACAAAGGACAGGGACAGGAGCCAATTAAAAAGATGGGCAGAAAGTGGGCAGAGCTTTATGCCCATATCCTGAATACAGCATGTCTCGAAGAGCCAGCTCAAGCGCTGCCTAGGCGAGACCTAAAAACGTGTTATTGTTGTAGAACACTGCCCCAAAGTGAGCCATGTCAGTAAGTGAGAACAGTAGTGAGCACAAGTTACGCTGCAGTTTCTCCTCCACACTGAAAGGAATTATCCAGATTATTAGCAAAAATCGCTTTATAACAGAGTCCAGTCTGTTTAAGCGCACACTATTACAGATACAGAGATAACATTGAGGTCAAGTAGGGAAGTGAATACTAGAACTCATGTCTCCTGGTTCTCTAAATCGCACCTCCTGCCATGTAGCCGGAACCAAGTGCAACCAACCGTAAGCACCAACTAAGTGTTAGTTAGCAACAATTCTATGGCAGGACCGGAGGATCCGATTATGCTTTTCTTCCTTCGCTTTAATATCAATGACAAATATGCAGCAGCCAAAAAAGCATTAAAAAGTGACTTTTTCTTTCCAAAACATCCAGAAAACAACCTCTGGTCACAACACAAAACAATCCACATTTTTTTGTCTCGTAAACATCAACTCCCATCAGTCCATGGGATAACACAGTAACCAAGTCCTTCTACACCGTCCCTGAATCCTAGAAAGTTCCTCCATTCTGTGAAGCCCTCCTCTTTCTTTGCTGCGCAGCCAGTTAAGTCCCTTTCCTTTTTCTGGGGAATTATGTGCTCAGGACTTGATAGCGCTTTGGTGGTGGTGGGCCTTAGTTTAAGGGACACGAGTGTTTCACAATTATTCTTGGCGTTTGTTTGTTTGCTTTACAGAATCCCTTACGGCCGTGGGAGCATTTCAACTCGCTCCTTTCGCGTCCGGCCCACCTGCAGCGGCCTTTGTTGTCCGCCAGAAGGAGCCCGTGCGTCTCGTTGCTCTCGCAGCGCGGCTTTCTCTTCAAAAGGAGCTGCGCTGGGAGAGTCGAGTCTGCCGGAGCCTGTCCCCCTGCCGCCATACTAGAACGCCCTCCGGGGTCCGTATTTTGTCCCGAAATTCAATATATTACGCCCCCCAGGGGTCCGTATGTTCCACGGAGGTTGTTGAACTTCCTTAATTGCCTGAGGGCAGGTTTGTGCACTGTTTGGTCGTAGCGCGCTGGGTGGCGGTGTGGCCTGGTCGGCATCTGAGAGCCTGCGCGCTTGGGGTGTTGTGTGTCACCCACAGCGGCTGGGCCGCAGTTTGAGTCTTGCAGTTCTTTGATCTGCCCAAAATTGACCTGGCGCTGCCGGTCCACGTCTATCCCTACTAAAGACTTTGTCTGTAGTGGCTGGTTCGTCTGTTGGCCTTGACCTTGGCGATTGCCTACCTGTCACGAAGTTCTCCACTCCTGCGGTATTGAAGCATTCCCTAGGGGATATCCGGGGGCAGGATAGAGCAGGGGAGCTATTATGAGGAAGAAGAGGCAGCACAGTACTTACCTCTGGATGATGATTTATTTGAGGCGGTAGATAGCTCTATCTTTAGGTGTGTGAATGAAGTGGTAGCCCCTATGGAGGAGCACCTGTCTAACCGCATTGTGGCAGAATGCGCTAGGTTGGCACAGGCTCTCCTGGGGGCCGTTCCCCCCACGCCAGGCCCGTTACCTGAAGAGGGTGGCCACCCCCCCAAGAAAGTACATAGGGAGGGCGGCGCGGAAGAGGCGCAAGGGGTGGACAAGGACACCTTTGAACGCTTGCGCAAAGCTTTCTTGGCTAAGTCTGGTCCACCTCCTTCTGCGCCTCCCCCACCGCCGGAACCCGCAGTTTCTACCGCCCCTCCTTCCCCGTCCCAGGCTGGAGGTTCTCCGGTAGATACCGACGATGAGGAGGGGTCTTCGCGTTCTTGGCGTCCGGCCAGTTCCGCGGGCACATTGCCCCAGGATGACACAGGTATGCTGGACCCGGATGAGATTATGCATCCGCGCTCCGCAGCCTGGGCACCGGGGGACAAAGTGGCCAAGTTCGTGGCGGGACGCCTCCGCAAGCCTCTCGAGAAAGAAGCACGGGGATGTCTCAGAGCGGAGTGTCCACGCCCCACTTTGGAGGGGAAGGTAGCCCTGATGCCCGAGTTAGATTCGAAAATGGCTACCTTCCTTGCTAAATATGTGAAAGACCCCCGCAAGGGAACAGATCCATCCTGGCGATCTTGCCAGTATAAGCTCTTGGATGCCATTGGTCCAATGACCAAAATTTTAGATATGGCGGAGGAAGCAAACGTTACGGATTCTACCATATCTCCCGAGGTGCTGTCTAACTGGGCGCAAAGGGCGATAATCTTCATGGGGAATGCAAACTGCGCCCTATCAACAGAACGCCGGCGTTCGTTGTTGATCAAACTCAACCCAAAATTGGGCGACTTAGCATCTTCCGAGGCCGGTGCTGTGACTCAAGGGGGCCTCTTCGGGGACCCCTTCGTAAAGGAATTGGGAACATTTGTAGCCACTTTCACTTCATTAGACAAGGCCCAATCCAGCATTAAAAGAGTTTTCCAAACTTGTTTTTCCCAAGGGAACGGCCGTGTCGGTCAGCAGACTGGTAACAGGGGACAAGGCTCCGGGCGAGGGCAGTATAACTCCTCGGCCAATTACATCAACTTCTACCCTACCAGAGGTCAACGTTTCCGGGGCCGCGGTGGCTTCAAGAACAACTCCGGCGGTGGCCAACAAAGCGGTAAGTGCGTATTTGGGGTCGTTAAGCGGCCTTTCAGGATGCTTGGGCACAGCTGACGTCAGATGCTTGGGTCTTGCAGACCATAAAGGGCTTTCACGCGGAATTTTACGATCAGCCGGTTCAGGGAGAACTCCCAAGGCCCATTTCTTTTTCCGTCCCCAATGCTCAGCTGATCGACTAGGAGGTGTCCGCTCTGCTCAGGAAAGGAGCCATCTGTCGATCAACTCTGCACCCCAACGGGTTCCTCAGCAATATCTTTTTGGTGGAAAAGACAGACGGGGGCCGGCGTCCGGTGATCAACCTCAAAGAGTTCAACGGGGGTTGGTCTACCGGCATTTCAAGATGGAGGGGATCCATCTCCTTCGGGATGTACTCCTGCCACACGATTGGATGGTCAGGCTGGACCTCAAGGATGCGTATCTGGTGGTTCCAATCCATCCTCCCCATCGCCGTTTTCTCCATTTTCTCTGGCGGGGTCAGGTGTACGAGTTCACCGTCCTTCCGTTCGGGTTTTCTTCCGCACCTTGGTGCTTCACCCTGTGATACAGTTTTTGAGGGGTCAAGGAGTCAGGATGATTGTGTACTTAGACAACATCCTTCTCATGGCTCAGTGCCCACTGATGCTGACGTGTCAGTTGCAGCAGACGGTGTCCCTCTTGGAGAGCCTGGGGTTTGTCATCAACGGGACGAAGTCGGTCCTAACACCAACTCGAAATCTGTTTTTTCTCGGATTCGTCGTGGATTCCGTTCAGTCCTCCTTGAGTCTCCCATCTCGCAAGATGGCCAAGATCCGTCATACTTTGAGACAGACCATCTCCAGGCCCCAAACCTCCCTCCGTCAGATTGCTCGGGCGGTAGGACTTCTTTCCTCCTCCATTCAGGCAATCTTTCCGGGTCCCCTCCATTATCGGGCTTTGCAGCGCCTGAAAGCGCATCATCTCAGGAAGGGGCTTTCATACGACCAGGCGGTTCCTCTGTCAGAAGAGGCCAAGGAGGAGATGTCCTGGTGGTTGACACACATGGAGGCCTGGAACGGTCGGGCAATCTTTGGCTCAGCGCCGGATTTGGTCATAGAATCAGACGCAAGCAGGTCCGGATGGGGCGCCCGGTGTGGACATTTCTCCACAGGCGGCGTTTGGTCGTCAGTGGAGCAGAAGCTGCATATCAACGCCCTGCAACTTCTGGCGGGTTCATTTGCTGTCCGTTGTTGGACAAAGCGTCAAGCGAGCGCGTGTGTCATTTTGAAGATGGACAACGTCTCAGCGGTCCGTTATGTCAGTCGACTGGGGGGGCCCTAGTCCCGAGCCTTGGCTAATCTCACGAAGGAGTTTTGGGAGTACTGCTTGGCACACCAAATCTCGTTGACGGCGGAGTACCTTCCGGGCCAGGCCAATCAAGTAGCCGATTGGCATTCCAGGCATCCGAGGGATTCCAGCCTATGGAAGCTGGACGTTCTGGTCTTCCAATGGTTGAACGGTCTCTGGGGCCCGTTCTCGGTGGATCTTTTTGCGTCTCGTCTCGACCATCAGCTGCCGCGTTTCTTCAGTTGGAGGCCCGATCCACTGGCGGAGGCCACGGACGCGTTTCTCCAAGACTGGAGTCACGAGAGGGGTTATGCATTTCCTCCATTCTCGATGGTGGTACGAACGGCAACCCGGATCCGGCTCTTGGAGGTGGATTTAGTGGTGGTGACGCCTTGTTGGAGGTCTCAAGTTTGGTTTCCAGTTCTTCTGGAACTTTCTTGGGATTTTCCAATCCTATTCCCCCCGCTTCCTCATCTTCTTCTGAACCCGGACGGGGAGCAACACCACCTCATTCGCCAAGGATCTCTCCGCCTCATGGCATGGAGGCTTTCAGGAGACACTGGTCGCTCCCAGGCCTTTCGGGATCGGCTCAAGGTCTGTTGTCAAGGGCCTGGGCAGACAGTACATCTAAACGCTATCGGTCCGCGTGGACTAAGTGGATGCGTTGGTGTCTTCGACGGGGTCTTGATCCCGTGGTCGCAGGCATCGTTCCCATGCTGAACTTTCTGGCAGATTTGGCCACGGAAGGCCTGGCTTACCGCTCCATTAATGCAGTGCGTTCGGCGATTTCTGCGGCTCATTGTCAAGTAGATGGAGCCCCAATTGGATAACACCCGTTTGTCTGTCGACTCTTGCGGGGTATCCGTCTGTCGCTGCCCCCAGAACCTCGATACTCGGTCCTCTGGGACGTCAATTTGGTCTTGAACCTTTTCTTATCCTGGCAGCTGAATAGGTACCTTTCTTTGAAGGAACTCTCCGCTAAGCTGGCCATGCTGTTATGTCTGGTGTCCTGTCGTAGAGTCTCTGACGTCCGAGCGTTGGATGTTACGGCAAGGTTCTTCTCCCTGGAAGGGGTTACGTTTACGGTGGGTCGACGTACCAAATCAGACTCGAGGACTATTTCGTATCCAGCTTCTGCGGATGGGCCCAAACTGTATGTGGTGAATTGTCTAAAGACGTATGAGGACATGACTCTTGAATTGCGCCCTCCGGGCGAAAGGCAACTTCTTATTGCCTTAAGGAAACCGCACAAGGCGGTCTCCTCCCCCATTATAGCCAGGTGGGTGAGATGGGTCATGCAAGAGGCGGGTATTGATACAAAACAGTTTGGTGCACATTCAGCCAGAGGTGCGATGGCTTCTAAGGCGTTTTCTCTGGGAGCTCGCTTGGAGGATCTTATGCGGGCAGCGGATTGGTCTTCCGATTCCACCTTCAAGAGGTTTTACTTTAAACCTGTGGTGGATGTGACTCAGTTGGTGGTAAGTAAGCTTTGAACTAGCATAATCGGAGCCTCCGGTCCTGCCATAGAATCGAAATTTGCCTAGCATAGTAACGGTAAGTTTCAATTTTATTAAGGACACGGAGGCGAGGATTATCCCTCCCATTGCACAGTTGGTGCGAACCCACCCGTACTGGCGTAAGTAATCCAGTTTAAAGTTTTTTCTGTCAGCGGTTTAGTTGCCCGCGTTGCAGCTTTGTGTCATGAGGATGTTGGGTTGCCAGCTTGACCGAGTGACCAGTAGTAATCTCTCGTGTTTCTTTACATTGTAGGAAACGATGGAGCTAAGCAGGATCAGTAATGTTCAGGCTTGACTGGAAATGGCGATGAAAGAGGAGGGCTTCACAGAATGGAGGAACTTTCTAGGATTCAGGGACAGTGTAGAAGGACTTGGTTACTGTGATATCCCATGGACTGATGAGAGTTGATGTTTATGAGACAAAAAAATTGTGGATTGTTTTGTGTTGTGACCAGATGTTGTTTTCTGGATGTTTTGGAAAGAAAAAGTCACTTTTTAATGCTTTTCTGGCTGCTGCATGTTTGTCATTGATATTAAAGCGAAGGAAGAAAAGCATAATCCTCGCCTCCGTGTCCTTAATAGAATTGAAACTTACTGTTACTATGCTAGGCAAATTTCGATTCACACATATTATCAAGGGCAGACCAGAAGGGTTTCAAACATCAACAGGTTTAATGTCCAACCTAACACAAACTTGTCAATAGCACATATGAGCACAGAAAACAAACAAAGCCACCAGTAAACTCTACCACAAACTTGAAAAAGCAAACTCTGCCATTACTGCACACATGCACACCTCTTAAATCTCCAAACCTAAAATCATAATAACATGCGATGACTAGCTAGCAGGGTGAAATACACAGCACCTTTCAACACAAGGCACAGCCAAGCAAACAGAAAAACAGCCAGCAAAATATATAGGACAGTCAATCAGGAAATACAAGCATCACACAGAACAGTAGCACATCAACAGTCCTTTTACTTGAAGTTTGCCTGTGATTCAGTAACACACTGCAATCAATCACACACAATGTGGGAGGCAATCATGGGTCCAAGGGAAAGGAGCACCAAGGACGACCGCGTAATAGCCTTGATCCTCTTTGGCTTATCACCAACATAGGGAAGGTCTAATAGTAACTAAGTTGGGACTAAATTCTACATGGGATCATAGGATCATCACTCAGAACTACTGAGCCCTTATCAAATTGGATCAAACAAAAGCCAAATTAGTTTACATGTTTTCTTCCCTCTTGTTGGATATCCATAGGCAAATATAATTATATCACACCTTTCTCTATTTTAAGTGTGCGTAAACAACATCAAAGTCATCCAGGCAAGGCTAAAAAGGCAGCCAATTCTCATACCCGTATTGAATTTATTTACTTATTTTTGACATTTATAAAGCGCACTGTAACCCTACGGGCATCCTGGCGCTACGATACCGGAAGAAAGCTAGAGGGTAGACTGCAGAGCTAAACCAAGTGATTATACTCTAGGAAAGAGCCATGTCTTGACTTTCTTATGAAACATCAATAAATCCTGTATTTGCCTGAGTTCCAGAGGAAGGCGATTCCAGAGGTGGACAGCTGCCACGCCGAACGCTCTTTCCCCCGAAGTAACTCTCTTTGTCCTCGGAATCTTAACAAGATTAGCAGATGAGGCGCGTAGGCTACGTACCGGTTCATACCAACTGAACTTGCCCTGAAGTGGTTTAGGCCCCAGTCCATGCAGTGCCTTAAACACGATACAAAGAGACTTGAACAATATCCTTTGAGTCACCGGGAGCCAATGTAGCTCTGCCAGCGCCTGGGATGTTGATGACCGACGTGCCCTTGTCAGTGCCAACTTTGCTGCTACCGCCTGGACACTCTGGAGCCTTGCAATCAGGTATCTCGGGGACTCAAGTAACAAAGCAGTACAATAGTCCAGGCGGCTCAAAATGACACTCCTAACTACTGTAGCTCTTGCCTGAGCTGGCAGTATAGGCAGCACTTTGGGGAGTCCTCTAATAAGAGTATAGCAGCTTCCCACCAGCTTATTGACATGGGATTCCAGGTTCAGCTTCTCATTAAAGCTGACCCCCAGATTACGTACCGTGCTCACGGGTACCAAAGGAACGTCTGAGGGTATGGGCCAGAAATCAGTTGGCAATACTGGTGGAACACTGCCCACCTCGCAGTGCAAAATCTCAGTTTTGTCGTTGTTTGTAACCATTACACTTCTTATCCCTTAATATGAACTTGATTGTTAATTATGTTTTGACTGTTTGATTATATCATTGTTCTATTTTCTCTGGTTTCAATAAACTCAAACTTAAAAAGAAAAAAGAAAAAATTGTAATGAATTGTCCCTCAACCAATTCACCATTTCCCGCATGCACACATGGAAAGTATCCTGGGAGTCAGCATGGTCACCTTCCAAGGACACAATAAGCTGGGTGACAGCGTAATTAACCACACTAATATTATGAACTTTGATGACATCCAGAAGCGGCCGCATGTATGCATTAAACAAAACGGGGCTGATTGAGGACCCCTGAGGTACCCCATGCTTATTGTTGGTAAACTCCGATTGAAACGGGGGAAGTGCTACTGCCTGCCACCTTTCAGACAAATAAGATCGCACCCAACTCAATGCAACATCCACCAAACCCAAATCTTCCAGCCTTGCAAGGAGGATGGCATGGTTCACCGTGTCGAATGTGGCGGACAGGTCCAGCAGAATTAAAATTGCCGATTGACCCCTGTCCACTCGCATCCGAAGATTGTCCAACACGGTTACCAAGGCTGTCTCTGTCCCGTGACCTGGCCTGAACCCAAATTGCTCATCCTTCAGCTTGTTATTTGTTTCCAGAAAATGGGACAATGCCCTACTTACCAGACGTTCCACAATTTTTATTGGATATGGTAAGAGGGAGATTGGTCTGTAGTTTTTTGGGCAGTTTGGGTCCAGTGTAGATTTTTTCAAGAGGGGCATTATAATTGCCTGCTTCCAGCCAGGTGGCACCACCCCGCTGCTAAGGGACTGACCACACAACTGGCGAAGAACTGGAAAGACCACAGATCCCAGCTCTTTCCATATTTTCTGAGGAATGGGGTACAGCGGTGATCCTGAGGAAATTCCCAAAGCCAGTCGGACAAACTCCTCTTCCGAGAGCAACTCAAACTGATCCAGAGTGGGCTCCTGAATCAATGGCCCAAGCCTATTTTCCCTATCTTGGTTGATTTTTAATGTATATCCCCCGTCCCAGTCCGAATTGCCCGATGGAATCGCGGGTTTCAGGCCTGCCACAATCTTGTTAATCTTTTCCTGGAAGAAGGATGCCAATCCATCACATAGCGCCTGAGTTGGTAAAACGTTATTTATACATTGAGGACTGGTCATATCTCTACTATTTTAAAAATACTCTTGGAGCTATTAGATGACTTAAGGAAAGAATCAGCATAGTATTCAGTTTTGGCAGTTGCTATTTCTTTTTTATAGTTAGCTAATTTCTCCTTCCAGCTAGCTTTATCATTTTCGGCATAGTACTTTCTCCATTGTCTTTCTGCCAACTTGCAATCCAATTTATGGTTCCTTAAAACTTCCGTGTACCATGGAGCTGAGGGTCTTCCCTGTTTCCTGATGTTCTTTAAAGGGGCAAATTGGTCCATTGTCCTGGTTAATTGCTCACAGAAGACTGTATAGATCTCCGCTACCTGCTTCTCAGGGTTGAAGAGAGTCTCTGTGTAGAGTAAAAGAAGCACTTGAAATGATGTAGTTATTTGGGAAATGCTGCAAATTTAACTGCCTCTAGGCTAAGATATCTAGTTTACAAATTACAATGCATCATTCATCGAAGAGATATCCTGAACAGAAGATTGAGAGGCTGAACAAGTTTGTTTAAATGTAATATGCTCTGGCAGAGAGTTCCAGATCTGTGATCACAAAACCACAAACCATTGGCCAGTTCTTGGGACTGTCAGCAACAACCTGCTGCATAATCTCAACAACATCAGCTGATGCCATGACAATCCCCAACCTAACAGACAGGTGCATTACCTTTTAAACACAAACACCAGACATGCCACCTTAAACTTGGCGTGCATTGCAACAGCCACCCTGCCTCATCTTAAAACTAATCTGGTTAACGAGTTTGCATCGTCCATTTCTGAATTTATGAGCAAGCCTTTATTATTTTTCGATAACAGACAAAAAAAGCTGAACTCACCATTTCCAAGTTTAGACTTTCATCTCGTACCACCCGCAAATTCCTTGCTGTTTAAAAGGTGGGTAAAAGGCCATATAGCTCCGGAGACCATGCCTAATCATGGTCAAATTCACAATACTCCTGGCAGAAAACGTAAACCAATCCTCAAAACCATAAAAACCAATATTACCTTTGACTTCGTACTATGTTCCCAATGGTAAACCTTAACACAGGTATGAAGCTACAACTCCCATAGGAGAAAACACCACCACACCAAACAAAACCACCATACATACACGAATAGCCCTCCCCAGCCATCCAATAAGGTTTGTGGGTTAGCTGCTCCTGATAATGGTGATAAACACCCACTTTTTAGCTCTCGGCTAGCGAAGGCTGCACTTGCGCAGTCTTGCTCGCGAGATTTAATGTTTTAGGAGTAGGGCTTTAACCCGCCCCTTTTTTTCCCTCTTCTCCATTGGCTGGCCTCTTAAATGCTGGTCAGCCATTGGAGAAGAGCTTTGTCTCTCCAAACAAGCCCCGTCTTTTTCGGATTCGGGGGCGTGTTTTTTCGATTCTTTCGGTCCTCTGGAATGTAAACATTCCAACCAATTGCAAGAGGAGAGAAAGAAAAACACGCCCCCGAATCCGAAAACGCCGCTGCGTTTTTCCGAGGCATGTCTGCTTGACCTCGGAGAAAGGCGGCGGTGTTCATGGCTTAGCTTAGGGAATTTGTGATGTTTCGGGTTTTTCCATGCCTATTCTATTAACGCGGCCTTTTACCGTTATAATAGTGTGCCGTCTTGCCCGATTCAAAGTCCAGTTAACTGCAGTTGTATTTAATTAATATTTAGATCATGAAAGCTGTTCTAGAATGTTGAATGCGAAAAAGATGTTCGCCAAATAACATGCAAACGTCAGCCTGCGAATAACATATTGGCTGAATGAGATGCTGTCAGCATTACTTAATAAGGTGGGAAATTTGTGAGTCTGGCACATTTCATGTTCCAGTTTGCAAAATATTTAATCCTGAATCGAAGAGCACTCACTAGCTTGTGTCGTGGAGCTGTTGTTGCACTCGTGCCACCTATAGCAGCCCTGGTCCGGATGCTAGTTTACACTGCAACCCGTCCACGCATCTCACGAGAACCGCTCTTCCTGTCGCTGAGCGCTGTATGCTGCCCGCACAGCTCTCGCGAGATCAGCCCGGACCCATCATGGCGGAAGGTATTGCTTGCTTGTTCAGTGTGCGCCAGAGCCGGGTTTCAGGGGGGTGGTGAGAGGGTGCCTGTGGTCCTGTACATGCACCCAACCTCCTGGGGTCACCTGCGTACCATTCCACGGGTGAGCGGCTGGGTTAAAAGCCAACTATTTTACGTGTACTGGTCAACGCCCTGCTGAGTCTGGAGCCGGCTAACCTGTCATTTCATAAATAGTGCTGCTGAAATTTGTTATCGATATGTCTCTCTCCCAACTTTTACACTTGTGCTTGCATCCTCTCTCCCAGCAAAATACAACTACTTTGCCTTCAGCAAAACCTGAACTTGCCAGTTACAAACTGTGACGGAGCGGAGAATGTAGCCGAGGCCGCAACGATTCCATGGAAACTATGTTCCCTCGGAGACCTTGTGCCCCCTTCTCGCCCCTTACAGCCACCAGCAGTACCCAGCGCATCAGATGAATGGTTTCAATACCCCTCACGAACCGGGACACAAGAAATGGAACGAGGGACCTTTAATGCAGCATATCAGGACGACGAGACCCCGCCCCCTGCTGACGTTACGAAGGGAGACGTTACAAAGCCAGAGGAATCCCGGAAGACAGCGGACGGCATTTCCCCGGAGGCAGAAGGCGAGTTGGAGTGGAGGCGAAAGGAGAATCGAGAGTGGGAGTGGAGAAGAAGAGAGAGCGTCGCGTTGGAAGAGGAGACGAGAGGAGAGGAGATCAGCAAGCCAGGAGGCCAACGACTTCTCGAGCCGCCCCGCCACGTTCCCACGGGAGGAGCGTGGCTAGAACAGGTACGGGGACGTGTAGCGGGCTGGGTGGGAAGAAGGATACCGCCTACGCTCTGAGCACCCGAGTCAGTGTATATACCGTGTGTGCCGACCATCCCCTTCCCCTCACTGAGCACTATTCCCTCGTCCACGTGTCGGAGCAAAAAAGCACTCAAGCACGTGGTTTCCTTCACCCCCGGTCCCTGTTGACAACCGTAACGGACGATTGTCCTAATCCTTGGTTTCTTTCCCCTTCCTTTTTGGGTAAAACGTCGAGGACGTCCTGTAACTCCCGGGTCGGAACCCTCGAGGGAAGACAGTCCAGTCAAGCAGAGGGTGGTGACGCAACCAACCCCTTCGCCTCAGCCTGGAGTCGTACAGAAGAAGCAAAACAGCATTCCCCTCTTCAACAACGTCTCGTCGTGCAGCCAACCAAAAGAAAGTGTTGCATAAAATAAAACCCACTTTACCACATCCTGGTCTGGTAGTCGGCTCTGTCCCTGATACCCCGCCACACAAACCCTGTAGTCTCAGGAGATGATAGTATGGCTTTATTCTTCGTGGTCCGCATTCCGATATTACTATATTTTTGTAAAATCCAAGAGGCATGTTTTGCCTCTGGCAGAATAAACATTGCAGTATCTCTCACAACAGACTTGTGCACAATGTTTCAATTGTTTTCGCGTGGCCTTTATTACCTAGGAGGATCACTAAGTGTATTTTTCTAAAACTGTATACTTATGATTGATGTTTAATGTTCTTTCTAGAGAAAGATCGGAGTTTTGTCTAGTGGAAGATTTGACTCCTAGAAAGGTAGCACATAGGGTTAATGTGCCTGCAGCAAAGAACATGTACCATGCAGATCACAAAGTGCACATAATGTAATTGGTCAGTGGGCTACTGTGTGTGTGTGTGTGTGTGTAGGTGGCTCTATTTGTGTGTGGGTTGCTCTATGTGAGTGGCTCTGTGGGTGGCTGTGTGTGTGGGTGCAAATGCAATAGGTCTCGCATTTGAGAGTGATTAAGCTATTGACATTGTAAATAACATTGCCGTTTCTTTAAATGTTTTAAAAACAAAAACATAAACAAAAATAACGTCATGAGCAATGCCAATAGCTCTAACTTTAACAATGCCGAGACCGTTGCATTGTAAACGCTTGTTACATACTGAGTATGGTGATTTGCTAAATGATCTACTCTTTAAATATAATTTGTGTTTCTGCAATGAATTAACCAGACCGCCAGTTGAAGTCAAGAGTATTTTTAATGATAGGGGAAAGAATAGCGTCATAGATTTCTTGCTGTTCCCTTTACGTTATTCACAGTTGGTTTTAGACTTTGTCATACATGACATTGCAATTAGCAATCACTTCCCTCAAAGTGTCGCTTTGAATATAAACCTTCTCTTACAACAGGGGGCTATACAAAGTATGTCAACTATGGAGAACACCGGGGGGGCGTGGCTTGGCTGCGAAGCGGAATGGCTGCCTGAAACCGCAGCTCCGCCGATCGAGCAAATTAATCCGGCGCTTATCTGCTAAAACTGGTGCCTGGACTCGGACCTCTTGACCCCTCCGAGACGCACTGTGTGGGGGCTCTGCCTGGAGGAATCCCTGCTCCGGTGGGTGATGTGGTAGCTGAGAACGGCTTGGCGAGAGGCGAGCGGCTGGACGGCCTAGTGCGCTCACGGACGCCGGGGACTGGCGTGGGGCTGTGCCCGAGGGTATCCTGTGCTGCGCGGCAGCGGACGGCTGGTCGGCCCGGACCTGGGAGCCCGACCTTCCCCAAACACTACCCCCGCGGGCGGAGCCGTAGTCCGGAGGCGGCGTGCCCTGCGCCGCGGATCGTTGCTGGTCTGAGGTGCTGAGGAGTGGAGGGAGCCCTCTCTGCGCCCCCGCGATCCGAGGGCCCGGCGAACATCCGGGAATCGAGGAGAAGGGGCCCGCGCCGCCATCGGAGGACGTTGCAGGGCCACGTGGGCTGCGTCTGCTGTGCCGGACATCGAGGTAGGAGGGGGCGCCCGAGGTCCCCTTGGAGCATTGGACCCCAAATCGGGTCTTGTGGCACAAAGCGGAGGGCGGCCATTATAGTTGGAGCAGAGGCGCTGCGGCTGACTGCGAGAAAGAGCCCGCCTTAAGCGGGCGGTGTGTCGGGGTCGGCTGGGGCAGCTGACCACTGACTTGTGCCGGAGACGCTGGGCTGCAGAGATCCGGCCCCTTGAGAACCAGTGGTACCGCCCGGGGAGGCGAGGGGCACTCGGTGCTGACGCCTGGGGAGTACAGCGTGCGCCGCCATAGTGTCGGGAGCCAGACCTGACGGGGGACCGGATTGGGGCCTGGAGCATTGCTGAGGCCGAGCTGAGATGCTACGCAGCCCCGAACTGTGAGACACGAGTGGGGCTGGTGCGCAGGAGGTGGCTTGAGATTGGGGTCTTGCGCTGCTGCTGTCCCGTGAGGGCAGATTCCTACACGGCGGTCACACCCCTGCGCGGGAGAAGGTGCCCCCCCGGACTGCTGGCGACGGCTGCCCGCCTTGTTGACTGCCGCGCGAGCCTGGTAAAGAGTGGCTGGGGACGAGAGAGGTGTCTGTGACACGGCTGCTCCGGTCGACTGATTGCGCTGGTTGGCAGACATGGGTAAGCCGGACACCCGACAGCCGAAGCTCACGTTCGACAAATCCAAACAGAAAGTGCCGGACCACGAACCTCGAGACGCAGAAGCTGCAAAGGACGACCGAAGTGGCTCTCAAGATGCGGACATTAAATCAATGTTCCAGGAATTAAAGGCGAGCCTGCAGGGCATTGACAATAAAATGGACGCGCTGGCGGAACGAATGGATGGCATCACAACGAGAATGGACAAGCAAGAAGGCAGGGTGGAAGTGTTAGAAACACGCGTTGCCGAAACGGAAGAGCGTCAGACTGACCTCGTCAACAAACTGCGGGGCATGGATAAAATATTGGCGCTCATACAGCAAAAGAACGAGGATTTGGAGGCGCGCTCGAGGCGCAACAACGTCCGCATCACGGGGGTGGCGGAAACAACGGACATTACCAACATGGAACAATATGTCGAACAGATGCTGAAAGACCTGTTTGGATCGGGACTCTCGTCGATGTTCCTTGTTGAACGGGCACATAGGACACTGGGACCTAAGCCTAAGCCGGGAGCACCACCTAGGCCCATTATTGCACGCGTCTTGAACTACAGGGACCGGGACACGATATTGCGTATGGCAAGAGACATGAAGGACGTGCAATATAAAGGCAACCTCATCGCAATATACCCGGATTATACCATGCAAGTACAGGCCGCTCGCAGGGAATTCATGCCGGCGAAAAAAATCTTCCAACAAACGGGCACGAAATATTCACTAATTTACCCTGCGAAGCTCAGGGTACAGGGCCCGGGGAAACCATCTTTTTTCGTAGATGCGAGAGCGGCACTGCAGAATGCGAAACAACTGGCCAGAGACCAAAAGAACCAAACACCTGCAGAGGGACCGGCTTCGCAGGACAGACTAAGTGATGTGGAGTGAATGACTATATTAGGTCTCTGACATACCGCTGCAACCTACCTGCCCTGGCTGGCTCGGGGCCTGATGTCTGCTGGGTACATCGGAGGTCGCCTTGCCATGTTGGGGGAGCTGTGCATATGATTGTGGATTTGGGGGAGGGAGGTCCTCGAGCCGGCATGCTGGGCCAGAGCTCGATCGCCCTGTCACAAGTACAGGGTTAGTAGGTAGCCACCCTGCGCGCCTCAGGGGATGTTTCCCACTCACTGGTTGCTACCAATGGCTTTAGCTACAGTTTCAATGGTAGGGAGGGTGACCTGGGGGTATTTAGCACAACCTGATTGGGGGGTTGGAGCGGGTGGGGATGCTGTTACTGTGAGTTTGGGGGATGATATTGTTGTTTGTTTGTTTTGTAGCGTAGGGTCTGAGGAGGCGAGTTGTTGGGATGGAATCAATATTGTAACATGTTCACTGCCTTGTTGTCCGTCACTTTGCTCGCTGAGCTGTGCGAACTCCCGTGCTTGGTGGCCTGTGGGGCTGTTCGGTTCTGAAACGCACTTTGGTTGGGGGTGTGAGTGTGGCTAGCTGAGTGGATCTGGTCTGCTGTTTGAACACTGTTTTTTTGTGCCTCCATTGCCGTGCAGAACATAAAGTGTCTCACTTGGAATGTGCGTGGCATGAATGACAGTCGCAAGGCCAGGTTAGTGCAGGCCTACTTACTAAGAAAGGACATTGACATCTGCCTCCTGCAGGAGACCCACTTGACTTCCAATGCTGCGCAGCTGCTCAGGCGTAATAGATGGGGAGAGATAGTCCACGCATCGTATTCTAATTACTCCAGAGGTGTGGCGATACTGATTAGAAGAGGGCTTCATTGGACCACACACAAGGAAATCAGGGACGCTGAAGGCAGATACATACTGCTTGTGGGGTCGTTGTGCGGCATGCGAATGGTGTTGGTGAATGTGTACGGTCCAAATGATGATAACCCAGATTTCTATAGGGATTTGTGGCATAAGGTGCAGACTCGTGGCCCGGCGACCTTACTGTGGGGGGGTGACTTCAATGTTGTTTTATCGGACACTATGGATCGACAGGGCGTAGCCAGGGAACATCATCCTAGAGCGTCGGAGGCGCTGGGCTGTATTATACAGGATGCGGAGCTGGTGGACTCCTGGAGGCTACTACACCCCGGGGACCGCGTGGGTACCTGCATAACAACGCATAGAGCTGCCTGGTCCAGGCTGGACTACTGGCTGCTATCCAGAGATTTACACACCTCAGTACTAGAGGTGGAGCACCTGCCGCGGTCGCTGTCCGACCACGCCCCGGTGTGCCTGTCCGTGTCCACCCCATCCCAATATATCAAACCGTTTAGCTGGCGGTTTCCTTCCCGGGCGCTGCGTGACCAGGTATTTCAGCAGGAACTCCGCGAAAAGCTGGAGGAGTACTTCGAGCTTAACGAGGGCACGGTGAATTCACCGGGCACGCTATGGGAGGCCTGTAAGGTGGTGACGAGAGGGTACTGCATGTCACTAAAAACAGGAGTTCTGAGATCCATAAGAAACACATTGCGCACGTTAGAAACTGAGCTTGCGCAACTTGAGACTGTATTGATTAATGCGCCGTTGGATAGCGTCCGTGCTGCGTTTCGATCGAAGCTTACTAGGTATCAGGAGGAGGCGGACAGAGAAGTCGCTTATCTGTCTAAAGACTGTCAGGCCAGACGGTATGGTGAAGGTGATCGAGCCGGCCGCACGCTAGCGAACCTGCTGCGAGCACCGCGAGGGTCGGACCATATCCTGGAACTACAGAACGCAGAGGGCAGAGTTGTGAGGGAGCCGCCGGACATACTGGCCGCCATGACGGACTACTATAGGGAATTATACACCTCGAGGGTGTCGCCGGAGGACAAGGTGCTCTCCGAGTACCTTGATACCATAGCTTTGGCATGGTTCAATGACAGTGCCAGACAATATATGGATTTACCGTTTGAGCCGGACGACATACGGTCGATAATAGCCAGTTTGCCACCTTGCAAGGCACCGGGCCCTGACGGGCTGACGGCGGCCTTCTATAAAGAATATGCAGACATCCTGGTTCCGAGATTGCACAAGGTATATGAGGAGGCGATGGAAACAGGCATCCTCCCCCAGTCAATGCGTGAAGCGTTGATTATCACGCTACTCAAACCTGGAAAAGACCCTATAAGCCCGGACTCCTATCGTCCACTTTCCCTAATAAACCTTGATGCCAAAATCTACGCGAAATTGCTCTCTGACCGCTTAAAATTTATGATGCCGCAGATAGCGCTAACTGACCAGTCGGGATTTGTAATGGGGAGGTCCACCTCACATAACCTAAGGGTGCTGTTTGGGCTCCTGCACTATCTAGATCCCAAGGTGCAGGCCGCGGCGGCGTTACTGGATGCGACCAAGACATTTGACTCCCTTGAGTGGAAGTTCTTGCGGACGCTGTTTACCCGAATGGGGTTCAGCCTGCCATTTGCCAGGCGAATTGGCATACTTTACAATGACCCGACGGCCAGGGTGCGGGTGAATGGTCAGACGTCTGCACCTATCTCCATAACTAGGGGAACTCGGCAGCGGTGCCCACTCTCACCGCTTCCATTTGCTATCGCTACGGAACCACTGGCAGCTCGCATGAGACAACACCATACTCAGCGTAGCATCGGATTTACATCGCGCGGTCTACTCATATCGATGTATGCTGACGATATCACCATCTACATGATGAACCCGTCTAAGAACTTTGATCCGTTGATGAGAGAGGTGATACGCTATAGTGGCCTAACCGGCATCGATATAAATTGGTCAAAGTCGGTGATGCTGCCGTTGACGGATGGCACAGCCGTGTGTCACACTGAATATCCGATCAAATGGGTCACTGACGAGGTCAAGTATCTGGGTATACAGATGAGCCGCTCAGTCCAGGACATATGGCTGTCTAATTTTGGGGTGGCTATGGAGTGGCTGGAGAGCAAAGTGAAGAGATGGAAAACACTGCCGCTCGCTTTGTTAGGCCGCATTGCTATCTCCAAAATGATTGTTGTGCCTAAATTCCTATATCTATTCGTTAATATCCCTTTGCCACTAACAAAGGCGTTCTTTCGCCGACTCCGCTCGGCCATGATCGAACTAGTTTGGGCGGGCAAGCAACCTAGAGTCGCATGGAACCTCCTTACACTTCCCTTCCGGCAGGGGGGCCTAGCTGCCCCGGACTTTGAGCTGTATGCATACAGCGCGCAGGCACAATACTTGCATTATTGGCACCACCCAATTCCTTACCAGCCTCATGTGGCGATAGAAACGGATGTAGCAGCACCCGGCCCGTTACGGACAGCGGTGTACCAGAGATATAAACGACCTCGGGAAGACATCGACACCGTGGAAATGGTGCGATGGGCTTGGTCGAGCATTGCGAGGCGCGCGGGCGTGTCGGACTTCTACGCCCCGAGCATGCCGTTGGATGGCAACCCCCTGCTGAGTCCGCTGACGGATGCGGCGGTGGTGCGACGGGCCCATGATTGCGGCCTGAAGGTGGCGGGGGACTTGTATCCGGACGACACTTTCCTCGACGTGCAGAACTTGGTTGCAGCGTCTGAACCGTCGGCATCGGACCTGCTACTGTACTATCAGTTGCGGTCGGCCTGCAAGCATAGATACCCTACGTTCCCAGAGGCCCCGCCGACACTGGCGGCTTTGGAAGACGTACTTTCGAACTCCTCCCCGCGTAAACTGATCACACGCATCTATAGGGTTACACAAAACGCAACACCTGTTGCGCACGTGGATTCCAGAGCTCTGTGGGAGGATGACGCAGGCATACAAATCACAGAGAAACAGTGGGAATTTTGTTGCTCCCAACTTGAACAACTGTCACCTAATTATAGACTGCGGCTAATCCACTTTAACTACTTGCACAGGACGTACCGTACGCCTGTACAACTTTTTAAAATGGGATTACAGGCTGACACGCAGTGTTGGAGATGTGGCGAAAGGGAGGCTACGTTCTATCACCTCGTATGGACCTGCGGATCAATACATAGGTTCTGGGATGCAGTCTTTTCTGGCGTAGGGGAGATAGTGGGCATGGTTATTGCTCCAGACCCACTGGTGGCCCTCTTGTGATTTCTCAAGAATATACCTGGTACGTCGTGACGACTTGTGGCCCTCCTTCTATTGCTTGCCAAGCGTCAATTGGCGATACACTGGAGGAAGAAGGCTCCGCCGACAATCTCGGGCTGGGTGAAATCAGCGGTATACTGTAGGGAGC
This sequence comes from Triturus cristatus, assembly GCF_964204655.1. Lineage (NCBI taxonomy): Eukaryota > Metazoa > Chordata > Amphibia > Caudata > Salamandridae > Triturus > Triturus cristatus. The sequence goes on from NC_140583.1 coordinate 1,063,480,556, forward strand.
AACTCACCGCTTACTGGGACCAGATGCCGCAGCGTTCGCGACCTTTAGACATATGGCAGCCGTTGGTGGACTGGCTGGCGGGGGCGGGAGTGACTGGACATGACTGTGGAAGTGTGCGGGATGACTGATGCTGCAGCGCTTTTGGGATGGTGGGCTGTGTCGGGGGCGAGCGAGAGGGGAGGGTGCTACATTTGTCACAAGGGCTCTGGCGGCTAGACTGCGCTATACCTGGATGGGATGTTTGGTGACTATGTGGGCATGGTGCCACGTGGACACGGGGCGGTGAATGTAGGGATATTGGTCCATTACGTATGTCGCTATTCCTCGACTATTGTTTACAGTTGTTGTTGTTGCAAAATACGAAACGCACTGCTTTGGGTACTTTGCTTAAATGTACGACATAGATCAGCTCGAGCGGTGCGCCGCTACGTAATCAAGCTGCCTGCCTCCGGGTTGTTGGCTGAATAGCAGTGTACATTCTGAAGGATCAATAAAGGTTTTATAAAAATAAAAAAAAACTATGGAGAACACCAATATCTCCCGGCCTAATGGGTATGCTTTAAGAAGGTCCCTGGTAAATCCAAATACTCTTTTAGAAAAATTAATTTCTAAACAGAGGGCGGCTATTGTAATTTGTATAGATGAGTCTGTAGATTCACATAAAATTATCACACCCTTTAAGCACATTAAAAAATGTATTAGCGAAGGGCTTAGCATTAATTGGAACAGAGCTGGACCAAGGAATTGGAGTTAGTTTGACACTGCCTGCACGAAAGCCTTAAGAAGTCTAAAGTTAGCTCTCGATAAACAACCTAGGTCTACCCAGGAAGCTCGGAGGTGCAGACATGCTTACAAGCTTGCTAATAAATAAAGCAAAAAAGGTCTGAAGGAGGAGTCTTGGAATCAATTTCTTGAAGCTAGCCTGACGAATGACAATGTCACTTTCTGGCGCATTATCAACTCTCTCTTCTTTAATACAGCTAATAGTCCTTGTATTGAGATCGCCATTACAGAGGCTGAATGGCTAACCCATTTCACTAATCTTTATTCAACTCAGGAGGCCACTATCATTGCCCTTCTCACAACAGCTCCCATAAGTATTCCTGCTATAATTCCTCTCCCGTCTGACCAGATTTACCCCGACTTTTCCTTCGACAAGTTAGTCTTGGCTCTGAAGGCGAGTAAAGGTGGTAAAGCTCCAGGCCCTGCTGGGCTCCCCATTGACTTGTTTAAATGTAATATTAACCTTTGCCGTTCCCTTTTAACTCTACTCTTCAGAGCCTGTCGGAGTGAAGGATTCCTATGCACATGGCCAGAGTTCTTTATAGTTCCCATATTCAAGAAGGGTGACCGCAATAGTCCAGCACAATATAGACCCATTTCTTTGCTGGACTCCCTAGTAAAGGTGGATGGTCGCATTCTTATAGGTAGATTGCAGAATTGGGCAGAGTCCAATAGTATTATCTTGGATTTGCAGTACGGGTTCCGATCAGGCGTGGTGACTACAGAGCAGGCTACCAATCTAAATTTACTCATAGGGAAATACATGCTCATTAAAAGAGGCAGCCTGTTTTTAGCTTTTGTAGACTTAACCTCTGCGTTTGATTTTGTGGTGCATGACAAATTATGGTCAATTATGGTCAGCATAGGTGTAGACTACACAATTGTGAACTTCCTTAGAGACCTGTACCCTTTAGGACGGGGCAGAGTACGATACAGCCTAAAAGGCGAATGCACCCAGCCATTCAATATAGAAAGAGGAGTCTGCCAAGGCTGGGTACTTGCTCCATTCTTTTTTAACCTCAATCTTAATAGCTTAGGCAGAACCCTTGTAAGTAAGTCCTCAGACTTACCCCAAGTAGGGCAGCTTCCGATTACGGCACTTCTATATGCCGACAACGCTGTATTAATGGCTCATACCCCACTTGGTCTACAGTGATTACTTGAAGAATTTGCCCAGTTCATGCAGAATCTTGGTTTAAAAATTAACATCAGTAAAACCTTTGTTACGAAACTTGGGAAAAGACCTACAAACTGCCGTGAAATTTTTATCGAGAGTTCTAAGATTTTGTTTACACCTACATTTTCATACCTAGGCATTTTATTCAACAAAGATGGAAATTGGACTAGTGCGATTAAGTCAAGGAGCCTTCAATTTGTCAAAAACAACACGGCTCTGCTGAACTTCGCTAGGAAGCTGAGCATCAAACACCCAAGGGAAATGATTACTATTTATAAGGCCAAATGTAAACTGATCGCCACATATGGGTCTGAGCTTTGGGGATACGCGAATGCTGATTCACTCCAGCTAGCGGAAAATGTATTCCTAAGGAATCTCTTTGTTCTCCCGAAACGTTGTTCAACTTTCGTTTGCCACTCTGAACTGGGAGTTCCCTATTTAGCAGACGTGATCAAGATCCAGCCAGTTTTGCTCTGGCACAAGATCTGGTCCAATGAATACACAGTGCTCAATCGCTTCATCATAGAGGACTGCCTTAGATCTACATATGCATTTAAAAAACGCTGGCTCAGAGATATGGATACCACAATGGTTGTTGAAAAAACAGTATATGTACATAGAGGCTGCCCCAAAAAATGGACCCAGATATGGGGAGGATGGAATACGTACAGAGGGAATATATGTGACCCCCCACAAGCTACCTCAGAGTCAGAAGTGAGTGACTGAGAGACTACAGTTGATAAATAGTAGATTAAAAACCGCTATGAAAACACATGGTAAAACTGAAGACCAGTGAGGGGCCCCACACCACCGTTATGTTAATGTACTGTGAGGTTGAATTCTGAATGATTGTGCACAAACCAATGGTCTGAATACTGATTTGTTCAATGCCAATGTACGTTTATTTGTGTTGAAAGCTATCAATAAAAATATATATATTTTTTTTTTTAAACCCTGGCTCAAATGTGTGCATAACTTTTTTGTTGACATTAGCCATCTTGAGTTTTTTGACCACCTGGATCTCTTGATTAGCATCCAAAGGAAAGCTCTTAACTTGAAATGTTTATCGCTACTTGAGGATCTGAGGCGAGCTACAGAGATAATGATACCTTCGGTCCGGAGGAACCATTTCACTCTGAACAGTTATGATACACAACCTTATCTAGCTAATGAATATAATCCATGTCATAGATTTGTGCTGATTCGGCTCCAGCTGGACATTTTTCACCACTTAATCAGCTTCCCCACTGTTAATAACTGGTCGCATGATCCTGTGTTATGCCCATGCAATAATGTTTCCAAGCAGAGTACTATTCATATTCTCTTTTTCTGCACATTTTACTCAGAGTTGTGAAAATGTTTTATTAAGCCCCTGTTAAAACAACTTGGATCTGTGCAATGTTGTCCAGGTTTTATTTATCTACAATCGCTTCCGAGTTTGTATATATGTGCTGTATTGTCACGATTCTTTTTGGCTGGTATAAGATGTAGGAAGCAGCTGTAGAAATGTTATTGACTACATGGGGATGTCCATGCTTGTTTTTATCTATGTGATTTATCTATTTTTTTTTACTATTTCTATTGGTAAATTTTCAATTAAGACACTGTTATATTTTGGTATATTTTATGATTCACTATGTGTTCTCGAATAAAGCTTATTTGACTTGACTTGACTCCCTCAAATCTCCATGAGATTAAGCAGCTATAGGGTTTAACTGTCTTTATGTTGGTCTACTAGTTCCTTTATGGCAACTGCTATATTTCCAGCAATTATGAGTCGAGATCGGTATTTGTTTCCGCAGTGGATGCTGCATTTTGCGGATACTGCTACAGCATTACCACAAGATCACCCTGATTGTGACCGTCTCTCCAAGATTCGGCCTGTCCTTGATCATTTAGTAGATAGTTTCTCAGAGATTTATGTTCTGGGTAAAGAGATATCCGTAGATGTGTCTCTGGTCTTGTTCAAGGGGCGTTTGGTTTTCAGACAATACATTCCCAGCAAGAGAGCACATTATGGTATTAAGCTATATAATCTGGGTGAAAGTGCCACTGGACATGTGTATATTTGCAGGGTGTACACTGGTAGGCATTCTTCAATTGACCATTGATGCTTCCCACATCAGATGACAATTAATACAACATGTTGCACAACAGGCACTTCCTCACCAACCCCACTGTGTCTTGGTACCCATCCGAAAATGGTGTATAAAGCGGGTATAAATCCTACAATACATGCACAGCTGTTGGTACTAGCAAGGTTACAGGGTTTAGCAGGCACTGTGAGTAAAGGTAGGGGCCCAGTGTGTCACAGGTGCTGCAAACACGGGAAACAACCTTTACAACGCAACTATTACATCGCACTACACTTACAACGCAGGCATTACAACGCAACATCCTTTACAACGCATGACACTACAACGCATACCATTACAACGCATACCATTACAACGTAGACACATTGCATGTCACTACAACGCAGGCATTACAACGCATACCATTACAACGTATACCATTACAATGCATACCACTGGAGTTAGAATAGTAATTTTTAACCCCTACACTATCCAACACTTACCCTACTGTTGCACCCCCTGGAGTTAGAATAGTAATTTTTACCCCTATACTATCCAACACTTACCCTACTGTTGCACCCCCTGGAGTTAGAGGCAACTACCTCGAAACACGTGTCCAGGGATGGCTAATACGGCACATACTTCTTTACACACACCGTGGCATAGGCGTACTCGCCGTCGCCACTACATTGACCACAGTTCCTTGGGGCAACTTGCTGGTGTGACGAGCGGTGTGCGGCCAATTGAACTTGAACACTTATCCTACTGTTGCACCCCCTGGAGTTAGAATAGTAATTTTTACCCCTATACTATCCAACACTTACCCTACTGTTGCACCCCCTGGAGTTAGAATAGTAATTTTTACCCCTATACTATCCAATACTTACCTTAAATGCAATTTAACATTATGCGTTGTAATGGTATGCGTTGTAAAGGTAGTATGCGATGTAATGGAATGCGTTGTAAAGGTAGTTTTTAAAAATGCGTTGTAGTGTCATGCGATGTAATGGAATGCGTTGTAGTGGATGTTGCGTTGTAAAAATTGCGTTGTAAGTGCATGCGTTGTAAAAGTATGCGTTGTAACATCATACATCCTGCAAACACGTGGTACAGGGCACATCAGGTGTTGTGTGTACAGGCAGGAGCATACAGCCATGAAGGATGCAGTCATTAGAAGTGGAAGGGAGAAAGGGAACTGGAGACAATATGAGGACTTAGGCGCTTGGACCACTGTGAAAAAAGGCAAACAGAAGGCACTGTCAGGGTGGGCGCATGAGGCTTTACGATCACAGTCAGAGGACACAGCACAAACGTACCTGTGGGTAAAGGTAGAGGCACAGACTCCAGTTCAGTACATACTTTTCTACAAATATACACAAGGGTAGAGGGTACAGAAGGAGGGTAGGGGACAGACAGCAGGAACTGTGAATAGAGACGGAGACAGAGACACAGGGCACAGCAGGCTCCTGTGAGTACAAGAGGACTAGCACACACACAGATGATGTTACAGGCCAGAGCACTGGGCACAACAGGCAATGTGAATACAGGCACAGGGTACAGCAGGCTCCTGTAGTAGTGCCCAAATTTCCTATGAGTACAGAGGAATCCTGTAAACTCAGGTAGGTTACTAGGGTATAGTGCCTGCTGTTGTGCAGCCAGTTGGACAGAGTAAAGGCATGGGGCACTGCAAGTATAAGCAGTGTTACGGGCCCATCAGGAACCTATTGGGGCCAGGTAAAGCAGGCCCCTGGGGGCGCAGGCACTGGATACGGCTGTTGACTGAGTACAAGCACGGGATTCAGCAGCTCCCCTGTGTGCAGGCACATGGTACGTGTACAGTTATGTGGGTACGAGCAGGGTCACAGGGTACAACAGGCTCCCGTGTTTATGAATGCGGGATGAAGTAGTCTCCGTGGGTACAAAGTGTACAGCAGACTCCAGGGGGTACAGGAAACCAGTATAGAAGGTCACTGTGTGTGCAGGCATAGATTGGCTAACCGGGTTCTGTGGCTAAAGACACAGGGTACTGCAGGCTGTCTCGTGCGCAGCTGTGGATGGAGGCAGGTCACAGGGTAATTAAATCTGGCTTTTCTGTGGGTGCAGCACCGGGTAATAAAGGCTTTTGTGAGTATAGTACACAGAGTACAGCATGCTCCGGGGGTGGGAAGAGTACAGGGTACATACAGTAGAGTAGAGGCATAGGGCACAGCAGGCTCCCTCGGGTATAGGGGATGTGCACATACACAGCTGTGGGTGCAGGCAGGGTACATCCGACTCTTGCGGGTACAGACACTGACTATTGCAAGCTCCTGTGAATATAGGCACATGCAATGGTGAAGGCTGAAAGGAAAGGTATTCGGAAGTGCTCCTGCGGTTACAGGCACAGGGCGGTGGACACAGGCACAGCACTCACCCAAGTCGTCCTTGTCCAGGCTGATCTCCTCCATGACGGACGGCATGACGAAGGAGAAGGTCTTGCGGTTGAAGTAATACAGAGTGTACCCCACAAACATGGCGGTGAATATTACCGTACGGTAATAGCCGTACCCGCGCGCCGCAGCCATGGCAGAGCCCGGTGAGATCTGCTGATTTGTGGGTTTCGAAGCGCTCGTCGACACAACCCGCGATCTGTAATGAGCTGAGCAGCTTCAAACCCCTCCGGAAAGGGGCATTATTTAAAATAAAAACAATAATAGAATTAAGTTCCCAAAAATCCGTGTAATAAAATGCCACAAATTGTTTATGTGCAACAGGAAGCACGGGCAAGGTGACGTCCACTTCAGAGGCGCACTTTTCGCAGCACTAGCCAAACTCCGGCGTTCTCTGCGGCTCCAGGTAGGGCCAACCTCCGGCAATCATTAACCTCGAGCGGCCCGGCCCTCACCTTACGACCCTTCACCCTGAGGAGAGAAGAGGGAAACAGTGAGAAAACATGTTTGCGATCAGCAGAAGTGTGTGCGCAGGTACAGTGAGGGTAGGGCGGCTGAGATAAAGAGCCCATTGCAGATCAATGAGTGGAGGGCACCGTGAATACACCTGGGCCATGCCCATGCTCCAAAACCAATGGCGGATATACGCTACACCAACATTAAATAAACAATGCAATTAACTCATTCATTACTTCCACGCTGTGAGCATCGGTGATGCTGGAACAATGGTCAGAGTGGTGGTGCCGCCATTAATTTCCCATCACTGAAATCACAGTGGTTGCAAAAAACACAAGCGTTTCACTAAGCACAAGTAAAGCAAATGAGTCACGCTCATTCAGGAGACTGGTACAGGTGTGGCAAGTAGCCAGTAGGGGATTCTGGAGTACACTTTTGCATCTATATTACTAACGCATGCTGTGGTTGCATACTGTCATTTACAGATAGTACCGTGGACATATATAACAATAATAGGTGGAAATCAGGTTTCAGCAAATATTTATCATTTGCACTTCACCAAGGAAAGGGTTTTGATCCCATTAAAATCCTTGTTTTTTCACACTTCAGTATTATAATAAAATGAGCTTCATTTCCTACCTGCTGATATATTTTGAAATATGTGGACAGTTAATTTACAGGTATTTTAATGTTGTTTGTTAGGGAACAAAACCGGACATCTTACAGCCTTTTCTTTCGCAGTCCCTGTACTCCAGCGAGACTGTCAGATAGTTCGCTTTACTTTGTCAGACAGCAAAGTGAGAGGATTTTTTAAACACCAATCTCCAATGTAAAAGAATAGGCAGCAAATTGTCAGAATACATAGTCCGATATATATATATATATATATATATTTTTTTTTTTTTTTTTTAACTTTCTTTTTCAAGTTTTTTCATTTTCAGAAAACAAACTAACAAACATTGAAGCAGCAGAAGTCCTATCATCTTTGGTACATTGGCAAGAACCCAGCCGTCCGCACTCTTCCGATTGTAGAGTTACAAATGACAATGAGGAAAGATGAAAGGATTACAACAGACACATATGGTTGAACGGAGTCACACCCGTATTCCCTATACAATTATTGTTCTCCGGGCGTAGTCCGATATTTGAACTTGAATGCACAGCAAACGTGAAAAGATACAAACTAATTTAAAGGCATCTTTATTACCATTCACCTTCTGAATGCCAGCCAGCACGGTTATTTTGGGTTGCTGCATCACCCCTGTACTCCTACTTCCAGTGCCTGTGCCGAGCATCGGGATCAAAGCATGAATGGACCCAGTCTACCCTATGGCTGAAGCTCCAGCGTCTTCCCATCGCGGAGTCAGTCACACTGCCTCGGACATGTTTTGGTTGGAAGGATTGAGGCCTAAGGAGTAAAACGGTAATGGGGAAATATCACCTCCAGGGTAAAGGGAGGTTAGCAACAGAGCTCCACGTATGAATGTGAGGGTTTAGACATCAGCATTTTACGATGACATTCCAAGTTGATTACAGTTCCTCTACATGCATTGCATTTTTACAATTGTAGGCACAGGGTATTATATGTTTTGCCCAGAATCACACACTTTACAGTCAAATGTCAGTGTAGGGATTATAAGGCAGGCCCTCAGGCTGCAAAGTCGACAGGTCTTGCAGTTTCCATGTGAACTTAACCACGGGTCAGACACAGATACTTGCAGCCACGCATTCGTTCATTGATCCATCAGACCCATCAAGCTCGCCACACTACGTATGTGCTCTTGGCCGGACTGCCTCACATTATGCCCATGTGACATCCTTGACACATGTTCCCCAAACTATGTTCATGTGACCCAATCTCTTCGCGCGGCGTGTGTATACAACTCGAACCTTCAGACACTGTCCACCCTGTTCCCCTCATTGTCTGTCTCCGAGTCCGAACTCCTCACAGTGTGCCTGTACTCCGAAGCTGTTCACAGTCTCTGGACGGCCCCCGCGTGCCCCAAGCTCACACCGCCTGTCCTCGCGCCCTCACCCCTGCTCGGATGAGGGGAAGTGACGTCCTCGAGCAAACGCTGCACGCAGAACCATTGACCGTGCAGCATCGGATACAGCCCACCATACAGCCCGAGCCTTTATCACACCGGTCCCACCGAAACTGCCCTACCTGGTGCTCCTGTGCTATGCTGTTCTCTTGCGGGGTCAGACAGACTGGACGTGCAGCCTACAGGACCGCTCTGCATGTAACTGGAGCTTCGTGCCCCGCAGTCATAGACCCTGAGGAGCAGCAGGTGGGAGCGAGGCCTCGGGGGCTAAATATACCGCGGAACTGGACTGACCTCGGCCTGTAGGTCTCATCCGAAATACCACTAGTCGTGCCACGACCTGTCAGCCAGCCTGCCAGGCCTGCCCGGCTGCCCCACTGTATCTCAGAGGAGCTTGCCTCTTGTGTTCTCGCCCTGTATTCTTCTCGCGCTGCTTTTCCGCGAGTTTCGCGCGCGCGTCTCCGGGTCCTGGCTGAAGACGCCATTCTAGCGCTTGCGTGCTGACGAGCCCACCTGGAAGTCTATTCGCCAATTCTGGCCAGCATGTCTGAGTCCTGGCAAGTCCCCGGCCAGCTTGCCGCATATCCTCTGCCAGCATGCATGTTTGTGAGTCCTGGCCTATAGTGTAAGACTACTCACCCAGCCCATGGCGTCTGGGTAGTGAAGAAAGACAACTCGCAGGTAAGTGTGCAGATCCTATTGGAGCAAGCAAGCCAGCGTCCTCTCTCCTCCAGTCCTCCTCTAACTGCCGCCCTCGCATTCCATTCTAGAACATGTGATAACTTGCCACCAGGCTAAACTGACCATGGTTACCAAGACACCACATCTCCCCTTCGTAATTACATTATAAATAACACTAATAGAACAACAACTATACTACTAATATAAAACTTACTAATGCAGAATACATCACCCCCAGTAAGTTGCGTTCGAAAGAAACACAGCTATTGGGAAATCACAGAAATAAGTTGCATAACTGCATAGAGGAGTTAGTCTAGTCAAGTCAAAGTAAACTTTATTCGGCCGAAGTCCATAAAAGCACACATAAAATAGAAAGACATGGATTAAAAAATGAATCTCATGCGGGACCATAGGACGGGGGGGGAGGGGGGAGGGTTGTTGTTTTGTTACTGGGAGGATGGGGGATGGGAGGGGGGGGATTGTGTTCTGTTGAGGTGTTGATGGGGGGGGATGCTCTTGCTCAGCTTTGGGGTGTCGGATACGCGCGTGGGATTCCACAGCTTGTAATTCTAGCGTTCAGTTACTGTGTTCTTCCCTCTGAGCCACCGCGCCACCTATTGCCAACCCTCTGGAGATGCATCCCTTCTTCTTTGACTGTATTCCATGTATCCTGCCTCCTATCCCCCTCCCCCATGGTTTGTTTTGTCTCAATAAAAACGTTTTAAACATAAAAAATGAATCTCGTACAAAATCATAGACAATACCCAATTTTCAAATAACCATTCTGAGACAGAATATTTAAAAGAGCCAAGTCAGGTGGACTAAATCATGTCTAAAACATTGAAAAATAGCCCTTAAAATTCATATCGCATCCTGACTTAACTTAACAGAGATAGTCATAATAAGCATGCATATAAAAATTACAATACCATAAATAAGCATGCACGTGACCGGTATAACCTGTTTAGAGATAATTGTAACATATATGTAACACATACAACACAAAACCCATTCTTTGTCTTTATACATTTACATTACAAAATCTGCATACTTTTTGCAACAGCACTGTTCTGCCAGTCCGTGCTGCCATAGACATAGAACTACTACTTCTATCCACAGCATCAATAAGTGTTGAATGTGTACTGGTTCCTGTAGGGTCCTCTAGCAAGTCATGTGCTCCCCTTTGTTCTTCCACACTCCAGTGTCATCTCACAACCATTCCATAGATTTAGAATTTCTTTCTTGTCCCTTCTTTTCTGCTTGCCAATTCAGAATTTTATTACACTTTGCCATTCTGCTGAAAAGCCATTTTTTTCATCTTCCAACAAACCAGATTTAGCATACACTTCTTTTACTCTCATCGGCTCTGACAATTTGCTACATCCCTTCTTTGTCTTTTGATCCAATTTCACTCTCTCCCAATCCACTGCTGTTAACTTCACATTCCTCACTCCATGTGTTTTGTCGTAATATGTCGTGAACAACTCTTGCATTTTTCCTAAATTGTTTTTCACAGCTGAGGGAGACCATCTATTACAACTTTTCAATTTCATCAAAGCTTTGTTATCTTTCGTAAAAGGATCTCTACCCCTGAGAATCTTGAAGGGACTGTAACCAGTTACTGTGGGCGTAATTCCGTACGCGTAGACCATGTTATGTAATTCCTTCACCCAATCCAATCCTGCAATGATGGCATCTTGTATACTACCCATCACCACTCTATTAAAACGTTCCACGACACCTTTTTTTGCACGATGATATACAGGAGTCTTTTCACCCAACAATTCCATTCCTGCTTTAAAATCTCACAAACTTCTCAGATATGAACTGGGGGCCATTGTCACTTAATATGGTTTTCGGTTTACCTTCTCTTAAAAGTTTTTTTTGTAAGAAGGAAACAACTGCGTTAGCATTAATAGTCTCCAACACCTCAATTTCAGGCCATTTAGTGTAATTATCCACAATGACCCTAACATACATGGAGACTCCCCAATCACCTAAAATAGGTCCCAAAATGTCCACACTAAGATCTTCCCAAGGACCCTCCGGTCCCCTTCGATTCCCCTAAGGATGGTCTAAGTAGAGTCTGGGTTTTATCATATTTGGGAGTTCTTCATATATCTTTCAGTGTCAACATCCACTCCCGGCCAACAGTAGAATGAGTTCACTCTATTTTTAGTTTAATTATGTCTAGGTGTTTTTGATGGCTTATGTCTAGAATCCTCGATCTTAGACCTTCTTTAGGTATCAATCTATCCCCTCTTACAACTTAGCCTGTATCGCTAATGGACGATTCCTCCCTGATCTCCCACAATTTCCTGCACTCGTCATTCAAAGTACTTTTGTTGGCCCAACCTTCTAAAAATCAATTGTTTGATCTGTTTAAGAATTTCATCTTGTTCATATTTAGTTTTACATTCCTCATATAGAATAGCTACATTGCCTTCATCCACCACTGCTACATTGTAGTCATACCATTCCCCGCACTCCAGTCTGATGGACCGGCTCAAATAATCTGCTACTTGGTTCTTTTTGCCTGTTAAGTACTCTACATCATACATGTAGTCTAGTACTCTTAATGTCATCCTAGCTATGTGAGGTGTAGCTTTAATGATGCCCTTGGATGTAAGGATTTTAACCAGTTGCTTTTGATTTGTATGGAGCACATATCGTGACCCCCACAAATACTGCTTACATTTCTACACAGCCCAGACTGCAGCCAGCATCTCCTTCTCTATTGCTGAGAATTTCTCCTCTGATGGAGACAAGGACCTGGAATATAAGTCACTGTGTATTCTTAACCTGAACAAGATACCCGGGTTAAAACAGCTCCTAGCCCTTTACCACTAGCGTCTGTGGTGACAATGCTGTTTGACCCAACTTCAAATCCCTGCAAAGAAACCGCTAAAATAATATCCAACTCTATTTTTTTTTAAAATCTGCATGTAATTCCTCATTCTAACTAAACTCCATTCTCACTATTAACAACTGTCATAATCTGTGAGTGTTCATGGCAAAGTTACGTACGAACTTGGCATAAAACTCTGCCAGATGCAGAAATGATCTGACTTCATCAATGGTCTGGTCTGACAAAACGCGCTACAGGGCAGTTCGGCTTTGCAGAGAAGTAATGAAACCTCTGACGGCATCAAGGTGCATGAGGTGAGCAAGCAGAGACTTGGGGGCCGATAACTATGGCGGAAGATCGCGGTCCGATGGCGAAAGGACCGCCACCGCATGGCTGGCGGTGGCGGTCCTTTCGCCATCGGACCGCGATCTTTCCCCCCGCGAAATTAGGATGGCGGTGGGCATCCGACCGCGACCATGGCAGTCGCAAAGACCGTTCACCACGGAACCGCCACAGGCAATCGATCTGATTGCCTGGCGGAAGGTCCACATTAGGTTAAATGGCGGAGGTGACTAGCAGGCACCATCCGCCAAATTACAATGCGGGCTTCAGCCAGCCTTTCTGTGGCGGGTAAACCGCCATTGAAAGGCTGGCGGAGATTGGTTTCTGGGGCCCATTGCTGGCCCCCCTTGTGTTGGGGGAGGTGTGGGTGCACCAAGTGGCAGGCACCATGTGGTGCCTGCCACGTAGGCAAGTGAAATGCACAACATGCACTTTTAACATGGCGGCGGGTTCTGCTGTCTGCAGCACCCGCCACAATGTTAAAATACAAGATGCGACTGCCATGGTGGCGGTCGCATCCTAATTTGGTGTGCGGAACCGCCGCATGTTTTGGGGACAGTCCCAGTCACCACCACAATGGCGGACGGACTCCAGTCCATCCGCCATCGTAATCAGCCCCTTAGTGTGTGGTGTGTTTCGACGATAAGGCTGCATGCAAGGACCTTTGTAGACGCCAATTATTAAGCAAACAAGACATTTTAGTAGTAATCATTTCTTTACCTACACTCCTGCAATTTTGCCTGAAGATTTCAGCTGTGCTCAGCTGCTAGAATCTCGTAGGGAAACATGACAGGCCCTTTGTGTTACCACAGACCTTGTAATTTTGTACTTACTGAGGCTGATAACAAGGGTATATCCTTATTTATTGCACAGCCTGCAACCCAGGCAGCAGCACAGAAAATTACATAACAGGAAGTGTGCCACGGAAATCTGTATCACTGGAAGTTGTTTCACAAGAATAGCCTGATTACCAATATTGTTTTGTAAATGGTCACAAGAAGACCACATGGCACTCTATAAAGGTATTTTTTTAAATTTATTATTGCAAAAATAAAACCAAAAATGTCACCATGTATTTATTTTAAACGAAGGGGACCCACAATTGAAACACAAACATACCACATTTTTATTTTGTGAATTTATTTAGGTTCATTTGAAAACATTTGCTAAAGTGAAAGCACGCTACTTGCAATTTGGGCAGTTGGGGCAGTGGGCACTTCCTGTGAATGGATACCACTGCTGGAAGATGAACGTAGGGAAAAGAGATGGTTGAAAATGGGAAGAAGAGGGACACGGCAGACAAAGACAGAGTTGGATGGCTAAATATATAGAGAATTGTTTATCTCGCTCTGTAATTATTGCGATGGAAGGGGCAGGGCGAGATCCCAACAAAGAGAATTAATATGGAAAGCCCTTCATGGCCTAACATGCATCATATAGGTATCTGTAGCATACTTTAGTGATATGACCACATCTGCAGAAGTGGTTTACAGAAGGGATTTTGTTATAGAAGGACTATAATTGTATTAAAATACGGAAAACGAAACTTTCTGTGTTACAGTTAAGAGTAACTAGTTTGTTTGTTTTACATCCCTATTAAACTGTTGGTACTAAATAGAAGCAACTGTAGATTTAAATGTGTAAAAATGAGAATGCAATAGCACCAAACATGCATAGGCTCGGGGACGAAGCATGCAGCTTCCTTGATACACATAATAACAAGCATTGGCATAGCCAATAGGTCTCGCCTTTGAGACCTTATAAGTGTTTAGCCATGCAACAGTTGCATAACTAAATACTTATAAGTTATAAGGTCCCAAAAGCGAGACCTATTGGCTATGCAAAGCGGCCACGATCACGATCAAATATCAAAGCGGCCGTGCGGCCGCGAAAGCGATAGTAATCGCGTTAAAGCGCGGCGCGAGCCCGCGCACATGCACTGTAGCTCTAGGCTGGCCTGGTAGCACTTTTTGGAGCCCTCTTAATAAGTCTCGCCACACCAGCGCATGCGCTGGGTCAGGCGAGACCGAAAAAGGTACTGGCATGCCGATCAACTAGAAGAGATTCGTTAGCTAAAGTAAGGTGCACGTGAAATTAAATCAGGAAAGGGTGCCGAAACTAGTAGCCTTTTACAATATCTCTAAACCGGCATGACAAATACAATAAAGCATTTCCAGGTACAGTTTATGCTACAATTTATAAAACGAAAACCCAAAATGAAATGTTCTAGGTTTTTGTAAAGAGGTGACGGGGGAGGGGGTGAATGATGGCTTTGATAATTAGGTACCTGTCCTTTACTGTTAGATAGCCCAATGTAATTACAAAAGAAAAATACACTGACTTAGACTATTAAAATAGTTTGCGCTACTACCCTTCTAGAAAGTACAACCATAAGAAGCATTTAACAATGCAGGCCTATAGGCATGCTTTGGCAAAGAGGGCAGGGGCGACGAGAGGGGTAGAATAAATAGTACCTGCATTGTCCAGGCAACACAATAGCGCCAAATAAATGTGCAGCGCGGTGTGGGGCGTTGAAAACAAATAATATTTAAAGCACGACGTCACGGCAAATACACAATTAAAACAGAACATGCTGCAGTCACAAAATCGCATAATTCCAGGGGCCCTATGTATAAGGACAGGACGGACTTGCCCAGTATTTAGGAAGCTGCAGAGAAAATGGAGACTTAACTGAGAGGGGAGGGAACCGAGGGTGAACAATGTAATGTATTGGGCGAAGCTATTGTGCATGTGTAAAATAAACCACCATTTTACAGTATAAACCACTAACATACAGGGTGTATATAGCAAGATATATCGCAACTAAGAATCTTTCATTGAAAAAGAACCTTTGTATTTATGGTTTAAATGTTTTTATTAGTTTACGAACCAAAAGACATAACCACATACAGACATCTGTCGTCATGGGCTGCAATATGAACCTTTGTGTTTAAATGCCCATACACATTTTCTTAATGCAAAACTACCATCCCAACCCAATTAATTTTTCCAGCAACCAATATATTCAGTCAAAACTGTTTTCAGTCAGTAGACATCTCCTCGTTCTTTGAACTCTTTAAACATGGCATACAAACAGAGCATTTGGAAAACGCAAGTGCATTTTCTGGCCTACATTACAGCAGTAATACCACATTATCTCCGTTTTATTCCCACAACAAAAGGGTATGCACAAAGTGTTATTTACCAAAGCTACTGAGGTGAAGTGGTGTTTGTGTGCTATAAAGGGCACGTCTATTGATCGCAAGCAAAACAGGAAACCGTTAATTACCCCAAGAGGAACAAGGATAGGCAAGGAGTTATCAGGACTTCACCAGACACATAATCAATATATTTTCGACACTGCGCTCCATTTAGTAGTAGAAAATAAGCTCAATAGAAAACAATTACTAACTTGGTAAGTGCACGCCCATTGTTTCATTAAACTGGAAATCCAACCACAATCTGCAGGGCCCAATGCAAACTGACTCTGTTATTGTTTCCCACATGCAGTCATAAGACTCTCAAACAAGAGCCACTCCAAGAGCACAAGCTTTCGGAGAGAGGTTCGGTTGAAGGAAGAAGGATCAGCTAAAGTAAACAAACTTTCTGCCGCTGTCTGTAATGTCTGCAGGGGCTCTAAGCATCTCAGAGCTACCTACGTCCAGCGCGGTCACGTAGGGAAAGCGGGCAACACCGAACTGCTGACAATAGGTGCATGGGCATGATTGCTAAAGTTAAAACGCAGATTTTGCTGCGGTTGAAAAAAATAAAATAAGGCTTTTTAAAAGTTGATTTATGCAGCGCGGTGTGGCGCATTGAAAAAAATGAATAATATTTAAAGTTAAAGCGCGGCGCTGGTTAAAAAAAAGCAGTAAGAGCATGTCCTGCCTTCAACTGCAGGCAGGAGAAAGTCATTAAAGAAAATGGTGCTCACAGATAAAACATACTGAGTAACAACACACGTAAGAGGCCAGTCCTTATAGGAGGTAACAAAAGGAGAAAAGACGGTACTGAGGAGGAACAACTAAGCCTATTGATGAATTAAAAGCAACCATTTAGAAAGGACAGTAACATGAGCCAATTGAAAAGATGGGGGGAGCTTCAAGTCCATACCCGAGACAGCGTAGCGCCGCCTAGGTGAGACCTAAAAAATATGTCCACAAGTCATGTCTGGAAGAACGCTGGAGAGGGCCATAACAATAATCCTAACAGCTAAAACCACCATAAACTGTGTCCACTCCCAAGATTAAGTGTTGACTTTGCAAAGAAGGGAACTTTATGTATGGTGCGCAGACAGGAAGGGAATGAGACTGTAGAAGACGTAGAATGGAGTGAACGTGAGCATAGCTATTTAGTCAAGGATAGAGTTTTTGCTGAGTTTGAAGGAAGAATTAAAGGTATATACTAGGTGTGTGGTAAGTCAGCTTACTTTCACTTGCCACACAATAGGGCAGGTAGTTGCTACGCAGCTTTAGTTTTCCCTAAAATGTATCACACTGATAACACAGACCACAAATTTGACACTCACATTAGGTAGAGCAAACACAATTTCAAATAAATAAAAATCAATATTTTTGGAGCATTAATACCCTCAGTGGGTGTGGCTTTGAATGATGTTAAGATTAAAAAACTGTCAACCTTAGTAGATAGACTTGCCACTAACAATGTGGGTGCCTTGACCATCTTTAACAACTGCTTGCAATGAGAGCCATGATAATACAGAACTGACTCGCTTTAGACATGCTTCTTGCAAAGGAAGATGGAGTATACAAAGTAATTTATGCACAGGAATGTTGCATGCGCATCCCTAGAAAGGAATACCAGACTAACAGCTATATTACCAATATCACTAATATTACCCATGAACTAGCCAAACAGATGCCTATAAAAGAATAGGCTCTATATTTGGATCTATTGGACGGGGATTAGCCAAAATAGGTGAATGGATAAGACGTGTAGGCTGGGGAAAACTAAAATTGCTTTTGACCCTACTCTTGGTCATACTAATTGGCACAGCATGCATGCTTTTCTTTCTAAAAGTTTGCAAGAGAATTTCATCAACTTGTGAGTTAGCCTGTGGGGAGAAAGCTGCCAGCAACGAGAGGAAGGAAAAGGAAAGGAGCATGTCAAACATTGAGGAGATACGGAATTAACTTTATGACATGATAAAGCAAGTAGAAAAATCCAAGAATAGTAATCTCCAGATTGATGGGAAACTGTCATGTGAAGGATAACTCCATAAATCTGATGATTTAGAAATCATCGGAGGTTGTTGTGGTATCTGTATTCTATTGGTGACGCATAACGCACAAGAAATCGTGCTTTCACTAAATTAGGACAACTTTGTTCTGTCATCCACTTTGGATGTAACACTGTATTATACTACGTGATTATTGCTGCTGCTATTATTTTGCTGTAATAAAGGATTTTAGGCGGTGCTATATAAAGACAAACGTTCTCAGCTGCACTGAACGAAATGTAATTTTCCCAACAACAACCTAACTGTCTCATACTGGACAACATACTATGTAATGAGTCATGTTACATGTACAGACTCTTGGAACACCCAAACCCAATGTATTTGAATGAAGACAGAATTGCTAAATGTATTTTGTAATAATTGTTTCTTTCTACTTATTTCTTATTAGTAAAGAACCTGTGAACCATGTGCTCATTTAGTGAATATATGAAATCCTTTGTTAAAAGTCCTATAAAAAGATGTGATTCCTTCATGCTGGGGTGATCCCTTTTCTTCATTTTTAGAAAATTAATCTCTGCTGGATTTGTATTAGAAGTTTACTGAGTTCTTTGCTGTATTCTTTATTAATTTGTATGCCTATTGGTTGCCCTACCTTGGGCTCAGCATATGCACTTCTATATGTGAAATATTGAGTAAATCTTAAAACTTTTGTCCTGGTCTGTCATTCTTCAGCAGAAATGCTTTCAGCCTGATATTCCATATGTAAGATTTCACAAAATAGAGAGAAGATTTCAGCGGGGAGTACCAAATTAGCGACTACATCGCTCCTGAACCAGCCGTTGGTGCGTACGGAAGGGTAAATGAGATGTAGGTTTGCACGCTGACATCTGTCTTTGCTCAGTTGGTGCACAGCCCATGGGGCATGTGTTTCGGCTTTGGTAGAGCACGTACAGCGTTTGGTAAGCAGGCTTGCGCCTTATGACTCTGCACCACATCACAGGGGACGATGTGTTAGTCTAGGAGGCCTGCAGTCCTAGGGTCCCCGGGCCTTGAATTCAAGCAGATCATATTCTGTATTCGCTAAACAAGTTGACTGCCCCTGAGGTGATCCACCAGTACATAACACAAAGACACGCAACAGCCCTTGTTGTAGGGCTATACATATTTAGTAGGTCTGCAGCCCCAGCAAGAGGCCAGGTGTCTCGTTAGTAGCGCCAGTTGGTGGCTAAGGTCACTATGTGATGCTCTCTCGCTAGGTAGGTAGCAGTCCCTGGAGAAGGTGCCTTGGCATATGTTGTAGCATGTTCAGCCTTCACGCAGCAGGATAGAAGTAAGGGGCACTTTGGGTTTCAGCCAGTGGCGTAGCAAGTGCACCGCTGGCCACAATGCACAGGAACCCCCCACCCCCCTCATCGGGTATTGCAGACAAACCAATCCATAACTGAGGTTCAGTGGGCCCTGGTGACACTGCACTTGCTGCTGGACAAAATCATTTCCAGTATTCGCGTAACAAGCCATCAGCCCCTAGGCCTAAGGAAAGAGTGGTCTATAAACAGTCCTTGCTAAGCAGGTCTGCAGATCCCTTGGCAGGTGCCTCGCTTTAGCATGCAGAATGTATTGTCCTCGGTAAGCAGAACAAAGGTACTCCTCGGGGCCCTACTATATGTATCCTCCTTGGTGCACTTTATAAACCATTTACCCTCACAACCTCCCACCAGTGCTTTCCTGTGGGTGTTGTTAACTACAGAGCATTTATCACACTTGCCGTGAGCACTGTAGCCCTATGGGTGGATTCTGTTTCACCTCAGTGGACTCGCCTAAGCAGTGTACTTCTGTGGGTGGGCCCCGTTTCCCCTCGATGCACCCCATAAAGCACTGTGCTGGCTGCCTGTAACGTGTGCTCCTCGGTCGCTCCAGAGTGGAAACTGTCAACCATTTCCCAGACAGTCCATTTCTGTTGGCCAATCGTCTAAAACCCACCGAAGGACTGGAACCAGTCCCGATCAAAGATGAACACAGGCACATTTATCTCTCAACCCATTTCATTCTACTTCAGGCATAAGTGCAGCTATAGACAAATGCACTGCACTAACTACCACGCACACCAATACACAAGGTCAGACTGGGACAAAAATAGACCCGGGCAGCAAATTAAAAGTCCTCCCTTTAGGGAATCAGATTTTTATGTGGTCCATATTCTGCAAATTGGAGCCATTTTGAACTTCTAAAGACACGCTTTATAGGTGTTTCGCAAGGAATGGGAGAATGCATGGATATGATCCTGTTGCATGTAATTTTTGTAGTAATATTGGAAATCAGAAGTAACATTCGGCCCAGCAGACCACAACCAAGATCACAGCCCAAAACAATGCACCACACCGGTCTGGCCAGCCCTTCGGGCACTGCCAAATTGCCCCATAGGCTAGTCTGACCCTGCCAACTCACTAACCACAGAGACAGGCACACTACTCACACCAGTGCTTAATTTGAGCTGGTGGTTTCCTGTGCACAGCACCGGCACTTAATTTGGAACACCAGCACATATGAGACTCTGCCACATGGTGTTGCTGTTCATCTAGTTTGGATACTAGCACACACAGCAGTGGTTTATTAATTCAACATACATTACAATGACTAAAACCTGCTGAAGCAGCAGCAAAAACAGAAACGCCATTGGCCGATTGAAGGGCACGCCCCCTGCCAATAGCCACGCCCCTCTGCAGTACAAAGCGCGCGCTGAATACGAGCGCTGCGCTTTGAAAGCAGTTTCTCCTGAGGCACAGCCGGGAGTAGGAACCTCTGCTCAATTTTAAATTGTGTATAATTTGTGTTTTTACCTCCTTTTTAAAAAACAAACGATCTTTGGCATCTCTCCTCGCTCAGCGCCCTGACAGCTGACGCGGGCGGGTGACTCTAGCAAAAACAGAAACGCCATTGGCCGATTGAAGGGCACGCCCCCTGCCAATAGCCACGCCCCTCTGCAGTACAAAGCGCGCGCTGAATACGAGCGCTGCGCTTTGAAAGCAGTTTCTCCTGAGGCACAGCCGGGAGTAGGAACCTCTGCTCAATTTTAAATTGTGTATAATTTGTGTTTTTACCTCCTTTTTAAAAAACAAACGATCTTTGGCATCTCTCCTCGCTCAGCGCCCTGACAGCTGACGCGGGCGGGTGACTCTAGCAAAAACAGAAACGCCATTGGCCGATTGAAGGGCACGCCCCCTGCCAATAGCCACGCCCCTCCATTCACTCCCCACATAAAAGATGTGTCCTTACAGGAAGCGCAGCGGACGAGCGCAGCGGGCGCGCCAAATGCGCGCCGAAGGCTCGCCAAAAGCGAGCCCGTCTGCGCCCGTCCGCGACAGGCTGGGACCAGGGGCCACAACCCCTGTCTCTCCAACTACAGATAGACCAGGCAACTCTGCGTTGGCATACTCTCGTGGAGAGCTGCTCAATCTTAATACTCCCTTACCATCCTACAATTCCCTTTGTGCTAAAGTTGGACCCTCCCACACCGTGGGCCCCTTTAGCTGTCGTTACTGTAGATGGAATTGTAACTACCCGGAGCCACCCTCACCTGAAGACACACCTACCCAGGACTACACATGTATTTAGGTCAATGCAAGGTCCCTCCCCAAACACTCTATCGAAATATGGGACATATTACAGGATAGCAAACCTGAATTTGCTTTTATTACGGAGACTTGGCTCGGCGAGCACAATACCCCGGATATTACTGCAGCCCTACCAAATGGGTACAAAATCATTAATCTCAATCGACCAATTAAGAGAGGAGGTGGAGTGGCCATGATATTTAAAGATAGCTTTTTATGCCGTCAAGAAACATTCACACAACTAGGCAAACACGAAGTTTTAATTATCTCCATCTCCATCAATACTCAGGTGATCCTCGGATGCGCGATCATCTACAATCCCCCAAATAGCACAATTGACTTTAGCACCCAACTTCTAGAACAAATCCTTCCATTCTGTCTCAACCATAAAAACATTATAGTCATCGGTGACTTCAATGTTCATTTCGATCTATCTGATAATCCCCTAACTAAACGACTGGCCACAGACATGGAAATTATGCAATTAACGCAGAAAATAGCTCGCCCCACACATAGAGCGGGGCACATGTTAGATCTTATATTTACTAACATATCGAAGACTAACATTACAAATATAACCCCTTTGACATGGACGGACCATTATAGGATAGATTTTACATTAAACCTACCTATAAAGACTAAAAGACCGTTAGCTCAACCGACTAACTCTACTAAATGTTGGAGTAAATTCTATTTGGAAAAATTTAAGGAAGATTTCTCTCATATTCTCAACTCTGAAATGACATGCGAAGAAAAAATTTGTCTATTGCGTGGCAACATAGAGAAAACACTAGACCATTGCTCGCGGACTCGCGCAACCAACCGATCCAAACCGAAAACCTCAGAGAAATGTTATGGCCCAGACCTAAAAATTGAAAAAAGAAAATGCACCACACTTGAGCATAAATGGAGAATGAGTAGAAACCCCGAAGACAGAGCCACTTACAAACATCAACTGAAAATATACCACACCGCCATACGCAAAGCAAAGAAAGACTATCTTTCTCAAAAAATACTAGAGAATAAAAACTCGTCCAAGGAGCTTTTTAAAATAGTAAAAGAACTTTGCAATCCCCCCAGTCTTCGATCTAATTTAACGCCATCACAAGAAAATTGCACAAAAATTAGTGACTTTTTTAGCGATAAAATTGACAAAATATATGCCTCTTTTACAAATAACAGCCAGGCCCCTGTGGAGTATCAGATGGACTCCACTTTGCAAGCCAACTGCTCTACCTTTGGCCCATTTTCAGAAGACGAGGTCACCAAAGCCAAGTCAGAAATCAAATCAGGCTCGCCATGGGATGTCTGTTCACACTATATTTTCTCTCAACTAACTCCCATAATTGGCCCAGCAGTCACAAAAGTTTTTAACCAGTCCCTGGAGCAAGCTGTATTCCCAGAAGTTTGGAAAAATTCGGCGGTTATCCCACTACTAAAAAAGGCGGGCGCGGACATAAACGACCCAGCCAATTATCGTCCCATTTCACAGCTCCCCTTCCTATCCAAGGTTTTAGAAAGACTGGTAACAAAACAACTGTCAAGTTATCTGGAAATCAACAATCTACTAGATGTCTCCCAAACCGGTTTTAGATCAAATAACAGCACAGAGACTACGCTCCTGGCTGTAATGGACGATATCCGAATGCAGGTCGATAAAGGCAAAACGGTCGCCCTGATACTCCTTGATTTATCAGCGGCGTTTGATACCGTGTCCCATAAACTGTTAATTCACATGCTTGCCGCAAAAGGAATACAAGGTAAAGCCCTAAATTGGCTGGAGTCCTTTCTATCAAACAGATCCCAGTCCATCTGTTTAGGTAACTTTACCTCTACCCCTCGAAAGATTAAATATGGAGTGCCCCAAGGGGCAGCATTGAGCCCAACATTGTTCAATGTATACGTCTCCTCATTGGCGTCGATTGGCAAGAAATGGGGCATTAATATCTGCTCCTACGCTGACGATACTCAGCTGATGGTAACCCTAAATGGGGAAAATGACGCCAAAAGTAGACTGCAAAACTGCCTGTCAGAGCTATCCAATTGGATGCATGGTCATTATTTAAAACTAAATGCTGACAAGTCAGAAATTCTCCTCTTCGGTGGGACTAAACAGCTCTGGGATAACACCTGGTGGCCAATTTCCTTAGGTTCTCCACCTAATCCCACATCGTCCGCAAGAAACTTAGGAATTCAGATGGACACCACTCTATCGATGAAATGCCATGTCACCTCAATATGTGGCAAAGGATTTGCCATACTAAAAAGGTTGAAACGGGTCTTCCCCTGGATACCACTGGAATGCAGACAGATCCTAGTCCAGTCGCTACTAGTTAGCAGGCTGGACTATGGCAATTCTCTATTTGTGGGTATGTCGGACTACTTATTTAGAAAACTACAACTGGTCCAGAATGCTGCTGCTAAAGCTGTTTGCAATAAGAGAAAGTATGATTCAGCCACAAGCTGCCTGAGAGCCTTACACTGGCTGCCTATGAGGCAAAGAGCCACGTTCAAAATGCTATGCATCGCCCATAAAACAATATACAACACTGGCCCTTTCATTCTACGGAATAGAATTAAGTTCTATGCTCCAGCACGGAACTTACGTTCACAAGCCTCAGCCAAAGCAGCCACCACACGGATCAAGCTATCCAGGATGGGCGGACGTGCCTTTTCACACATTGCTGCTAAATGTTGGAATGATCTGCCCATCAACCTCCGACTCACGGACTCCTACCCCATCTTTAAGAAAAAACTAAAAACTGCATTATTCCCCATATCAGAATAATCAACAAGTCCCAGGAAACTGCCTTAGGTTTTACTGCTCAATATTGCAGCGCCGTGATATCCTGGTAGGATGAATGTTGCGCTTTACAAGTACACTTAACAATAACAATAACAATTCTGATATATTTGGTGGCCTGGAATAGTCAGATTTGTCACACTTGTAGGAGAGTGATGGTTAGTAGCTGTGTTGATACTGTAATTGGCAGCACTGACAGCAGCAATGGGTGGTTCAAGTGGAAGTGGACTCCTGACAAGGGCACTGGCACTTATGATTTTTTTTTTTAGGTCTCGTGACGTAAGCAGCGCATGCGCTGCTCGTCCTACGAGGGCTTCTTGGAATCGATACGATTCCAGAAGCCGTGCCCCAGCTCCGCTCGTGTTTTGCATTGGTGCGCGTCGTTTTGCATCACCAATTATGCAAAACCTGGTGTTCTGATTGTCCAGGAGGGTTTTAGTCCCTCCTGGTTACCACCCTGTCTCCTTTTGGCCCTACCCACCAGGCTTGCATCTTTTACTAGCGGCGGGACACAGTGGCTCCTAAATAGCCGTTACGCACTTTTTTTGTTATCACTCGGCTTTGCCAAAGGCAGCCGCGTGTTTATTTTTGCATTATAATTGCATCGCGCTTTCACTTAAAGTGAAAGCGCGATGCAATTATAAACAAGTGGCTGCCTTTGCCAAAGCTGAGAGCTTGTTGTGAACGCACCTACTCTGCATTTATGTCGCTTCTCGCAATATTGAATTTTGTATTAGAAAATGTATCAATTGATATTCTGTGGGTCTTCTAAATTAACAGTGTCTTGTACAATTCGACAGTTAAAGCCACGGTGGAAACGATTATAAATGTTTTCAGAAATATATATTTTTACAGTTATGTTAAACTTTGAGATCTTCTCCGTGTGTGTTCAGCATCGCGCCTAACTTCTTCTTTCTTTTTTAAAATAGTTTTGATTAATATTTTGCCCAGCGCCTTGCGGTCTGTCCTGGCTGACAGCTGCGTAGACTTCAGGACATTCACTTTATTCAAACTATTTCTCGGTCGAACCTGCGCTTTCGTGACCTTTGCGCCTCGCAGTGATTGATTGGGAAGCCGGAAACACGTCACCTTGCAGGAGCAGCGGCTTCACGTGGTATTTTTAACAATACTTGTTCACCTGATCTCATAAAAAAATCTTATTTTTTTATTCGACAGCTAATGTATGCGATGAAGGCCGCGCGCAACTGTCTTGCGCTCTTCGCGTAAAACCCAATATTTGCATTTCTGGGGTAAAAAATTGGTGAATTCAGTGATTTGGGAATGTCCTGTCTGCAGCGGATGAAACAGGTCACTAGCGTAAGTCACACAAATGTGTAGTTTGGGGTGTAGTGAAGGCGAGTGGCCCTCCTTGATTGTGTTAAAATGCCCCGTCTCCGTCCAGCTGGGTGTGCCCAGGGGCTGGCATAGAGCTCTCCTTGAAGTGGCACAACCGTGTGTTTTTCCAAATCTTTCTACATTTATCACTGTGAATTGCCATGTGTACAATTACACACAAGATGCATACATCATGCGAGGTCCAGTTTGTGTGTTTGCTCTGGCAGGTATCAGAGATTTATAAATAGAGGGTAAGGGTTGTATAATTACATAACACGCTGCCTTTTTGCAAACTGAACTGGCCTTCAAATACTGTGTTAAAATATACACCCAGTGAGTCAGCCTTTCTCCTCAACATGTGAAAGCCTCGGGGTTCACTGCAGCCAGTCGAATCGCGACCATTTTAAAATAAATCGCACATTGAGATAGGAAACCGTTTTTTAGGTAAACACACACAAACGCACGGACACGCACACAATGGTGCAAACGCGCGCACAGACACATACAGAGAAAGACACTCGCACGCATATTGACACACACATGCACACAATAGCACTCACATAAACGCAGGCACGTGCGCGCACAAAGACACACGAACATACATGTCGGTTTGCAAAGACATTCCCACAGAAGATGATAAACACCCACAGGTAGCCATTCACACGGAAACAGTAACAAACACACACGCACCCACAGATTCACACAAACACTTCAACAAACAGATGTCAATACAACAATTTTCTAACAAACACTGACTGAGACACACAGACCTTCCCAGAAGAAATGCACGTGAAAACGGACAGGCACGCACAAGGACACAACACACAGAGACTCACTGTCAGGCACATAGGTTCAAGCGCACACGTACACACGCACAAATGCCCAGCTGCCTCACCCCCGACTACAGGAACAACTTATCCCTGGCAGTCATGTTTCCGACCAATCCTCATGTTACCAGGAAGTGCATTTCTATATACAACACATCCTGAAAGGCCCCTGTGACACGATGCCGCTGGCGTCACTGTTAGCATGTGTGGGTGTGTCTCAATGTCCCACCACTCATGCCTCCAGGGTCACCAGGTCATGTGTTACCCACCTGTGTGCCACTACTCTTATGTAATAAATGCCCAGCTCTGCTGGTACAAGGCTTCTGGACAATATGCACAACCAGACACAAGGCACACACCACACCCCTGACAGCTCTAGGCCAAACTGTGATATTGTGAACACATAGCTCTAACCCTCTAATTTCAAAGTGCTGCAGACCAGCACCACATATGTCTTTGTAGTGCCAAATGAAAAGTGCCAAATGAACGTCCTCCGTTTAGTGTGCTGTTTGATCTGACATGATTTATATATTTATATGTGTTTGTATTACACAGCTGCCCACTCACCTTGCACCACACATACAGTGCACACTCACCTGTCACAGAGAAGAACGTGAAAGACCCTATTAATGAAAGACTGGATGATAATGGGAGGAGCTGGGGATGTGGGGGGTCTGTGGTTACCTGTTCCCAAAGGAGAGAAAAAAGCAGCTCTCACTAAAAAGCCAGCAGCCCCTGGATGAACCACTTACGGCCCTTTCTAAGCAGGTCAGCAGTCCCGCGGCGTCGGTGAGCTTGTCTATCCCGCCAATAGAAACAACAGGCTTGTAGCTCCGGGGGACGTCACGGCATAGGGTGTAGCACATACCGTCCGACTCCGGACAGCCTCCGATGAGGAGGACTTCAGCTGAGCAGGCTTGTGGCTCTGGGCAACGGTCAAAGCCGGACAGTATCAGCCCTCAGCAACCGGACAGCAAGTAGCCTATGGCGGACGTGTGCACTCACACCTACACACCCTGCCAGTTACAAACACTATAGTATCGTTTCCGGCACATGAACTCGATTCACACCGCCTGAGGCAGGGCCTAGGTGTACAGAACAATCCGCTGAGAATCTGAGTGATCCTGAGAAGGCGTTTCACGAACCAATCTTAAAACACCGTGAAGTACTCTCCCTGTACCTCATGCCTCAACTCCTTTAAGACCCCCTCTCCACGATGTGTATGGGGTGAGCGCGGTGCCCCACTGAATGAAAGACAAGACATCAAGGCTTGCGACTAAGAACTGCTGACAAGCAGTTTTTGCAGGTGAACCACAGAAATAGAGACAGTACGGCACACGTCCTAAACAAGCATTGGCAAAGTCAATAGGTCTCGTTTTTGTGAGCGTTAACGTTATTAGCGTTGTAAATGACAGTGTCTTTTACCCATGTTTTATGGAGTGGAGCGGATGTATGTGGTGTGGAGTGTAATTATCTGAGTTGGATTGGAATGGTTAGCTGTGGAATTGCATGATGTGGAGCAGGGCACAAGTCCTAAAAAAAGAAGTGGGGGGACTGACCAAGTTTGACAGTATGCAAGTGACATCACGGCGCACAACATACGGCGCACAACATCACACATGGCATCACAGGAATTGACATCATAGAAAGTGGCATCACAAGCCATGACTTTACAGGAAGTGGCATCACAAGAAGTGACATCAGATCTAAAGCCCTCACATATATGTTTAGCAGGTCTATCATGTGTAGGTTTGAGCGTATTTCGAGGACAACAACACAGTGAGCTAGAAGATATATGACTTCTACACCTTGCAATCCCCCAGTTCTATGTAACACATCTTGTACATTCAATTACAAACGTATATAATTTATTGCACATGTAATATGCATGTGTTGATGTAAAGTGCTCTGACACCCTGCATTGGAATGAGAAGGGCTATACAAGAAAAAATACTGGTAATTTGCTTTGTGTAAATACTGGGAAAGACCAACACATCTGATATTCTTACAGGGCATGCATATCTGCTAAACGGTACTGAACAAAGTAAAAAGCTGCCTCTCTTAAGTATTTGTCAAGTGCTAACAAGGTGTGAGCCTTTGTTTCCCCTCCGCTTCCTCTGCATCAGGGGTGAGGCTCCTGACTGCTCCCAGCAAAGAGACTGAACAAAAGGAGGCCTGATGACCCCTCAAATTAGGCGTTTGTTATGAGCCCAGTAGGAGTCTTAAATAAGAAAGCCCCGTCCCCACCAGCACGTTGTTGCAGATGGAAAGCAGACAACGTGCAGGCGCTGCTGATAGTGTCCCGGGGTTTGGAAATTACACCGGGACGAGATCAGCACATTATTCAGTGGGGCCCAAATTCTTGACAGCGTGGACAGCATTGATCCTGTGGAAAAAGTGGATGGACACCGTCCACCTGCACGTACCCCGACTCGTGCCTTGGTGTGGAGTGGATGTGTGTAGTGGAATTATGTGGACAGTAATTATGCGGTATTGAATGTACTGGAATTATGGGAAGTGGGATTGTGTGTTATGGAGTGCAATTATGTGGAATTATCTGCACAGTTCATTTACAGACATTTAAATGTTGTGTGCTAGAAAAAAGCCTTTCCTTTCACAGCAAGATTGTCACATAAATACTATCACTGTGAAGTCAAAGAAAGAAAAGCCATGCTTCCTCACAAGACAGATCCTGACATTTGACCTCTGTTTTTGAATGCATAGCAAATGTGAAAAGATAGGAACAAGATTTAAAGTCCTGTTTGCAGAAAGTGAGCACTCGGAAGAATACAGTAAATAGGCTTTGCTCTACGGGTGGGACAAACTCAAGCTGCGCAGCCTAAAACAAATCAAGCCAGCAAACAGAAAGCAAGCAAATGTGAGTTACATACCACAAAGCCAATAGTAAGCAATGGGCGGAAAGCATTCCTAGGGAAGCTTTCCGAATGTCTGCAAGATGTCTTTAGCAAAACAGACAGCTGCGATGTCTGGTAGGCTTCAACCTGAAAATTGCTACTGGTCCATGTGACATTTCCACCGAGTAGTATAGCGACTCACCGCAATTTCTGGTGGGCACTGACATGAAGGCATAAACTAGGAATACCCCACACTCACTTCCTTGAGGACGTTGGAGTCACTACAAGATGCCCAGCCCCTGAAAAACAAGTCTGCACAATGCTCCACTCATGCTACAAAAAATGAGTACATTTAATGGGGGTTTCCTGCCTGAATGGTCAATGGAGGAAGAATGTGCAGGCCTTCTGATGCAAAAACACCAAAATCAGCGCTGCAAACAAGAACCTCCATCCAAGGTCAGCCAAAAATGTCTACATATAACAAAAACACACACACAAATCATAGTTTATCACCTCGCAATGGAAACATAGTCTAAAGTGCAATAACAGGTAGCTAATCTGTTTTACTCAGCTGGCTGGCACTAACCCGGTGAAAGCACTGATTCTGTGTGTTGGGGTTGTCAGTGGCCAAATAGCCACTAAAGTATGGTGGACAAAGTAGCAAAGGGATCATACTTAGGGTATTGATATGTGACACCCCAACAAGGAAAATACCCATGACCATGGGCTCCAGGACCAGTTCTCAACTGCCCTGCGTATAGTTCTGGAACCAGATAACAATTTGCATACATATTATGCACCACACAGACACCCTCATGTACAAACCCAAAGCAACTACCGATTAAGTGATTATCAATCGAATAATACACTCATATCTTCAAAACGCCTTCCACTACAAAGCTCCGCAGCACCCCTACTTCTTTGTACCATAGCACCCCAGAGATATGAACTGGGAGCCCACCCACTTCATAACTGTTAGCACCTAAGCTTGTAAACAAAGCAAATAAATGCCATATGAGCACCCACCATGCTACAAATCCTTCCAAAGGGTGCCCACGCATAGACCCTTGTGGAGAACCAACAAACCTACAACAGGAATATTAATATATGTTGAACTTGCTTCCTCCGAGTTTTGTGGAAAGCAAGAAGGCGGCTGCTTAGATGCTCGCGGAGGTGCTCTCCCGAAGCTTTTGATTCTTACCTTGCTCCTGTTCGACGGACGGTCTGAATGCTGGAGATTCCCTCGTAATCGGACCCCCTGCAACGGGATGGTCGCTGGATCCTCGCTGTGGAGTGAGGAGAGGAACCGGAGCTGGCGCTTGCTGCACGCCGGTGTCTCAGCGTTCTGGACTGGTGGGCGGGACTCATCAGGAAATTGCCCCGACTGGTGCTCGGACTAGGCTACGGTACTGCCTGGGTGGCTGCCTGCACGAGAATGCCACCAAAACCTGCAAAGAGCTTGAAGGACAAAGGAGAAGCGTGAGCTTCAGCTCTGAATAGACCTGCCATCCGACCCCCTGCCGCCAGACTGGACGTGACCCTCAAGCAGCCAGGGGCAGGGTCAGGTAAGGCAGTAGTAGCCTAAGTGGGGAAAAATAGTTCAGGCAGTATTGGTACTATTAAAAGGAGGAATCAAGCCCTCAAATTAAGTAAGACCGGGGCTGGCGCGGAAGAAGGGACAGGGGATCTGAACACCGACCTGCAATATATACCACAGCCCTCAATTACTGAATTTTTACCAGCAAACACTCTGAGAACTGGCCATCTCTACCATGCGCAGGTAAAAAAACTAGTAGGCAGGATACACCAGACACGCTAGATGCTACAACTCCCGTAGGTGCGACTGGAGAGGATGGGACAGAGAGCAGGGAATCAGGCGGCCCAAGTGACTCTTTGTTACCTGACCAAGATGTGGTAGCAGTAGGGGCAGGGGGTAGCGTGGACGAAGGTGAAGGTGAAGGTGATAAGGACCACGTTGCTGTGCTGAACGGTGCTACAGCGGCTGCAATCTCTGACACCACCTTGGATGGGGCGGACACATTTTTTTCTTTGACTGATGGCTTGGACTCTGAAGCCCCTGACTCATATAATAGCGAGTCCAGTGGGAATCTCTTGGCTACCTCTGAATCCAGCATGCTGGAGGCACCTGAAACTGCATTTAAACGTCCGAAGCAACAGAAAGTGCGTAAAGGCAGCATCAAATCCCGAAAACAAAGAGCAAAGTAGGCTCCTGGTAGTGGCTTGAAATGGGATTATTTCCATACAAGGATGGCTGGGATCTCTCCGGGGGCTTCAATCGCTAATGACTCAGCAACAACCACCCCACAACTTACCAACACCATGCCTATTAGTCCTGAACTTAGTCTAATACTAGAATCTATCAAAGAGCACCGAGCCGAGACACGGGCAGATAGCAAAAAGCCAGGCATGCGATGAAAAAACTAGAAGGGGCTGTGCGAAAAGTTGGGAAGGCATGCTCGGAGATCGGGGAACGTTTGGCCCACATCGGGGATAGAACAGCGGCCCTGGAAGATGCAGTCACTGAAGTGAAAGAACAAACTAAGATGCATGAGCACCAACTAAATAACGTACAATGGAAGCTGGAAGATATGGAAAACCGCCAACGTAGAAACAATCTTCGGTTTCTTGGCATAGATGAAGGTGTGGAGGTTGAGGACATACGAGCTTACATGCTGGACCTTCTGAAAATATCATTCCCTGAACTGGCTGGATGGGACTGGGCATTGGAAGTGCCAAGAGTGCATAGATTTCCGATGATCAGTAAAAAACCAACGTCAGCTGGCAGGAATCCAAGGCAGCCACGAGCCATTCTGGTCTTCTTTGGGAATTTCCTGCTGCGCCAGGCAATATTTGAAAAAGCCCGCCCCGACACTTGACGGACATATCAAGGAGTATTATTCTTTGCCCACCCGAACTTTTTTCACACGACAGTAGAGCGCAGGTGGCGACTGCAACAGGTTATCAAGCCTTTTCAGGACTCGGGCCATGAAGCATACTTACTGGCCCCAGCTAGGCTGAAAACAATAGTTCGTGGCTCAGTAAAAAAAATTATGTCAGAGGTTCAGGCCAAAGAATATCTGTGTCAGGTCTCAAAGAGCTATAACAATACTTAAAGATCGGGACAATATATGAAAAATTGAGATTCACTGGACACTTAGTATTGATGGCAATCTTTTTTCTAGGGCTATTCTGATGTTCTATTCTTTTTTGTCTCTGTTTGAGTTGGGTATCTTTTTGGGGTCTCTTTTTTCTGCTGTTCTTTTAGGAGCAAGGGGACAACACCTGTCAGGAGAGGGGGAGCACCGCGTTGCTGACACTCGGTTTCCATCACACAGACCAGTAGGTCTGGCTGCTTTCACTAGAGGGGGGGGGGAGGTGGGTTGGGGCAGTGGTTGGGTGTAGAGAGGGTGGGGATGGGGAAGGGGCAACGGTAGGCCGATCAATGGCATGATATGCAATATACAGCAAGTGGTTGTAAAAGTACTGATGGTGCAGCATTTATTGGCCTGAGGAAGGCAAAGGTCTGACACACACAAATTTAGAGGGGAGAGAGGATGGGCAGCAGGCAGTATAGAAGTTGGGGTGGTGCTAGTGGCAACACACTGGAGTAATACATCAGGCCCTAATGGGTGGTTATTACGGCTGGCTGAAACAACCTCCTTGAGCTATGGCTAGGCTGCGTATAGCATCTATCAAAATTTGCGGCTTGAATGATAAGGCTAAAAGAAGGAGGGTACATGAAGAGCTTTACTACCTAAAAGCAGACGTGTATTGCCTTCAAGAACTCATGTTGCCAGAGAAGACAGGGCCCTGCTGAACACTCTGGGATAAAAGGTTACTTGTCACACAACACAAGAAATCAGGACCAGAGGAGTGGCTATTTTAGTGAAGGGTACCTCAATCATCCCAGGCCGCAATACAGCCGACAAGCTGGGTAGATGGGTGATTTAGGAGTGTAAGGCTCTTGCACATTATGCGCAATATATGCTCCAGTACTGGATGATCCAAGTGTTTTTAACTTTCTGGCCACCGAACTGCCAACGTGGCCTGGTCCATATGTTGTTTGTGGGGATCTTAACCTAAATGGGTCAAGAGGGGGGTTCTGCAATACGCAAGACGGCTATGCGGGACGAAAGCCACAATCATTCCATGCTCTTGGGCATTTGCGTAGAGAGCTAGACCTGGTAGATATCTGGCATGCCTTAAGGGCACCAGATCCAGGATATACTTACTATTCGGCCCCCCATGGCAGTTTTGCCAGGTTGGATTATTTTCTAGTTTCACCTATATTGATCAGAGGGGCACGGGTGGATCTATATCCTAGAGCAGTGTCTGATCATAATCCGATTGTGTTCGAGTTGGTAATTGCTGGACTGATTGAGCGCCTAGAAAGTGGTCGTTTGAAAGGGGGCTGCTTCTGGATCATGACTATGTTGAGCATATGAAGTCTTGGATAGTGCTTTTTTTTTTCTTTAAATAAGGGAAGCGCCGAGGAGGGGATGGTCTGGGATACCTTCAAAGCAGGCATTAGGGGCGAAACCCTGAGCTTTAGCATTTCTAAACAGAAGAAGGCACGTGGACGCTGTGGAGAGCTATATCGAATATTAAGCAGCTTGGAAACCAGATTAATTAGTGTTGTTCAAAATGGGAGGGACTCAAATCCTGTTTTAAATGAGATATCTATTACTAAGGCCCGTCTAAATTAACATCACGCAGAGAAAATAGGTGGGAAACTCCCGGCTAACGAGCAGGATCGCTATGAATACAATGAGCGTATCGGGAGGTTTCTGGCAGTCAGGGCAAAACAGCAGAGCACGGCTTACAACATTAGTAATGTTAAGAACATGAGTGGGAATACAGTTACAGAACCCGGAGAAATATGGGAGGCCTTCAGGGAGTTTTATGCTAATTTGTATAACGATCCGTTTATTCATGGCCCTGCGTCACC
The DNA here is from genome assembly GCF_964204655.1 of Triturus cristatus. Taxonomy (NCBI): domain Eukaryota; kingdom Metazoa; phylum Chordata; class Amphibia; order Caudata; family Salamandridae; genus Triturus; species Triturus cristatus. The sequence continues at coordinate 1,063,514,992 of NC_140583.1, forward strand.
AGACAGCCATTTAGTCGGCCAGTTGGGCTCAGCTACACTCACAGATGAGGAGCGGTTGATGATAGGGGGAGAAATATCATTAGAAGACCTACAATTGGCCCTGTTTGCCCTACCTTCAGGGAAGGCTTCAGGGGTAGACTCCATACCATTAGAATTCTATAAAACATTATTTGCAGAAGTTCAGCAGGAGCTTCTGAGCCTTGTAAATGGAGTTAGAATGGGGACTCAACCGCCCAGATCCTGGGACGTTGCCAACATAATTATATTTCTAAAGAAAGACAAATACCCTGCTGCTCTTGGTTCTTACAGACCAATTACATTGCTAAACAGCGATGGGAAGCAATATTCAAAGATCTGCGCTACCCAACTAGTCGGGGTCATACATCAGCTAGTATCTGAAAAACAGCATGGGTTTATCCCGGGGAGGGGCACTACGGACCACATTCAAAGGGTCATTACCGTATTCGATGCAACCGAAGTCCTGGCTAAACCAATGGGGGTCTGTTTTTTGGACGCAGAAAAGGCCTTCGACCGAGTGTCGTGGGCCTTTCTCTGGAAAGTGATGGAGGATATTGGACTGGGAAAAAACTTTATTAATGCAATCCAGGCAATATATAAAAGACCTACAGCCTATTTGAGTATAAAGGGACAAGAAACTGAACCCTTTGAAATCAAGAGGGGCACAAGACAGGGGTGCCCTATGTCTCCCCTACTGTTCGCATTATTTATCGACCCTTTTATCAGAATGTTAGAAGCCACACAAGGTGTCGCGCCCATTATACTACAGGGGTGGGATACTAAGACACTCGCCAACGACATCGCCATAGTCACCAGTGATCCAGATAGGGCCATAAGGGCAGTAGAGGAACTGGCTGAAGAATTTGGGAGTAGGTCAGGATTCCTTCTAAACAAAACTAAAACCCAAATTTTAATCAACAGACACACGCTAGCATCTGATAGTAGGATTACAATTGAAGCTACTTATCAGGGTATCTGTATCACCTCAAAGGTAGATGGCATAGTTGATAAAAACCTGTCCCCTATTCTGGAGAAAGCCAAGCAAGATTTCAAAAGATGGGACAACTTGAGACTGTCGATAATGGGAAGATGCAACTTAATTAAGATGATTTTCCTTCCAAAAATATTATATGTGTTTAGATCTGTCCCACTGGAAATTAATGATATCTGGTTTAAGAAAATTGATAGGGTAATAGCGAGCTTTATTTGGGCGTACGGAAAAACCAGAAGAGCTAATGCTTATATGTGCTTACCCAGAGTTAGGGGTGGATGGGCATTACCAAAGTTTAGGCTGTATTATCTTGCTGCAGCTATGCAGTGCTATCAGATATTGTTTAGTAGCCGGACAATGGTAAAGGACACCGGCAACAGGTCACCTTCCATTTATGAGCTACTGATTGGGAAGACTGCTCATGGCTGTTTAATGATGTTCTTTGAGCCAAGTTACTTCAAACGAACCCGCTTTAAGACCTTGTATGCAGCATAAAGGAACTGGGTTTTGGTTCGGAAAAAAGCGGGGGTGGGTAGGTATAGCCGATATACTCCTCTGACCCATAATGAGCAATTGCCCTGCATTTTCCATGACAGCTGCTTTAATAGATGGGGCCGCAATGGGGTTAGTAGACTTGGAGATCTTTTGGTAGGGAGCTCATTTACGCCCTTTGAACTGATCCGTAGTAAATTCAACGTCTCATTACGAGACCAGGGACTTTAAAAAAAAAAAAAAAAGTCGGGGGGGGGGGGGGGGGACAGCTGTCTTTGATCAAATACCTGTGTTGGAAGTAATGGTAAAAGAAGTTATCGCTTCCATCTCTCAGCTATACGGTTGCCTATTGGAATTGGTCCCTGATGATCTGGAGAAGCAGGATGGGAAATGGAAGGAGAAACTTGACCTGGCCGACTCTGGGTTTTTGGAATCACTGGAGCTAGGGAGTACAGTGTCGTATGCCTCGAATTTGCAATCACAACATTATAAAACAGTGTATGACCTTTACATAACTCCTGCAAAGATTGCAAAATGGGGCGGCACGGCTGAGACAAGATGTTCCAGATGCCATGCGTCGGGGGCCGATCTGGTCTCTAGATTTTACTCCTGTCCCAGCCTAAAACAACTAGAGTTAGAAATTGTGGGCTTCTTAGGGGAGGTATTTAAAAGTAAGATCACTCCGTCCCCGCAACTCATGCTACTGGGAGTGGATAAAACCTGTTCAAGGCCTGGGCCGGAACTGCTCTTTCTCGCTATGACTGTATATAGATTGTGTATATCTTCGGCATAGCTAGATAGTCTTCCCCCGACATTCCAGCAATGGAAAGGGCGCTTTCTGCACGTATATCAATTTGAAATGGCTCTATATAATCGTAAGGGTATTCAGGCTAAACGAAAGGGAAGGAAGATCTGGGGAGCCTTAGCCACCTGGTTAGAAGAGTTCTAAGTAGTATTAATGGTTTACACCGAGCCTAACTATGATTTTTGTTGTGGTTGGACGGAGTATTGCTTCTGTTTAGATACTGGGATATGTAGTATTGTTTTCTTTTCTTTTTTGCCTAATGCCGTTTATGGATTTATTTACGCACACTTGCTGATACTGTATATGTATTATTTGATATGAGGGGAAATAAAAATGAACTTGCTTGGAAGACTCCTTTGACACCACATGCCACTGTATAGCCTCAATCAATCACAAAAAGCATGACAATCCATATAAAACCGGAGACTGAACATGCATTCCCAATGTCTGCTGTGAAATTCCTTGCTACCAGTGCTTGAAATGGAAATCGAAGAATGCAGTTACCCGCGATCTTAGAATACATGTTTGATGTAGAGAAGTGTTGGTACACTCCTACTAAAAGTATTGCACACCTCCTGAGAAGTGCGTTCCCTTTCAAAATAAAAAAGGGCAGCTGCTCAATAATACCCATCAGGATATTTAAAGCTAGGACGGACCATTGTTGTGTGTGGCAGTCTTCTTTGTCCATCTGACAGGTTAACTCTAGTTGAACCTCTGCTGAAGGCAGTGCCTTATGCTGGGCCTTGGCTTTTCTCGGTCATGTCGGAATGAGGGCAATATAGAAAGCCTTCTACAACCACAGTACCATACTCCCATACCAAATACCCGGAAGTCAGCAAGGATAATCTCCCAGTCCATGTTGGAGGCTATGGTGGCGATGACTGTGTGGGGGGACATGTCAGGCGATCATGTACACCGATAAGCCTGGGTGAGCAGGGAAGGAAGGCTGGGAGAACGCAGAGGGAGCAACTCATACAGTTGCTTATGCCCGCTCGCTTTCAGATTGTAACACTGAGTTCAGAGCTACCACTGGTTCCCATCACAGGAAACAACCCAGCGCTTACATTGAGTCATGTGACAAGCACATAACTTCCCACACTGCAGCGCCCTAAATATACAACCCGCCTTTAGCCATGACATGCTATAATAGCATGTTCTACTCTTTTAGGGTTCCAATTGGTTCAGCCTGGCATTAAGGGGGCGATGCAGTGGCCGAAAGGAGAGTAGAGACAGACAGAGTGGCCAGAAAGTCGTTCATGAAACACAACATTGCAGCTTGTTGGCTTTTCCATCTGGGGAACTGGTGCCGACTTTGACAAAGTCAGCCTAGTGCTGGTCGTTGACAGTAATATTACTATTCTCGCTCTTTCAACCTGTGTGAGTGGGGATTGTGGGCTGTGCTGGTTAGAAGTGGTCAACTCGCATGCTGGGTGCTTTGAACTCCGCATCTTCTGGTAAAAGTTACCTACCAAAAAAAACACACATTGGCAAAGCCAACAGCTTTTTGCATTTTGGCTTTGCCAGTGTGTTTTGCCGATGTCGTTTAGCGATGACAAAATATACAAGTCATACCCTTCAGAGACTTGCAGCTCTCACCAATTATCTGCAAACTCAAAGAAAGGGGCACAACATCCCGAAGCAGCAGCCATGCCGAAAGATGAAGCGCAGCATCCATGAAGCATGCGCTGCGCTGATTATAAGCAAAAGGTCACAAGCATGCAGAAAAATATAAAGGGGCACTACCTCCCGAAGGGGCCGCCATAAGGTAAGGGTGGCAGAAATAACAGAGGAAGAAGGGGACGCAGTACGGGCACCAAAGCTGAACATTCCAAAACTTACCACAAGCAAGCAAGGATTTTAAAAGGGTACTGAAACAAAAATGAAAAGCAGAGGGCGGGCTTTAAACCCATACAGAAGTATATACTAAAGTGTATATATAAAAGGTCTCAAAAGCTCAACCGAAAAAAGAAGTGAGGGTGACTAACCAAGTTAGGCAGTATGCAAGTGACATCATGGCCCGTGAAATCACAGCGACTGACATCGCAAGTGGCATTACAGAAAGTGACATCAGATATTAAGACCTCACACATATGTCTAGCAGGTCTATCATGAGTACATTTAAGTGTATTACAAGATTTAACAAATTAGATTTTGAGTCGGGGTTGCGCCAAAAAAGTCAAGCAATCCCAAGGCAAAATCTGGGACTCAACTAATACATTCATTTTTTCTAATCTCTGCCATAAATAAATTGGCAACAAGGAGAAAAATGGCAGTAGATCAGGTCTGCTTAATTGATTGCAAAGTTGAATTGAATTGAATTGAATTGAAAGACTCTTATATAGCGCATGGCTACTCGGAAGCATCCCAGCGCTCAGGAAAGGTAACCCAGGGATAATGGAAAGACCATTAGCTAATCTAGAAAAGACTCTACTTTCTCGGAAAGAGCCATGTTTTTAGTTTCTGCCGGAACACAAGTAGACTGGACTCTTGGCGAAAAGACAGAGGAAGAGAATTCTACAGTTTGGATGCATTTAATGAAAAGAGGTGGCCACCAGAACGGGATCTGTTGATCCGAGGGATCACTGCAACGTTCTGATCGTTGGAGCGAAGATTTAGAGAAGACTTGTAGGGCATTACCATGTTTTCTAAAATGGGAGGGCCTTTCCCATGGAAAATTTTATGTGCCATACACAATGACTTGAAATGGACCCGCTCTTTCACCGGAAGCCAGTGGAGAGTTTTTAATGCAGGTCTAGCTGATGTGCGATGGCTGGTGCCTGTTAGAAGCCTTGCCGCCGAGTTCTGGACGACCTGAAGTCGTTTAGTCGCGGAGGCCGGGGCTCCTAAATAGATGGCATTCCCATAGTCTATCCTAGATAAAATCAATGATTGTATTAGGATTCTTCTAGCTTTTTCCGGCAATTGAGGGAGGATTTTACACATGGATTTCAGAAGCCCAAAGCAGATAGTAGCTGTTTTTCTAGCCTGAGTTCTAAATGTTAGTTCAGCATCAAGCCAAAACCCGAGGCTTTTGATTTCCGATTTAGGGATGGGGCCAGGGCCCATACAAGAAGGCCAGAAAATCGCGTTATCAAATCTAGCCTGTCGTCCCAACAGCAGCAACTCTGTCTTTCCACCGTTCAGTCGGAGATGGGACTGATCCATCCAGCTTGCAACGGCTTCTAGACAGTTAGACAGCGTCAGTGGAGAATGTGCAGTCTGATTCAGGGAGAACACCAACTGGGTATCGTCAGCGTAACTCACCAACTGAACCCCAAAAGGAGCCACTATCTCCGCCAAGGGAGCCATATACACATTGAACAGTGTGGGGCTAAGGGAAGACCCCTGCGGCACCCCACACTGCAACGGACCCGGGCAGGAGCAATGATTATCCTCAAAGACCCTAAAGAATCTGTCCCCAAGGAAGGATTCCAGCCACCTGAGAGCCTTACCCGTGATTCCCATGTTACTGAGACGGGAGATAAGAATATGATGGTTAACTGTATCGAAGGCGGCGCTGAGGTCCAGGAGGATAATGGCCGCGCTGCCACCAGCGTCCAGAATCCTCCTGGCCTCCTCCACCACCCTCAACAGGGCTGTTTCCGTTCCCTGTCCTTTCCTAAACCCAGTTTGAGATGGATGGAGCAAATTATGTGATTCCAGAAAGAGGCTAATTGTATGTTGACAAACTTCTCAGTCAATTTACTGATCCCGGGTAACAGGGAAATGGGGCGATAGTTGGAAAAGTCCCCTGGGTCCAAGCTGGGCTTCTTCAACAAGGCCCTGACCATCGCTACCTTCCACTCTCTAGGCACCACAGCTGACTCCATTGAAGCATTGACCACGTTCACCATCGATTTGCTAATGGTAGGCAAAACTGCGTTTAAGATATTCATCGGGGCAGGATCGAGCGGAGAACCACTCTTTATGGCATTCAATAAAGGGGGCAAGAGATCCTCCCTAAGAGGAGAGAAAGAGGAGAACCTAGGATGATCCAATTGATCCTGGGTGGAAGATGAAGATTGAAGGTCAATTAGAGATATTGGGGGAAGCGTATCGATGATCTTTTGGATTTTTGTGCTGAAGAAAGTCGCCAGTTCTTCACATCGACTACCTAATTCATCCGGAACAGGCGGCGGATCAGGTACTTTCATTAGAGACTTTACTATTCTAAATATCTCCCTGGGGGCATTAGCGGAGGACTCAATTTTACTAGCGAAAAAAACAGATTTAGTGGTGATCAGAGCGGTCCTATATTTCTTTAGAGCCGCTCTGTATCTCCTTTTCTTTTCACCACTAAACTCTTTTCGCCATTGCCTCTCTTCCCTTTTACACTCTTGTTTAAGAGCTCTTAGCTCCGAATTAAACCAGGGATGTTTGGTGTGGCTTTTCTTTAGTGTTGTCGTTTTTTTTGGCAGCAGGCTATCCAAGGACCGTTCTATCCACTGGTTAAAATCCTTATTGGCTCTATCCGCGCCCGAATGGGCTGAGGGTTCAGTCTTCTTCAAAGTGTTTGCCCATTTAGAGAGCTCAAGCTTGGACCAGTGCCTAGCCAGCCCTCTATGAGAAATTGGGGTTGGGCTAGGCCGAGGCACCTTCCAACTAAAAGGAACTACCATGTGGTCTGACCAGGGAACCAGGACAGGGACATCAACGGTGAGGCCGGGATTATTACAAAAAATGGGGTCCAGGAGGTTGCCCTTCGAATGAATGGGGTGTTGTACCCTTTGGCTTAGGTCATAACTCCCCAGATCTTTTACTACTTCTGAGGCAACAAAATCCGACGATTTATTAAAATGGAGATTAAAATCCCCCAGCACCATGAAATTAGAAACAGTACTGGCTACATCCATTACTGTTTCAACCAATTTTTCCTGGAATTGCCCCAAGGAACCCGGAGGGCGATAGATCAAAAATCCTGAAAAGGAGGTAGCTGGAGAAATTGAAATAGCAAAATGTACACTTTCACTATCCGAAATTGAGAGGTCGAATAGGCGACACGCTATGTGATCCTTATAAATGATGGTGACCCCTCCCCCCACCTTTACGGCTCTGTCCTTATGCTGAATCAAATACCCAGAGGGCAATGACTGGACGATATCAGGGTCCGAATTAGGTCCCAGCCAAGTTTCCGTAAGAAACAATATATCCAGAGTCTTATCATGAAGTAAGAGGGAAATTTCGACAGCATGCTTTGGCAGTGAGCGGCAGTTCACTAATGCCATTTTCAGGTCAGCTTCGAATGGGCTTCTATTCTCATCACTCTCTGTCGCGCCGAAAGAGCAATAATTACACGTAGATTGACCACGGGCTAAATCTAACGAGTAGCGTTACAACAAACAAATGATGGACGGAATGCTGACAATGCATACATTCTCCCCCAGTCAAGAGATCTGGGTTAAATCCATCGTTCTTTTGCCCACTACACCGCCCCAGTTCAGACATGGCCATATGCAAATCAGTCTTGACCCTGTGCCTCATGGGAACAGTCCAGCCCGAACTGCCAAGCCATGTCTTCCCTGGACCGGAATCAAGCATCCTAGGACCAGTTTCTGGCTATCAGCCGTCATCAGCCAGGATAGCTTGACTCCAGTGGCGTAGTGAGCACGGGTCCCACGTCTGGGAATACCCATCCCACTTAGGGCGAAAAGCGTTACAACAAACAAATGATGGACGGAATGCTGACAATGCATACATTCTCCCCCAGTCAAGAGATCTGGGTTAAATCCATCGTTCTTTTGCCCACTACACCACCCCAGTTCAGACATGGCCATATGCAAATCAGTCTTGACCCTGTGCCTCATGGGAACAGTCCAGCCCGAACTGCCAAGCCATGTCTTCCCTGGACCGGAATCAAGCATCCTAGGACCAGTTTCTGGCTATCAGCCGTCATCAGCCAGGATAGCTTGACTCCAGTGGCGTAGTGAGCACGGGTCCCACGTCTGGGAATACCCATCCCACTTAGGGCGAAAAGCGTTACAACAAACAAATGATGGACGGAATGCTGACAATGCATACATTCTCCCCCAGTCAAGAGATCTGGGTTAAATCCATCGTTCTTTTGCCCACTACACCACCCCAGTTCAGACATGGCCATATGCAAATCAGTCTTGACCCTGTGCCTCATGGGAACAGTCCAGCCCGAACTGCCAAGCCATGTCTTCCCTGGACCGGAATCAAGCATCCTAGGACCAGTTTCTGGCTATCAGCCGTCATCAGCCAGGATAGCTTGACTCCAGTGGCGTAGTGAGCACGGGTCCCACGTCTGGGAATACCCATCCCACTTAGGGCGAAAAGCGTTACAACAAACAAATGATGGACGGAATGCTGACAATGCATACATTCTCCCCCAGTCAAGAGATCTGGGTTAAATCCATCGTTCTTTTGCCCACTACACCACCCCAGTTCAGACATGGCCATATGCAAATCAGTCTTGACCCTGTGCCTCATGGGAACAGTCCAGCCCGAACTGCCAAGCCATGTCTTCCCTGGACCGGAATCAAGCATCCTAGGACCAGTTTCTGGCTATCAGCCGTCATCAGCCAGGATAGCTTGACTCCAGTGGCGTAGTGAGCACGGGTCCCACGTCTGGGAATACCCATCCCACTTAGGGCGAAAAGCGTTACAACAAACAAATGATGGACGGAATGCTGACAATGCATACATTCTCCCCCAGTCAAGAGATCTGGGTTAAATCCATCGTTCTTTTGCCCACTACACCACCCCAGTTCAGACATGGCCATATGCAAATCAGTCTTGACCCTGTGCCTCATGGGAACAGTCCAGCCCGAACTGCCAAGCCATGTCTTCCCTGGACCGGAATCAAGCATCCTAGGACCAGTTTCTGGCTATCAGCCGTCATCAGCCAGGATAGCTTGACTCCAGTGGCGTAGTGAGCACGGGTCCCACGTCTGGGAATACCCATCCCACTTAGGGCGAAAAGCGTTACAACAAACAAATGATGGACGGAATGCTGACAATGCATACATTCTCCCCCAGTCAAGAGATCTGGGTTAAATCCATCGTTCTTTTGCCCACTACACCACCCCAGTTCAGACATGGCCATATGCAAATCAGTCTTGACCCTGTGCCTCATGGGAACAGTCCAGCCCGAACTGCCAAGCCATGTCTTCCCTGGACCGGAATCAAGCATCCTAGGACCAGTTTCTGGCTATCAGCCGTCATCAGCCAGGATAGCTTGACTCCAGTGGCGTAGTGAGCACGGGTCCCACGTCTGGGAATACCCATCCCACTTAGGGCGAAAAGCGTTACAACAAACAAATGATGGACGGAATGCTGACAATGCATACATTCTCCCCCAGTCAAGAGATCTGGGTTAAATCCATCGTTCTTTTGCCCACTACACCACCCCAGTTCAGACATGGCCATATGCAAATCAGTCTTGACCCTGTGCCTCATGGGAACAGTCCAGCCCGAACTGTCAAGCTATCCTGGCTGATGACGGCTGATAGCCAGAAACCGGTCCTAGGATGCTTGATTCCGGTCCAGGGAAGACATGGCTTGGCAGTTCGGGCTGGACTGTTCCCATGAGGCACAGGGTCAAGACTGATTTGCATATGGCCATGTCTAACCTGGGGTGGCGTAGTGGGCAAAAGAACGATGGATTTAACCCAGATCTCTTGACTGGGGGAGAATGTCTGCATTGTCAGCATTCCGTCCATCATTTGTTTGTTGTAACGCTTTTCGCCCTAAGTGGGATGGGTATTCCCAGACGTGGGACCCGTGCTCACTATGCCACTGGAGTCAAGCTATCCTGGCTGATGACGGCTGATAGCCAGAAACCGGTCCTAGGATGCTTGATTCCGGTCCAGGGAAGACATGGCTTGGCAGTTCGGGCTGGACTGTTCCCATGAGGCACAGGGTCAAGACTGATTTGCATATGGCCATGTCTAACCTGGGGTGGCGTAGTGGGCAAAAGAACGATGGATTTAACCCAGATCTCTTGACTGGGGGAGAATGTCTGCATTGTCAGCATTCCGTCCATCATTTGTTTGTTGTAACGCTTTTCGCCCTAAGTGGGATGGGTATTCCCAGACGTGGGACCCGTGCTCACTATGCCACTGGAGTCAAGCTATCCTGGCTGATGACGGCTGATAGCCAGAAACCGGTCCTAGGATGCTTGATTCCGGTCCAGGGAAGACATGGCTTGGCAGTTCGGGCTGGACTGTTCCCATGAGGCACAGGGTCAAGACTGATTTGCATATGGCCATGTCTAACCTGGGGTGGCGTAGTGGGCAAAAGAACGATGGATTTAACCCAGATCTCTTGACTGGGGGAGAATGTCTGCATTGTCAGCATTCCGTCCATCAATTGTTTGTTGTAACGTAAATCTAACGAGTGGCAACAAACAGAGGGTAAGACACCCTTTAATGATAAAAGACACTGGCGTGAATATACAAGAGGCAACTTGCATACTGGGGCAGAGGGTCTAGGCCCTATGCCCGACCATGCGCGAACGGGCGCAAACGGGTTTACCTCTGGCACACCTCCGGCGCACCTCCGGCGCTCATACGGCGCTCCCGCTGCGCTCGACCGCTGCGCGTCTCCATGTGCTGTTTAAATAGGCTGCAGTCCTGGACGCCGGAGCGCTAGAGCGCTGACTAAAATGGCGCTCAAAAACGGCACTTCCTTCCCCCCAAGATGGCGGCAATGTCACACTCTACCGGCCAAGGACCCGCTCTAAAAGCGGTGAGTACAACAATTATAGTGCAAGAATGCGCAATTGGGGATACAGCTCTAAGCACACAATGCCACAGGTTAAAAGCAGGGCAAAATACTAATGAAATCCAACAGAAATAGGAAAACGAGGGAATGATTTTAAAATACACCACAGCAAAAGCTATGCTACGGCAGCGCGCACAGGTAACTGACAGCGCTTCCAGCACCCGGGGGTACCTTGTTCAGGCTAACCCACCTGTGCTTGGGATTTAAATAGGCTGCAGTCCTGGACGCCGGAGCGCTAGAGCGCTGACTAAAATGGCGCTCAAAAACGGCACTTCCTTCCCCCCAAGATGGCAGCAATGTCACACTCTACCGGCCAAGGACCCGCTCTTTAAGCGGTGAGTACAACAATTATAGTGCAAGAATGCGCAATTGGGGATACAGCTCTAAGCACACAATGCCACAGGTTAAAAGCAGGGCAAAATACTAATGAAATCCAACAGAAATAGGAAAACGAGGGAATGATTTTAAAATACACCACAGCAAAAGCTATGCTACGGCAGCGCGCACAGGTAACTGACAGCGCTTCCAGCACCCGGGGGTACCTTGTTCAGGCTAACCCACCTGTGCTTGGGATTTAAATAGGCTGCAGTCCTGGACGCCGGAGCGCTAGAGCGCTGACTAAAATGGCGCTCAAAAACGGCACTTCCTTCCCCCCAAGATGGCGGCAATGTCACACTCTACCGGCCAAGGACCCGCTCTAAAAGCGGTGAGTACAACAATTATAGTGCAAGAATGCGCAATTGGGGATACAGCTCTAAGCACACAATGCCACAGGTTAAAAGCAGGGCAAAATACTAATGAAATCCAACAGAAATAGGAAAACGAGGGAATGATTTTAAAATACACCACAGCAAAAGCTATGCTACGGCAGCGCGCACAGGTAACTGACAGCGCTTCCAGCACCCGGGGGTACCTTGTTCAGGCTAACCCACCTGTGCTTGGGATTTAAATAGGCTGCAGTCCTGGACGCCGGAGCGCTAGAGCGCTGACTAAAATGGCGCTCAAAAACGGCACTTCCTTCCCCCCAAGATGGCGGCAATGTCACACTCTACTGGCCAAGGACCCGCTCTAAAAGCGGTGAGTACAACAATTATAGTGCAAGAATGCGCAATTGGGGATACAGCTCTAAGCACACAATGCCACAGGTTAAAAGCAGGGCAAAATACTAATGAAATCCAACAGAAATAAGAAAACGAGGGAATGATTTTAAAATACACCACAGCAAAAGCTATGCTACGGCAGCGCGCACAGATAACTGACAGCGCTTCCAGCACCCGGGGGCATTTTAAAACATCTTATGGGGCTACGGCACCTGCTGCAAAGATCTTTACGTGCCCAATAAATCTCAGGGAATGGGAATAATAATAATGATAGAATAACTCTAGTGGTTAACACTTTTGCTGGAGAGATTTGTGTTTTGCCTAGTACCAGATTTGAATCAAAGTAGTATATAAGATTAATGTCTCTCCTGCAAAGCATATCATGTACCATGCAGAAGACAGATTTTTATTTTATGTAGATACATGGATTGCTGGTTTTAACACAGAGATCCCTTTGCTACTTGCAGTTAATAAATTGTTGTAATCCTAATATAGCACAGTGAGCTTCAAAGCACATGTAACTCCTACACTGTGTAACCCTCACTATCGTTTGTAACATCTTGTACACTGATTTACACATTTACATGAGTTACTGTCAATGTATAATGTGTATGTTACGTAAAGTGCTCTGACACCCTGCATTGGAATAGGGGCACTATAAAAGAAATAAAATAGTGGTATTTAAATAGTTATTTGTGTAAATACTTGGACAGACCAATACATTTGACATTCTTACAGTGCATGCATATCTCTAATATACAGGGATTGAACAAAAAGTAAAAAAACATGCCTCTCTCAAGTATGAGAAGGCATGTGAAGTGATAAAAAGCTGTGAGCCTTTATTCCCCTTAATTGCATTTGCATCAAAGTGTGAAGCTCCAGACAGCGCCCAGCCAGATCATATTGGAACAAAAGGAAGCCTGAACGCCCCTTAACTTCGGCCTTTATTTTTGGCCCAGCTGGAGGAAAAAATAAAAAAGCCCTCTCCCTGCCTGCAAGTTGCTTCTGGGAATGGAAAGCAGACAACGTGCAGGCACTGCTGAACGTGTATCTGAAAGCGGGCAAGTTCAGTATATTTCAGTGACGCGCAGCTTATTGGCAGGGTGGATGGTGTCTACCCTGTGAATACAGTGGGTAGGCCCTGCCTACCAGTGTGTACCCCCAGCCTACCCATGTGTTACACCCAGCCTACCCGTGTGTACCCCCGACTTGTGCTCTGGAGACAGTTCAGAGGGCACACGCATCTGTTGCAGAGATGGGTTCCTAAGGAAAACAAATTACATTAATTATAGATCAGATTATAAAATGCAAAAGGTATTTTTAGGTCGTGTTGGAGGAATAGATGTCTGACAGAGAGACCATGGTAGTTTTCAAAAAGGAAATTTTTTGATAGAACGTTTAAATTCCTTGAAAGAGTGAGTTAATTCAATAGAGCTCTCTCTCTAGGATTATAATGTGTGACCACCAATTACACAAAGATCTCAACGGCAGATGTCTTCAAAACACTGAAATATGTCACTGGCATTTGAACCAGTGACTTGCAGGTTACACAGAGAGCACAGGCACATGATTTACCCTAGCAGGCTATCTCACAAGGATTGGAATGTGTGACCTTCATGTTGACGTACTTCTCCACAGCATGGGCAATAATTCACTAAACTGTCTTTCTGGGTTGATCACAACTTAGTCTCCAATGGCGTTCATCGCACAGCCTGCAGGCTCATAGAGCCAAGGTCAACCTAGACATATATCAGAAGGCATTCCGTCACTGAAACCCTCATCCTACATCAAGTAAGTAATACAAAGTCCACATGTCAGTGGCCCAGTCAGACCGGAAAGACTAGCAGAACCTGTTTATTAGTCATTCTTTATTCCACATTGGATGCTGATTTTCGTTTTTAACTGCAGTATGAGAAGAACATATGTTGTTGTTGAAGAATTAAAGGGAAGTAGTTTCGCATAATTCCAGGTGTGAAGGATTTGGGTGTATTATGGTGTGGCTGTGAGGACTTACCATGGAACAAACTTCAAAAACTGTCTTGGGTCCAGTCAGGCTCCTTTGTACAACCATTAAGCTCAACCCTGGGTTGCTATGGGTTTGAGCAGCAAGGCTTGAACAAAGGAACTCGAGTAAGGCATTTAACAGTACCAAACAATTAAATAAAAAAGCCACACAACACAAAAGAAACAACACAAATTTATAAAAATAGATCGTATTTGGATGAATTGTTAGAGTCCAAGATTAGCAAAATCCACCGAGGGTTAAGGAGATTCAGATTTTTAAAGAAAAAGTCATCTTTAATGCAACCGCAAACAAAACTTAAGTAACCGTACAGTTTGTAAACTTTTAAAAAGTTTGTAAACGTTAATTCAGCAACTCCAGTCTGGCTTAGGTGACCAACTCCGACAGGGAGAAGGTCTATGGGTGGGGGCAATGGGGTACATTTGGACAATTACCTGGCCACCAAACTGTTTTCGACCGCTATAGACTTCCATTGAGTGGTCCTAATGCTGCAGATGCAGAAGATGAAGATGCTCCGGGGACTGTGAAGTCGTTGGAGGTGCCTTTGTGGTTATTCCTCTGTCCACGGTTAAGGTGGGGCGACTGGCCGCAGAAGTTGGGGTCCCTTGAAGTCTTCTTCGAGCCCATAGAAGGCAAGCAGCGGCTGGGCTACGGGTCACTGTCCAAAGCAGTCTCAGGGATATCCTCATAAGAGGGCTGGTGTCCCTCTTGTGCGACCATTTTGGACTCAGATGGCACTGCTCTGTCCGGCTGACTCGATGCAACTTTTAGCCATTGAGGATCAGTCTCTTGGTGTACCCAGTGGCAGTTAGTAGAGATTCTTCAGTAGTGACTACCAACTTGTGGACGTGGACTACTTCAATGGTGCTGACCCTGGTGCAGTCCACTGTTCCTTTACGACACTCCTTTGGTCTGGGGCATCACTTTTTCATGAGCCAGGAGCCACAAGAACAGTCCTCTCTTCGCTAGCCCAAGGTGCAGCAGGGACAGTCCAGCAGATGGTGCAGCCTCTCTTTGTGCAGTCCAGATAAGCAGCAGGTCACTCCTTCACTTCTTGTTCTAGTTTCAACGTGATCTAAGGGTCAGGGTGCCAGGGGTGCATTATTTACTTGAGGAAAGTGGCATGGGTGGTTGATGCGGACACTAGCCAACAGGCTACCAGGTCCACTGCCTCTTGGTGATGGTTTTCTGGCTATGTGTGGCACTGGCAAAGCCTGGCTGCACTATTCTGCCCACTTTCAAGATGTCTGAACCCTTTCTCGGATGTTAAGAGCATGCCAGCCCATTCCAGAGGTGCGGTTACCTGTGGGCTAGACAACAACAGAAAAAACAGTCTGGGCTCTGGTCTGTCCTCTCTGTCCCCTTCGCCAGCCTATCTGCCTGAAAAAAGGGCAGCCCCTCAGGAGCGTGATCAAAATTTGCCCACCAAAGGTGGCTTCCCCTTGAATCTCGCTTTCTGGGCAAACACCATGAGTGGCTTCCTATGAAGGGGAGGCAATACCTCACCCTGTAGCAGGCTGCTTTGGTTCCTAAGCTGGGAGTCATTCACACAACTCCCAAGGCAGGTAGAAAGCAGTCTGGTGGCAAATGATCGTGTGAGTCCTTTGGACAAACTGGGTCACAGAGAGGCAACTTTTTTAAAAGTTGCATTTCTTTAGTGGTGACATTAAATTCAACCTGGGCATCAAGTTGGGTCTAATGCCACGATGAATTTGATACCTTACAGTACACAGCTAGGTAGTCCCACTCAAACGTTAGCCGAGCTGAGGGGTCAGGCAATAACCCTGTGTTAGACAATGGGTCTAATAGCCCTTCCAAGGCAAAACGACGATTTAGGAGTGTAGCTGTTAAGACATATATGAAAACACATATCCTACTTAATAATATACAGTTCCCTGCCTTAGGGCTAGATAGGCCTTCCTTGGGAGAAACTTACATATATTAAGGGAAGTGGGAGCTTTGCCATTTGTTTGAATCGCAAAGTCGAACTGGCAGTGTGCCATTACAGTCTGCAGTGGCAGGCTGGAAGCCATCTTGAACCTTGTTACACACAGGGTATCACAGTCAGTTCTACAGTCCTGAGTGGCCATCTGCCTTACGTGCCTGGGGTACCATATCCCAGGGACTTATAAGTAAGTCAGTCCTTGCCAACTGGGGATAGCCAATTCAACATACACTTTATAATGAGTTAGGACACTGGCACGGAGGTTGAATTAACTGGCCTAAGTGTACTTTCAGAGTTGATAAACCAGCAGCATCAGTCCAAAAATGTGGGGGTGAACATGCAAAAAGTAATTTACTTACATTAGGAATACTATACGTCTCCTTAAGATTAAAATACATTTCTGTAAAAATGAATTGTGCATGTTTCGTAATACTAAATCCTGATTAATAGAAACTGTTAAAACAGCTTTTATTTCCACTCACTCCTTCTCCGCACCTGTTATCCATCCCCCGGATCAATAGGATCTCATGGCACACAACCTCCTGTAACAGAATGATTATGCAAGGGGATTGACAACACAAAAGAAAAAATACCATCACAATTAAAGGGACCTGCAGAGATAACCAGTGCTACTAACATATCACAAACTATTAAAAAAAAAAATCTGTTCTTCACACTTACTCAACCGTCAATGTACTAACCACCCGTCTCATAACAATACAACTACATCACAGTGCTCATCATACATGACATGGAAACACTTACCACACAGGCTCAAAGCAAAGACAGCACGCTTCCAACCACACACCCACGCGTCACAAGATCCTTGTGGATAAGTCCTACTGCACCACACATAGGAGTAGTAAGCACTATGCAAATATTATAATACAATACACTCTGTTACAAGCAGATAATGTTATTTCTCTCTACAGTTTCACATTAAGCGAAATTTCAAATATTACTATACAACACACTATCTTACGTGCACATAATGTTATTTTGCTCTACAGTTTTACATTGTTGGGTTGCATAATTCCTTAAAACGCCTCCTCTCACCATATTCATAAAGCTTTGCACGAAAAATGTACCCGACTTGAAACCACTGTTTGTTCTGTTGGGATAGGAATATTCCCTGGTGGCGAATGGGCAGGTAGCTTTGTTGCGAGTATCCAACTGCATGTAAAACTAGTATCCGGACCTTCTGTGTGTCCCTAGCGTGACACTAAATCTAGCATGTGCGCAGAGGACGACGCCTATCCCTGGTAATGCAAGGCTCAGAAACTGCTCAATGAACTGGAAGAATACACAAAACCTGCACTCATAGTGTTGGTGGCCGCATACAGAGTTGTTTTCAATTAATAGTGTGACTAGACCTTTTCTCAGTCACAGAGTGTGTGGACTCCTGACACCTCGTACAATTTCCCTAGAATGTGAATTCCAGATCCTTGTGCCGACATTCTGTGTGCATGTTGAGTGCATGTAAGTTCAGTTTGAGGGTGATATGTATAGTAGCAGGTCAGAGTCTGAGTGCTAGCCCCAGTGAGATGCATTTTGGGTGCTCTAGGTGTAGTGTGGCATATGATTGAGTGTAGATACAACCTCTCCAATGGAATGGTACTGACTGTATTCCTGTAGCTGAAGGCTGGAGACCCATACACTGAAATGAAGGAAACAGACAGGGTGTCGCTTAAAAATTCACAGAGGACCTTCTCAGCAAAGGGCTACTGATTAGTTCTTCCTGAATACAGCCATTTGGTAGATGATAGTGTTGAGGGGTACGACTGCTGTTTCTGTTGTTCAAGGTGAGGAAGTGTTTATGCATAGCCTGTCCTTTTGTCTGTCCCTGGTTACTGCTTTAGAAAGGTTGATGACAGCCAGATACAGAGTTCTCACACTTCATATTATCTTTTTGGGGTATTCCTGCTTGGACACAGCATCCCTGCCACCTGCTGTGACAGCCATCATCTTGCACAAAATCTGTATCCCAGCATCATTAATCTCTGCTATGAGAGCCATCACTTTGCACAAATGCTGTATCTGGGGAGCAGCCAGAAAATTACATATCAAAGAATGAACCCAAGCCAGTTTTAAAACATTATGCAGTGAATCACCAAGTCTGGAAAAATTAAGTAGAAGTGCGATCTAAACCATCCGACTATGTTCCAAGTTCAAGTCGTTCATGAACGAGAAAGGGAGTGCTCTGCAGAGTGCTTGAATGGCTGCTGTGGTACCAGGGCTGATTGATGCATGACAGCCAATCTCCCATAGGTCAGGGAACATCATCTGAAGGCTGCTGGAGGAGCTAAGGGTCTGTATACATCCTAAAAGCCTCCCTCCTGAGGGAGGGAAGGAAGAAGTGGACTTGGCCTTCCTGGAGGAGAAACAGTCCAGGAGGAAAAGCCCAGTGTATTCCCGGTGTGGTGAATAGCCTTAGAGAGTGAGAGACTACCAGGGAGTGAAGTCAGCAGCAATCAGTGTATGGAAAGAGTTGCCTGGTTGCTCTAAACTTTCTAGTCATCACCGAATCCAACCTTTAAGAAACAAAATCGAGTGAGACTGGCAGCCAGCTGTGGCAGACAATTCTGATGCCACGGCGGAGCTTAGAGCCAAGCGCTCCATCGTTGCAGAAGTGTGCCCCTCTGATTAGCCCGAAGGCTGTAACTGCCATAGTCATCCTTGAGGTCAAGTGTGGCCCAGAGGCTGCACCTGCCGGGCCAGCATCCCATATGCACCAGGTTTAGGGAGGCTGGAACTGCTGAAGACAAGAGCTGCTGAAGCGAAGATCCATGGAAGGAAGCCACAGTAGCCTCAAAACCTCTGAAGCCAGAGCAAGATTACTGACGTGTCCATTCCTCACCTGCCTATACTGAAACTCCCAGACGTCTGTAACCGCTGGGCTAGAGATTTGGTGGCAAACAAGAGACTGAAAAGCGGTTGAGACCTTTTTATGAAAATCTCACAAAGCGAAAAGCAAACTGAACTGTTGAGTACATATACCCTTTAGGAGTGATTAAGTGAACTGCACCCGTGTCTAACTAGCGCTGTGTCATAGGATAGAAGTCAGTGATTACAGAGCCAGAAGAACTCTGCTAGTGTTGGGTAAGAGCAGAAGAGTGTAGTCTCTCAAGATTAAGACCAGTGATGCATTTCCCTAATTATGCTGCGTAGCATTAAGTAATGCTGTGTGATTAAAGCACTTTATTTAATTCAAAAGACAGGCGCTGGGGTTGGACCATACATTATTGCATCTGTCGGATGATTGTTGAGTTCTGAGCTCGTCTCCCACACTATCTGCTTTAGAATACTTGACTGCTTGCTACCTACCCCAAGAGTCATGTGCATAAAAGATGTACTTGGCTGTCTGCAGAACCACAAGAGGATGGACACCAGCAGCAAGCTAACTCGACCATCACGGTTGAGGCTCAGTAGCCCTAGTCTGCTCTGTGCTCACCGCCCGAACAGGGTTTGGCACTTTCCAGCTTTCTATTATATTCTACTTTCTTTCTATGGAATGATCGTCTCCTTACCATCCCTACTCTACATGCGTCCTCTCTCTGAGCATAGCCTTCTCTAAATTGCATGACAGTCTGCCTTATTCTCTATTATTGGATTTCTCAATATTGTCGAAAATCTCTCCTTCTTTGAAACCATATCCCTACAATGTCACAATACGTAATCCCTTCTAGCCTATCTCTTTATTCCACCAACCATTTGTATAAACTCAGTGCCCCCACCCACCCTCCAAAAACAATCACACCTAACTCCTTTTAATTTATGTACCACAAAGAAACTGAGGAACATGCATGGAAGGGGTTACCGGAGAGCACAAAATAACACCAATAATCAACAACCCCTGGATTAACCACTAACCTGGGTTCTGAAGTAGCATGCTACTCGCCACAGAGCACTTATCAGGAGACCTAATACACTTTTCAAAGGAGAGTGGCTGCAGTTCTTCGCTGAGATGCTAAACTGAATTGGACAGTATTGCTACATATAACGAGTACGAATTTAAGTCTCATTCCAGATAGTATTAGTCCCAGTTGAAGAAACATATCTCAACTTTAAAACCGCGGTAGTTGTGTAATCTACATGCGGTTTAAAGCAGGGAGGCCATTTAAACGAAAACATCCCTTTCTACCTTACATCTTTAAATCTAGCAGAAACAGTAGCAGAGCTCCACCTTGTGGTACATCAATGCTGATGCCACCAATCTCAATCAATCAATCAATCAATCACTGCATTTGTAAAGCGCGCTACATACCCGAGAGGGTCTCAATGCGCTGGGGAGGGGGAGGTGCTACAGATCGAAGAGCCAGGTCTTGAGGAGTCTTCTGAAGGCCAGCAGGTCCTGGGTCTGTCGTAGGAGGGTGGGGAGAGTGTTCCAGGTCTTGGCGGCGAGGTAGGAGAAGGATCTGCCACCGACTGTGGTTTTCCGGATGCGGGGGGCTGTGGCGAGGGCGAGGTTGGCTGAGCGGAGGCTTCGGGTGGGGGTGTGGAAGCTGAGTCGGTTGTTCAGGTAAGTGGGTCCGGTGTTGTGTAGTGCCTTGTGTGCGTGGATGAGGAGTTTGAAGGTGATCGTTTTGTTGACGGGGAGCCAGTGCAGGCCTCTCAGGTGGTGTGTGATGTGGCTGCGGCGGGGGACGTCGAGGACGAGTCGGGCCGAGGCGTTCTGGATGCGTTGGAGTCGTCTCAGGAGCTTGTTTGTTGTTCCTGAGTAGAGGGCGTTCCCGTAGTCGAGTCTGTTGGTGATGAGGGCCTGGGTGACGGTTTTTCTCGTGTCGAAGGGGATCCATTTGAAGATCCTGTGGAGCATACGGAGGGTGTTGAAGCAGGACGCGGAGACGGCGTTGACTTGCCTGCTCATGGAGAGAGTGGAGTCGAGGATGACCCCCAGGTTGCGTGCGTGGTCCGTGGGTTCCGGGGCTGTGCCTAGCGATGTGGGCCACCAAGAGTCGTCCCAGGCTGATGGGGTGGGTCCGAGAATGAGGACCTCCGTCTTGTCTGAGTTCAGCTTCAGTCTGCTGTCCTTCATCCAGTCGGCTACGGCCTTCATTCCTCTGTGGAGGTTAGCTTTGGCGTGTGGGGATCTTCGGTGAGGGATATGATCAGCTGGGTGTCGTCGGCGTAGGAGGTGATGTTGAGGTTGCGTTGTCGTGCGACGTGGGCGAGAGGTGCCCTGTAGATATTGAACAGCGTCGGGCTGAGGGAGGATCCCTGTGGGACGCCACAGATAATCTCGGTGGTTTTGGAGCGGAAGGGTGGGAGGCGGACGCTCTGGGTTCTGCCGGATAGGAAGGATGTGGTCCAGGCCAGGGCCTTCCCTTGGATACCGGCGTCATGGAGGCGTGCTGATAGGGTGCGGTGGCAGACCGTGTCAAAGGCTGCTGATGGGTCCAGGAGGATGAGGGCGGCTGTTTCTCCTTTGTCCATCAGGGACCGGATGTCGTCAGTGGCAGCGATGAGGGCGGTCTCGGTGCTGTGGTTGCTGCGAACCTGGCTTCATTAAAGCGGGAGCAGGGTGAGGGATGTGTTAATGAAAAGGCTGATCATACAGACTCTTCCATCCTTCTAATGTGGATACCATTATATTTTGTAATTTTAATACTGATTAGCTGCAGTACTTGAAAACGGCAGACGTGTGGTATGAAGCGCTGCACAAAACAAGCTATTGTTACACGCAAACATACTATATATATACACACATATACACACACACAGGTGATAGCTAAAACAAGGTACCGCAAACCATGTTACATTTCAAGCAGCAAATAGCAATAGAACACAAATAACAGTTACTAACAGTAAGTTGAATTCACGTCCACCTTTCACTGACTGGTCAGTACACTCGTTCTTCTCTGCTCACTGTTTTGCCTCTTCCCTACACCCACATTGACTTGTCAATGCACCATCTATTCACAGGTCACTGCCCCCATCCTTACTGAGCAACATACCACGCCATCCCAAAAACCCACTTTCACTACTCTGCACCAAATCGTCTGCAATCACTGTTCAATTCAGCCCGGTTCACCTTCCCTACTCATAAATGAACACTGCGCGCATATTCATTGGTGTTTATGACCCTCACCCCTTCCTCACTGGTCACTGCACCTTTTCTAACTGCTTCAGTGCTTCTCCATATTGTCAGTGCACCCCTTAATCCGTCATTGATCCTTCTCACTTACTTCAGTTATTCGCTTCATTCCGTCTTCCCCTTTCCCTGCGCGTCACGACCCTCATCCCAATAATGCTTTTTACAGAAGTGCAGATTACAAACCCTCCACGTGACCTCACACTTTGACACTCTTCTTTACCTCCCAGCTCCGCCTCTCCCTGGGGCTCTAGTTACCAGCTGCCGGAAGTCTCGCCCCTTCAAGAAAAGCCTGCCGCCTATTGGCCGTTCAGTCTTTGATTTACTCGCCTTAGAATCCGCCTCAGCTAGGGTCATTCGTTAGACTAGTTGTCAATCAGAATTCGAAGCGCCATTCATGAGAGCGGTGTAAGAAAGGCGATGGGTGGGACGAAGCTGTGGGATGGATATAAAATCGGTCAATTACAGGAAAGTTAATGGGCGGTTCCAGCGAACTCAAATTAAAGTTGTGCAAGGCGAAATGGAGACTAACAAATCCGCACACAGGTGCGGATGAGGATGCTGGGAACGTGTGACACGAACAAGATGTGGACATACATCAGGGCTTTAAGTGGGCCGGATCCTGCCCGTGCTAAGCACGGGCAGTTCTAAAAGCAGGTGCCGAGACGGGTCCCTATCGGGCTCTCCATTTTTGCCCTCGACCTCACGATGGAAAAAATAATCTTAACTCTGCAGCAGTACCGCCGTTTAACTTTTAAGAGACTTGTTATAGTTCTTTCACAGTCTCATCATTTCAGAATTGAAGCATTTTCAATAACCTTATACAACGATGCCATAGTTGTTGCTTATTTATCTTATGCAACTAACAACCATTGCTAAAGCCAATAGTCCTGGCTTGTTGTAAGTATAATTTTACATGTTGTATTATATATTTAGATGTAATGACAGAAGCAGCAAATTACCAGTCAGGTGGCACACTATGCTAAGCACAGATTTTTAGTTCATGTGTTTTAAGCAAAGCCCTAATTATATTGGCCACGCCCTTTAAGAGACCCCCCTGTATTCATCCCACTTAAAGCCCTGCATACACTCACCTACCAGCCATACTACTTCACCCGCTTTGCTTGATCAAGCGCAGTAAATAACAGATGTTAACTTATCTCCAAGTTTAAATCATAACCCTCGCTTCAGCATTCTGAAAAAATAGTTTCACATTTTAAGAGAACTCTGCACAGCTCTCGTGTATGAAAATAAATACAAATATGCCATCACACTTGAATAAAAAATTTGCAAACATTCGTGACAAGAATTTTCAATTCTATTAAGGACAACGGAGGCGAGGATTATGCTTCTCAATCTTTACTAGGAAGCTCACAGCAGCCAATAAAAACAGAGATAAAAACCACGTGACAACCATAGAGTCTCGTCCATATAAGGTCCCTGTCAGCACATAGAGTCCTCTTTCTTTGTAACAGTAGATAAGTCCATGCACGACCTGTTCTTGAGGATCACCGATAGCTAGGGCCTTCTCCCACCAACGAACTGTGCGCCCAACGAGGCCGAACTTCTCACTGGATCCCGGTCCAGACAACTCGCTTGAAAGCGGAACAACAAACTGCGAAGCGTCCCATCGCCGATAAACCATAGTCAGGGTTACTTGCTGTCATTACCTGAAAGAAAGGAAACACCCCGTAAAAACCGCTCGAGGTTGCTATAACAACAGCAGTACATCACGAGAAATTAGGGTGGGAAAAAATACACAGAGCAATGCAAATATAAAGCATGATCAAATAAATAAAGCATCATAATCTCGAATGCGAATATGCAATCTTATAGCATTACACCAAACAATGTGTATCTCTGGGTGGGATAATCCTCGCCTCCGTTGTCCTTAATAGAATTGAAAATTCTTGTCACGAATGTTCGCAAATTTTTAATTCTATGTCAGGACCGGAGGCTCCGATTATGCTTGTTCAAAGCTGAGCCACCACCATTGAAGCAACATTGACAATAGGCTTATAGTAAAACGTTTTAAAAGTATTCTCATTAGACCAGTCAGCCGCACTCATGATATCTGCCAGGCTGACACCCGTTACAAATGCTTTGGAAGCCATGGCTCCGCACGCAGAGTGGGCCCCAAACTTGGAGATATCAATCCCTGCTTCGCCCATGAGCCAGCGCATCCACCGCGATAAGGTAGCTGGAGTCACTGGGCGAAAAGGCTTCTGCAAAGCAATAAGTAATTGCCCCTGCATATTAGAACGAAATTCCTCAGTACTCACCTCGTAATCCTTAATACATTGCACCACACGCAGTTTAGGATTATTAGGAAAGGCCGGGTACGTGACTGAAGTAGTGTTACACTTCGTTCTCCTGGACAAAGTGAAGGACACCCCCTCCGGGGTAAATCTACGCCCCGCTAAATCAAGCGCTCGGATGTCAGAAACCCGTTTGCAAGAAACGAGACATAAGAGCATAGTCAGCTTGGCCGAGAGTTGTTTACGAGACAAGAACCTATTGGATGGCCAGGATTCCAGGAATCTGAGGACAAGAGAAACATCCCACAGGTGGGAGTACTTTGGGCAAGGGGGTTTCACCATCCTGACTCCCCTCAGCAATTTACATACTAAAGGATGTTCCCCAATGGGCTTACCTTCTACAGGTAAATGTCCCGCCGATATGGCGGACCGAAAGTTGTTGACCGTCCTGTACGCTAAGCCGGAGGACGCCATAGAGGCCAAAAAGTTGACCACTAAAGACACATGTGCCTTAGCGGGATCCACGTCCCGTTGAGCGCACCAATCACACCATCTTTTCCAAGATGAGGAGTATCGCTTGTGGGTATTGGCCGACCAAGCTTCTTTGATGAAGTTACTAGCTTCCCGTGAAAGGCCCGGGACACTCCACCTGTCCCTGAAACCCGCCAAGCAACGAGAGGAAGCTGGCCCGACGCCACCAAAGGGTGAGGATTCCGAAGAGGGTCCAGCAATAGGTTCTGCAACTGGGGAAGAAGAATCGGGATCGCGCAACTCATGTCTAGCAACACCGGAAACCATGCTTGAGCCCTCCATAAAGGAGTGATCAAAATGAGTTCCGCCTGAAAGGCTCTTGCTCGCGCTAGAACCCGTGGGATCATGAGAAACGGGGGAAATGCGTAGCAGAGGGACCTCGGCCATTCCTGCAGGAATGCATCCGTGGCTAACGCCTCCGGATCCGGCCTCCAACTGAAAAACTGGGGAACCTGTCTGTTCAGTCGGGACGCAAAAAGGTCTATCTGGCAAGGGCCCCAAAGATGGGTCAGGCGCCGAAATACCGTGGGCAATAGCATCCAGTCGCTGGAGTCCTGCAGATGGCGGGAATTCCAATCGGCCACTTGGTTGCTGGAACCGGGCAGGTATTCCGCAACAACCGAAATTCTGTTCTGCAGACAGAAGTGCCAGAAGTCCTTGGCGATCTCCGCCAGCAGTCGCGACTTGGTACCGCCCAGCTTGTTGACGTAACGTACCGCCGAGATATTGTCCATCCGGAGGAGGATACAACAATCTGCTTTCTGAGGCGAAAGACATCTGATCGCAAAAGAACCAGCCAACAGTTCCAGGCAGTTGATATGCAATTGAAGTTCTTCCGGCGACCAGCGACCACCCGTGGACAACGTGCCGCACCGGGCTCCCCAACCCTACCGGCTGGCATCCGATTCGATTACCACGTCCGGGGTCGATCCGAATAGCGCCCGCCCGTTCCAGGCCTCCATGTGGTTTAACCACCAATCCATCTCCAGCCTCGCCTCCTCTGAGAGAGGTATCTGTTCTGAGTATCTGAGACCTTTCCGGAGATGGCGGATCTTAAACCTCTGAAGGGCCCGATAATGAAGGGGGCCCGGGAAGATCGCTTGGATGGAAGAAGCCAGGAGCCCCACTATGCGGGCTAACGATCTCAAGGACGTCGTCTGCTTGCGCAGGATGGACCGCAACTCCTTCTTGATTGCCCTGACCTTTGGCATCGGCAGCAAGAGTTGACACGTTACTGAATTGATCGTAAACCCCAGAAATTCGATGGACTGAGAGGGAGTTAACACTGATTTCTGCGGGTTGACAATGAACCCTAAGCCTTGCAATAGGCTTATCGCCCAATTGAGGTGTGTTTGGACCGTCTGAGGGGAGGACGCCAAAACAATTATGTCGTCCAGGTATATTATGAGGCGGACTCCTCGGGCCCTGAGAGATTCCACCACTGGTCTCAGGAGCTTCGTGAAGCACCACGGTGCCGACGACAGACCGAACGGGAGGACCTTGTACTCGTAGCATACCTTTCCCCAGACAAACTGCAGGAACCTCCTGTGGGGGGGAAAAATGGGAATGGAGAGATACGCGTCTTTCAGGTCCAAACGGACCATCCAGTCCCCTTCCTGGAGAAGGTCGCGCAGCAGATGGATCCCTTCCATCTTGAAGTGCCTGTAAACAATCCACGAGTTGAACTCTTTTAGGTTTAACACCAAGCGGGAACCGCCCCCTTTCTTTTCTACGAGAAAGACAGTGCTCAAGAAACCGTGAGGGTGGATCACGGAGGGTGAAATCGCGCCCTTTTGCAACAAGGAATTGATTTCTGCCGTGATAAAGTTCTGATCTTGTCGGGAAAAATACAGAGGGGGGGGGGGGGGGGGCGGGAGTGTTGCGAAGGGGAGGCGTACATCTCCAGCCTGTACCCCTGTACCGTCTGCAACACCCATGCATCTTGCGAAATCTCGCGCCATTTGCTTAGAAAACATGCCACTCTGCCCCCCAATGTCACTTCCGAAAAAGGAATGAGGCTCAACTGAGTTTCCGGCATCATGTGGGTTGTTGGAGTTTCCTCCAAATCTGCCACCTTTGCGGAACCTGTTTCTGGAACGTCGCGAGGGGTAAAAGTTGGAGGTATTGGCTGTGTTGTCCTGATAACCTCCTCTTTGTTGGCCACGTTGGGCGCCTTGGTTATACCCCCGACCGAACGAGCACCCCCGGAAGCGTCCGGCCCTGCCAAAAACCGGGCGGAAAGCCCGTTTTAAAGAACCCTGGGCCTTGTCAAGCCCACTAAATGTGGCTACAAACTTGGTCAGTTCTTTTAGAAAAGGCTGACCAAACAGGAGACCGTGAGCTAGCGGACCCGATTCAGACGTAGATAACTCGGCCAGCCTGGGATCCAACTTTAAGAGGATGGACCTGCGCCGCTCCGTTGACAATGCACAATTAGCGTTGCCCAGTTTGCACACTGCCCGCTGCGACCAGCCAATCAACTCATCAGGACTAATTGCAATGGAGGATTCTTTGGCCCTAAAGCCGAGCTCGAGAATCTTTGTCAGAGGGCCTATGACGTCCAGCAGTTTATCTTGGCAGGATCGCCAGGACCTGTCCAAGCCTTTCTTAGGATCTTTCGAATACTTTTTCAAGTAAGTCAACATGGACGGATCCACCTCCGGGGTAGCCGCCACCTTATCCGCCAGTTCAGGCCGAGGGCACTCCGACCGCAGTCGTGCCCGCACGTCCGTGTCAAACGCTTGACGTAGATGGGTCTGGACATATTCCGCCACCTCTTAGGGTGGCAGCCAAGATGAGGAATTAGGGTGGATAACGTCCGCTGGCTCAAACGTGAGAACCTTAGGTGACGTGGACGGACCAGAATGCTTTTCCTTCCTTGCTTTCTTGGAAGGGCGAGGGGATTCATCCTCGTCAGTGGTAGGGTCAGGTGTGGTGTCTTGACCATCATCCTCCTGGGAGATCTCTGTAATTGTCGCCTCTCTACTAGGAGTAGAACGCTCTTGCTCCGCCATTGATCTTGCGAGCTTAGCGAAATCCGCAGCGTGGGGATTCGCTCTTCCCTTACCCCCAGGTGTAGGACGGGAAGCTGAGGATGGAAGCCAGCCTTGTTTCTTGGCGTAAGAGCAAAGATGGCGCTTCAAAGGCGCAATCGCTCTCACCAAAGCCGAATTGACTGATTGCTGCACACCTACGTCCAATGCCTCCACGAGGTCATATTCCATAGACCCTGAAGGGTCTTCATCATCATAATAATAATAATCCTCTTCATAGTACTCAGACATATTTGCCACACAGTGAGCAATTAACGACCCTGAGGATTGCTTGTGATGTCCGTCAAGTTCACAATCAAGAGTCCCACACGGGAGATCAGGGGGAGTGGTAACCCCAGGCAAGCCCCAATACAGTCACCAATGGTGACTCAAAATGTTTATTTTTAGATGTGGAGGGAGGGAGGGCTTGCACAACAAAACCCCACTCTAGGCAAAGCCTATGCTGAATTATACAGCCCCACTGATTGCAGAACAGAAGTGCGTCTGAGGAGCCAAAAGCGAGCCTTTTTGCCGAAAATCGGCACAAATGCGGGTCATAAGCAGTCAACACGCTGCTCCGGTGTTCAATTTAAGCCCGAATGACTTTCGCGGGCAAAAATGGCCGCCGCGCATGCGCGCTGGCCCAGGCTCACACAAGCAGTAAAAGAGGACTGCGCGTCAGGTAGACGCGCGTCCCCGCTCCCCTGAACCTCCCGCTCCACGAAACCCGAGCGACGTGAGGAAAACGAACTCACCGAAGCAAACGGACTACACCGGTAAGCGCTCGCAGCGCGTCAATACCCCACTAGTTGGAAGACAACAGGCAGCGAAATTAACAGCAGCGAGGTGAAACCCTCGTACCACACAAATCGCGTTAACAGCGATCGCGCATCAAAGTCAGCGCATCATAGAACAGAAACAATAGCCGTGGCATACAAGTGTAACAATAACCATAATAATACCACACTTAAGAGAGAATAAACACAAGGTACTTAACTGGCTGCGGAGCAGCAAAGAAAGAGGACTCTATGTGCTGACAGGGACCTTATATGGACGAGACTCTATGGTTGTCACGTGGTTTTTATCTCTGTTTTTATTGGCTGCTGTGAGCTTCCTAGTAAAGATTGAGAAGCATAATCGGAGCCTCCGGTCCTGACATAGAATCAATGTTTATCTAATCTGCTTAAATGTAGGTAAGCCAATACATGACTGAGGGGTAAAATAATAACGGTGTACTAAGGTTAAAAAAAAACAACACAACAGGCGTCCCCAGCCCAAACAAGAAACCCCCCTTCGAAGTTGCTTCAAAATGTTGAGAGGTCTGTGTGGGTAGGCAGCTGAAACGTGGGTCGGCAGCTGAAATGAGAGTCTCTTCTTTTTGGGCCTTGTCACATGACCTGTAACACAGGTGGTGACATGCATGTTGTAGTAAGCAAGGAGCAGCGTGGGACAGAGAGACTGGTGAATGGGTATGGTGTAGCTTGGCCCTGTGTTTGACAAGAACCTTTATTTGTAGCCTTAGGCAGCACACAGCATCAGAATGCATGAATGATCATCACACACATGGCAGGTCACACACTATCCTACCCAACCTTGATTTTGAACCTAATAAGACATGAACCAACTTTGCAACCTGCCACCCCTTCATCGTACTCCCAGCAACCAGACGTAGTCATGCAGCCTTTGGGATGTCCACGTGTTCGGCCGGAGGTTATATTGGCTTTCCATTCGCCCCTTTAGTAACACCCAAGGCATAACTCCAACATTGCCATCGTACTCTTGTCTTTCAGTTCCTCTGGGCCGCTCCTTGTGCTGACCAACATAGCCAAAAAGTCCATTAAAAACTCCTGCAACTTCATCAAACACCGCCTCCAGAAACCCCCCATGGTGTTTTTCTGCACCCCCTGCCAATAAAGTACAACTTGACCTCCAACAATATAATCACTTAAGTCCACAACAAATACAAGTGCAGAACAGTGAAACGAATATCCGTGTGCTGCACCTAAATCACACCTGCCTCATTACAGAACCCGCGCTCATCTCCCTATTCATCTTGCGACGTGCCTCATCAATCGCCTTGGTTTCTGGGCACCCCGAAATTCCCTCCTTGGTTACAACTGTGTCCAAATCATTGCAGTTCCAGACCATCCCGTGGTCAGCTAAATCAAATTTTGATTCACCACCTTCGACAAAGCTAAACCTTTTAAGTGCACAAAGTAATTTTCCCCATGTTGAACAATCAAGACAACCAGACAACATGCACTATAGGACAAAGTGTTAAGTCTCGTGCCAGCTGATACCTGCTTCCTCAAACCATTTAACCTGATATTTCAAGCCATCCATGCCCAGCTGTGATCCATATCTCCTTGTTGCAGCCAGACTAGCTGCGCATTTAAGGAAAGAATGGCCACAGATCCAAATTTCCATATGTTCGTGTCCTGTTTCGGCAACACAACCTGTAACAAGAACAGCTAAAGCAACAATTACCAACGATATTACTGTAAGGCTAATATTGCCCTAACAAACTTTTCATAGCGACCCAACTTCCACCTCCCAACCGTTTTATCTCATCCCCAGAAAAATCTGTAAACTCCGCCTCTATTGCCAAACTGATCTGAAAAAGAAGGGCACCAAACTCTGCCGGGGACAGCCGCAATCTCACCAACATGCCATGCTTTTCCTTGCGCAATATCCACAACAATTGTGAAGCCAACACACTAGAGCAGTGTTATTCAAACTTTTCAATACCACGCTCGCCAACCTCCAGTGGAAAAAAAAAATCACCAGGTCCCCTCAGAATTTCCCCCAATTATTCTATTAAATTGACAATGTCTAAATAAGTCCAGACATATTCAAACATTGCAGTTAAGTTCTGTTACCGTTTTAAAATTGCAATAAAACACGTGATTGCCAAAAAACTATTCTGGTCAGGCTGGCCTTACTAAAGTGGAAAAGTATTCACAGTGTGATTATTAGAAAAGGGGGTTTTGAAGAATATTTGGAGTCTTTTCCCTTTCGACACATACTCTCAGCTAGGATATACAGGACAAAAGATGTTAATGATAGTCCATTACAGAGCACTTACGGCAGCTCATTTTTTTCAGCTTAAAAAAAAGCACAGTTATAAGCATAATGATTCTTTTGGCCAATGGCTGGCGCCCCCCCCCCCCCCCCCCATGATCATTTGAGGGGGGGGGGGTCCCGACCCGTCAGTTTGAAGACGCTTGTCCTAAAGCCATCTCCTTGCCAGAAAATCACCACAGGCCCCCAAGAGACTTTCTTAATTCTAGCCCACCATCTGGATACGGTACCACCAATACTTACTGATCTACGTTGCCCCTTCTGATCTGTCTTAGATCTTAGCAAGTCTATCCTCAAAACCTCTACCAATTTCACTACAATAAGTCTATACACCCTGAAACCACCAAACAATAACCATACTATCAACAAAGCACAAGCATTGGCAAAGCCAATAGCTCTAGCCTAT
The DNA here is from genome assembly GCF_964204655.1 of Triturus cristatus. NCBI lineage: Eukaryota > Metazoa > Chordata > Amphibia > Caudata > Salamandridae > Triturus > Triturus cristatus. Next base: position 1,063,546,510 of record NC_140583.1, read on the forward strand.
GCAAGAGCTATTGGCATTGCAAATGTGTTTTAGCCATGTTGTACAACAGCATAGCTGCTGTTCAGCATGGCTAAAAGTTAGTGGCGTAGAGGAGAGTGGCGTGGACTGTTGTAGAGTGGAAGGATGAAGAGCGGAGAAGGGTGTGGTAGAGTGGAGTGGCAGAGAGTGTCGTGTATTGGAGTGGCATAGTGTGGAGTTACTCAGAGTGGCATACACTAGAGTGGCATAGGACAGAGTGGACTTGTGTAGAATGCATTGGCGTAGAGTGTTGCAGAGTATTGTGGCGTGGAGTGCAGTGCCACTGAGTGCAGTGTTTTTTTAATTCAGCGGTGTACAGTGTAGAATGCAGTGGAGTAGATTAGAGTGGTGCATAGCAGAGTGGAATGGAGCAGAGTGGCTTAGAGTCGGGTAGAGTTGAGTGACGCAGAGGGCAGTGGTGCAGAGTAGAGTTCAGTGGGACACAGTGCAGTGACATAGAGTGGTGCAGTGTAGAGTAGCATAGAGTGGTGCAGCGTAGAGCATTGTGGCGTGGAGTGGGGTAGAGAAAAGTAAAGTGACAGAGTTCAGTAGCGGAGGGTGCAGTGCAGCAAAGTAGAGTGTCAGAGTGCAGTGGTGTAGAGTGGAGTAGAGTCGCGTGGAGAGCAGTCACGTAAAGTGCAGTGATGCAGAGTTGAGTGCAGTGGCATAGAGTGCAGTTGTGTAGAGTACACTGGCGTAGATTGCAGTGGTTAAGAGTAGAATGGTGTATCTATTGTAAAAGGACATACCTGCTTTACATATAGGTGGCAAACCGAAAATGTGATTGGACAGGAAACCTGCCTCCACTTAACGACGCTCATTCAATGAGCTTATTCATGCCATGAAATGATGCATCGTTTGATCAGAAAAAAAAACACATTTTTCTTACGAGAACAGTAAAATGCTCTAGCAGAAAGGATCAAAATGAAAATGAATGACATTTTCAGCCACATTCAATAATTTACATGCACAAAGAAAATCACCAAAGTGAAAGTTTTGTTGTTTTAATTTATTGATTACCTTTTAGCAGGATCTGCACTTCCCTAGGAGTTTTTTCACAGTATCATTGCATCAACACCCAACAGACCAAGCATCTGGCTTTATTGTCATTTGCACAAAGTTGTGAGGTTCATTACTGCCATCTTTGTAAAAAATATGTGTTTTACTTTTTGCTATGACATGACTGACATGTTTTTGAAATCTAAAATTGACAAGATGTGAACTGTGTGTTTAGAGCAGAAAGCCTATTTTCATAAATGTATACTGACTAAAGGATTTTCCACTGTCTGTTTTTCTGCGCTGTTCTGATCTGCAGAACTCTCATTAATGTATCCCTAGCTAAGAATTACGACATTGTGTTCATCTGTCTTCTGTTTGTGAACACATTTTACCCCTGACTTTTAGAAGCATTTTTCTTATTTGTACAACTTTTTACCTTCTGTAACTTTGTACAAATAATGTAGTCAGGCTTTTCCGTTTTACCTCCTCTGTAGCATGTGCCAGTGTGTTTCTGGAAGGAGAGAGCTGAGAGACTGTTGATGGAGTAAATCATTCAGTACTCGTCTGGTTTATACAGCAGAGCATGGGGTGAAACAAAAGGACCTCTTGGCAGATTTATCTGGATGGACTGTAAACATGCCTTGCAGTGGACGAGGGTAGACACACACTTGAATGCTCAATGGCCCATTATTTGGCCCTAAAAGGTGCTAACGTGATCCCTGCGGCAAAATCCAAATAATGCGAAAATTACCCAAGCTGCAAAATCGCATACTTCGAGTGGCTCCGCCTATGGGGGCATTGTATGAGACCTCCCTGCATGCAACTCAAAGCTTTGTGTGCCGATAAGACATCACCAGTGACAACAAACTTTTCCTAGGCCCCTAGGACCGTCACTACATAATTTTAATAATATCTCTGCTCCATCCCAGAAGAATACATTAACATCCCTTTGATTGTGAAAATCTCGGATGCCTCCTAGAGCTGATAATGTCGGTTCTCCTGTGAATCATTGTGCTTTTTCTGTAATCATCCTGACACGCACATTCATCTACGGCATACTTGCAGGCGACTCTTAAGGAATGGAATAACTGTGGACACTAAGAAAAGTAAAATGTGAGAAAACCTGCAACATAATAAACAAAATGAAGACTGCTCTCTCCAGCGTACTAGCATATATCTATCCGTGGGTTACACAAATGGAGGCAAGCACACTAAAGTGTCTCTTCTGTTAAACAATTCCCCCTCTTCTGCTCGAGAAGCTGTAATTAATCATGAATATAAAAATGTTGGATTTCGTTTGATAGAAATTTAAAAATCCTCTCATTTTTTAGTCAGAGAAAGAAAAGTAAACACAGCCAATGTGACGAGATAAGAGCAAATTTTACAGGCATGTTTACAGAAATGGAGCTCAGAGCGAGTGAATCACGAGCGCTCATGTGAACAGCTAAAAAAAAAATATGGTTCCTAAAACAGTTCCTAAAATTGAAGCAGTGGATGGATAGTAGTACTTGGTCCATGCTCTCAGGGATTGCTAAACATAAGAAGAGGCATGACATGCATGCCATGGACAAATGGGGGGAAATAATATGAAAGCGATTATGGGAGCCAGTAAATGGGAAGCCTATGGGCGGGCTGAAGCCTACCTCTTTGAGACAGAGCATGCGCTGTCTAGCCTAGACCTAAAAAATCAACACTTCACAACCGTCTCTACAAACCTTAGGTAGAAGGCCCACCAAATTCTTCAACACTTGAAGCTACACAGGTCTTTGCACCCTTTTCTGCATCCCTCTCTTTCGTGCCCAACCCTCCAAAATTCTATTTCCCATTTTCCCAGCAGACGGTTCATTACCCCAGTAAAGCTTTCCACAAAAAATTAAGTCTGCCAACTTACCAGCTTCTGTAACTGGAGACAAACCTTTCTTGATTAAAATGCTAGGAATTACGCCCAAGCCTGCCTTTAGGCTCTCTTGGTCGACTAAGATAAGGACTGTTCGATCAGCTTTACCGCACAGACCATCCTATGTCCCATAATTGTTGCTGCATCTCTGCCCTCACCTGGTTCGCACTGGGTGTCAGCCCACGAATCTCCTCTACTGCGAACGAGACAAAGTATCAACAATTTAGGGGCAGATTTACAAGCCCCTTGCGACACATTTACGCCACCGTTGCATCACTTCTGTGACGCAGCGGCGTCGTAAACAATGCGCCACGTTGCTGCAAATTTACAATGTGATGCATCTAGGAAGATGCGTCACATTGTAAAGCCCTGTGCTACATTATACCTGCGTCAGGTATAATGTATGCAGAGAGGGCGTTCCATTGCAAGGAAGCCTCGTAAAAGTGACGAAGTGAAATCTATAAGATTTCACTGAGTCACTTTTACAACCCCGCTGCGTCAAAACCTTACGCCTGTTTGTAGCAGGCGTAAGGAGTGACGCAGCACAGCAAGTATAGGCCGCCCCTGAGCAGTGCTGGAGTTGCGTTGTGCTTGCGACACGACTCCAGCACTGCGTCACCTTTACGCAGACAGATGCATCGCGCATCTGTCTATCCTTGCGCTACAGTGCGCCGCATTGTAAATGCGGCACATCCATGGTGGCGCAAGGGTTTTTTTACGTGTCGCATTTTAACTGGCACATCCCTGCTAATATGCAAGGAGGTGCCAGTTCTTGTAAATCTGCCACATAATTGTTAACTCCGGGAATAAGCAGGGCTTTGAACACAATTTTCTGTTTCAGACACTGTGCCACAAAAACTCTCAACAACTGTAGAACCTTGACATCCCTCGCCGACTGTCTGTTCACCATATTGACAATTGGCATATTTTTCATATTGAACATGACATTCTTGTTAGCAAAACGTCGTCCCCAAACGGCAACTGCCACTAGCAAGAGAAATATTTTTAGGAAGGCAATACTGTGATCATCCACTTTCCATTCTTCTTGCCAACTCTCTGCACACCGTCTCACTTGCCAGTAGATACCAAATTCAGCTGCACCAGCAGCATCACAAAAAATCTGAATGGACCATTCCGCCTCACCACCCCTAAGCCCTGCATGGGCACTCAGTCAAAACCCTCCAGAAATTCTGCCAGACCTTTAAATCGTCCCTCACCCCCACTGGCAAACTCATCCTGTGATTGGGTAATGAGGTGTCTGAAAGAAACAAACCCAAACTCCTAAAAAAAACAATACAGCCTGCCCACACTGCGCAACAAGCCAAAATTAAGTGCCCCAACAGCACTTGAATATCTCTGACCAAAGCCTTCTTTTTGAACAGCGTCACTTTCAACAACCCCAACAACGTTCCTTTCTTGTCACCTGGAAACCAAATCTCCATTCTCACTGAATCCAATTCCACTCTCAAGAAAGTCAAACATGTGCTGGGCCCAACTGTCTTCTCTTTGGGGCCAACGGAGCACCTAAATACTTCATTAATGCCTCAAAACTCTACATCATTTCAGTGCACTCACCTGATGTCCCTTCAACATCAAAGAAAAAATCATCCAAGTAATGAGTCATAGAAGTCTGACCCCTAATCCACATAAACAAGAACTAAACTTTTCAATAAGAAAACATGAAATGGAACAACCCATGGGCAAAGTTTTGTGAACAAATAATTGGCTTTCTAATTGAATCCTCAACAATTTAAAATTGTCTGTTTGCACCAGCAGAAGGCGAAAAGCTGACTTCACATCGTACTTCACCATTGAAGTGCCTGTACCCAACTTGTTCACTAAAGCAACTGCATCATGAACTGTGGCATGCTTCACTGAGCTCAGGGCCTCCTGAATGAAATCACTGATTGATTGCCCCTTAGGCCAAGACAAATGCTGGATCAGCCTAAAGTTATCTGGCTCCTTCTTGGGAACCACTCAGATAGGGGACATCATCATGTGTTTATTGCCCAAACAGCAGAAAGCCCCCCCATGCACCCTTCCTTCAATTCTTTCATCAATATTTCCCAAACTATTAGTTCATGTCCTTTCACTGAGCACAAATTCTTCACTCACTTTCTCACCCCAGGCCCCTCGTAGCCCAATCTGAACCCAAACTCAAAATCTTGAACCAACAAAGAGTATCTTTAGGTTCCCCAAAAGCTCCAACCCAATGCCTCAAAAGATCAAATTTAACTGGCATAGGAACCCTTTTCTATATGCCGAGCACCTCTTCTCCTTCTTCTCTTGTTCACACCTGCCAATTGCCTCTTTACCTGTTACAAATGCCCTCGTTAAAGGCCCAACAAGCCCCTGTTTGTACTGGCTGTCATCTGCCATAGCCACCCACCCCTCCTCGAGTGGGACAACCGTGAAAGGGCTAATATAGTAAAGGCCACCCACTGGACATGTCCGTTGTTGGGCCCAGCCTTTCTGGTGCCATTGTCTGCAAGAAAAGCTCATTTTCTAGCTGACCCCAGATCCCATCCACATCTTCAGCCAAGAGAGCTCTAAATTCAGCATCTGGACCTATGCCCAACCCCCAAAAGTCAACTGAGCCTTCCGCACCACATCCACATACTTAAAGCAGGCCACACAGCGTTCAGAGAACTTTTCACAATATACACTGGCATATATTAAAAATGTTGCTGTCCCATTCTTTATAGTAAAAGAGAATCTGGGCCACTGGGCCAATTCCCATCCCTCTTCTCTGGATGCCCTCCTTGACCCTCACCTCCCTGTGCAACAGTTTGAAGATTTCACCATATTCCCCTTTCCAGAAGCTCTCTTTGGTAAATGACATTAAATGGACAACCAATAATTTTGCAATGCCTATATAGGACATGTTTGTCACCCTAATCCCCTTTCTATCCTTCTTGTCCCATTTACCTTTACCTCCACCACTCCTTTATCGACGTTAGACAAAAGGTTATTCTTCTTTTCATCTCCACTCTGGCCCTCTGCTCCCATATCTACATCCACCTTACCTGTCGTCCGGTCTTACCATTTTCTTCTGTCCCCGCACCTTGATCCTGAAATTTTAAAAGCCGCTTCTCACCCTTGCTCCCCATCATAGCCGAAGCCGCAGACCTTCTAACCAAGTCTGAACCACCTTTCCCGATAGCCAGAACGTACCTGGTTTCAGGCTCAGGGCCCGCCCTGAAATCTGCCTTTAAGGCACCAGCTGATACGCCTGCTCTTAAGTTGTTGACTTCTGATCTGTTCTGTTGGCACCAGGCCTCTGAAAAACACCAACTTCTCCTCTCTGATTAACGCCACCACACCTATGATGCTAAGCACTAGCCGACGACCACCAATCCTTCTAATTACCACCGTCTCTGTCAGTAATATCACGCTCCTCCAAATCATCATATCCGTAATTAGAATTGGGCGGAGTTCGCTGAGTTCCGCTACGCGAAACTCTGCGAAGTGACAACACAACTCTTCCATCTTACACGGAGTTCTGCGAGCAGCGGAGTGCATTATCTCACGCCTCTCGCGCTGATTTTTAGCACCGATGGGAAAATCAGTATGAGCAGCATCACGCGCAGCGCAAGAAGGCGCTGCTTCTTTCTACTGCTCGAGTAGAAGTTTTACTCAAGTGGCAGCTTCCTCAACGCGAACGGAAGGTTTCTCAACGCAAGCAGTAATGACCATCCGCGACTGCCCGCATTGAGAGATCTCGCTGGGAAGTGGTCTTGCGCTGGATTTTCCTTGCTAAGCTTGTCAACTTACCGTTGATGAGCGTAAGCAAGGAAAAAAGTTCTCAGAGTTTTTTGGAACCCCGCGAGCTCCGTGGAGTGCGAAAAACCCTGCAAACTCCACGAACAGAGCAGAGGTCACCGTCCAGGCCTACCTGTAGTCCACCAACGTGTTTTCCTCTCACTCAAGTCTTAAGTTTAATTTTATTAAAGTGTGCAGTTAATTAAAACCATTGTACTAAGTGTATACATAAAAAGAAAAGGTCGTTGAGCAAGATATCAATGTACACGTGCAAAACAAAAGCAGTTAAGCAAAGTAATGTCAAATAAAGTGCTCAGTGCAGAATGTTACAAGTTTTAAAGAGCCTGGTGTGACAATTTTTGTCCATACTTTAAAGATACGGCATCAGTTTTGAACTACCAATTTCCCAAAAAATGGCAGTGCTACCCAAGTAAGTAGACATGTGCAGGCGATTGTTCAAGGAGCTTGGGTACCCGCAGGTGTTGTAACATCAGTTAGGCAATTTATTTTCAATTCTAGTCTTATCAAGTTATTTGTACACTTGCAATTAAGCTGCATGTCCGTCGAATTAAAACTGGCTATAATTGTGGGCCTGCAGCAGCGGCTCCCCCACTGGCTCCATGGTGGTCTTAAAATGGTTCTCCATTATTTATATTTGCTTCACATATGCAGATCTGATGGACCATTGTCTCTGAAGCTTTTCCGCAAAGTTGACAGAGCGCCGTTCTGCCAGATTGCTTCCAAGGTGGTAGATGTAGAAGTGATGTTAAGCAGCCCAAACGATATTTCAGAAACAATGTTATAATCTGGGCTTTAATGGCAATGAACACATTATGCACCATGCTCATGTTACGTCAGCCTAGTACTGGACATGTACAGAAACTCCTCTCGCTCTTCAAAAACCCCATTTGATGAAGAGCGGGACTACACCCTGGAGACAGGGAGGCACTTCTATCTTACTATGGATCCATGACAAAAGTGGCATACACAGTGGGTGTATGTTAATGGAGAATTCAGTGTTCCGTCTTAACGAATGCCATGAACTCTTTTTAGCCAACAGGCAGAAACATGTGATGGTTTGAGTGGTGATGGGGGTACTAGGTCCCATTTTTCCCACACTATATTTTTAATACCAAGGACATATTGGTGTACCACATTGGTTTTTACTTTATTTTCACAGATTCTTAGTTAGATAGAAGTGCCTCCCTGACTCCAGGGGGTAAGCCCGCTCATCAAACGGGGTTTTTGAAGAGCGAGGGGAGTCCTATGATGAAGCATGATACCTGGTGGTGTGTGAGGACATCCCGTCACATTTTTGTGCATGTCCAATATTAGGTTGACGTAACATGAGCATGGCGCATAATGTGCTGATTGAATATCCTTATAGTTTTTTCACTTGGGTGGCTCTTTTGTGTAGTACAGTCTGAGACTGGAAGCCAGCTCACCCTTGAGACCGCATAGCCTTTAGTTCCCTACAGTGGATAGCCTCCATGATTTATGTGTTTGAACTTTAATGGCAATGCACAGATACAGTTGTGGGGCTAGCTTAACGTAAGACACCATTGTAAGCCGAGCATGCCACCTCAGTGCATAGGCCTCTTTGTCGGGCAACAGCGAGTACGTTTTAACTCTCTTGTATACAGTGGCCTTGACTTGGGAGTAGATGGAAATGGTGTTCCATTCTTTTGTTAACCCAAGCATTGCTCAAAAAAACTGGCAAGATAGTATCTGTAACAAAAGAAGGTACGTTGTTCCTAAAGCGGGTCATAGAACAGAAGGGGAATAAAGTGCTATGTACAAGAGCCACTACGAATACAGGTAATCCCGCTGATGTTATACTGCAGGAAAATTGTTTCCTTTGGAACTAGGGCACTCACACACCCAGCCAGCAGGTGTCATGCTTCATCATTGGGCCTGCTCCTCGTCGGGTCGGTGCTGCAATACCCAACAGGCACCCAATGAGGGGCTCTTTGGCGGAGATCTTTTGTTCCATGCCGTATGGTGTCGTGGGGGTGAGGGACCTATAAAGTGTAGATGTGATGTGCTAGTGAGTGCAGAGGTTAAAACAGGTCAGGAAGTCCAGTGCGAAACCCTTTTTCGTGTTGAGCTCCCTACCTGATTAAAAAACAGAGAGTGTATGGCAGCTATATGACCATAGTGGATCAAAAATGTTTGCGCCCTACTCTTGCTATCGAGGTCAACATGTTTCATGCCTAATTGTCAGGGGGATCAGTGGCAATTCTTCAGGACCATGGTGAAAACTATCTACACACTGTGATCAGGTGGAAACACCTACCTATCACATGAAGAGACCGCGGGAAAAACATTTACCCACAGGTATAGAGGACAATCTGGAAAGAGAAAAAATCATACTCAAGCCCAAGTAGGTTAGTACCGTATACACATAATGGCAGTACAAGGCTCTCTCCACACCATGAACTGTATAACTATAACCCATAGTGTGCACAGATGTGCATAATAACATCACTCAACTGTAATAATGTCATCAACACGAAACTATTGTAATGGCTTAAGTGGAAAGGTTCAAATGAGCACATAGTCAAATATCATAAAAACGGGACTCACAGAAAAACACAAAATGGCGAAGGGGAAGGCAAAAGGACTCACCTAGTCTTTAAAAGAGTTATGGCTCAGCAGTTGCCGGCTGATCCAGGACACACATGATGGAGTGTCCTAGAGAACAGAATAATGGCCGGAAAATCAGATAATTGAATTTATCAAAAGGAGTCTACACCACCCTATTGCTCAGGACATACCAGTGGTAGGTAACAGGGAAGGTAGTTGTCTAATCTGGCACTTATCCACGCACGTTGAATTCAACGAGGAAGGATTTAAGTGAGCACAGTAACACTGGAAGACATGTCTCTCCCCCATGGGTCTGCCAAGGAGAACCTAAAAATTAGTGAGTGAACCTAGCGGCCGGGGGAGAAGCGTGTCCCCGTGTCCATAACCAGCTCAACATGTAGCTGACTCCGTGGGGTATAACGTGCCGACAGTACTAGATCAACCGTCTCACAGCCCATCCTATGACCTCCCGTGTCACTGACAGTACGGGCTGAGACCGCTCGTGCTTTCCTAAGCCTCACCTTGTTTGCAGTGGTTTCCGTACTGTGGACCTACCCTCACATCGCCGGAACCGGTCGGTGGTGTCCAACTACGTAGGGACGTTTAAAATATCCCCCGGTTCCTGGTTGAGTTGGGGCTAGAAGTCAATTGGTTACAGGTGGGTGAGTCATAGGCAACCTGATTAAAGGGACGCCTACCCAGGGAATTCTGTGTCGGCCATCTTAGAACGTGCAAAAAGCTGAAACATACTGTATGTATGGCTAAATTTGCAACCGCTCAAGTGGGAGATATTAAATGAATGTATATAAAATTACTAAGCAAGGCTCAAAAAAGAGAACAATAGGGGAATAAACAATGGTGCCTGTTAATAGTATGTGAAAAGGGCTTATCCGTTGATCAGGTCCATGATCTAGTAGCAATATTGACCATGTATATTGCAAAGCAATCCAGGTTTATCACGATGGTATAATGGCCCTGTAAGCTTGGTATACAGAATAAAAGGCACTCATTCCAAGTTGACAAAATTCAAATTAGTATAAATGTACCACGGTAGTAAAGTACTACCGTCCCATACGTATGTTGATGTGTAAATGTGAACATGGCAGAATATCATATACCAACGTACCCAATGTATAAAGGCTTTAACAAACAAGTCCATGGTGTTGCCCCAATAGCCAGCCACACTGGTTCGCTGATTTTGCTACTATGTGTTTTGGTGTCCCAATTGTTAGATTGGAAAAAAACAATTATTATTAAAAGTATGTATACATTTTATACATACAACTAAAATGGGCCAGTAGAAGCAATTTTGCCTCTCTGGTAACCTACTATTGTCCCATGGGGGTTACCCGTACATGTAATATATCAAAAAAGGGGGGGAGTTCTCAGGGCTTAACAGGTCCAACGTACGTGCCCCAAATAGTCTGTAACAAAAGAAGGTACGTTGTTCCTAAAGTGGGTCATAGAACAGAAGGGGAATAAAGTGCTATGTACAAGAGCCACTACGAATACAGGTAATCCTGCTAATGTTATACTGCAGGAAAATTGTTTCCTTTGGAACTAGGGCCCTCACACACCCAGCCAGCAGGTGTCATGCTTCATCATTGGGCCTGCTCCTCGTCGGGTCGGCGCTGCAATACCCAACGGGCACCCAATGAGGGGCTCTTTGGCGGAGATCTTTTGTTCCATGCCGTATGGACTTCCTGACCTGTTTTAACCTCTGCACTCACTAGCACATCACATCTACACTTTATGGTCCGTCACCCCCATGACACCATACGGCATGGAACAAAAGATCTCCGCCAAAGAGCCCCTCATTGGGTGCCCGTTGGGTATTGCAGCGCCGACCCGACGAGGAGCAGGCCCAATGATGAAGCATGACACCTGCTGGCTGGGTGTGTGAGGGCCCTAGTTCCAAGGAAACAATTTTCCTGCAGTATAACATCAGCGGGATTACCTGTATTCGTAGTGGCTCTTGTACATAGCACTTTATTCCCCTTCTGTTCTATGACCCACTTTAGGAACAACGTACCTTCTTTTGTTACAGACTATTTGGGGCACGTACGTTGGACCTGTTAAGCCCTGAGAACTCCCCCCTTTTTTGATATAAGATAGTATCTGACCAGGGAGTGGTTTCTGCTGCTAATTTCAACCTATAAGTGGTGATTCAGTGTCCCTCTGTTGACTCTCTCTTACTTGTAATAGAGTATAATAAAGCCTTTTTGCCTTGCTATTGATTGCTTAGCAAGGCCAAATTTAAGACGCAGCTGGGCTGGCGGCGAGTAACCTGACAAGGTGAAAACTGACTTGAACAGTTTGATAATTGCATTATCCACGTGAACCACGTCGCTGCCCCTTAAGGCTTCACTTCCATAGACAATGGTTAGAACTCATTTTGCCTGGATTATTTTCAAAAGAAGTAAGTTTATAGAAGACGCTATAGCTGTTTTTATGTGTTTAAAGGCTACAGTACGAGCTATTGATTTCTGGCGCATGCGCACAAAATTTTGTTTAAAGGAGTCATGTCCATCAAGAACCATTCCCAGGTATTTGTATTCTGTTGCCAACTCAACTTTGTCCTTGCCCATATGCCACTGGTAAAGGCTCCTCGAAGATTTTTCCTGAATAATTATCTTTGACTTCTTAAGGTTATTTTCCATTGCAATTGCATTGGAATATGAAGCTGTGGCTTTCAGAAGCCTGAGGAGGCCAATTTTGTGCGGCTTAGTAGTACTAAATCGTCAACATACATCAGACGTGGTAGTTGGATATTGCCCCGTTTGGGGGGGTGTGAATTACCCGAACTAAGCTGGTAGGAAGATCAGCTAAAAAACGGTGGGGGCTAGCACACACCCTTGCCGTAACCTTTGGTGGGTTGGAATTTTCCTCGATAGGTGGGCACCGTCTCCTAACTTAATTCTGACCCAAGCATCAGTGTGGGGAAGAATTAAGGCTCTCAGCAATGGATTAGGTATATTCCACCTGGCCAGTTTGCTCCACAGCTTTCCTCTGTCCACTCAATCAAAAGCAGCCTTGTAATCTATACAGGAGAGATAGAGGGGCTGCTTAGTTGCTCTGTGTTGGTCAAAAAGCAAGTAGGCTTTTTGTTGTTCCCACTCCTTTAGCAAAGCCCGTTTAGTTAGATGGAATCTGATTCTTTCCATTTGCTCACAGCTCTAGCTCCTCAAGGAGACAGCCAGAGAAGTATTTTGATTCCACGTCCAGAAAAGCTATAAGTCCATAGTTTGCAGGATCTGAGTCATTTCCTTATTTTATTGATCGGAGAGATGGTGGAGCCGCTTTATGGGAGGGATTATCTTTGAAATAATTATGGGCTAAATCTATGAAAATTGTATATTGCGAATGCCTAATTGCGAATTTCCATGAATCACAATTAGGTAATCGCAATTTACAATGTATGAAACTCAAAGAGTTTCATATATCGATTCCTATGGGGTTTCAACGCACTCTACCTCATCAATATTAATGAGGTAGATCGCAATTTGCGACCCACTAGGAATCGCAAAAATCACGGGGATGGTGGCCTGCTGGGGTCAGCAGACAACCATGTCCGTGAGTGCTTTTAAATAAAGCAATCTTTTTTTTTTTTTAAATGCAACCCATTTTCCTTAAAGGAAGATGAGATGCGTTTCAAAAATAAAAATGAACATTTTTCTTTTCATTTTTTAAGAGTGGGCAGTGGTCCCGGTCTGTGGGAGCACTGCCTACTCTTAAAAAATGCTGTAACAAACATTCACAAAGGGGAAGTGGTACCTAAGGGACTCCTTCCCCTTTGTGAATGTTTGTTACAGCACTTTTGCGAATGGGTTACCACCTACTTAAAATAGGTGGTAAAATGCGAATGTTTTGTGACTGCATTTCGGTCACAAAACATTCCTAAATATTGATGAGGTTCGGTATTAGGAAGGGACACCTTAAACACGCCTCTTCCTAATTGTGAATCGCAAACCCATTTTGCGATTCGGTAACAGGTTACCGAATCGCAAAATGGGTTTTGATACATGTAAAAAATATTTTTTGCGTTCGCAAATGAGCCTATTCGGCGAATCGGCTCTTTTGCGAACGCAAAATAGATTAATACATGTAGCCTTATATTCCAATACACTGACTCGAGGTGTCGTACCCCAAATGATTTGTCCTCTTTGAAAATAGCTAATGGAATTCCGTTTGGGCCTGGTGTTCCACTTCCTTCTCTTCGACTTTTTGAGATTTAGCACTCAATTGTTGCTGCCCGATGGACAGAGGGCTTGAGGCCGGGATTCAAAACATGGCGGCATATTATCAAGCATGGAGTTAAAATTATCGCCGCTTTAGCGGCAGAAAACTGCCGCTAAAGCGGCGATAATGGGCTTGATAATATGCACTTGTGAATTCCAATAGAAGCCCATATTGTCACCAAAACATGGACTTCTATGGGAATTCTCAAAGGCATATTATCAAGCCCATTATCACCGCATAAGCGGCAGTTTTCTGCCGGTAAAGCGGCGATAATTTTAACTCTGATTCTTGATAATATGCCCCATGGTGTTTTCAGGTTCGGGCAGGGCTCTTACTTGTTGTTCTGTGGCCTTTTCCAGGCATGGCACACAGTCCACATGGCCGATGTGTTTTGTGAGGTATATTTACCAATTTTCTTCTGAGATGTTATCTGTATCTTTTATCTGGGATAGGTCATTTAGGTTGTTGACAGTCTTCGTTGTGCCTGTTGGTGTTAAGATCGTACAGAAGTTTGACACTTAAATCACCATTAGCCTCTTCTTTTTTGGTCGCACAAGTGCTTTCTGTGCGCAAGCTTGGACTTTAACCGTTAGGTTTTCAGTGCATTATCGTTGGGACTTTTTTTGATAAGCATAGAGGGCTTGATTGAGACTCAGTTTCAGCTCTTTTGGGGGCATATTATCAAGCACGGCGTTAACATTATCGCCGCTTTAGCGGCAGAAAACTGCCGCTAAAGTGGCGATAATGGGCTTGATAATATGCCCTTGAGAATTCCAATAGAAGCCCATGTTGACACCAGAACATGGGCTTCTATGGGAATTCTCAAGGGCATATTATCAAGCCCATTATTGCCGCTTTAGCTGCAGTTTTCTGCCACTAAAGCAGCGATAATTTTAACGCCCTTTCTTGATAATATGCCCCTTGATTTTCTATTGGCTGCCGACCGGGTGAATCTTTGTGTGTTACTGGTGCTTCTTCCTGTGGCTGCTTGATTGTTCACAAATTCTTTTGTGAATTTCTCCCAGATAGTATGGAAGGTGCTCATGTTGTCCAAAAGGACTAGAAGAGAACATTTGGCTGCTTCCGATAGATAATGAATTGTCCTAGATGACCATTTAAATCTCTTAGGGTTTACCATGTAGATGCTGCCTTGTATTGCGCCTGCTGGCTTGTGACTGTCCAGGAAAAGGGCAAGGCATAGCTCTTGCGGTAGATGATCACTTTCAGCCCTTGGCATCATTGAAAAGCTGGAGACCAAATGACTAAATGGGCCGGAAATCACTGTGAAGTCCAATGAAGAACATGGCTTATGATTGTGGTAAATAAAGGAGGGTGAGTGGTCACGTTGATTGCTCATAGGTTCAGGAACTCCAGTTCTCTAATGAGCTCTGTGCACTTTTTATCATGCTTGAAGATAAAGTTTTGAACTTGTTCTGGGACCAACCAGAATGCATTTTGAGCTGTAAGTAGGTCTCCATCTTGCACTAACCCCAAAAAGTTAATATTGAAATCCCCGGAAAGGATTATTTCTGTAGGATATGGTCCATCTTGCAGATCTATAATTTCCCTTATCAAATGTGCTTTGGCTGACTGTTATTATTTCACTTTTGGGGGGTATGTATCTATTCTTAGCGCTACGTTGAGCATTTGTGGGCCTTAACTCGTAGCGGTTAAGAATGTTTACAGGCCACTCCATCCTGCCAGTTTAATGATGTGACTACCTTTTAGAGTGGTCTAAATGTAAATTGCTAGGCCACAGCTTTGGCTGCCGTAGGTGGCTTCTTTTGTAGCAGGAACTGTATAACTAATATAGCCTGGGATGAGGGGCAGTTTTTCAACCCATGTCTCTTGTACCATGATTATCTGAAAGGAGAGCAAAAAGTCTCATTGCCTGCTAGTTTATTTGGACAGGCCCTTGATGTTTCATGAGCAAATTCGAAGCTTGCCTACCCGACTGGACAGCGCTGATGTTGATGAGCCTATTCCTGCTTGTCTTTTGGATTGATATAGGGCCCCTGAAATCGAGTTCCAATCGTTGTCTTGTATAGACCTTCTGTTGGTAGTCTTGTACAACGGAAGAATATGAGCGCTGAGCGGTGTTGGTGATTTACTCTGTGTGCCACTCAAAATCGAGCTCGAGTGTTTGTGCGAGGCGACTGATTTGTCTTGCGAGGTGCTAGGATATGACATTTTTTGTTGGGTGACACCAATATTCTGCAGTTTTTAAAATTCTTAGCGACTTTTAGAACATGATTGGCAGATGCGAATGATGACCAGGTCAACTAGGTAGTTTTGTTGATTCGTCCTGATGTTGGAGCATTAACTCAACCGTATAAATATCAGCAGTTGTCACGTTAACGGTTTTTGGAATTTGTCTTAGCAGTGGGAGGGTGTTGCCACAACTGAGTAGGTCAAAATGACCTCTTGATTGCTACTCAGGATACATTAACACTTCTTGGCTGTCTGTTATGCGGGAAGGAGGGTCCCAGTGTCAATAGCATTGTTCCCAATGGCTTAAAAAACTGCTTGACCTCTGTTTTGTGAGGCAGCGTTCTAAGGTCTGATTGCCCTCTGAGCCTTGCTACTAAGGTAATTGGATCTAGTATGATGTTCTCCCGGGGCCCTGTTTATAGGTCTCGCCTGAGGCAGCGAATGCACTGATCTGGCGAGACATTTAGTGAGTGGGCTTTCGAAATCCCACCACAAGCTTTTGCTGGCCTAGAGCGTGCGGTTACGCGCACAGTAACGCGCATTCCTCGCATCGCAGGGCTCCTCCCCCTCCCCCACCACAGTGCGCGTCCTGCTCCTCCCGCTGGCTGATGCTGCTCCTGGCGCCATCTGGCCACTTTCTCATTCAGGGCCGCGCGGCCACGTCACTTTCACGGCCGCGTGGACAATGCTTGTTTCAGTTACCATCAAGTTAGCTTTCTGGAAGCCTAAATGAACGTAAAGGGCCAAATACTTTAAATTAACACTTAATCTAGTATTTGGAACTATTCTGAACACACCCATTTTACCCATTTGAGGAAATAAAGTACACAGAGAGTGTGCACTTTTTGTCAAAGATTGCACAATTTTGGTCAACTGAGGAAGCTGAGATTGAATTTCAGCCTTGTATAAACAGTCAAAAGTGTTGTGCTCACAAGTTCGAAATGGTGACAGGTAATACCAAAACAGCCTGTTTTAGTCCGTTTGAAATTCTTCTGTTTTCAAGCCTCAAGGTCAAAAATCAACATTATCAAAAACATGACGAATATGCAGCATGCATCTCATTTTGAGAGCGTATCTTTCATCTTGTAGCAATACATTTCTGCTGCAGCGACCAAATATGCAATAACCAAGGGAATTAAGCGTCTTCTTGAGTGAAGAAATAGTTAATGATTTGTTTAGACTTTCGGAATAATGCTGCATGCCACCTTTCGGTTACTTCAAAGCGCAGATTTTGTTGACAAAAAGTATTGCTTTATGTAGAGAGAGAGGAAATTAGAGTCCATTCAAAGTAGCTGGGAAACCATGCCAATTGACCTTTAATCTCACGCTGTACTGAATTAGCTGTTGTTTAAAACAACTGATTAAACTGCTTCACCATACTTAAAGACAGTGGGGCAGATTTACAAGAAAGTGACTCATCTGTAGAGATGCGTCACTTTCCCTGCGCCACCATGCAAAACCCTTTGCGTCATCATGGATGTGCCGTATTTACAATACGGCGCACCATGGCGCAAAGATTGACAGATGCGTCAGAAATTCTGACGCATCTGTTGATGGAAAAGTCACGCATTGCTGGAGTGGTGTCGCAAGCACGGCGCAACTCCAGCAATGCGTGTTGCGGCCTATTCCCAATACACTGCGTCACTCCTTACGTCTGCTTCAAGCAGGCGTAAGTTTTGACGCAGTGGCGTCCTAAAAGTCATGGGGGCAGATTTACAAGCCCCTTGCGAGACATTTACGCCGCCGTTGCATCACTTCTGTGACGCAGTGGTGGCGTAAACCATGCGCCATGTTGCGCCTTATTTACAACATGACGCATCTAGGGAGATGCGTCATGTTGTAAAGCCCTGCGCTACATTAAACCTGCGTCAGGTTTAATGTATGCAGGGTGGGCGTTCCTTCGGAAAAGGCCTTGGAAAAGTGACGCAGTGAAATCTACAAGATTTCACTGAGTCACTTTTCCAACGCTGCTGCATCAAAACCCTGCGCCTGCTTGAATCAGGCGTAAGGCATGACGCAGCATGTTCAGTATGGGCAGCCCCTGAGCATTGCTGGAGTTGCGTCGTGCTTGCGACACGACTCCAGCAATGCGCCGCCCTTATGCCATTAGATGCGTCACGCATCTGTTTATCCTTGCGCCATGATACGCTGCATTGTAAATGCGGCGCATCTGTAGTGGCGCAAGGGTAAACTTGCGTGACGCATCTTTCCTGGCGCATCCCTGCTGATTTGCAGGGATGCGCCAGGAAACATAAATCTGCCCCATTCAGTGAAATCTTGTAGATTTCACTGCGTCACTTTTACGAGGCTTTCCTGCGTGGGAACGCCTACCCTGCATACATTATACCTGACGCAGGTGTAATGTCACGCAGGGCTTTACAACGTGACGCATCTCCCTAGATGTGTCACGTTGTAAATGGGCCGCAACTTTTACGCTGCCGATGCGTCACAAACGTGACGCAACAACAGCGCAAAAGTGACGCAAGGGGCTTGTAAATCTGCCCCAGTGTTGTTTGACTGGTACCCAAAGTGGCATGCTCTGACTTTCAACTGAAAAGGGAATTCTATTTATTTGTTCTATTCATGTAATGCAAATCTCTCCGTTACGGCAACAGTAAGCTAGCAAATAGATTGATGAAAAGGAATGTATTGATTACGATGTGAAGGGCTGTGTTGACCATTATGGATTTATTAGAGAGGGAAGTAAAACTGTAGTCCATTTGATGACTAAAATGTGTGTGTTTGGGCCTGTTTTCTGCCCAACCCCCCACCCCTAGTTATGCACATCGCATGGCAAGGTGATGAAATTCCCCATTTTGAAGCCACGCCATTCCCTCCTAGGCACTTTAAAGCTTTATATTCAAGTATTTTCTAAATATTTTTGTAATCGTCGTGAGAACAGGAAACTGACCCCTTCGCCCTACTGACCGCACAACACCTCTGAGTTTTAAGTTTCAATAGAAAAGTTTATTGAAATTTAAGCACAACAGAATTATAATAAAACAGCATGGATAAATTCAACTAAAATGGAGTATTGTCATACGGGAGGGGAGGAAATAAAGAAATAAGGGAAGGAAATAAAAAGGAAAAGGAGATTGTCAGTTAGTAGAGCAAAATATATACGCAAAGAGCATAATTATTACTGTATAAAACGTATGCAGAGAAAGTATACAGATACATTGGGTATACAAAGACTTCTCCAATAACAATGTATAAAATACTTAGAAATACAAAACATTTTATATGTATAGATGCATAAAATCAACAGAAATATGTTCAGGGAGGATTGGGAACTTCTTCTGTACGAGGATTGTGTAAGGGTAGAGAACGTGCAACTTCATTTAAAAAGTTCGTGATTGGTACCTATAATATATCACGTTTAATAGCAAGTGTAATGGGATATACATAGGCCCTATCTAATCTATGGTGATAACAAACCCCATACCACCAAGCTTGAAAAGAAATATTTGAGGCATCCTTCCAAGACTTAGTGATTTGTTGAAACGCCACAGCTATAAGTAAATCAATAATGGAAGTATTTGTAGTGGAAGAGGACCATATGTCGGAGAGACTGCCTAAGAAAATATGTGAAAGAGTAAAGGGGAAATGTGTTGAAAAGATTTTGTTGATCTGCCGCCACACGTCATTCCAAAATTTGTAAATCACTGGGCATGTAAATAACATATGCTTAAGGTCTGCCAGTGAGGCTGAACAAGTCCAACAGGTAGAAGGCACAGAAGGATCAATCATATTCAGTTTAGCAGGAGTGATTAAAAGTCTATTGTAGATAAAAAATAACGTTTGAGTTGTATTAGCTGCTCTAGACGACTTCCTTATTTTGATCCAAATTTTCTGCCATATGGAAGCAGAAAAAGAGTCCTCTAAATCTGACTCCCAATCGGATTCTACTTTAGATTTATCCTGAGTAGTAGGAAACTCTCTCAACTTTTTGTAGATTTGGGAAGCAGAAGAAGAAGCAAGTAAGTAAGGGAGAGGAAGAGGAGAAGGGTGGATGTGAGTGGTAGAGGGAGAGAGGGAATCATAGCTATTCTGTGCAGCCGCACGTAGTAGATTATATTTAGTTTCAAAGGAAACTGGTAGAGAAAAACGGGATTGAAGAGTATTGAAGGAGACACAAGTACCTTCATGAAAAAGCTGGTGAGTCCAGTTAAGACCAAGATCTCTCCAGTCCTTCCAAAAAAGCATCCTATTTTTTAGTTTAATAAGGGGATTATACCATAAGGAGGAATGCAAGAAACGTGAGCGATCATCGGAGCCGTCCAGAAAAAGAGGAGAAAATATTTTCCGAGAATTTTTAAGAATGGGAAGGGAAAAGCTCTTGGGAATGCGGGACAATGACACAAATTCTTCAAAAGTGAAAGGATGAAAGAAAGAGGACTCAATGTCTACCCACAGAGGTTGAGAAAGGATATCAGACGTATGATCAGATAAAAGGGAAACAGAGTGCTGAAGAAAAAATGAAGTATGATAAGTAGCAAAATCCGGGAAATTAACTCCACCCAATTGCTTAGGGCATTTAAGTCTGGCAAAAGACATCTTAGGCTTCTTATGATGCCATAGGAATTTTGATAAGATGGAGTAAATATTTTTATAGCAGGATTTAGGTATATTAATTGGAAGATTAGAAAGATAGAACAAAATTATCGGAACTAACATCATTTTAATAGAATCTAATCTACCCCACCAGGATAAAAACAGGGGATGCCACCGAGCTGTAGAATCCTTTAAAGTTGCTAGTAGGTTTTTAAGGTTGAGCGTGACAGTGTCCTTAATAGAGGGTTTAAACCACAAACCTAAGTACTTAATCTGAGTCGGGCTCCAGTGAAAAGATGAGGCCAAAAAATCTACGTGGAAACAAAATTTATTTAGAGGAAGGATTTCACATTTGTCTACATTTAATTTATAACCCGATACCTTCGCAAACCCAGAAACTTCAGATAAAAAGGATGGAATAGAGGATTTGGGATTAGAAATGAATAAAAGTATGTCGTCCGCATAGGCCGAAAGTTTCAAATACTTATCCCCATATGGAAAACCGGTGATACCGTTATTTTCTCGGAGTTTTGTCAAAAAAGGTTCTAATGCTAAAATAAAAAGAAGAGGAGAAAGGGGACAACCTTGTCGGACACCTCTAAAGAGGGGAAACGAAGAAGAGACAAGGCCATTAGCTAATATAAAAGACCTAGGAAAGGAGTATAATAAAGAGATGTATGCAAGAAATTTTGGACCAAAACCAAACCAAACAAGAACTGCGAACATAAATTGCCAATTAACCCTATCAAAAGCTTTTTCGGCGTCTAATGCAATAGCAGCTAAAGAGTGTGGGTAGGAATGAGACTTACTTAATACGTTAAAAAGAGTCGAGTATTGTCAGAGAGGTGACGGCCCTTAACGAAACCACATTGTTCCTTACCAATCAAGTGAGGTAAAATTTTATCGAGACGAAGCGCTAGAATTTTTGCAAAGATTTTGTAATCCAGATTAATTAGAGAAATGGGTCTATAATTTTTACATAAGGTATGGTCCTTATTCTCTTTAGGAAGGAGGCAAATTAAGGCTTCCTGAAAGGAGCCTTCAGATTTTTTGGAAGATATAAAGAATGAGAACAGTTGATGAAGCTTAGGAACAAGCAACTTGGAAAAATGTAAATAGAATTCGATCGTAAAACCATCTGGCCCAGGAGCTTTGCCTTTTTTAAGCACTTGAATGGAATCCTGAATGTCTTTAGGGCTTATATCAGCTTCCAAGGGGGCAAAGTCAATTTCTGGAAAGGAAGGGGAGGGAATAGAGGATAAATATTGGTCAATATCAGTTGACAAGGGAGGGGATTCCGGAGTATAAAGCTTTTGATAAAAATTAGTGAATTCCATCAGAATATCCTCATCTTTATGGAGTGTGACGTTAGATGAGGAAATAATAGATTCAATTCTTGTGCGCTCTCTTTTAACTTTAAGATATTTGGCAAGAAGATTGCCAGCCTTATTCTGAGCAGTATTATATTTGGCACTAGATTTAAGTAAACATAAATTTGCAGATTCCGTGGAGATTTTATTAAACGAGAATTTAGCCTTGAGAAGCTTATCCAAGTCAGGGGGGGATTTAGTCAAGTAATAGGAATGTTCCAATTGTTTGATTTGTAAGTTAATCAATTGTAAAGATTGGGAAGCGACACGCCTTTTACGAGAGACAAAAGAAATAATGAAATCCCTAGAAGCAGCTTTAAAAGTGTCCCATAATACTTGAGGAGAGATCATAGGAGATTCATTTTCCGTAAAAAATAGGGATGAGAACTCAAGAAAAGCTGGGGTAAATTTAGGATCTAATAAAAGAGAGTTATTAAACCGCCATCTCCTAGTACCTTTTACGGGCGGGAGTAAATATAGGTGCAAGGAAACTGGAGCGTGATCAGAGATTAAAATAGAACCTATTTCAGAATGAGTAATATGTTGAGTCAAGGCTTTAGAGATAACAATGTAGTCGATCCGGGATTGGGAAGAATGGGCTGGTGAGTAATATGTGTATTCCCTAAGTGTAGGATGGCAGAGTCTCCAGGAATCAACAAGAGACCGTTGGGAAATAGTGGAAGTAAATTGAGTGTGCATCAGAGAGGGTGAGAAATGGCAGTTGGAGCGTCGATCAATAAGAGGGTCCACAATTGTATTACAATCCCCCCCCAAAATGAGGTAGTCATCAGAAGATTGCATCAATGAGGTGAGCATCTGTGGCCAAAATAACTTGTCCTGTGTGGTAGGAGCATACACATTAAAAATAGTTATAGGGATGTTATCAATTAACAAAGATACATTCACCCATCTACCATCAGAGTCATTGGCTTGGTGTATAACTTTGATATTTAAGCGCTTATGACAAAGAATAGCAACACCATTACGTTTCCCTGAACCAGGAGATGCAAAAACATGACCTACCCAATTACGACGTAGTTTGGCAATTTCAACCTCTTTTATATGAATTTCCTGTAATAACACAATATCCCCTCTCAAACTTGCTAAATGGGATAAAACACGTTGCCGTTTAATGGGAGAACCCAATCCTTTAACATTCCATGTAAGTATATTTATCGACATTTAAAAATACAATTTATACCAAAAAAGTTGTGTGAAAGTCAAATACATACAAAAGTGATAAAATACAAAGCATCTTGTAAAAATTGGAGAAAAAATGGCATTGCGTCTAGAGGAGTAGCTAAAGAATAAGGAGAAAAAATATGAAATAAGAGAAAGACTTGGAGAAGAAAGATTAAAAGCAGAAAGGTATGAAACGAAAAGATTGAGGATCAAATATAAACAAGAGGAAAAACAACCGGAGGAGAGATATGACCAGAGAGAAAAGCAAAGAGAATAAAAAGTAAAGGAGAAAGAGGAGAAAAAACAGTTATTACAAAAAACAAAAGTACAAAACGACAGACAAGAGTAATGAAAAAATAGAAGAACAAATAGACATACCACCAAAAATAATGAAGAGCGGGGTTGGTGAAGCCACATGAGGAAGATGGGACACTGAGACGGGAGACTCTAGGACGACGATAAGGAAGGGACATCCGCTAGGCAAGCTGAGGAGAACAAGGAATGATGAGAAACCACAAAATCGCTACCTGAGAGGGAGAAGAAAAGGGAAACAAATTAGCGCAACATAACGATACAAAACACAAGAGGGGAGAATTAAATATCATTAATGGTGAGACAAACAGACACCGCTAAAATGAATAAATCCATCATGACTGAGGCACTTCCATGGATTCCGTTCTGCAGCTGTTCAGGAATTGTTGGAGCAGCGCAGGATCTTCATAACTGGTAGTTTTGTTGTTATAAGTTACTTTAAAGAGGCATGGATGGAATAAACCATAGCGTGCGTTTATGCTGCGTAGCGCAGGTCTCATGTCTAGGAATTTTTTCCGACGGTCAGCAGTTAGTTTAGCATAATCCTGGGCAAAGAAAAGAGCAGAACCATTCCAGGTAATTTTCCCTCGTTGCTTGGCAGCCTGCAGGACTCTGAGTAGATCCGTATACTCCAGAAAGTATAAGATGACTCCTCTCGGTTTAGTAGACGATGATGAAGGAGAGCGAGCTATGGGACCTAAACGATGCGCCCTTTGAATATTTAATGAAGGGTTTTCTGGAAGACCCAAAAGAGTTGGCAAAAAGGATTTGAAAAAAGAAATTGGGTTAGCACCTTCAAGACCTTCAACCAATCCATAAATGCGCAGATTATTGCGCCTATTACGATTTTCTAACATTTCAACCTGTTGTTTAAGTTGAGCCACCTCCTGAGATATAAGAGGAACTTGAGTTGTGAGGTTTTGGACAGAGTCAACACGTAATTCCAGGTCTCCAACTCTCTTTTCAGTGAGAGACCAGTTAGCTTCCAGGTTCTGAAGTCTGGCGTTAGTTTCCTCCATATGTGGTTTGAGGGCACGAATTTCATCAAGAAGGAGTTCCATAGAAATCGGGGACAATGAACTAGTGGGAGAAGGCGGGTTAGCCTTCACCCTTTTGCCAGAAGTAGACGGTGACGCAGAAGGTATCTTGGTATTTTGTTTAGCGCTTAACCGAGGAGTAGGCGGAGTAATAGACTTGGCGCCAACATAGTCTTTGGTATTATCGTCAGTATGTTCTTGTAAAACATCAAAAGGATTAAAGACCTCTAAATTGCCCTCGGTGGAGGAACGGGCGGCGTTACAATTGCCGCGAGGCATGATGTTATGAGAAAAGATACTGAGAATCCTTCAAAAGAAAGCAGAGTCAAAATTGGAAGATAGTAGCCCAGCAAAAATGAAGAAATAATGTTGAGCAGTAACTGCAGGCACACCAGAGATCAAGTAATATAGGTGCTGCCTAAAAAGGACGAAAGAAACGTGATACGTGAAATGTTGATCAGCACCGTCATACAGCCGCAGGCGGGGAGCAAAGGATCGCTGAAAAAACAAAATGGCGGCCGCGACGGTGAGGTAACAGAAAAAACATTAAAATAAACTTTCCAGCCTCACCCTATGAAAAAATAAAGGTATCATTCTGGAGAGTGGCAGTTCCGATTGTCGAAACGAACAATTTCGGCGATTTCGATGAAGAAATGCTGCCTGCAGAGGTCGCGCTCCCTCACGGCTCGCCGGAGCTCCCGGGAATAGCGGCCATCTTCTAAGGCTCCGAAGCCACGCCCCCAACACCTCTGAGTTTAATCGGACTCATGTCTCCATTGGAAACTTTGGAAATTCGTACGCGAGACTACATAGAGATGCGGCGCGTCACAAGAACTAATTAACTACAATAACAGTGCAAATCTTGCATGACTGTTTAGATACATAGATGGTAAACAAGGTATTTCTATTTAAGGGATTCGTAAAGTAAGTCGTGAAATGGAAACGATCAGCATGAAAGGACACAATTCTGGCCATTCTGGCAAACGGAAAATGTATTCTGACACTGGAATACTTCAACAGTTGGAAGTACCCTTCTTGAACCATTGTAAGTTACGCACATGCCATGCAGCTGAGGAAATGCTGAGTGACGTGGATGGAGATTCTTGTATGAAGTCTCCCCCCACCCACCCCGACCCCCAACTGAATAAAGGGGCATACCACATATTTTTAAATAGATGAGCTTTGGCACAGACTGTCCCAGCTTTACAGGCAGAGCCTGGCATGACCTCTTAGTCGTGCATCGTGGCTACTGAAGCAGCCACTTCCTTTGGAAAACAGGTAGGCAGTCGTCGAGACTTCAGAGACCGTAGAAAGCCTTCTGCAGGCAATAATTGTGCAGTACGCGTATGCCTTGTGCCAAGTGAACGTCACGGGAATGCAAAAATGCTCTGTTTATATAGCTCGCTATGCTGGTGATCGCCAAGCTTGGAAGTGTGCGCAATTTTGGCAGAGAATAGTTTATCTGGAATCACAGTCTTCGGGAGTTCAGGAGCTCGGATTTGTAGGAGCCTTCCACATTTACAGCGAATTTTAGTTTCACCCCCTCTCTCGATATCCCCCCATCCCCTCCAGTCTCGTCTCGCCTCTAACGCGTTCCCGTGGTTGTAGCGCGGCGGGGCCTGTGTCGCAGTTAGTAATATTAGCATGTAATAACGGACAAAGGACCACCCTTCACTTCTCGTGGCCGGAAGACCCCGAGCGGTCTTCCACCTCCTTTATTTATACCCTCGGGACGAGCCCGCCCGAGGGGTGCATGAATGCGTGTGAGAGTGCAACATTGTCGGGGAGAGCCCGGATGGCTCTCTACATCCCTCCTTTCTTTTGGTTCAGGACCATCAAGTTCTCCCCGGTCATGGGGAAGTATATACAAAGTCCTTCAGCCTCTGACTCGGGACCGGGTTCGGCCGGAGACCATACTTCTGGCTCCGGACACAAGGCTCAGGGGAAATGCCCAACGGGACACTCCCGGACGCCTCGGCGGCAGGGTCCTGGCAGGTTGGCCGTACATTATCAGCGTGGCCCTGACTGACTCGCTGAGGGGTGATCGATGAGGTGATCCTCTCACTGGGAGACACAGGGGAGGAAAGGTTCAAAGGTGATCCTTGATAGCCGAACCCATCTTGGTCCGTATCCGCCTCCGAGATCTTCTTGAAGCTCGACACGTTCCTTGTGATGGATTGCTGTCCCCTCTTAGCCGTGACCATGGTCCCTTGAACATTGACCACGGTCCACACCTCGGGCTCATAGGGGGTCCTGAACTTCCACCCGGGGTGTCGGTCCTTGATCACCACGCGAACTCCCACTCTCAGCTGCGGTTCTTGGGCCCTTCGGGCCTCACTGGCCTTCCAATTGGTTGTTTCTCTCCTTGCTTGGATGGCTGCGTCATCCCGCTCAGTAGGTACCCACACCGGATCTGACGGAATACTGTCCCGTGGGGCTCTTTTGAATAGAAGGTGGGCCGGAGCACACTTGGTGGTGCTGTGTGGAGTCTGGGGGTAGGCACCGAGGAACTGATCAAGAGCTGCTTCCGGATCTTCTCCATTCTCCACGGCGATGCGCAGCGCTCGGTTAATTGTTCTCATTGGCCGTTCCACTTCCCCGTTTGCTTGGGGCCATAGTGGGGTAATCTTCCTGTGGCGTACCGCTAGACATTCGAGGTATTCTTGGAATTCTCGCCCCTGGAAAGGGGGTCAGTTGTCCGACCTGACCTCCTCGGGCAATCCCATCATTGCGAACACTCGGTCCAGGACTCTCTTCACATGGGTGAACGCTGTCGACACTATCACTTCAATGATAGGGAATTTCGAGAACGAGTCGACCATGACCAGCATGTGACGACCGTCTGGAAAACTCCCAAAGTCCACGCTGAGATGCGTCCACGGAGTCTTGCTCGATTCTTCTGTGATTACTGGGGCTGGCGCAGGGTCCCCTCCGGTGATGGTACAGGCGTGGCATTGTCGGACCATCTCCTCTACTTTGGAGTCCATCGCCGGGAACCAGACTTTGCCGCGCAGCCTGGCTTTGGTTTTGGCCATCCCTTGATGGCCCACGTGTGCCAGCGCAAGGACTCTTCTCTGTAGGCTTTCCGGTACCACTATGAGGTGTCCCCTCAGGATGGCTCCTTCTTCCCCCACACTGAGTTCGCTCCGGACGTGCCACAACTGTTGGAGAGATTGGCTGACCTCTTGCCATAGGGCGCGGGCTCCATCCATGAAATGGTCCCATCCATTATTCTCCAGTGCTCTTCGAACGCGAGAGAGAGTGGGGTCCTCTCGAGTTGCTTGACCCATTTCTTCCAGCGTCATGGACCTGGGACATGCCCCTTGCAACACCATGTTGACGAACGCTTCAGTGCTGCAGGTGTCCCCCGATGGGGCAGATGTCACCGCAGACTGCGGGTGACGGGACAGATAGTCCGCTGGGTTGTGAGCCCCAGGACAGTAGATTACTTTGAAGTTGTATGCTTGCAACTGCACTGCCCATCTTTCGATCCTCGGTGGCGCTAACCTAGACGAGCCAGCAAACAGCGGGAGCAGCGGTTTGTGGTCCGTCACAACATGAAATTCTTGTCCACACAGATACAGGTGGAAATGTTGACAGGCCCATTTGATGGCCAGCGCCTCCCTTTCGATCTGGGCATACCTCGTCTCAGTGTCCATGAGATCTTTGCTGGCGTATGCGACGGGTTTCCACACTTCCTGCAGGAGGACCGCCCCTAGGCCCACCGGGCTGGCATCAACGACCAGTTCTGTTCGCCGTCTGGGGTGGAAGTATGCCATGACCATCTTGTCTAGTAGTCCTGTTTTGATGTCTTGGAACGCTTTGTTGGCAGCTGGCGTCCATTCCCACTTGTGGTCGTGACGTGTGAGGGCGCGTAGTGGCTCCGACATGGTTGCAAGATTGGGGATGAACCGTCCACAGTAGGTGACCATGCCGAGGAAGCTCCTCACTTCGGTGGGACTTTGAGGTGTGCTGGCCGCCCTGATGGCTTCAGCCTTCTTCGGGTCTACCAGGAGTCCTTCACGAGTGAACGTGTACCCAAAGAAGTCTACGCTTTATTGATAAAAGGAGCACTTGGATTTGTGTAGAGTCAGTCCACAATCCGCCAGCCTCTTGAGCGTGGCCCGGAGGTGGGAGTGATGTTCCTAGAGCGATGTGGAGAACACAAGGATATCGTCACTGAGGTTAATCACCCCTTGCAGCCCTGACAGTGCTTCGCGGATTGCATTTTGGAAGACCTCGGTGGCTGATGATACTCCGAAGCTGAGCCTTTTGTACCTCCGGAGGCCAACATGGGTTGAAAAAGTGGTGATGTACCGGCTTTCCGGGTCCAGTTCCAGCTGGTGGTAGCCGGCATTCAAGTCCAGCTTAGAGAACCACTTCGCCCCATTAAGGTCCGCCACGATGTCGTCCATCGTGGGGGTGATGTGACGTTCCCTCTTCACCGCTGTGTTGGGCAGTCGCATGTCGACACAGAGTCTGATGGCCCCTGGTTGTTGTTTGGTCTTGGGCACCACGACCAGCGGGGACACCCAGGGAGTGGGGCCCGAGACCTTCTCAATTACGTCCAGCTCTCCGAGCTTTCGCAGCTCCTCCTCCACTTGCGGGCGTAAGTTGAAGGGCACCCTCCGGTGTCTGAGAGCTACCGGCCGTACTGAGGGGTCTATGTGGAGCTTGAACCTCTTGCTCTTGAGTTTCCCCAGGCCGGTGAAGAGTGCTGGGAATTCCTTCAGTATTGCCTCCGCATGCGAGTCGTGGACCTGGTTGGCGAAGAAGACAAGTCCTAAATCCTCTGCGGTGTGGCAGCTGAGTAGAGTTCCCTTCTTGCCTTCGGTGACATGGAACTGTGCCTCGGTAGAGTAGCTCCCACTAGCGATAGTGACGCCACGGAGAGAGAGAGGATCTGTGCCCCCATACGTGTATATTCGCACCGTGGACGGTGCAAGGGGGGGTCGCGGTGACAGACGGTCATACTGATCGGAGTCCATCACATTGATAGATGCACCGGTGTCAATGAGGGCCTATACCTCCGTGCCCCCAACTGAAACTGAGCACATGGGAGGTGGTCTTCTCCAGGAGCCTGTCCGGCTGACATATACGACACTACGAACACATCATCGTCTTCATCCTCGTATACCGGGTGTCGTGCCTGTGGCTGGTCTTCCGAGATTGGCGGCGGGTCAGCGAGAGAGATCTGGCGAACCTGCGGTGGCCCGAACCTGGGTCTTGACGATGGCTGCCGGAACCGGCCGCCGCGGCATAGTGGTTTAGTGTCGTGCTCTTCAACTCCTCGGGATCGGATCGATGCTCAATATGGTCCACCTCTCAATAGCTTCAAGTCTGAGGGCTATTATAGCGCAGATCAGTGAAGCGATCGAGCGAGGGAAGGAAAGGAAGGGGACAGCGGGGAAGGAGACCTGAAAAGACACAAGAAAACAACAACGTTATAATCCTAGTGTTCCCACCACTCTCTCTCTACCCAGACCCCGTGCGTGAGTGCCAGTGTTAAGGGTAATCACCTGTAACGAAAAAGAAGGATACGTGTGGCTCCTAGGTGCAGATCGCGCTCTCTGCCCAAGAACCTAAAACCAATCAGGCAAGGCCTCGTAGTACTCCAGAACATACACGTAACACTAAGATGGAGAGAACAGCGTTATTATCCAGTTTTATCTGCACAGCCCCGTCCCCCTGGTGACCCTTGCTACAGTTTGACCTACCCAGATTTATCTCTGATCACACGTCACAGAGGTTGTCTGAGATTGCCTCATCTCACCCACAATCCACTGCTAAGAAAACACAACAAAACACAATGATTAGGTATCTCTCATCCATTGAATAAATGGGACCACGCCCATTGGTTGACGAACATTTCAGGCGAACACACAGACAGTTTTTGCTCATGCCATATCATGTTCGTATCTCTCCCACACGTTTTGTGACAGGGTCAAACAATGTATTTCCTAGAACCAGGCACTGGTATACCTTCTACTCGCAAGAGCCGACAAACGTGTGGCTCGCCAACGAGGAGGGACACCTGGTGCACTGAACGGAATAACAGGCAAAGAATTGGCAGGGCGTTTGTATGTCTCTCCCACGACCTTCACCTGCCCAGGGTGGCCTTTAAGGGAATCCCACTGGTGCACTGCACCCGTACCGTACCGGTTTGTGCCTGCCAAAGAGAAATATCTTCCCGGTTTCGCCTCACCAGAACTACAAGAATGGCCGCTGTTCCTATGTCACAGTAGGAAGGTTTCCGCCTGCAAATATCGGAACAAACAAAAGTGGGAACAGAAACAGACTCTCCCGTCTCTAGCGTTGCTTACGAACACAGAATAATCGGCACCGCCGCCAGGGCAGAAGTGCTCTATGAAGCCTTCCGCTCCTGCGCGCGTCTGCCGCCCTGACGCTCCTGCTCATGGGAGGTGTGTTCTTCCACGTTTCACGCAATACCGCTGCGTTTCACGGCATTTTCATTCCGCGGATGTGTAGAAGGCCGACAGGGTAATTGGGAACCTGACAGTACATCTCTCTTTACGAGGGGTTCTTTCCTTTCTGTGGCAGGGGATGCTTTTTCTGGAACGCGGCAAGTAACCTACGGGAGTGTATGGCGCCAGCTGGTTACCAGGAATTGTCTTCTGGCCCGTACCCCTTCCAGGCTATTAGATACCACCTGTTTCGGCCTCTAGTTTTGGTATCCAAGATTCTTGCGACTTCGTATTCTTTCTCATTGTTTATCCACACAGGGTGTGGTCTCTTTTTCATGGGTGTGACCGAGGGCTTTAAGAGCGAGACATGGAATACAGGATGTATGCGCATAGAAGCCGGCAGGGCTAGTTTCACAGCCACAGGGTTGATCAGTTTAACCACCTTATAAGGTCCAATAAACTTAGGATTGAACATTGATGATCGTTTAAAGTGGATATTTTTTGTGGATAACCACACCATGTCACCTGATCAGTATGTGGGGCCTGTTCTACGAGGTTTGTCAGCCCCCTGTTTATATTTTTGTTTGGCTGCCTGTAGCTGAGATTGGGTTCTTTTTAACGTGTCCTGAATGTGTTTAACCCTGTTGTGTACCTCGGGCATGTTGGTATCCTCTCCTGGGTGCAGTAAAGGAAGAAATCTGGGGTGAAACCCGTATGTGTTGTAAAAGGGGGCGGTTTTAGTGGAACTGTGTATGGCGCGGTTATAAGCCACTTCTGCCACCCACAACCTATCCACCCAGGCTTCAGTTGTGGAATCTACGTAACACCGTAGGTATTGTTTATGGGTTTGATTGACCCTCTCGGTCTGCTCGTCAGTTTGGGGATGGAAGCTTGTAGAGAGAGCCACCTGAATCTGTAGAGCCTTACACCACACCTTCCAAAACCGAGCTGTGACTTGTGTTCCCCTATTGGACACTATACGACATGGAAGGCCATGTAATCTGACTATGTGTAGCAACAGTAATTTTGCTAAGAGTCCTGCTGAGGGTACCTGGTGACAGGCAATGTAATGTCCCATTTTAGTGAGGTAATCAACCACGACCATTACTGTATCATACTCTTGGTCTTTTGGAAGTCCTACGATGAAGTCGATGGAAATGTGCTCCCAGGGAGCCGTGGGTGTGGGTAAGGGTTGAAGCAATCGTTGTGGCCTGATGTGGTCTGTTTTCATTCGAGAACACGTATCGCATTCTTTGATCCATTGTGTAACGTCCTTTCGAACACTAGGCCACCAGAACTGTCGTTCGATCCGCTCTAAAGTTTTGTATACCCCATTGTGTCCAGACTTGGTATGTAATGGCACCAGTTAAAAACTTGTTTCTGCAGGGTTTTCGTGGGTACCAACATCATGTGCCCTTTTAGGAAGATACCTTTTTTTCCCTTCCACTCTCTGTGGAATCTCAGCCAAGTTCTCCATGTGCACGTCTGGGTTCTTTTGGCCACTTTCGGTAGGAAATCGCTGGTTTGTAGGGCACACACGACTTTATGCGGGGGAATGATGGCGTGTTCCACACGTTCTTCTGCTTCTCTGCTGGATTTCTGGCGTGCAAGGGCGTCCGCTTTCCTGTTCTCCTTCCTTGGTCGGTAGGTTACAACGAAATCGAATTCCTCAAAGAAGAGCATCCAGCGTAGCTGTCTCGTGTTAAGTGCCTTGTGGACCTCTAAACTGCAGATTCCTATGGTCGGTGTACACCGTTACTCTTTCTTTGGCTCCTAAGAGGAGGTGGCGCCACTCGGTGAAAGCTTCCTTAATCGCCAGCAATTCCTTCTCGGCTATGGTATAGTTTATCTCCGCTTCGTTCAGCTTCCGGGACAAGAACGCTATGGGATGCAACTGTCCCGTGGCATCGTGTCTTTGCGACAAGACCGCTCCAATGGCCACCTCAAATGCGTCTGCTTCCACTATATAGGGTTTCTCTGGATTGGGATGCGCCAATACGGGGGCAGTTACGAATGCTGTTTTTAGTTCATCAAAAGCGGTTTGGGCTTCATCGGACCACTGAAACTTTGTGCCTTTTCGTAACAACTAGGTTATAGGAGTCACTGTCTTGGAGAACTGGTCAATGAATCTCCTGTAAAAGTTGGCGAATCCCAAGAAGCTCTGTACGTCCTGGACATTCTGGGGTTCTGGCCATTCTTTCACTGCTTGCACTTTCCTTTCTGCCATCACCTGCCCTCTAGGCGTAAGCATAACACCCAGAAATTCAACAACGTCCACATGAAATTCGCACTTACTAAGTTTACAGAATAGCTTGTTGCTGCGTAATGCCTGTAAAACCGCGCTTACGTGTTGGATGTGTTGTTCTTTGGACGATGAATAAACCAAAATGTCGTCGATGTAAACAACGACGTATTTGTCCATGAAGTCGCGTAGCACTTCGTTAAGAAAAAACTGAAAGGTCGCAGGGGCGTTGCAGAGACCGTATGGCATCACTAGATACTCGTATAGCCTGTATCTTGTTTTGAAGGCAGTTTTCCATTCATCTCCGGCTCTCATCCTCACTAGGTGGTAGGCTCCCTTAAGATCTAACTTGGTGTAAATCACTGCCTTCTTGACTTGTTCCAATAAAACTGGGATTAAAGGAAGAGGGTATCGGTTCTTATTCGTAATGACATTTAATGCCCTGAAGTCTATGCAAGTGCGGAGCTCTCCATTGGCTTTCGGAATAAAAAACAGAGGGGAGACTGCCGGTGACTTGGAAGGGCGTATAAACCCCAATGCCAGGTATTTGTCCAAATAACTCCTCAAATGCTCGTTCTCCTTTTCCGTAAGGGCGTATATTCGTCCACAGGGCACTACCGCTCCGGCTACCAAATCGATTTGACAGTCATACTGTCGATGGGGTGGCAGGGTCTCTGCGTGCACTTTGTTGAATACATCACGAAAACCAGCATATTGTTTTGGGAGGATGGTATCTTTTTCGGCGGCCGTCACGATCCAATGCGTGGCTGACCGCGTCTGTGCCGGTGGTGCCCCCTTGTTGAAGCAATTGTTGGAGCAGTATTCCGAGTCAAAACTGAGTGTCTTGTTTATCCAACAAATCCGTGGGTCGTGTTTCTGTAACCATGGGAGGCCCAGGATAATCCCATGTTGGGGGGACGATATTATGTTGAACTCCATTACTTCTTCATGGTGTGAGTTGCATCTGATTTCCATCTCGTTTGTGATGTACTGAATTGGTCCGGAATCCAGCATCCGCCCATCCACGGCGATCACTATTTCTGGTACAGTTTTCTTCAATAGACTAACCCCCATTTCATGGGCTACAGATTCAGCCATAAAAATACCCGTTGCTCCAGAGTCCACCAGGGCCTGGACCGCTCTCCATTCCTTGCCGATTCGGATGTGGATCGGGATATATAAAAAACGGTTCTTGTCTTCAGCACTCAAAGAGGGTAGATATGTCGTGCTCGAGAGCTTCCCTCCAACGTCCCCCGAGCTGTCTAGTTTTCCGGAGTTTTCTTGCCATAGATGTTTGCCTCCTTGCCCCTCTCCCGTGGGTTCTGGGGTTTCTGTAAGCAGTCTGACGAAATGCCCTCTTTTCCCACAATAGAGGCACAGCCCATTCTTCCTTCTTGAGTTTCTTTCTTCCACAGTAAGTGAAGCACGTACTGCTCCTATCTCCATAGGTTCCGTGTAACTTCAAGGAGGCTCTCGGGTGTTGAAACGTTCAATTCTTGGGGGTACACGTTCGTTCTTCCGAGTATCGTTCTTCCTGTCGCTCATACGGTGTTCCAATCTTAGGGTTAAGTTGATAAACTCTGTACATGTTATCGGCTGTGGATCGATCTGAGCGATGATATCTTTTAGGTCGTCTCTCAAT
The DNA here is from genome assembly GCF_964204655.1 of Triturus cristatus. Taxonomy (NCBI): domain Eukaryota; kingdom Metazoa; phylum Chordata; class Amphibia; order Caudata; family Salamandridae; genus Triturus; species Triturus cristatus. The sequence goes on from NC_140583.1 coordinate 1,063,580,986, forward strand.
CCTTTTTTTTTAAAACACTTTTTATTGGCATTTATAAAAACAGTACATACAATAGCACATCTGGTAATGCGATTGATATAGGCCTACAAACAGGAGCGCTCAATCGCGCCCTGTGTGGACTTCTGATCGTGTGGGCCTTGGGTATGTGGGTCTCCACTCTGTCTATGAGCTACGGACAGGCTTCCGGGGACTATGCCTAAGTACACCCAACTAGCACACGTGGTGGTCGCCGCGCCTTGCAGGGGCTGCGAGATGTGCCCACTCCCCTTTGTGCTTTATCATAGAGGCTATGGGATTGCAGCCACATGCTAACCATCAACAAACTGGGGATATATAAACTGGGGGGTGCACTATGTCGTGGATGATGAGCAGTAGTAATCTTGCGCCTGAGAGCTATATAATTGCAGGGTATGTTGTTGGGGTTTCGCGGGCGCGGGGGGGGAGGAGGGAGGCAAGAGAGCTGATCGCTGCCCGTGTGAAGGCATAATGAAGGAACTGTCGCAGTCCACGATTATGACCCGCCGGGCGCCTGGACCCCTTGTACGTCTCCCTGGGTGGGCTCATGGGCCATGGGGGCCCTTGGGGGACCAATCTTTCGTGGGCCCGCCACTGTTATCGTTTCCTGCGCGAAGGAATGCATTAGCATGGCCCAGGGCAGGGAAATCGGGTGTTTGCGAAGTCCCTGGGCTTCCTCCGCTCTAAGTAGTGCTTCCTCCGCCTTACCCCACTTTTTGACTGCGCCCACCCATGCCGCTAGAGGAGGCCGCTCCGGTGTCTTCCAGTGCATGGTGATGCACCGTTTGGCCAGGAGGAGCACCAGGGAAGCAAACCGCATCTCCACCTTCATATGCTTGTGCCGCCTAGTCGTCTCTCAATCCTTGATAGTAAATGGCGAATTGTTTGTCTTCCGGCCATTTGGTTTCTGCCACTAGGCACCTGAACGTGGTGAGATATACCACTAGCTCTTCGTTTCCTTGTCGCAGTTCGAGCAATTCACGGTCGGCAGAGAGGGTATGGGACCTACGGTCAAATTTTTTTTCGAATTCCTCTCTAAACGAGTCCCAATCGTAAAGGAGCAGGTCATCCCTCTGAACCAACGGGACTGCCCACAGAGCCGCATCACCTGCCAGATACGAAATAAGGAATGCCACCCTTGCTTGGTTGGTGGTGAATGCCTTGGCCTTGCAGTTAAAGTGTAACATGACCTGCATCAGGAAGACTTGTATTTTGTTAGCGTCTCCATAGTACCTTTCTGGGGGTGCTAAAGGGATAGGCGTGGGTACCTCGACTGTAATGGGATGAGACTGAAACAGGGAAGACCCTCTGCATCGAAAGGGTTCCTTTGTAAGCGGTCTACCTTAGCTTGTAGATTCGCGGTTTCTATTCTGGAGGCTGCCAGTTCTTGCTGCACTATCTGTAAAGCAGCCACCATGTCCTCAAGGGTAGCCATACGTAAGCAGATTATTCGATCAGGAGGAGTAAAACCCGTGGGCTGATTATTATGTTGTGCTCTTCAACTCCTCGGAATCGGATCGATGCTCAATTTGGTCCACCTCTCGATAGCTTCAAGTCTGAGAGCTATTATAGCGCAGATCAGTGAAGCGATCGAGCGAGGGAAGGAAAGGGAGGGGACAGCGGGTAAGGAGACCTGAAAAGACACAAGAAAACAACAACGTTATAATCCTAGTGTTCCCACCACTCTCTCTCTACCCTGACCCCGTGTGTGAGTGCCAGTGTTAAGGGTAATCACCTGTAACGAAAAAGAAGGATACGTGTGGCTCCTAGGTGCAGATCGCGCTCTCTGCCCAAGAACCTGAGACCAATAAGGCAAGGCCTTGTAGTACTCCAGAACATACACGTAACACTAAGATGGAGAGAACAGCGTTATTATCCAGTTTTATCTGTGCAGCCCCGTCCCCCTGGTGACCCTTGCTACAGTTTGACCTACCCATATTTATCTCTGATCACACGTCACAGAGGTTGGCTGAGATTGCCTCATCTCACCCACAATCCCCTGCTAAGAAAACACAACAAAACACAATGATTAGGTATCTCTCATCCATTGAATAAATGGGACCACGCCCATCGGTTGCCGAACATTTCAGGCGGAACACACAGACAGTTTTTGCTCATGCCATATCATGTTCGTATCTCTCATCCATTAAATAAATGGGACCACGCCCATCAGTTGACGAACATTTCAGGCGGAACACACAGACAGTTTTTGCTCATGCCATATCATGTTCGTATCTCTCCACACGTTTTGTGACAGCGTCAAACAATGTATTTCCTAGAACCAGGCACTGGTATCCCTTCTACTCGCAAGAGCCGACAAACGTGTGGCTCGCCAACGAGGAGGGACACCTGGTGCACTGAACGGAATAACAGGCAAAGAATTAGCAGGGCATTTGTATGTCTCTCCCACGACCTTCACCTGCCCAGGGTGGCCTTTAAGGGAATCCCACTGGTGCACTGCACCCTTACTGTACCGGTTTGTGCCTGCCGAAGAGAAATATCTTCCCGGTTTCGCCTAACCAGAACTACAAGAATGGCCGCTGTTCCTATGTCACAGTAGGAAGGATTCCGCCTGCAAATACCGGAACAAACAAAAGCGGGAACAGAAACAGACTCTCCCATCTCTGGCGTTGCTTGCGAACACAGAATAATCGGCACCGCCGCCAGGGCGGAAGTGCTCTATGAAGCCTTCCGCTCCTGTGCGCGTCTGCCGCCCTGACACTCCTGCTCATGGGAGGTGTAGTTCTTCCGCGTTTCACACAGTACCGCTGCGTTTCACAGCATTTTCCTTCCATGGATGTGCAGAAGGCCGACTGGGTAATCGGGAACCTGACATTTAGCCTTCCACAGCGGGAGCATGTTTTTCCTTTCGCACCGCAGACGGCTGTTGCCGGGTGATCTTCGCCACAGTACCCACACGACCCACATGGTGGTGGTTTGGATGCCTGGCGAGGCGCTGTGGGACGCCTCTGGATGGCCTCCACCTTTTCTTCTTTGATATGCGGGGCCCTAGGCACCGACCCCGTGGCAACCGGAGTGTGTAAGGCCGCTTCCATCTCTTCTGCCCGGGCGTCCGATAGTCCATTGGAGCGGGCTAGACCAGGATCTCATCCAGCGTGATTCCGGGCTGTCGGAGGATCAGCTTCGCAGGAGCTTTGAGCGGCAGTCTAAGATGATCTGGTCCTGGATTTCCTCCCTCTGGTCTGTGAATGGGCACGTGCTAGCCAGCCGGCATAGCCGCGCGTAGAACATGTCGTCCGATTCGGTTTCGGTCTGCCACGTCCTCCGGAACTTGAATTTTTCGAAATCGGGGTTAAGCTGTGGGTCGAAGTGTCTGTTGAGCGCGGCGACCGCCTCATCGTAGTCGTCCTCATTCCCTTTGTTGGGAAGCATTTCGAACAGGTCGTAAATCTCTGCTCCTCCGTAGTAGATAAGGAGTGATCATTTTACTGTTCCATCGGTTTCACGTGTCCCTTTGAAATAATGATTCAGCCGACCTACCCAAGCCTTCCATCTTGGCGCAGCAGTGGCGGGATCCGAAGCCTCACTGAACGGGGGTAGCGGTGCGACTGCGGTGTGGGTGCCCACTGGTGGTGGTGGGTTGGCACCAGCGACTGGGTTGCGCCCTCCATCTCGCTGGGCGGCCGTGCCTACGGCAGGTGCGGTGCTCATAGCAGCCAGGCAGGGGCGCGCCGGTGCAAGGGCGCGGCTTGTGCGTTAGCATGTAGCTCTGGGGCGTGTGCTCTGTCCTTACGCCTGGTCGAGGACGCCCACGTGGCGTAGTCCTGCAGGCGATGCCTACGGCCCCCGATTAGCCCCCACTGCCCTGTGGATGAAGGATAACGAAGTATGTTCGAGATCGCAAATGCGTGTGTTGCGCGGAGTAGTTGTCCAGTGCTTGCGTATCTGGACGTGTCACTTGGATGCTGCCAATGCTTGTTGACACCGGGCCCACGTTCGTGTTCCTGGGATGACCTTCTCCCCCTTTATTCTCCTCCTTAAGTCCCTTTTCTCCTTCCTTTATTCTTTCTTCTTTTTTTTTCTGTCAGGCAGCAGAGAGGGCAGCCCTGGTGAGGCCCCCAAAGCACACCGGCCGACGTGGATTAGGAGCCGGCCCTAGGCAGAGCAGGAGCGGGGACACCACTCGGTGAAAGCACTGCAGCGCCGGGCCACTCCACTTACCCCACACAGCGAGCAGAGGCGCCGCCAGCTGAATGCGCTCCCGTTGCTGAGGGAGACGCGTGGGTGGGCGCAGCGCTGACGGGCGGAGAAGCACGGGGAACAGAAGGCGGGACCGCCACGCAGTCCAGGCGGCCCGAACGGAGCGGTGCGGGTGGGCTCCGCGAGCTCCAGGAAGCGAGCAGGTAGGCAGCGGGAGAGTGAGCACTGCGGGTGGGCTTCGCACACTCTCCGGAGGGAGCCACAAGGGACCGGAAGGCACGCGTGAGGGCGCGACCGGCCTCGTTGCCAATGTAGCACGGCGGGGTGTCGCAGTTAGTGATATTAGCATGTAATAACGGACATAGGACCACCCTTCACTTCTCGTGGCCGGAAGACCCCGAGTGGTCTTCCACCTCCTTTATTTCTACACTCAGGACGAGCCCGCCCCGAGGGGTGCATGAATGCGTGTGAGAGTGCAACATTGTCGGGGAGAGCCCGGATAGCTCTCTACAGTGGTGTTTAAGATCAGGCATGCAGAACCTCCCACGCTTGCTCAAATGTTCCTTCGCTTTGTTTTCACAAGTCTGGTACAGAGTGCATTACATTAGTAAGAAAGGCCCCTCGGTACCGATTCTAAATGAAATGTTTAAAGGAAGGAGCTTTCCGTCGCACCTCCTCGCTTGCTCCAGTTTTTACGACCCTGGGCAGCTCCAACTCTGATCAGCATTGTAGCTGAACTGGTTTTGTTTTCCCTGTTACTTCGCAGCATGGGCAAATAATTTAGGGGCATATCATCAAGCCCCGGAGATAAAAATTATCGCCGCTTTAGCGTCTGTTTTTGGACGGAAAGCGGCAATCATTTTATCGCCTAATCAGTAAGGTCACGCTATCGTGTGAATCCTTGCATTATCACCCTTTCCCCCAACGCCCATCTTTGCATCTCTAATGAGATGCAAAGTGGGCGTTCCTGCCCTGACATAACTGGAGAAATGTCGCTAAGCGACATTTCTCCAATTATCAATGGGAACGCTAACCTGCAGAGCAAAAAGCAAAGTAGAGATAACCCCTGTTATCGCTACTTTCCTTATGCCTGCTTCAAAACTGACTTAGCCATGATATCCTATGTAAGGTGGATATCATGGCTAAGTATGCCTTGCCCTATCAGCAAGCTTTCGCCAAACCTTGTGCGATTATCGCTGTATTTCCAGCGATAATCGCACAATTGGCAGCTAGCGCACTGAATTTTATCTCTTTGGAGATAAGCGTTGCTGACAGCACGCTATCTCCGCGATAAAATTCAGAGTTGGCTGGCAATAATTATCCTCGCCCTTAGAGCGCTTAGCGATAATTATCGCATGGCCTTGATGATATGCCCCTAGATACTGTATTTAATGTGTCTCCCATGCGATTGTGGGGGTGCCATTCTTCTTTGCTGGCGGCGTGTTTGCTGGTGCTGCCGCTGCCTCTTCAGCTGTTCTACCGGGGGCCGGGCTTGGCTCCGCCCCCCCACGACGCACAACTGCGCGCCAGGAGGCGCTTATAGCGGGACTCGGCGCAGGACTTGTGGGGTGCCATTCTTCTTTGCTGGCGGCGTGTTTGCTGGTGCTGCCGCTGCCTCTTCAGCTGTTCCACCGGGGGCCGGGCTTGGCTCTGCCCCCCCACGACGCACAACTGCGCGCCAGGAGGCGCTTATAGCGGGACTCGGCGCAGGACTTGTGGGGTGCCATTCTTCTTTGCTGGCGGCGTGTTTGCTGGTGCTGCCGCTGCCTCTTCAGCTGTTCCACTGGGGGCCGGGCTTGGCTCCGCCCCCCACGACACACAACTGCGTGCCAGGAGGCACTTATAGCGGGACTCGGCGCAGGACTTGTGGGGTGCCATTCTTCTTTGCTGGCGGCGTGTTTGCTGGTGCTGCCGCTGCCTCTTCAGCTGTTCCACCGGGGGCTGGGCTTGGCTCCGCCCCCCCACGATGCTCAACTGCGCGCCAGGAGGCGCTTATAGCGGGACTCGGCGCAGGACTTGTGGGGTGCCATTCTTCTTTGCTGGCGGCGTGTTTGCTGGTGATCTGCGTAAAGACAAGGTACTGTGCTTAGTGGTGTTTGTTAGGTGTAACTATGGTGAAAAAGAAGTCCACTGGAGCTAAACCAAATGGGGTGGCAGGGGCAACCCTGGACTCATATTTAGTCAGAGCTGCTAGTGTCCTGACTGAAGAAATAGAAAGAACTGAAAGGCGCTTGTCAATGGGGGTAGGGAATAAGACAACAGCCCTCATCCACGAGACCCTTGATACCCCAGACTTACAAACACAGCAACAATCACCAGGCATTCCCAGAGATCTAATAGATCAGCTAGAACTTATGACTTCCCCCCCCAAACACTATTGAGCATCGTGTGTCCACCTCCCCAATTCATATTCAAGAGCCCCTGATTGTAGAGGTCTCTCCCTCCCCCCCGGTTTCAATCCAGACAAGACGCACAAGAGCTGGGGGCCCGGCTCCCGCTGTACGATCTAAGAAACAGACTTCGGGACGAATTACTAAATCAGGCTCGGGCCCCCAGCCTCAGGTGGAGGGTTTATCTAACAAACTCTGGGCAGCAATAAAGATGAAATTGGATGTTATATTGGCCCCCATTACTGACAGATTGATATCTATCGAAGATAGATTTTCTATATTGGAAGCGAAGCTTAGCGCCATGATAACAATTGTGCAACCTTCTTCCCTGGTGTTGTCGGAAACAAGAATCCCCGACCAACCTCAGTGCTCTGTGCCTGTGTTAATGAAGGAAGCTCCCTCTAATGGTGTTTATTTGCCCCTCCCAGCGGCGGCAGGCTCTTCCACTCACACTTTGATTCCAACATCAACTTTGACTACCCAAAATTGCCAAATTGCTAAGGTTCATAATAACGAACTTCCCCCTATCGAGCCTACTCCTACTATGAATGTAAAAAAAACCTTCCCAGGGAAAGGGCTCCCGTTTGTCAGAGAGGCCATTCCTTTGGTTCTTGTTCTTGCCAATGTCCCCAATCTAAGACCGGGTCAAGCAGAGTCAACAACTGCGCTGATGGATAAAGCATTACATTGGCTTAGTAGGAACATGAACATTGGAGGAGTGGGTGGCCAACAACAACTGGCAAGAGAAATTATAATGGCCAGACGTGTCCCATGGCTAGAAAATAACGAGAAAAAATTTGGGGGAGATTGTGTTGCCATTAATTTTGCTACTATGTATGTATTACCTAATGTTCTTGCCAACCTATTGCCACCTCAGAAAAGGGACTCTGGTATAATCCCACTTACATTGGAATTTTTTATTGGTAATCCCAGATCCCTAAGACGAAACGTGACGCAAAAATCATCTAATGGCCTAAATATAGTTACTGGTAGGAGGGCACTCTCAAGCTTTTCTAGTGATCTTAGGCTAGAAAATAGATTTATCGCCTTGACCGATCTGGAGGAATGTGATTGACATAGGGGGAGTGATAACTAACCTATTCGAACACACCCCCAAGAAATCATGCTGATCGGAGACAGAACTCTAGATGAAACAATTGCCTGTACTAGTGCCCAAGTTCTTACGTATACCTCCACGAGTAACCATCAAATATTGGCATCTGTTTGTAATAGGTCAATTGAACAAATGATCCCCTTTGGCAACATAATAAATAATCCTATGGCAATAGAAAGGCGAAAGCCCTTACAAAATATTCCTAATAGCGGTAGCAAAATATCCTTGATATCATGGAACATTGCAGGTATTGCCCAGAAAATGCTGTCTCCTGACTGGGGTAACTTTATTGACAAATTCGACATTTGTCTATTTCAGGAGTCTTGGGCTGTTGATCCTGTTTTTAGGGCTGGATACCTTAACTTTTACATCCCTGCAAAAAAAACCCTAAAGGGCGTCCTGTAGGTGGCCTTGTGGCCTGGGTTCGGCAAAATCTAGGCTGTTGTGTAGTATTGTTAAAATCCTCTGATAAAGATATTTTAGTGTTGAAACTCAGTAGGGCTAATGAGAGTACCCTTGCTATTTTTAATGTGTATGCTAGGGGTCAGAGGGGAGGACAAAGCTCAGAGACTATAACATCTCTGGACTTACAATTAGAAAATCTTCCCGTTCATATTATTCCTATTGTAGCAGGGGATTTTAACACTACATTTGAACCATTGGGCAACGAGGTGCAGGAGTTATCAATAGAACAGGACCTTAGATGGGGAATCCCAAGGCTTGATTTACCCCCTGTTAAAAGATGGTCAAATGTTGCAATCCAACTTAACGCGTTGTGTCTTGAAAGAGGCCTCAGGGCTGCAAATGGGCGTACCAGATCAGATTCGAAAGGAGTAACTACCTTTGACAATGGGCACTCTACTAGCCGTATCGACTATATATTGATTGATCTTAGGATATGGCATAGACTTGATGACATGAAGGTAACATGGCGGCTTGAAAGTGATCACAATCCCCTATGTATTGATTTCTGGGCCACGATTAGGGAGGGAGACGTGACCCAAGCTGAGGGAACTATATCCTCGGATTTAGTGATCGCAAATGATAAACGCCATGTAAAATGGAACAAAATAGTTGAACATCCTGAAAAGTTGGAAGCCCTTAAAGCTGAAGTAGTTAAGAGCACCGACTTTCTTATGTCAAGAGTCTCTAGTGTAGAATTCCCACGAATTGTGATAGAAGCCCATACTAGTCTATTTGATAACTTGAAAACCTACTTCTTAAAGGATGTGAAGCCAGGGAGACAGGTTTCAAAAACTAACGACGCTAGTTGGTTTAATACTACATGTAGAGTGGCTCGCCAGAAGCTGAGTGAAGCTTTAAGATCAAGAGACCACTTGGGGGTAAGAGGTGCAAGGGACCATTATAGGGATGTGCAAAAAAAAAGCAAAAAAAGACTGGGACCAAGCATGGTGGCAGGATCTGAGAAGTGCCTGCGCAGCAAAGGATTCGAGAATTGTTTGGAGCATTGTTAACTGGGACAGGGGAGGGCGTCCGGAGCCCCCCCAGAATAATGTTCCTCAGGCACAATGGGTTGAATTTTTTAGACCCCAGTACGCTGGAAGCGCAACTGGGGAGGATCTACCATCACATTTTTAAAAATGTTATTCTGGCACAGTGTTTTCTATCAAGGATGTTGAGGTAGCACTTGATTTTGTGACAAGGGGAAGAGCTCCAGGTATGGATGGAATTCCGGCCGATGTATTTCTCAGTGATAAGCCAACCTGGTGTCAGTACATAGCCCTTCTTGCTAATGCAGTGGCTAATGGAGCTCCAGTGCCCCCATCTTTGAAAGGTGCTGAGATAATTCCTGTTTTTAAGAAAGGAGACAAATCCCTCCCCAGTAACTACAGGCCCATAAGTCTTATTGATTCAATACAAAAGGTTATGGGTCGTTTAGTGTTAGGAAAAGTACAGACCTGGGTAGAGGATGCTAACATTCTGTCCACATTTCAAGCGGGATTTCGTTCCTGTACCAGCACCACAGACCAAATTTTTCGGTTTTTAACTATTTACTGGAGGAATGTGGTCCTGAATGGGGGGTCACTTTACGCTGTCTTCGTAGATCTTAAATCAGCGTTTGATCTGGTCCCTCGGAGGAAACTGTGGGGTGTGCTTGGTGACCTGGGGATGGCTCCGGAATTGATAACACTTCTCGCTCGCTTACATGAGGGCAATTTTGCAAAAGTTAGATGGGGGGCGCAGGGGGAGGTTACCGACTCCTTCCCTGTTGGGCGTGGTGTCCGACAGGGGTGTGTGTTGGCTCCTACCCTGTTCTCTTTGTACATCAACGGGGTAGTTGAGTACCTTTCGATGACCTCCACTGATGCTCCCCTACTGGCTGGCAATCATGTCCCTGTCCTCATGTTTGCGGACGATACTTTGCTCATCTCCAGGACACCGAGCGGCCTCCAGAAGGCCATTAATGCATTTGAAGAATTTTGTTCTTTGAGAGGACTAGAAATAAACACTTCAAAAACCAAGTTCATGGCTTTTAATCAGCATAAATCTTTTAGAGGCAGTATTTTATTAAATAATGTGCCCCTAGAACAGGTGAGTGCGTTTACGTACCTTGGTATCTCCCTCCAGAAGGACTTGGGTTGGAATCACCACTTGAATCTTACAGCCCTAAAACTACACCAGCATATAGGGTGTTTGACCAAGAAATATAAGTCCTCTTTTACAAAACCAGTCACTCCTGCCCTAGAAATTTATAACGCTAAAGCGGTGAGCTCGGCCCTTTATGGAGCTGAGCTCTGGGGATTTAACGATATAAAACAGCTAGTAAGATTAGAAAACAAATTTTTACGTAACCTTGCTAGCGTCCCACAAAGCACTCCTACGATCCCGCTTCACCTAGACCTAGGGAGGAAAAATATAGCGGACCTAGCAAAGTTACGGCCACTCCTCTATTTGAGACGTCTCTGGGTCATTCCGGAACTTGCGCAATATGCCCTGGGTTTTAAGGATGTGATCTTACGGGACTGCTTCCATAGAGTAGGTTGGCTAAAAGAGATCAGGTCCCTACTTATTAAACTGGATCTAGAGACACTTTGGGACAACCCTGAGACGGCAGTCTTCCCATCAAAGGTGCAACTGAAACAGAAATACTGGGAAATGGTTTATGCATCTGTAGTTCACTCCAGTATTTCAACTAGCCTAACAGGTCGCTTTCTGGATTCTAAATCGTGGCCAGTGTGTGAGGCCTACTGGGATTTGATCGAGAGGCCCATTGACCGAAAACTTTATTTTCAGTTCAGGATAGGTAGTCTACCCATCAAGACCTTTACCTGTAAATGGGCTTCTAGAACTGATGACAAGTATGCCACTGCTGTATGGCAATGGCTGAGACCACTACCCATGTATTTTTTGTTTGTCCGTTATATGCGGCCCCACGGCGGAGATGGCTGAGGCCGATTTGTATTTTGTTGGGTGCCCGGAGATGTGCTGTTGCGCTGAGAATCCTAGGGTCTGATTGTAGCCCTAGTATAGCTATAGCAGTTGCCAAATTCCTGGGCTGGTCCTGGATCATACGCACTCGCACTTTAAATAAAACTATTGCTGCTACCTAATCCTAAAATGTACTTTCTAAATATGATCTGCTTCACCGTGCTGTCTCTCCTTTTTTAACTGTTCTTAAGGTTTTTTAGATACATGACAGTATATGGAATTTAATTATCTTTTATCTTGTAATTGTAATGTATTATGTGTTATCTATTTATTAAGTCGTGTGATATGTGTTGTATTTATGTGCTTTTATGACAAACTGTCGAAATAAAGCTTTTTGAATTGAATTGATTGTCCCAATTTTCAGTGCAATTCAGTATTTTCTAATTTGATTTCTTTTGTCTAAGTTTTGGTAGTTGTAAATGAATTTTTATTTACACTTTAGTTTTGATAGTGGTTGGAGGCGCTTAGTGGTTTACTACTCTGCTGCACTCCACGTTTCAAGTTAATCTCTTCCTAGTGTTTTTTTTGTTACCTAATTCGCAGAACAGCCAAACAAGAAATTTGTGGCCACTGCTGTAACTGACAAAGGAATTTGTGTGGTCTCAAAGGTAGGATGACTAGTTCACTCCAGGTCATTATGGACGCTGTCTGGAATTTACACCTACAGATCCTTGTTTTCATATTTGTTAGTCTAATTAATTCAATTGAAGCAATCATGACTACAAACCCTAAAATGCAGTAGCCTATCACACAAAAGTCCTGGACTGGAAACACTGTCTGCAATCACCTAAAAGGAGGTGGTCCCACTACACAAAGCTGATTCAGTGGGGATAAACTCAAACCTGATTTGGTATTCCAGGGATGTCAAACGTTTAGCCATGAGGGCTAGATCCATGCCAGATATTCAGGATAACCAATATGTAAATAATTCTGATTATATTATTTTAATGCCCAGTTATATCTTTCTGGATTTAATGAAAACCATCTATAGGCCAAACACTGTCGACCAGTAGTGAACACTGCCGTACTGTCCAATCTTTGCCTTCAGTTCATCAATCAAATTAAAGGAATCGTGTCCTGCAATGTGCCCTTAAAATATGGTGCCGTGGCAATGTCGTCTTCCAAAAAACAAGACTAGTAACTAGATTCAAGGCCTTTTTTTGTGTGATTATGGAAAACCTTTTGGTTTCTTTACCAAATGCTAAATTTAGAGGAGAATCCACAAGTGGAATTTCATCCACCCTAGAGAAAGTATGGTGGAGAAAATTCCATCAATTAGTTCTCCCCTCCGATTTATCGCTTCTTCCGGAAATCATAAGATATGTAGTTATCTACAAACTTTAAATCAGGACCATCATATTTCTAATGTTCTCTGAAAATTACAGTAATACATCACTTTTTAGTCACAGACCTGTTGAGCTGGAAGGGACCACAAATTATCTCAATGTTATGATGCAAGAGTGATGACGCTGATGACAATGTGGGGTAGATATAGTGGGGGTAATTCAGAGCACATAAGCTAGCAATGGAGGTCTTGTTTGTATAGCTTGCCTCAAATCTATATTCACGGGAGAGCAACTTTAAAGGTTTATTATTTGTAGAATAAAACATTTAACCTGATGTTTTTAATACCATTTAACTGATCTCCTTGTGATATTATGCAGTTTGTTCTGTTAGTATAACAGCATTTTTAACATGTAGTGGTAACTAGGGCTGGCCTTGTCAACCCAATAAATATAAAAAACAAGCATTGGCATAGCCAATAGGTCTCGCCTTTGGGACCTTATACATGTTTAGCCATGCACCAGTTGCATAACTAAATACTTATAAGGTCCCAAAGCGAGACCTATTGGCTATGCCAAGCGGCCGTGAAAGTGATCGGGATCGCGATCAAACATCAAAGCGGCCGTGTGGCCGCGAAAGTGAAAGTAATCGCGGCCAGCGCGACGCGCGCGCCAGCGCACATGCACTGTAGCTCTAGGCTGGCCTGGTAGCACTTTTTGGAGCCCTCTCAATAAGTCTCGCCAGACCAGCGCATGTGCTGGGTCAGGCGAGACCTAAAGAGTCAGGTTTTCAGGGCATCCACAAAAATGTATGAGGAGAAGTTACATGCAGTGAATTTGAGTGGACATTATTTGTGTGTGATTCTAAAAGCTTGATTGAATAGTGCTGTTCAGTGGCTCAACAGACAGCTGGCAACAAGCTAAGTAAATTATAGATGTTCTTTTTGTGAATGTTACAGTCTGAGCTCTATGTCACGCCAGACCAAAAAGTAGGCAAACATGAAACATTCACTTGTACTACAACCAATATTGCTTTCTCTAATTGTGAAAAATTGAGGGCCTGATTTAGATCTTGGCGGATGGTTTACTCCATCACAACAGTGACGGGTATCCCGTCCACTGAAATACAAATCCCATAGGATATAACGGCATTTATATTTTGGCGGACATGATATCCGTCACCTTTGTGACGGAGTAACTTGTCCGCCAGGATGTAAATCATACTCTAAGTCCCAAGACACTCACTTATGACAGAAGAGCATCCTTAAAGGATTAAACAAAGAGCTAACACAAGTGAAATGGAAGTGGCTGGCGCATAGCTGCAATTCACCACTGCCGCCTGAAGGAGTCTGGGGGATTCTGTATACTAGTGCTTTGTAATATTGTTGCATGTTACCTTCAGCTAGTTCAATTAAAGGTATTGAAAGCTGGTGTGTTTTGATGTTCAGCTCGGTTAACCCAGGACATAACCTATCTTTACTTTTTTTTTAATCATTGATAGTTGGTATGCAGGGCCAAAAGTACCTCTAGAGCTTGGTTCTTTAAGATAACCAATTTTTTTAAAATTATAAGCAAGAGCTACATTGCCCCTAGTTACTGTTGTTTATAGTGAATCTGTTTTTCTGCATTCATGACTTAATATTTAATGCCTGGTGGATGTAAGCTTGTAACCACGTCCCTGTTGGGTGTATATCCAGCAGTTAATGGCTTTAGCGGTCACAGATTTACTGAACTCTAAAAAATAATGTTCTAGTTTTTAACTTTGTTTTCAGAATTAGTATGTTTTTTATGGAATTAGCAATTACCTTTGTTAATTCAAATCTTGCTGCCAAATAGCTGCGTCTCTATCTTTTGTTGTCTCCTCCTCCTTTTATGAACACTTCTGTTACTCATCACACTTAAGTTTACTGCCCTTCTCGGTATTTTTCATCAAGAACAACCTCTGTGGTGGTGTAATTCTCCGTGTGGAAAGGAAAGCTGGGCCATCCTGTCTGGTTTTAATTTTTTCTGTCCTGCCATTTGTTTTTCCAAATTCATGTCAAAACTCAACAAGTCCTGTGAGGGGGCTACCTGATATCGAATTTTCGCCAACTGAGCCTTTCCTAGTCAGGCAATACACCAAAAGTGTAACTGAATCAATAGTAGAGGATTGCACTGCCCACTCCACCGTCTTTGGGGGCGGGGATGCTAATATTGGGTGGCAACTGAGATCCTAGTTATGGGACTCGGCCCTTTTTACCTGCACTGCTGGCAAAGCAATCTACTGACCTCCTGTGTGTAAAATCATACAGTTACTCTTAATTGGGGGTCCTTCATTTCACCCTATTTATGTGTGCAATGTAGTGCAATATGGCAGTTGTGTTGTGAGCATGTGTTTTGTGTTACATCACTTGAAATCCATGTGCTGAGGGATGTTGCCTTCGACAAAGGCAGGGTGGTTGCAGCACAGAATCAGGGTTCTCTTTTTAGTTGCCTTGTGTATATGACAATATGCATGTAGCTTCATGTTTCAGAACCTGATGGTGCATCTAGGAGGATCATAGGAATTCACAGTTACATCCTGCTATGGCAAAGCTCTCCTTGAATACGAAGATCTGACTGAAACTCTTTTTGCAGCTTCACTAGAGTAGCTCTTCATTCATATCAGCTGAGATATAGATTTCTACTTATTGGGACTCCTTCCATCATCTCTTTGTGTTTGCTTTGTTTGCCCTAAGTTGTCAGAGTATGCCCAGATGTGGGTTCCTTGCTCACTTTGCCACTGGATTCAAGCTAGCTTGACTGATGAGGGGTGTTACCTCGAAACCGGTCCCAGGATGCTTGTTTCCGGTCCAGGGAAGACCTGACTTGGCATTTCAGGCTGGACTGTTCCCATGAGGCACAGGGTCAAGACTGATTTGCATATGGCCCGGTCTGAACTGGGATGGTGAAATGAGCTAAAGAACGATGATGGATCCAACCCAGATCTGTGACTGGGGGTGAGTTTCTGAAAAGTTTCAGCACTCCGTCCATCATCTCTTTGTGTATGATTGGCATACCTGACCATTATTCCCCAGTACTTATCCTCTGACCATCTGTGGCCTTCCCCCTTTCCCCCCTCCCTCCGAAATGTTGGAAAATGCCAGACACCTTACTCAGGAAATCTACAAGTCCACGTTGAAATACACATTCCTCTAACTCACAGGTGTGTCCCCATTTCTTAAGTGTGTACAAAGTCTGAAAAAGTGGGCCCAACTCTAACAAGAGTTGGGCCATATGCATAGAATTTAAGTAAGCCAAACCTTTCAATAACACTGCCGTTTGACCACTACCAACTTGAACTTTATACTGGTGGTTATCCAGGACTTACTTGTACTTGTCTGAACTTCTAGAGAAACCTTGCAACATGAGGTGAGTGTGGCTTCAAAGATGCGTGCTTCGTTTCCCTGCAGAAGATATTCCAGCACTGTGAGAGTGGTAATCCTACACTAGTTTCACCTGCTGCTTAAATCCCTGAGTGGTTTAAAGTATCACTTTTTCAGCCACAGGCGTACACAAGGGTTTCTCCCTTTCACCATAAGTCTCAAGGTGGTGTCCCTTTGGTGAGTCAGGTAGTCCTAATTCTTCTACAGTTTGATCCATCCTAGACCCTTATGGTTCAGGCTATGTAGTGGTTTAATATGCAGTTGGATCTTAACCCCATAGGTCAGTTCCTGAGCTCCAAATAATGACTATTGAATCCAGCTAGTGCTACAAACTGCCTCTATACCTGGCCCTCAAATGTTAAGGCTGCAATCAAGTGTTCACCTATTAACTAGACACTTGAACTTTAACTTGCTACCAGTTTTTAGGTCTCGCCTAGCGACGCAGCACATGCGCTGCACGCCTTGGCGAGATCTACTGTTGTGGGTTTTGCGTCTGAAGGGGAACAGGAGATGTGCACGCGTACGGACAGCAGATGTGCAGGCTGCCATGCCTGCCCGGACAGCAGATTGTGCACGCGCACGTCGTCTTCCCGTGTCTCTTCGGCCTTGTTATTTATTGTACTGGGCTTTTGGAGACACTTCCTCTGTCTCAGCCGGTACTCATGCGCACTTCAAGCTTGTCACCACTAGAGGGAGGGGAGACCTCGCGCTTCAGACGGGCCTGTGCTGGCCTCTTGACTGCAAGCACACGTACTCTTCCTCTCCTCTACCTGGGCAGTGTGACCTGCAGCCATCTCCTCCACTGGCTTGCAGTCCCGCCCACACGACAGCACATGGCCTCTGCTGCACGATCAGCCACATCACCTCTGTGCTGCCGGGACTTTACTTCGCCGGCTCCCCTCACGGGCCTGGCCTCGCACACGTCGATGCCACAGAGGTCTGTCCTCGGTCCGGGATGTCGTCACCTTCGGGACGTCGCAACTTCCGAACCTCCAGGTTCCTTCACATGGCGATGCGTGGTCTGTTGCAGTAAGCACTCTGCTTCTCCTTATGCCCGACACGTTCTGCAGAAGCCTCTGGGCAGCGCACACCGCAGGTGCGTCCACCTCATCGCCAATGTGGAGGGGTCGTATACTGGGGGGTCGGGGGGGGGGGCCTACGGCCTAATCAAGACACATAATCTGAAGTGATCCCTGCTATTAGTTCCGTGCAAAAGACTACGAGCGATATTTGCACATTTGTTTATAGCCCCCGGTCTGCGTGATGAGTCTACTTTAAGCCTGATATCTGCATGTAGTAAGGTTAATTCATGGCGAATAGAGAGCCGGTTACGCAGGTTATTTAGCCCCTCTCACGTTATGTGTCGTGGTGTTAAGTGAATTGGTCGCCGTACCAATGAAAGTTGTGCTGAAGTGCGCTCTAATCTCTCTTTCTGTGTGGTATGCAGTGAATGACAGCGAGACTGCAGGTGTTCCTTCCCCAGTATCCAAAAAGCCGCTGAAACATCAAAAGCCTGAATAGGCAGCTTGTTGTTGATTGCTAGAGGTTTCTTAAATGAGGGATGCCAGACACATACATGTTGACAATCCATCTGTGCTCCCTGCAGGTGCTAAGCCAGATACAGAGCCACCAAGTGATGTCAGAAGGGATGCTCCTGAACTGCTGGTTTGTGGATCTGAGGTTAACCTATTGACTGAAGGAGAAGAGAACAAAATCAGATTCTCTGCTGTCCCAGTTAGTGCAGAACTCAGGGTCTCAGGCTAGAGGGTGTTGAAACAAACAATGAGTTATGAAGCGGTGCAAAAGAGGACAAACAGCAGAACAGTCACAGGAAGGGCTGGATGACTTGCAAGGTAGGCGTCTACAGCTCTGAAAACGTATTTAAAAAACATACCACCTAAGCCGACAGTCGAGAAGAACATTCACCTGCAGTGGCAAAGGTGCAGATTAAAACTTGCCAATTTCATGGGCGATTTCATGGGCAATTTCAGCAGCATGTCCCAGCAGATGTCTGTTGGCAGTTCTGCTATGATCCCCTCAATCTGTTGCTTTGTAAGGAACTTCTTCTGCAGTCAACAGATGGAACTTAACAAAAGAAGGGTCCTCTGTATTTGGGTACTCAGACTATTTGTGCTTTAAGTATATAGAGTGTGTGACTTTCCTATTAGCAGTTAGTAACCGCCCTCCTGCATTGTCATTTACAATACCAATAGCTCAAACTTACTTAAATACGAGACCTATTGCATTGCAAATGCTTGTTTTTAGTGTCCCGAGATTTTGCCATATCTGGATACACGCAAAAACAACAGTTGATGGACAGAATTCAGAGAGTTCAAACTGCAATGGCATGGTGAGCAAAAAAACAATAGATTTAGCCCCAGATCTCTGTTCTGGGGTGAATGTATGACATTGTTCTGCATTCTGTCCATCAACTGTTGTTTTTGCATTTGTCACCCCGAGTGAGACGGGTATGCCTAGACGTAGGTCCCGTGCTCTCCATGCCACTGGAATCAAGCTATCCTGGCTGAAGAGGGGTGAAACCCCGAAACCGGTCCTAGGATGCTTGTTTCCAGTCCAGGGAGGACCTGGCTTGGCAGTTCGGGCTGGACAGTCCCATGAGGCACAGGGTCAAGACTGATTTGCATATGGCTGGGTTCAAACTGGAATGGCATGGTGAGCAAAAAAACGATGGATTTAGGCCCAGATCTCTGTACTGGGGTGAATGTGACATTGTTCTGCATTCTGTCCATCAACTGTTGTTTTTGCATATCTGGATTAACAGCTTGAGGTGCGTGTGGTCGGCCTGGTCAAATTCGAAGTTTGTTACTTGTTCCTCTGGTGTATTTCTATTGTGCAAGTTTGTATTATTGTTTGCTTTGCTGAAAAAGGAATAGATGCTTTTTCTCATGGCAATATTTCCTTCTGTTTTTGTGCTTTGCACTGATTCGTCCGTTGTGGGCCTCCTGACCTTTGACATGGGGCAGATGCGTATTTCTGGAGATAATCTCATCTGTCGGGAGGTGGTTTGCCGGAGCATCCAAAATTGTCGCCACAGGGGCTGTGATGCCTGTGGATAATGGTGAGTCCTGAGAAATTTGGCCCTTACAGTCCCTGGACTTTTTGTACTGATTGCAAGGCAGACTGAATGGGTCCCATGGGGGCTTGCATGGCCAATGAAGGATCTAATATAAGGTTCTTTGGCAGATTTATAGGCTCAAGGCCTTCTTAAGGTCACTGAGGATGTCTCCCAGGATTGCAGAAAGCGACTCCAGTTTGTCTAGATTTGAGGAGCAGGCACACAGGCCTAACGGCTCCATGACTTCTGCCACTTTTGGAGCTTTAGTTATGAGACAGTTGAAACTGGCTATCTTTGTATCGATCCCGAAAGTAAAAACTGTTAGGGTGTTCAGCAGCTTGATCTGAGTGTCCATTTTCGTGGACTGGTAGTTGAGGGCTTCTACCATTAGTTTCTGTGTTCTTGGCAACGTTGACCACGCATCTGCTGTTGCATTTAATTTGTCAGTAGAGCTGACGTGAGCAGGTTCGTGGGACTCTGCTTCGATGAAATTTGAGTGGTCCAGTTGGTCTCCGCCATACGTGGCTATCATGGCTTCCCAACCTGTTAAGGTGAGTGAGGCCGGATTTTGTGAGGGTTTTGTTTGCAAAATGTCCAATTTAACTAAACTGTATGAATGAACGCTGCTTGTGTTCACTGGTAGGTTGTGTCTTTTAGGGTTAATTTGGATGTCTATTGCTTCAGCGCATTTGTTTAGCTGAGAACCTGTTTCATTACAGATAGCTAACCCCCGAGCCAACGGGGAAGACTTTGTAGGGTTAGAGAATGGGTGTTCAATCGTTTCCTTTTCCTTGGCTTCCGCTGCTTCAATTAGAAGGGAAAGGTCTCCTCTGTCCTCACCATCAGGTGGATTAAGTGGGTTGTGTGTCATATCTGAATGTACTTTCGCAGACAAGGTGTGCCCTGGTTGAGTTGCCTGATTGTGTATGCATTGTTTCTCGGGACTTAGAGATGTGTTACCTTGTTCCGAAAGGGCCTGGTTGAAGGTAATTGCACCATTCTTGTCTTTGGTGTTTGCATTGGCAAGCATATCATGGTCGTGGTGCACCACAGCTCCATTTGTTGAAAAATTGAATTTAGGTCGTGGAGAGACTGGCTTTTCTGGAACGACTTGTGAGAGACCGTATGAGGCAACTTGAGTAACGACAGTTGGTTCCAAAGGGGACCGTAGTCCTGGGATGTTTAAGTTAGATGCGAAGATACCTGCTGCTTGATCTTTAAGTAAAAAGAATTTGCTGTGTATTTTGGGTTAGTGCTTTTTAGTTGTTATATCCTTGTGGAAGGGAGGGCGAAACCCTTGCACGAGACTGGATCGATGATATTAGCAATGGAGCTCTAGGATTGGCTGCCGTGTGCCTACAAGCTGACGAGCTTCAGAGCTTCTGCATACCTGGAGTGGTATTGACCTGAGGAATTTTGTGGCATCATGTCCAGCAACCCCAGAATAATTCTCTACAGATAATGGAATAATCCAGAAACACATGTGTTTAGAGATACGGCAATGACTGTACCAGCTTTGGTAAATATTATGATGAACTTTGATGGAAGCACGAAATTCTATACAACACTAACCAGGATGGAAAGGGTAATGGGGCTGGGATGTGAAGCAGTGTGCTCCTACCCATCTATACTGTTTAAAAAGGCTCCCAGTTGCCTACAAGTTGACGACCTTTGGAGATCCTGCATGCCTGGGGTGGTAGTCACCTGAGGAAATTTGTGGCAGCCTGTCCAGCAACCCCATATCAATCTCTACTGAAGACAGAATAATCCAGAAACACATGTGTTTAGAGATACGGCAATAACTGCAACAGCTTTGGTAAAAATTATGATGAACTTTGATGGAAGCACAAAATTCTATACAACACTAACCAGGATGGAAAGGGTAATGGGGCTGGGATGTGAAGCAGTGTGCTCCTACCCCCTTCTCACTGTTTAAAAAAACTCCCATGTGAATACAAGCTGACGAGCTTTGGAGCGCCTGCATGCCCAGAGTGGTATTGACCTGAGGAATTTTGTGGCAGCATATCCAGCAACCCCAAAATAAGTCTCTACTGATGACAGAATAATCCTGAAACACATGTCTATAGATAAGGCAATGACTGCCCAGCTTTGGTAAAAATTGTAATGAACTTTAATACAAGCGCGAAATCCTGTACTACACTAACCAAGACGGAAAGGGGTAATGGCACTGGGATGTGAGGCAGTGTGCTCCTACCCCCCTCTACTCCCTAAACCTCCTCCTACTTGCCTGTGTAACAACAAACTCTGCCCCATCACAGGGCCTGGACAACACCGTACTGACATCTAACACACTGACCTGCTCCTGCACCATCTCAGCCTGAGGCACACAGGACACCGGTACAGGCACCCCTTTTTAGGTCTCGCCTACGCAGCACGCATGCGCTGTGTAGGACATTTAGCCGTCATTCTGCTGTTTTTCGAAGCACATACTCGTGCTTGTGGCGGCATACACCTTGTGGGAGCGCGCAGGGGAGCGCCACAAGCACGAGTATGTGCTTCCAAAAAGAGCAAACAGCTGCTGCTTCGCGCGCGCGTTCGGAAGCATTCCCAGGGCATTTCACTCGCGCTTGTTTCCTTTCCCTTTAATTGTAACAAGTTCAAAGGTCCACTTAACAGACAGGTTGCGCCGCTCATGTGCACTCCTCGAGACTTCGTCCACGGCACCTCCGAGATCTGAAGGAAACCCGAGCGGGGAACATGAAAGGGGCTCTATGGAGATGTTACAAAGCGCCATAAACTGGGCAGGGGACACTCAGGCGCATCCCTTTGAAGGGAGAGGGTGACTGGGTCTGCTTCTAAGCTCAGGTCATGAAGCCAAACTCTTAATGGAAGAAAAGGCGCTTGGGCTGACTTCGAAAAAAGGAATGTTTAACAGCCCGATACATACCCTAAGTCAAAACACAAGGCTCGAACAATTGCCACTTACTTTTCTTTGCGTCTATCAATCTAGTGTGATTAAAGCGCTCACACTACAACTGCCTCATCTCAATGTCCAAAAGGAGCCTAGACACGCGGTAAACAAGACGTCCAAGAAGCTTTGCACAGGATCACACTGTGCATTAATTAAATGAGCTGACAGTGCAGTATCTCACAAGCACTGCTCAAACGCACCGCATATACACAACTATGAACACACTCTCGCTCGCACATACTCTCTTATACACGCACACCCCTCCATCACCTGGGCATAGTTTCTCACACAGACCCAAAACCAATTTCTCGTGCTCATACGCTCACACGCACCTTTCTCTCACACACGCAGCCTCTCCCAGACGCAAGCCCCCTCTCTCGTAAACACGCAGTCTCATACACAGTCTGGCCCCTCTCGCTCTCAGTCTCACACATCCCACTCATACATGCACCCCCTCTCTTACACATACCCAATCTCGCACACACACCCGTCCTTTCACTCTCATACACAGACACATACAACGAATTGTCCAAGTGGACACATAGTCTAGTCTATGACCCCAGGCCCAAGGTGGAAAGCTGCTGAAGGTAACCAGGCCAGAAAGCTGAGCCCAGGGTCAGTGTTGTAAACGAGGTAACGCTGGGGTCGCGCTTTCATCTGCGCACGCTGGAGTCTTCCCTGCGGCGTTCTGCAGATGTGGCACCGTATGTGCACAGGTGTATGCCAAGGCCATGACCTCAGCCCGAGAAACCGAGCTTCAGTTTCTTGGGAGATGACGTCAAAGCAGTCTAAGCCCCTTACACTGGTGTCTACTACTTGGCTGTTTAAACCAAGAGCTGCTCTTTCGCGCCATGCCAGGAGGGCACCCTATGTTTACTGCCACCTTCTAATTTCACGAATCGGACTTGGTCTTTACTTCATCTGAAACAATTAGAAGAATACTCTTGAGATACGTGTTTTGTAAAAGAGAGGCCCCGAACTGGATATATGATGGCTTCCTAAAATGGAGCTGTTACTAGCTCTACTGCACCCCTGTCAAGCTGTGTGTGTGTGCGCACGCCTCTGTTTTGCTGTAATCCAATCCATCAGCATGAAGGCCCGCTCAAACCCCATTTATTTTGCTGATCTCGCTGCAGCGGGGACTTCAAAGCAACTGTTTGAGCGAGACCGTCTCACCCAGCGTCCTCTGTATCTCCGTGCTGACTGCCGTATTAAACATAGCACTGGCTAATACAAAGACCGCAGCCCGGCGGCTTCACAGACCTTGTAGAGACTCTGTAGATAGGTGTATAGGATAACGTAGTATGATTCGTTTTATAGGTGCTACGGGTCATTTTCTGTTAGTTCTTCCTTAGCACGAAGTGATGACCTGTTTCTATCGGCCATAACTGTGGAAACATAAAGGAACAACACATATTGTTCCACCATTGCTCAGTATTGTCACTGTTCTCTTTAGCAAATGATAGATATAATTTAAGTGCGCACACTTTCAAATGCATTCTCTTATAGCCTTTGGCCTTAACTTTGATAACTTGTGCTTTTGGTAGCAACATTTACTGGATGTACATGTGTATATGGGACTTGTATGACGCGGCTCAAGGACTGACTCTGAAGCAGCGATCTGCAGCTTAGCACGTGGCAAACTGGATCAGTCCCTAACTTTTCTACAAACCATTGGATCCGGACTCAAAATCTGGCCAGTGCTTTACACAAATACTAAACTGATGGGTTATGCACAATAGAGGCCTTTTTAACAGTCTTGAATGTCTTAATGTGTTTTTGGGAGTGAGACTTGTTCTTCTAGCAGAGGGGCGCTTATGAGCATGGGCGTCCGCAGAAATGTTTCCAGGGGGGGGCAAACTTTTTACTTCATAACCGTCCTCCGACATGATTGAGCACAAGTATTAAAGACATTTTATAAAAAATCTATAACCACCTCTCTCTCTCCGTTTTCTGCTCTTCTCCCTTTCCCTTCTTTAGAAGTGAGCAGAGCCCATTGTTATGTGAGGTCACTCTGTTTTTTAGGTCTCGCCTGAGACAGCGCTTTAGCGTTGCTCTGGCGAGACTTATAGTAAGCGAGTTTTGGAAGTGCAAACAGTGGCTTTTCAGGCCTCCAAGTACAGTGCATGTGCCCCGGGCGCGCGCACCATTTGGCGGCCTGAAAAGCCACCGTTTGCACTTCCAAAACTACTTTCACTTTCGCCTGCCACACGGCCGCGCTTTGAAGTGTGATCGCGATTGCGATCACTTACATTTCGCGGGCGCTTTGATGTTTTCAGTGAGCCACGCGGCCACTGAGGACATCAAAGCACCCGTGAACACCATTTGCCACCCCCTTCCTGCTTGTTCTGTGAGTAGTAGTATTCTTCTAAAAGTGTGTTTGCAAAGTTTCTTACCCACTATTTGTATTTTCTGTAAAGTAAAAAGCACTTTCTGGAGGAATGACCGTTGCAGCTTCCCGCTCTGCGTGTAAGAAGCAGTGAAACTATTCCTTACACAACTTGGGAAGCAGTAGAAACCAGTGCCAAACAGCGAAACATACGGTTTGCATTTGCCTTTAATCCTCACTAGCAGCCATGGAAATATTTCCGTCTAATTTTATATGGCGTGGATATTACAACCACAGAATCATGTTGCCTACCAAGCCAAAACACCCTGTCACGAGAGACGGGATGAGCTGGCCTCATTTTAATATAAAAAAATAATAAATACTCGGAGGGCCCAGAATTCAAACAAAATGGGACAGCCAGAGTTAGTTAGCTTTTTACAAAGTTTAATAGACAACATATGAGCTGTATTCCTGTAAATTCTCATGGAGCACAGACTTTTGTTGCCAGTGCAGTCAACTACCGGGAAATGGCGCTTGTTTGCCTCAAACTCACTTATTTTGTCATTCTGCTTACACTTATGCCTGTATTTCTGGCTGTTTTCAAAGTAGCTTTGCGGGGTCTGACCTTTACAACTTCCCGAAACTGAAGGGCACGCCCACATTCATTTACGAGAGGGCTTGCGTGTGGTGTCGCCTGAAGGTTGCAGGCCTCTGGGATGTTTTCTTCCCTGGGCTTTATGATGTTCTGTTACCAAATTAGATTTTTTGTTTTGAACTTCCTTACCAGGGTCGGGTAGTAGATATTTGTGGAATTAAAATTGAGAGTGTGTGTTTTTAGGTATGGCTGGGGTCTGATTTACTCTTATTTGTGCTGACCAACACAAGTCAAGTCTTACCACGGAAGCATCCGGTTCGCCCAAAGAAACACACTGTGGTCGATTTTTTCACTTAAGGATACTAACATGTCGAACTCCTCCCACACTGGTTGGTGTAAGTGCGGTGTGCATCCACTAGAGTGTCAACAGTGGCAGGGTGTTTGTTAGTCCAGCTCTTTTGCATTTATTTTTGCCCCTTTAGTAATAACAAGCATTGGCATAGCCAATAGGTCTCGCTTTTGGGACCTTATAAGTATTTAAATGTGCACCTGGATTAGCTGTAACATCTTGTTTATTTTCTGCAAGGCTTTCCACCCCTTTCCCACTTCCTGCTGACTCCGTGCTCCTTCCTTTTTTTTCTCATTCTAAATCCATTTTTCCCTTCACTGACCACTTCCCTCGATTTCACCTCCCTCTTCCCGCCTCTTATATCCTGTCTCCTCCCATCTCTCTTTGTCCTCTAGTTTTTGACCCACCCATTCCTAAAAAAATCAAAATAGCATATATCATTTTTTGCTCCTATGACTGCGGATAGCTTCTTTTGTTCAAGAATAACGATGCCTTTTTTTGCATAGCGCCTGCTGCATTGAGCGGGCCCTGCAACGGAGCTCAGAGAGGTTCTAAAAGCAGAATGTTTATTTCCGGAAGACAATTAAACGCGGTGATTCAATATATAATTTTAAAAGATATTTTATAGTATTGCAGTGTTTAGCTGCAACATGTACCATAATGTAGACAAAACAAAGCAGCATCTTTAAAGTGCGTATAAGTCCTGTAAACGTCATTTATTTCGGCGGGCACTTATCACTTTGGCTTCGTTTCATCTTGTGGAAATGAAATTCCCATGGTGCATCTTGCACTATTGGGTCTGGTCATTATTTCCTCCTAATCCAGGAGTTTATGAAAATATCCACTGTTCAGTTGCACTTGTCGGCGCAGTGTTGCTGCTTCGTAGCACTATAAGCAACATATGCTGTATTTACTCAACCGGATCGTTCTAATGCTCCTGTCCGTCAAATGAGCGAAAATCCGGTTCCAATTTCAGCAGCAGACGCACCAACCCACAGAGCTTTCCTCACCATTAATGTTTTCTTACCAAGTTTAACGAAACAAGGGCCGGGTTGGAAAAATGCGCCGATTTCGAGGAGCCATTTAAAAGGGAAATTACGGGGTCTTGGGGAATGGCTCACGCCCTGAGGGTGGTGTCGCCACGAGAGCTATGCCGGGAATGTCGCTGGGTTGTGACTTCATGTGAGAAAAGAGCAGGTAATAAAATGCAAATGCGGTCTTGATAAGACAAGCAAATGAACACCTGGCCCTGCCTAATAAACAAGCATTTTTTTATTCACAGGAATGACACATTTTATAATTAGAAACCAGGGCCTGCATTCTTTACCTGGGACAGACGCAGATCGCAGCTCCCCCTAAATGTCGCCCCAGTTCCCTGTCTCCAGCCCCAACACACTTTCATGGAGGAAACATTTTTGGAAGGGGGCGGGGAGGGGCTCTGAAATCACACTGCATATTAGTAAAAGAGGTCACCTTCCGCTGTTTGCCTTCCTGTAGTGTGAGTCCCACATCTTACTCTGTGAGTAGTTCTGCGTTACTCCAGGCTCGGTCCCTTTGCACGGGTGCAAAGTGGTGCAAATGGAGGTGTCAATCAATTTTTGCAGAAAAAAAGTTTTGTGTGGTGTTGAAAAGTCGACACAAACACTCCACAAAACTGCTTCAGCTCACCTGGAACCAAGCACCTGTTAATATATGCAAAGTGGATGTAAAGTTGCGTAAACTCTGCAAACGCCCTAAGATTCCACACGAGGCTAGATCGACTTAAGTGGAATGACCTAGCTTTGTATGGAATACCTGCACTAGTTGAAAGCAGAGTCAAACAATAGGCAAAAAGAAATCTGCACAAGTTATTACAACTAATGCCTGTGAAAAAATAACATACCATTGGATATAACCATAGGCCCTTGTCTGCGCATATAAATATGCACGGGAGGGTGCCCCTCATGTTTAGATTGCCTTGGCACCACGCTGCAGAAATAGCGTTTTGTCTGGGTGAACATGAATGATAATATGGTGCTGCAATTTTACCCCAAGGCAGGGCCACTGGCATTATGCAATTCTGCGGCCATGGCTTTTTTTCGAGTAATTATGGATTTTCTGCTCTTGCCACATAATCCATCTGCTGCGTGAACTTCATATTTTAACCCCCAAATATTGTTCCTAACACAAACCTATAAAAAGTTACTTAAAAGGTCACAACATGTTCCACCTCGGTCTCTCCTCACCCTCCACCTCCGTCTCTCCTCACCCTCCACCTGTCTCTCCTCACCCTCCACCTCCTCACCCTCCACGTCTCTCCTCACCCTCCACGCGTCTCTCCTCACCCTCCACGCGTCTCTCCTCACCCTCCACACGTGTCTCTCCTCACCCTCCACACGTGTCTCTCCTCACCCTCCACGTGTCTCTCCTCACCCTCCACGTGTCTCTCCTCACCCTCCACACGTCTTTCCTCACCCTCCACACGTCTCTCCTCACCCTCCACACGTGTCTCTCCTCACCCTCCACACGTCTCTCTCCTCATCCTCCACACGTGTCTCTGCTCACCCTCCACACGTGTCTCTGCTCACCCTCCACACGTGTCTCTGCTCACCCTCCACTGGTGTCTCTGCTCACCCTCCACACGTCTCTCCTCACCCTCCACACGTCTCTCCTCACCCTCCACACGTCTCTCTCCTCACCCTCCACCTCACCCTCCTCACCCTCCGTGTCTCTCCTCACCCTCCGTGTCTCTCCTCACCCTCCGTGTCTCTCCTCACCCTCCACGTGTCTCTCCTCACCCTCCACACGTGTCTCTCCTCACCCTCCACACGTGTCTCTCCTCACCCTCCACACGTGTCTCTCCTCACCCTCCACACGTGTCTCTCCTCACCCTCCACACGTGTCTCCTCACCCTCCGCCTCACCCTCCACATGTGTCTCCTCCTCACCCTCCACATGTGTCTCCTCCTCACCCTCCACAGGTGTCTCCTCCTCACGCTCCACAGGTGTCTCTCCTCACCCTCCACACGTGTCTCTCCTCACCCTCCACACGTGTCTCTCCTCACCCTCCACACGTGTCTCTCCTCACCCTCCACACGTGTCTCTCCTCACCCTCCACATGTGTCTCTCCTCACCCTTCACACGTGTCTCTCCTCACCCTTCACACGTGTCTCTCCTCACCCTCCACACGTGTCTCTCCTCACCCTCCACACGTGTCTCTCCTCACCCTCCACACGTGTCTCTCCTCACCCTCCACACGTGTCTCCTCACCCTCCGCCTCACCCTCCACATGTGTCTCCTCCTCACCCTCCACATGTGTCTCCTCCTCACCCTCCACAGGTGTCTCCTCCTCACGCTCCACAGGTGTCTCTCCTCACCCTCCACACGTGTCTCTCCTCACCCTCCACACGTGTCTCTCCTCACCCTCCACACGTGTCTCTCCTCACCCTCCACACGTGTCTCTCCTCACCCTCCACATGTGTCTCTCCTCACCCTTCACACGTGTCTCTCCTCACCCTTCACACGTGTCTCTCCTCACCCTCCACACGTGTCTCTCCTCACCCTCCACACGTGTCTCCTCACCCTCCTCCTCACCCTCCACATGTGTCTCCTCCTCACCCTCCACATGTGTCTCCTCCTCACGCTCCACAGGTGTCTCTCCTCACCCTCCACACGTGTCTCTCCTCACCCTCCACACGTGTCTCTCCTCACCCCCCACACGTGTCTCTCCTCACCCTCCACACGTGTCTCTCCTCACCCTCCACGTGTCTCTCCTCACCCTCCACGTGTCTCTCCTCACCCTCCACGTGTCTCTGCTGCATGCCACACACTGCTGCACGCCACACACTGCTGCATGCCGCTGCACGCCACACACTGCTGCACGCCTCACACTGCTGCACGCCACACACTGCCGCACACTGCTGCACGCCGCACACTGCTGCACGCCGCACACTGCTGCACGCCACACACTGCTGCACGCCACACACTGCTACACGAAACATTGCTGCACGCCACGCACTGCTGCACGGCACACACTGATGCAACCGGCACACTGTTGCACACTGCTGCATTACTCACTGCTGCATGCTGCACGACACTGCTGCATGCAGCACACTGCTGCACGCAGCACACTGCTGCATGCCGCTGCACGCCACAGTGCTGCATGCCTCACACTGCTGCACGCCGCACACTGCTGCACGCAGCACACTGCTGCACGCCGCACGTCACAGTGCTGCATGCCTCACACTGCTACACAAAACACTGCTGCACGCCGCACACTGCTGCACGCCGCACACTGCTGCACGCCTCACACTGCTGCACGCCGCACACTGCTGCACGCCGCACACTGCTGCACGCCGCACACTGCTGCCGGCGGCACACTGCTGCACTCCACACACTGCTTTTATGCGAGTTTATGCTACTGACATTGTAAATGACAATGCCTTTTATTTGTTTTAAAACCAAAACATAAATAAAAGGCATTGTAATTTTACAATGCCAATAGCTCAAACTCTTATAAATGCGAGACCTATTGCGTTGCAAATGCTTGTTTGTTGTTAGCCCTGCAGGATGCTCTGCGTTTCATTCATGCAGGGGCAGGGCTCACTTCACACCTCACCCCAGTTCAAGTGTCTGCCTAATGCTGTTATCATGCAGATGCAGCGATTAAGCTAAAAGAAAGAGATAAAGGGAAAGCTAATCACGGCCACAAACCCTGCCCTGCCCAGTCTGCAGCACCGCAAAGGGATGCGGTGTCATGTTGCCATTTCAGCCCATGGCAGCCGGGCCCAGGAGAGGGCTCCCCCCTCACCCCCCCACCCCGCCTTGTGTCCTTCACAGTTCACCAAATCTGCGAAACAAAGGGAGGGGGTTGCCCACCTGTAACTACAAAGGCACCATTTCAAAAGCATGATGGACTCGTGGGGGGCCCATTCTAGTTAGACAGCCGCGAGGTCCAGCTGCCCACACTGCCCATGCCTAGCGCCGGCCCTGACTGGGCCTGCACCAGCGATCCAGGGGGGGGGGGCAAGTGCCCCCTTTGCCCCCCCCTGCGGACGCCCATGCTTATGAGCACAGCAGCATCTCTTCCTGAGAGGCGCCTTTCTGAGTTTTGGGTAAGGGGTGACTTTACATGACTGGATATTTGTCTTATCCTGGTGTCAGTGATTCCTGTAAACGCTTTAGATCGCTATCGAGGAGTGGGTGTAATCATATAAACACTGGGTTGCTGTGACCCTTTCCCCTTTTTACAATGTTATCCAGGACCTTTTGAAAATACAAAAATTATGTATACCTGTAAGAACTTTCATTTGGCCCTTTTCATCCACTGATCTGTTGTTGTTATTCACATTTTTCTTTTGCTCATTACAGTAAGCGCTATATAAATACAGTTACAGTTCACAACCTGATGCACTGGCTCATCCCACTTCAGCCATAGACTAATTTAATTGTAAGGGATGGCATTCTACTATTTTGCAAGGAGCACACCGACCCACCCATCTGTCCTTTCCGCGCCAAGGACTAGTTATTGGCAATGTGTGCTCTTTTAGCCAGTGTTATTTTTTTGTATTGATCAGGACAGCTCCTCAACAATAAGGTTTTAGAAAAAATACCTCAAAATAAGCATTCACAAAGCCGAAAGGATGGCAGGCTAATACCAGATCTATTGGCTTTGCTAGTTCTTATAGGATATTGGTAAGTAGCTTGCTTTGGCGGATGTATCTGTTAGGTGATGTTCACTTTGTTTGTTTGTGATGGTAACAAACTTCCTTGGCAAGCAGCATTGTCTGTACCAGGGGTGAGGGCACAAGACAGACCATATAAAATCATTTACTTAGTCACAAGATCCTTGTTTTGGGTAAAATCATGAGTAAGATGTTGAGGATTCTATTTTAATTTCTGGTTCTTGGCATTTAAGTCGGGATCCAGAGCACTTAAAGTTTTCAGAGACCCCACATAATAGTAAATCTTCCTTCCTAGTTAGCTGCAATAGACACTTTAGACAATGAGAACCTCCTTTACATGGTGCTGAAATGTTATAGTGCTGTTGACTTGCATCAAGGCACTTGTCTTTCTGTCTGTGCATTAAAAAGCTGTGGAATGTGCCCATAAATGTTTCCTGAGGCAAGCATGCATTCCTAAATCAGGCTGCATAACCCAGTCTGTAATAATTATATAGCTCTTCAATCCCTGGCGGCACAGGTAATGCACAGATAATGTGCTGCATGGCTAAACACTTATAAGGTCCCAAAGGCGAGACCTATTGGCTATGCCAATGCTTGTTTACTTTTCGCCTTTTTTATCAGCGCTGTCCAGCAGGGCCTGGCCAAATGGGGAACCACACTCTCTCCAATCCCACCGCTTCCTTCAACAACACTCCTAGTTTCTGTGTTCAGCAGGGTACATGCCAAGGTGGCTGCTACCATATCTCCCACTACGGGTCATACTGGCCGCACTCTCTTTGGAACCCAAGGCTGTTCCAAAACCCCGGGCTTCAACAAGTCCACTGTCCATGCCGCCTCCAAAACCAAAAGGACATCAACAATAGCCTTATTTCGCTCAGCAGCCATTTTAATGCACAAACATACTAATTTGGACCCCGCAAACTATGCCCAAACTCACAAGAATGCCTCAAAAAGGCCACACATAGATACTACACACAAGAAAAACAAAAAGGGGGAGTAGAGAGGTACCACTCAACCTGAGTGGTGGAGGTGGATACGTCCTCCCAGGATTCAGTCAATAAACATAGTGATCCACCCACAGATGTGTATGTAAGTCAAAATTTCCCCAGATAAGGTGTAGAACCCCACAGTGGTGGGAAGTACACACTAGTTGTTTAAATACCCCTCACACACCAAAAGGGCCCTTGGTGTCATGCTTCATCATAGGGGTCTTCCCGCCCCTCTACGGGACGGGGCGTGCTACGACCTACGTGTACGTGGGAGCACTGATTTTGTGAGACAACTATGTGTTTTGATAGGGTGTGAGAGGAAGGGTCGGGGGTGAATAGAGAAAGTGAGATAAAAAATACCTGGCTCGTCGGTAAAAATTTTTTAATATACCTATGAGCTGGTATTAGTAAAAAGTGGGGGGAGGAGGTGTGTATGCCTCAATGAGCCGTGCCTCCTATGTCTGCCGCCATGTTTCGAAGCTCCCCAAGCTTCTTCTTCAGGACCATAAGGATCCCTCCCTAAACTCACAGTGCTGTGTAATAACGTGAATAAAGGGTAGTGTAAAAGGAATCTATATATAAAAAGATCTATATATAAAGACAGTATATAGTGCCTCAATGGGTCTTCACGGCCAATTTACCTGCAAGAAAGACATATAAAATGGGGGAAAAAGAATATATAAAGACATTCGTCCTCTGCTAAGATGACAATACCATCGTGTGCATTCAGTGACCTGAAAAAAAGTGATAGAATAATCTACTTTTATCATTAGTCAGCTTGCGTGACGTATCTCAGTGCGACGTGAGGCAAGCAGTAGTACATAATAGTACACAACAAAAACACACATAAAACATACACTCTAAAGACTCTAGGACAGTACACCAATATTCTGTCCCATATCACTATGATGGCTCCTAGATTGTAGTGGGACAAAAAACGGGATAAACATACTTGATTCCTTTATTATCAACAGCCTCCTGAGCCTCAAACACGGGTCGTAGGAGTGCCTGATAGGCTATCTGAGAAAAGGAAAGGGGATGAAGTACTTGCCTCTGGATAGTTGTAAGTCAAAGTTCCCATGGTTATGGGGTATTATTTCTCGGCTGTGCCGTACTTACAACTCCCGGGTTCGCTGCCCTCCTGAATACGACCTCACCGTGTGGCTCCGTGGGACAAGTGAGTCCATGGTGAAGGTCCGTTTAAATACCGTATGGAATTGGTATCGTTGATTGGTACTGGCGCGAAAGGAAGTGACAGGCGCTTGCCGGCAGGGTTACGCTCATTCTGCCACTCATGACCCGGAACCGGAAGTGTCCGGGTTCGCGTGTGAACAGAGAAAATAAACAAAGTGAACATGCGGAAAACCCAATGCGGGGAGGTTCCATTCTCTTAAAAAAGTGTCGGTTTCAGATAGAGGACTCAAGTCACCCCAATAGAAGTAACCATAGATGACAGACCCGGAATGAATCCGGTTTTGTCGATGGGCGAGTGGGGTAAGAAAAACCCCTGTGGGGTATGATAGGAGATCACCTGGGTCAGAGGCAAAGTTCAAGTTCAGCCGCGCTGAATAGGGGTATTACGTGGATCAGTCCACAGTTTGACGCGGAGGATGTATGGAAAGGGTAAGAGCCCATACAATACGGTGTAAATATAAATTCCAGAAACATAATGGAAACCCATAAGAATAATTTATTCTTGATATCTCCAGAGAAATGATATCTGGCTCCGTAGGAACAGGGGCTTTTTTGCGGATGTGTAAGGTAGCGCCCATGGCAGAAATTTTTATTAATTATGACAAAAGCATGTATTCCCCGGTTGACATTATAGGGATGGATTTTCGAAAATAAAGGGGGGGCCATAGTTATGGCCAGGGTGCTAGTTTCTTCACGACCTCAGATATCCAGATAGAAGGATTACAGACGTTCACATTCTTACTGGGTTGCTAATGTCTTATTTCAAAACTGGACAAAAGATGGAGATTGGTCTGCATGGGGAAGTCGTCAGTACATCCTTACCCAAAGTAGGTTCATTGGAGCGTCTTTACTTCAAGAAGTATATATGTGGGCATTTGGACTGCTGTTTTCATCATTTACAAAGTAGGTTGGCCTTATATGTGACACAGATATGGATGGTACAGAGTTCATCCAGTTGTACAGAAAACTTCCTAAAGTTCATCGATGGAATTGGTTCCATGGGATCTCATCGTTAAGCCCCTGGATGTGTGTTCCCAAACGGAACACCCAACGCTGTTCCTTCTCGAAAAGACCATTCTCTCCTTCCAGTCGCTCTATTACTGTCCATTTTAGATCTTCCACTCCGTGTGTTGTGCAGCTATAGAAACGAGCATTGATAAAGCTAGTAAATCTGGCATTTGCTAGCCTGTGATGTTTTATTGATTTTTGGCAAATATGTGCTATAGTCCTTAAAAGTGTAAATGTAATAAAAAGTACTAATGCTGCTGTGTGAAGGAGAGGGTTGCCAATAAAAGACCGCGGATTTGTTGTCTGTAATGCTTCATCTCGGTCTGTGGAGGGAGCTGTAATTGTAGTCCTTTTTCTATGTCTATGACAGCTGTCAAATAGTCCTACTTTTATGTCGATGGTTACTGCAAACCATAGTCCTACTTCTATGTCTATGACCTGTCCCCGTTTTTTGTTTTGAGAATCTGGTCACCCTATACACAACACAACCCCAAATTTGTCACCGCCCCAGACTGGTGTACATCCCTGTCACTAGAGAGAACGGAGGGTTAGCCCCACTGCGGACTCCTTTGAACCGCTAAACACCGCCCCGTCACCCTGTCAATTGCCCGCAATCTTTCTCTGGTCTCTACCACCCACCCAAATAACCTTGGGAGTAGGACTCCAGAGTCACCCACGCCCCCAAACCCGAATTGGCAGCTATGCCACCAGGAGATCTGACTCTCGTAACCTATCCTGGGTTTCTGGTGTACCAATCTGATCTGATGATTGAACCATTGGCGGTGAGATGTCCCACTCCTCCCATTCGACCAGGTCAGGGTCAGCGAGATCCACAGGGTCCTCACCAACACGACTGGTAGGCTTTATGTTTCCTTTGAAACATGATATATTTTGGGTCACTGTCTCAGCCCCTCTCTGGGCAGTGACCATGGTTCCATTTCTCTCAACTACCGGCAATGGCATTTTGAATTTGCTGCCTGGGTGGTGTTTTCTGATTAGTGCTGCATTGCCTGGCCTCGTGTCTCTATGTTTGGTTCTTGATCGGATAGCTTCTTCATCATTTTAACTCTTTTTTTGTTGGTTCAGGACAGGATCTGGTTGCACTGAGGACCACTCTGACAACATAAAAATGGTCTCAGTCACCGGGCAATCGAACATCATGGATGCAGAGGCACAGTTAGTTGTACCATGTGGTATGTCTCAGTATACCTGCAGGAAGTTGTGGATTACTAACTTTATATCTCCTACCTGGTCCAAACATACATGAGTATGGTCGTATTAACCATTTTCATCACACAGTTCACTTTTCCATTCACTGGAGGGCACCTTTGTGTTACTTTCCTGTGAGGTATAACCACAAACCTCATGAAAATCTGCCCCTTGGAATGGTGGACAGTTGTCTGTCTTGAGGGTGCCAGGTATCCCAAATGTTCCTATGATCGTTCAAACATTATTGACGCTATCACAGCGACAACAGGTAAATTGGTGTAGATGTCTATAACAAGCAGCATGTGTTTCCCATCAAGAAGCATCCCAAGGTCTGTGTTGATCTCCTGCAAAACTCCTAAGCCCCACTCCTTAAGAATTGTGGGCACTTGGCGTTCTGGGGTCGCTGTGGATTGGCACCACTGACACTCTCCTACTCCTCAAATCACTAGGGAGTCCATACTTGAGAATAAGATTTTCTCTCTCAGCCAGGCCCAGCTCTATTCAAATTATTGGTATCCTTGGTGTGCCAAGTTCAGTAGGTGGTGTTGCAGGGATTGGGAAGCTACAGCACCATCAAGCAGGACACTCCCTTCACCCCTGTGCTACTAAGTTCATTGCTGACCCTCCACAATGCTTTGAGGTACAACATCTTCTCAGTCATGGGAATTGGACAAGAACAACTTCCACAGATTCATACTGGTTGCTTCCTTTTCCCTCTGTAGGCACTCCTCCAGTTGAGTGCTTTGTTTGATTTCTTCCAGTGTCAACGCTTTTGGTCATACGTGTGGACAACATGGTAGATGTGGTTATCTTCACCCTTGGCACGCCTATCATTCTGTGGGATAACGAGACAAGTAGTAGGCCAGATTTCTACAACCTGGCATAACAGAGGGAATATCTCATTTTACCCCCACATATATTAGAGATTACAAATATTATATATATTCACTCAATTTAAACCAAAAAAGAAAAAGTAAACGCTTGATTCAATTTACAAAAGGAAACTAATATAAGAGAAGATACGGGTGAGTACTTCCGAAATGTTCCTTTAACTGTTCATTTTAGACGGATGTTTCTCAATCCTCCCTGACAGGGCTATTTTCCTCTTAATCTCTCTTTTTGCTTATTGCTATAGGGTGGTCTGTGCTAACGTAAAAGAGAGAGTTTACAAATCCGTTATTAAACCATGAACCTCTTTATAAGTTACGCCTCTATACTGGCGTAATGGGTGCATCATTTATAATGCAGCATTTGTGGAACCAGGTGTCAGCCTATTTAATTTCTACTATGTGTTATAGTCATCCACCAAAAAGACACCCGATATCTCCGTTAATTTGTCTAGTTCATCATTTAATTTAAAAACCTGTTCACATGCTGCAGTTTTGTGCATCTCGCGCTAACATTTGCAAATAGGGTCTTATCTGATTTCTAGAGGCACAGTATGCAGATTTTTGCTGTTGCAAACCATCTCTCCCAATATTTAGTAATCCTCTAGATATTCTGCTGTGGCATGCAAAAGTGCAACTCTCTCGTTGAACAGAGCCATAATCTACAGTCCTGGTTATCCTTGAGCAGACATACCTCCAGTAAGTGTGAAAGGTAGTGCATTCCCATAGTATGTCGACAATGTCACTGTAGAGGGTAGGACATCGTCAGCGCTTAGACTCTTTGGTCAAGCCGGTCTTGCTCAGTATGTAAGGAGACAAGTGCCAGCTATGCAGTATCTTATAGTAGCTAAATTTAATGCGGGCTTCTCTCAGGGTTTTTGTCTCATCCCATTCTTCTTCTGAATAGTCGTGTTCGAGTCTATGTTTTTGCCCCTCCCTCAGATATGCTGTAGTGGGGCATGCAAAAAACACACATATGGTAAGTAATTGTTTTGTATAGACCAGAAACTGACCTTTTATAGGTGCCTCTGAGACTAGGAATTTTCAGAACTGGAGTGTCTAGGAGGGCTATTGAATCTGGCCTAAAGAGCTGGGGGGACACAGAGTCTCAATCTTCAATAGGTCCAGCATTACTTTGGGAGGAAGCGGACTTTGGCATGCACTTTCGCAAACATCTTGAGCCTGTCCCCTTAATCAGGTGGTCTAAGGAGGACATTTGCTGTGCTTCAAAATCAGGCCAGTGTTGCTCTTCATCTCGCATACAAATTGATCCATTTCTTTCTTGGGCAAGTAACTGTCAATAGGAAGCATCCCATCGACGCTGCACCACCCAAAATCTGTTGCACGAAGGATGTGGTTCTTTTCTTTGGCAAGTAATTGCGGTACACTAGTCCTATTCCACTACACTTCCCTAGAATCCTATTCTGTATCTTAATCCAAGCTGGAGTCTCTAGCGTTGTGTGAATGTGATACCTAAATTGTGCAAGCTGGAAGGCCAACCAGTAAGATTCCACGTGGGGCAGTCGGAGACCACCGCGTTCTGTGGAAGCATATCATTTGGGTTTCCTACCATGCCATGAGAAAGATTTCCATAATTTGGATATAGTTCGGTGTTGGTTTGATGTGATTCGGAGTAGGAGAATGGCAAGGATGTGGTTCAAGTGGGGCACAATCTTAATTTTGATTATTCATGTTCTGCCCCACAAGGAGAAATTCAGGAGGACCCAGTGAATGATATCCCTCTGGGGAGAACGACCTTTACAGAGCGGTCGTTACACCACGGTATGTTTACATCGCGGTCGTTACAACGACTTGCGCTGGATGGCGCTATAAACTAAGGAATCATTAACCACCACAAGGGCAGCCCAAACCACCTGAACCAGGGGCATTCAATAGTTATTCCAAACAAAAGGTTCAGAGTGTACAATTCAAAAACAAATATCCAAGAACAATAAAAGCATGAATTTATATAAACAAGAAAAGGAGGAACGAAAGAAAAAGGAAAAGGAAGAAAAAGAAAAGAGACCCTAATAGAAAAACATACAAAGTTTATTTAATAAAACAGCTCAGTGTATTAAGCTGGTACATATAACATTAAAAACATATACATGACCAGACAAGTGGCAGACAAGGAGAAAAGTACATAACATGGGAGTTTATACTATTTTTCATAAAACTCCAGTAGACAAAGAAGTATGTCCTCCAATAGTTGCAGCCACAATAGCGTCGACGGCGTTTCGACCTGTGGTGTTAATCCATGGTCATCTTCAGGACGATAAATATACTGAGCATCCTAAGAAAGTGATCTAAAATTGCAAAAATTGCATTACATCATGAACATTTAAGAAAGGGCCAAAAAACAGTATTATTTTACAGAAGAAAGAAGAGAAAGAAAAGAAAAGAAAGCGACCATAATTTGAAAAAGGTTATTTCGAAAAATTCCACCAAGACAGAATTCAGAGTTAGCAATGAAGAACCACCGGTGTAGTGGAAAAGATATATAATAACCAACTAGAAACCAATGTGCAGTCAGATCCTGCCACCCATTAATTTCAAAGATGACTTACTTCTGTGTTAAACAAATTAGATACCAATGTTATTTTGCTCCAGCGGTCTAAACTTCAGAAGCCGCTTGGAATAATATGCAAACGTCAGGAAGACTTCGACAACCTCAGTTTGAAGAGCCGATCGTAAACAATTATGAATTCAGGGGGTCATGGAGCGAGCAAATCGTCCTCAACTTCACCCTATTTAATCCAAGCTGAACAGCAAAGTAGAAGGGGGGGGGGGGGGAAGGAAAACGTAAACTTATTTAATGATAAAGCTCACTGAGTACAAAGCTGGAGTTTTATGAAAAATAGTATAAACTCCCATGTTATGTACTTTTCTCCTTGTCTGCCACTTGTCTGGTCATGTATATGTTTTTAATGTTATATGTACCAGCTTAATACACTGAGCTGTTTTATTAAATAAACTAAGGAATAGTATGATTTACTATTCCAACACCTTCCCTACTGTTATGTAGGCTGGAGTTGGAATAGTAAATAATACTATTCCTAAGTCCAGCGCCCTCCAGTGCAAGTCGTTGTAACGACTTGCATTGTAATGACTGCGTTGTAAACGTATCGCGGTGTGAATGTATGCAATGTAACGTCATACATTTCCCTCAGGATCTCTTCAATAAGTAGACCCAGGTTGTTTTGCATCATGTTCTGCAGTGCTCTATGGTCCGTCGGCTGCGCT
Organism: Triturus cristatus; assembly: GCF_964204655.1. NCBI lineage: Eukaryota > Metazoa > Chordata > Amphibia > Caudata > Salamandridae > Triturus > Triturus cristatus. Next base: position 1,063,620,276 of record NC_140583.1, read on the forward strand.
GCCTCCTCTGGTGCAGCTCTATGGTCCGTCGGCTGCGCTGCCGCCTCTGGTGCAGGAAACCAGGGTTCGAGCCTCGAGGTCACGTCCACATCCTGTGATTCTGGGCAAATCACTTAATCTCCCCGTGCCTGAATGTGTAATTTAAATACGGTGCTATGTAAAGCGCTCCAATACCTTCAGGTCGAGTTTGCGCTATATAAATGTGCAAAAAATAAATACATTTAAAAAAAATTGATCGCTGTGGACTTGAGAGGGTCCTTAGAATATCATCAGCATAGAAGAGTGTCAGTAAGCCATTGAACTGAGGGTTGTGTCTCATCACTAGAGCAACCAGCGACAGCGATATTTTAAAGAGCAGAGGGTGCAGGGGGAGGCCTTGTCTTGTCCCCCGTGGGATATTTGTCACCTGTGATATGAAGCCATAGCATGCTACAACAGCTGTGACGTTGGAGTACAACCACTTGATCTTGGTGAAGAAGCCATCTACAAGAGCCATTCTCTTCAGCTCACAAAACAAATATTTCCACTCAACGCTACTGAATGTTTTCTCTGCATCCCGGTACACCACGACCTTCTCATAGAGATTGTAGTGTGTATGCCATAGTACTTGTGAGAGCAGCCATAAATGAGATGTGGAGGAGTGCTGGAGAACAATACCCAACTGGGTAGGTTACACACATTTTGTAAGATTCATGCCAAACGAGTTTCGCAAAGATTTTATCATCTGCATTTCTGAGTGAGATCAGTCCATAGTGCCACACTGCAACAGGTCTTTGTGCAGTTTTAATATGAGACATGCAGGCTGTGTTAATCTCTGGAAGAGGTTGCTTTCCAGAAGCAATTTCTATGAAAGGTTTCTGTAGTACGGGGACTTCTTTCTCCGTATTCATTTTATAAAATTCAATGGAGTATCCAACTGGGTCAGCGACTTAGGGCCTGATTTAGATGTTGGCGGTCGGACTACCAGTCAGCGGCAGTCCCAAGAAGCCCGCTGAGCCTATGGAGGTTCTCCCGTCATATTCAGATGTTTAGGCTGCATACAGGAGACCGCCACCATAGCAGCCTTTTGCCTGGCTCCCAGTACTCCGCCATGGGTGGTCTTGCGCAGAGTTGACTAAGATGTTCCCGAAGGGCTGGCGGTTTGCAAGCGGCAGTACCTTCACAAAGTGAGGATATGGGGGGTGCACAGACATGTAAGTGGTATTTCTATCTAAAAATAAATTACATATATGTTGTGAGTCCATAAGTGCATGTATGTAATGTGTAATGACTATTTCTCACATTCTGCATTGCACAGACAGGATATACACACGGCATTCATTGCACACCCACACACACCACAAACAACTACCTTCGATTCTGTCAAAACGGGGTGTCGGTCTGTAGCGGTCAAGGTGCAGCAGGACAGGGAGGACCTGGACGACAGCGTAGAGGACAAAATTGCTGCTGGAAGCACAAAAATAAGTGCGTAATCCCACCCTTTTCTCCTCCATTCCGCCTTTCTGAGTAGGAGGGAGTCTCACCAGAATTTTCTTTGAAACAGGCCACATCCAAATGTTGACGGTGGGAATCGTGGCTAGACTACCGCCGCCTGCTGCAGCTCATGCTGCCGTGGGGTGGGGATCTCAAAACCGGAGGACATGGCAGGACCGCAGCAGTCTTCTCGTCCATTGCCAGACAATAGCTAAATCAATCGGATCGCGATAAAAAGCGCGTCTGGACCAGTCCACCAGGATTTAAATCAGGCCCTTAGTTTGTGGACATTGTATCTATTGCTTTCATTACCTCTTCTTCTTCAATCGCGTTTTCAAGTGACTGATCTAGTTCTGAGGGTTGTGTATTCAAATGGAGACAGGAGAACAAGCATTCTTCTTGGTCCCATGACTTAGTATTATCAGATGTGTATATTGAGTGGTAAAAGTACTTCAAGGAAGCCAGGGTGTCAATTGGGTGTGTCAGCAGTGTGCCCTGCTTGGTACAGATCGCTGGAAGGGCATGTTACGTCTTTCTTTGCCTTAGCTGAAGGGCTAAAAAGGCATCTTTATTTTTCCCCTCCTTCATAGCTGCACTGGCATAGGCGGAAAAGTTCCTTCTTAGTTTGCAACATCAACAGTGAGCGGAGGTTGTGTTTTGCATTGGGGAGAAGTTTTAGCTTATCCTTAATGGGGCTCCGTTTAGAAGCATCTGAGAGGTCCCTGCCCTTCTTCTCTAAGAGTGCCTGTTGTAGGGCTATCTGTTTCTTTCATGTTGCAGAGTTTCTTATTATTAAGTCTCCTCTCACGCTAGATTTCCCCAGTGAGGAAGTAACTGTGATCTCATTCTGTCAAGTAAGAAGTCATGAAGGATTGAAGACATTTCTTGTCTACTTGTAACTTGTAATCGGACATGTTTAGCCGCTATGCTCCCCTCCCTCCTCGTAGTGGCTTATGTTGCCCAAGATACACTGGGATCATTATTGAGTCATGGTCTGAAATACTAAATCGTGCAATGTCAAAGTATTTAATCCTTGGTAATAAATAAGGTGTGTGTCATCATGAAGTAGGGGGAAAGAAAATAAAAAAAGAAAATCAATGCGGGTGTCATGTACACGCAACATTAATGTATAGTCCCGATCTATTGGATGTACCAAGGACCAGTCAACAAAAAGTCTTTCATCAGATCTTTGAGTAGATGCCACTCTATCGGTGTGAGAAGATGGCTCGGTATATTGTGAACACTTTTGTAAGTGGGCACCCTGCACCAATCCAGACAACACTTATGGTGATTTTTGTGGTCTTAGACAACCTTAGAAAGCTCTCTAAGTGGTAGCTGTGGAGAGCAGCCTCCAGGCTTAGTCCAAAAGGAGTGTAAAGCAGCTTGTTAAAAGAACCACACCGTGTATTTATAAAAAAGTATGTATTTATTATATAACACTCACTAATACATACAGGTATCTCCTAGCCGCAGATACACACAATACTTTTCAATAGAAACAGGTAAGAAGTACGTAATACACAGTAGTCACCAGGGGAGGGGCGGGCAAACCATATACTAAAATAGTCGTATGCGAACCACAACTCAAGTCAAGACTATACCCAGAAGACGTAGAACTGCCGGGGACCCAAGGAACCACCCAAGGTGAGTAACCAGGAGCCCCACGGAAGCTGTGTGCAGAGTGGGAACACGACCGCGAGATCACTGCAAGTCAATGGGTAAGTCATTGTTGCAATTTTAAAGAAGAATGATCCTTCCCAGTGGACCTTGAAGAAACTCCGCGGAAGACAGAAGGTTGGAGAGCCACCCCCCGTGGATAGCTTAGGAATCAGGATACCTGCCCCAGGGGAGCCGGGTGCATGTGTGTGAAGTGGCGTCGGAAACCGCAGTCAAACCCAATGGAGGACTTCAGGAAGATGCCGCTGCTGGAGATGGAGGAAGTGTCCGATGGAACCAAAGGGTGGATTCAAGTCGAGAAGTACCTGAAAGCAGAAGGGACATAGTCTATACCACTTGGATGTGATCAGGAGGCACGGAACACAAATGTTGGGTGCCTCAGGAGAGTTGACTGTGACCTTGGAGCTGCAGCTGTGAGGACCAGGCGACGCTGTGGAAGACTGGGAGTTGTTCACGAGTTGTCCCACGTCAGATGTCGAGAGTTGAGGGGTCGGTGTCCGTCAGGAGCACTAACAAGCCTTGGCAACTGCAAACAACGGGGAAAGTGAAGAAGGTGCAGTGTCAGGACCTGCAAGGTCCAGGTGACTCACCACAAGCAGGCGAGTCAGGGCAGGCCCGAGCAATCAGGTGAGCCCAAAGAATATGAAGATGACCATCTAGAGGACCTACAGCCCAGAGGCACTGGAGTCGCGAGAGGACCTCGAGCAGCTCATGAAAGAAGCTGGCCCACGATGCAAGTGTTGTGGTGAGGGCGAAGATCTTGGTCACTGGAGATGCTTGAGGTTGGGGCTATTTGGAGCCCAAAGATCTTGGTGAAAGGAAGCCAACAAACCTTTGCAACTGTAAGTCGACGCGGTGCACAGGGGTTCAGTTCCTGTGGGTCTGACAAGGGATACTGGCCTCAAACTTGGTTAGAGGACAGGTCTGGTCTCAAGGGATGTGAAGAAGAACCACCACTTGTGTTACTGAGACTTTCGGAGTCTGTGGGAGCTCAGGACCAGCAGTCCGGTCAGCTTAGTTGCGGCGCCTGCGGATGCAGGGAAGTGACTCCTTCACTTCAAGAGAGATTCCTTCTGGCCTTAGAAGGCTCTTGCATGGTGCACAGGCATGACCTTGCAGCAGATGAGCAGGATGAGGAGATCAGGAGCAGCAGGAGTCTTCCCGGTTCCAGCCTTGATGCCCAGAGCGAAGTCCAGAGTGCCCAGACAGTTGAGTTGAAGAAGTGGTGTCTGGAATGTATCTTGTCCCACGACGAATCTAGGGACCCACCCACAGGTAAGCCCCTAAGTACCCTAAGGAAAGAGTTGGTATGATTCAGGGGTCTCTCCCAAAGGAGGGGCTGGACAAGGGAGAGGATACTCCCCTGTCCTTGGTCCAGTTTCGTGCCAGAGCATGAGCCAACGCTCCCTGAAATGGTTTGAACTGGACTATGCATGAACGGCACCAAGTGTGCACTTCACGCAGACTATGTGGCGCTGGCAAGCGCTCCCACCCTGCCCCAATAGACTAAATCCTGTCTGGGAGGTGGTCACACCTCCTTGTGACAGGATACCTATTGTTATGCCTTTCCCAGCCCGTGCTGGGCTCAGCAGCAGGTGGGCAGAAATGTGTCTTTGGCCAGCAGCAGCCCTGGCTTGCTGTCTGGGTCTGGAAGACTGGTACCAGGAGCACCTAGGGCCTCTCAAAGGAGCTTTACGGTGCATGGAATGATACCTTCCCCACAGTGTATGTTGTTGGGGTATGATTAGAACATGTTTGATACCAAACATGAACGGATTAGTTACAGCCAGTTTCGAGATGGTCACCACTTAATGATGTGGTGCCCCTCTTATATGTCCTATGGCTGTCTCATTAACATCCCAGGAGAATGGACTCCATAAGTCGTTGGGGTGTTCCGCTCATGCAGGGAAACCCTCACACTTAGAACCAAGCACGCTGCCTTCAGGATCGAAAGACCTACTCTAAGGGTGACTTAAAGGTTTTAAGTGCAGTGACCTTAGATATAGGTACACCTATATGTTTCGGAAGTGATGCTAGCACCAGCTTACACAGGCTGCAATGGCAGGCCTGTAGTTGCCTATTGAGTGGTCTCCCATGGGTGGCATAATACATGCTTCAGCCAGGGGGGGCCCATTGTGTACCTATGGCCTGGGTACCTTAGTACCATATACAAGGGACTGATAGGTAGAGATTGGACACTGGTGTACACTTACGTACCAAACCAGTTTAGGGGAGAAAGCATAGAGACTGGGGTCTTGATTAGCAGGATCTCAGTCAGACTCGTCAGAAACAGCATTATATCAGCAAAAAGTGGGGGTAACCATAAAAGCAGATCCTACTTTCCTACAATCGGGTTGAAAAGTGTGTCTCCGTCTGACTTATCAAGGGGGTGGGGGGGGTCTTCTGCTAAGCTCCAGTCACATCCTATTAGTGGTTTGCTAAGTGGTAGGCATAATCGCAGTCTAGAAATGTTTTGGAAAAGGGTACTTTTGTCCCCAAGAGGAGCCTACATGGATCCGACTATCAGTATTTACTGATGTATGTGAAGTTTGAGAAAGAGAGTGGCCATGGGGGGTCTGGCCATGGGGGGTCTGTCCATGTCTGCAAAACATGGATTGGAAGTTCTTCTCATATTAGAGTTTCTCTCCTGTGCACCTTGGGTGCATTGTCTAGTGTAGACCGTGTATTGGGGTTTCTCAAGTAATATACCTTCCCCATCCATTTCCACTTCAGCTTTTTATGTTATGGAGGCGTGAGGTGCTTCTCCTATGTCTGCGGAGAGTGACTTTAAGTAGGAGTGTCTTTTTCGGCATAATGTAATGTGTTTCTCCATCTGTGTAGAGGAAAGGGGATTAAAGCATACAAAAAAATGATCGCTGGTTAGCTTGAATTAATCTTAGCCACTTGTAATTACCTGGGGCTGCATTCAAATCCATCGTTAATTTGCACACCATGCCCCTTGAGTTTAGGCAAAGCTTATAGAAATCAGTCTTGCCACTGCTGTAGTAGGAACAGTCCAGTCTGAACTGTTAGGCCAGGTCCTCCCTGAACCAGAACACAAGCAAGCCAATACGGGTTTTGCCCTAATTGAGCCTTTTCAATAGCGTGCTGTTTGGTCCCAGAGGTACAGTGAATACTGGACCCACATCCTGAAAGGCAAAGATTTTGAGAACCCCTAACATGAAAGCCCCTTTATGTTTTGCTTCTTGGAGTATCTAATACACCTATTGGTGTCAGAGGAAGCAGACTATTATTTGCCTCAAAGTGTTCAGTTTGCCAGTGCCCCTCACCCAGATCCTGTGAGCATGTTAGAATTCTTCTAGTGGGTCAAACAAAAGGCTCATTAGCTGAGCTAGGAAGATCTTCAGAAAGGCTATCATGTTGTCTTTTTACACTTATTCTCGAAAAGCCAAGGTTGTTTCTCGGATTCCGTTTCTCCAGCTCTGTTAACTTTGTTTGCTTGTGCCAGTGGTCGTGTTCTCAGGCTATGGTTGTGAAAATTATGTGTTCAACCTTCGCTAACCTCTCCTCCATTGCTAGACAGCAGGTGTTGAAGAACAAGTTACTTACCTTCGGTAACGATATATCTGTAAGAGACACAGATTAGTTACGGATTCCTCACCTTAGAATTACCCCCAGGCGTCCGACTGGACCCGGCGATTCTTTCTTCAGCTGTACCCCTGCGCAGCGGTAGGTGGCATCGGTCGACTCTGCGTTCATTGTTGGAGTCGTGGTCGCCAGAAGGACATTGCGGTATATACTTAGGCACTGCCCCTGCGCGCTGACGTCAGTTCTTTACACGACATTCCACACCAGAAGCACAGAGCCATGAAAGACACTGACCACTTGTGTGCCACACTAGGGCCCTGCAAGAGAGTCCCTATCACTAGAAGTCAGAGCGGGGAGTATGGGTGGGGTGATAAAGAATATATAATATATGTCTCTTACAGATACATAGTCACCGAAGGTCAGTAACTTGTTCATTTGAAAGAGACTATTAGTTATGGATTCCTTACCTTACAATAGATACCCCAGCAATACCAACCACAGAGGAGGGACTGCGAACCAAGGTCACACCAGAAAGTCCTGGAAGACAGAATGGGTGAATTTGCTGTCCCTCCAGACTGGACTAGCCAGGCAGTATTGTCTGGTGAACGTTTGATATATGCTGTCCACTAGTTCTAGTGGGCACCTTGTATCAGTCCAGACAACCCCTTTTGGTGAATGGTAAAGACAACCTTTTATGAAAGCTATCCTACTGGTAGCTATGGAGAGCAGCCTTCAGGCTAAGTCTTGAAGGAATGTAAAGCAGCTTGTTTTACCAGTCTATAATCTCTTGGATGATCAAATGAAAGGACAACCACACCAGGTATATATTTAAAATATATGTATTTAGGTTAACACACACCCCTCTAGTCTCTTCATGAGACTGGAGTTCGAAATACTAAAGTTACAATTGATCAAGCATCAGTAAAAGCACAAATATACGTTTGGGCCCTAGGGGTGTACCAAACCATATACCAAAAAAATGGTATAAGAACCACGACGGGAATAGGCACTAGGCCTATTGCCTCTAGAATCGCTGGGACCCCAAGGAACCAACCAAGGTAGTGACACAGGGGACCCACGGGAGCTGTATGCAGTGTAAAAACACAACCGCTGGTTCCTATTATCTTCTATGGGCAATGTCGCGGTTGGAATTTTAAAGATTAGGGACACTTCAAATCGAGTCAGGACCAAACCCTTTCGGACTTAAGAAGTTCTAGGGCTAGCACCCACGAGAACACCGGAGTACTCGAGTTACCTCACCCAGGGAAGCCGGGTGCATAGGTGTCTTTTGGTGTCGGGTCACGTTGTCGATTTCAATGGAAGCCTGCAAAGAACTGCTGCTGCCGTGAAGAGGAGAAGTGCCCAAAGAGATCCAAGCCTGGATCTAGGATGTAAGGAACCTGAAAGCAGAGGGGACAGAGTCTGGGTCACTTGCCAGTGACCTAGAGCAGGATGGACCAATGCCCACAGATGTCGGGTGCTTCAGGTGAGTTGATGGGTGTCTTGACTCTTCAGCCACGAGGGCCAGGAGGCGTTGGCGAAATCCACGAGCCAGATTCGAGCTGCCCCACGAAGTCTGTCGAGTGCTGCGGTGTCGGCGACCAGAATGGACCCAACAAGCCTTGGCAACGGCAAATCATAGGAATGCAGAGAAACGACTGCGGTGCAGACCAGCAAGGTCTGAGGGACTCACCCAGCGAGGGTAAGTCAGGGCACGTCTGGAGCAACCAGGAACGCCCAATTAGAAAAGGAGTTGCCTTCGTGGAGACCTGCTAGCCAACGGGCTAGTTATCACGAAGGAGCCTCGAGCGGTCGCACTTGAAGCTGGCCCACGGGTCACTCGTGGAGTGGAGGCCAACAATTTTCGGTGCAGGAGGTGCTCAAGGCTGGGGCTACTCGAGCCCAAAGCACAACTTCGAGGAGGACCAGGAAGATAGTGTTGCTGCAAAAGTTCACGGTGTCCAGGGGTCACGGTTCCACATCACCCATGATAGCCACAGGCCTCAGCGTTGTTGCGGACTCAGGGTAGCCTCGGGAAAGTCTGGAAATCCACCTCTGGGGATGCAGAGACTTCGGCGTCCAGCGGGAGCTTAAGAATTGCAGACCGGTCTGTTGCTTCTTTGTTGCCTGCCAAGCAGGGGAGTCACTCCTGGACTGCAAGGGAGATCTCTTCAGTCTTCTAGTCAGGATAGAACGTTGAAGGTCCAGGATGTACGTTGCAGAGTTTCGTCCAGGGTAATCTAAAGTCCTAGGGACTGGATTCCTATACTTATAGTGAGTTTAGGGGATGGACTAACCCTAAGGCCCCACCTATGGGTGGGCCAGGAAAAAGGGGTGGTTACACCCATTTCCTTTGTCCAGTTTCGCGCCAGAGCAGGGGCTGGGGCAGGTAGCCCCTGCGACCGGTTTGAACTGGAGTATGCACAGGGACACCAAGTGTGCCCCCAGTGCAGGACTTCAAAGCACCAGAGAGTGCTCCCACCCAGCCCCAATACACATCAGCCTGTCTGGGGAGGTGGGGACACCTCCCCTCCACAGGAAACCTATTGTCCAGGCCTCCCCTGCCGGAGTTTCAGTCAGCAGCAGGAGGCCAGACCCGTGTCTGTGGCAGAGGCATCCATTTTGTGATGCCAGGGCTCAGGAAAGTCCTACCGGCTTTAGGCAGTGTGAACATGTCTGTCCCAAATGCTAGCCCCGCCACCAGGATAGGGGGGGGGTGCATGGGGGGGGGGGGGTAGTATTCCAAAGCGTTTGACACCAAACACGACATGTTTTGATGCAGCCATCCCAATGTTAGCATTTACCGCAAAGTTATAATGCACTTAAGAGTATATGGTATGGCTGTATCACAGAACAGCCATAAGGAAGCATTTCCAAAAGCTGCAGAGGGGCTCAGCTCATGCTTGGGCACCCTCTCACATAAAACCAAGCACTCTGCCTTCAGGAATGTCACGGCCTGCCATAGGAGTGGCTTATAGGTTTATATGCGTCTGTATAGGGTAGTGATATAGGTAGCCTATACCACAGTAAGGGGTGCAAGCACACCCTTACCCAGGCTGCAGTAGCAGACCTGTGGTGTCATTTTGGAGTGCTTCCCAGGGGTGGCATTATATATGCTGCAGCCCCTGGTAGGCCTCTGAGGTACCTATGCCCTAGGTACATAGTATACCATATACTAGGGGCTTATAAGGCACTCCAGAATCCAATTAGATATGTACATGCAACCCATTTTACAGAGAAAGCAGTTGGACTGGGATCCTGCTATTCAGAGCCCAGTCTAACTAAGTCATAAACCCGCAAAACAGTGGGGGCAACCATATAGTCAGATTCCACCTTCCTACAGGCGGGCGGTAAGGAATCTATCACTAACTAATGTCTCTTACAGATATATTGTTACACAAGTAAGTAACTTGTGCATCTGAAAGAGACACGTTAGTTAGATTCCTTACCTTAGAATAGATACCCCAGCAATACCAACCCCGGTGGTGGGTCTGCGAGCCAAGATCACACCAGGAAGTCCTGGAGAATGGAACGGCCAAAGAAGCCGTCTCTCCGGACTTGGCTGTCCAGGCAGTAATGCTTGGCAAACGTGTGCAGCGAGGCCCACGTTGCTGCCTGACAAATGTCCTGCAGAGGAAAGGAGGCTTAGAAGAAAGAGCCTGGAGCTCACTCACCCTTCTGGCAGAGGTGATGGCAACCAGGAAAGCAGTCTTGAGAGTCAGAAGATGAAGAGGGCAGTTATGAAGTGGCTCAAAGGGAGCACACATCAGGAAGTTTAACACCAGATTTACGTCCCACTAAGGCATCACAAAGGGGACAGAAGGAAACATGTGAGTAATGCCTTTTAATAATCTATTTACGACAGGGGACTTGAAAAGAGAAGGCTGATCAGGAAGCATTAAGAAGGCAGAAACAGCTGAAAGAAATCCCTTGATGGTGCCCAGAGCAGAGCCCTGCTGGGCTAGGGAAAGAAGAAAGAGGAGAACCTCAGAAAGAGGGACAGAAAGGGGATCCACAGCCTTTGCTGTGCACCATGCCACAAATTTGTTCCACCTGCAGGGGTATACCGTTTTAGTGGAGGGACGCCTGGCTGCCAGAATGACATATGTATACAAAAGGCTATTGAAAAAGATTTTCCTTTTGCATAGAGGGTGGAGAGGATTCTGGGTCAGAGTAACACCTCCCTATATAATCAATTACACAATTAATTTTACTCCAACAAATGGTCGATATCAATACACGTGGATGGAATGATGTGAAGGAACTAGTGAGGGGAAATTTTAACTTCACCAATAGGTGAGCAAGGAAGCAATTCCTTTTGATTTAGGTACCCTCACACACCCTAGTGGTGTCATGCTTCATCATCGGGTCACCCCAACGCCTAAAGGTCGGGGTGGGCTCAAGCACAGTGTTGGGAGCTCTTTGAAGATATTATAGACCAGGGGGGCTAGAAGATTAAAAAACCTCAGGCAGATCCCCAGTTTCCCTTTATTATCGGGTCTGTCTGGGTTAATAAAATTACTAAAAATGGGGTCTTTATAGGAGTGTTATGGTCCTATGACCCTAGTGCCAACATGGTTCAGTCCGTATGTGGCCTTGAAGGTCCAGGACTTTCTTCAGGGCAAAAAGAGGCCACCCTGGATAGCAGAGGAAGGAATTCCCTATCCTATTTCTTGTAGCAAGGGCAGAGTAGCTTCTCCTTGTATGAGCGACTGATCAATTAATCGGTCATGCGTCGTATTCCATCTGTAAAAGAGAACAAAGAAAACAACAACAAACAACTTATACTTGTGGATTTTCTTAGTAATGGTTCCCCTATTCGTGTTTAGGATAAACAACACCTACATGTGCCAGGTGATCATAAGGCAAAGTGTTGTGTAACTATATCCAAACATATGCCACTCATAACTGTATCTGTACACAATTAATCGGCGTGACAGATGTATTGTGCGGTGGCGAATTTGCTCGCATCCTAACTGAATCTTCATGCCAGTTAGTATTCTCTATCAATGTAAAAACTCTCCTAGAGTACGCTCACATACAACAATCTCACCGTATCTGTGAATGAACACGGTACTTCCTCAACCATGCGTGATTATTAAAAAACATATGTGCAACTGCAGAATCAAATCACACACATGCATTCTTTCTTACCCGAATTTCAAATGATTTCCGTTTCTCAGGGGATCGTAAGGCTAATGGGGGTAGCTCTGTAGTCAAACTCTATCGTGGGAGTCCCAGAATATGAGAGAGAGAGAGGAAGTTTTGGAAAAAACCGTTTAGGGATGTGGAGATACTGACTGTATAAACACCTCTCTCCGTAAAGATGAAACTCGCCCTTTCAAGGTCCTTCACTAGATTCCCACTTACTTCGTCAAGAGTCCTGCCCCGCCTGTCCACCTACTTGGTCTCGATCCCCAGCGTTTTGCGCCGTGTATCGTAGAATGGTAGGTTTATACTTCCGCGTATAGTGTAGTGAACCGGGATTGGTCAACCCCGTCACGTCAGAGACGTTTTAATGCATGGGCAAAGTGGGCTCTGGCCCAGGGCCCCAGCCTTTCAGGGGGCCCCCTGATAGAGTCAGCTCCTTCTCCAGTGTTGTGCTTTAATGACCTTGAATATTTCTTAAACAGATTGTTTTAAAGACTGTTATCATTCAATTTATTTTTTTATGTATCCGATGTGTGAGTCTAGTCTAGTACAGCCATTTTGCAGAGAAATGTTTTGTTTATGTTTCATGCAATATACATAAAAAAGTTTATTTTACATCAAAACAAGGCCTAACATATAAGAAATGGGAGGGCGTCGCAAAGATTATTTGCAGTAATATTGGTGAGCTGCTGCTGTGTTATAGTATTGAAAACACACATAACAATCCCTGAATATTCGATGTAAACACATTTAGGGCCTTATTTATGAGAAGTGATGCATCGCTGTGTGAAAACAGGGGTGTGTCACTTCTTAGTGTGCCCTCCTTGCGATATGATGGATGCATCATATTTACTGTATGACGCATCATGTCGCAAGGAGTTACAGATACGTCAGTATTTCTGACGTATCTGTAAGCGCAAAAGCGATGCATTGCTGGGGTGTGTCTGAAAATAGACGCAACTCCAGCAATGTGTCCTTTCACATGGGGCAAGCCCCATGTGAAAGGGCCTGCATCAGTCTTATGCCTGCTGTGAGGCAGGTGTAAGATATTGACGTAATGGCGTCCTAGAAGTGGCGCACTGAGTTCTCATAGATTTCTACAAGGCTTTTTGCGGGGCAACACCCACCCAGCATACATTATACCTGGTTTAGGTATAATGTGGTGCAGATGTTTACAGTGACGCATCCGCCTAGTTGCGACACTTCGTAAATAGGGCGCAACATGGCACATTCATCACGCTGCCGGTGCGTCACAAAAAGTGACGCACCGGCAACATAAAAGTGAAGCAAGGCCTCATAAATAAGGCCCTTAGAATTTGGACGAGTGTTCCTTTGCACTGTCAGGGACCTAATGAAATTAAGAAGTGTATTTAATAAAGTGCGCAGCTACACAGACTAGAGTGTCCTGACGCGTGAAAGCGGGTGGAAAATGTGTGTAAATGACCCATCAGTTATTAAAAAGCCAGGTTTTTAAGTTCTTCCTGAAAGAGAATAGGTCTGTGGTTAGTTTCAAAGACTCAGGGAGGCTATTCCACAATTTTGGGCCTAGAAAGCCGAGGGATTTGCCTCCAATGCGGGCACAGCATATTTTAGGCACGATGGCCAGTTTGACATTGCAAGATCTTAGGGGTCTAGATGCTGTGTAGCGATTAACGTGCTCATTTAGGTAGCCAGCGTCTAAGCCCTGGAAAGCTTTAAAGAAAATGGTCATCGCTTTAAAGTCGATCCGTTCTTTTATGCGGAGCCAGTGTAGAGACTTAAGAATAGGGGTCATACTAGATCTGGGTTTAGGTCTCAGGATGGCTCTGGCCGCCACGTTTTGTACCACTTGTAGGCGCTGGATAAGGGATTTGGGAAGACTGAGGTACAAGCTGTTGACATAGTCAAGCTTTGATGTCACCAGAGCCTGTACCACAGTCTTTCTGCTCTCAAGCGGTAACAGTGGCATGATTTTTTTTAGCATCCAGAGTATGCCAAAGCAAATGTCAGTTAGATTTTGGATTTTAAAGTGCATGGAGAGTGTATTGTCTATGACAATTCCTTATGGCCACCAAAAGCTCCAGTCAGGAGTTTCTGGATTACCAAAGAAAACAACTTCAGTTTTGTCAGGATTGCACTTCAGCTGATTGATCTTAAGCCAGTTAAAAACCTTTGTGAGGCAAGACCTAATCTTTGCCCCGTCAAAGTTGGTTCCTTTCTCACACGTAAAAATCAGCTGAGTGTCATCAGATTAGGAAACAATTTTGGTGCCCTCTTCCTCTACCAGAAATGCAAGGGGGGATAGATATATATTACAAAGGGTAGGACTGAGAATGGAGCCCTGAGGGACACCTACATTCATGGACGGAACCGGGGATGAGAAAGGGGGGAGACAGATGTCCTGAGATCTATTTGCCAAGAAGAATGACATCCATGTTAAGGCGGTGTCCCCCAGGACGATGTTAGCATGTCTGTCCAGGATGCTTTCATGTAGGACCGTATCGTATGCCGCCGACAGATCGAGCAGCATCAGAACAGCCTTGCCTCCCTGGTCCAGCTTACCCTTGGAAAATTCAGTGACTTCCATCAGAGCGGACTCCGTACTGTAGTTTGCCCTAAAACCGGATTGGGACTCATGAAGGAGCTTCTCATCTTCAATGTGTTTTTGAAGGGCCATGTTTACATGCTTCTCTAATATTTTGGAGAGGGCCAGAAGAAGGGAAATTGGCCTGTAGTTGGCAGGGTCCGTCGGTTTGGCATTAGTCTTTATTATCAGTGGAATAATCTTAGCATTCTTCCATATTTCGTCATGTTGCCTGAGGAGAGGGAAGTATTAAAGAGCTGGTTTACCGTGGAGTTTTTGGTGGGAGCTAATAGGTTCAGGATATTCGCTGGACATGGGTCCGTAGGAGAGCCAGGCATAATGCTTTGGAGAAGGGTCAGTGACTCTTCAAGCTGAAACTCATGGAAAGCTAGTAGAGATGGAGGATCCAAGAGGTGAAATTTGCTATTAGAACTAAGGTAGAAGGTCAGTTCTTCCTCTGAGATGTTAGTGAAAGCTTGTTGGATCACAGAGATCTTTTTGTGGAAGAATTGAGCTATTTGCTTAGACCATTCTTCCGTGCATGGCCCTTCCTTTGTGCTGGCTTTCGGGGCAGTAAAGGATTTAACTATGCTAAAGATTTCCTTACTCTTATTTTGGGCATTTTCTATCTTGGTTTGAAAGAAGTTTTACTTGGCTGCCTTCATGAGAATGTAATGAGCTTTTAATGTATCGATATACACCTTCCTGTCCTCAGGTAGATAGGATTTACGCCATTTCCATTCCATTTTTCTACAATTTATTTTGTTAGATCGGAGGGAATCGTTAAACCATGGAGCTGGGGGGGCCAACCTCTTTGAGGAGTTGAAAACAACCGGTACCGCTGCATCAATGTTGGTTCGGAGCCATGAATCTATTGAGAGGGCGTCCGAGTCAGGGCAGCCAGACAGCTCCGGTGAGAAATGACCGAGCATGTCTGCTAACATCGGGATAGATATTTTGTGGAACGTCGTGTAATTAGGGACCCTCTGCCCTGTGTTAGCCCGAGGGGCTGTGGCAGAGTTGGGAATGGCGAATTTTAATAGGAGGTGGTCAGACCAGGTAATGGGAAGAGGTAAGCTTACTGATATGTCAAAGTTGTGAAAGATTTGGTCTAGGGTATGGCCCTTCTCATGGGTGGCCAAAGAAATGGATGGAACATGTGGCAGGCCTGCAGCGTCTCCGACAAGGAATTTGTTTGAGGGTCTTTTCCATTGTTCATATGTATATTGAAATCTCCCAGAATGAAGCAGTTGTTGTAATTTAAGGCCCGGGAGGTGGTGGCTGTATTAAGCGTAGTAATACAATTTCCAATTGCACTGGGAGGTCTGTAAATCAGAAACCCAGCTATGCTATGATGGGGGATAAGGTACAGCGGAAGATGACTCTGCGCCCTCAATGTTTTCCATTGGGATGGAAGAGCAGTCTAATTTTTTTAATTATGGCGGCACCGCTCCCTTCCCACTCGGTCGGTCCCTCCTAAGGATTTAATCACCCGTAGGGATGGCTGAGGTGATAGTAGGGTTGGAGGCTTCAGACAGTCAGTTCTCAGTGAGAAAAAAAAAGATCAGGCTGTTCGTCTAAAAGTAGGCGATAAATGTGTGGTTCATGCTTTTGCTTAGAGCGACAACTTAAAAGGGTGGCCTTTAAGTCCTCTGTTTTTTTATTGTTTTTACACTTATTGTTGTGTGTGAGGATTTTGGGTATGAGTTTCCTGGGCTGGAGGAGAGACCAGTTTCACTTAATACATCAAAAGTCTACCTCCAAGCTCGGATCAGCCGCTGTACACTGACATAATGGTAGCCGCCTAAGGCTAAGCAGTTTTTCCTTATTGTAATATAGTGGAAGAAACTCACCGGAGGGAAACTGGACAGCATGGCCGGCACCAGACACCTCCGGGCGCAGACAGGCTTGCCTTTGGCACTCGCTCAGCGTACCAGCAGCACGCCCGCTGCGCAAATCCGCTGCGCACGTCCGTTTGCATCGGGAATAAATAGGTTAATGCCTATGATGCAAACTGGATTACTAACGCAGCTGAGCAAGTGGAAACTGCGTGGGCAGAAGTGAGGAGCCCAATAATAGCCCCAGCCCTCCACACAATCGGCATATCAGCCGCGGCGGACCAGGACTGGAGGAAAAGCGAGATGCAAATCAAAGCAGCTAAGGAGGTGTAGGCAAGCAGAATCAAGTAAAGTGCAAGTGCGCATAGGTAGGAGAAATTGTTAAAAAGCACAGAGTAATTCAGCCACACATATACAATTTAAAAAGTATTAAAAACCTAGTTGCAGGGCAAGAAATTCTAAATCCTACCGCTGTCAGCTGCGTGCATCCGTTTGCATCGGGAATGCATAGGCTAATGCATTAGATGCAAACTGGATAGCTAACACAGTTGAGGAAGTGAAAACTGGGTGGGCGAATGTAAGAAGCCGATAGTAGCCCCAGCCCTCTGCAAAAACGGCGTATCAGCTGCGGCGGACCAGGACTGGAGGAAAAGCGAGATGCGAATTGGAGCAGCTAAGGAGGTGTAGGCAAGCAGAATCAAGTAAAGTGCGCGTAGGTAGGAGAAATTGTCAATAAGCACACAGCCACACATATACAATTTAAAAAGTATTAAAAACCTAGTAGCAGGGCAGGAAACACTAAATCCTACCGCTGTCAGCTGCGTGCGTCCATTTACATCAGGAATATATAGGCTAATGCTTACGATGCAAACTGGATCGCTAACGCAACTGAGGAAACAGAAACTGCGTGGGAAAGAGTGGCTCAAATTGGATCATAAATTCAAAGCTGTTCTGAATAGGGGCCCCCAAAATCCTTAAGATGTCCCTGCGTCACGTGATGAAACACGTAAACGTGTGATCCCGAGTATAATGGGAAGTGTGGTAACTTTGTTTTAAAAAAAAAAACCTTGATTCCAAAAATTATTACTTCTGCGGATAGAGGCACCCACTGGCTCCAGTATTTAGCTTCAGTGGAGATAATACCTCCGTTACATTGTCCGGAGGGGATGGACATCCATGTTTGTATTGTTAACCTAGGATTGGTTCTACCAACCACGTGAACGAACACGTAGTCCAATCAGACACGTGACAAATCGTAGTTCCAATAGTTGAGGAACAATGGGAAGTGTAGTTTATGTTATTGGGGGCCGGGATGTCAATAAAAGCTATTTCGTAAAAAGTTCCAGTGTGGCTTATTATCGACTAAAAAACAATAACGGTATCGATGGTTCAATGATGATTGAAATAATTAGTAATATAATAGCCAATGGAGCTAGTTATTGTCAAATTCACCCTACGGGTATGTTTGTTTTTCGATATGGTGAGACTCTGTCACATGGTCTATTGTCCTATCTTGGGGGATCTTTATAATGCGCTCGTACCCACAATATGGAACTGCCTTTCAATTGATTTAGGGGAGGCATATAATGGTGTTTTAACAATTACCACCTCAACAGATAGATAGAAATCGTTATAAAAACCATACCATTGACACGTGGTCGCACCAGATATAATTTAATGAGGAAGGGAAAGCTTTACCTATTGAGTTGGTTCCAGGGTATGAAATCGTTAAGGCCCTTCTCATGGGTTTTCAAACGATATACCCATCGTTGCTCTCTTTCTAAGAGTTTTTTTTGTTGGTTACCCGTGCTTTTAACCTTTTCCAGTACAGTCCATTTCATCTCTGTGTCCTTGTGATTCTTTTCGTGATAGTGTGCTGTTAGTTTAGTAGCTGTTATTGCTCTTCGTATGGTACTCCTATGTTCGCTAATGCGATCTTTGACCTTACGACTAGTCATCCCAATATATATCATTTCACATGGACATTTAATCATGTAAATTACGGATTCGGAATTACAATTAGTGTGTGACCTTTGCTCCCACGGTGACTGTAAGCCTAATTCCAAAGTCTTAGTGTGTTCTGTAAATGGGCAGGCCACACATGATCCGCAGGGGTAGTGTCCCATAACAGGTGGTGTTTCCCATAGTGTCATCTGATTTGTAGTTCTTGGTGTAAACGTATTGGTGTGTACTAGGGCATCTCTTAGGCTAGAATTTTTTCTAAATGAGAACATGGGTTTTTCAAAAGATAGTCCTTTGGATGTTTGTATGGACTATTTCTTATTTATTATTTTCTTCAGTACATTAGATGAAGAATTGTACGTAGTCACACATATTAATTGATCCGGCTGTTCTTTTACATGTGTTTCTAAAAGAGATTCTCGTGGAGCGTTACGTGCTCTTTAATTTGCTCTTTTTACGATCTTAGTAGGGTACATCTTTTGTTTGAGTTTGTTTGTAAGGACAGCTGCTTCTTTTTTGTAGGTCTGAAGGTTGGAGCAATTTCTGCGTATCCTCAAATTGACCTACTGGAAGATTCTCTCTTAGGGAACGCGGATGGGCGCTGTCAAATCTTAATAGACTGTTCCTATCTGTAGGTTTTGTATACAGGGAACTTTCAAGAGTACCTTCTTTTGCTGTAAACGTAACATCCAGAAAAGAAATACTTTCCTTGTGCACATTCATAGTGAATTGAAGGTGAGGGTTCAAAGAGTTAATCCACGTTTTGAAGTTGTCAAGACTCGTTAAGTAACCCTTCCAGATCATAAGGACATCGTCAATATATCTGTACCATTTACAGATATTTTCACTGAATGGATTATGTGTCCATATGTGTTGGTCTTCGAAACAGCTAACATACAGGCATGCTAGACTAGGGGCGAATGTGCTGCCCATTAAAGTACCGTGTACTTGTAAATAAAGTTGATCTTCAAAAGTGAAGAAGTTTTCAGTAAGGGCCAGATGAATAAGAGTGATCACCCACTCAATTGGTGTTGCCCATAGCCAGTCCTCTTGTTGCAGAATTTCTTGAACTGCTCTAATGCTTTCTGTCTGAGGTATGTTTGTATACAGTGCTTCCACGTCCAAACAAACCAAAAAGTTATCCATTGGATTATATTCCACCTCTGTTAGGAGATTAAAGAGATGCTTAGTATCTTGAACATACGATTTAATCCTCTTCACCAAAGGGCGTAGGAACCAATCCGTATATTTTGATAATGGTTCTAGGACAGAGCCAGTGCCAGAGACAATGGGTCTGCCCGGAGGAGGAGTCTTTCCCTTGTGTATCTTTGGGATTGTGTAGAACAATGGAGTTCTGGGGTCTTCCTGATTCAAAAAAGCATACTCCTTAGTGATCCACTCTTTAGTGAAGGCGTCTGTTGTAAGTGCCAGGATAGTGGTTTTTATACGTTGTGTTGGATCCCTGTTGATCTTCTTGTAATATCTGGTATCTGCCAATAGATTCAGACACGCCGTTCTGTATGCGTTGGTACTTTGAATAACGGTAGCTCCACCCTTATCTGCTGGTTTAATGACTAGATCTGTCCTAGATTGAAGGGTAGTCAAGGCCTTACGTTCTTTGTTACTCAAGTTCTTAAACCCGTTCCTCTTGGGTTGGAGTAACTCAACCCCCTTAGTGACTGCCTCTTCAAATGACAGTACTTCTGGGGGCATCATGTTAGTGGGGGGAAAAAAGGTTGACTTCAGTCTTAGATCGGTATAGGTACCATCTTCCGTGGGTCTTTCTTTACCTAAAAAGAAAGTCTTCAAACGTATCTTTCTGAAGAATTCACCCAATTCACAGCGGAGACGGAATTTATCCAAATAGGTCGTTGGGACGAATCCCAAACCCTTGTCCAGAATAGTTTGCTCATCTGTGGTAAGAATGATATCTGTAAGGTTTACCACTAGTCCCTCGTAATGCTCGTGCTGGGCTGTTGATCCCTGGTGTTGCTCCTCATGTTCATTGAGCTCCGGTCTTCTTCCCACTGGATTCTTTTGTTGCCTCTTCTTCCACGTCTCCCTCTTCTTCCGCCCTGACCTAAAAAATGTTGGTTAAAGTCAGGCTGAAAATATGGACCAGCTGGAAATTGAGGGGGACCATGATACTGAACTGGGCCGAAGGGACCCGGCCAAGGATACATCTGTTGATGTCCATATCTTTGGTTGTAATTTCCTCTGCGTGGTCTTCTTGCTCTCCCTCGCCAGCTCTTATTTGATCCATCGCTCGACCAGTCATCGTATTCAGAGTCAGATGATGCTGTCTGTTCACTCCGTCCTGATCCTGAGTCAGAAGGTTCCTGACTTTTGTAATCATCTCTGATATACGGGTAAACCTTCTCATGACTGAACTTCTTCAGATCTTTTTGTAAAATTTTGATTTTATTTTGCATAAGATAATCTTTATGCTCGTTCACTTCTTTATTAACCTCTTCAAGTTTATTTTTGTATAGGGTTAATTTAATCTCTGTCAGCAGTGAGTCCTCACTGATTTTTAATTTTATCAATAGAGCCTCCGAAAGGCGTTTGGCTGTGTTAATTATTAGAATAAGCCAATCGCTTGAGCATCTCCAGGCGATTAAGGACCATTCTTTCTTTAATTGTGGATCATCAAGAAATATCCTCGGTGCATTTGTCACTAATAATCCTGTGGGTGCAACGTTACCGCAGAGGTATTCCGTCATAATCGCCCCATGTAGAAGTATTTTTATTTTACATCGTTTGAGTTCCTTAAGTTCATCCCAATTTTGGGCTTGGGTAAGAGTCTGGTTGATATTTGTATCGGATAAGAGAGATGGACCTGCTAGTATGGCGGATGCCTCCTCGTCAGAGTAGCCAATTCCGAATAATTCTGCCATTGTCTTGTAAAATGTGAAGTATAAGATGATTGCTTTGAAAGCAGTGAGACAATGTCACGTGAGAGCGAAGGAAAAGGAGAGTCAGAAATTTTCTGTGAGTTATCCCTACAGCTGTGCGCTGCACTAAACATATGTATACAAAAGGCTATTGAAAAAGATTTTCCTTTTGCTTAGAGGTAGAGGGTGGAGAGGATTCTGGGTCAGAGTAACACCTCCCTATATAATCAATTACACAATTAATGTTACTCCAACTGACCAACAAATAGTCGATATCAATACACGTGGATGGAATGATGTGAAGGAACTAGTGAGGGGAAATTTTAACTTCACGAATAGGTGAGCAAGGAAGCAATTCCTTTTGATTTAGGTACCCTCACACACCCTAGTGGTGTCATGCTTCATCATCGGGTCACCCCGACGCCTAAAGGTCGGGGTGGGCTCAACCACAGTGTTGGGAGCTCTTTGAAGATATTATAGACCAGGGGGGCTAGAAGATTAAAAAACCTCAGGCAGATCCCCAGTTTCCCTTTATTATCGGGTTCCCCTATTCGTGTTTAGGATAAACAACACCTACATGTGCCAGGTGATCATAAGGCAAAGTGGTGTGCAACTATATCCAAACATGTGCCACTCATAACTGTATCTGTACACAATTAATCGGCGTGACAGATGTATTGTGCGGTGGCGAATTTGCTCGCATCATGTAGGTGTTGTTTATCCTAAACACGAATAGGGGAACCCTCACTAAGAAAATCCACAAGTATAAGTTGTTAGTTGTTGTTTTCTTTGTTCTCTTTTACAGATGGAATACGACGCATGACCGATTAATTGATCAGTCGCTCATACAAGGAGCAGCTACTCTGCCCTTGCTACAAGAAATAGGATAGGGAATTCCTTCCTCTGCTATCCAGGGTGGCCTCTTTTTGCCCTGAAGAAAGTCCTGGACCTTCAAGGCCACATACGGACTGAAACATGTTGGCACTAGGGTCATAGGACCATAACACTCCTATAAAGACCCCATTTTTAGTAATTTTATTAACCCAGATAGACCGATAATAAAGGGAAACTGGGGATCTGCCTGAGGTTTTTTAATCTTCTAGCCCCCCTGGTCTATAATATCTTCAAAGAGCTCCCAACACTGTGGTTGAGCCCACCCCGACCTTTAGGCGTCGGGGTGACCCGATGATGAAGCATGACACCACTAGGGTGTGTGAGGGTACCTAAATCAAAACGAATTGCTTCCTTGCTCACCTATTGGTGAAGTTAAAATTTCCCCTCACTAGTTCCTTCACATCATTCCATCCACGTGTATTGATTGCCAGAATGACATCACAGACTTTAGGAGGCAAGTCAAATGGCATCAACTGCCGCCGCTCAATCTCCACCCGTGGAGGCTGGACAGGTTCGGGTGGAGGACCGTCCCCTGCTGCTGCGACAGAAGGTCCTCCTGAAGATGCAGTTGAATAGGGGGAAATCGATAGACAGACTGAGTAGCTCGGGATACCAGTATCTTCGTGCCCAATCTGGAGCCACAAGGATGACATGGGCCCGGTCACGCCTGATCTTCTTCAGCACTCTGGGCAGAAATGGTATAGGCGGAAACAGACCGCAACTCCACTCGCGATGAAAAGCGTCTCCGAGCGAGTGCTGCCTTGGAATTCCAATGCACAGAACAGATGACATTGCACATTCTTTTCGGTGGCGAATAGATCTAACCAAGGCTCTCCCCATTGCCGAAAGAGGCCTTGCGCCACATCCAAGTTCAGACGCCATTCGTGATTCATCATGCACCAGCGGCTGAGTTCGTCCGCCCTGGCGTTCAGAGAGCCCGCCAGGTGTTGAACCACCAGGGTGTTGCCCTGATGTTCCAGCCATGTCCAGAGGCACAGAGCCTCCTGACAAAGGGTCCACGACCCCACCCCGCCCTGTTTGTTGCAATACCACATGGCGGTGGTGTTGTCCTTTAACACCTGCACCACACTTCCCCAGACAGAGGGAAGGAATGCCTTCCATGCAAGCCGGATCGTCAGCAGCGCCAATAGGTTGATATGGCGCCGGGACTCCGCCGGAGACAAGAGTCCTCTGATCTCCGCCTTTCCTATCTGGCCCCCCCCCCAATCCCAGGAGGGACGCATCCGTCACCACCATGTGCTCCGGTTGGGGTAGGGAGAGGGATCTGCCACTGACCCAATCGCAGTCCGTGAGCCACCACTGCAACTTTCTTGCAGTGCCCTCCGAGATCAGGACGTGGTCGGACAGGTTGCCCTGATGTTGCGCCCACTGGAACTTCAGGTCCCACTGCAGAGCCCACATCTGCCACCTGGCGTGATGTACCAGCAGGATGCAGTAGGCCATCAGACCCAGCAGCCGTAGAGCCATCCTGACCGAAACTCGAGATAAAGACTGAAAGATCTGAATCAGAGCCTGAATATCCCAAACCCGCTGTTCGGGAGGATAGACCCGAAACTGCGCAGAGTCCAGAACCGCTCCGATGAAGAGGAGCTGCTGGGAGGGACTCAGATGTGACTTTGGCACGTTGATGGAGCACCCCAGCAAATGCAGGCGATTGGCCGTAGTCTGGAGGTGGGAAACGACTGTCCGAAGCGAGCCCGCCTTCAACAACCAGTCGTCGACATAGGGGAAGACTGGAATCCCTAATCTGCGCAGATGAGCTGCGACCACCACCATCACTTTCATGAACACCCGAGGGGCACTGGTGAGGCCGAAGGGGAGCACGGTAAACTGAAAGTGCTCGTGGCCTACCATGAACCGCAGGTAACGCCGGCAGGACGGGGATGTGGAAATAAGCGTACTGCAAGTCCAACGCTACCATCCAGTCTCCAGGGTCTAGGGCAGCCAGAACCTGAGCTAAAGTCAGCATCTTGAACTTCTCCTTCCGGAGGAAGGCGTTGACGCTCCTGAGGCCCAAGATAGGGCGTAGGCCCCCTTTGCCCTTCTTGGGAACCAGAAAGTAGTGGGAGTAACAACCCCGTCCTACTTCTGGGCCAGGAACGCGCTCGATGGCCCCCTTGGCCAAGAGGGCCATAACTTCCTCCTGCAGAAGTTGCAAGTGATCCCCCGACATGCGGTGGTACTGCGGTGGCATGGCTAGAGGGGTCGCCATGAAAGGGAGGGAGTAGCCCCTTTGGACGATTTGCAGCACCCACCTGTCGGAAGTGATGGTACGCCAGTGGAGAAGGTGATGGCGAACTCTGCCTCCCACTGGCGTGGAATGGGCCTGAAAGCTCAGACTAGGAAGGCTTGGAGGCAGATGCTGCAGAAGCAGATGTGGACTGACCGGCTCTCTGTCCCCCTGCTCCGCCATTGCAGAATCCACGTCCGTGACCGTGTTGAGGCTGGTTCTGCGGCCTGTGGCTGGACGAACGTGCGGGAGCACCCCTTCCTTGGCCACGAAAGGGACGAAAAGCAGAAGTTTGCTGGCGCTGGTCCGAGAGGCCCAAGGGCTTGGCCGTAGCCCTGGAGTCCTTAAAGCGCTCCAGCGTGCTATCCGCTTTGTCGCCAAAAAGGAGACAGCCATCAAAGGGCATATCCATGAGGGTGCTCTGGACATCCCCTGAAAAGTTTGTGGACCTCAGCCAGGCAGGACGATGAATTGCCACCGTTGTTGCAATCGCTCTACCCAGCGAGTCAGTGGTGTCAAGTCCACATCGGATGGAGTACCGTAATGCATCCCGTCCCTCAGCAAGAGCCTGGGCGAGCCGTGTCCTGGCCCCTCTGGACACTGGGGCAGCACGTCCGCCACCGTGTCCCACAAAGAGTGGGTGTAACGGTCCAAAAGGCACGCGGTAGTAATGGACCGTAACCCCAGACTGAGGGAGGAAAACAGTTTCTTGCCAAACTGCTCCAACCTTTTGGATTCCCGATCCAGAGGTGCAGACGGGAAGGCAGTTTGGGACGTGGAGGCCTGGATGACCAGACTCTCAGAGGTGGGGTGTATGGACAGAAAGCTGGGGTCACCCGGAGCAGGGCAGTGGCGCCGGGCCACGTTTCGATCCACAGGAGAGACTGTGGAGGGCTTGGACCAAGTGCCCATCAGAACGTCAGTGAGGGCCTCATTAAACTGCAGTAGAGGCTCCGAAGAGCTTACCGGCAGCTGAAGCACCTCAGTGAGGAGGTTAGTCCTCCCAGCCGCTGCAGGGAGCTCCAGGTGTAGGGCCTGGGCCGCCCTGCGCAGCACCACAGCATAAGTCGCACCCTCCTTCGTAGTCACGGAAGGAGGCGAGATGAAACCTGTGTCAGGCGAAGTGTCTAGACAACTGGCATCCCCCAGCTCGTCTGCCCAGACCTCACTTAACTGGCACTGCTGTGCCAGAGGGTCCTCAGACCCCTCCCAGTCCTCCACTTCATCTGTCTCCTGGTAAACAGGCAGCAAGGACGGAGCCGGGTCATAGATGAAATGCTCACCTATCGACGCCGGAGACAGCGCCAAGAGGCGCCGCTCTGACGCCGGACCGGGGCTGAAACTAGGGACGGCATTGTCAGAGGACGGCGCCGGGAGCGGCACCATGGGGGTTGGCGCCGGAGTCGTGAGGTCAACCAGGGTCGACCGGGATCCAGGCCTGGATCCCACAGGGACCTGCGGCGTCTGGACCGAAGTAGACAACGGCACCGGGGCCGAAGCCGCCGGCACGCTATGATCCCCAGTCGGACCTGCGGGGCCCGGAGGCACGCCGGCAGGCCTCGACGGCGGAGCGAGACTCCTCATGGCCATGAGGAAGTTTCGAATCTCGCCCGGAGTCGCATGAGGCCCAGGGACCGGAGGGTATGGGGCCGGATGAGACTCCTGCTGCTCCGGCGGAGCCGTGTGGGTGGTGCCACCTGAACCCTCGGCAGAGTCACGTGACCGGCAAGGGGAGTCAGAAGAGCGATGTCGCTTCTTCGACTTCTTTTTACCATGCCTCAACTTACCTGAATGCGAGGATTTGGATCCCGACGAGCGGTGATGACTTCGGCTCTGCAACCGGTCCCTCGACCTCCTCCTCGACCGGGACCTCGAGTGGCGTGGAGCTGACTGCCGGATCTTGAGGAGCTTGTGGGACCGCTCCCGCCTAGCCTTCAAGGTCAAGGACCGGCAGTCGGGGCACAACTTGTCATCGTGGTCGGCCCCAAGACAGTAGAGACACTGATGGTGGGGGTTGGTTACCGACATCAGTCGGTGACAGACATAACACAGCATGAACCTGGGCATCCCTACCGGCACCAGGAGTCGAAGTCGACTCGAAAAGAGACAAAAATGTCCAAAATGTTTGTAAAAAAAAAAAAAAATGACTAAGGGTACGCTCTTCCCGGATCTGCGCTTACAGGCGCGGAAAAAAGAAGAACTGACGTCAGCGCGTGAGGGCGGCGTCTAAGTACTTCGACGACGTCATCCCAGCGAGCACGACGCCGACGACGGACGCGGAATCGCAGAAGACGCCTACTGACGCGCAAGGGTACTGCTGACAAAAAATCTTTCCGGATCCAGCCTGACACCTGGGGATATTCTAAGGTAAGGAATCTAACTAACGTGTTTCTTTCAGATCTGGTTCGTCAACTACCACTGCAGTTGTAGCGCAGTTCCCTCTGAGATCTGAACATAGTCGGAAAGATTCCCCTGATGCTGCACCAACTGGAACTTCAGGTGCCACTGCAGAGCACGCATATGCCATCTGGCATGATCCACCAGCAGCCTCAGGGTCATTCTCACCGAAATCTGGAATAGAGGCTAAAAATCAGTACCATAGCCTGAATATCCCAGACTCGTTGCTTCGGAGGATAGGCCCGAAACTGTACTGTGTCCAGAACAGCTCTGACGAAAGGGAGCGACAGAGGGAGTCAGGTGTGACTTTGGCACTTAATAGTGAACCCCAGCGAATGGCGGGGATGACAGCCTGGGGCGAGCCCCCTTTAACAGCCAGTTGTCAAGATAGGGGAAGACTGGGACCCCTGATCTATGCAGATGAGCTGCGACCACCGCCATCACTTTCGTGAACACCCTATGGGCACTGGTAAGGCCAAGGGGAGCACTGTGAACTGAAAAGGCTCGTGGACTTCCGTGAATCATAGGTAACATCTGTGGGCTGGCAGGACAGGGATATGGAAATAAGCATCCTGCAAGTCCAACACCACCATCCAGTCTCCAGGGTCAAGGGCAGATAGGACCTGAGCCAAAGTTAGCATTTTGAAATTCTCATTCTGGAGGAAGCGGATGAGGGCCCTGAGGTCTAGGATCGGTCGCAGACCTTTGTCCTTCTTGGGCACCAGAAAGTAGTGGGAATAGCAACCATGACCTACTTCTGGCGTAGGAACCCTCGCGATAGCTCCCTTGGCCAACAGAGCCAAGACTTCCCGGCGGAGCAGTACCAAATGATCCTCCGACATGCGATCTAAAGATGGTGGCAAGAAGGGAGGGTTAGTGTCGAAGGGGAGGGAGTAGCCCTTTCGGACTATCTGCAAAACCCACCTGTCTGATGTGATGGATTGCCAGTGGGGAAGTTGATGGCGAATACTGCCACCCACTGGTTGCTGATGGGCCTGAAAGTTCAGACTAGGAGCGTTTGGAGGCTGCTGCAGGGGGGAAAAGGGTGGACTGGTTCCCAGACTCGCGTTGCTGGGTCATACGTCCGCAGCCAAGCAGAGGCTGGGCAACTTGCGTGGACTGCTGGCTGGACTGGGTCGGACATGGTAGGGTGCCCCTTCGGTAGCCACGAAATGGGAGAAAGGCAGACTGTGGTGGACAGGAGGACACAGATGCCCAAGGACCTGGCCGTAGCCAGAGAATCCTTCAAACGCTCCAGCACAGAGTCTGCCTTATCACCAAAAAGGCGATGACCATTGAAAGGCATGTCCAGCAGAGTTGACTGAACATCCCCCGAAAAACCAGACGTCCTCAACCAGGCATAGCACTGAAGGGCTACCGACATGGCAATCGTTCTGCCCAGTGAGTTGGTGGTATCCAGTCCACAGCAAATTGTGAATTTAGCTGCATCTCTCCCATCTGCCACGGCTTGGGAGAGAACGGCCCGGGCCTCCTCCAGGCACTGAGGCAGCACCTGCACAACCGTATCACAGATGGTATGGGAGTATCGGCCCAATAGTCACATGGTATTCACAGACCGCAGTGCTAATCTGGAGGAAGAGAACATGGAATCCAAGAAGCTGGATCATCTTGGGAAGGTCCTGTCCAGGGGTGAAGGGAATGCACCCTTGGATGAAGAAGCTCAGACCACCAAGGTCTCTGGGGAAGGGTGTTGGGTGAGGAAAATGGGATCACCCATAGCCGGGCCGGGGCAGCGATGGTCAATCATCCATTCCACATGAGCACATGTGCTGGGACCAAGTGCCCAGAAGGATGTCCGTGAGGGCTTCTTTAAAGGGCAAGAGGGGTTCAGAGGAAGTTGCAGTTGGTTGAAGGACCTCAGTCAGGAGGTTAGTCCTGACTGCCACTGTAGGGAGCTCCAGGCCCAAGGCCTTGGCTGCCCTACGCACAGCCACTGCATAGGACGTTCCCTCCTCTGTAGCCACGCTAGGGGGAGAAAGCATGCCAAGGTCTGGGGAGATATCCAGACCACTGGCGTCACCCAATTCCTCTCTCCAGTCCGGTTCTTCCAGCTGGTCCAGCGACCCCTCCCAGTCCTCATCACCACCCTCAGGGCGATATTGAACACCTGGGATGAACAAGCGAACCAAAGTACCCTTCTGGCATCAGATTCAACGTTAGTCCAGCTCCATCTCGAGGATGAGGATGGTGACGGTGTCGGCCGGCACCGGGGGCGTCGTTGCCAGGATCGGCACCAGGGAAGGTCGAGTAAGGTCGACCGGCGTCGATGCGGATCCAGGCCTGGATCCATGGGGGCCCTCTGGCGCCAGAGCCCCAAACTGACTCCACGGGGCCCGAAGGCGTACCAACGGAGTCGGGCTGCCAAACACACAGTGGAGGGCTTCGTACGAAGCTGGGTAGGGGACACCCCGGCTCCCAGAAATAGGGGGGGAGGCGCGGAGTTATAGCTGAGTCAGGCGACGGAGACAGAGACAGAGTGACGACGCTCCGGGTCCCGCATCGCATCAGCAGACCATGTGGGGGGGGGGGGGGGGGGGGAGGAGGAGAAGAGCCACAGTGCTTCTCCACCTTCTTGTGCTTCGACTTACCCGAAGAGTGCATGGACTTGGACGAGGTGTGGTGGTTCTGCGACTGGTCTCAAGACCTTCGCCTCGAGCGAGATCAACGAGCGACGCGGAGCCGACTGCCAGGGCTCCAAAATCTTTTGGGACCGCTCCTGCAAAGACTTTGGATTCATGGCCCCACAGTCAGAGCACAACTTCGGATCGTGAACATGCTCCAAGCACCAGAGGCACACGAGGTGTGGGTCCATCACGGACATCAGCTTGTGACAGGAGTCGCAAGGCTTGAAGCCGGTCTGACCATGGGACATCCCTTGCACACCAGGAGTCGGAGACTCGAAAAACGATGTCTACAACAGTCAAAAAGCTTTAGTCAAAAAGTGACTAAGGGGCAAGCTCTCTCCGGATCTGTACTAGGCTGGTGCGGAAAAAGAAACCGCAGTCAGGCGCTACCCCTGCATGCTAAGTAGGCGGGGCAGCGTCTAAGTAGGCACCGCAACATCATCCCTGTGACCACGACGCAGGCACGGAGTCGAACGCCACCTACAGACGTGCAGGGGTACTGCTGAAGAAAAATTCTCCGGATCCAGTCTGACACCTGGGGGTAGTTCTAAGGTAAGGTATCTATGACTTGTAGTCACTTTCAGATGTGACGTACCATCAAATGAAAAAGTAACAAATGATTAACGGAATGCTGAACAATGCAAACATTCTCTGGATTCAAGCTAGCCTGGCTGCGGAGGGATAATACCCTGAAACCGGTCCCAGGATGCTCGTTTCCGTTTCAGGGAGGACGTGGCCTGGCAGTTCAGGCTCGACTCTTATCATGAGAAATAGGGTCAAGAATTATATGCATATGGCTGGGGTGGGGTGGCATAGTGAGCAAAAGAACAATGGATAAAACCCAGATCTGTGACTGGGGGGTGAGTGGTTGAAAAGTTTTAGCACTCCGTCCATCATCTTGTTGTGTTAGCTATGTTTGCTCTAAGTGGCCAAAGGTATGTCCAGATAAGAGTCCCTTGCTCACCATGCCACTGGATTCAAGCTAGACTGGCAGATGAGGGGCAATACCCCAAAACCAGTGCCAGGATGCTTGTTTGCGGTCCAGGGAGGACCTGGCCTGGCAGATCGGGCTGGATTGTTCCCATGAGGCACAGGGTCAAGACTAATTTGCATATGGCTGTGTCCAAACTGGGGTGGTATAGTGAGCAAAAGAACAATGGATTAAACCCAGATCTGTGACGAGGGTGGGGTGAGTGGTTGAAAAGTTTCAGCACTCCATTTATTTATCTTGAGTTTTATATAGCGCTGGCTAGACTTGTAGGTATCAGAGCACTTTACATAAGGAACATCATTATCTGGTTGTGTGTACCATCAAATGAAACCAGTGCTGAACACAAAGTTCAATCCGATGCCAGATGTAGACTATGAAAGGAACATTTTCAACCAAGAAACATGGAAAGCTGGTGAAACAATGGATGCGTTTGTAGAAATACACTTTACTCATCAAGCATAGCAAGTTCAATGAAGAGGCCATGCCTCTCAGAGTAATAGACTGTCTCTTCGCATCCTTAAGATAACAAATACTGAAAGAGACACTCAGCTTGGAGTGAGAACTCATGGCTACTAGAGCAGTAGAAAGAGCCGACAGACAAGCAGCTAACATGGAGGAAGGACAGCCCAAAATGAATCTGCACTGAATGTGAAATGTAAGTCAAAACAAAAGGGTGAAGGCCATAAAATAATGACTCCAAAGAAAAATAAAGTTGTGTTTCCGATGTGGATTTTCCTTTCCATATGAAGGTAAATGTCCCGCCATTGGACAAAGGCTGTGGGAAGGAGAACCCTTTTGTAACAGTTTGCAAAGTGAGGGAAAGATCAAGTGCGTCAAGTCGAGGAAACAAAATGGAGGAAAGATCAAGCTGTCACGTCAAGAAAACTAAACGGATGGCAGAAACTTCCAGAGACATTTCAGCCATTCCCACAAGGACAACCGCAACATCAGTTTTGTGGCAAGTAGAAATTGAACGTCGTCATTTGTCGTCAAATTCCTCGTCTAAATGTTTGTCACCATCATTGTCAAGCGACAGTGAGGATAATGGGGGGGCAATGTCAATGTTGACCGCTCGGCAGCATGCACATGTAGGATTAGCTTCTTGCAAGGAAGAATGCAGGTCAAAGCTAGAGGTACAAGTTAAAGTGCCAAATTCATATCCAAAAATCACACTGAAAGTGAATGGGTGTGCCATATCTTAGCATAGACAGTGGTGCGCCAAGAACCGTTATGCCAGAAGAAAGGTACAATGAACTGTCTCCAGTGCCCCATTTAACCCGGTCATTAAAAGACTATACGTAGGATGCTTTGACACCACTGCAAAGTCTAGGTTGATTCACAGCAACTTTGAAGCTTAAAAAGACGAAAGCACAAGCACCAATTCATCTCCTACAAGGCACTTCATTGAGAGCATGTTTACTCAGTTTCAGTATTGCTGCTCACATGATGGCAAATTTCTGTTAACTAAAATGTCAATGCCTATCATGAGATAGTGAATCAGTTTCCATCCTTGTTTCATGGACTAGGAAGACTTAAGACAATGAAACTGCAAATTCACAAAAATCAGGACACCTGCCCTGTTGCTCAAGAACATCGTCAAATTGCATTTCATTTACAAGCGGCTGTTGAAAAAAGAAGTTGAGACACTATAAAAGCACATCATCATTGAGGGATCCACTGGTCCAATGCCATGGGTATCACCTATTGTGGTAGTGCTGAAGGATAGTGGAGGAGCACACACATCTGCACGGATAGGTGCAGTCACACTTATGTGAGGGTTTATACATAAATAACATACCACATGCATTTTTCTGTTAAAAACAATGATTCATCTTTTGATCCAACTCACTGAAATTTCACATCGGACAACTAACTGAGCGTGGTTGTCAAGTTTCCCAGTTTCCTATGATCTAGCAGTGTGCATAATTGACTTTTAGTACACGAAAGAGAGAAACTGGACCTGTAGTTTACAAAAATAAGTAGGTTTTGAGAAACTTGTACATCTTGGGTTATGACAGCTCCCTGCTAATATCCCTTGAAGACATCTTGAACAGCTCCAGTCTCTTTGCAATTACCCATTGGCCACTTATATAGGTTAACGTAATCGAATTAAAAGAGAAAACAATTGTATTCACCTTACTTAAGGTGAACATATATATTTTAATACCTCTGTAGTGTTGCGGTTCCAGTGTGAACACCTGGTCATGCATGAGGGTGTTGTCTGGGCAAGTGGATTTGGGCAGAAGGAGGTAAACAGAACGCAATACTTGTTCACTTTTCAGTGCACGCTAACCTTTTTCATTTTGTTTGCTATGTCCATGGTCTTTGCAAGTCCAGAGGGTGTTTCTCTCTTTAAAGTTGAGCCCAGGATCAGGGAGCGCCCACAGCCTCTGAAGCAATGAGACACGCAGCAGCTCCTGCTATTGTTTGATGTGGAAGTCTCAGTGGTGAAATAGGGTGGCATTAGTCTGCTCCATGCGAACAGCAGAGAATGGTCGGCAAATTGGAGGTGGCAAGGCAAGCCCTTTCATATGGCTGGGTTTACACTGGAATGGCGTGGGGAGCAAAAAAAAATGATGGATTTAGGCCCAGATCTCTGTACTGGGGTGAATGATTGACATTGTTCAGCATTCTGTCCATCAATTGTTCTTTTAGCATTTGCCACCCCAAGTGGGACAGGTATGCCCTGACGTGGGTCCCATGCTTTCCATGCCACAGGACTCAAGCTAGCCTGGCTGAAAAGGGGCCCCGAAACTGGTCCCAGGATGCTTGTTTTCGGTCAAGGGAGGACCTGGCTGGACTGTTCCCATGGGGAGCAGAGTCAACACCGATTTGCATATGGCTGGGTTTAAACTGGAATGGCATGGGGATCAAAAAAGAAAACCATGGATTTAGGCTCAGATCTCTGTAGTGAGGTGAATGTTTGGCATTGTTCAGCATTCTGTCCATCAATTGTTCTTTTTGCATCTGGTTGAAGTGAGGCATAGATACCCGAGAAGACGGGTGGGGAGTCTGACTGACAAAAAAAGAGTGGCCGAAGAAGAGGATAGTACACAAGACTGTGGGGAACATGTAGGTCAGGTTTGCAAAATTGAACAAGACACAAGTAAAACCAATATTAAACATTACAAACAGCATGGAGCACATATTAGTGATAAGCTCTCAAGAAGAAGCACTCACACAGAGAAGCTCTGCAGTTTATGTTGCCAGCACGCACATCTTATGGCAGGAGGCACATCTGGAGAAGCTGGAGAATGGGTGTAGATTCCTTCAGAGGTAGTGAGGGGAAAACAATTTAATAGGAAAGAGGAAGGGACCAGGGCCACAGTTCTCTCAGGTTGGCGGGACCTTGGGCACTGCAGGGATAACCATGGCAAAAGAGGACTGTGTAGGGGAGCTGCTACCAGTCAGGTCAAGAACAGCCTTG
The DNA here is from genome assembly GCF_964204655.1 of Triturus cristatus. Lineage (NCBI taxonomy): Eukaryota > Metazoa > Chordata > Amphibia > Caudata > Salamandridae > Triturus > Triturus cristatus. The sequence continues at coordinate 1,063,653,988 of NC_140583.1, forward strand.
GCACACTGGTCTGAAAGTGAGGGAGAGGTTTGGTACAGCCCTGTCACCACCGAGGGATCAGACCAGCAAAGACAAAAGGCACAAGTCCGAGAGAACCGATTGAGGAACGTTTGATGGAGGTGTAGGTGATGGGGACTGCCTGGGAGGGAGTACTAAGGATGATGGACAATTTGAGGGTGATGAAGAGTTGGAATTGGATTTTTAAGAGGACAATGAGACACTGGAAGAAGGGGAGCGATCTTTTTGTTTAGAGGAAGAAGGGGCCAGAGTAAGAATGGGGAGGTCAAAGGAATTGGGGGGTTGCCTAACATGCAAGAGAAGTCTATTGTTTTAGAGATTAACAGAAACCAGAAGCAGGTGCAAGGAATAGTGAAGGTGGGAGCTGTAACAATTGAGGGGAGGCCTCTGTTTGAAAGGTTGTTTGAAAGGCAGTGCATATCTAATTGTTCCAATCTTTAAGACTCCAATAGTCCAATTAATGGCCTACCAGGTCTGTAGCCAAAAATGGTTGCACATCCTTCTTCCAGTGGGAAACTACAGCAGCTTCCCAGGTCGTGCTTCGAAGGAGGAGAAGGGGGGGGGGGGGGGGGGAGGGGGGACAACCAGGAAGCAACACTCCGAGCGGCATACAAGAGGCACCCTACTGCACTGATGTCAGGTTCTTAATTGACACTGTCTGCACTATCAGAAGCGGAGCCCAAGACACAATTATCTGAGCCAATGTGCTGGTGTCCAATTTGACACTTTCTTAGATGGAAAGAGGCAATTGCACAGAACGGGGAGGAGGCAGGGCACTGAGGAATCTGTGGTTAGATATAGCATCCACCAGAAACAGTTACTGAAGGCACAAAACTGGTTCTTCTGATGGATAATTCTATCTACAGATTCTTCACCTTTAGAATATATACCAAAGCAGCATCTTCCTAAGGTGGTGGGTCTGTGGAATAGCTCAAATAAACAAATTCTGAAAGACCAAGCGGATTAAATGCCCTCCCTGTTGGCCTTGGCCGTCAACCTAATAGTGCTTTGTAAGCAGATTCACTGATGCCCACGTTGCATCCTGACAAATATTCAGCATAAGCACTTCACATACCAATACAGTGGACCTGGACCTCAATTTTCCAGAGGCTGCTTCTTGGATACTGCATAGCAGCTCCTAATGCAGAGGACTATCTATATGGACAAAGTCCATTTCTCCACTGCCTCGCCTTTCTTTGCCCTAGAGAGCCTTGCAAGGAGCTATTGTCCACCCAAAAGTCTTTGGTGTTACCAATGTAAAAAAACACTTTTTTCCAACGAGCAAGATTTACTGCGATGAGAAACAGTCTTCAGTCAAGAGACTTAGCCAGCAGCTGTGTATAGGCTCAAAAGGGGTGCACATAAGAAGATCCCACTGTGGCAGCACAAAGGTTTAGGGGGAAACATACAAGTTAAGCCTTTAAGAAATCGCATCTCAACAGGTGATTTAAACAAGGGTGGCTGATCAACAGTGCCCACTCCAAGTCCTTGCTGGGCCAAAGACAAACCTAACAGTAACTCCGACAGTTTGCCTGCAAAGAGTCTGTATTACTGGTACCAGACCAAGTCACAAACTTGTCCCAGAGTTCGGCACAAACAGACTGTGATGGATGCCTGGCTGAAAGGATGACACCCACTACTTCGGGAAGGACATTGACTGGAGTCAACCACCTCTGCTTAGTTTCCACTCATGGAGGAGTACATTGTGCAGGCTAGAGGCAAGACCCTGCCTTGCGACAGAAGATAATCGAAGATCATCCCAGAGCGGGAGCCTGATCAGATGAGATGTTCATATCCTTAACTTCCAGGTACCATACTCTACTGGCAAAATCTGGAGCCACTATGATGACCTAGGCCCTGGTTGTTCCTAATTTTCTTCAGAACTTGGGGCAGTAGAGGTTGTGGTGGGAAGGCACACATGATTCCTGTGCTTCACTCTAAGAGGAATGTGTCTCATAGAGAGAAAGCCTTATCGGAGACGTGGGACCCGTGCTCACTACGCCACTGGAGTCAAGCTATCCTGGCTGATGACGGCTGATAGCCAGAAACCGGTCCTAGGATGCTTGATTCCGGTCCAGGGAAGACATGGCTTGGCAGTTCGGGCTGGACTGTTCCCATGAGGCACAGGGTCAAGACTGATTTGCATATGGCCATGTCTAAACTGGGGTGGTGTAGTGGGCAAAAGAACGATGGATTTAACCCAGATCTCTTGACTGGGGGAGAATGTATGCATTGTCAGCATTCCGTCCATCATTTGTTTGTTGTAACGCTTATCGGAGACTCCAGCACACAAATGTGCTGGAGTGCATTACACTTTCTCCACAGTGGTGAAAAGATCAAACCACGGTTCTCCCCATTTCTGGAAGATGCTGAGCACCACCTCCAGGTGTAACTGTAATTTGATTCGGCAGGTGTAGCCTGATGAGTTAGTCTGCTCTGGTGTGTTAAGATCCCGGGGGGGGGGGGGCACAATCAGGGAAATGCCTTGACGAGTCAGCCAGTTCCAAAGACCAAGACCTCCTGGCATGGGGTCCCGAACCCCATACAGTCCTGCTTGTTGCAATACCACATGGTGGTGGAGGTGGTGGTATTCGTGAAGACCTGAACTAGCCTCCCTTTGATGAACAGCAGGAAGGCTTTCAAAACCAAGCAAAGGAACTTCAACAGGTTGATTTGGAGACAGGTCCAGAATACTCTGATCCCCCATCACAACCATATAACCTCCTCAACCCAGCAGTGATCCTTCTGTGAGCACGCTTGCTCCTGTAGGGATACGGAGAGGGTATTGCTACTGGCCGAATTGTGGTCAAGCAGCCCCCACTGGAGATCTTTTGCAATCCTTTCCAAAACCTGAAAAGAATGACAAGCTCACTTGGCGCTGGGCCCAGTGAGCCTTAAGATCCGATTGCAGTGGCCGCATATGCCATCTAGCATGGTCGAAGAGCAGGATGCAGGAAAACAGTAGATCAAAAAGCTGTCACACCATCCTCACTGACACAAAAGATTGAAGCTGAAACCTTGGGATCATACCCTGAATATCTTGGACCTGTTGATTCAGAGAGAAGGCCCAACAACACACAATATCCAGGTTGACTCCAAAAAAGGGAGCCTCTGCACAGGAGTCAGGTGTCAGTTTAGGACGTGGATGGTGAACCCCAAAAATGTCACTTTGCTGGGGTTTGTCCACAACTGGCTCTGGCAAGCCCAGCATCAACTGCTGATTCTAGAGTTAGGGAAAGACTGGTATACCTAATCTCTGAGGATATGCTGCAACTGTCATCATCACTTATGTGAAGACCAGAGAGGCACTGGTGAGGCCCAAGGGTAGCATAGCAAACCGAAAACGCTCCTGTGCCTCCTTGAACCACAAATAGCTCCTGCAAGACAGAAACACGGAAAGAAGTGTCCTGGAGGTCCATCACAAACATCTCGTCTCCTGAATCCATTGCAAATAGAACCAGGGCCAGCGTGGCATCTTCGGTCAGTGATCTACAAAAAGACAAAGCACTCTGCCCTTTTTCGGCACTCAAAAATAGAGGGACTACCATCTAGTTCACATGAGGCTGGGTCTCTATTTAAGGTAGCTTTCATCAAATGAGGCAGTACTTCGAACAGAAATGTGGTCCAGTACTGCTCCGAAAGCCGCTCTGATTTGGGTGGAAGATACAGCAGGTCAGAAAGGAATAGCAGGGCTTAGCCCAGTTGAATGACCAGCAGGACCTATCTGTTGGATGTTATGGTCTTCCACCCCTGGAAGAAATGACTGATTCGGTCTCCCATAGGGTGGTTGTGTGCCACTAAGGATAAACTAAAACAGCTTGGAGGTTAATATTGAAGAGGCAGGAGACTGGGAGGCTCACTGTCCCTGCGGACGTGAATGTGGTCTACTGGATCCCCGACCCCCACAGGACTCGGCAGAGGGCCTTGGTGTTACATGTATGCAAAAGCCTGTTGGAGCCTTGAAAAGGGCAACACTGCTGGGGATACTGCTTTGTGGGCGTTAAAGACCAAGACAGAGTGCTAGGGCTCTGCTTTCCTTGAAGAGCTCGAGGGCAGAATTGACTTCACAGAACAGGCGAGACCACATCAAAAGGCACAACCATAACGGGCGGCTGAACATCACCCGAGAGGCCCATGGATCTTATCCATGTGTGGCATAGGAGCACCACACTAGTCCTGACTGCCCTGCATAAGCAATCCGTAGTGCCCAATCCTGATTATATGACATAATTGGCTGCTTCTAGCCCTCCTGCTTAGGTTGCACCAGGTTGACACGGAATTCCACCAAGGCTGCTGCCAAGCAATCAAAGAACATGTCTCATAATGCACGGAGGTAACCGTCCAGCAAGCAGGTGGTACTGACTGACTTAAGGATGAGGCTAGCCCAGGAGAACATCAGTTTCCCAATGACTCAATTCTATTTGACTCTCGGTGGAGGGTTGTAGTGAATGCGCTGGGATTAATCCTGCTAGTAGATGTCTTAGCTACCAGGTTGTCAGGAGTATGGTGCCGAATCAGGAAAACACGGTAACAAGGAGCAGGTCTGTAGTGCTGTGCTAAATGTCTACTCGCAGGTAACCAAGATCAAGGTTTAGCTCAAGTACAAATGAGTGTCTGCATTTCACTGAATGGTAGCAAGGGCTCGATGGTAGCAAAGGCTCGATTAAAGTCTATCTGGGCTGCACAACTTCAGTAACATTGATTTTCAATAGGAGGAAACAGTAAGGCCAGGGCTTTGACTCATTTGCTGTAACAATCAGAGGAACATCCGGTCTCTTCCACTGAAGAGTCCAGGGGAGATCCCAACCCTGGTGTCAGGGAAGTGTCCAATCAACTAACCTCTTTTAGGTCCTCTGGCATCGGTGGTGTCGGAACTGGCGATGATGTGGCAGGAATCAACATGGATATTGGCATCGGACATGGAGTCCCTCAGAGTCAGAGCTGCACCAGAAAAAGGTTCAAGAGGCACAGGCAGTGCTGAGAATGGATCTGCCGGTGGTATTCTAACTGGAGGCCTTGGTGGACCCATCAGGCCACAAGGCACACCAGAGGACGCCGGCAGGGTGTCAAAGATTCACAATGTGGCTTCCTTGAAAGCCCCAATCTGTTGTAATATCACAGTCAACCCCAGAATTGTGGGTGCATCAGCTCCTTGGAGGACTAGGAGCGAGATTGTTTGGTAACTGGACGTCCTCACAGCTTCTCAGAAAGACAGTGGCGAGAGACAAATGCTGCTGGGGCTTCTTCTTTACTTCTTCTTGGACTTAGACTTCCCTAAGAACTTAGACTGCAACTATGACTGGTCACAGGAACAGGCCCAAGAGCTAGAATGGACCTACGTGTTCTACTTTGAATGGGACTTTAGCAACTTCCTTCAGTGTTTGGCTATGTACAGATTGGCTTCCCGTTCCCAAACTGCCTACAGGCGCATAAGGGCACATTCCTCACAGTTTGGTGTTGTGGCCCAAACACCAGAGACATCTTGTGGGAATCTGTTACATACCTCTGCTTTAGATAGTTCTTATAATGTTTAAGCCTTGTAGTCTTGTAGTCTTAGGAAGGGACATGTCCCTTGCACACTAGAAAATAATTGTGCTTATACGTGGCTACGACCATCACTTCTGTGGTGGAACAATGTTAACTCTGACCTGCACTACACCACCTACTGGAGAGCGAGGGCAGTGCTGAAAAAAAAAAAAAACTTTTGACCAGTATACTGCCTGGGGATATTCTACAGGCGAGTAATCTGGGTTTAGACGTATACATCAGAAATTATCTAATGTTCCCGAATTTGGTTTCAAACAGGAGGAGGCCTGGATGGCCAGGCTTTTTGGCAAAGGATGGTAGGCAGGAACTGTTACTTCCCGTGGTGCCAGACTAAAACTGCGGGTGAATAATATGTTCACAGCTGGAGTGGACGAAGGCTTGTCCCAAGTCACTTTTTTAGCCTTCATTTGTGCCTCATTGAAAGGTAAGAGAGGATGCAGCTGAAGGTTAATTATAGAATTTCATTAAGCAAATTTGCTGAGGATTAGACTAGGGTTAGTTCGAGAACTTTTGCAGCCTTCCTTAGAACTGCCATTAAAGAAGCCAACTCAGACAGGTGGCTGCCGTGAATGGCGCACAATCTCCATCTTGGGAGGTGTTGAGGCCACTAGTAATCTCCAGATTCAAGCAGTCTATTGTATCGGAATCCACAGGAGGGAGCAAGTATCCTCACTACTGTCATCATAGGGACTAATTTTAGGCATTTGGATGCGACAGGAGTCTGGCAGAGAATGGATTACATATTTTAGTCAGTTTCCTTTTCTCTGCAAGGGCTAGGCTGAGTGCCATCCTGATACCTTGCCTCATCCACAACCTTTTGAGCTTGGTATCTACACCACATTAGGCTGGCTTTGGTCTGAGGCACAGGGTGGGTCCCGATGCAGATGATGGCATTGGAAACACTGGCTGGGAAGTCGGTATTGGTGTGGCTCTGTCTGGTGCCGGGAGGTTGGCGTACCCTGCAGCAGGAGTCTGGAGTCAAACGTGTCTGGGAAATACCCGCTAGCGGTGTCCCAGTTGGAGGCCCTGTTCGATTCATGGGGTCAGAGGGAACTGCTGCGTTTTGTAAAATTGTCATCCTGTTCCGAGAGAAGGTCAGCAACTGCACCCAGTTGGAACAAGGCACTAAAAACTTCAAGTATACCAGGCGAATGACTGGCATAGGGGCCAAGGCTAGGACCGGACCCAGTTTTTCAGCGAGCGTGATGTTCACTAGCTCAGGCTCAGAGGAGGGCTAAGCTGATGGACAGTGTCAACAAGATCTACCCTGGAACGATAGAGTTGTCCCATCGGCACCTCTTCTTGTATCATTATCTTTGACTTGGAGGAGGGTGAAGAATTAGACTTCAACCTTGATCAATGCCAGGCTAGCGACACAGTGCGTTCACCCCATAATCAGCGTCCAATACTGCTACTTGATGACTAAGTGCATGAGGGTGAACTGCTTGCACGAATTAGTCTGTGGTGCTTGAGACCGAAGCTTAACTTCATAGTGGTCTGAACGGTAGCTCCAAGGATGACATTTCCTAAAACTAGAAAAATTTGTGAAAACTTTACAGAGAGAACTCTGGGTCCACAACGAAGTGTGTGTAAAAAGGGAACGGACTTCAAGGACCTGGGTGGAGCTATACAGCTCCGGTTACAGGCTATCCGAGAAGTAACCAACATTGGTGTGGAGTCAACACCACCGACAGGCATAGAAGAACTATTGCAAAATTTCCAGATTCAGTCTGGCACCTGGGGATATTCAAACGGTGAGGACTCTGCTGGAGCTTCTAGTGTCCACAATATTCCTCAGTGACTCCTTGTGGAAGCAAGAGTTTTCTGCCTTAAATACCAGTGTATCAATCTCTGGAGCCCCTCCGACACATTGGTCAGAACATGTCCAGTGAGGCCATCAGTGCAAAGTGGCCTGCAGCATCAACTTATGTATTGCACCAGGCCATACCTTTCCTCCACTACAAATTGATTTGGCTGCAAGTAACTAAGAATAAATTACTAAGAGTAACAAGCTTTCTCTGCAGTTAAACTGCCTACTCTCCAGACTTTGCATGATCTGAAGAGCTCCATAGCTCAAACGCTGTTGGATTTAATGTTCCTCATCAGCTTTGTAAAGACACTTTGGTCAGTTTCCCACCTCTACTTTATTCAGTGTTGGGTAATAAGAGTGTTCATTGTAGCAAAATCCCATGCATTATACTATCAATAGCAGGGCCTTACTGGTAGGTTCAATGGACCGTGTCGCTGCAATGCTGGAACCTCCGACTGTAATTCCCTGAATGTACGGTACTGATCTGATCCAAAACGGGCACAGTGAACAAGAACATGGGTTAGGTTGGAGTAGCCCTCGATATTATGACTTTGGGTTGTCTCAAAGACTTGAACAGATTAGGCTGCCCCCAAAATGCCGCCTCACGACTGGCCTATTCTCAGATTCCCAGAGCCATTTCTTGTCTTAAGGGAAACAAAAGCACCTTTTGGAGAAAGAATAGAGGGGGGGGAGGGAGGAGGATAAAGGGGCATGAGTCAATGGAACGTTCCTATGGAGAACATAAAACTACTTTGTCCATAAAATCCTGGGATTCCATATGGATACAAAGCCTACAAATCTCCTAGTCAGACAGGAGGTACTGAATGAATGACAAGAATGAGTAAGCACAAACCCACTCCACCTGCAAATCCAGGATTCCATAGCATGTAGAGACAAGTGTAGAAAACACAGATTTTATTGAATCAGTGACAGTTTAAACTCAGTCACATACAGTAAACCTTGTTCCCTCCTTAACCCCAAACCCCTTCAAAAATTATCATCAGAAACTGACCGCATCTTGCAGAAAAGCCTGGGGCAAGGGGGCAAGAATAAAAGACTGTTTTGCAGTCACAGATGTGCAGAAACACAAAAAGCCTCCCACAGACGGTGTGATAGTGGAGTTTTACATTCAAGTCAGGTATTTTCACATTTCATTGTTGTTCTTTTAAGAAGTTTGCCTCTGGATCCTCAATCTCAATAAAGCAAAAATATTGCCATAATCCAAGGTCACAAAGCACAGAGCGGCACATGAAGGAATCCTGACCGTGCTTGAATAAGGTTGGATGGAAGAAGGGAGTCAACAGCATGGGTGAGGAAAGCACAGTGTGGAGCCATGGAGTCTGGCAGAGCCAAGTGTTTGGGCAGTAGATGCCCAAAATTCTAGCTTAGTTTCAGCACAGGGTGAGTGGACATGTCAAACAGCATAGAAATGTTGTGGTTGTCGTTCCGACTACAAAGCCATCTGATTAGATGTCTGATATACATTAACGAAAGCAGCTCTATCATAGTTTAAGGGAATCACTAATACTAGGCACACACAAAAAGTGCATCAAAAAAAGGAATGCCAAGCATCAGACATGCCCAACTATGAAAACGCAGAGTATCTATTATACAGTTGTCAATAACACAAAACATAAAAACCGATATTACAAAAGGGAATGAAATTAGGAGTTTCTGGACAGCACAGGCACTTTCCTGAAAGACAGAGAAAAAAAAAAGTGGGTGCTGTACTCACAGACAGGGTAAAAATCTGGAACTCTAAAGAACATCTACTGCCAATCACACTGAAAAGGCCAGGCACAGAAATGTATTACATACTACACTGCCCAATATCTCAACATCTGTTTTTTCTGTGCATCACAGGACGATCCAAATGCAGCACATTACTGAAAACCAAAACGTTTCTAACCAACCATCATTCGGTCAAGAATCACCCCTTTGTTCCCACCCCAAACCAGTAAAGTCATCCACATATACCGGAGGCATCAAGCAAGAACAATTGGAATAAACCAAAACACAGCCAACCAAGCATCACTCAAAACATAGTAACCAAACAAACAACAACAAACTAGAACTTAACAATCCAAGACCACTACAACCACACAAGAGACAGACAAGACCATCCCAAGTAAGAGTTGCTGAGCACACTGTAAGCAAACATTCATCAGAAACAAGCTTTCTTAACCAACACCATCAGGTCTGAAATCATCCAAACCAAACAAACCAAGGCCACTAGAAAAAGTCCATGATGACCAATCAACAAACCTTGACCAGTGTAACCAAAAAGAAAGAGCAGACAAGCAAACACGAAGCATCAGGCCAAGACCAAACTACAGTTGCATAGCCACTGTTCCATTCAAAAAGCATTCAGACGAATGCTATGCCAATCAGCATTATCCTCATTAGGCTTACCCAAGATCAACTTGACAAACCCAAATTAAACTAATGTCATGCCACACAAAAGCAAATAAGTTAAGACAAACCCAACTTAGTAACAAAGAGCGATTTGGCCAAAGAAATTTCAATTGCCAAATGTTTCCCATGTCGGGAGTCAACGAGTAAAAGACAACCACGAATCATTTTCATTAGGCAAAACACAATTCAATCCACCAAGGAGGAACTCAACGAAACCATCTCAACAAAGAACACCTATCCCATACATGGTTATAAGAGTAAAACTTTTCAACCAAACAGGTGTTACTATAATATCCAAAGGTCCAACAAGCATCCTAGCTAGGGGGAACCTTGGACAAAAGGGATTTAAATATATCAAGATCATATCAATCAAAACCATCAAGGTAGGGCACCTAAAATAATATCACCAGCTGAAAACGATCCCAAACATCCAAAGGGCATCAAGCAAATGCCATCGAACAAGGTCACTAAGCTGTAAACCTTCTATGGGCCATAAAGTAAAGTTTGTATCCATCCCTAAACAGCCACCAGACACAGATCCTGAAAGCAGTCTACAGTCAGGCTACTTACACAGCAATGAAAAATAAATGCGTACAAAAGAAAAATCTCAGCCAAACAAATCCCCTCTCAACCAGCATAAAAGACAAGCAATTCAACTCATATGCACAAAATCTAATCTAACAGCCTGCTCGACAGACAACCTTAATATCCATATTAAAAAGGCATAACCTCGCATCCATCAGCACTGAAGTCAGGCAATACACATACATGAATCCGTTGGCAATGCACATAAACATTAATCAGTTGGATTTCCAAACTCATTATTTTAGTGGCAATAGGGTACATTCTTGGCCACGTCTGCATGATCTACAGGCAAAATAGAAAGTCTGACTGTATTTATGCATCAAGAATGCTGCTGCGTTGGATCACAAGATCAGGCAACATCCTTCAAATCCCTCCACAACTAAGGCTGTGCTAACAGAAGATGCAGAGGTTGTTTATGTATTCGGCATGTAGTAAGATACAGGTAACTCAGTCATATGGAAGAAGACAACAACAAACCCACAAAAACTAGGTTACAAACAAAAAGAATACAAATAATGACTTAAAATAGTAATAGTACACAAAGGCACCCAAGAGATTAAGCAGACTTCTTGCCCATTCATATAGGATATAGACAGAGCTGACAATGCCCATCTATCCTTCATTCTTTCTTTCTTCTTTCCTTCTGTTCTCCCTCCACCCCTTCTCCAGAACCTTATTCATCTCATGTGACTGACTAATCTAGAAGTGGAAGGGTGAAGGATTTGGGAAGGTAAAGCACAGAATGCTCATTGAACATCACATTAACTAAAAGTGAAGGGAGAAGAACAAGGAGCTTTGAGGGTGCCAAGCTAATATAAAAGGGTCTACTTCAGTCAGAAATTCCCAAAATGAAAAACACAAGTCTGAAAAAAACAGGCTTATGAATCTCCATTTTGGAAAAATTCCCATTATGAGGCAAATCCAATTTCATGGAAACAATCTTATTTTCGTGGAGAAAATATAGTAAGCTCCTGTTGGAATCCCATATCCAGTATATTTATATATATATATAAAAAAAAGAAGCGAACATACAAACTTCATACTAGTCCTAAAATGAATGGGCTTGGAAGAAAAATGTATTTAAAACAAACAGGGGAGTAGGGTATAAGAAAGAAGAAGAGGAGTCATGGTAGTCTTTTTTCCTATGTTAACTGTGACCCAGAAAGGGACGAATAGAAGAATGAAAGAAAAGAGCAGAAGAAGACAGCCGCAGAAGACAGAGGAAAAAAGAAGACAAGGTAAGTACAGAAAAGACAAATAGGGCAAGAAAACACAAAGTACATATACAAAAGGCAAGTGGCATATAGGTTTTTCGGTGATAGGAGAGGAGGATCAAAAGTCTTTGCAGGGATGTAAAGGTTAGGGAATGTCAGCAAATAAAAAAAAGGAGTAAGGGGTATAGGTGGATGGGGCAACCACCTTCCTGAAAACAAAAGATAAAAATAGCCCACATTGGATGGAGTAGAGAAAGGGAATGAACAAGTAAGGAGGAGGAGGAAGGGGGAATGGAAGCAGCAAGTTCTTGCCTCCATTCAAAGGCACACCCCAGGACAATTACGCATGTAATATTCCACAATGGACAGCGTCACCATATACCAGCATTCCAGTCAATTCACATCCCTATTCACAAGCTGCTAATTTAGAATAGAACCACAAAATAGCAGCAGGTCCCTCATCCATGGTCCTTTTCCTAAGGTTCAACAGATTCCCATCTCCCAGAGAGCCTTCAACTTTGTCCCTCATGTCATCCCATCCCACTCAAGCAACTCACTCCTTCCACAGGCATGTCAACAACTCCCTCCTTCCACAGGCATGTGGTAGAATACCTACCCAAGGGAGAAATATTCCCTATTGTCTTCCACAGGGATAACATAGCAATACGAGTTGGTGAGAACAAACCTTTTTTCTTTTTTTTTTTGCAAGCGGTTTTTGTTTTCGACCAAGGGGAGCAGACAGTCCACCACACTCTGGTATGCAGGAAGCTTCAGACCGAACACAACAAGGTATTTTGTGGGCAATGTTTTTTTGAGAGTCTTTAAACAAACACAAAAAAAAAAAATAACATACAACCATTGGATTGGCATTTCCCCAGAAATAACAAATGTACATCTCTATTGCAGAGAGCTGCAGTCTGGGTTTTGCCCCATCGCACGAAACCGGCAGAGTCCATTACAAAAAAGTAATGTTAATAAATAGATTTGTGGACGGTCTCGAGGGCCAGGCCATTAGAAGCATTCCAGGGCAGTCTCAGGTGGATTGGTTATAACTCGGTCTTCTTGGTCTCTTCTGGACTTGAGCGAGTCTTCTCCTGTGCAGTTCCTTTAAGCCAAAGAAACAAAAAGGATTAAAATCTAGAGTAAAGGAATCTCCTCTCAATCCCAAAATGTTTGCGGTAGGAGCCATTTATCTGCCACTACCACACACAATTCAAATAAAACAATGTACCTTCTGCAACTGTCTTTTCAGTCGATACTCCATCTAACCGCAGATTCCGCACCTTGTGAATATTCACCAGCCATCTGACTGGATAAGGATAATTTAAAAGAGTACTACTGTGACCCGGTATATGGAGTCTGCATCTCCACGCCGACATGGTTCTCCTCTGAAAGTGATAAGCTGAGCTGCATATAAATGTCACCAATGAGAGCTTTCTAGGCTATGCGCCCTCAGACGCAGAGCTCATTGCCAGATTGGTATGACCAGTGTGCGTATCTCTAGACTTGGGACCTTTTTAGATGAAAAAGAGTGCAGTTCAACAGAACAAGGAGGTGGAAAAGTTGGTAATGAATCTACAGTTGGAGAATCCACTAGGAAGAGTGTTAGTAAAGGTACAGAACTTGTTCTTCTGCAATAGATGCAATAGATGCAATAGCAGTACCACCAAAGGCGGTGGGCATGAACTGGTTCAGACCCCAAAGTTCTGCAGGATTGAGAGAGCAAAATAGTGGATGCAGAACCACTCCACAAATTTAATCAAACAGCTAGAATACACTGATATTATGGAGTGACGCCTCACTGCCAAGATGACATCAATGGGGGTAGGTTGTAGGAGATCAACTAACATCACTCAATCTCAAAACAGAGATGCAAATTGTGAAGGCTTGGGTGCAGTATTCTTCCCTAATGCTGCAACAGAAGATCCTCCTGAAGTAGCAGCTTGATCCAAGGACAGATGCTCTTGTGCAGGAATTAAGGGTACCACACTCTACTGGCCCAATTCGGTGCCACTCGGACTGAACTTGGTTGTCCTGATCTTCAGAACTCTGGGCAGAGGCAGTAAGTCCTACAGGAGTCCCAAAATCCATTCTGGAAGAAAAGTGTCAGAGAGAGAGAAGCTTTGGAAATTCCAATAAGCAAAACTGCACAAATTGTGCATTCATAAGGGGTGTGGAATTTATTAAAATATCTACTTGCCCATGGGGCAGGTTGATTCATAAGTCTACTTGTCCTGTAACAAAATCCACTTGTCCCTTTGGTTCCCTGTAGTGCGGTGACAAATTATGGCAGCAATCTCATTATATAAGAGCTGTGATATAGCCTCTCTGATTATGCCAGGGATCATACCATAGTAGTGTTTGAATACTGGCAATCCCCTTATGTTGCCACGTTTCCGCAGATCTACATACTGGGGCTAAAGGTAGTGGTAAGCAATAGTTCCAGGGTAAGAATGCCCTTTAACTTGCACACTTGCAGGGTTTTCAACAACTCTTCTCTAATTTGTTCCCATACTGAGAAATGTTGGAAATTTACTCCTGACAATGGCACACGTAAACCTTCTTCCAGAGTTGGGGAAAAAAGTGGTTGGAGGGAAAGTTAACTTGCAAACACTCCGATTTTCGCATGAGAAAATCTGCACATACATATTTGCTCATGCTAAAATGCAGTTCACGATTATTTGAGAGTACTATTTATTTTCCTACTTCTGTAAATTCTTGCGAATTCACGAAAGCTGTATAGCTGCACTTAATGCAAGGACATATACCAAGGGTGCACTTCTGAGACTTTCTTTAATAATTGGTCCACTAATTTGGTCTGGTGTTGACCATGACCTTTTTTTATTAAAATTATGTCTCTCTCTCTTTCTCCCTCTCTCCCCCCACCCCTCTCTGTATCAGCTGGCTTCACTGTGCGTGACAGCATTCAGCTCTTTCACAAGGAGCATATCAGCACATAAAGTTGTTTTGTTCAGTGCCACAAACTACTGTGGGCAGTGTGGTCTTTTTGAGACCCCAACTTTTTTTTTGCTTTTGTCAAAGTTTGTTATAATGGTGACGGCCCGGCAGCTCCAACACAAATAAGGTTTTACAAGTCACATTGACAAAACTAAAAAGCTGATAACCAATTTCAGACCTACTGGCTTTGCCAATGCTCACTTATTTTTGTTTCCCATAATCTTATTGAAACTGGTTATGCTGATTTTCCATTATGAATATTTTTGGGAAATACTAGCATTCATCAACACATATTCCTAAATTATGCTGCAAAGAAATGGTACCTGAAATTTTACAGTAGTTTAGCGAATTTTTTTTTCCTGCTTTCATTTTTTTAATGAATATTTTATTTTGAAAGCAAAGAATCATCAATCTTGCTTTCAAGCTTCTGCAAATATTTGCATCAAATCAGAGAGCATTCTGGGAGCATAATACATAGCCTCATATTGCTAAACATTGAAAACGTGTGTACACTTTTATACTGGAACCACTGTCAGTATTGCAGTCAGAGCTTACTTATAAAGTGGTAAAACTGACAGCCAAAGGGTTTGTGCTGCAGGGGGTTGGGCCTACTTGACCCAAGGACAAAATACACATAAAACGTGCTGCCCTTGACCCCAAACAATATGTCCTGGGCGTCGGGCTATAGGAATTCCACATCCCTGTGAAATTCATGGCAGTGGCAAAGAGATTGAAATTCATGGCAGTGGCAAAGAGATTGAGCAATGGGCACTCCATTTTTTGAAGCTGCCCTGTTCCACCATCAGGTCTAACTGCCATTTGTGATCCGCTAAGCGCCTGTGGCTCAGTATGTCGGCCGAGCATTTAAAGATCAGGTGTTTTGACCACCACAGAAATTCCTGGACAGTCCAACTACTTCAAGAGGCGCCGATCCTCCTGACACAGGGTCCAAGAACACACCTTTTCCTGTTTGTTGCAGTACCACATGGCGGTAGAGTTGTTCAAGATCACCTGTACCAGCCTTCCTTTCATGATGGCCAGTAAGCCCTTCAATACCAAGCAAATCCTCCACATCTTCAGCAGATTGACGTGGAGTCAGGCTGCTTCACCTCTGTCATCTTATATTCCTCTCCCCTATGGCCTCCCCAGAAGTAATACATCCATCACTACTGTCAATTCTAGGGGGGGTAAGGTGAGAGGTTACCTACTAATCATGGTGTAGCAGCCAACACAATAAATCGTTTTCAATCTCTTTTAAAATCTGGATAGAATCCCCTTCACAAACTCACCTGATGCTCTGCCCACGGGTGGTTTACCACTGCAGAGCCTGCATACGTGCTATGTTTCGCCAGTAGGATGCAGGAGGCCAACAACCTCACGCGCTACAGAGACCTCTACACTGAGATCCAGGACTGAGACAGAAACATCAGGATCATGGCTCGAATGTCCTGGACTAGTCATTCCCTGGGGAAGGCTCAAACTGCACTATATCCAGGATGGCTCCAATAAACTGGAGCGTTTGCAGGAGAGTCAGGTGTGACTTTGCCATGTTGATAGTAAACACCAATGATGTTGGGAGGTTCATAGTTTGGAGGCGGTTAACGAGCTTCTAGGGCGAGCCCACCTTTGTAGCGAGTAGTTGAGGTAGAGAGAAGACTGCAAATCAGACCTCTTAAGTTGTGCTGTGACCACAACTATTGTGAATACCCAGGGGGCAATGGTGAGGCCAAAAGGGAACACCGTGAACCGAACGTGCCTCTGGCCCACTGAACTGCAGGGGGCACTTGTGGGCCTGAAGATCAGGGATATGAAAATAAGTGCCCTGCATGTCCATGGCCACCATACGTCTCTGGGGCAGACAGGAACTAAGCAATCATTAGCCTATTGATTTTGTCCTCCGCATTAAGGCAATGAGAGGGCATAGATCTAAGATAGGATAGATTCCATCCTTTGTTGGTACAAGGAAGTAGCTGGAGTAACACCCACATCCTACTTCTGAATCCCAAACCCTCTCTATGGTCTACCACCCTTGAAGGAAATATCAGACCCTGCCTCTGACAGGGTGTCTGTGAGCCGGCAAGACCACACTAAAGTGGTTTTGCGGTTGCTACAGGGGCGCAGGACTGAGCTGCACATTGCCACTGTTGTCCTGAGCCCAGT
This sequence comes from Triturus cristatus, assembly GCF_964204655.1. Taxonomy (NCBI): domain Eukaryota; kingdom Metazoa; phylum Chordata; class Amphibia; order Caudata; family Salamandridae; genus Triturus; species Triturus cristatus. The sequence goes on from NC_140583.1 coordinate 1,063,670,695, forward strand.
CTCAGAGAACCATGGCCTCGGCCACGAAAGACCAGAAAGGCCTGCAGGGCTGTTGGAGAAGTCTGGATGTTATGAAATGGAAAGCCATGGAGGGGCAACAATGCTGGTGGAAATGTCTTCTGGGAGCAGAATGGTCTAAGTAACATGCCGTAGCTCTGCTATCCTTGGATCACTCCAAGGCAGAGTTCACTTTCTCACCAAAAAGACCAGAGCCAGCAAAAAGCATGTCCATTAAGGATGCATGGCCATCCCCCGAGCGTCTGTAGACCTCTTCCAATTGTGGCGTCAAAGAGCCACATAAGTACCCGCTGCTTGCCCTAAGCAGTCAGCTGTGTCCAATCTAGCATGAATGACACATTTGCACCTAGGCATCATCTTGTATAGCCTGGGTAAGAGATGTCTGAAGGTAGTCTGGAACAGCGGGTAAAACTTGTATCACTGTATTCCCATGAGAAAAATACAAGTCAAAAGACAGATGGCATTCGCTGACCTTGGGGCTAACAACGTGGGTGAGAAAACGATTTCCCAACATGATTAACCTGGGTAAGTCTTTTGCCACGTTTTCTTTTATATATGAAGGTGACCACTTGTGAAAGAAGTTCCTAGCAGCACATGTTAATTTGACAAAAGTAATTTGGGTACATTTAGGTCAGAATAATTTAAGAGATCAGCTACACAGCACAGACTATCAAGCGATGGTTTTGTTTTTTTTAAATTGATGTGAGAACGTTTTTACATGTAGCCATGTAGGTGTAGACCCTAGCACCTTAGTTTTCCCTATTGCGCTGCATATGTAAGTTAACCTAGAAACAGCTGACAAAAACCATTCAGTATTACTGTGATGGGTCAGCAATCGCCCGCCACGCACATTAAAAACTATTGAGAACTTTTTAAAATTACAGGCAACTAGAATAAATGTCATCTTGGCAAATAAATACGTTTGAGCATCTATAATGGGGAACAATTTAGTTTAATGAATTCTTCTTCCATTTCATTTAGGATACATGTCTTTTGATTTAGGGAATCCGGTTACCAACAACGTGGAGTGAACAGTAATTTTGAAAACGCATAACATTCGGTATACACAATATATTTATTCCTTTTTGAAATACAATACAATATGGGAATTTGGCAACACATATGGTTACTTTTAAGAAAATGTATAATTTACAGACCAGGATTACCACGTTGGTCTTGGTTCTTGTCATTACTATACGGTTACAATTTATATTCCAGCTATTGCTTCCAAACATTTTTCTGTTTCTTTCTATGTATTATTATTTATACATGTTTTTTAATTTAAAAACAGTCTGTACTTGAACGCTCATCGTTTTAATCCTCATATTAGGGTTTATCTTTTTTTTGTTTTCATTCTTGTTATTATAAAGGTTTACTGTTGTGACACTTGGTTAGCTGTTATAATTAACATAATTATTTCTTTGACTCTGAAGAAGCGACCCTTGTATTTTGCACCAGTCACAAACCATGTGTTAGCCACCTTTTCAGAAAGAAGTCTTCTTTAACAATGATTATTAGCACATAAACAAAACATTATCAAAATTAAACAAATGCCTGAAGAATTTCTGTTCCTAAAACACTTTGATCTTGACCTCAAAACAACTTGTCCTCATTCAGTTTATGCACAGCAATGAGTCTCTGCAGGCATCTACTTGTTGATGACATAGTGGACGAACCTTGAAATTCGGGATGCGCCGGGACCAAGCTCGGAATTGGATCCAATGGGGATCAGAAGTTAAATGGATTTTGTCCGCTCAAAAATTATGGCTATATATTCCTCCTTGGAAACTTCTAATGTTGATGTCCCCCTATCAGTCCCTCCAAATCCTCTCACCCCCATTGTAATAAGTCCATAACCACGGCGGAGGTACCCAAGTTACTCACCCCACCCCCTCTACTGAGCGTACGGAGTTCCTGTTAGGGGGAATTACGTCATGCTCCCCGATGGAAGCATGCCCTTTGAAGATCTGGTAAATAGGAAGGGAGGCTATTGTTCCCCAACTCACTTCAGTACTTAATGCAGCTATCTCAGTGGGACAGTGCACCTTCCCCTGGAAGACTGCGGTGGTCAAGCCTCTTTTTAAAAAGCCCTAGCTGGATCCAGCTGAACTAAAGAACTATCGCCCTATTTCTTTGTTACCAGCTCCAGCTAAAATTCTGGAGAAACATCTAAATTTTCACCTCAGTTCGTATTTGGAAACACCAGCTGCTTGATAGTTCGCAGCATAGTTTTAGAAGTAATCACAGCACGGAGACAGCATAACCTCAGTAATCAATAATATCCGTGTTCAGGTTGATGCAGGGCACACCGCGCTGTTGATTCTTCTTGACCTTACTGCAGCCTTTGATACTGTATCTCCCATGAGACTGGTCGAACGGCTCAGGGAGCTAGGGGTTGGGGGCACGGCCCTCAAGCTACTTACCTCCTTCCTTAGTGATCGGGCACAAATTGTGAAAATGTACGAGTTAATTACCTTCGGTAACGATGTATCTGGTAGAGACGTTGTCTAGCCGCAGATTCCTCAACTTAGAATATCCCCAGGCGTCCGACTGGATCCGGAATGGTTTTTTGCAGCAGCATCTCTGCGCGCCGGGAGATGGCGCCACACGACCCCACCCAGACGTCGTCCACGTACGTGACGTCAGCAAGGTCATACAAGTCCCTCCTGGCACGCTGACGTCAGTTTTCTTCAGAGAAACTTTCCGCGGCACAACGCAGAGCCACCAACAACATACTGTGAAAGTATGGGAACAGTGTGGGTGGAATGAAAATACCTCAATGAAGGATGGTGGTGCAAGACACCATCATAAAAGACAGAATTAGACACTGCCGACATAAGTGAAAAAGCTGAGAGAAAGCGCCCCGCAAGCTAAGCGAAGACCCCAAGTGCAACAAAGGAAGCCCCAAGTGCAACAAAGGAAGAATATCTCAACAGACAGAAATAGACTGTCATTACCATGTGGAACTGTGTCGTCCAGCAAGAACGGAGCACAGAGAGAACAGTCCACTGCAGGAAGGTATAAAAGACTGGCGCTGCCCCTATAGTAATGGAGGTCTGAAACAGAGGTCAACAGATCCCCAAAGGACGACTGTAGAGGGGACCTGAGCCAATAGAGAAGGTGGGAGGGAGGGAAGGCAGCAGGAGAAGAAAAGAAAAAGAAGATGAATCTCCTGGTGCAGGTGAAACAAATGGCACCATTTTCCAGGAAGAAACCCCTTGGAGAGAGTCAGCTGTATATGGCAATTCTCAAAGGGACGCGACAATGTGAGCACCCATGAAAGAAAAACCAATGGTAACTGAAAGAGGCCAGTGGAGAACCCCACTTGTAAGGTCATCGCAGAACGGGGAGGCTGGGAGGGTGTTAAGGAATCGGGGGCTAGACAACGTCTCTACCAGATACATCGTTACCCAAGGTAAGTAAATCGTACATCTGATAGAGACATCTAGCCGCAGATTCCTCAACTTAGAATAGATGAACAAGTTACTTACCTTCGGTAACGATGTATCTGTAAGAAACATTAGTTAGTTAGATTCCTCACCTTAGAATATCCCCAGGCGTCAGACTGGATCCGGAAGATTTTTCGTCAGCAATACCCCTTGCGCGTCGCTAGGCGTCGTCTGCGGCTCCGTGTCCGTCGTCGGCGTACTTAGACGCCGCCCTCGCGCGCTGACGTCAGTTCTTGTACATAGCTTTCCGCGCCAGGAACGCAGAGCCATGCAAAGACCGACACTGGTGCCAAAAAATAAAATCTAGGGGCCTGAAAAGGATAACCTTAACCCTAGATGTCAGTTCGCAGAACGGGGAGGATGGGTGGGTCGGTGAGGAATCTAACTAACTAATGTTTCTTACAGATACATCGTTACCGAAGGTAAGTAACTTGTTCATCTGAAAGAAACACGTTAGTTAGATTCCTCACCTTAGAATAGATACCCAAGCAATACCATCCCCGGTGGTGGGTCTGCGAACCAAGATCACACCAGAAAGTCCTGTAGGACAGAAGGCCAAAGAAGCCATCCCTCCGGACTTGGCTGTCAAGGCAATAATGCCTGGCAAACGTGTGTAACGAAGCCCACGTCGCCGCCTGACAGATGTCCTGCAAAGGGACTCCCCGTCCCAAAGCAGTAGTAGCCGCTGTGGCCCGAGTAGAATGGGCGCGCAGCCCAACAGGAGGGTCCTTTTTTGCCAAAGAATAGCAAATTTTTATACACAAAACGACCCACCGAGAGATGGTTCGTTTGTGCACAGCTTTCCCCTTCTTAGCGCCCACGTACCCAACAAAAAGCTGGTCGTCCACCCGGAACTGTTTTGTGCGGTCCAGATAAAAGGAGAGCGCACGTTTTGGGTCCAGACGGTGGAGCCTCTCTTCCTCTTTGGAAGGATGTGGAGGCGGAAAGAAGGTGGGCAAGGTGACAGACTGCCCAAGATGAAATGGAGTCACCACTTTCGGAAGAAAGGAAGGACGAGGCCGAAGGACAACCTTGTCCGGATGAACAGAGAGAAAAGGAGGCTTTGAAGATAAAGCCTGGAGCTCACTCACCCGTCTAGCCGAGGTGATGGCTACCAGAAAAGCAGTCTTAAGCGTCAGCAGACGAAGAGGACAATTGTGAAGAGGCTCGAAGGGAGCGCACATCAGGAATGTCAAGACCAGATTCAAGTCCCACTGAGGCATTACAAAAGGGACAGGAGGGAACGTGTGAGTAATGCCTTTTAGAAAGCGTGTAACCACAGGGGACTTGAAAAGAGAAGGCTGATCAGGAAGCCGCAAGAAGGCGGAGATGGCAGCAAGATAACCTTTCAGGGTGCCCAGGGCAGAGCCCTGCCGGGCCAGAGAAAGAAGAAAGAGGAGAACCTCAGAAAGAGGGGCGGAAAGGGGATCCACAGCCTTTGCTGTGCACCATGCCACAAATTTGTTCCACCGGCAGGCGTATACCGTCTTTGTGGAGGGACGCCTGGCTGCCAGAATGATATCACAGACTTCAGGAGGCAAGTCAAATGGCATCAACTGCCGCCGCTCAATCTCCACACATGGAGGTGGAGGCTGGACAGGTTCGGGTGGAGGACCGTCCCCTGCTGCTGCGACAGAAGATCCTCCCGAAGGGGCAGACGTATCGGGGGATCGGTCAACATACTGAGTAGCTCGGGATACCAGTATCTTCGTGGCCAATCCGGAGCCACCAAGATGACTTGGGCCCGGTCGTGCCTGATCTTCTTCAGCACTCTGGGCAGAAGTGGTATAGGCGGAAAGGCGTACAACAGACCGCAACTCCACTCGTGACGAAAAGCGTCACCGAGCGAGTGCCGCCTTGGAAATTCCAACGCGCAGAACTGCGGACATTGCGCGTTCTCTTCGGTGGCGAATAGATCTAACCAAGGCTCTCCCCACTGCTGAAAGAGACCTTGCGCCACTTCGGAGTGCAGACGCCATTCGTGATCCATCATGCACCGGCGGCTGAGTTCGTCTGCTCTGGCGTTCAGAGAGCCCGCCAGATGTTGAACCACTAGGGTGACACCCTGGTGTTCCAGCCACGTCCAGAGGCGCAGAGCCTCCTGACAAAGGGTCCACGACCCCACCCCGCCCTGTTTGTTGCAATACCACATGGCGGTGGTGTTGTCCGTGAACACCTGCACGACACTGCCCCTGACAGAGGGAAGGAAGGCTTTCAGTGCAAGTCGGATCGCTCTCAACTCCAACAGGTTGATGTGGAGACGAGACTCCGCCGGAGACCAGAGGCCCCTGATCTCCGCCTCTCCCATATGGCCACCCCAGCCCAGGAGGGACGCATCCGTCACTACGACATGCTCCGGTTGGGGAAGGGAGAGGCTCCTGCCCATGACCCAATCGCGGTTCGTGAGCCACCACTGCAACTGTTGTGCAGTGCCCTCCGAGATCAAGACAGTAGGATGCAGGAGGCCATCAGCCCCAGAAGCCGCAACACTAGCCTGACCGAAACCCAGGATAGAGGCCGAAAGATGGGAATCAGGGCCTGTATATCCCGGACCCGCTGTTCCAGTGGATAGACCCGGAACTGCGCCAAATCGAGAACCGCTCCGATGAAGAGGAGCTTTTGAGAGGGACTCAGGTGTGACTTCGGCACGTTGATGGAAAATCCCAGCAAATGCAGGAGATCCGCCGTAGTCTGGAGGTGGGAGACGACTGCCTGGGGCGAGCCCGCCTTCAACAACCAGTCGTCGAAATAGGGGGAAGACTGAAACCCCTGACCTGCGCAGATGAGCTGCGACCACCGCCATCACTTTCGTGAACACCCGAGGGGCACTGGTGAGGCCGAAGGGGAGCACGGTAAACTGAAAATGCTCTTGGCCCACCGTGAACCGCAGGTAACGCCGGTGGGCCGGCAGGACGGGGATATGGAAGTATGCGTCCTGCAAGTCCAACGCTACCATCCAGTCTCCGGGATCTAGGGCAGCTAGAACCTGAGCCAAGGTTAACATCTTGAACCTTTCCTTTCGGAGGAAGGCATTGACGTTCCGGAGGTCCAAGATGGGGCGTAGGCCCCCTTTGCCCTTCTTGGGAACCAGAAAGTAGTGGGAATAACAACCACGACCTACTTCTGGACTCGGAACGCGCTCGACGGCCCCCTTGGCCAAGAGGGCCGAAACTTCCTCGCGGAGAAGATTCAAATGATCCCCCGAGATACGGTGGTGCTGCGGTGGCATGGCTGGAGGGGTCGTCTCGAAGGGGAGGGAGTAGCCCCTTCGGACGATTTGCAGCACCCACCTGTCCGATGTAATGGACCGCCAGTGGAGCAGGTGATGGCGAAGTCTGCCGCCCACTGGCGTGGAATGGGCCTGAAAGCTCGGACTAGGAAGGCTTTGAGGCGGATGCTGCCGGGGTGGATGTGGGCTGACCACGTCGTCCTCCAGATCCGCCACGGCGGAAACCACGTCCGCGACCGCGCGCAGGTTGGTTCTGCGGCTGGTGGCTAGGCGCACGTGAGGAGGCACCCCTTCCTTGGCCACGAAAGGGGCGAAAAGCGGAGGTGTGCGCCCGCGGAGCCGAGAGGCCCAAGGACTTGGCCGTAGCCCGGGAGTCCTTAAAGCGGTTCAGCGCACTGTCCGCCTTCTCACCAAACAGGCGAGTGCCATCAAAGGGCATGTCCATGAGGGTGTTCTGGACATCCCCAGAAAATGACGTGGACCGCATCCAGGCGTGGCGGCGGAGCGCCACCGTGGTGGAAATCGACCGACCCAGCGAGTCCGTGGTGTCAAGCCCACATCGTATGGCGTGCCGCGCTGCATCCCTCCCATCGGCCAAAGCCTGGGTAAGACGTGTCCGGACCTCCTCCGGACACAGGGGCAGCACGTCCTCCACCGTATCCCACAGAGAATGGGAATAACGGTCCAAGAGACAGGCGGTGTTCAAAGACCGCAGGCCCAAACTAAGGGACGAGAACAGTTTCTTGCCAAACTGCTCGAGTCTCTTGGAATCCCGGTCCGGCGGAGCGGTCGGGAAGGAGGATTGGGAGGTAGAGGCCTGGATAACCAGACTCTCGGGGGTGGGGTGTTGGGACAGGAAACTGGGGTCGCCCGGAGCAGGGCAGTGGCGCCTGGCAACGTTCCTATCCACAGGAGGAACTGTGGAGGGCTTGGACCAGGTGCCCTGCAGAACGTCAGTGAGGGCCTCATTGAACGGCAGCAGAGGCTCAGTGGAGCTTGCTGCGGTTTGAAGCACCTCAGTGAGGATGTTAGTCCTCACAGCCACGGCAGGCAGCTCGAGCCCAAGGGCTGCAGCCGCCTTGCGCAGCACCACAGAAAATGCTGCACCCTCCTCCGAAGCCACAGTCGGAGGAGAAGTGAATCCAGTGTCTGGCGAGGTATCCAGACCACTGGCCTCCCCCAGTTCATCCGCCCAGTCCTGTGAAAGCTGCGACTGAACAGCCATAGGGTCCTCGAACCCCTCCCAGTCGCCCCCGTCGTCCGATTCCTGATAAACAGGAGGAATGATCGGAGCCGGACTGTAGAGATGATAGGTCTCAAGCGGCGCCGGACGCGGCGTCGGTCGACGCCGTTGCGGCGCCGGGTCCGGAATAGGGCTAAACTGGGGTTGGACGCCGTCCGGAGTCGGCACCAAAGGCGGCGGCGGTTCATGCGCCGGCGCCGGTGGAGGAGTGGTTAGGTCAACCGGCGTCAACGGGGGCCCAGGCATGGGCCCCGCGGGGACCTGCGGCGTCGAGACCGGAGTCGTCGACGGCGCCGGGGCCGAAGCCGCCGGCAGGCAAGGTCGCCCAGTCGAGTCCGCAGGGCCCGAAGGCGCGCCAGCGGGCGTCGACGGCGGGGCCAGGCTCCTCATGGCCGAGAGGAAGGCACTGACCTCCGCCGGCGTCGCGTTAGTCCCAGGGACCGGAGGGTATGGGGACGGGCGCGGCGCCTGCGGCTCCGCCGGAGCCGCGGGGGTGGAACCACTTGGACCCTCGGCCGAGTCGCGCGACCGGCGAGGGGAGTCCGAAGAGCGATGTCGCCGCTTGGACTTCTTAGAGCGTTTGGACTTACCCGACGACTTGGAGCCCGACGATCGATGGTGGCGTCGGCTAGGGCTCCGCGAGCGATCCTTGGACCTCCTCCTGGACCGGGATCGCGCACGACGCGGAGCCGAGTGGCGAAGCTCGAGAAGCTTGCGGGACCGCTCCCGCCGAGCCTTCGAAGTCAGGGCCTGGCAATCGGAGCACGACTCCGCGTCGTGGTCGGGGCCTAAACAGTAGAGGCACCGGCGGTGGTGGTCGGTCACCGACATCAGTCGATGGCAATCCTCGCAAGCCTTGAACCCAGGCATCCTACCGGCACCAGATGTCGACAGACAAGGATCAAAAGTGATCAAAAAAGATTTAGTCAAAAAAGACTAAAAGGGGTAGCTCTCCCGGATCTGCGCTTACTGGCGCGGAAAAAAGAAGCACTGACGTCAGCGCGCGAGGGCGGCGTCTAAGTACTCCGACGACGTCATTCCGGCGCACGACGCCGACGACGGACGCGGAGCCGCAGACGACGCCTAGCGACGCGCAAGGGGTATTGCTGACGAAAAATCTTCCGGATCCAGTCCGACGCCTGGGGATATTCTAAGGTGAGGAATCTAACTAACGTGTTTCTTTCAGATACCACAGCCATACCCCATGGGGGAGGTGGGTCTGCGACAGACCAACAAAAAGCGCCAAGCACTTGAGCCGGCAACAGAGTGACGGACAATGGGGGAGGCTGTGGCGGAACAGCCAGACAGCAACCCAACTAGCTCGGAAGAGCAAGAGATAACGGGATGCAGACATCCCCAAAAGTGCCAGAATGGCGCTACACCATAGCTGTACAAGCATGAGAGGTAGAAACGCACTAGCCATATACCAGAATAAAAGAAAGAGAGGAAAAATGGACCACTCTCAGCTTAATGGCGCACTATGTGAACACCTACCAAGGGTTGAAAAGAAACAAGAGATGCAACCGGAGCCTACCAGGCTAGTTCACGGAAGGAAAGCCGGAGCGGCTACAGCCAAGAACCAAAGGTCAAGAGGTAGAACTCAGCAATGCTTTTAGAAGCGCAAGCGGAAACAAGAAACACGCCAAGTGCACACCCAGTCCCAAATGGGGGGCAGGGGCGAACAGTAACAATCTGAAGCACGCTGATGCGGACCACCACAGAAACATGCACAGAGCAAACAGCCACAGAGACCACAAGGTGTCGTAGCTAAAATAAGCACAAGACTGATCGACCAGGCAGCTGGAAGACTAAGGCGAGACCAACACACGAAATAGATATGCAGGGTGTAGACCTAGGACGACTGACATCAGAAGAGCCGTCCTGCATGCCCAGCTGATATAATATAGGGCGATACCTAATGAAGGAGGCACATCCGAAGGAAGGGGCAGCAGAGGCACCAAAGTACCAAGGCGTAAAAACGGAGGAACAATCTCAGAATTCTAGACCACACCCTCTGACTGGAAGGAAAGTAACCCTTGTCCAGAAAAAGAGATAACATTCAGTATCTAAACACCAAGAAGGGAGCAGTGTAAAACTGGGGAACCACCCCAGTAAGTGGAACGCAAAAAGGGGCCTCATTGGCAATCCGCATGCATCACTGGAAAGCTCCCTGACACATGGAGACATCGGACCAGGCCTCGCAGACTCGAAGCGAAGTTAAGATGTAGGATTAAGAGTACCCATGGAACTTGTATATATACACTTATCAAAATATATATAGCAAAGACGGGTAAACGGGCCACGACTATGCAACATGGGGGCACAGGAACACACCTAGTACATTAATGGCAGACGGTAGCCACATTTAAAGCGGGATAAACACCATGAAAACCTCCCAAGGAGGAGAATGAGGCACATAAGCAAGATGACCCATGACGTATAGAAGAAGTGCCAAGGGACAACATTGAGCACCGTACAACAGCAGATAAGAGCACCAGGTGACACATAGAGCCCAAGGGATCTCTTAGGCCCAGTTGACATAAAGCAGAGCTATATAATAGCATACAACATGGGTACTCACAAACTTTCTCACGGGGGCCAAATTTACAGTGTGGTTTGTGGCCCAGGGCCGCACTGGTGGGGGCGGGGTCAGTGGGGGAGGGGGCGGGGCTAGAGCCACAAAAAAACTGACCACGAGGTTGAACACCGGTCCCTGCAGCGGACGCCTACGTCCACTGAGCCTCCAGACCCGAGATATATATATATATATATATATATATATATATATATATATATATACTCTCTCTCTCTCTCTTTCCCTCCCTCTCTCTCTCTCTCTCTTTCCCTCACTCTCTCGCTCCCTCTCTCTCTTTCCCTCACTCTCTCTCTCCCTCTCCCTCCCTCTGTCACCCTCTCTTTCTCTCTCCCTCCCCCTCCCTTTCCCTCCCTCTGGTCACCCTCTCTCTCTCTCTCTCCCTCCCCCTCCCTTTCCCTCCCTCTGTCACCCTCTCTCCCTCCCCCTCCCTCCCTCTGTCACCCTTCTCTCTCTCTTCCTCCCTTTCCCTCCCTCTGTCACCCTCTCTCTCTCCCTCCCCCTCCCCTTCCCTCCCTCTGTCACCCTCTCTCCCTCTGTCTCCCTCCCTCTACCTCCCTTTGTCATCTTCTGTCATCTCACCCTGCGTGTGTGCCAGCCGGCTGAGGCAGCTTCCAGGGCACACCAACAGCCGCACCGAGCACTTCACAGGTCTTTAAAAGACCATTTGCATGTCAATTGTTGTTTTTCACCTCTTCTGAGGCCCCGCAGCTCCACTCTGACTATCCCTGGAACCGCCCGGCCCCCACAGAGCAGAGTCAGAGTCGCGCTGGTGCAACCGGCAGTGTTTAGGAACACTCATTTTTGTTTTTTTTAAACCACGGGTACGATGTCTGCAAGGTCCGCGGGCCGCCAAGGAAGGCTTGCCGGGCCTCAGGCGGCCCGCGGGCCGTACTATGAGTACCCGTGGCATACAAGTACCCCACACGAAGTATGCACACCCCAACACGGGGAACCTCTTAGGGCAAACCACAGTCAGAGGACCAGACAACAATCTGTGGAACACTGCCACAGTAGGCTAACTGCCAGCTCAAAACGCATAATGCATCCAAAGGATGCTAACTAAAGGGGTAACTACCTCCGACCATGCGAAAGGAAGACCTGAGGCTTACTGCCAGCCTAAAACATATAATGCATCCAAAGGATGCTAAATGAAAAGGCACCACCCCAGAACAAACGCCTGAGGAATACAGGCCTAAGGGGGGAGGGCGAAAGCTCGCAAGGATGCGCTGAACAGCCGATTCGGCGTGAGCATCAAACAACAAAATCCCATCAAAGGGTAAATCAACAAGTCGCTCCTGGATATTCTCCAGGAAGACGCTATCCCGCAACCAAGCATTGCGCCGCAAGGCAACTGAACCAGCCATAGCCCGGCCTAAGGAATCAGCAGTACCAAGGCCGAGCGGATCGTAAACTCTGCAAGGTCACGGCCATCCCGAAGAAGATGGAGGTCAAACGAGCGCCTTCAGTGGTGACGGAAAGCAGAGACTCTGCAGAGTCCCACAGGGCAGATAGCCCGAGCCAGGACACACACTGTATTTAGTGACCATAGGGCAGCACTAGTGGAGGCAAAACTGTTCCGACCCCATGACTCAAGCCATCTGGACTCCCGGGAGGGAGGAAGCATTAGCCAGGGCAAGGAAGGAAAGGCAGTTTGCTTATTTGTGCATCCTGACGTGCAGGGGTTTGTTTTGCAAAATGGATCATGTGGAGCAGGACGGTGGCAGTGCAAGACAGAACGAGCCACCGGATCACCGGAAGCCGGCCGAACCCAGGTACCCAAAAGGGCATCATAAAGAGATGTTTCAAAGGGCAGAAGCGGCTCCACATTCCCTGACCCACGGTGAAGGACAGAGTAGAGGGTCCACAGACAAGGGTGCTGAAGGGGGTTGCATGTTCAAAATTGAGCCGCTCCAGCATCTGTAGCCCTCTGTGGAGGGGACATAAGCTCATCTGTAGGGGAGGGCTGTAAGCTAACCCTCCCAAGACACTGAGGGTGTGACCAATGCCCAACTGAGGGGAGCCCATTGACGAATGGGGGGCCCTGATGGGGCTCTTGAGGAGGAGAGGAGCCTGCCGGGTCCGGGGGCTCCTGAGGAGGCGGGGATTCTGCCGGGTCCACATATTCCAAGGGGGGGGGCAGGCAAGAATGCATCCGGAGTCGCCGGGCGTGAGGGCGACGCCAAACTCTCTCCAGACGCTCCCGGAGAAGAGTCAACAACCCGGCGCCGACAGGCTTTTTTTTTTTTTTTTTTTTTTTTTTGTGTTTTAAAAACCTTTATTATCATTTCAAACTGTACACCGCTATGTAGCCAACAACCCGGAGGCAGGCAGCAAAGTGACGTGGCGGCACACCGCCCAAGATTATCCACCTTGTACATCTGAGCGATATATCCAAAATATGAATATACACAATTTACAGTAACAAACAACCAAAAAGCGACAGACGAAGAACAGTAGCACATTCCAGTCATCAGTACTCCTGCAGTTACTAACGCGCACCTGTGCAATGCCGCAGCCTCGGGAACCCTAGGCGTCCCATCCAGTCATATCACAGCCCAGCCACCAGAGCAACAGCGGCCCGGGCAGCGCAGCCCCATCGCCAATCAGCCTCCACATGCAGACCCAAAGTGCGCCCATAGCAAACCACCAGTCCACTCGCCCACGGCCTCAATCCCCGCCAGCCGCATCTCTACTCGCCAGCCATTCTACTAGCGGCTGCCATATATCCACTGGACGTGAACGCTGCGGCATCTGATCCCAATAGGCAGTGAGTTGGTCCTTGCAATATATCGCAGACCTAACCCATCCCGCAACAGCCGGCGGAGCCTGCTTCTTCCAGTGCACTGCCAGTTGGCGCTTAGCGAGTAGTAGGAGAAGGGCCACCAGGCGACGCAACGCCGGGGGTATATTCTTGACGAAGCCCAGGAGGGCCACCAAAGGGTCCGGAACAATGCGCATGCCCACAATTTCACTGACAGCTTTAAATATGGCATCCCAGAAGCCGTCAATGGGACCGCATGTCCACACCAGATGGAAGAACGTAGCGTCCCTCATACCACATCTCCAGCACCTCGTATCGGCCTGCAGGCCCATCTTGAAGAGCTGCATAGGTGTACGGTACGTCCTGTGTAGGTAGTTGAAGTGTACCAGCCGCAGCCGGTAATTGGGCGACAATTGCTCAAGCTGGGCACAGCAGAATTCCCATTGTTGTTCCGTGATGCGCACGCCCGCCTCTTCCTCCCACAATGTCCTGGAGTCCATATGCGCTACCGGCGTCGCACGCTGTGTAGACCTGTATATGCGTGTTATTAATTTCCGCGAGGAGGAGTTGGACAGCACGTCCTCCAAGGCCGCCAGTGATGGCGGGGCCTCCGGGAACGTAGGATATCTCTTCCTGCATGCCGACCGTAATTGATAGTATAGCAGCAGCTCCGATGCCGTCGGTTCAGGGGTCGCGGCCATGTCAGGCAGTGTGATGAAAGTATCGTCCGGATACAGGTCACCTGCCACCGTCAACCCACACGCACCGGCCCGGCGCGCCACCGCCGCGTCCGTCAACGGACCCAACAGGGGATTTCCCTCCAGGGGCATGCTCGGGGCGTAGAGATCAGAGACGCCCGCGCGTCTGGCAATGCCCGCCCAGGCCCAACGCACCATTTCCACGGTGTTGATATCTTCCCTGGGTCGTTTATATTTCTGGTACACCGCCGTCCGTATCGGGCAAGGCGCCGCCACGTCCAGTTCTATCGCAACGTGTGGCTGGTAAGGAATCGGGTGGTGCCAGTAGTGTAAGTATTGTGCCTGCGCGCTGTACGCATACAGCTCAAAGTCCGGGGCTGCCAGGCCCCCCTGACTGAAGGGAAGTGTGAGGAGGTTCCAAGCCACTCGAGGCTGCCTGCCCGCCCAGACCAGTTCGATCACGGCTGAGCGGAGGCGACGGAAGAACGCCTTTGTTAGCGGTAAAGGGATGTTTACAAATAGGTAGAGAAACTTGGGCACCACGACCATTTTCGCGATGGCGATGCGGCCCAGCACGGACAGCGGCAGCGCCTTCCATCTCTTCACCTTGGTCTCCAGCCATTCCATGGCCACCCCAAAGTTAGACAGCCACACTTCCTGAATTGAGCGGCTGATCTGAATGCCCAGATACTTGACCTCGTCGGTGGCCCACTCAATCGGGAATTCCGTGTGACACACAGCCGTGCCGTCCGTCAGCGGCAGCATCACTGACTTCGACCAGTTAATATTTATGCCGGTTAGGCCGCTATAGCGTATCACCTCTCTCATCAGCGGATCAAAATTCTCTGCCGGGTTCATCATATATATAGTAAGATCATCAGCGTATAGCGAGATTAATAGGCCACGGGACGTGAAGCCTATGCTGCGCTGGGTGTGGTGCTGCCTCAATCGAGCCGCCAGGGGCTCCGTGGCGATGGCAAAAAGCAACGGCGAAAGCGGGCAGCCCTGCCGAGTCCCTCTGGTTATGCGTATGGGCGCAGACGTTTGACCGTTCACCCGCACCCTTGCCGTCGGGCCATTATATAGAACACCGATACGCCTAGCAAAGGGCAGGCTAAAGCCCATTCGAGTAAACAATGTCCGCAAGAATTTCCACTCCAGGGAGTCAAACGCTTTGGTCGCGTCCAGCAACGCCGCCGTCGCCTGCACCCTGGGGTCCAGGTAGTGTAGGAGCCCAAAGAGCACCCTCAAGTTTTGAGAGGTGGACCTCCCCATGACAAAGCCCGACTGATCCGACAGCGCTATCTGTGGCAACATGAACTTGAGGCGGTCAGAGAGCAGTTTCGCATATATTTTAGCGTCAAGGTTTATCAGGGAAAGTGGGCGGTAGGAATCCGGGCTAGCGGGGTCCTTTCCTGGCTTCAGCAGCGTGATGATCAGCGCCTCACGCATTGACTGGGGAAGGATCCCCGTTTCTACCGCCTCCTCAAACACTCTGTGTAAGCGCGGGACCAGGACGTCAGCATATTCCTTATAGAAGTCCGCCGTAAGCCCGTCAGGGCCCGGTGCCTTACAGAGGGGTAAGGCAGCGATCACCGCCCTTATGTCATCCGGCGTAAATGGGAGATCCATGTATTGTCTGGCTCTATCGTTGAACCACGCAAGCGCTATAGTGTCCAAGTACTCGCGGAGAGCAGTGTCGTCCGGATCCACCTTGGAGGTATATAAGTCTGTGTAAAAGTCTGTCATAGTAGCAAGTATATCCGGCGGCTCCCGCACCACCTCGCCATCCTCCCTCCGTAATTCCAGGATATGATCCGCCCCACGCGGTGCCCGCAGCAGGTTCGCCAGCGTGCGGCCCGCGCGGTCACCCTCTCCATACCGTCTGGCTTGACAGTCTTTAGATAGGTACGCGACCTCACGGTCAGCTTCCTCCTGATATTTAGTCAGTGTCGATCGGAACATAGCCCTCGCGCCATCAGAGGGCGCCGCGAGTAACGTGGACTCAAGCCGCGCAAGTTCCGCCTCCAAGGACTCAAGCGTGCGCCGTATGGTTCTCAAAACTCCCGATTTTAGTGACATGCAGTATCCCCTGGTGACTACCTTGCAGGCCTCCCACAGTATTCCCGGGGACTCTACGGACCCCTCATTAAGCTCAAAGTACTCCTCGAGCCTCTCGCGGAGACCTTGCTGGAATACCTGGTCGCGCAGCGCTCGGGAGGGGAACCGCCAGCTAAAGGGCGTGGCATATGTGGAGGGGGTAGCCAGTGACAACAACACCGGGGCGTGATCAGAGAGTGACCTCGGTAGGTGCTCCACCTCCAATACCGAGGTGTGCAGGTCCCTGGATAACAGCCAGTAGTCCAGCCGGGACCAAGCAGCCCTATGCGCAGTGATGCACGTACCTGCCCGATCTCCGGGGTGCAGCACCCTCCAGGAATCCACAAGCCCCGCATCTTGTATAATATCACCGAGCGTTTCCGCCGCTCTAGGATGATGGTCCCTGGCCGCGCCCTGCCTATCCATCGTGTCAGAGAGCACAACGTTGTAGTCCCCCCCCCACAACACTGCCGCCGGCCCCCGGGTCTGTACCTTATGCCATAGTTCTTCATAAAAGTCAGGGTTGTCATCATTGGGGCCGTACACATTCACCAGCACCACCCTCATACCATGCAGCGCCCCCACCAATATGATATACCTGCCATCTGCATCTCTAATCGTCTCATGGGTGGTCCATGGGAGCCCTCTCTTTATTAAGATCGCCACCCCTCTGGAGTAATTGGAGTATGCCGCATGCACTGGCTCTGCCCAACGATGCCGCCTGAGGAGCTGTGTCGCGGTAGCAGTTAGATGGGTTTCCTGCAGGAGGCAGATGTCTATGTCTTTCCTAAGTAGGTAGGCCTGCACCAGCCGGGCCTTGCGGCCGTCATTCATACCGCGCACATTCCAAGTCAGGCACCTCACTCTCTGCACTGCGCCAGGTACCTCAGAAGATTAGAAGCCAACCGCAGGCCATGATCGCTCAGCTCGCCACTCTCGCCCCACCTACATACACTAGGGTCAAACATCTGTCGCACGGCTAGTAGTCTGGCACAAAAAGGAGCGCGGAACAGCGTGCACCATGATGGAAAACATTGCAGTGTGTACTGTACAGTAAGGGATAAATCACAGCGATGTGCTTCTTCTCTGTCGTCGCCACAAACCCCCCAACTACCCTGAACATCCTCCCAACTCCCAAAACCAGAAACCCCACCCGCTCCAACCCCCCAATCAGGTTGTGCAACTGCCCCCCCAATTACCCACCCCACCCCACAAACAGTCGCTAAGGCCATCGATAGTAGCCCGTAAATGGGAATCATCCCCTGAGGCGCGCAGGTTGGCCACCTACTAACCCTGTACTTTTGACAGGGCGATCGAGCGCCAGTGGGTTGTGCCAGCTCGAGGACCCCCACCCCCAGAATCAAGAGGTCAGATTAATAGCAGCCCAGCCATCTGGAGGAATTCCCCAATGCCCACAGCAGACACCAGTGTCCGGTCGAGCCCATATAGGCAGGTCCCAGGGAAACACCAGAAAAAAAAACCCCTGCGGTCACACTCATTCCACATCACTTAGCCTGTCCGGAAGTTCTGGTCCCTCCGCAGGCGGGCGGTTCTTTTGGTCTCTGGCTAACTGCTTCGCGTACTGCATGGCTGCCTTCGCATCCACGAAGAATGAAGGTTTCCCGGGGCCATGCACCCGGAGCTTGGCAGGGTAGATCAAAGAGTATTTCGTGCCCGTTTGTTGAAAAATTTTCTTCGCCGGCATGAATTCCCTGCGGGCCATCTGTACCTGTAGCGTGAAGTCCGGGTACAGCGCGATGTTGTTTCCCTTGTATTGTACGTCCCTCATGTCGCGTGCCATTCGCAGTATCGTGTCCCGGTCCCTGTAGTTTAGGATGCGTGCAATAATGGGTCTGGATGGTGCACCCGGCTTAGGTCTAGGTCCCAGTGTCCTATGCGCCCTTTCAACAAGGAACATCGGCGAGAGGCCGGACCCAAACAAGTCCTTCATCATCTGCTCGACATACTGCTCCATGCTGGTGATGTCGGTCGACTCCGCCACCCCTGTGATGCGGATGTTGTTACGCCTTGAGCGAGCCTCCAAATCCTCATTCTTTTGCTGTATGAGTGCCAAGACTTTTTCCATACCCTTCATTTGCGTGGCCAGCGCCGTCTGGCTCTCCTCCGTCTCCGCAACACGAGCCTCCAGCCCTTCCACTCTGCCCTCCTGCTTGTCCATTCGCGTCGTAATGCCATCCATGCGCGCCGCTAGTGCGTCCATCTTGCCATCTATTCCCTGCAGGCTTGTTTTTAGGTCCAGAAACATTGATTTAATGTCCACGTCTTGAGAGCCTCCCTGGGCATCCTGCACCGCATCGGGGTCTCGAGTGTTCGGATCCGGCGCTTTTTGCTTGGATTTATCAAATGTCAGGCGCGGTTGGCGGGTATCGGGCTTGCCCATTGTTACCTCGCAGCGCCAACTGTAGAACGGGGCCTACACTGTCCCCAAATCGCAATCCAACCGCAGGCCCGCGCCGCGGAGTATGTCCTTCCACGGGGTAGCACGCTTCGTCTGATCAGTTGCGGCACAGATCTCCAACCGCCGGCTGCCTCCTCACTGCGGGGCTCCCAGGGCAGGGCTTCGCAGCAGCACCTCACAGCGTCAGCATCGCTCCAGCCCGGCAAAATGGCGTCGCAGTCAGTGTCGGCAAGGCCCAAGCGCCATCACATGCACAGGCCCCAGGACTCCGGGGGGTGCCGGCCCGCTATCTCTTGTTCTTAGGGCCCCAGCAGTAGGCGCTCCTCGCCGTCTCACAGCCGCAGGGAGACCTACGCCACCGGGTGCCCCCTCGCAGGCCCCCGCGTCGTCGCCGATCCAGACGCGGCGATCGATCTTCGTCCCTGATCCCAGGGCACAGTGCGGACCCAAAAGTCAAAGGGGAGCAGAAGCGACCCACGATCACAGCACGGGTTACCCTGCCAGGCGGATTAGCAGTTCGCGCCCAGCTCGCGGTCTCCCACGGGGCCTCTCTCAGGTCAACAGGCCAGGCGCTCGCGCCACGACTTCCGTAATGGCTTCCGAGCGCGGGGACCAGAGTGCCCCGATCTCCAGCTCCAGCTCCGCCAGCGGCGGCTCCAGTCCAGGGCGAACCGCCTTCGAGTCCCAGCGTCCCCCGAGGGGGCAAAGCCAGTGATCAGGCCTGGGAAGAGCAGCCTCACGCCCGCGAGCAGCGCCGCGCCGCTCCGGGCACCAGTCCCACGCCAGTCCCCGGCTTCTAGGAAGGTCGTAGGCCCCGCCTCCGGTGCTCCGCTCGGCAGGCCGATAGTCGCCGCCGCCACTCACGCCGCGGCAGGGATCCTCTCCGGCCGGGCCCCCACACCAGAGGGTTCAAGCGGGGGCGAGAGGACCGAGACTAGGCACAATTACGACGGATATTCACCGGATTAATTCGCTCGATCGGCGGAGCTGCGGTATCAGGCAGCCATTCCGCCTCGCAGCCAAGCCACGCCCCCGGCGCCGACAGGCTTAGACTCTGAAGAAAGAAGAGGAGGCCGGAATGGCGCTGACCCCGGCTCCTGACAGGTGGCCACTTGCCCGGAAGGCCAAGGTGTGCTCGAAGCAAGGCTTTGAGCACCAGCAACCTCCCGCGATGCCACAGGAACCCCACAGGACTATGCGGCGCGGCAGGGGTGCTATGGGTCATATAGGGGGGACCCAGCCGGGCCGCACCCGGACGACACCATATGGATCGTAGAGGGGGACCCAGCTGGGCCGCGCCCTGACACCATATCTCCGACGTCCCTCGATGGCAAGGGCTCATTTTGCGCCAGGGGCGAACCCACCGACGAGTCCGTCGGGGACCGCGCAAGTAGGGGAGGCCCAGAGGACACCCCAGGGATGGGAGAGGACCCAAGGAAGGCCTGCAGAGCCGTGGCATAGGCCTCCATTTGGGTCCGAGTCGCCCCCGCTTCTGGATAGGCCAGATAAGGGGGGGGGGGGGGGGGGGGGGGGGGGGGGAAGACTGTCGGGGGCGCACATCCGGAATGTTCCAGGAACCAGTGTCCCCGAAAACAGATGAAAGGGAGGTGGAGGACCTCGGCGACATGCGCCGCGACTTGCCAATAAGTTGTGAACGACGGCCCGCGCCCCAGAGGGCGACAGACAGCGGAACATGAAAGTAGAGGGAACCGCCGGCGTTAAACGGGGGGACAAGACGACTCCGACTGGGACAGCC
This sequence comes from Triturus cristatus, assembly GCF_964204655.1. Classification (NCBI taxonomy): domain Eukaryota; kingdom Metazoa; phylum Chordata; class Amphibia; order Caudata; family Salamandridae; genus Triturus; species Triturus cristatus. The sequence goes on from NC_140583.1 coordinate 1,063,690,964, forward strand.
GTGCCGAAAGAAGCTTCATCCAGCGCTCCCACCGGGACTTCGGCTGAGGTGTTGGCAGGCGTCGCAGTCCGTGGAGGCGTGGTGCTTGCCCAGACACCACATACCAGATAAGATGTGGGTCCGGCGGACATTTGCTGCGAACAGGAAGTACACGATTTAAAACCCAAAGGCACAGCACACTGTTCCAGACGCGAAGCGGTGAAAAAGGGCCTGAAAAAAGGCCAGAGAAACCGCTTATTACTCCGGATCCGCGTTGCACGCGGAAAAGAAGGAAATTGACATCAGCGCGCCGGGAGGGACTTGTATGACCTCGCCGACGTCACGTACGTGGACGACGTCAGGGCGGGGTCATGATGCGCCGTCCCGCGGCGTGCAGAGGTGCTGCTGCAAAAACTTTTCCGGATCCAGTCTGACGCCTGGGGATATTCTAAGTTGAGGAATCTGCAGCTAGATGTCTCTACCAGATGGGTCCATTTTACTCTGCTCCCAACCGCCTGTTATGTGGAGTCCCACAGGGCTCCTCTTTGAGCCAGACCCTTTTCAACATTTATGTTGCCCCACTGGCCAGGGTTGTCAGATTCTTTGGATTGGAATTGTTGTCCTATGCGGACAACACGCAAATCATGGTGTCTATTAACCACAGCATCAGGGAACCTGCCACGAACTTCAAAAGCTGTATGCAGGCAGTCTCCTCTTGGATGGTGGAGAACTATCTTAAACTCAACGGGGACAAAACAGAGGTCTTGATCTTTGGAAACCAACTGAATGTTTGGTCTAATGATCGGTGGCCAGATATGCTTGGTTCTTCTCCTTGTCCTGTATCACATGGAAAGAATCTAGGGGTCATAGTGGGCAATTCTCTGAGCCTTCAGATTAATAGATCGGTGTCCACCTGCTTTGGGATTATTAGGAGTCTCAGGAAAATTTCCCATTTCCTTACCTTCTCATCCTGAAAGCAGGCAGTTATTGCCTTAGTGCTGTTCAGACTGGACTACTGTAATGCCCTTTATTTGGGCATTAATAAGGTCCTTGTGCGTCGTCTGCAGCTAGTGCAGAATGCAGCAGCCAGGCTGGTGATGGACCTTCCTAAATACCACTCAGTCTTGGTTTCTCTCAGCAAGCTGCACTGGCTCCCTTCAAATCGAAGAATTTTGTACAAGGCTCTTTGTCTTACTCACAAGGCTTTTTATGACCTAGGCTCAGATGGCATCAAAGGGCTTTTTCGGCACTATGTTCCCTCTAAACAGCTTAGTTCAGCCAGTAAAAATTGCTTGTAGTGCGTAGGTTTAAGAGAGTTAGATGGGGAGGCAGAGCCTTCTCCATCGCTGCTGCTAGGCTCTGGAATTCCCTTCCCTGCTGATATTTGTGGACAAGTGTCTCACTCTCTGTTCCGCAAAGCTCTGAAGATCTGGCTTTTTACAGGTACTCCAGTCTGAGCCCTACTTCTATTTCTGTCCGACAGTCCCTCCCACAGCGCCTTGACGCCTCCGGGCTAAGTTTGCGCTTTAGAAAACAAATATTCATTCAACTGGGCGGCACCCTGATACTCCTGCATCCTCTATGGGGTCCAAGAGTGGCAGGAAGGTGACAATTCCTATTACAACTTCTGATGTGTTTTCTTGAACTTACCTGGAGACTTTCATCAGGACTATACTCTGTTGTAGAAACTACTTCTGAAATGGAATCTTCCTTTAGGGCCTTATGGTTAATTTGGATGCAGTCGTCGCAGGCTCAGACCCTTAGCAGCACAGACAGACTTCCTGAAGGCCTGTCACAGATACAGGTTTGCAATAGAACCAGCATGGTTTAAACCCTGTTGTTTTGAAGGGTGTGGTGTGACATTTTACCTTGCACAGTGGAGAATTTGAGAAAATAGTAATGGTCAATGGCCAAGGAGAAGCTCTGGATCTGCACCTGAAGGCGTGGAAATAAAGGAACTATTGTCAGAGCACATGGGTGGCACATATATGCTTCTTCATTTGTACCTTCCTAAGTGGAATGACAACAGAGCAGAACGCCACCTGCTGGCGCTCAGGGATACTGTTTAAGGATGCCAGACCCAGTCGGATGCCTGGGGAATAGCACAAGGTGAGGCACCTGGGGTTAGAAGTATCCATCAGAAGAACGCTAAAACTACCACTAGAGATTCACTCAAGTAGCATTCAGTGGTTGTCAGCTGCCTGTCCCTTAGAGGCAAGTGGCCTTTGTTTCCCTCCACCAAGCCCATCTGTTGAAAATCTGTTTCTCCGAGCTATCTTGGGCAGATGAAGTAAAGTCAATATCATTTCACTATCATAGCCTCTTCATGAAGCAGGAAAGTAAGCCCACTATTCTGAAAGTGACCATAACTGCCTAAAGACAGTTATATTTGCTCTTGTGCTGAAGAGGTGGAGCCAACAAGTATCTGTGAAGCAACAGCAGTTTTCTTCTTTACAGTGAAAGTGACAAACTGTTTTGAAGTATGGACAGTTTTATTTTAATACAGCAGGCTACAGGGAGCAGAAAACGCTCCCAGTAAGAGGCGCCTGGACTGCTAATCATCTTATTGCCCTTAACTGCAGATAAATACTACTGCTTTGTGGTCTCACCTGTGGCTCAGGGTCCTAACTGCAGGGCAGGCTACTTAAAAGCAGTTGCTGCCCAAAGGCGAGGGTAATAATACTTAATTATTCAAAAAGAGACTTAACAACATCTTCAAAGTAGAATTTAGAACAATTGGTCATACAAATGAGGGCCAGAGTTAGGTTTAGGATTGTAGTAAGTTAAAGGCACAGAGTCAGCCTAAAAATATTTTACAAGGCTTTATGGTTAACTTCTATTTGTTAATAAACTTATTTGAAACAATTCATTTAAGAACACTTTATATCTAAACCAGATATTTACATGGAAATATATTCATGAAAAAGGGCCAAGGGCTGTTGTGCCTATCTTTTCTTATATTGAAAACAATAAAAGGAAAACAATACTTACCCTGTAAGCATCGGTTCGAGGGATGTAGTGCTGTAGATTCACATTCTGTGCATATTCCGGACATCTATGGTTGAGCTTGGACGTGTAGAACTAGTTTTTCTTCAAAGAAGGTCTTCGAGTTACAAGACCTAAGGACTCCACTTATTAGTGGTAACGCGCATGGGTATCAACTCCATTGTTAGATTGTATTTTACCGAATGGAGGGCATCCTGTAGGTTGAGGTAAGCAAACTTTAAGACCTCAGGAGCCCCATGGCAAAGTTGAGTTGTTGAGGGTTGGGGTGCTTGAGAGTGCCATGGTGTTGTGCGAGAAGGTCCGGTCTGATGGAGAGCTTCTTGTGGGGAACTAGAGAAGGTTCAAGCAAGGGGTGTACCATGAATGACGTGCTCAGGCTGGTGCCAATACGATGAGTGTGAGGGATGTTTGCCTGAACCTCTAGACAACAAAAGGTAAGAGTGGGAGAGGTGAATTGGTCAGGGATGTTTGCACAAGCTTTTCCATCCATAATGCATTGGCCATGGACTTTGGGTGGGGCAGCTTGGCCCCCGAAGTTTTGGCATTGTCGGCGGTGGCGAACAGGTCTATTTGTGGAAACCCCCAACGTGAAAAGTACCAGAGTAGGACTTTGGGGTGGAGTTCCTGTTCATGGACTTGTTGATGTGTCCTGCTGAGAAGGTCTGCCAGATCGTTATCCCCTCCGGAAATGTGTTGGATAAGCAAGTGTGCTGTGATGTATCGCGCCACCACCAGAGGCGGTGAATGCATGTCCCCTTGTTTCTGCAAGTAAAACATAGCAGTTGTATTGTCCATTTGGAGCAAGACTGTTTTGTCCTGTATGAAAGGATGTACGGCCCGGAGACCAAGCTGGATAGCCAGCAACTCCAGGTAATCAATGTGGAGGGATTGCTGAGCATATGTCCACTTCCTCTGCATGGTAAGGTGCTTGAGCTGAGCGCCTTAGCTAGTGAGCGAGGAGTCTGTGGCGATGGTTTCCTGAAGGACAGGATCTAGGAGGGGCCGTCCCTGCAACAGGTTGATTTTGTTCCACCATTGTTGAGAGAGATGTGTGCAGCTCCCAAACCAACCCTAGATCATCTAGATGACCCTCGGCTCGAGACCATTCTGCCAATAGGCACTCTTGCAACAGTTGCATGTGAAATCTGGCATGAGTAACTACGTCTATGCAAGACGCCATCATTTCCAAGCCAGAGCTTCACTGTTCTAACAGTTACCTAGCGATCTGGCTGAAAAAGAGGTAGCAGGTTTGAAACTATTGCACTCTTGCTGGACTGGGGTAAGCTTTCCCCACCAGCGAGTCTAGGATGGCTGTACATGGAGGGGCTGGACGTAGGACTTGGTCAGATTGATTGCAAAGCCTAGACTGGGCAAGGTCTGAATGGTGATCTGGGTGTCCACTAGGCATAGTTACTGTGTGACATTCTTTAATCAGCCAGTCATGCAGGTAAGGAAAACACATGGATGCTGCTCCTCCTGAGGTGAGCTGCCACCCTGGCCAGGCCTTTGTTCAAGATCCTTGAAACTGTTAACTCTGAACGGAAGCGCTGTAGGCTGGTAATGTTGTCCACTCAAAACAACAAGGAATCAGTGGGTCTAACGAGACAATGCTAAATGCTAATACCCTACTTGTACAATAGTTCTGTTGTGGTGCATGTGAACTTCCCACACTCTAGCTTTATCTTTATTGTTGAAGGATTTGTAGACACATGGTAATTAGCCAAGTTTTTGTTGTTTGTTTAAAAGATCATAGCACTATCAATGAGATCTTTTTTCTATACTAGTTTGTCTTTGTCTGTTTTAATAGAGCGCTGCCTCACGCCCTGAGTTGTTACCAGGAGTGGAGGCGACCATCCCCGATTTATTACGGGTAAGCAGGCATGTTGTAGACCTGACGGCATCAACTGTGTAAGTCACTACATGCTATGCCTCCAATCTCTTTGCTGTATTGATATGTGTTCCTTGTGTTTTTCCTTTTTTGTCTTGCACAGGTGACTCATGAGAACCCCTGCAGTTCCACTTACTACTAGATGAGTAGGTATTTCTGTTGGTGGTATCGTTCCAAATTAGTCCAGGTTGAGATTTTTCTCATCCTTTTGTCATTTTTGTTGCAGTAGTAACACTTGGTCCTGAAGAAAGCCACGATCACAGGGTATGATTGCTAATGGCTGAAACATGTTGACCATGTTTTTATAAGGATACTGAATAAACATATTTTTCTTTAGATAGTCAATTTTAACACACTATTCACTCACACTGCACTTTCCATACTGTTCCACCACACGTCAGGCAGCTTCAGTCTCTGCTCAGATAGGTCCATCTAGGGTGCTAAGTCAAAGAAAACATCCGTGAGCTCCTCCTTTTCCATCCATGCAGGAGTTGTAGCTCCTTAACCACACCAGGTGTGGTTAAGAGGAAGCCCCAGATGATGAAGCATGCCACTCCGGTGGGTGATGGGACTGCGTCCTCTTTATGAGGACTCTTGTTTTCTTACAGCATTCAGACTTGCGGGTATTAGCATTTAGCATTGTCTCTTTAGACCCACGGATTCCTTGTTGTTTTGATATATAGGGATTAGGGGATTTTCTCCGTGCAGGTCTTTAAATTTCCCCTTGACCCCCGTCTTCTACCGGTATTTATGCAATGTTGTCCACTCACCACAAACCGTAGGCATTTTCGATGCGCTGGGTAGATAGGTATGTGGAAGTAAGGCATCCTTCAAGTTGAGGGCGGTCATAAAGATAAAGTCGCATTACCGCATTAATGGTATGACGTCTTGTAAAGTTACCACATGAAAGTCCTCCAACAGGATGTATTAGTTAAGAAGTCTGAGATAGAGGACTGGTGCACAGGAGGATGGAGTGCTTCCTCAAATGTCAACTTCCTCTTGTGAGGAACCGAGTCCTTCTGCACTTGCAGAGGCTTCACTAGGATCCAATCAGTGCCCAGTTTGATATGGATCTGTTGCTGTTTGGCTTCGAGGTGTTCTTGTAGGCACTGAAGGATTGGTTGTTCGAAATCCTCAGAAGAGGCAGAGGAAAACTTCAAACGGTAGTCTGAATGAAGCCTAAGAGGTGCAACATCCGATCTCTGCTCCGAATGCATCGATTCTAACTGCTCTGCATCGGTGTCCCTCAGCTTCGAATGCTTCAGGGTGGTGTGTCTCGGCTCCGAAAGCTTAGAGGTTGATTTTGGATCCAGTGCCGAAGTGGCAGGCGATGCATACATTCGAAGCTTTGAGAACGACTTCGCCGTATAGTATAGTGTGGGCATCTGGGCCAGCTCAGAATAGCTGTGTCGACCATAGTCAGAAGGTAGTTGTGCATTGGAGGCCTCAGAGGTAGCTCTGGAGGTCAAGGCAGGTAGATGCCTCTCTATGGCGAGTAGGGGAGGTAACGGTACTCTCTTAGTGGTCTTCAGCAGGCGCTGGAAAAGCAGAGGTTCTATTGCTTCGGCATCCACCTCAGAGTCAACGCTTTCGGGGAAAAAAAGTCCCCTCTAATTCAACAGCAGGAGTGTCCAATTGTTTGACATCCAACTTCTGTGTCTCCGAAGAGGTCCAGGGTGTCTTCCACCACCCTTCTGTGCACCATAGAAGCCGAAGTGATGGGGTGTGCTTTCCTGTTCCAAAGGGTCTTTTTGTTTCGGAATTCGAGACACAAACAATAGTCTTCATGGTGTTTGGGAGACAATCACAAATTGCAGACACTGGAGTTCTGCACTCAGATACTTGACTAAGCCACTAGGGCAGAACCGAAATGGAATACTTTCCATCACAGGGACATCCTCGACTGAATTGATGGTATTCCAAGACATGGTCAACTAGAACCGAATTGAAGATTGCGCGATAGGGGAGATCAACGAGTAAGCAGGATTATTTTCACAACAGACGAGGAACCGATCTGACGGTCCGGCGAGAACACAATGTGGCATCGAACTAGAGCTCACATAGACATGTCTAAACAAGACGGTGGAGAAAAAAATTAATCTAACAATAGAGTTGATGCCCATGTGCATTACCACTAATAAGTGATAAGTGGAGTCACTGGATCCCATTACTCAAAAAAGACTTCCTTAATAGCAATATAAGTTGTACACATCCTAACATAATACTAGACGGTGAAAGTATGCACAGCATGTGCATCTACAGTCACACATGCCACAATCAACAGTTTACACATGGCCTGGTATTTAGAACAATGCACCCTATCCTCTGGGCACTTATGGTACATTTTAGGGGGTGACTAATCGGTAATAAATAGGTGGAGTTTAGGTCTGTCAAAGGGGTTAATTTGACTGGTTGAATTTGACAGTGCCTCAAACACCAGGTTTTAATTTGCCACTGCAGTGGTGCACACTTAAATGCACTAGCTTCCACTAGTGGCACTGTATCCTCCAAGCCCTGGGTACCCAGAGTACCATACACTAGGGACTCGCAGGTAAGTTACATTTTCTAATTAGGTTTCCAATTGGGATGTCACAGAGCCTGTAGACTAGGTTTAGTGCCAAATCTTTTTCATTTTAGTAGTGGCACAAATAGTGCTGCAGTCCACTAAAGCACCTTAAGTTACAAGCCCTAGGTACCCAGAGTACCTTTTAGGAGAGTCTTCTATGCACGTTAATCAGGGATTAGCCAATTTGTACATTCTGGTGCACATTTTTAAGGGTCCGGGCACAAACACCAAGCACTCGACATCACACCCAGTGCACAGAGTCATTACAACAGCACCCAAAGTAGTTCAACATTGGGTGTGAATCTGCAAAAAGCCATACTCCTACATGCATAAATCCAGCAGGAGGCTTTCACGGATCCTTGGGGCCCTGAAACGTGTCAGTGGGAACCAGTAATGTGCCTAGGATTTGAAGCATGGCATTGTTTTCTGTTGTGAAGTTGCCAATGTACCCGGAAATTCTGGCTGCATCAGAATCCATTGCAGGATTGGTTCCTCAATAGAGGACCGTGAACAAGACCCTAGAGCAATTTGATGTAGAGGGAGAGTGCCAAGACTGAGTAGAGGTTAACTTGACGTTTTTGTGCTTTTTCTTCGACTTTGACTTATCTGAAGACTAAGCTAGACTTCGAGTGGGAGCGGACTGTACAAGATTTTCAGCAAAGTACAGCTTGGCTTCACAGTCCTGAATCTCCTTCAGATTCATTAGGGCACACACGCCGCTGGCTTTAGGGTCGTGGCCCGACCCTAGACACCAGAGGCATATCTTGGGGGAATCTTGTTTGCAAGTCACCAGAGGGATTAAAGCTTGAGGTCTTAGGAAGCTACATTACCCTTACACACTGGAAACACTTGAGAAAAAAGCTAGTTCATTGATGAAGAAACAAAAAGGGGAACAAGATCTATGTATGATGGCAAGGAAAGAAAGGGAACTAACGTCTGGGAGCATTGCAAGCATCTATGTATGGGTCTCAGGGGTTATCCTGAAAAATCTTCCAAATTCAGTCTGGCATCTTGGAATATCTACAACATGAGGAATCTGTAGCTAGAAGTATCGATGGGAAGGAGTACCCACTTGTCTTCTGATATTCTCTCCCACTCTTGAGATGAAGAGATACCTCTCCCTTACCGGAGTGGAGAGAGTAGGGGTGGAGGGGAGATGCAGTCAATGCCAGCTAACAGAGGAATGCCATAACAATGCATTACTAGGCTATGACGGTGTTGACTTGACCTTGGATGACTTCCTTTAGCAGAGATGAACAAGTTACTTCCCTTCGGTAAATCTTTATCTGGCAGAAACTTTGTAGCCACAGATTCCTTACTGACCCACTCATCCTCCCCACTCTATGAACAGATTTCTTGGGACAGGGCGGTTTCCCTTACAAGGCCCTAGATTTACACAACAGTGGGCAGCGTTTTTTCATGGCTCCACGCTCCAGGCATATAAAGTCATCAAAAGAAATGGGAGGTCAGCACCCTGGGGTGGTGCCTACATTGGGACCAAGCACATTACTTCCGGTGTGGGCCATGAATAACACTGACCACTGGTGTGTAAAAGTGGGACACTGAAAGGGGAACTGCCCTGTCCCCAGAAATCTGTTAACCGAGCTAGAGTGGGGAGGATGGGTGGGTCGGTAAAGAATCTGCGGCTAGATAGTCTCTACCAGATAAGATGTTTTTGAAGGCAAGTACCCAAGCAATACTTACCCAGAGGTGGGCCTCAAAAGTAGGGCATATTCAGTGCAGAAACCCACCCTAAACCCAGACTGGGAAGGGTGGAGCATGCTGGAAGTGGTCACAAAGGAGGAGAGGGGAGTATTAACTTGCTTTTAAAGAATTTTGGAAAAAACGGAGGTAAGTGCAATTGGCCTGAAATTGGACCAGTACTGAGAGTAAAGGTCCTTCTTGAGCAAAGGGAGTATCACGGCATGCTTCCAGTTCTGAGGTACCACACCTGTGACCAAGGAGGAATTCAGGAGGTACAGCTCTACCCAGAGGGCTGCCCCTCCTTAAGTAGGCTAAATGATGATTTGGGGGGGGGGGGGGGGGGGGGGGGGGGGGAGAACCAGACTTAATGGTAGCCAATAAGGTTTGCAGTCGTTCAAGGTCCAAAAGAGGCCACACATTAATTCTCAAGTATGTGTCCGGCATCACTGTATGTTGACCGTCCCAGAGATGAGGAATGGATAGAACGGGTGGTTGAACATCCGGAGAAGGATAGAAGCATCAGCTTCCAATTGCCTGTGAATTGTCTTGCATTTGTTTAGAAAAAAACAAGGCAAGTTCATCACACTGGATGGGAAAGGGAGGGGGGCGGTGTAAATGAGAAAGCTGCAGACAAATACTTCACTACTTTAAACAACTTTGACAGTTATGAGCATTAGAAATCACTTCAGTATAATAAACTGCCCGTGCAGCTTTGCAGGAGGCATTGTATTTTTTCAAGGCCGACACATAACCAGCCTTTGCCACAGGTGCATAGGGCTTACTCCAGACCCTTTCTAAAGCGTCAAGACTTTTTTTCTGCTGCCAGCAGTCATGGCATGGCTTGAAACCTATTGTTTAAAGGTGGAGACATTGTTTCCTAGCACACTGGTGAAAGGGCTTGTTCCCAAGTTTGTCGATTTGTTCGACGAATTTTCAGAGGCCAGATCTGGGCCAAAGGCATGAAAAGAAAGAATCTGACCGCACACTATGGTGGTGCTTCTAAGCTGCTCAGCTCCATTACTTTCAGGGTGGCGTTGAGTAAGTGCTGTGCAACATGGCACCACATAACTGCTATAAAGAAAGTCTTCTGCATCCAGTATGGCTCTGGGGAGTATTCCAAGGTGAGGAAACTGCAGTTAGAAATATCCATCAGACAACCGCTTTCACTTATCTTTGCTACTCCCCAGAGAGGTGTCCAAGTGTGCAGAAAAGGGAAAAGAAAATGTATGGGCCTAAGATGGGGCTTAGAAACAATTGTACAAAATCTGAAAACATGATTTTGACCTGAAGCTTCAATCGGTCTGTGACATAGGACTGCCTGTGATGAAACCTACGGGAGTAAGCAGCAGGTTCCAGGATCTGAATGGATCATGTGGTGCTGGTGTTTCATAATTCAGAATACGGTTCTGAATTACCTGCCACTGGTTCCTTAGTCTCTGGCGTAGCCTCGCCTGTGGTCTCAGCATTTGGGGGCTCTTTCACTGGTTTGGCTTCCTCAGGGGTACCTGCAGGATGGAGAATAGTAGGCAGGGTCACCCATAGGTGAAAAATAGTGAATTAAATTTACAGGCATGGAGAGACTGCATTCAACACATTTTAAGTTTCCATATACAAGCTGAGCAATTTAATGGGAGCCCCACAATTATACACATGGGCCCTAAATACCACTTGCAGACAGACCCCAACCTACTAAGAACACCCCAAGAAATCTACATCGTTCACAGACTGAAGAGAAATTCCTTGTTGCGCTGTAAGATAGTGTATTAGCCCAGCTGGCTCCTCATTGAAGCACAAGTTACTACTTGTGTAACGATATATCTGTAAGAGACATTAGTTAGAGATAGATTCCTTACCTTAGAATATCCCCAGGCGTCAGACTGGATCCGGAAAGTTTTTTGTAGCAGTACCCCTGCACGTCAGTAGGTGGCGTCGTGCGGCTCCACGTCAGTCGCTGGCGTCGTAAGCGCCGAGATGACGTCACGGAGACTACTTAGGCACCACCCATGCGCGCTGTCAGTTCTGTACACGACTTTACACGCCAGGAACGCAGAGTCATGCATGAAACTGACCACTGGTGCCATGAAACTAGGGCCCTGAAAAGGATGACCATAACCCTAGTAATCAGGTCGCAGAACGGGGAGGATGGGTGGTGAGGTAAGGAATCTATCACTAACTAATGTCTCTTACAGATATATCGTTACACAAGTAGTAACTTGCGCATCTGAAAGAGACACGTTAGTGATAGATTCCTTACCTTAGAATAGATACCCCAGCAATACCAAACCCGGTGGTGGGTCTGCGAACAAGATTACACCAGGAAGTCACGGAGAACAGAAAAGCCAAAGTCGTCGTCTCTCCGGACCCGACTGTCAAGGCAGTAATGCTTGGTAAACGTGTGCAGCGAGGCCCACGTAGCTGCCTGACAAATGTCCTGCAAGGGAACGATGCGTCCCAAGGCAGTAGTGGCTGCAGTTGCCCTGGTAGAATGGGCACGCAGCCCCACAGGAGGCTCCTTCTTAGCCAAGGAGCAACATGCTTTGATGCACAGAACGACCCACCGAGAGATGGTCCGTTTGTGCGCAGCCCGACCATTTTTGGCGCCCACATGGCCAACAAAGAGCTGGTCATCCACCCGGAACTGCTGTGTACGCTTCAGATAGAATGCGAGCGCACGTTTTGGGTCCAGACGTTGGAGCCTCTCTTCCTCCCTTGAAGGATACGGAGGCGGAAAAAAGGTGGGCAAAGTGATGGTCTGCCCGATGTGGAAGGGCGTGACCACCTTTGGCAAGAAAGAAGAAGGACTGGTCCTTAAAACCACCTTGTGTTGATGAACGGAAAGGAAAGTGGGCTTGGAAGAAAGAGCCTGGAGCTCACTCACCCTTCGGCAGAGGTGATAGCTACAGGAATGCCGTCTTGAGAGCGAGAAGACGCAAAGGACAGTTATGAAGGGGCTCAAAGGGAGCGCACATCAGATATGTCAAAACAAGGTTTAAGGCCCATTGAGGCATTATCAACGGCACCGGAGGAAACTTGTGTGTAATGCCCTTCAGGAACGGTTAACAACCGGGGACTTAAAAAGAGAAGGTTGATCTGGAAGCTGTAAAAAGGCGGAGATGGCCGAAAGATATCCTTTGATAGTGCCCAGAGCAGAGCCCTGCTGGGCCAAAGAAAGAAGGAACAGAAGGACTTCAGAAAGAGGGGCGGAAAGGGGATCTACAGCCTTCGCTGTGCACCCTGCCACAAACTTGTTCCACCTGCAGGCGTATACCGTTTTAGTGGAGGGACGCCTGGCTGCCAGAATGACATCACAGACTTCGGGAGGAAGATCGAAAGCTGTCAACTGTCGCCGCTCAATGTCCACGCATGGAGGCTGGACAGGTTTGGGTGGAGGACTGTCCCCTGCTGCTGCGACAGAAGATCCTACCGAAGAGGCAGACGGATCGGGGGAAATCGATCACCATGATGAGGAGCTCGGGATACCAGTATCTTCGTGCCAAATCCGGAGCCACAAGGATGACTTGGGCCCGGTTGCGCCGAATCTTTTTCAACACTCTGGGCGGAAGTGGTAGAGGCGTAAAGGCGTACAATGGACCGCAACTCCACTCATGACGAAAAGCGTCGCCGAGCGAGTGCCGCCTTGGAAATTCCAACGCGCAGAACTGCTGAAATTGCACGTTCTCTTCGGTGGCGAATAGATCTAACCAAGGCTCTCCCCACTGCTGAAAGAGACCTTGCACCACGTCAGAGTTCAGACGCCACTCGTGATCCATCAAGCACCGGCGGCTGAATTAGTCTGCCCTGGCGTTCAGAGAACCTGCCAGGTGTTGAACCACCAAGGTAATGCCTTGATGTTCCAGCCATGTCCAAAGGCGCAGAGCCTCCTGACATAGTGTCCAGGACCCCACCCCGCCCTGTTTGTAGCAATACCACATGGCGGTGGTGTTGTCTGAACACCTGCACCACACTTCCCCAGACAAAGGGAAGGAATGCCTTCACACTGCAAGTCGGATCGCTCGAAGCTCCAACAGATCGATATGGAGCCGGGACTTGGCCGGAGACCAGAGGCCTCTGATCTCCGCCTCTCCCAAGTGGCCTCCCCATCCAAGGAGGGACGCATCAATCACCACTGTGTGCTCCGGTTGGGGAAGGGAGAGAGATCTACCATCGACCCAATCGCGATTCGTGAGCCACCACTGCAACTGTCGTGCAGTGCCCTCCGAGATCTGGACATGATCGGAAGGGTTGCCCTGATGTTGCGCCCACTGGAACTTCAGGTCCCACTGCAGAGCCCGCATATGCCATCTGGCATGTCACCAGCAGGAGGCCATCAGGCCCAGAAGCCAGAGGGTCATCCTGACTGAAACCCGGGACAGAGACAGAAAGATCGGAATCATAGCCTGAATATCCCGGACTCGCTGCTCGGGAGGATAAACCTGAAACAGCGTTGAATCCAGAACCGCTCTGATGAAAGGAAGCTTCTGGGAGGGACTCGGTGCGACTTCAGCACGTTGATGGAAAACCCCAGCAAATGCAGGAGGTCGGCCGCAGTCTGAAGGTGGTTGACGACTGCCTGGGGCGAGCCCGCCTTCAACAACCAGTCGTCAAGGTAAGGGAAGACTGGCACCCCTGACCTGCGCAGGTGAGCTGCACCCACCGCCATCACTTTCGTGAACACCCGAGGGGAGCTGGTAAGACCGAAGGAGAGTACGGCAAACTGAAAAGGCTCCTAGCCTACCGTGAACCGCAGGTAACGCCGGTGGGCGAGCAGGACGGGGATGTGAAAATATACGCCCTGCAAGTCCAATGCTACCATCCAGTCTCGAGGGCAGCCAAGACCTGAGCCAGAGTCAGCATTTTGAACTTCTCCTTCCGGAGGAAGCGGTTGACGTTCCGGAGGTCCAAGATGGGACACAGAGCCCCTTTGTCCTTCTTGGGGACCAGAAAGTAGTGGGAATAACAACCACTCCCTACTTCTGGCCCAGGAACACACTCAATGGCCCCCTTGGCCAAGAGGGCTGCAACTTCCTGCTGGAGAGAGTCGCCAAGTGTTCCCCCGACATGCGGTGAGACCGAGGTGGCATGGCTGGAGGGGTGGACTGAAAGGTAAGGGAATAACCCTTGCGGATGATCTGCAACACCCACTTGTCCGATGTGATAGCGCGCCAGTGGGTGGGGGTTAGGTGATGGCGAATCCTGCCACCCACTGGCGTGGGGTGCTCCCCAAAGCTCGGATTAGGAAGGTTTGGAGGCAGAAGCAGCCGGGGCGGATGTGGATTGCCCCCCACACTGATTCCCAGAGCCGCCCCTGCGGAGGCAGTGCCCACGCTGAGGCTGGTTCTGCACAGGCTTGCTGACGGAATGTGCTTGGGCCACGAAAGGAACGAAAACTAGGAGTGGCTGGGCTCTTCGTGGAAAGACCCAAGGACTTGGCCATGGCCCGCGAGTCCTTAAAACGCTCCAGCACACTGTCGGCCTTATCACCAAATAGGCTAGTGCCGTCAAAAGACATGTCCATGAGCGAGCTCTGGACGTTGGGCGAGAACCCAGTAGAACGCAACCAGGCGTGGCGTTGCAGAGCCGCAGTCGTAGAAATGGCCCTGCCTAACGAGTCAGCAGTGTCCAAACCACACCGAATGGCGAACTTAGCTGCATCCTTACCCTCAGCAACTGCCTGGGAAAGCACAGCATGGACCTCCTCAGGACACTGAGACAACACCTGAGCAACCATATCCCACACCGCGTGGGAATAGCGGCCCAATAAGCAGGCGGTGTTCACAGACCGCAGCCCCAAGCTGGCAGATGAGAAGAACCGCTTACCGAACTGTTCCAGCTTCTTAGAGTCCTTATCCGGTGGAGCCGTGGGAAAGGAATTCTGCGACGTCGAGGCTTGGATGACCAGACTCTCAGGCGTGGGATGAGTGGTCAGAAACACAGGGTCACCAGGCGGTGACGCCTGGCGACATTCTTATCCACAGGGGCCCCTGTGGCCGGCTGCGACCAAGTGCCCAACAGGACATCTGGGAGGGTGTCGTTGAAGGGAAGCAGTGGCTCCGACGAAGTCAATGCCATCTGGAACACCTCAGTAAGGAGGTTAGTTTTGAGGGCCACCGTAGGAAGATAAAGGTTGAGGACCTCAGCAGCCCGACGGAGCACCATCGTGTAGGAAGCGCCCTCCTCCATCGTAGGCAGGGTAGAGGCAAACCCCGGGTCAGAAGAGACATGGAGGTCTCCGGCGTCCTCCAGATCGTCCACCCAGTCCTGCTCGGAGTCACGTTGACGGGCAAGAGGGTCCTCGGACCCCTCCCAGTCATCCTCCACCTCCGTTGCAGGAGGAACCGGCTGCGGTGGCAGAGCCGGAGAAGGGACAAACTGCATCGGGCCGGCGCTTTCTCCTTATGCAGATCCCAGGCAGGAACTAAATGGTCGGGGGCAAGTGTGGAATTAACGGCGGAGTCGGCAGCGCCAGACCACGTGGCACCGGGGCGGGAGCCAACGGCGTAGGATCCTGTGGCGCAGAAACTGGCGCCGGCAGTGCCGATGGGCCAACAGGATCTGGACACGGGACCGCAGGGCCTGAAGGCGCGCCGGCGGGAGCCAGAGGCCTAAAAAGGCTGTCCATGGTGACAACAAACTCTTGCACCTGTTCGGGAGTCGCCGACGGACCCGGGTAAGGCAGGTAGGCCAAGGGACTCCCAGACTCCAAGGGAGACACAGGGGCAGAACCGCTGTCCCTCCTCGGAGAGCGAACACGCTTCTTCGACTTTTTTTCTGTCATCGCTTACCGGAATCTGAGGGCGAAGACTTGGAGCCCGAAGAGCGACGACTGAGGCCCCGCGAGCGGTACCGGGAACGGTCCCTGGACCTGGAGCGGCGTTGGGACGAGTGACGGGCCTCCAGCAGTTTCCGGCGCCGCTCCCTCAAGGCCATGGTTCGACAGTCCTGGCAGGACCGGGAGTCATGTTCGGTCTCCAGGCAGTAGAGGCAAACAGCATGGGGGTCCGCCACCGACATGTTGCAACGGCAGGCCCCACAAGACTTAAAGCCAGGCATCCCTACGTGCACCAGGACAAAAAAGGGGAGACAAAGTCTCAAAAGAGTAGTCAAAAAGTGACTAAGGTACGTGCTCTGTTCGGATCTGCGCTTGCTGGCGCGGAAAAAGAAAGAACTGACGTCAGCGCGCATGGGTGGCGCCTAAGCAGTCTCCGTGACGTCATCTAGGCGCTTACGATGCCAGCGGCGGAGTCGCACAACTCCACCTACTGATGCACAGGGGTACTGCTACAAAAAACTTTACGGATCCAGTCTGATGCCTGGGGATATTCTAAGGTAAGGAATCAATCACTAACGTGTCTCTTTCAGATTGGTAAAACTGAAACAACTGTCCTCAATCAATTTCCCTCCAAACAGAATTCACAAGTAGGTAGGCCTATAGCCAAATACCTACTCATCTGTCTTCAAGGTACAAGTCAAAGATCATAGCAGTTACCAGCATTAGTGTTAATTCACTGGGCAATTTGTAAGGCATAAAGCGAACAGTGGCCCTAACCTACTTTTCTGTGAACAGGACTCCGGACTATACAGCAAGCACCTCCAAGCTAATAGGAGATCTAGCTTCACTTCTAGCAGGGATCTTGTGTGACCCTTAGTCTCTATATTGGTAACGTCCACATGTAGGTTGCACAATGGGCATCCCCAAATGTAATATGGACCTCATAACACGGTCACAAGGCAATTATGGAATAAACAGCAATACAACCTGCTATATATGCAAGTTTTATTCTCCACCACATTGCAGAGAACTTACAGGCTGTACATAGCAATAACAAGGTACTGCATGTAGGAGCCCGAACTCCATTGCTACACACACAATGACGAAGTAAAGCGAAAAGTAAACACAGGAGCAAAACCAATGCTCACTATAAGCAGGATTATCTAGACAAAATCACTTTAATAAATGTGTTTTTGCAACCCAGTTCCAAGTCTGAGTGTAAATTATGTGTTCTATTTAAAATCAAACTATAAGCAATTTGCTGGAATGATCCTCTCGCTCTTTGGAAGATAACAGTGTGTTCTGACCACCATCTAAGCTCCCACCTCTTCCCTACTTTTCTTTTTACTCCCATCCTTACTCTCTAAACTCCACTATTTAGGTGTAATAAGCTTCTAGCCATCAAATCAGGAATGGTCCTCCTCCTTCCCAGCACCTCCACACCACATCCACTCTACCAGTCCTACTCACCTTCCTGACTCTCCTCTTTCGGTGGAATAACTTTCTCGCTGTCCTTGGGAGAGGATGTTGCATTCTTGTCAGTCTCAGCTTTACTCTTCTCTTTGTCTTTCTTCGGTTTGGGTTTGGCAAACTTGGCTTTATTCAGCAGATACTGAACCTCCCGATCCAGCATACCCAGTTTCAACTCAATGTCCTTTGAGAGCAGCAGTGGCTTTTCGGAGGGCGCCAGCTTGCCCTGTTCAGCAACGGTCTGGTTTTTCCATGTCTGAATGAGGCAAAAGATTAGGGTGTGAGATGTGGCCATTTACTTGATCTAGAAACAAACATCTGTCCTATCAGTTAACTGCTGCAAATCCTGCCTTGGAGTATGTGCCAAGAGGGAAAACAAACAGCAGCAGCCGTCCCCCATGTGAGTATTTAAGGCCATATCTCACCTCACACTCCAGATCAATGGCAACTCTTAACAGGGACCCGTAAACCCAAGCCCTATCCCTCAGCCTAACATGGCACCTTCCACAATTGGCTGTAGCCAGCAAGTAGTAACCTCTCTCATAGAAAAAGTGTTTTTGTTTTGCTAATAACTTTGACACCGTTTGGGGAATCTTCACTAAATGTTCCCAAAAAAGAAAAAAGGGGTCAGAGTTTATCTAGGTTTGTATGGAAAGTTTGGGGTGATCCATCAAGCAGGCGATAGAGGAAGAAAAGGGGGGGGTCCCAAAACACTTTTTCCCATGCAATATCGATGGGGATTTTCCAATGTTTAGATACTGCTACAGCCCGAATTGCTGAACAGAATTACATCAAACTTGGCAGAAAGCTAGATCTTGGTCAAGAAAGATCTTTTTGTAATTTGGTGTAAATCTGTTAATTAGTTTGGGAGTGATTAAAGAAAAATTATAGATATCTAGGGATGTAGATCCAAGAATATCCGTGCAGCCAAAGTCCAATGAGAGCAAAAAACCCACACCCACTCACACACCATACACCTGCCACACATGGCTGCAGGGTTTGCAAAACGTGCCATTGGATGCTGCGGCCAGCCCCCCCTCATGAACAGCCAAAGGTTGTGTGCATTACAAAAATGGGGTAACCCTAAATTGGTTGTGGACCTGGGAACAATACAAAAAACAGTGGTCCTAGACCTTCTTTAAAAAAAAAAAAAATCAGTTCCCCGTTTGGGGATATTTAGTGACAATTTTCACTGTGTGCAGCAGTGGTTGTATTAACGCAAGGTAATGAAGTATTATTTTACATTTAAAAAAATGGAAATTCACAAACAAAAAAAATCAAATGCAACAGGTACGTTATTGTTAGGTTCACGCTTCACCCACACAAACCCACAGAAATACGTCTGTTATAGTTATACTTTACACTTATTTTGAAATTATAACTCTTGGCCTAATGCTATTTAACACAAAAAGAATAATTGATGGACAGAATGCAGACCAATGTCATACATTCACACCAGTACAGAGATCTGGGCCTAAATCGATCGTTTTTTTGCTCCCCATGCCATTCCAGTTTGAACCCAGCCATATGCAAATCAGTCTTGACCCGGTTACCAATGGGAACAGTCCAGCCCAAACTGCCAGGCCAGGTTCTCCCTGGACTGGAAACAAGCATTCTAGGACCCAGACGTGGGTCTTGTGCTATCCATGCCACTAGAGTCAAGCTATCCTGGCTGATGAGGGGTGAAATCCCCAAAACGGTCCTAGAATGCTTGTTTCCTGTCCAGGGAGGGCCTGGCTGGGCTGTTCGAGCAGGACTGTTCCCATGAGGCACAGGATCAAGACTGCTTTGCATACGGCCAGGTCGAAACTGGGGTGGCATAATGAGCAAAAGAATGATGGATTTAACCCATATCTCTTTACTTGGGGTGAATGTTTTGATTTGTTCTGCATTCAGTCCATCAATTGTGTGTCTTTTGCTAAAGCTATTTAACAGCACATGCCAAGAATCAGCAAGGATCTAAGCCACTTTTGTGCTTTATTTCCTGTACATAATTATATCGATTTTCATGACATTTCACATGCATCTTTATTGATTAGATCATGAAATTATGGTTTGACGCAAAGTTTTAGATTACCCATAGGACAGGACATTGTCAGATTTATCATGAGTTTTTAATTTCTATTTTGATAATAAAATATATTGGTCTTTTTTATGGTTTTTGCTGGCCGTTCATTTGTATTCATATATATAAGCATCACTGCATTGAATTATTAGGCTGCCTAGTATATTTACATACACTAAAGTTATTTAACGGCACAAGTTATAGTTTCTTCAGATAAGTATAAATATAACTGCAGAATTTCTATGGTTTTTGGGGAGTGAAACATGAACCTAGCTATAACATCTCTGTAACCTTTGGTTTTTCAGAGAATAAATTATATATATAAAAAAAAACACACCTTAAAAAACAATGCATGCAAACAAATTGGTTACACCACATCAAACCAGAGTACCTGCAATATCAAACCCTACACCCTGCAACTGTATCTATGGTTCTATGCCTGCAATTACCACTATTCCATATTTCCACCAGAGTACCTAGACCAAAATACTCGAGCCGAGACTAGCATTCATAGCTGTCTCACATCAAAACCAGCTTCCAGCACATAACATTCTAGAACATGTACAGCTAGCTCCTTGGCACTGAATGTATCCCACGTGAGACTTTGACGTTCAGCAGTATTGCCTTTCACAGAACCCCTTACCCAAGTCTCATTGATCACTTTCTCTAGTGTTGTCAGCTCCACCTCAGTGAAGATCTGATCAGCTTCTGGGATCATCCGGGCTCCCCTGCGGAAAAAGAGTAAGATAAAGTTGCACTTTTAGAAAGAAACACCTAGATGAGAGAGTAATTAATTCAAATACAACAAATGCTTAACTGAAATAAACTGTATACGGAACAAAATTAAGGAGCTGCAAAGTAAATCAAAGGGCAATTCGAAACCTCAATTGGAATTAGAGTCATTAAAACCATTTTTGGAAAAACTAACTCTGCAATGGCCGGTCCCAAGCCCAGCTGTGAAACGAGGAGGGTTATGTGTGACCCTGCAGAAGTCATCAGATTTCACAGACTCAACATACACTCACATTGCCGGTGACTCAACTAATCCTCTCGCTCACCCCTCCAACGCCAAAACAGACTTCTGCATCGCCATGACCGACGTGGCAAAATGGAGGAGAAACAGCGGTCTCAAACTCAACTCAGACAAAGCAGAAGTAATGATCTTCGGAAGGAACAGCTCATATGGGACCACAGCTCATGGCCGGCAGAACTCGGGCCAACAGCCACACCAACAGACCATACATGTAACCTCAGCACACGGGGTCATGTAGATGTTGAACAGGGTGTGGCTGAGTTATGACCCTTGGGGTACAGGTCAAATGGTTACTGACTGAAGCAAGTGTGGATGTGACTGTTTGGTGCTCACTGTCAGGGGAGCTATGGCATCAAAAGCCAATATGTTGGGTTTTCATCTAGAGGAAATCATGAGAGCGGACTGCTTCTCAGATTCTACTTTTAAACGTTTTTATTATAAACCTGAACTTTAATAAAAATTAATGTTGCCTCTGTGGTGGTGGATCAACTTTAAACAAGCATAATCTGAGCCTCTGGTCCGGAAATAAAATGACAATTTTCACGCAGTCATGTTAAAAACTGTCAATTCTATTAAGGAAACGGAGGAGAGAATTATACCCATGCGTGCAATTACTATATCAACATATGAAATTGCTGGGTGGATGACCGCTTCTCACCCAGATAGTTTAATGCATAATACGTAGGGGACGTTACTCCGATTTTCATTTGTTTGGTAAGTTATGACCAGACGCAGGCGTCTTCGGAGAGGAATGTGAGGTTCCAGCTCCAAGGCTGACGGCCACGCCTCAGAGTGGTCACAGCGTTCTCCAGGGCTTCTTCCATGGTTAGATCACGTTCCACTGTCCAGAGGAGCAACGGACACAGAGGACTTGTTAATTGTTCTTGTTCGTGGATTATCGAAAGACACTTGATTTTGCAAAGAAAGAAGTCGCCCTCGTGTGTTTTCTGTGGTATAAGGACTGGTAGGCCCGGATTGGTTGAGGGGCTTTGGGGAATGGAGTTTGTGTTTTGCTGTTTTTTGATTGGCTGCTGAGGTTTTGCAGTAAAGTTAGAAAAGCATAATCCTAGCTCCCTTTTCCTTAATAGAACATTCTTGGTTCGAATGACTGAAAAATTATTGACTGTGTGATAGCCTCTCCGAAAAACAATCGCGCTTGAGACGTTCACGAGTAGATACTGGAGATTTTGGTTGTATGCTGCCATCAAGTGGTCTGAGCGTGTAATATAGGTTGTCCTCCACTGAATCTTCCTGTAATTTCATGCGCACTTTTTTGTGTAAACACTAATATCATAGGCATGTGAAACGCTTCAATTAATCGACATAGTGGAAGTGGGGTTTAATAAAACTGCGTGACCAGCCTGAACAAAGAAAACTGTGCACTCAACTTCTCGCTTACTCTAACCCAATTTTTAAGGGTGAGGGCCAGCTACCCATCTGTGACTTAATTTAGACCATCTTTCCTGGATTCGCAAGGAGTAAATACAACCACCATTCGTCCTTGCTCAACCAGTCACACCGGCCACAGGAGTGAAAGAATGGATCGAGCATTTTAGAATTATTTGGTGGCACAGGAGGGACTAAAGCTTAGCGGAAACGAAGAAAGCATTACTAATCAGATCGCTTGGTAAAGGAAAGCATGTTTTAAGGTATCTTTCGGTTGCTAAAGAACAACAAGGTCAAGACATTCCTAAAGTGTTCTTGAAGGTGAAAATGAGAATAAAAAATGCATCTGTTGAGTCGATAAAATTTGGCAATGACGCATCATGAGTTCTACACTCGGGCACAGGACAAAACCTATTGATGACCTTGCTGCCCGATTAAAGTACTACCCATTAAGTTCCAGATTTGGGCAATGACTGATGAACTAATTAAGGATCGGCTAGCAGTGCAATGCTCTACAATACACTGCAGTAATACAGGAGAGGGTTGTGGGACTCTAGGAAACCCCCTCTCAAAGAAGCCATCAAGATTGCTAAAATAGTGGAAGAGTTAAACCCTTGCTTGAAAGAAATAGATAATTGGGAATGTAGAAAGGGTGCTGATGTCGCAACATCAGGGAATTAGATTAGTGAAGTAAATGCCGTGAGTAAGAAAGGAGCCTTCCAACGTATTCCTTGAACCAGTAGGGCTAGCACGGGTAAAGAAACCTCAGGGCTTTGCACAGGTAGCAGGTGAAGGAGCACATACCACAACTACGATTCCAAGAATTAAGCGTGGGACAAGGAGTGCTGGAGGTGCCACAAAAAGGCACATTCTACTCAGATATGTTTGTATTCGTTAAAGACGGTGATGAAATATATAGGGTATTGAGTGGAGGAGGATGACAGGGATGTCTTGTGAAGGAGATACAGGACAAACGCTGCATTTGTAGTGAATGACATCGAGGTAGATCTGATGGGAGACTCAAGAGCAATGTACACAGTCATCACGTAGAGTAGGTTGGTGGAAACATGGGCATAAGTTCTTGTACAAACCAAGGACACAAATCCGAAAGGATAGCTTTATAGATGTGGGGGCTATTTGTGGGCTAATATCGCCTTCAAGGACAGGCAGGTAAAATGTATGGGGCATAATCACTAATCGTAGGGGGAGCCAACCAGGTAACTGTGGTTGAAGTCACCAGTACAGATTAAACTGTTAGTGATGCCAAGGCAGTGTTCTCAAAGAAGCTGGGTTGCGGAAAGGTTATGTACACAAGATTGGTTTGAAGGAGGGCGGTATTCCAATCCGACATAGGGCCAGGAGGATATCTTTAGCTGCAAAGGATAAAGTCAAGAGCATGCTAGTTGAGATGGTTAGTGGGCGCATTATCAAACAAGGTGGAAACACCTGAGCGAGTTTTTCCAGTGGTGAAAGGGAAGAAGTCTGATGGCAAATCGAGATTTTGGGTTGACCTACAGTCTCAATCAAAATATAATAATGGAGAGTTTCCCTAATCCCTATTTAAGATCTGCACAATCTCATTTATACTGGACTAAGTACTTCTCAAAAATTGATTTGAGCACTTATCACCAAATAAAATTATCCCCACACTCCAAGTCATTGGCAGTATTCATCAATCCTGAGGGGGGCGTTCTGATTCAAGCGTCAACCTTCCTGTAAAACCTATGCAGCAAGGGAATTCAAGAGGAGGATGAATTCTATATTTAAGCATCAAAAGAAACACTTGGTCTTTCCAGGAAAACATCATAGTGTTTAGAAAAACCTTGCTGAACACAACATGGCACCGAGAGAAGTGCTGAACAGATTAAAGAGGTCAGGATTAACCTTGAAACCATGTATATTTTTGGAAGAGACTGAATATATAGGTTACACCGTTTCGACAGTGGGGTTGACAGAGGCAGCCCTGATCAGAGCAATCAAAGAAGAACCCATCCCTAAAGAACAGGGAAGAAGCTGTTCCTTTATGGGAGTCATAGACTACTTTTCCAAGTCTGTGACAGATTTTTCTGGGAGAATGGAACCTTTAAGGCTTTTGTTGAGAAAAAGTTAACATTTTCGGTTGTGTGATCCTTAGCAAAAGGCATTTCAATATGTAGAAAGATTTCAGGAACAAATATTCTTTCCCCATTTGAGGTCTTAAAAAAAAAAAAAAAAAAAAAAATAAGGACTTAGCACTGTGGATGCGTGCGCCTTCAGGTTTGGTGCTATCCTATAGCAACTGAAAGGAAATGAAAAAACTGTGGCCTTCAATCATACACCACCACCCTCCCCCCCCCCCCCCCCCCCCGACTACTGCAGAGAGAAACTATACCATCATAGAAGGGAAGCTTTGGCACTTAAATGGTTTCACAACGACATTTAATATTTGAATACTATCTTAAAGAGGATCACATACCTTTTTTGAGAACTGTAGTTTTTGGGTGCATTAAATGTATCGGCAAAGATTGCAAAGTTAGCAGCCAGACTTCAGAGCTACAATTCCAAGGTGAAACACGTTCTAAGGTGGAACAACAAACTGGCAGATAGCTTGTCATGGTTACTCTTGCAATGTAAAGGTGAGGAAGACCATGGAGTTTCCGAACAAGGGACCCCTAGGGAGGTCAACCCCAAGATAAGGGTAGATGAATGCAGTGGATCTATCAGTAAGTCAGAGTGAATGGCAGCGGAGGATTCTGATGAGACTTTAAAGGCCATGGGGATTGCTCGAACTCCTCATGGAGGGCATAAGATTACTTTTGGAAGTCTGATGAATAGTCAGGCACACAGCGATACTCTGGCATAGATTCATTCGGATGGGGCTAAAAGGAGCCCAGTTCCATCGGGAACTCCCGCTCCCGATACTAAAGCCAGTCTAACGTATGGCAGACAATAGGTCTCTGCAAACGTGGTGTGATGGTGGGTGTGCACTCCTCGGGTACAGTTACCCCGGCAAGTTCTTCCTCACTTTTAAGGAGGCACAGCTCACCTTTTCTCTTGGGCTCGGTCATTTCATCCATCATGCGGGTTTGGCAGGAATAGCCAGGGAAACATGGCCCAGCAGCGCCTCCACCAACACACTCTCTCGGGATCCTCCCAACATGTGGTGTGGGCCGGCACTTGATCTTGCTATTGGACAAAGCCATGCTTTCTGATGCAGCGAGTCCCACTCCGCGGTCACGGATGGCCTGGGACAAGGGCCTGACCGCTCCACTTACTGAGGAGGAATAGTTGCGAGTCAACGACCTCACTCATACCGTCTCCTGCAATGCTCGCTTCAAGCTGGTGCATTATAATTTTCTACATAGGACTTATCTTACTCCGATACGCCTGCGCGGCATATCTGCTTTGAGAACGGGTGCTTGCCCTAAGTGCAGTCAAGATAGGGCAGACTACATGCACTTAGCCTGGCAATGTAGGAAGTACAGGATTACTGGACTTTGGTAGTAGCAGAGATTCAGAGGACGGATACCGCTGCACATTCACCACAGTGCCATCTCATGGCTAATGTTAGACGTCCAAGGGGCAGGATGAACATCCAATCATACCGGCCATGTACAGGCTCCCTAAAGTACACAAAAACATGGGGCACCTCCCCCCTCCTATGAGACCTATTGCTTAGAGTTTAAATTCCCTAACAGAACCAATAAGTAAATATGTGGACTGTTTCTTGATACTAATGGTCTCGAAACAGCCCTCATATATAAAAGGACACCACAAACATGATTCACAAAATAGAAGGGATTGACTTTGATTGAGATAATGAGTGGTTAGTTTTGCTAGACATCAAAACTCTATATACAAATATCCCCCAAGATAAGAGTGCAGATTATTTATGAAATACTACTGGATGAAAATGGTGACTTAACAACCCACGCGAGCTTAATTGTTGAGTTTATGGAAATGATCTTAAAAGACAATATATTCCTCTTTAATTGGGCTTTTTTCTGCCAAACGAAGTGGACCAGCATGGGCGCAACGTGTGACCAAAGTCTGTCTTGTTTATATGTAGGAGCCTTGGAAAGAAAACACCTATATAATGACATGGCCCTCTTTTTTTAAAATGTCTGCCAATGGTTACGGTGCATCGATGACACGTCGTTTATATGGCATGGGATTAAGGAAGATTTGAGCTATTTCATAGAGTGGTTAAACTGTGGGGACCCAAATTTTTAACCCACCACTCATTTGTAGATTTTAAATATAATTTGCGCCGTTCACTCACCCATTCAGCAGCACAAAATCCCCGGTCCACCACCGATAATTCGGATTGAGTGGAGGGATCACGTGCAACAGGAAGGGCCCGGCACTTCCGGTTAGCCATCCAATCAGCTGCTGGCAAAAATTACTCAAAGCCAGATGCAAAGCGCAACGGACGTGCCCCGCCGGCGCGCCGCAGGCGCGCCAAAGGCAAAACCGGCTGCGCCAGTCCGCGCCTGGACCGCGCCTAGCGCCCCCCCCCCCCCCCCCCCTGATCCACCAAAGCCAGCTCAGCTACCCACTTCTGTAATCTACACCAGGACACAGCTGCTAAACATCAGGACCATCTCCAAGAAGTCACAAACTTGTCCTTGCAACACCACTATACCACCTCAAGTGCTAACGCCATGCAATAATTGCACACCCAGCTCTGGCATACCACTATCCACCTCTATGGATCCCTCTACCTTCCCAACAAATAATCATATTGTCACAGCCGCACTCATTAATGTCCGCTCTTTACCTAAGCATAAATATGAAATACTTGCTTTTCTTGAGAACCACAATCTGGATCTCTTATTTCTAACTGAGACCTGGGCCGACCCATCATCAGGGCCTGACTTTGCTGTTGTAACTCCAAACGATTTTCTGTTAAAAGACTGGACAGAAATAACAAAAGAGGCGGAGGTATAGCTCTTATACATCGTGATATCTACAATATCAAAATAGATCCAATATTCAACAATGGCTATGAAGCTTTCTCCTTTGCCATATCACTCACCAAAGTATTCACATTCAAAGGTATATTACTATACCGCCCTCCCGGATCCCGAACAGACTTTCTCTCGTCTCTATCGTACCTTATAGAGCCTTCCGCAGGAGAAGCTAATTTCACTATTCTAGGTGACTTTAATTTTCACTTAGAATCCAACAATGATGAAAATACATCTGCTCTACTCTCTGAATTCGACTCCATTGAATTCTCTCAATTGATAAACAAGCCGACTCACATAGCTGGCCACACTCTCGATGGACTTTTCACCAACAATAAACACATTTCACTAGGAAATATCCTTCCTTTAACATGGACTGACCATTTTGCAATTCTTTTTAACATTAACACTTTACATAAACCACATAATCAGACCACCACTCTCTCGCCTGTCAACTTCAAAGCTTGGAACAGCATCTCCTCAGAAAATATTAAAACACATCTGAAAGCTACGCATCAAGACCTCCCAGACAATCCTGAACACGCAGCCATGCTTTACACACAATGGCTTCGTCTAGCTTTTGACACACTTGTCCCAATAAAAAACACCTCCAAAAACAGGAAAACTCCATCCGCCCCCTGGTTTTCAGAGAAATTAAGGTTAGAAAGACAGAAATGTCGAAATCTGGAGCGCCATTGGCGCAGAAATTACGACAACACAACTAAAACTCAGTACAAGGAAGCACTTTCCAACTACAAAAAACTATTAACGGAAAAAAGTAAATATTACATTAATCAAATCGAATCCTCTCAAGACTCCACGAAACAACTTTACAAAGTTGTTACCAAATTATCAGGTTTAGACACACCCCCGTCACTAGCACCAACTCAAATCCTCTGTGATAATCTTGCCAGCTTTTTTCAAAACAAAGTCATGGACATTTACTCCAGTTTTTCTGCACAAACCACTATGTCCAACACTGACCCCTCTTCATACAATAGTTCAACATCTCAAAACAACAACCAGGACGACTCTCCCTCCTCAGAATTTAAAAAAAAAATCACAAACGAACACATAACTGACCTTATCTCTAAATCCAAATCCGGATCTCCCAACGACCCTTGCCCACCTAATATAATAAAACTCATTTCAGAAATTATAGCCCCAGAATTGACCAAAATCTGCAACTCCATGTTTGAAACAGGAATATACCCCTCCATCTGGAAAGAAACAGTAATCAGACCTCTCCTAAAAAAAACCAACCTTAACCCTTCTGATTGTTGCAACTACAGACCCATAGCAGGTCTCCCTCTGCCAGCAAAAATCATAGAAAAGGTGATGAACACTCAGCTGGCCGAATACATCGAAAACAACAACTGCTTAGATGAAACCCAATTCGGATTTAGGAAAGGACATGGAACTGAGACAGCTCTCATTAAAACAGCTGATGAAATACGAACAACTATGGATAAGGGTGGAGCTGCAGTCTTGGTGCTGCTGGATCTTTCAGCAGCATTTGATACGGTGGACCACTCAATCATAATTAACCGTATCTCAGCCATAGGGATTAAAGACAGAGCCAAGGCCTTATTAGCCTCCTTTCTAGCCAATCGATCACAACAAGTAAAATTGGGCAGTTTTCTCTCTCCTCCCTTTTCCCAACCATGTGGTGTCCCCCAGGGCTCTTCATTAAGCCCTACGTTGTTTAATCTTTATGTTACAGACCTTGCTAGAATCATAAAATCGCACGACCTGCGACTTTCATCTTATGCTGACGACACTCAGATCGTTATAGAAATATACGAAAATGGAAACTCAATCGCAAACAATTTAAAAAAAGGAATGTCCACCATCTGCACTTGGATGTCAAAAAACTGTCTGAAACTAAACTCCGACAAAACGGAGGTGATGATTTTTGGAAAGCCACACCCCAGCTGGTCGACCTCCTGGTGGCCTGAGGAACTAGGCTCCCCCCCGGTTCCGGTCACTAGAGTCAAAAACCTTGGAGTTTTATTTGATGATAAATTATCATTCATGCCACACGCTAATTATATCACCTCATCCTCATTCTACACCATCAGAATGATAAAGAAGCTTCTACCCTTTCTTCCTCCTAGCGCTGGAAAAACTCTTGTTAGTACCCTTGTCATGTCTAGAATAGACTATTGCAATGGACTACTTATTAATGCACAAGAAAAAGTCCTGAAAAAATTACAAATGGTACAGAATGCCGCAGCTAGGATTCTCTCAGGCACTCCCAAATTCAAACCTATCTCAGGAGTCATACGACAGCTCCATTGGCTACCCATCAAAAGCAGGACTAAATTTAAGGCATTATGTATAGCCTATAAATCAATCCACGGCTCAGGGCCCGAATTCCTTAAGAAAAGCTTTTGCCTGTACAGACCTAGCAGGAACTTACGTTCTAGCTCTAATCAGTTGCTAAGGGTTCCTAGAACCAAGAAAGCCACCTGGGGCGACAGGAGATTTGTCGTGGCAACAGCCAAACTCTGGAACAATCTTCCGCTACATATCAAAAGTGCCCCTACACTATTATCTTTTCGGAAGAACATAAAAACATGGCTATTCCAATAATACTCTGTCTCTCCTGACTGTTTTGTTTAAGTTGTCCTATAGCGCCGAGACAACCCTGGGTAGTTGCGCGCTCAATACATTGCTTAAGAAGAAGAATTTGAGGTTTACTTCAACAACTAGCTGGTCAGACAGTGACGTTTTAGATATTAAAATCAAAGTTAAAGAGGGCAAATTAAAGGTGAATTTGTTCACAAAGCCATATGATCAGAACACCTTACTTCACTATACTAGTAATCACCCATTATAAGAAACTGGCTCTATATCAGGTTTTAAGGTCTTTATTTCGATAATAAAATCATAAAAGACAGCAAAATCAGCGCATTCAGTTTGGACCATGCTTTACAATCTCCATATACTGTCCAGTTTACAAGTATTTATTTACACACAATAAAAACAATACATTAAAAAACCCTTGTTAAACATCCCATTTATATTTAGACAACCCGTCTATGTATTTTTTTAAAAGTATAAAAACAGTAGATAAAACCGTCTTAAACACTATACAATATCCATCATTAGATAAAATATTTTAAATACAATTCAGATGAGCAATCCTTTCTACTGGCTCTATATATACTGCACCAAAGTGAAGGTACAGTGTGTATAGAGTCCAAGAGTCTCCAGAGGTTTGGCAGAGGTTAAAGTCAGATATAAACTTATTCTCTAAAGTGGTAGCTTGGTCGAGCAGTAAGGCAGTATCAGAGGACAGTGTAAAGCATTTGATGTACACACTCAGTCAGCAAATAGTCTCACACTCAAGAACTGAACTCTAGGCCAATTGTTTTGTATAAAAAAATATACTGTTTTATTTCTAGAACCAAGCAAGCCTGGTACAGGTAAGCATATAAATACTTTGCAGTAGTAATTGACTTGTTTGAACACAGTTCAGAATTGCAGTATAACTGGTACAGGTTTTGATTACAGGTTTAAGAAAGCAGTTGAATGGGCTTTTTGAGTAAAATGCAGTTAATTACTTTTCAGATTACTTTTCTAACCACAAGACTGGATCCTAGATTCAGCTCTGGGACATTTCCTGAAAACAGGTGAGTAAATGCATTTTGGTTAAAGGTATGATTTTTAAGGAATATTATTGTATTTCAAAAGTTGACACTTAGAAACTTTTTCACATAGAATCACCCATGTTATCCTATGGGAGGAAATTCACTTAGCAGGTAAGTTAGGTTATCGTTACTTTTTCATATTCAGTGCTGGATCCTGGATTCAGCACTGGGACATATCCTGAAAACAGTTGAGAAAATGCGTTTTGGTTAATCAGCTGATTTTTAAGGAATATTTGCAGTTTTCAGAAGTCGACACAAATTTTTTGAGAGAAAAAGTGTCAATGTTATCCTATGAGGAAAAATGAGTTATCGGTTTCGAGGTAAGTAATCGGTCTTTTGAGTTAGGGTTCTGGGGTTAGACTCGGGGGGTCTCCCAGGGTCAGTGATGCACTGTTGCGCCTTCAGCAGTACTCGGGCGCCCGGGTGCAGAGTGTTGAGGCCCAATGTTATCCTATGGGGGATAGGGGGACTCCGCTTGGTGGCTGCTGGCAAGCAGGCCACTGGGCTGTGGGAGCAAAGCTCCTGGGGATAAGCTCAGGGCACGTTGGGGACCAAGTTAGCACCAAAGGGGCACCCTCAGTGGCGCTAGGGCAGCCGGGTGCAGTTTTGAGGTCGGGTGCCCTGTTGAATTCAATGGAGATTCTCCGGGACAAAAACACTGCAGGCTCGGGGACGAAGATCTTCCAGGAGTGACCACCACTTCGAGGGGTAAGTTGGGATGTAGAGGGATGGTTAGGCACCACTGAGTTGGGCACACAAGCCCGTGGGGCGACGGGTGCAGGGGTGCCTTTGGACGTCAGATTTCCTTACCCGATCTGGTCGTGGTAGGGGGGGTGGGTGCTCCTGGATTGAGGCTGCAGGCATTGTCTGGAGGTTTGAGGTAGGTCAGAGGTTGCCGGATCTCGGGTCATGATCGCCGGGGGGACCTCCTCGGGGTGTTTGTTCACTCAAACACGGGCCGGGCTCAGAGGGTGCAGAGTGCGCTGGATTTGCGGGTCCTGGCTGGCACCAGAAGAACAAGTTACTTACCTTCGGTAACACTTTGTCTGGTGGATACAGTATTTGCCTGTGGATTCCTCACCTTGTGAATATCTCCTGCTCCAGCAACATTCGGAATTTTTTCATAGCTATCCACGCCGACGAGGACGACGTCACAATAGCACGGCTCCGCACGCGGCTCCGCTGACGTCACTGGAGCCATAAGAGGACCTAGTCGGCGTGAGGACGTCAGTTCTGCCCTTTTTTCCGTGCCTTCGAGGCACACGGACGGACCAACAATATATATATATACTGTGTACATAATATTCAAACCAACACACACAGTGTGAAATCAATGCAGGAAAGCAAAAGAAATAACACTTCATTTGACAGTAACAGATAAATTTGTCACAATATCACTACTGTAGGTATACAAGGGTGGACAACGGGGAGGCGGGTGGGTCAGTGAGGAATCCACAGGCAGATACTGTATCCACCAGAAAAAGCGTTACCGAAGGTAAGTAACTTGTTCTTCTGATGGATACATCTGCCAGTGGATTCCTCACCTTGTGAATAGATTCCCACAGCAATCCCCACTCCCGGAGGAGGGTGTCCACCCTTCTATACCAAAAAGTCCTGAAGGACAGAACGTGCAAAGTGTCCGTCCCGCCTCACCTCAGTATCTAAGCAGTAATGCTTCGCGAAAGTGTGGAGGGAGGCCCAAGTTGGCGCTCTACAAATGTCCTCCACAGATAAGGCAGATGTAGAAGACTTTGCCCTGGTAGAATGAGCTCTTATACCCTCTGGAGGTTCCCTACCGGCCAATGAGTAACAGATCTTGATGCACAAGATAATCCATCTGGAAAGGGTGCGTTTGTGCACCGCTCTGCCTTTCCTGCAGCCAATGAAGCCCACGAAGAGCTGGTCATCCACTCGAAAGTCTTTAGTTCTATTGAGGTAAAAATTCACCGCCCTTTTAGGGTCCAAGCGGTGAAGCCGCTCCGCCTCCTTGGAAGGGTGAGGGGGAGGATAGAAAGTAGGAAGGGTAATGGACTGCCCCAGATGGAAAGGAGTTACCACCTTAGGCAGAAAAGTAGCCCTGGTCCGGAGTACCATTCTTTCAGCATGAATGGTCAAGAACAGGGGTTTCGAACTCAGAGCATGAAGCTCACATACCCTCCTCGCCGAGATAATGGCAATGAGAAAAACTGTTTTAAAAGACAATAGCCTTAAGGGACACTTGTGCAAGGGTTCAAAGGGAGAACCCATCAAGTAAGTTAAGACAAGATTTAAATCCCATTGAGGCACAATAAATGGAGTGGGCGGAAATTTGTTGGTAAGGCCCTTAATGAACTGTTAACACAATTTAACGTCAACACGATTTAAACGAGGACGGCTGATCCGGCAAGCAAAGGAATGCCGACAAAGCCGATAAATAACCCTTCACAGTAGCCACAGCAAAACCTTGCTGAGCTAAAGAGAGCAAACTGAAGGATGTTGGATAAACGAGCCCTCAAAGTGCCAATAGACTTCTCCCCACACCAATGGACAAATTTGGACCACCTATAGGAATAGATAGACTTGGTGGAGTGACGCCTGGCAGACAAAATCACGTCCACCACGTCAGGCGGGAGAGAAAAAGAATTCAGGTTGCCCCGTTCAATCTCCAGGCATGAAGGTGTAAGCTCTGGAGGTGGGGGTGTAGAACCTGCCCCTGCGACTGCGAGAGGAGGTCTGCCCTGAGAGGGAGATGGAGCGGAGGGCACGAGGAGAGGTGGAGAAGAGCTGCATACCACACCCTTCTTGGCCAATCAATACGACTTGGGCCCGGTCTTGGCGAATCTTCCTCAGAACCAGAGGAATCAAGGGTATGGGAGGAAACGCGTAAAGGAGATGTGAGTCCCATCTCAACTGAAACGCGTCACCCAAAGCTCCCTGCATCGGATACTGGAGACTGCAGAATGACGGGCAGTGAGCGTTCTTGTCAGTGGCAAACAGGTCCACCCGAGGAGTTCCCCACGTCCGAAAGACTTGACGAACCACCTCCGGATGGAGCCTCCACTTGTGGTCAGCAGAGAACTGTCGACTGAGACTGTCTGCACGCACATTCAGAACTCCGGCCAGATTTGCCATCAGACAAATCTGATGATCCTGAACCCAGGACCAGAGACGCAGAGCCTCTCTGAAGAGACAATGCGACCCCACTCCTCCCTGCTTGTTGACATACCACATCGCGGTACTGTTGTCCGTCAGGACTTGAACCGAATGAACGCGAAGGGAAGGGAGGAAGGCCTTGAGTGCCAAACGTATCGCCCGCAACTCCAAAAGGTTGATGTGAAGTAACCTTTCCTCTGGAGACCAAAGACCCTTGATCTCCAGATCCCCCAGATGCGCACCCCACCCTAAAGGGGATGCATCCGTTATCACTGTGGCCACCGATGGAGGTAGATGGAAGGGCTTTCCTTGAGACAGATTGCGCTCCACCAAGACAGATCCGCTGCAGCTTCTCTGGAGATCCTCAGACTCCCTGAGATCTCCGTTGTGCTGATACCACTGCCTGCGGAGGCACAACTGGAGCTCCCTCATGTGCCAGCGTGCATGGTTGACCAACAGAATGAAGGAAGCAAACAGACCAAGCAGACGAAGGACCTTTAGGACTGGAACGACCGCTCCATTGTAAAACAAGGGAATCATTTCCTGTATGTCGAGAATCCTTTGTGGAGGTGGGAATGCTCGACACACAGTAGTGTCCAGTACCGCCCCTATGAACAGGTTGCGCTGAGGGGGCACCAGGTGAGATTTGGGTACGTTTACCGAGAAACCCAATTTGTACAACAGCTGAGTTGTAATCTGCAGATGATGAAGCACCTTCTCTGGCGACTGCTTTGATCAGCCAGTCGTCAAGATAGGGGAAAACTGAAATCCCCGACCTTCTGAGATGGGCTGCCGCCACTGCCATCACCTTGGTGAAGACTCGAGGTGCAGTAGTAAGACCAAACGGGAGAACAGCAAACTGATAATGTTGCGACCCTACCGTAAATCGGAAATACTTCCTGTGCGACTCAAGGATCGATCGACACCATCCAGTCCTCCTGTTGCAGCGCTTGAAGAACATGCGCAAGGGTGAGCATCTTGAACTTCTCCTGCTTCAGAAAAAGGTTCAAGATCCTGAGATCCAGGATTGGACGTAGCCTGCCATCCTTCTTGGGTATCAGGAAATACCGGGAGTAGCATCCCTGACCCCTTTCCCGTTCTGGAACCACCTCTATCGCACCTTTTTCAGTAACGTTAGGACCTCCTCCTGCAGAAGAAGGTGGTCCTCCGAGCAAGCACCTTGGCAAGGAGGGTAATTTGGAGGGAATTCCCGAAAGGCAAGAGCATACCCATTTTCCACAAAATTTAGAACCCAAAGGTCTGTAGTGACCGATTCCCAATCTTGCAGAAAAAGGGTAAGCCGACCCCCCACAAGACCAACATGAACCAGAATAGTGGGTCTAGGGCTGCTTTGCAGTGGTAGGAGGGAGGCAGAGGAGGAGGAGGGCTGACGACCTCGTGGCTGACCTCTGTTCCTGCCCCTGTAGGTCTTATACAGGGTATTCTGCTGCTGCTGCGGCCCCTGTAAGTCCAAAAGGACGACCTCCCAAAACCTCTGTACCTTCTGAAAGAGGAACCCCTAAGCTGCGCCTGCAGGCCCAGAGACTTAGCTGTGGCTTTGCTGTCCTTGAACCTTTCCAAGGCTGCATCTGCTTTCTTTCTAAACAGTCCAGAATCATCAAAGGGTAGATCTAGAAGTGTTGCCTGCACATCTGGAGAGAACTCCGACGACTTAAGCCAAGCACTTCTTCTAGTGGCAACCGAAGAGACCATAATCCTGGCAACAGAGTCCGCAGTGTCCAAACCACTCTGAATAACCTGTCGTGCAGCTGCTTGAGTGTCCGACAAGACCTCATTAAAATTCTGCCTGTCTTCCTCAGACAATTTAGGAGCCAGCAGTTTTGCAGAATCCATCAGGGCGTGGATGTAACGGCCCAAAAGGCAGGTGGCATTTGTGGACTTCAAGGCCATACTTCCCGAGGAGAACACCTTCTTGGCAGACTGGTCAAGCTTTTTAGACTCTCCATCACTAGGAACTTGAGGAAAAGCTCCAGAAGACTTCTTCGAACAGGCAGCTTGAACCACAAGACTCTCAGGAGAAAGATGGGATGTTAGGAAGTCCAGGTCTCCTGGAGTCGCCCTGTACCTACTAGCAACAGATTTATACACTGACAAAGCCGAAAAGGGCTTACGACAAACATCCATAACTGGCTCAGTGATGGCATCATTAAAAGGAAGCAAAGGTTCTACCACAGTGGAGGGGGAATGAAGAACCTCCAAGATGTTGGACTTAAATTCAGCCGTTGGGAGCTGCAAGTCTAAGGGCTCCGCTGCCTTCCTTAGGACTGTGTGGTAAGGAACCACATCCTTAGAGGGAGCATCTGAAGGAGGAGAAAGCTCCCATCCTGGGGAAATATCAAGGCCACTTGCCTCCTTTAATTCTTCAAATAAGTCATCTGACTCTTGAAGTTCACCCTCTTCCATTTCTTCTGCCCGATACCTCTGCTCTTCCAAAATCCTCTGCGCCTCCCGCCTGGATCTTATCCTCGGAACCGGCGGCCGGCAGCGCCACACACGACTCCGATGGAACCGGCGTCGAACATGGATCCGGAGGCACAGCCTGAGCCGAACGAGATCGAGCTGGAGCCGGAGATGAAGGGAGCGGCGTTGACTAATTTGGCGTCGGGAAATGCCAGGACGGCGCCGCTGGAAGGAAAGGCATAAAGGGAGCCTGAGCACAGGCCTGAGGAATCCCCAAATTAAAGGCCATTGGACCCATGGGACCCGAAGGTGCTCCAGAGGGGTACATTGCTCTTGAAGACACCATACATGGCATTCAAGTAATGCGATGGGTCTTGACCCGGACCAGGAAAAGGCGGGTAAGAGCTCGATAAAGGCTCAGGCTGCGGTATTACCGGACTCGGGCCAATCTGTGCCGATGGTGGAGCCAATGGAGTCGAAGACTCATCAGGTAACGGAGCCTCTTCCACCTGAGCCAGAGAATGTGTCAGCGTCGGAGATGGAGCCGGAGAACGCTCCGGAGAAGCTGCAGGCAAGGCCGGACAAACAGGTGAAGCCGGATTCGAAGCCGAAGGAGAAGGTGAAACATAGTCCTTACGACGCCGAGGAACTGGAGAAGTCGAATTTGGAGCAGTCTCCTTATCTGAACGGCATCGAGAGCCGTGCCTCCTCTTCTTATGCTTCTTTGATCTTGAAGCATGACCTGATGTCTACTTCGAACCCGACCTCGACCTGGACCTCGATCACCTTCAACCTATTTTCTCCTTCCTCATCTTCGCTATGAACAGCTTGGCCTCTCTCTCCTTTAAAGCCTTCGGGTTCATCTTACCGCAGCAAGAGCACCCCTCAACGTCTTGATCCGACGACAGGCACCAGACACATTCTTCATGCGGATCCGTGATGGACATATGTCCTCCGCACTCTCTACAGGGCTTGAACCCTGACTTCCTCGACGACATCTTCAGGAAAGAAGCAAGAGAGGATCAGAAACAAAGTAACCAGACAATCTACGGAGAGTCCCAGAAAACCGTTCGCGTCGATGGCGCATTAAAAAGGGAACTGATGTCATCACGCCAACTAGGTCCTCTTATGGCTCCAGTGACGTCAGCAGAGCCGCGCTATTGTAACGTAGTCCTCGTTGGCGTGGAGAGCTACGAAAAAATTCCGAATGTTGCTGGCAAAGGGCATATTCACAAGGTGAGGAATCCACTGGCAGATGTATCCATCAGAAGCTGCAGTTCAAACACGTCTGGTGTTCATGGGAGAAACAGCTTGGGAAGTGAATGCAGGCAGGGCCTCCGGGGTTTTTGAGGTTGCTGGCTGCTGGACACGCCGGGGTTTTGCAGGAGCAGGTTCGAGGGTAGACAGGCCTGTAGGGCTGGGGCCAAGTCAGTGGGCGTCATCCTGTTAGCTCTGCACGACTTCTTGTCCTTCTTTTCTTGTGGTTGCTGGATCTGAGGAAGGAAGGTTCAGGGTGCCCCTAAATACTAAATTTAGGGGCGTTACAGGTAGGTAAAGAGCAGGGACCAATGGGTCCCTTCCCTGGGGTGGGTACACCCCCTATTCTGCCACTCTCCAGTGGGAGGGGGGCAGGAGCGTGTCCCTGGTTGGCTGGGTCCCACCATCCTCAAGATGGCGGGGACTCAAGGTTGTGCTTCACCTCGCCTCCCCCACCTTAGGGGTGGAGATGGCAGAGGTGGGCACACCTCTCTTCCTCACTGGTTTTTCCTGCCGTTTCTCCCGCCCAAAGTGGTGGGTAGAACCAGTGGGGACCAGTTGCTGAGTACAGCAAGTGGTCTGGAGAAGCTCACAAAGGCGGCAGGCGTTTGAAGGTTCCCCTGCCCATCCTGGGAGAGGGGACCTAGCACCTCGTCCCAGGATGTGCATTGCTGCAGGTCCTCGAGAGCGGATGGCTCTCGACCCAGGGATCCAGCAACATGTCTGGTGGGTGGCAGCCTAAGCAGCCACTCAGTTGGGACACTGGTTGTGGGTCGAGTTCAGGGGGCATTTCTAAAATGCCCTCTGTCATGCATTCTACATTGAAACCCACACTGGCATCGGTGTGGGTACAATGTGCTGAGAAGTTTGATATCAAACTTCCCAGACTTCAGTGTATCCATCATGGTACTGTGGAGTTCGTAATGACAACCTCCCAGCACCATATACTCTTTAATGGTACACTGCACTTATAATGTCTGAGAATGGACTCAGACACTGTAGGGGCACTGGGCTCATGCCTCTGTACCCTCACCACTGGCATAGTGCACCCAGCTAGAGGGGTGACTGACCTAGGCGAGGGCAGTGGTTGGTAGGCATGGCACACAGGGATGTGTGCCACGTCGACTTCACTTTTGATCTGCACCAAGACACGCAGCCTGCAAGGCAGTGTGTTTGTGAAAAGGTACAGGGCCCCTAAGGGTGGCACAATTGGTGCTGCAGCCCTTAGGAGCCTTCTCTGGTCACAGTGCCCTGGGTACACGGGGAACCATTTACCAGGGACCTACGTGTGGCCAGCGCTGTCAATTGTCAATTCGGTTTTGTTTTGGGGAAAGAACACAGGCACTGGGGTCCTGATTGGCAGGGCCCCAGAGCACATCAAGTCAAAGAGCATCAGTAGTCTGGCAACAACAACAAAAAGCAAAAAGGGGGGGGGGGGGGGTGTTACTGCAACAGAAACCCACTTTCGCACACCCTTGTTGCCAGGAGGACAATATACCCTTCGGCCAATTTCTTCACCTACGTCGTAACTGTACACGAAAGGAACATTTTGAAACACATGCAAAAGTACACCAAGAAAAATTACGAGATAGAGGCTATCCGTGGAGATTAGGGAGCAGAGCATATAAAAGAGCAAAATATTATAATAAATGTAGTTTATTTGAGGTTGGAACAAAAGAGAAAAAGAAAAGTTGTAAATGTCACAAATTTTTCTGACATGACTAATAAGATAAAAAATGTGAACAACAGAAATTGTTTCCTCCTACATGGGCCGGGTAGTACAATGATAAAGAAGGTCCTTTTTGCATATAGAAGGAATAGGACGATTAGGAACCATTTAATTCATACATATAGGGAACCCAAAGGTAAGCAACAGATGAGTATGCTTGATGGAAATAAAATAGAAGGACATTTCCCATGTGGAACCTGTACCAATTGTGCAACCATTATGAAAAGTACTAAGAGTGAACTAAATGGAATTACCCATTATATTAATAACATGGTGAATTGTAGAACACAAAACGTAATATATCCGATTGTCTGTCCATGCAAAAAAGGCTACATTGGGGAGACAAGTAGAGAAATAAGATGTAGGTTGAATGAAAATAGATCGGCAATCAGAACTAGGAAGACAAATGCACCCTTGGTGGAACATAGGCTTGAATGAAGACAGGTTGAACTACAATGGTGTTTTGTGGAAAGTGTCAGTAGTACAGTAAGGGACGGTGATGTTAGTAATAGAAGAAAAAGGAGAGAACAATACTACATGTGTAAATGTAGTTCCTATAAATATGGGTTGAATAGAAAAGAATGGGAACGTCTGATGAGGTAGCTCAGGGTAGAGAGATACCCTACAAGAATTGACCACTGAGATAAGGGGGTTCCTAGTTAGTTATAATTATCAGAGGTAATAGATAGATTATGTGAGGGACAGAAAAGCCAGTATGAAGTTAGAAAAAGAGTACGCTCAATAGAACCATCTATTCTCTCAGGCCACTGTGAAAGGATTGATGAACGATAATATGAAGTACAAGGAGTCTACCTGACTTCAAAATGGCTCTTAAAGAGGACAGATTGGACAATAGTATATATAAATGGGTAATATAACGGGGGTATGGGTCTCCAACATATGGTAGTCATGGGAAAATAATTAAGTATGAAAATATGAAGTTGTGAACAATGGGATGAATAAGAAGCAGACAACAGGAATACGTGAATATGGGGAGAACAAAGTGCCATGATTGTAGTATGATGTGGATATATAGAGTTGCTGTTAGTATGACCAAGTAGGTGGTGAGGACAACATAAATAGTAAAATATAAACTATCCCAGTAAATCGATATGTAAAAAATACTCCAATATTTTGGAATAAAAGTAGCTTTAAACAGAACATTCCTCTTTGACCGACGTGAATATGGCCGCTGCCAAGGACAGGTGAGGTATACGCAGGTGCAGTTAATGACATGCATAAATAGGTGGAGTAATGGAGATGGAGATGTTTCAGATCTAATAGATGGACTATGAACGCTTGAGGAAGGAGTGTGACGGGACGGTAGGTTAGACTAACCAGGGGTGGAAACGTAAAGCTAAGTTGGGGATAGCCAGGATGGCCTAAAAACCCGGGGGGGGGGGGGGGGGGAGAAGAGGGTGTAAACGGTCTTGTATTTGGGGGGGTATCAGTAGTTTAAAAGAACAAGAGAAGCACTATGCTGAGCCTATGAAAGAAAAAGATGGGCCCACAGGGCTAGAAAGAGGATATAAATGTATACGGGTAGTTGGCTTTTATATGAGAAAGAATATCTGTGCCGCATATGACAAAAAACTGATGTTAAGGCATATAAACAAGCACAATATGACAGTAGACTGTCCGTGTGTACAACATTAAAGGAAATACAGTAGATGGGGGGGGGGGGAATAAGACGCAATAAAAATGAAGGGGTAGAGGTCTCTAATAAAAAATGAGCATTAGGAATATTAAAAACTTGCAACCCGTCGTTTTGTGGATTTTTTGCAGTTTTTAATTGAAATCCGGACTGCAAAAGTCCGGAATATCTTTTTCAATTCCACCAGGATTAACGAGGGGCAATATAAAGGGACTGTTGTTAATCTATCTAAAAATATGGATTAGAGTACATGTGGTGAGTTTATATTAATACAATTAAAATAATATATTGACCTTATGTAGGTGGTTTCTTGGTTAAGCTTTCCTATCCTTTGTTTTTAGAATAACTCCCCAATGATGAAAAGATCTAGTGCATGATACTTTAATTCATTACAATATTCAGTACCATTTCCATTACTACAAATAATTAGGAGATAGAAACTCATCCTATTATACCAATTAATATAGAAGCCATCTTGGTTACAGAATTAGGATCCGTAACCTGGAAAACAAGAGTATCAACAATTTCCTACGACAGATGAGGAAGGTGTAAGTTACTTCAACTCCAAATGTAGAGATCTTCGGAGTGGGTTTGGAATAAATATAAATTGGATAACAGAGTAATTATAAATAACAGGTTTCCGGTTTCTATTATTTTTGCACTAGGAGCCATATACAGGTATGTCCCTTGACATACATAAGGAAAGTAATAACCAAGATTATTAGGGGTACGAGCTGCTAATGCGGAAGAATTTGCACTAATATATTTGTGTGTTTGATCTATAAAGATGCAAAATATGGGGCCAAAAGTATTGAATCCGCTTTTTTTCGTCTTTTAGGTATTAGCATACATGTCCTGACGGTGGGGTGAACCACTATGTACCACCAAAACTCTGTGTGGATAGGAAGGAATATGCTACTTACCAGTATGCATCTGTTCTTGGCATGTAGAGCTGCAGAGTTGTACACTTAGCATAGATCGCCATCTGGTGTTGGGCCCGGATGTTTGCAGTTTGTTTTTGTTCTTTGGACAGTCTTTGGAAGTCACGAGTTCGGTGACTCCTCCTTCGGTCCGTACTGCGCATGGGCTTCGGCTCCATCCTCAGATTGTTTTTCGCCAACAGGGAAATGATGGAGCGTAGTAATAACAGTGAGAAACCCATGTGTGTTGTATCTAAATAAGATGGACTGGAACGGATACAGGTAGCCGGGGAGGCGGGTGGGCGTGTACAACTCTGCAGCTCTACATGCCAAGAACAGATGCATACTGGTAAGTAGCATATTCCGTTCGAGGCATATGAGCTGCAGATTGTACACTTAGCATAGATTATATAGCAGTACCCAACCTTAGCGGCGACCACCGGTATCCGTTGCAGTGGTTTGAAAAAGTGTCTTTAGTACAGCCTGGCCCACACTAGCTAGCTGCTTGGAATGCACATCTACACAGTAATGTTTTGTGAAGGTGTGCGTTGTTGACCATGTGGCTGCCTTGCAGATGTCATCTAAGGGTATGTTCCCTAGAAAAGCCATAGAAGCCCCTAACTTTCTAGTAGAGTGGGCTTTAGGTGGAACAGATAATGTTCTTTTTGCCTTTTGATAGCAAATTTGTATGCACTTTACAATCCATCTAGCTATCCCTGATTTAGAGATGGGGTTGACTTTATGTGGTGGAGAGAAGGAGACAAACAATTGTTTACTCTTTCTGAAAGGTTGCGTTCTTTGTATGTAGTACAGCAAAGCCCTTTTAACATCAAGTGTGTGTAAGGCCCTTTCTGCAACAGATTGAGGTTGCGAGAAAAAGACAGGTAATTCCACCGATTGATTGAGATGGAAGGGGGAAATGACCTTGGGCAGAAACTTCGGATTTGTACGAAGTATGACCTTGCTGTGATGTATTTGTAGGAAGGGTTCCTGTATAGTGAACGCTTGTATTTCACCAACCCTTCCAAGGGAAGTGATAGCTACGAGGAAAGCTGTTTTCCAGGTGAGGAACTGTAGCTCACATTTATGCATTGGTTCGAAGGGTGGACCCATTAGCCGTGTAAGAACTACATTTAGATTCCACACAGGGGAAGGTGGTGCCCTGGGAGGAATTACTCGTTTAAGGCCTTCCATAAAGGCTTTAATAGCAGGTACTCTGAAGAGTGATAAATGCTGTCTGTTTTGTAGATAAGCAGCAATCGCTGCTAGGTGTAGACGTATGGATGAATATGCTAGGTTACACCTGTGAACATGGAGCAGATAGCATATGATGTGCTGTACGGATGCATCTAAAGGGTTGATTGTATTGTTACGGCAGTAAATTACAAATCTTTTCCACTTTGCGGCATAGCATGCTCTAGTGGTAGGACGTCTGGCATCCATGATGATGTTCATGCAATCAGGGGGAAGGTTAAGGTATCCAAATTCTAAGATTTCAGGAGCCAGATCGCCAGGTTGAGCTGAGCTGGGTCCGGGTGCCTGATTTCTCCATGGTTCTGGGTTAGGAGGCATGGGGACAGGTGCAGTTTTTGATGTGGCACCACCGATAGCTGTAGTAGTGTGGTGTACCACGGCTGCCTGGCCCATGTTGGGGCTACCAGAATGAGTGTGAGGGAATGCTGTTGTAGCTTCCTTACCACTAACTGAATTAGTGGGA
Organism: Triturus cristatus; assembly: GCF_964204655.1. Taxonomy (NCBI): domain Eukaryota; kingdom Metazoa; phylum Chordata; class Amphibia; order Caudata; family Salamandridae; genus Triturus; species Triturus cristatus. Next base: position 1,063,734,265 of record NC_140583.1, read on the forward strand.
GAGGTGGAAAGGCGTATGCAAATTTGCCTGACCAGTTCATCCATATCGCATTGCCTTTGGACAATGGGTGTGGGTATCTGGCGGCGAAGCTTGGGCATTTTTTGTTTGTGGGTGGCGAAGAGGTCTATCTGAGGATGCCCCCACTGTTGGAAGAATGGGTGAAGAACTTGTGGATGCAGTTCCCATTTGTGTAGTTGTTGCGTTTGTCTGCTGAGCAGATCTGCCATGGTGTTTTGTACGCCTGGAACGTGCTGTGCCAGGAGAAAGATGTTTTGGGGAATTGCCCATCTCCATATGCTCTGGGCTAAGCGGGAGAGCTGGGGAGAGTGTGTCCCGCCCTGTTTTTGGATATAATACATTGCAGTCATGTTGTCTGTGCGAATGAGGACTGCTTTGCCCGAAATCTGTTTTTGAAAAGATTTTAGGGCTAGAAAGATCGCCAAGAGCTCCAGATGGTCGATGTGGAGCGATTTTTGCTGTGGCGTCCATAGACCTTGCATGGTGAGGTGTAAGAGGTGCGCTCCCCAGCCGGAGAGCGATGCGTCCGCTGTTAGAATGACCTGAGGAACCGGGTCCAGGAACGGCCGCCCTTTGGAAAGGTTTGTGGTGTTCCACCACTGCAGAGAGTGATGGGTGCGGCCGTCCACCAACACCAGATCCGTCAGCTGACCCTGGGCCTGGTTCCACTGTTGTGCTAGGCACTCTTGAAGTGGACGCATGTGAAGTCTTGCATGGGGCACTATGAAAATGCAAGACACCATCATTCCTATGAGCTTCATAAACACTCTTGCTGGAAGAGAGTGTTGAGGAAGGAATGTTTTGCGCAAGGCTTGTATGCTTGCGATTCTGGCTGAGTTTGGATAGGCAATACCTTTGGAGGTGTCTCTAGTGGCCCAGAGATATTGCTTTGTGTGAGATGGTATGAGGTGGGACTTTTGGTAGCTCACCGTGAAGCCTAGCTGGTGGAGCAGTCGGATGGTGCGGTTTGTATGTTGCACACATTGATGGTAGGACGCGGCTTTTATCAGCCAGTCGTCTAAGTAGGGGAAGACGTGAATCTGTTGACGGCTGAGGTGTGCTGCTACTACCGCTAGGCATTTGGTAAACACCCGTGGTGCGGTGGTGACCCCGAAGGGGAGAACCGTGAATTGGTAATGCTGAACGTCCACCACGAACCTGAGGTACTTCCTGTGAGAAGGGTGTATTGGAATGTGAAAGTATGCGTCTTTCAGATCCAAGGTAGTGAGAAAGTCTCCCTGACCGAGGAGCGGGAGGACTTGATGTAGGGTGACCATGTGGAAATGGTCTGAATGTATGTATGCATTGAGAGGCCGGAGGTCCAGAATGGGCCTCAGGGTCCCGTCTTTCTTGGGTATCAGGAAATACAGAGAGTAGACCCCTAGATTTTGCTGATTGACGGGGACCTGCTCTATAGCGTGTTTTTGGAGGAGGGAGAGCACCTCCTGTTTGAGTAGTGTGGAATGTTCTTGAGACATTGGACGGTGTCTTGGTGGGATATTGGGTGGGGTAGATGTTAGCTCGAGACAGTACCCTGACCGAATAATTTGGGTCACCCATTTGTCCGATGTTATGGACTCCCATGCGTGTATAAAGTTTTGTAGTCTGCCCCCGACTGGAGTGGAATGGTCTGGGGGGAGCGAAGGGAAGTCATTGTGCGGGCGGGGTGGCAGAACGGGTGGTATTAGTTTTGCCCCTGCCCTTATTGTTGTTGCCTCTGTAACCACCCCTTTGGTTGCCCTTTGAAAAGGTATTTTGAGGAGGGGACTTGTAGGAGGTAGAGGCGCTATCGGTGGAGTAGCCTCTGCCTGTGCTACGAAAGGATGAGCGTCGAAAGGAGCGCTTGGGGGCTTGTGATTGTAGTGCCCCCATAGACTTTGCTGTGTCTGTGTCCTTTTTCATCTTTTCTAATGCTTCGTCCACCTTTGGCCCAAAGAGAGTTTGTTGGTCAAAGGGGTGATTTAGTATGGATGTCTGGACTTCAGGCTGGAAACCTGAGATCCTGAGCCAGGCATGACGACGAAGCAGGACACTAGTGTTTATGGCTCTAGAAGCAGTGTCAGCTGCATCGAGGGCACACTTAATAGAGGTGTTAGTAATTAGTTTACCCTCCTGTATTAGGTCATGAGCCTTGCGTTTGTGTTTTTCGGGGAGGTGCTGCATAAGATCCTCAAGCTCGTCGTAGTGTGCTCTGTCATAGCGCGCAAGTAGCGCTTGTGCATTTGCAATGCGCCACATGTTTGCAGCTTGGGAGGCGGTGCGTTTGCCAGACGCGTCTAGAAGTTTGGATTCTTTATCTGGCGGTGGGGCTTCTCCTGAGGACTGGGAGTTAGCCCGCTTTCTAGCTGTGGACACAACTAGGGAATCTAAGGGAGCAGGGCCCTTGATGTATGCAGGGTCTGTGGGTGCCGCCTTGTACTTTTTTTCTATTCTAGGGTTCAATACCCTGGCCCTGACAGGGTCTTTGAACACCTCTGCAGCATGCTTGGTGACACCTTTAAGCATGGGCAAAATAGACGTGGACTTGTCCTGAATGTCAAATGTGTCCAGTAGGAAGTCGTCTTCCACTGGTTCACTATGCATTTGCACCCCATGGTAGTGTGCTGCTCTCTGCAGTAAGTGGTGAAAACCTAAGGAGTCCTCTGGAGGAGACGGTCTGGATGGGTATAGGTCGTCCTGAGGCATATCAGGTATGTCAGGGTTATGGTAGTCTTCCCATGGGTCTGGGGTCCCTGGTGGAGTGGGGTCCATTGGGGCGTCCGCTGGGTCATAATGTGGATCCCCGAAATCCGGATCTGGGGACGGGGTCGGGGAGTGATAAGGTAAGGGTGGCGGAGACCTGGGAGGGGGAGGGGGAGGGGGTGGAGAAGGTGGAGGAGGCGGAGGAGGAGGTAATGGGGAGGGTACTCTGAGAAGAGAAGTAGCAGAGTCCTTCCGCTTGGGTGGTGGAGGAGGAGCCGGTGTGTCAAGACGTCTTTTTTTGACAATTAAAGTCAATAGCCCAGTCTTTGGATCTTTAGATAGAGTCTTTTGCAAAGGGTCTGGTGTAAAGAGGTCCAGTGGCGCCGAATCGTCCGCTGGCGCCAATGGTTTCGGAGCCGAGGGCTTCGATGGTTTCTGTGCGCCATGGTTTTTGGGAGCCTCCGTTTTTTTCGGCGTCGAAGGACTTTTCGGCGCCGGAGCGTCGGTGCCGACAGATTTGTGTTTGGTCGGCACCGAGAGTCCAGGCTTCGGCACCGGTGGCTTCGGAGTCGAGCTGGGTATCACTTTCTTCGGTGCCGGATGGTGTTTTTCGGCACCAGGCGTCGGCTGGCTCGAGCCCGAGCTGCCGTGAGACTTTTGAGGCTTCGACACCGGGCCCGAAGGTGGGGTGATAGAAGCGGTGTGCTTGGTTTTGCCCAGGCCTGCAGGCGAGGGTGTAACCGGAGTCTCTTTGGTTTTGGGCGCGGGGGTGGGAGGGGGTACAGTACTCATGACCCGCTGCGCCGGTGTGATGTCCTCCACGTCGGAGTCGTCGGCCTCGGAAGCGCTGACGACGTCGTCCTCCTGCTCGGTGTGTAGTTGCCCCGAAACTTCGGCGTCGTCTCCGAAGATGTCCGGTGGAGCTGCGGTCGATGAGTGCGCCATGGTGCGTCGAGCTCTTCGATCCCGGATGGTCTTTTTTGATCGAAAAGACTTACAGGCGGGGCAGTCTCTGGCCTCGTGTTCTGGAGAGAGGCAAAGGTTACACACCTGATGGAGGTCGGTGTGGGGAAATTTAGACCCACATTTTGGGCACTTTTTGAACGGAGTCCTTTCCATCGGCCGGGATCGGAGTCGAGGAGGGCCCGAAGGCCGGTGCCGATGTACGGGATGGAGAAAAGTGCCGCTTCGAGGGATGAAGATGATGATGAGAAACTCGAAGAAACGAGGATTTTCTGTCGAGGCTGGAACCGTAGAAGTTCGAAGCCGGAGCACGAAGTATCACATCCGAGCCCGATGGCGGAAAAAAAACAATCTGAGGATGGAACCGAAGCCCATGCGCAGTACGGACCGAAGGAGGAGTCACCGAACTCGTGACTTCCAAAGACTGTCCAAAGAACAAAAACAAACTGCAAACATCCGGGCCCAACACCAGATGGCGATCTATGTTAAGTGTACAATCTGCAGCTCATATGCCTCGAACATAATATTTTGTTATAAGTGTTTAATAGGTTTTTATGATATATGAATTTTAATAGTGTGTTCAAATGAAGATGACATTTTAATGAAACAATAAGGGTGGTGAATTGTGTATCATGTGTGGCAGAATTTGTGTTAATATGTAGATGAATGTCTTTTAAATAATATGCTCCCAACCCGCAATAATATATTCGTCAATAAAGTTTGGATATAGGCCTCTTTTATGGTCTATAGAATTGATCCACCCAGCTCACCTCTCAGTATTTTGATTTGAAACGAGTTTTCGATTTGGAGGTTTTAAAATTTTCAATTTATTGGGTCCGCCTTTGAACCACACCAGAGTTAGGAGTAAAAAAAGATTGACTTTGTGACTTATTAAAATTTTCAAGAGCTAGGGATCTCCCATGGGTCATACTTGTTTCTGGCTGGCGCGGGAAATTAGGTTTGCAGAGCTATTGGGATGACCCATCCATGATGTGTAAAGATGTTCTCAAGATGGTGAAAGCGCGGTACTGAACTCATAAATTATGGATACATAACAAATAGTGCAAGTGGCTCTTTGACCATCTTGTTTTTAGAGTTCAAGTCTTTTCCTGCTTTTGAGAAGTTTTTAGACTTAATAGCTCCGTCTTTAGCTAGAAGTCTGTATGTATGCTTTCGACATGGATCCCTTCCTTTGTAATCTTTTACCTGCAAAAGGTACATGAAGCAATATTCTATTTGCCAAGCATTTGGCTTGAATGACAGAGGACATACACGTAATGTTTTGTTGTCCTCAATATCGTAATTTACGTCGCAAATGGATTGTGCCCATCTGTTGCGATTTGGGAACCCAGACATTTGTTAGCTTTTAGGATTTTAAAAACGGATACAACTCCATTAATAGTATTCGCAGTGAGTACATTTTTACAAGCAGTTTGGTTCACGAGAACAAAAAGTTTAAAGCCTACTGCCCAACGTTGTGCTAACCAAATAGTTCCTTTAAATCAACTCACTGTTTGCACATCAGTACCAGTTGCACTATGCACGGCCACCTTTTTGACTTTTAGCACTGTCTTTTATATTGCTCCTGCATGTATGTAAACTACAATTTATGTTGTATATGGATTGTCCCCATCTGCTGCGATAAGGGATCTTCTAGATTGGTTGTTTTTAGGATTTAAAAAAACTGATACATGTCCATCAATAGTATGTGCAGCGAGCAAATTGTTTAAGTAGTTAGATTCAAGTGAACCAAAATTTTAAAGTTTATTGTTTAACATTGTGTTAACTAAATCGGTTCTTTTACCTAATTAGCTTTTTGCACATTACTATTGGTTGCACTATGCACAGCCACTTTGACTTATTGCACTGAAAATGATATTGCCCCTGCGAGAATGCCGTTTTATGAAATAGTTTGAGGTCACCTGATTGTTTTTATTTTAAGAGATTGATGATGTATTCTTACTTGTTTTTAGTTAAAATAGGAGAGGATTGTTATTTCTCAAGCTTTTTCTTTAACATGTGATGAAGTACAAGATGATTGCTATGTATTTTTATGGCATCTGTTTAGTGTTTTTGTACTTCTGGTTGTATACACTGATGGTTATTTTAGAACCGAATAAAGAATTATATATAAAAAGCGATTAGTGAATCTTCTGATCCTTGTGTATAGCATCCTCATACTCCAGCTAAGTTACAGCACAAAAGGGAATTATTTTAGTCTATAGCAGTATACTTACCCTGTCTCTTTTGGTATTGAAGGGTGTCTCTCCCTGTTTTCTGACATGATGAGCTCTAAACAATCACCATGTTGGATACTGTCCAACACCAACTGGTCTGATCTTTTTTGCCATGTGGGTAGAAAGTCCTGTAAGCCACCCCTGGCCGGTGTCATATGGTCTGGGGGGAGGAAATTAAAGTCATTGTTCGGTGGTGGGTGTTCCACCATGTGGGGAAGCACCCTTGCCTCTACCCTTGGCATTGTTGCCCCCGTAGTAGCCTCTACAGTAACCAGTTAGCGAGGAGTGTTGACTTAAGAGGTGGAGGTGTCAGAAGAGATGGTCTTGGAACCTTCATGATAGATGGAGCGGCGAAAGGAGCCACAGGGAGCAGGTGTTTGAAGGGCATCAATAGATTGACCAGTCTCGGGTCTTTTTTTAATCTTCTTTAAGGCCTGGTCAACTTGGGGAACAAAGAAATGTTCTTTGTCAAAGGGTGTGTTAAGGAGACCTTGCTGTACCTCTGGTTTAAACCCATAAATATGAAGCCATGCGTGGCGCTGAAGCAAGAGGCTGGTATTGATGTCTCTAGCAGCAGTATCAGCAGAGTCTAGGGCACAGTGTATGGAGGTGTTTGATATTAGTTTGCCTTCTGAGACACATTCTTGTCCTCTGTGTTCCTCTGGGAAATATTGGAGTAGGTCCTCCATTTCATCCCAGGGAGCATGGTCATAGCTCGCGAGCAACTCCATTGAGTTGGCAATACACAAATGGTTGGCAGATTGGGCCACAACCCTTTTGCCCGCTGCATCAATGTGCATGTTCTCTCTCTTAGGCGGCGGGGCGCCTACACTGTCTTGCGAGTTAGCATGACTGCGAGCAGTGGTAATTGCTAGCGTGTCTGGTGG